>NC_135897.1:61140375-62355375 GCF_964194155.1 Cetorhinus maximus | reverse complement strand
ATCTAAACTGGACTTAGGCACTTGAAGGTAAATCCGTGCCAGATCAGCGGGAGGCCTTCAAGGAGGAGATAGCAAGCATTCGGAGCAAAGATGGTCCCTGCAAAAGGGTGGGATTAACAAATCCGGAACTGCCTGAATGTTGAGGGGCTTAAAGGAGAGAATAAAAAAATAAATGGAAGCTTATGACGGATACTGAGGGCTCAACACTGCAGAAAGCCTTGTGTAAGTGTAAGGGTGAAATTAAAAAGGAAACTAGGAAAGCAAAGAGAGGGCAGGAAAAAATGTTGGCAAACAAAATCAAGGAAAACCCTTGGATTTTTTATAAATACATAAAGAGCGAGAAGGTATCTACAGAAAGCATGGGGCCAATTACAGGCCATACCTGTGTGGAGATGGAAGACATTAGTGTGGTTCCTAATGAATATTTTGTGTCTGTTGTCACAAGGGAGAGAGACAATTACAGATGTTTAATCAGGATGAAATATTAGATGAAACTGACAGAGCGAAAGAGGAAGTACTAAGGGGTTTAACATCTTTGAAAATGGATAAATCTCCAGGCCTGGATGAAAGGTATTCTAGCCTGTAAAGGAAGCAAGAGAAGAAATAATGGAACCTCTGACCATCATTTTCCAATCCTCTCTAGCTACTGGTGTAGTGCCAGAAGACTGGTGGATATCTAACATTGTATCATTGTTTAAAAAGGGAGAAAGGGATAGGCTGTGTAATCACAGACCAGTCAGGATAACCATGGTGGTGAGAAAATTATTGGAAAATTTTCTAAGGGACAGGATAAACATTCACTTAGAATGACACCGATTAATCAAAGGCAGCACAGATATGTTAAGGGAAGGTTGTGTCTGACTAACATGATTGAATTTTTTTGAGGAGGTAACATGGAGAGTCAATGAGACAGTGCATTTGATGTAGGATTTCAACAAGGCTTTTGATAAGTTTCCACATGGCAGACTGGACACATAAGTTAAAGCCCATAGGATCTAAGGCAAAGAGGCAAGTTGGATCCAAAATGATTGAGCAAGGAAGCAAAGGGTAAGAATGGTTGATTGGTGTTTTTGTGACTAAAAGGCTTTTCCAGTGGGGTTCTGCAGGGCTCATTACCACATCCCTTGCTTTTTGTGGTATATAAGAATGACTTGGAATTTAATGTAGCAGGTATGGTTAAGAAGTTTGCAGATGATACAAAAATTGGCCGTGTGGTTGTTCATGAAGAAAAAGGCTATATTCTGCAGGAAGTTATCAATGGACTAGTCAGGTGGGTGGAACAGTAGCAAATGGAGTTCAGTCCAGAAGAGTGTGAGGTAATGCATTTGGGGAAGGGTAACAAAGCAAGGGAATACACAACAAACGGTAGGACGCTGAGAAGTGTAGCGGAACAGAAGGACCTTGGAGTGTCCACAGATCCATGAAGATGAGCGGACAGATAGTTAAGGTGGTCAAGAGCAATACGGGATACTTGCCTTTATTAGCCAAGGCATAGAATATAAGATCTGGAAGGTCATGCTGGAACTGTTGAAAACACTAGTTAGGCAACAACTGGAGTACTACATGCAGTTCTGGTCACTGCACCATAAAAAGGATATGATTGTACTAGAGAAGGTAAAGAGGAGATTTACAGGGAATTTGTATGGACTGAAGAATTTTAATTATGAGGAAAGATTGGATAGGCTGGGGTTTTCTTCTTTGGAACAATGGAGGCTGACAGGAAACCTAATTGAAGTTTTTTGAAATTATGAAGGGTCTAAATAGAGAGCACCATATTCCACTTAGCTGAGGGGTCTATTGCTGGGGGCATAGATCTAGGGTAACAGGTAGGAGGTTTAGAGGCAATTTGAGGGGAAGTTTTTTCATCCAGAGATTGGTGGGGATCTGGAACTCTGCTTGAAATGGTGGTAGAGGCAGAAACTGTCATTAACATTTAAAAAATACTTAGAAATGCACTTGAAATGCTGTAACCTACAAGGCTACGGACCAAGAGCTGAAAGGTGGGATTCGGTTAGTTGCTGTTGGCCAGCATGGACACAATTGGCCCAATGGCCTCCTTCCATGCTGTAAATTTCTAGAATTCTATGATTCAAAAAATAAATAAAGCGCATTTTTATACATTTGGGTGCAATGCACCACAGTAGATTGGCCAGAGTAAAAGCTTCCCTGTGAGATGTGGGTGTAAAGAATTTAAAGATATGTTGATTTTGAACTATCTAATTAGACAGAGTGTTATCACACAGTCTTATTTTAAATCATAACAGGGTATAAATGATTTGCCAAGTTCTGATTTGTCTCTGTGGGTTATGCTGTTGTTTAATTCATTGTCTGAAGTTAAATCAGTGTTCTTAATAGCATCATGCTGGTACACAGTGTTTGAAAGATTTGCGCAATTATTGTCTTATTGATGTGACAGCAACTTTGCCAAAGACCTATGGAGGTATTATAAAATTTGAAGCTGTGCACAGAGGAATAAAATCTACTATAGCAGCATCTAAAATTGCCTGTGACATTTTGCTAACATTTTTCATGGATACAGTTATATGATAGATCACCATGTACTATCACACTGCTACCATCACCATGGCCTTGTGGGTGATATAAGTTTATAATAATGGTACAGATATAATTATTCCAAACTAAAAGATAACACTGAGTGGGACGCAATTCAGGAAATGTTTTAAATATAGTCTAGGCCTGTCAGCTTTTGAAAGAGAAAAAACAACCTAGGTTAATGTTTTAGGTGTGGACACTTCATCAGGCCTGGTAGTCCCAATGAAGGGTTACATCTGAAACATTAATGGGCCTCCTGTGTATTTTCAGCATTTGCTGTTTTTAAATCATTTGCAGTTTTTGAATTCATTTGATAGGCAATTCAACTGCTTTTTAAACTGCTGAACCTGAGTTTGAATCAAATCTAGAGAATACGTTTACCAACTTTTAAAAATATTGTCCTCTTAATAGATATACATACAGAATAATACTAAATGCATACAATGAGACTACTTGGGACTGTGATTAGATTTTTTTGTAATTGATTGGCAAGAGGACTCTGATTGGTAGAGGCTTTGCCATGGAGGATGCACCAGTGATAGTGACTGACAGCTAACCGCCAAGTTTAAGTGACAGCAATTTGCTGACTCATTCCTCTGGGTAATGCCTTTACCAATCAGGGTCAAGCTGCCTGGTTTAAATTTCAAACAATGCTTGGCAGTTAACTGTCAGTCCTCACTGATGCATTCTCCATGGCAACGCCTTTTTTGTTATTATTTCATCATTGTTTATCCCTGCTAAATCTTACCTTTTTAAGATGACAATTCAGTGGAACTTGTTTCATTAGAAAATCACTGTAAATAACTCATTTTTAACGTATCTAACTTATTTAACACCATAATTAAACATAACCAAAAAAGTAATAATTATCATTACAAATAAAATAGAAATGTAAACAAAACAGAAAAAAAATGATAAATTTGCCTTAATTGGTTTCACTACGGAATTTGAATTATTTTTTATTATGTGGACGAGCTTCTAGATCCATATCTTGGTTGCACTGCATCAGCAACAGAGCCCCCTTCTGGTGAAAAATAGAATATTGCAACTCTGATTTCTCACAGCAAAGCAGAATGCATTATCCGTGTTAGGATTTTGCTATGGGCTAAATATTGAAATGTTCATTTTAAAATCACTACACTGGTAAGTGTGAAGTTCTTTGAAGTGATGGTATATGGAGCCTCTGAAAAATCAATCCAATTACATTGGATTGGAAGTGAATCCAAGTGATGGACACAAAAAAACCAATGCATTCATTTACACAACAGCAAGTATACTTCCAGTCAGCAGATCTAGCAGACATGCTGAGTGGTGAATAGAAGTCAGTGTTATGATAACAATAAATGAATGCAGAAATGTCCTTTAGTTCTTTCCAATGGATTGGCAGGCAGTGGAAGATAATAGTGATCGTGTAATAAGACAAAAAAGGAACAAATCTATTTGGGATGTTAAACAAAGTGGGTGTAACTTGTGTCTGTAAATATTCTATTTTTAAAAAGCAACCTGTCAAATACTAAGCTTGATAGAGAGACAACATCATCAGAATTTTGGCTCTTTTTGATTGTCGAAAAGCTGAAAATTGTACCTGGAAATATTCATTTGACTGTAAGCTTTTAGTTGTGACATCAGTGGACGGAATTGTCCCAGATTTGCACTAAGTGCGGTAGTGTGCGTGAAAAGTGATGGTTTACCCGCTGTCCGCAATGGCGGCTTTTCACACCGAATCGCCCGCTTCCCGCCTCATTAATTATGCAACCACAGGAAACACGCTGTCTCGCTGGTGGGCAGCCTCTGAATCACCCACCACGCCGTTACCTCAGTTTCCTCACTCCGGGTGCCATATCTAAGCTGCAAGCGCGCACACAGCTCTCAATGCTTGCAGCCCAGGACTGCACCAGTGAAGACATTGACCTGAAAGACAAGAAGAGTTCAGTGACCCATCACTGATGTGCCTTTCGGAGGCCTGCTGTAATGTCCTCCACCCCCACTCTGGCCACAGGAGATCCTGCGAGGCGGCGACAGTGGTGGTCAGTGCCAATGCTGCACAGAAGAGGTTGGCCATCCAGTGTGGAAAGAGGATGAATGATCTCATCCTTGCCACCAGGGTAAGGCAAACATCTCATCACTCTAAACTCACACATTCACAAGGCCGTCACACATTCACTGGCATCTCACTCACTGCCAGATCAAGGGACATCACCACTCACTCTCTCACACACACCCTCACATCTCCATCTGGCTTCATCTCCTCTGGAGACTGCCTTCTCAGCCCTCACCATCTTGAGGTCACTTGCACAGATCAACATGTGCCCCCACACACATCAGGATACCCCCCTTCCCTAATGCAGCCCTCGCCCTGCAGCCTCTTCCCTTGCCTGAGGCCACTACTCCCCCTTCCCCAAACAAGCCCTCGCCCTGCAGCCGTTGAAAAGCCACCCCCGCCTTATGAGTCTGGTGGGTTGAGACCTGCCCTTGAGCCCCCATAAAAGTGATGTGGTGCTGCCTGCGAAGCCTGGCGCTGATGACCACGAGCGCTGCTCAAAGCAAGGTGGGCAAACAAACCTCGAAGTCCCGAGCGAAGTGAAGCTCGCCAGGTGCATGTCACCTATGAACAGTTGTGCGCCGTCATGCCTGGATGATCCAGCATGGGGAGATGATTCCAGCGAGCAGGCCTTATAACGAGATGCTAAAGTATTGAAATTAGGTTCCTGATGTGTGGCGGCGGGAAACGCAGCCCGCCATTGACGCCTGCCGCCAGCGGATGATCGCAAACTGGTTTCTGGATGGCGTAATCCCAATTTTTTTCCTTCCCACCATATTGTCCGCCCAGCCCACCACTGACGCCTGCAGCCAACGGGACCGGGCAATTCCACCCAATGAGTTTTTTAAAAAACCATTAGGTTTTAACCACACTGGATTCATTATACATAAACAAGCAGAGAGGAACTTTCCATCTGTGCTTGACAAACACTCCAATATTGCCCAAACACTGAGAAACAGCACAAAATGCACATGTGCAAATAACATAAAGGCTTATAAGGTCAGACATATGGTGTAGTTATAAAATGTCACAATAGCTTTCTTACACTAACTTTATCTGCTTCCAAGTACCATTTGCCAGTCCAAGTTCTTACCTCTTGTTACATTTTGAATTCCATGTGAGTGATTTCAATCAATCCTATTGTGGAGGGGACAGTGAAAACATTGATTAATTTTTTTTGTTGAAGTGCTGAACCCTTTAGAGGGCTCAGTTAGTTGTGATTTTATTGTAACATTACTACATTATTACTATACTGTACATATCATGTAGTTACCACTGTCAGTGGAGTATTATATTTGCATCTTAACCTCCCAGCTACTAATGACTAAAATCCATATTTTTTATTATTCATTCCTGGATATGAGCATCGCAGGCTGGGCCAGCATTTATTGCCCATGTCTAAATGCCCTTGAGAAGGTGGGGGTGAGCTGCCTTCTTGAACCGCTGCAGTCCATGTGGTCTCAATTTCCTCAAATTTTTCAGGCATTAAAAACCATACACATGGTGCACACTGTCCATGTACCTTACTTCCTGTGAACTGATTTTGAGTCAGATATTTTTGCCAATGGTAATGTCACTGGATTAGTAGCCCTGAGGCCCAGGCTAATGCTCCAGGGACATGGGTTCAAATCCCACCCTGGCAGCTGGTGGAATTTAAATTCAGTTAATAAATCTGGAATTGAGAGCTCGTCTCAGTAACAGTGACCATGAAACTATCATAAATTGTCATAAAAACCCATCTGGTTCTCTAATGCCCTTTAGGGAAGGAAATCTGCCATCCTTACCTACATGTGACTCCAGACCCAGAGCAATGTAGTTGACTCTTAACTATCCCCTGAAATGACTAAGCAAGCCACCCAGGCAATTAGGGATGGGCAACAAATGCCAGCCTTGCCAGCAACGCTCACAAGCCATGAAAGAATTGAAAAAAACACACTCAGCAGCACTCCGTGGCACTCAGGACTCACACCTAACATCCAGATACTCCACCTCACCCTCCCACACTTACCAATGCTGCCAGCCTTACATCTAACCCTCGATGTTTCCATATACTTCCAGCTATTCAATTATGGCCTGCACATCACTGAAACACAGTACTGACATTCTGCCCTTGCTCTTATGGGACATGGTGGCACACAATAGGCGGCAGCAGAGCAGAACTGGTGGGAGACAAGGCCTGAATCCTTTGAGCCCTACAGGGGGATGGTTCTCAGCATCATGGGGTTGACTGAGGATGAAGATATGTTCCTGCCTTATGCTCCTTCTCAACTCCCAACACACCCTCATCCTGCTAACTGGCACGATGAACAAGCTGCACATAATCTGACCATGGACCTCTTGCTTCCCACTCCACCCCGCCTCCCCCCTCTGCTTACACTGACCTTCCGCTTCTGAGCTCCTGCTTTCAAAACCCAAGAACTGTGGCCTGTCCAGCCACAGCACCCCCAAGAGCAACAGAGAGAGAGAGAGCTACAACACATCATTAATGAAGAGCTCCCGTCACTTGTCCTGACTCAGCCACCAATTCAGGTCCTGGGTAATAAATGCTGGCCTGGTCAGCAATGCCCATATCCCATGAACGAATAATAAAAACTCCTGAAGTCCAAAAACAATTTAAAAATGGTGGTTATATTTCCCAATGACATGCTTAAATGCATCTATTGTCCTTGGCAGCTTTTATTACTATCATTTATTTCCAGATCTCAGCCTGTCTCAGTAGGACACATCACTGACACATCACTACTTGCCCTAGGCTCCTACTGATTATTGTTCTGCTTAGCTGTGGCTCAGTTCATAGCACCCTCGCCTTTGTATCAGAGGGTTGTGGGTTCACGTCCCACTCCCAGAAACCAAGAACTGTGATTGTACTTGAAAGAGTTGCAATCTGTGACTGTTGATAACTCGAAAGAGTTTCAACAGTTAGGGAGAACTTCTCAATCTTTGCAGGTCCAAATTGTAGAATTTCCTAATGTGGAGTCTGCATATCAAGAGGAGTTAGACAGTAGAAAGGTGCGTCCTTGCACATTTGAAAGTTTTATGAAAGCTTTATTTCATAGAAGCAATGGGCGTTTCTTAAAAACGCTGCTTCTTATTAGGAACTGCTCAGACAAACAACATCTGTGGGACACCAGCACCTGGAAGCAGCAAGACATAGGATTGTGGTTTCTTTGTTAGTTTGAAAATCAATTGAATAGATGATAAACATGAGTTTTTATGAGCTTATTTCATGGCAATTTGCTTCTGCGCCAGCTGCTCAATTACAAAGTTATCCACCTCAACCTTATCCACACAAAATGTGATCTATCTATTTATTTTAAGAATCGAAAAATTTGCTCGTAACTTCTTTAAGGCAGTTCCATAAAGACAAGAACGGGATGGCAATGGGAAAATCGGGGGAGAGGAAGATGTGAAAGGGGCTGTAAAATGGGTCAGGAGAGAGGCTGGAACACAGTGGGCATTAAGGCCTGATATTTCAAAGAATTGAGGTCACTTTGGATTCCATCCTCCTGAACACCCCTCTCCCTTAAGGTTGCTAGGCCTTTCTTCCTCCTTTTACTGCAGAGATCTTTTTTATGTTGTCAGACACTTCTCCATTCTCCATTCCACCTCCCCAAAAGCCTTGGGACCTTCATCAACATTGCTGGACTTTGGATTTCTTTTGAATTGCTTCAAGAATCAACTCCCAATGCTGTTATAGTGTTTGGTTATAATATTCCTCTTGGGTAGAATTTTGTCCCCGTCGGGCGGGCTCGGCGGGGGTGGTCAGGAATCCAACTGCTGCCCGTGATCAGGGCCTGACCGTGATTTCACACTGGCGGGCCAATTAAGGCCAGCCCAGCATGAAATGCAGCTCGTTGCTGGCTGGGAAGGGCTGAGCAGGGGCAGGGGCCTGTTGGCCGCCGTGTCCAATGGCGACCTGATGGCCTGTTTAAAAATGGCGTAGGCAGCTCCTGAAAGGCTGCCAGGGAAGGACATCTATCTGCCGTTGTAAAGATGGACTTGAGTGCGGCAGCAAACACCAGGTGGGAGGGCAGGTCAAGTGGGCGCTCGGCACCCCCCACCCTGTTTTTCCAACGAGTACCTCGCTGCCCTCCTGGAGGAGTGGGCTGCCACAAGGGACACCCTTATCCCCAGGGATGGGAGGAGGAGGCCACCACACCTCACAAAGGCGGCATGGGGGGGGAGGTAGCAGCCCGGTGAGCAGCCACGACGTGGTGCGGCGCACCCGGGTGCAGTGCCAGAAGCACTTCAATGACCTGCTGCGCTTGGAAGGGTAAGTACCATGTTGGCGTTGGTCAGTGTGTTCAGTTGTTTTGGGTTGGTCATCCCCCCGTGGAGTTTGGGGGGAAGGCCAGAGTCTGAGTGTCAACTGTCAATCTCGCCGGCAATGGCCAAGGGGGTGAGCCCTGGCTGCTTGGACTGAGTGTCTTGAGGCTCGAGTGCCATGACTTGGAAGTGCCCTCCAAGGTGTTCCTCAGCTGGGGTTTGCCAGGCTGCAATGGTGTTGCAGGTAGAGAGTGGACTAATCGCTTCTCCTCTGTCCTTTCAGGAGAAGACATCCCATAGCAATATTGAGAGGTTGCGGACCAGCTGAGGACCCCCACACCTCTTCATCCGCTCCTGGTACGAACAGGAGGCCTTGGAGCTTAAGAGGCGTCGTGCACCTCGGTCAAGCGGCCGTGGTGAGGCTGGGGTGTCAGACAAAGGTACGAGTGCAGTGCACTGAGGTGAGAATTTCGGCTTGTGCAGCCATTCTAGTGTAGTTTCTTCACTGATGTGAGCCTTGAACCTGGAGACCCGTTGATCATTGACAGACAAGGGCACCATGATGCAGATCTCCATTGTCCCATCAGGGTGCCTGGCATGCACAGTGACAGTGTGATGACTTTAACTAATGACATGTCCTTCTTCCCCCTTTTAGGTTTCCCAGCAGGCGTTCGCTCTCCAGACCCTGAAGGGCCACCCCTGACACTGGAGGACTACCAAGCTCCCCAAGCACCTGCGTCACACCCGCTCTCTGAAGCAGACACCAGCGCAGATACCAGCACCGCGATGGGCATTAGTTCGGTAGCTAGCATCTCGGTGCACATTGGTGAGGGCACTTCACGTTCACTTGAGGTGCAGGCGGAGACAAAGAGTGCCTAGGGCACTGGCAGTTGGAGGACTGAAGACCAGGATGAAGCTCAGTTGAAGGCTGAAGGTGAGCCTCTGGAGTCATCCATCAGGCAGCAGATGCTGGGCGTCCAGAGGGGTGCGCGGGAGGATCTGGCAGAGATCCAAGAGGGAATGCGTGCCACGGTCTCCATTGTGTAGGAGTCCCTGCTGAGTGCAATGCCTCCTCTGTGAAGAGAGTGGCGACTCTCATGGAGAGGCTGCTCCAGGAACCGAAGCAGGGGGTACCTAGGGTTGCGTTCGGACCTGCAAACCCTCACACAGGCACTTACCTCAGCTGATCAGTGTCCAAGTGTGAGATGGATGGGGGACCCAGTATCCCGGCTAGGTGCCCGTCGATTAATGGTGAGCAGGGAGGTCCAGAACGACCTGATGTTGGCGCACGAGCTGCCTGTTGTCTCTGTGGGCTCCTCTCAGGGGACTCTGGATGATGGCAGCAGCTCCTCCGCCCCTCTGCCAGTGACTGTAGCATCTGATGAGGCTGCAGCGACTGGGGAGATGCCAGCTGTGGCACTGACCACTCCTTCCCAGGCAGAGCCAGCACGGGCTCCACTGCCCAGAGAATGACCACCAAGGTCATCGAGGCCAACAGGACACCAGGGTCAGCAGGCTGCCTCCATTACTGGTGCCAGCAAGCAGGGAGCACCTAGACGTAGCACCCGTAAATGTAAGTTTAAAGCACCCTAAGCACAAAAGGAACTGGTCACGGGTGATCTTTCGTTCCCCTAATTTGTTTCTCTTTTTTTAAATGGTGTGACTACGAACACTTTTTTTTTCGTTCAAAACTATGTGAGTTCCAACATAAAATTACATTTGCTTTGTGTTATTGGCCTGAGTATGCTTCATTTATTTTGTAGGTGCAAGGTATGCCAATATGTAATGCTGGATGTGGGTGGCTCGAAACTTTATTGCGCAGGCACTGAGTGTATCTGGGGGGCCAAGGAAAGAGTCATTTCTGTGACCCAGGACGGAGGCAGGAGTCCTGGCATGAGGTGGTAGTTCTTATTTCGCAGCCTAGCTGAAAGAGCGTTGGATCAAGGCATCCTTGGTATCCCTGCCTCCCTGGAGTTTACTGAGGTCTGGCTCCACGCCCTCAGCATTCTCCTCACCATGCTTATCTTCTGATTCACTACTGGATTCATCCCCTGTTGCCTGTGCAGCTGCATCAAGATTCCCTTCCTCCAGTAGGTCCTCCATTGCCAGTGCCAGATTGTGGAGAGCACAGCATGCAACCACTATCAGTGACACCCGCTCTGCAGGGTATTGGAATGCGCCCCCTGAATGGTCCAGACATCAGAAGCGCATCTTGAGAAGACCTATGGCTCTCTCTATCACAGCCTTTGAGGAAGCGTAGTTCCTGTTGTACCGCTGCTCCGCCTCTGTCCTTGGGTGGTGGAGAGGCGTCATGAGCCACCTTTTCAAGGGATAGCCTTTGTTGCTCAAAAGCCATCGATCCAGTCTGGCTGGAGCACTGAAGAGCCTCTGCACCTGGGAGTGTCTGAGGATGTAAGCGTCATGGGAACTGCCTGGGTACCTTGCACAGACTTGCAGAATCTGCATTCTTGTGGTCACACACTATCTGCACGTTCATGGAGTGGAAGCCCTTCCTGTTGACGAAGGCACCGGGCTGACCCGCTGGTGCCTTGATGGCCACATGTGTGCAGTCTATTGCACCCTGGACGTGGGGAAACCCAGCAGTCGCTGCAAAGCCTCTGGCTCGCTTAGTCTGGCTGGCCTCGTCTGTATGGAAATGTAGGAAAGTCAATACCTGTCTGAACAGATCTTCTGTCAACAGCTTGACAGAACTGTGAACAGCTAATTGGGAGACTCTGCACAGGTTCCTCACTGAGCCCTGGAAAGAGCTGGAGGCATAGAAGTTGAGGGCCACTGTGACCTTCAGAGCCACTGGCATGGGGTGTCCACCCACATAGTCGGAGCTGATCTCAGGTCTGATCATTTGACAAATGGAGGCCATGCTCTCCCTTCAGAGGCAGAGCCTCCTTCGGCATTACACCTCAGGCATAATGAGGTAGCTGCATCGCCGCCTATAAACCCTGGCAGCAAAATAGTGGTTTCTTCTGCGGCCCCTTCCACCTTGGACTTCCTGCTGGTCATGCGCCTCTCCTCCCACAGGTCCCTCTCCTGGAAGCTGTATTGGGACACGTGGCCTCCTCTCCCTTCTGCCCCTCTCTTCCTCCTTAGAGGAGGTGCCTCCAGCGGAGACCACAATCCCTATAAGGGAAGCTGTCTGACACCTGAAAGGGTCCACATGGTCCAAATCCTCAGGGGGCCTGGAAGACACCAATGAGTCCAGAAATGAAGCTTGGAAATGCTGAGAATGAAGCCCCGAACAGAGAATAAGCTGCCAAGTCTCAATAAGCCACCAGCAGCAAGTTATCTCCAAAACTCCTCACTACTCACAATGACAATGGCTGCTGACCTTTCTTATCCCACTGGTGGATGAGGTTTTGCAAATTGTGGGCTGCCCGCCTGCCCATTTTGCCTGTGCGATGATCGAAAAATCACACAGGCAATGTTAAATCACTGTCAATTGTGTTGTCAAGGGTCTTAACTGGCCTCTTAATTAATGGTGGGTACGGCTCCGACTCCTGCACGTGCTCACCGAGCGGAATATCACGCGAGTGCGCGATGATGTTAGGACGCTTGCTCGACATTATCGAGCGTCATTTTACGCTCGAGCAGCTTGGGCACGCGCCCACCGCTCAGCAAAAAATTCTGCCCCTTAACATGTTCAACATGAGCATGGGACATCTGCAAGTGAAATCAAATTATTTCCAGTACACTTATTAAATAAATATTTCAATAAATTAGTATTATTTTAGGAATTGCAATAAATCAACAGCGTTATACCAAGCGGATGGATATTACATTTAAAGAAACTCTGTTGTCGCTTACTATAGTACATTCATAGTATAGGGTTCTGGTATGGCTGAGTTAATGAGATAAAGTACACATTTAATGGTCTGCAGCAAGTGCCCTGCCAAAATGGCATGGTAATGGTGAATCATTATTTTCATCCACTAAATGCTTCATGTAGGAAAACCAAGGTATTTATTTGCAAATTCATAATACTTCAATTTGATTTGAGATCTCAGTACGTTATTTCCTTCCATTCAGTTTTATTTTGTGAAAATTTAGGGAAAAAAAGCATTTTCAAAACCAAAACTAAAAATTAGCAAGTGCTCACAATCCACTATTATAATGTTTTATCTTTTGCAAGTTACTCAGTTACTTTGTTCCCCTTAACTATTACATATCATACGCTTTCTCAGAACCTCCAAATTGATCCTACTATTCACATTGACACTGTTTCTATTACAACCACATATTTCAGCTTCAGTATTTATGATGCACTTAGGAGCCGTTATACTCAACTCTTTTCAACATTCTGAGCAATGAAATGCAATTTTCCCAGCCCCCCAAAAGTTTTTTGTATCACAAAAATACATAAATTATAATTGTAAATATTTCCCTCTTAAACTGTTGACTGTAAAAAAAATAAAAGATAGTGATTGTGGTTGCTCTATAGAAATGCTTATGGACTGTATCATTTCAATGGCATTTTGTTGATAGCAGAGAAAGCTTTACTATCTTGCATTCCATGAACACCATTCCTTTTTCGTTGTCATGACTTAAGTGACTTGAAAACCTTCTGCTTATTTGTATTGGAGACTATTAATAGCCCCTACATATGGAAACAATTGAAGAATTACTACTGGGTGTTGAGAAATTCCTTCAGAATATAAAGGATCATTTGACTTCTAGCCAATATAGGTGCAATTTGTTGTTATTATCCCCAGTAACTGGCCATACCCAGACTGTTTCCTATGCAGTGCTACAAACACAATGTCATCCCTTAGTTCTTCCTCAACTTTCAGATCTGAGCATTACAGCAACTATAGTCGACGATCCTCAGGTGATCCCTGCTTTGACCAATACATAGACGCAGCACGGAATTTATTTGAAGATGAAGTGGAAAAATCGTCCTTCAGGAATGGGCACTTTGCAAGACCAAGAAATGAATCCTTTGGATACACAGGTTTTGATTTTATTGTTTCTAACTTCCTTTGATTTTTGACTTCAGAATTAATATAAATTTTCCAGATCAATGATAGCCTTTGCTTTGTAATACAAATTAATTAAAATATAGTATATTCTTAATGACTATGTTAATTTAAAATAAATTCTAAGTCAATGCTTTAACATACCTATCAATATTATATATGTGTAATGAGAAAGTATATGTTAAATACCAATTTTTACCATTTGGCAAAAAGGATTGTTTAAATTGCACAGCTTGCCAAATGATTTTTGTATGAATTTTTCCAATCATGATTAGGACGAATGGCTTATTGTAGCAAGTAATTATTTTAGTGCTTATATCTACTCAGAAGTTGACATTTTCACTGTCTCTCAGATATATGTAAAATCAAAGTAATGAACAGCAAATTGTATCAGAGGCATTATGCATAGAAATTAATGAGATTTGTTGAGGGATTTTCTATTGCCAGGGAGTCATTTACTCTACCTATGATTCTGAAAAGGTCAAAGGCTACTCGAGGTTATTTCACAGAAATACATTCTAATTAAGAATGCTGAAATCCCCATCATGCCTTTGTGATCCTCTAGACTTGACTACCCAAATGCACTCAGGCCAGCTTCCCATCTTCTACCCTCAGTAACCTTGATGTCGTCTAAAACTCTATTGCCCGTGTCCTAGCTTGCATCAGATACCATTCACCCATCACCCCCGTGTTTGCTGACATACATTGGCTTCCTGTCAAACAAAGTCCTGACTTTTAAAATTCTCATCCTTGTTTTCAGATCCCACCACAGCCTTACCCTTTCCCATCTCTGTAATCTCCTCCAACTGCACAATTCTCAGAGATATCCTACACTCCTCTAATGGGGGGAGATGGTGGCATTGCGATAATTTCACTGGACTAGCAATCCAGAGGCCCAGGTCCCGGCTAATGCCCTAGGGACACAGGTTCAAATCTCATCACGACAGCTGGTGGAATTTAAATTCAATCAGTTAATTTTTTTAAAAATTGGAATTGAAAGCTAGTCTCAATAATGATGCTATGATAGTCATAAAAACCTATCTGGTTCACTAATGCTCTTTAGGGAAGGAAATCTGTTATCTTTACCTGGTCTGGTCTGGCCTACATGTGACTCCAGACCAACAGCAATGTGGTTGACTCTTAATTGCCCTCTGAAATGGCCTAGCAAGCCACTCAGTTGTACTAAAACTGCTACAGAAAAGTCAAAAAGGAATAAAACTGGATGGACTACTTGGCATCGACTTAGGCACTGGAAATTACAACAGCCCTGTTGACCCTGCAAACTCCTCTTCACTAATAGGCAGAATGGTGAAGACAAGGCCTAGTAGGTTTTTACTTCTTGTTGGTTACCTCACCACCCACCATTGGCCCAGTTTGGCCGGTATATCCTTCAGGAGTCAGCCAGCTTGGTCAGTGGCAGTGCTACTGAGCCACTCTTGGTGATGGACATTGAAGATCCCCACCCAGAGTACATTATGTACTTTTCTACCCACAGTGCTTCCTCCAAGTGGTGTTCAACATGAAGGAGTATTGATTCATCAGCTGAGAGGGAGTGCAGGATGGAGGTAGTTGGTAGTCAGAATGCAGTTTTCTTGTCCATGTTTAACTTGATGCCATGAGACTTCATGGGGTCCGGAATCAATGTTGGCGACTCCCAGGGCAACTCCCTCTTGACTGTATACCACTGTACCGCCATGTCTGCTGGAACTGTCCTGCTGGTGGAACAGTACATACCCAGGGATGGTGATGGTGGTGTCTGGGACATTGGCTGTAAGGTATGATTCTGAGAGTATGGCTATGCCAGGCTGTTGCTTAACTAGTCTATGGGACAGCTCTCCCAATTTTGGCACAAGCTCCCAGAAGTTAGTAAGGAGGCTGAGAAAATTCAGCCTGTTAACTCTGTTTTTCTCTCTCCACAGATGCTGCCAGCCTGCTAAGTATTTCCAGGATTTTTAGGTTTGTGTTTCACAATGTGTTTTTTTAACCTCACAGGTCCAGTATCTGGCCGTCCAGGAAGCCTTGGAAATGTTAGAACCATTGGGGATACTTATCAAGTCACAGCCGATGTCAGTCAGTTTAACCCAGAAGAAGTTATTGTTACAATGTACAATTCCAACATAGTCATCAAAGCAGAAAAGGTCCAGATGATTATACCTTGTCTTGTCATATATAAAATATTAAAAGTAAAACCTTAAAAATTACTAGTTCATTTGAGAAAGAGAAGCATTTTTATTTACACATACTAATTTTCAGCAATGCCTTTATTTACTGCTAATTGTAAGTCATTATATCACTATCAACCAGTCTCAATTTTCACAACATGAGAAAACATTATTCTTTTTAGATGTAGGGCTATCATAGATTTTAAGATAGATAAATGGTTCAGTGCATTGAAGGATGAAACTAGGATCAATACAATCTGCAGGGTAACAATGCATATACCACATAATAAGAGGGTGGAATTAGTGAAGTGGAAGATCCTTCCCTTTGCATGGATCACTGAAAGGAATGACTTAAAGAACGTAAGAAGCAGGAAATGAAATTTATAGTGCAGAAACACGGGATACCTTGTAAAAAGTGGAGGAACAGTTAAAACAGCATTGGTGGTGAATCAGGCTTTGATTCCCTCCATTCAAATGTAACATTCTGTTGTCTTGAGGATTATGTTGTAATCTGTTGACATTCACAGCTGATGAGATATCATCCTAAGATCATAAGAAATAGGAGCAGGAGTAGACCATTTGGTCCATCGAGCCTGCTCCGCCATTCAATCAGATCATGGCTGATCTGATTTTGGCCTTAACTCCACTTTCCTGCCTGTCCCCCACAATCCTTGACTCCCTTGTCGATCACAAACCTCTAACTCAGCCTTGAATATGTTCAATGACCCAATCTCCATTGTTGCCTGTGGAAGAGAATTCCAAAGACTAATGACTTTCTGAGAGAAGAAATTTTTCCTCATCTCCATCTTAAAGGAGAGACCCCTTATTTTTGACCTGAGCCCTCTAGTTCTAGATTCCCCTACAAGAAGAAACATCCTCTTAGCATCTACCAAACCCCGTCAGAATCTTTTATGTTTCAATGAGATCACCTCTCATTCTTCTAAACTCCAATGAGCATAGAGCCAACCTGCTCAACCTTTTCTCAAAGACAACCCCCTCATCACAGGAATCAGCCTAATGAACTCTCTCTGATCTGCTTCCAATGCAAGTATATCCCACCTTAAGTAAGGGAGGCCAGAACTGTACTCAGTACTCAATATGCGGTCTCACCATTGCCCTCTACAGTAATAGCAAGACTTCTTTACTTTTATACTATATCCCACTTACAATAAAGGCTAACATTCCACTTGCCTTCCCAATTACTTGCTGTACCTACATGCTAACCTTTTGTGATTCATGTACAAGGAAACCCAGATCCCTCTGAACTGCAGCATTCTGCAGTCTCTCTACATTTAAATAACAGTCTGTTTATCTTTTCTTCCTGCCAAAGTGGACAACCTCACATTTTCCCACATTTTGCTCCATCTGCCAATCTTTTGCCCACTCAGTTAACCTACCTATATCCCTATATCAACTGTTGCAAGTGAAAGTTCAAGCGACACTATACTTGCAACACAAGACTGGATGAAGTAAAATGGACTTTGACAACAAAAATTTCATTTAAATTTGTCTTTACAAATTTATAAGCACAGGATAACAAAGCTTGACACAACTAGAGTGCCAACTCTTCTATTGGTCTATGTTTAAAAATCCACTCAGTTCAACATTAATTTCACACTCTAATCCAGGAAACACTCTTTTATTGAACCAAGAAATACCATTACAGCTCATGTAGCTTATAAGATTATACTAAGAAACTGTAAAGCTCCTGAATGTATGTTAATGATTTTTATGCAAAATTATCTCTTGTTAAATGAAGCATGTTTGTTTTTTAGAAGAATGATTTGTGGGCCATGACTTCACAAGCTGACTAAATTTTGCTTTCATTGATTTTAGGTAGCTGAAGATGGAACAATCATAAATACCTTCACTCATAAGTGTCAGCTTCCTGAAGATATGGACCCTATGTCTGTGTGCTGTTCACTGACAGATGTCGGCATTCTGATCATCAATGTTAGGAGGAGCCCACTGAAACAAGCAGAATCACCACAGTCAGTTTATAGGAGTGAAGTTAAGCTGTAGGTGTCTGGAGCAGCCTATTCGCCCATGCTGTCTCATCAACATTAGTTAAAACAATGATGCATGTTTCTAGCAGGTTTTATTTCAAAAGTATTTGGAATGCTCCTTAGGTTTGCACACAGTCCAACACACACAGGCATGTATATTTGTGTGGAAGAAAATAATAGATTCTAAAAGCTAATTGCGCTTTGAATATTATAATTTTTTAAAAAGTCACACAAAATAATTTATTTTTTCACTGAAAGGCATGTACTAGTTTTGCCTTTTACAGATCACATTTAAAATCAAAGAAAAGTTAAAATCCACAATTTCATTTCAATTCTGTCTTATTGCAGGTTTGTTTTTAACATATCTAAAATCAATGTAGCCAAAAATGATCAAAGTCAAACTCAGAAATTCATCATTCAGCAAGATAAAAGCAAAAAACTGCGGATGCTGGAAATCCAAAACAAAAACAAAAATACCTGGAAAAACTCAGCAGGTCTGGCAACATCTGTGGCGAGGAGCACAGTTAACGTTTAGAGTCCAAATGACCCTTCAACAGAACTAAGTAACTTAGTTCTGTTGAAGGGTCATTAGGACTCAAAACATTAACTGTGCTCCTCTCCGCAGATGCTGCCAGACCTGCTGAGTTTTTCCGGGTATTTTTGTTTTCACCATTCAGTAGCCTGATAGTAATGGGATAAAGTCCCTGCCTTGAATCAATATTGCTTGTGATTTGAATTTATGGAGTGAGGAGAGAAAAACTCTATTGTAGTTATGATGTGTGTCCACGAGCCATTGGTAATTGGACACTGGGGCTTCCCAGCAACAAAAGTAGATTTTTTAATGCTTATCAGAGTCTGGTTCTCTTTACTGTCAGATTTTTTTCATGTCCACAGGCTGATTATTTTTCTGGAAGCTGTGGAGAAATCTGCTTCTCCTATTTTCTTGGGAACAAGTTAGCATTGGCTGTACTCAATATAGGAAGTGTGTATTAAAGGCTGTATATTTGGTCATTTTGAACCTATTAATAATGAAACATCATCTTTCAGTGTAGAAAAAAAAATCACAATTTCTTAATATGAGGCCAAATTTCTAGGGTGGCTCTGTGGTATCCTGTAAAAAGTAAGTTACACTCAGAGTGTAAATGAGGCAGATTAAACCTTTTTAGGTTAGTTTAAGAATTCCTGAAATTGGTTGAATTTAATCTGGGAGATGTTTAAACAAAATGGCAGTAAAGACAGCAAGAGCTGAGACTACAAAGCACATTAAAGCACCAACAATTGTCACATAACAGCACAAATAGAATGAATTATAAAATGGGGAAAAGAAATACTAGCAATAATGTCTAATCCTAGTCAAGAGGGTAAAGTCACAATTAGAAATTGTATTCATATAGCATCTTTCTCATCCTTCCATCTTAAAGTGCTTCACAACTAATAAATATTTTTAAGTGTAGACACAGTTGTAATGCAGATAACATAATAGCCTTCGTGGGTAAGATGTGGGAACGAACACCAATCATGTTACCTGGTGTTGAGATTTCTTTAAAACACCAGGGAATAGGAGTACATCCCTCCAGTTATACTGGGGAAAACACTTACTGAGACCAAAGAGTAGAGTCAGACTGTTTTCCTTTTTCCATTCACCACAACTGATCAACCCAATAACTTCCAGCAAAACTGGACACATACTTAATCACCATGCTGCTGGGGTTTCGATGCTATTTCAAACCAGCAGGGAAATCGACACACAAAGGATTTGATAGAACAGTCCTCCAAGAGATTATCAATGTTTGGATATGCCCATCCACCTAACTGCCAAAGAAAATAAAAATTTGCTCAGCATAATGCCAGGGGTCTTAGAACTTCAGGGAATATAAGTATTACTATCCTTGTTTTCTCTAAAATTGTTAACTTTATATTCACAGATGACTAGAAACTTCCATGAACAGACCCGAGCCTCTTATCAGCTGAAATTCATACCCTTAAAAAATGCAAAAGAGTTAGCAAAACATGCTTTTAATGTGGTGTTTTTAGGAATTACAGCATGTTTGCCGGTCTACCTCAAATTATATTATGATAGAGGCAGATTGCACTATTCAGGCTAAAACAAATAGTTGAATTTATTTATCAGCAGTGTTAATTACACAGAAGCAGAAATAGATAGCAAGAAACTGCAGCATACTGCTTGACTTGCAACATAAACAGTTTAAAAACATGAAAATTTTCTGAATCTTTAGGAATCTAATCCAATAAGCCTTGAACCAAGCCATTGGTAAAACATCATGTAGATCAACACAATTACTCTTTTCAATGGTCTCAACGTAGAATTAGCCAAAAGTGAGAGCTGGAGGTGCATGGAAAGTTAATGAACCTCATATCAAAGACATGTTTCAACACCCAAAAATATGTTGTTTCATAAACTGCAAGCAAGTTGACTCACATCTATATCACACATGCCAAAACCTAAGACAATGCATATTAAAATTTTGAAGTGGAACTTTATTGTATGGTTCAACTACGAAAGATAAAAGTTGTGAAATTGGGCTCCGTAGCATCTCCAGTGCCAACATTATGGGAACTGGGTGACAGTGGTGGTAGGAGGAATGATGAGAGAGTAGGTTTGTTCTGCACAGAACCACTGGCACTCCCCTGGACTGGCCCCTCAGCATTCGCTGTTAGAGGACAGGTTGCTAGGCTACTGTGTGAGCTTGCAATCCCCTTTGAGCATTTAGATCCGCAGCCATGATGGGAGTAGTATGAGCCTATATGGATCTCATGACCGCTGCCTGAGCTTCCACTGCACCACCTGAGATGTTGAGTGGCTGCTGCCTGTGCTGCAGTGGAAATTTAGATAAATAGAATCACAGGATGGTTACAGCACAGAGGGAGACCATTTGGCCCATTGGACCTGTGCCAGGAAATCATGGTTATCAATTAAATAAAGTAGCAGAGTTCACCAATTCAGGGATTGAACCCACAATCTTACATGTAGAAGCACCATGCACTACTGTCTGAGCTAAACAGAGAGCACATTGACCACCAGACACTGCATCACAAATGTATTATGGAGCTAACAACCACTTTGCAGTGGAAAGGATGAGTTCTAAGCTCTGTACGGAGATATGTGCAAAGTTAAATCCAGAATCCTCCATGCTCTTGACAATGACAACAGGCTCTGTGGCAGCCCTGCCAATGCACCAAGCATTTTAGTCTGCATGTCTATTAGCATCCCCCTGTCTGCTGCTCCATCGAAGCCCTCATCTGAGATGCCTGCAGTAGAAATCATGTGCAACACCTTGCTCTCTGGGGAGCTGGCACACAAACTGTCCTGTCCCTCTGGTTTCACTGCCTGGTGGCCCGCCACATGCAAGTCCTTACTCTTGACTACCCTCTTAAGGTGCACACTGTGCCAATATCTGAGTTGGTGGCTGTGAGTGTCAGATCCAGCCATGATTCTTCTTCTGCAGAGGCCTGTGGCAGCTTTCAAAATTCCTCATACTCAGCAGTGGCTGATCAGGGAGCAGTTCTTGAGCATCCGAAAGCAGAAATGCAGAAAGGGAAGGTTGGTGTGAGGGAAGGGGCTTGATTGGAAAGCACAAGGTCTATGGTTATACGATCTATATCTTGTACTTCATGTCAGGTGTCAGGATGAGGTGAGGTGGGATATGAGAAGGGGTGTGAGATGGGAATGCACCGTTGCCCTCAATGTTCTTGGTGATGTCAAATGCAATGGATTCTGTCACAGCTGGCCCCATTGTGCAGAGCACCATCTCTAGAGAACTCAGAAAATGCAGTGTCCATCCCGTCAGTCAGTCTTTGTGGCTCTCTGCGGTTATGGGCCACCTTGTCCTGCAAGAGAGAGGAAGAAATTGTCAATGAGTATAATTGCAAAGTGTTTGGGCAATGTACCTGCATTGTTGAGTATCTGGAGGTACATGGAAGCAGACAGAGGGGGTGTGAGTCTGGCAGCTTTGGTAAGTATGTAAGGGTGAGATAAAGTCTCCGAATATTAATCTTGAGCAGTGATTGCTGATACTGAGTGATGGGGATTTGATGCATTGAGCAGCTTGAGAGGTTGATGGTGTGGTGTGTAGGAGATGGCATGAAGATGTATTCACTGTCCTTGACCAACTGTGTGAGGTTACTGACTCTGTTGCAGCACTGCTACAAGATCCTTGGGACCAGACTCCAAGAGTTGACCTCCCTGGCCACCTCCTTCCATTCCCTCCTCAGGTTTTCCTCTAGACCTCCTGCAGAAAATTACTTCTCTCCTCCTTTCCACCTCCAGTGATGCATCAGAAAACCTGGGAGCCCTCTCTCTCGTCTATCGCTCCAATTAGTGTGCTTCTCCTTGTAGCCCAAAACAGTCAGCAGTAGCTTCTATATGATGAGCGCAACTCCCCTAAAGAGGGACTGGCTGCCTTTAAAGTTGTGCAGACTTATTGAATCACATGCTAGCTACACATGCTGCTTATCTCCCTGTTGAGGGTGCATCTAACCAGCAGTGTTGGCCATGCTCAGCTACATGATGAAATCTTTGAGGTGAGGAGGCAGCATGGTTCAAAGTTTGTGTGCTGCCTGCCTCAAAGGGACCAAATGCAGGGTAGTCATGAATTACAACCACTGCACCCAAAAATGAAGGTACTCAAACATTTCTCCCAATGGCTGTCAATAACTATGATAGGGGATAGAGCAGGGGAATTGAACTGATTGCATCATTCTACAGAGCGATGGCAGGATGGGCCAAATAGCCTCCTGTGTCGTAAAGACTCTGTGAATATTTGTTGCGCCTACATGCTGGCATATGTTAATGTTTCAAAGACAAGATGTAATTTATGATGCGACTATTTAATGAACACTGACAGTATCATTGCTGTAGGTTTTTGACTAGGTCAAATATTGATGAAAATATTAATATTCCTAGAGACTTCTGCATATTGTTTCTCTCCTCACAAAAACAAATGAACTCTTTGTTTCCAACATCGCTAATTGATGTCAATTTTCAAACATGTTGTTCTGACTATTCTAAAGTTATAATAAAAATAAATACATACATTTTCTATTTTCAGGCATGAGAAAGCTATACTTACATCACAAAGTACATTTAATTACCACACGTGAATAGGACAGGAACAGATAAGTTAGATTGCCAAAAATCTGACACTACTTAATACTTAATGACTAATTAAGAACATGCTGGTAGTTACTGCCAGTTCCTTTAGCTTCAACACAACAGCTCCATCACCAGCTGTTGTGATGGCCGTAACTGAATGACAGGATGTACATACAGTACTGTGATAGAAATACATCAATTAGAAGTGTTATAAATTCAGCAAAATTGAACTGCAGCAGTTCAAGGGGAAGCGCAGCACCACCTTCTCAAGGGCAATTAGGGATGGGCAATAAATGACACTCGCATCCCAGGAATGAACAAAAAACAGGTTCTGGTAAATTAATATAAAATGAGGCCATTTCAAGTAATATGGATTAACTTCTCAAAATTGCTCCACAAATTTTCTACCTCAAAATTCTCACTCTGTCAAATGAAAATTCACAATTGCAGAATTTAAAACTAAAATTTATTTTGGAAGCATAATTGATTCAACGTCATTTGCACCAGATTAAACTCATCCTGCAAATCATGACCTTGGCTTAATTTTCAGCCCTTCTGGAAATATAATGCCCTAAAAAGTGGCAGGGAATGACCTACTGCCCCATTGTTGCTGTGCTTTGGCAATGTTCACCGGGATCTACCGCTGGGCAGCCAGAGTAGCCCCAAGAATCAGGGCAATAGATCATTTAAAATGAAACTCAATGTCCCTTTACATCAATAGGACTCTGATTCCCATTTTTGGACTGAACTAGCTGGAATATATGCCAGGCATGCTCTGGCCAGTATCAATGACCGTGCAACCAATGAGGATCCTCAAAGGTGAATTGTTCTTCATTAATGCTCGAGGGGGCTGGGTTGGGTGGGGGTGTGGTGGTGCTGGTGGAGTAGAGCAGTATTGCTTTACCATGCTCTACTAACCTACCCTAGGCTTCCATCATTCTGGGTCAGGTTCCCTGGTATTATTTAGGCTGGAGCTGCATGCAGCCTATCCTGTGGGCACTCATTTTCCACCTCCATCCCACTCTTTTGATGGAAATGAGCCCTGATCATTTTAGGATTAGTTACCTTGAGATTTTAATGATCATGAGATAACTGAGTGAATCACACATCATCTCCAAAAGATATGAAGATTAATCTACAAAAACGTTTTATTCTGTGAAAAATAATTATAATGTTCAGTAAAAGAAAAAACTAACAAAAAGACCTGATAAACAAATGGAAAGACTTAACAGGCAGGACACCTTATTTGAACAGTTCAGCAATCTTAGAGAATGTTATCAACATTGCAGGTCTGTATCTTTCAAAGTAATTTGTACATATGTCTGCATTATACTAATGTAATAAGATTTATGTATTTTAAACAAGTTTCAATTATATAAAAATTAACTTATTTAACCCACTTCATTATTTTTTAAATCTTTCCCACTTCAGTTTATTCTCCTACTCCCCTGCCTCATTAGCAGGCTAACATGGTGAGCAAGTGACCAGCACACAGACTTCTGCCAGTGCTGTTGTGTAACTAGCTACTTGGAGGTTTATGACAATATTCTAGGGTGCTTCACCAGTAACAATTATAAAATAAGCAATGATCTAGGTAATCATTGACACAAACCCATGTCTTAGACCTCTGTGTGAACTGCACTGTATCTCGCTACAAATTATTTCTAGACAGTTCCAAAATTCATTTGAGCAGTTCTTCGTTTATTTACAATGGAGTGCAATCTCAACAAGAACAGAACTTATGTACTACAAACCACTTATTGCACTTCAGATGCTGGAATCACAGCTTTAAGTAATGCTGCCTGATCAGCATTATCTGGTTTACATTGCCAGCACTCGATGGCTCTCTATGGATCTTAGAACATCATAACTAATGTTCAGGCATCTGCACACAAAGTGCATGGTGCAAACAATTTATGTGTACATGTGTATAATGGAACATGGGACACAGAAGTAGGTCATTCAGCCCCTCAAGCCTATTCTGCCATTCAATGGCTGATCTGTACCGTACCTTAACTCCATCTACCCACCTTAGTCCATAATCCTTAATAACTTTGCCTGTTAAAAATCTATAAATCTCAGTTTCGACATTTTTAATTGACCAAGCCTCAAAGCTTTGTGGACTGCCTTCACCGAGCCATGCACATGCTGAGTTCAGGGATAAGGGTTACATTTTTCATTGCTAATAAGTAACAATTTTAACCCTGTCATGGCTGTACAGTACAGATCAGCCATTGAATGGCAGAATAGGCTTGAGGGACTGAATGGCTTACTCCTCTGTCCATGATCCATTATACACGTGTACTCATAAATTGTTTGCACCATGCATTTTGTGTATTTGGTCTCCAGTGAGCTGTTCTGGCTTCAACTGTTATACTGATTCTGACCCAGTCCTCCTCCAAAGTCAAGCCACTTACTTAGTAAGTCTCGTTGGAGGCAGAGCAGCTGGATCTGAGCACAATTCGGCCATTCTATATTAGATCATCACTTTTATGAGTGTCACTACAGGTGTAAATTTGGCAGCAAATCCCAATAAAACAAAGGATAGAGACGATTGAGAGCCCCTTCAACCTGTTACTACATGTCAGAGCCAAAGTGTGACGTCAAAGGAAAACAGGTAGGTGATTGGTGGGTATCTCTTCCGTGTGTCTTTTGATTGGCCAAGTGGTTTAATCAGGAGATGCTATTACAACTGAAGAGTACAGTTAAGAAATTCACTTTTAAAGTATGTTTATGTTAATTAACATCCAAATTAATTAATTAAATAGAATAGAGATGGCTGGGCAGGTGATGTGTTGCAGCTGTAGTGTGCGGGAGCTGGTGGATGCTGGTGCGATCCACGGTGACCACATCTGCAGCAAGTGTTGGCTGCTCAAGGAACTCAGAGTTGATGAACTGGAGCCTGAGCTGCAGACACTGCGACACATCAGGGAGGGGGAGAGTTACCTGAACACTGTGTTTCAGGAGACAGTCACACCCCTTAGATTAATTACATCAAATTTGGACCATGGTCAGGGACAGGAGGGTGTGACTGCGAATTAGGTGGGTATGGGGATCCAGAATTTAGCTTTGGAGGAGCCTCAGCCAGTGCCCTTGTCCAATAGGTACGAGGTTCTTGCTCCCAGTGTGGACGAGGACACAGATGCAGGGAGGATGAGTGAACTGACCACAGCACCAAGGTACAGAGCGCCATTCAAGTGGGGGGAGAAAAGAGAAATGTAGTGGTAATAGGGGATAGCATAGTTAGGGGAATAGATATTGTTCTCTGCAGGAAAGACAGAGAGTCCCAAAGGCTGTGTTGCCTACCTGGTGCCAGGGTTTAAGGACATCTCTTCTGGCCTTGAGAGGAACTTGGAGTGGGAGGGGAAGGAACCAGTTGTCGTGATCCACGTTGGTACCAGTGACATAGGTAGGACTAGGAAAGAGGTTCTGCTGAGGGACTACGAGCAGCTCAGGGCTAAATTAAAAAGCAGAACCACAAAGGTAATAATCTCCGGATTACTACCTGAGCCGAATGCAAATTGGCGTAGGGTAAATAAGATTAGAGAGGTAAATGTGTGGCTGAAAGACTGGTGTGCGAGAAATGGGTTCCGATTCATGGGACTCTGCCACCAGTACTTGGGAAGGGGAGAGCTGTTCCGTTGGGGCGGGCTTCATTTGAACCATGTTGGGACCAGTGTCCTGGCAAATCCTATAACTAGGGTTGAAGACAGGGCTTTGAGTTAATTAGTGGTGGGAAGGGTTGAATTGAAGGTAAGTTTTAAAAAATCAGAATGAAATGAGAAAGCAGAGGTGCAGGGTAATGAAGAGGCAAAATGATAATCAATGTGTGAAGGAAGGGGCAGAAAATATAAGCAGAAGAATGCAGCAGAAATTAGAACCAGGATGAGTGATAATGTAAAAGGTCAAAGCTTAAGGCTCTTTATCCGAATGTACGCAACATTTGTAACAAGATAGATGTGTTGATGGCACAAATAGAAATAAATAAGTATGACTTAATAACTATTACAGAGATGTGGTTGCGGGGTGACTAAGACTGGGAACACAATATTCAAAGGCAGAATGTTCCTGTTGGTGTGTGGGGGTGGGCCCTGCACTTCCACGTGTAAAATGACGTGCAGTAACATTGGGCAAGCGTCCCTACGTCACTGCACGCCATCGCAATATTTTGGTGGGTGGGCGCGCGATGATGTCCGATGCACGCCTGCATTAATTAACAGGCCACTTAAGGCCCTTGACTCATCAATTGACGCCGATTTTTTGAGCCCGTGCAATGTTCGGGTCGGCGCATGGGCACAATGGGCAGGCGGGTAGGACACATTTGTATAAACCTCATCCACGGACGGGATAAGAGGGCTCACTGGGGTCGTGAATGTGCGCAGTCAAGTATTTATTTTTCAAAACAAAAACAGAATTACCTGGAAAAACTCAGCAGGTCTGGCAGCATCGGTGGAGAAGAAATCAGTTAACGTTTTGAGCCTTCACGACCCTTCGGCAGAACTGAAGCATAGTTAGGAGAAAGGAGAAATATAAGCTGGTTTAAGGTGGGGGGGTGGGGGGAGAGAGAAGTTGAGGGTGTGGTGATTGTGGAGATAAGCAAGCAGTGATAGGAGCAGATAATCAAAAGATGTCACAGATCCCCGCCCCCCCACCTTAAACCAGCTTATATTTCTCCTTTCTCCTAACTATGCTTCAGTTCTGCCGAAGGGTCGTGAAGGCTCGAAACGTTAACTGATTTCTTCTCCACCGATGCTGCCAGACCTGCTGAGTTTTTCCAGGTAATTCTGTTTTTGTTTTGGATTTCCAGCATCCGCAGTAGCTTTTAGCTTTTTGTTTTTATATTTATTTTTCAAAGTTATTGAAACTTGCCTGTGTGATCTGCAATAATTCAAAACGCATACCAGCTGCTTTTTCTGGACTCTAAACCTTCAGGTCAGCACTCTGCAGTGAGGAATCTTTTCTGGGCCTGCAGGTTTCAGGAAGCCTTCCCTTAGCCTGGGTATGGGAGCTGAACTGTCCACTGGAGGCAACTCCTCTGAGGAGGAAGGGAGGGCCAGAAGGGGGAAGAGGCCAGGAGTGCACATTCAGCCTCCAGGGGAGCCACCTTTGGGAGGACAGATGCAGGCACAAGGGACGCAGGGCCAAGAGGTGGACCAAGGCAGAAGGGGCTGCAGAAGATGTCACTATCCTGCTGCCAGGGTATACAGGCGGCGAAGCAGCTACCTCAATATGTTTGAGGTGCAGTACCAAAGGAGGCTCCATCTCTCAAGGGAGACAGTCAACTATATCTGTCAGATGATTGGGCCTGAGATCTCCCCTAACTGTGTGGGTGGACACCCCATGCCAGTGGCTCTGAAGGTCACAGCTGCCCTCAACCTCTATGCTTCTAGCTCCTTCCAGAGCTCAGTGGGTGATCTTTGTGGTGTCTCCCAATCAGCTGTCCACGCTTGTGTCAAGCAGGTTACAGACGCTCTGTCCAGGCATGCATTGACCTTCATCCACTGATGTTGGGACCAGGCAAGTCAGACACAGCGAGCCAGAATCTTCGTGGCCATTGCTGGCTTCCCCCGTGTCCAGGATGCAATAGACTGTACACATGTGGCCATCAAGGCGCCAGCAGGTGAGCCCGGTGCCTTCGTCAACAGGAAGGGCTTCCACTCCATGAACGTGCAGATAGTGTGTGATCACAGGATGCAGATTCTGCAAGTTTGTGCAAGGTACCCAGGCAGCTCCCACGACACCTACATCCTCAGATACTCCCAAGTGCCGGGGCTCTTCAGTGCTCCAGCCCGGCTAGATGGATGGCTGCTGGGTGACAAGGGCTATCCCCTCAGAAGGTGGCTCATGACGCCTCTCCACCATCCAAGAACAGAAGCTGAGCAGCGGTACAATAAGACCCACGCCTCCACAAGGACTGTGGTGGAGAGAACCATTGGTCTTCTCAAGATGCGCTTCCGATGCCTGGACCGCTCAGGGGGTGCACTCCAGTACCCCCCAGATCGTGTCTCAGTGATAGTGGTTGCATGCTGCGTTCTGCACAATCTTGTGCTGGAAAGGGGGGACACAGTGGACGATGAAGACATCAATGCAGTGGCTGCAGCTGCACAAGATGAGTCCAGCAATGAGTCCGAGGATGAGCATGCACAGGGAAATGCTGAGGGGGTAGATGCTGACCCGGGCATACTCCAGGGAGGCAGGGACGCCTGGGAGGCTTTAATCCAATGAACCTTCAGCTAGCACACCACAGATGGACCTCCAGGACAAGCCTGGGCTGTAGGCTCCATACTCAATACCTAAGTGCAAAATCTGCCTGGTTAGGAACAGTCACTAAGGGCCTTGTTAATGAAGCTGAATGTCCAACAAAGCACTCATTACAGTTTTGGAAACCATCCACATGCAGAAGAAAAGAGGCACCCTCAGCCATGGTGACATATCTGAATTTAATATGTCAAGCAAACAAACTTAGGCAAAAAAAACAGCCAAATAGTGTTACAAATCAGAACAAGTCATAAGGGCCTCATCTCGGGCCAACACAAAAGCACCAGTGAAAAACCTGTGATATGCCTAAGTTCCCTTATGCTTTCGTTTCCGGGCGCTACATCTTGGCACTGACCCCTCACTGGGAGTGGTATCTGAGCCAGCCTGCTGACTCTGCTGTCCTGTTGGCCTCAATGACCTTGGCGGTCGTCCTCTGGCCCGTGGAGCCTGTGCTGGCCCCGCCTGGGAGGGAGCTGCCAGTTCCACAGCTGCCATCTCCACAGTTGTCACAGCCTCACCGGATGTTATAGTCACTGGCAGAGGGGTGGAGGAGCTGCCGCCCTCATCCAGAGCACCTTGAGGGGTGCCCAGAGACAACAGGCAGTTGCTGCGCCAACGTGAGGTCGCTTTGGACCTCCCTGCTCACTGTGGATGGATGGGCACCGAGCTGGGAAACTTGATGCGCAGAACATCTCCCACACTGGCACTGACCACCTGAGGTCAATGCCGATGTGAGGACTTGCTGGTCAGAGCGCATCCCCAGGAAGCCCTGATTGGTCTCCTGGAGGAGCCTCTCCACGAGAGTCGCCACTCTCTCCATGGAGGGCGCATGGCACTTGGACATGTGGCTCTTTGCTTCGGTGAACGTCCGCGTAGACTCCTCCACCACGGAGACCAAGCCAAGCATAGCCTCATGTATCTCCCCCAGATGCTCTCACACACCCGGCTGCATTTCCTGCACCTGCTGCGTCAAGGACGACTCCAGAGGCACATCATCAGGCACCGACTGAGCATGGGCCTAGTCCCCTCCAGTTCTCCAACTGCTGGCACCATGGGCACTCTCTGTCTGTGCCATCTCCTCCAGCGAATGTGAAGTGCCCTCACCGCTGTGCCCCGGGACACTAGCTGATGTTCGAATTCCCACCGAGGTGCTAGTATCTGCGCTGGTGCCTGCCTCACAGAAATGGTGTGACACTGATGAGTCTTCAGGCCCCTCAGGTGTGAGAAGGGGCCTCTGCTGCTCCTCCTCCCGGCCCTGCTCCGCTGATGCTGAAAGGAAGAAGCAGGGGGATAAGCCAACCTGCTGGGTTAAATGCCCAATGCTAACATGGTGCTCATCCTGCCAGAGCGCAACAGGTTGTTGAAACGCTTGAGACACAGGATCCAGGTGCGCTGCACCGCGTCACGGGAGCTCACCCCCTCCGCCACCTCCTCCCAGGCACGTTTCGTCATGTGGGGAGGGGGCCTCCTCCTCCCATCCTGGGGAACCAGCACCTCCTGCCGGGCTGCCACCTCCTCGAGGAGTGAAGCAAGGCAGTCACCCGAAAAATGAGGGGCACGCTGGCCCACTGCCCTACCCTCTGGCCTGGCTTGCCCCGATGGCCTACCCTCCGGACTTGCATGAACTTCATTGCCCCTCTGCACAGCCCTTCACCCAGCCATTGCAAGGAGCCTTTCCGAGGCTGCCAGGGCCTTCCTTTATACAGACCGCCAGGTTGCCTTTGAACCCAACAGCCTGAGTGCGCCCGCTGCCACCCTCCCACTCCCGCTATGCATGGGAGTTGTGAAGTACACTGGGTGGGCCTTAATTGGCCTGCCCGCGTAAAATGGCGGCACAGACCCAATTGCGAGTGGCAATGGGATCTGGGCCCGCCCACGTCCATTCCCGCTTCACCCCCCACCAACCAGAAAATTCAGCCCCAAGGATATTTGACGTTTCAGAAAAATAGGCGAAAAGAAAAAGGGGGTGGGGTAGCTTTGTTAATAAAGGAAGGTATCAGTGCAGTGGTGAGTAGTAACATAGGTGCAATAGATTGTGATGCGGAATCAGTCTGGGTGGAAATAAGGAATAGCAAGGGGAAGAAATCATGGGTGCGAGTCAACTATAGGTCCCCGAAGAGTTGCCTCACTCTAGGGCAAAGTATAAATCGGGAAATAATGGAGTCATGTAAGAAGGGAGCTACAATTGTCATGGGTGATTTTAATCTGCATATTGACTGAACAAATCAGATTGGCAGGGGTAACATGGAAGACAAATTTGTAGAGTGCATCAGGGATTGTTTCTTAGAGCAATATAATGCAGAACCTACCCGGGAACAGGCTATTTTAGATCGAGTAATGTGTAATGAGGTGGGATAAATAAGAGATATCATAGTTAAGGATCCTCTAGGAGGCAGAGATCAGAATATGGTAGAATTTCAAATTCAGTTTGAGGGCAAGCAACTCGGGTCTCAAACCAGTGTCCTCAACTTAAATAAAGGCAATTACAGAAGTATGAAGAAAGAGTTGTCTACAGCGGCCGGGGAAAATAGATTAAGGGGAAGGTCAGTGGATGAGCAATGGCAAACATTTAAGCAGATATTTCATAACGCTCCGCAAAAATTTATCCCGGTGAAAATGGAGGACTCGATGAGAAGGATGAACCACCCATGGTTAACAAAGGCGGTCAAGGAGAGTATCCAATCAAAACTAAGACATAGGAAGCGGTGAAAATTAGTGATAGGCCAGAGGATTGGGAATCTTTTAGCAGCCAACAGCGGCTGACAGATTGGAAAACCACTAATGTGATACCCCTGTTCAAGAAGAGAGGGAGACAAAAAGTAGAAACTATAGGCCAGTCAGCCTAACATCGGTCATCGGGAAACTGCTAGAGTCCATTATTAAGGAAAAAATAGCAGGACATTTAGAATAGCTTAACACAATCAAACAGTGTCAACATTGTTTTGTGAAAGGGAAGTCGTGTTTGACAAATTTGCTAGAGTTCTTTGAGGATATAACGAGTAGAGTTGATAAAGGGGAACCGGTGGATGTAGTGTATTTGGATTTCCAGAAAGCATTCGATAAGGTGCCACATAAAAGGTTATTGCACAAGATAGGAGCTTACAGTATTGAGGGTAATGTATTAGCATGGATTGAGGATTGGTTAACACACAGAAGACAGTCAGGATTAATGAGTCTTTGTCAGGTTGGAAAGACGTAACTAGTGGAGTGCCACAAGGATCAGTCCTAGGGCCTCAATTATTTACTATCTATATTAATGACTTGGAGGACAAGGCAGAATGTAATGTAATTAAATTTGCTGACGATACAAAAATAAGTGGGAGGGCATGTTGTGATGAGGACATAAGGAATCTGCAAGGGGATATAGACAGATTGAGTGAGTGGGCAAAAACTTGGCAGCTGGAATTTAATGTAGGAAAGTGTGAGGTCATGCACTTTGGTAGGAAAAATCAAAAGGCAGACTATTATTTAAATGGAGAGAGACTCCAAGAAAGTGCAACACAGAGGGATTTGGATGTTCTTGTGCATGAAACACAAGAAGTTAACAGCTAGTAATTAAGAAGGCAAATGGAATTTTGGCCTGTATTGCTAGGGGGTTGGAGTTTAAAAATAGGGAAGTCTTATTCCAACTGTACAGGGTGAGGCCACACCTGGAATACTGAGTACAGTTTTGGTCCCTGTACTTAAGAAAGAATATACTGGCATTGGAGGCAGTTCAAAAGAGATTCACTAGGCTGATCCCTGAGATAAAAGGATTGACTTATCAAGAACGGCTAAACAGGTTACACCTTTATTCATTAGAGTTTAGAAGAATGAGGGATGATCTTATTGAAACATACAAGAGTCTGAGGGGGCTTGACAGGGTAGATGTTGAGAAGATGTTTCCATTAGTGGGGGAATCTCGAACTAGGGGACATAGTTACAGAATAAGGGGACACTCATTTAAAACTGAGATACAAAGGAATTTCTTCTCTCAGAGGGTAGTGAATGTCTGGAATTTTCTACCCCAGAGAGTTGTGGAGGCTAGATCACTGAAAGTATTTAAAGAAGAGGTAGATAGATTTTTAAAATATTGGGGAGTTGAGGGCTATGAGGAGCTGGCATGAACGAGGAGTTGAAGCCTGGGGCAGATCAACCATGATCTTATTGAATGGCAGGGCAGCTTGAGGGGCCAAATGGCCTACTCCTGCTCCTATTTCTTATGTTCTTATGTTCTGTTTGAAACTATCCCAGATACTTGCTTAGCTACAAGCTGCCTGCCATGTTTTGTTGGTACTGTTGAAAATTAATGATGTCAATCTAGATGACAACAATTAATAGAAACATGCAGATTAGTAAATGTCCCTGGGAAAGCATAACACAAGGGTAATCATTAATGTCCTATTGGTAGGAAACATCAAAGAGATTTCTGATGTTGATAAGTACGTATTTAATCTTTAAAAAATGAAAGAGGGAGGAACTTTGAAATAAATAGTGGAATGCATTTTCACTGTGTGGAAAAGCTGTTTCTAGTGGTATTAGAAAACAAATCCAGGAACAAATGCACATGGGAAAATTCAGAACCTATTAGATAATATTGCAATAGCACCTACGAAGAGAAAAGATCCCTGTGACATACATGCATTATAGTATTGCAATCACAGTAACTCTGCCAGTTTGGATCAAAGCAAATGATTGCTCAGCAATTTCTGCACACAAATACACTTAACATGCCTGGAAATGATTTAATGTTTCCTCTTGTGAAAACCAGGTTAAGTTCTAGTTTGAATGCATGAAAGGTTTTCAGTAGTAAATAAAAAATGACAAAAATGCTTGGAAGACCTTCTACATGATTGTTTTCTCCTCCAGCAACCTAATTTATTCTGAATAGAAGACAGGTAAAACCCGGTAAGCTTATAAACTGGAGCACTAGGTGATAATGCCGGTAGCTCTCCTAAGGCAATCTCCCAATTCGCTTAAGTACCATTAAGCAGTATTTGCCAAATTGTTTTGTCAGCATGCATTAGAGTTAGCACTGATTACATTCCACAGCTGCAGATAAGAGAGCCTAATTTTTGAGTACATTTACATTTTCTTCTAACACACTTGCAATTGATGTCATAAAGGTGAATGACGACCATGTGGGGAATACAGTATTACTAGATTATGTCTTTAGGAACATTAGAAATAGGAGCAAGAATAGACCATATGACCCCTTGAACCTGCTTTGTCATTCAATACAATCATGACTGCCACAGCTCCACTTTCCCAGCCACTCCACCTATCCTTTAATTCCCTGAAAGATCAAAAATCTGTCTATTTCAGTCTTGAATATGTTCAGTGATAAAACATCTACAACCCTCTGGGATAAAAAATTTTAAAGATTCACAGTGAAGAAATTTCTCCTCATTTCAGTACCAAATGATTGACCCCTTAAACTAAGGCCGTGTTCTAGATTCGCCAGCCAGGGATACAACTTCTCAGTGACTACTCTTCTCAAGTCCTTTCAGAACTTGTAGGTTATTTGTGTAGCAGAACCTCCAGTAGTAGGTAGTGATGTTGGGGGAGGGCACCGAGAAGGGGAACCGGTCAGCCCCTGTGGGTACCCTGCAGGGAGCTGTGTCTTTGACAAGCTGAGGGGCAGAGTCAGATGCTATGAGGCAAGGAAGGTGGCAGCAAAATATTAATCCAGGGCTTGTGAATGGCAGGAGCCTAGAGCAGCTTGAAGCCCCTAAAGGTGGCTAAGGAGCCAGGAAGGATATTGGAAACCTAGTTGTTTGATCCTGGTCACTAGTTTAGTTGGACTAATGGATCCGGGTTGCTCGCTAGTTTCGGGAAGACTAAGTTGGCACCATAGACAGAGTAGATCAGCAGACAGTTCTTATGTAGAACACATTCTATTTATTTACAAAGCAACTCAGCAGCTACACCTGTGTGCTTACAACTCAAACCCTGTTTCTACATTACAGGCTTTAACTCTAGGCTGCTGACTACGAAGGTAGCCCACGCTACTCTGCTATTGGATACTAAGATCACGTGATCTTCCATTATAACATTCTTCTTAAAGGTATATTACACATCAGATTATGACAGCCCTTGCCCTTTACTGAAATACAATTTACAGTTACAATTACAATTTTTCTCAAAATATCAAATTATTCACACAGATAAGTAATTTACAAATTCATTCTTTCTGGGGGTTTCCTTTTGTGCGTAGAATGTCTCAGCTCTACAGCTTCAGATGCTTTGTCAGGAACCTCCTTTTCTGGTGTTGTCCAAAAATCAGGTTTCTTAGTGGGCACCTGCAAATCTGTTCCCTCAACTCTTGCAGGTACAGCCGATCCCTCAGACAGATCTATTCAGTTGAATTCTTTCAACAGGGGACGTTGATGCAGTCATAAACAAAGGAGGAATCATTTCCTGATACTTTGTTTCTCTCCTCCTTATATGATCTATATGTCTCCGTATAACTCGGTCTTCCACTATTACGTGGTGAGGAAGAGGTCCAGTCACTGCACTTATTTCACCTGATAACCACTTGGTCCTTCTCCAAAATTTTTCACATATACCATTTCTCCTACGGTAAACTTTCTGTCATGACTATGCCAATCATGTCCAGTTTTCTGACTTCCCTGACTCCTTTTCACCTTACCCCCCTAAATTTGGCGTTATTAAGCTCAATCTTGTTCTGAGACGGTGTTTCATCAATAATTCCGCAGGTGTGACACCTGTTGTTGTGTGAGTGGTGATTCTATAATGGAAAAGAAACCGTGCTAGCTTGGTCACTATGGGATGTCCAGTTAATTTCTTCATGCCAGCTTTGAATGTTGGAGCTGCTCTCTCAGCCAGTCCATTCGAAGAGGGGTGGTACAGTGAAGTTTTTACATGAGTGATACCATTGAGACTGATAAATCATTGAAGCTCAGCACTCATAAAAGCCATGCCGCTATCTGATATGACCACTTCTGGTAGTCCATTGATGGCGAAGCTTTGACATAGCTTGTCAATTGTAGCAGATGATGTTGGTGACTTCACCTCATATATGTCCATCCATTTTGAGTGAGCGTCAACAATAAGGAGAAATATTGTTCCCATAAAAGGACCCACATAGTCAATATGCAATCGTACCCATGGCCTTCCTGGCCATTCCCATGGGCGTATGCACTTGCTGACACTGCATACAACTTCTCACTAAGCTCTCTTATTTTTCCATCCATTCCAGGCCACCATAAATAGCTGCGTGCTATGGTCTTCATTTGGGAAATACCTGGATTGCACTATGTAGTTCAATTAACAATGGCTTTCGTCCTTTTGAAGGAACATTCACTCTAGCTCCACGCAATAAGATACCATCCTGACTGGTTATCTTATATCTTCTGTGAAAATACGGTTTCATTTCATTAGATTCCTGTTCTTGTGACCAACCGTGAAGGACTTGTTCTCGTACTTTGGATTAGGTCAGGTCTCAACTTGTCCAATCCCTGATCTGTCTAGCACATACCAGTGATGAATCTAAGAAGTTCAATAATAAAACGAGTTCTTGAGGAACTGGAACATCCTCATCGTTTTCTTTCAAAGGCAAACGACTAAATGCATCAGCGTTTGCAATCTGATTTCCAGGCCTGTGGATGAAAGTATATTCATACACTGCCAGGAACAGTGTCCAACTCTGTATTCTTGCTGAGGCAGTGGGTGGTATAGCCTTATCCTCGCTGAACAATCCTAGCAATGGCTTGTGGTCCAAAATGATAGTAAAATAACGACTGTGTATGTACTGGTTAAATTTCTTGACACCAAAGACGATTGACAGGCCTTATTTTTCTACCTGTGAGTACCTTTTTTCCACTATGTTGAGCGTTCTTGATACATATCTAATAGATCATTCTGAGCCATTCAATGGGAGAGCACTGCTCCACTCCGTAGGGAGATGTGTCACGTCAAAACCAACTCTTTTCTTTGATCAAAATGTACTAACAGGATGGATGAGTGCAACAGCTGTTTCACTTTTGTGAAAGCTTCTTTCTGTGGTGTTTGCCAAGACCAACATTAGTTTTTCTTGAGTAGGTAATACAGGGGTGCCAGTTCTGTTGACAAATTAAGCAAGAAGTGTCCATAGTAATTGATCATCCCCAAGAGTGATTTGAGCTCGGAGGTGTTCTTTGGTGCTGGTGCCTCTCTAATGGCTCTCGCTTTTTCCTCAGCTGGGTGGGGGCCCTGTGAATCTACCCTGTGACCTAAATAAATTACCTTGTTCGCTTGGAATGTGCACTTCTCTTTTTTTTAAACGCACTCCCATCTGTGAGAAACGTTTCAAAATTTCTTCCAAGTTTACCAAATGTTCCTTTTCAGTAAGTCCTGTCACCAGAATGCCATCTAAATAAACTACAATGTGGGACAATCCCGGCAGTAAACTTTCAATTGTTCTCTGGAATATGGCGCGTGCTGAGGATACACCAAGGCGGCAAATGGATATATTGGTACAACCCTTTGTGTGTATTAACTGTGACAAATTTCTGGGAGGACTTCTCTAACTCTAATTGTTGAATTAGGTTCCACCTGCCAGCTTAGCATACAGGTTTTCAATTTTTGGTATAGGGCGTGTGTCCAACTTAGCCGCTTTATTAACAAACAATTTGTAGTTCCCACAAATTCGAACGCTTTGGTCGGGTTTAAGTACAGGGGCTATTGATGCTGTCCATTCTAAGAACTGCACAGGTTGTGTAACTCCCAGCTTTTCTAATCTATCCAATTTGGCGTCTACCTTTTCCTGCATTGTATAAGGTACTGGTCTTGCCTTCATAAATCGGGGGGTAGTGCCTAGATCCACATGAATTTTTGCTTGTGGCCTTTGGATCTTCCTGGGTTTATCTTAGAAAACTGAGGGGAATTTTTGTAGCAGCTCAGGTAGCCCACTGGCTCTCAGCTGACAGATCTCAGCCCAGTCCAATTTAATTTCTTTCAGCCAGTTTCGTCCAAGGAGGCGTAGCCCCTCACCTGCTCCCACCATCAAGGGCACTTCTACTGATTGACTTCTGTACTGTACAGTAACACTGCTTATGCCTCTGACTTTGATTTTGATGTCTTCTCCCGTGTGTAAGTTTTCAATCTGGCATCTGTTTCTTCCAAATTTAATTTACATTCTCCATAATTCAGGTATTTAAAGGTATGCTCAAGTATTACCGTAGTGGAAGCTCCTGTGTCCACCTCCATTCTGATAGGTCTATCATTCACCCTCACTGTTACATAGGTTGGTTCTGTTCTTCCTACCTTTAAATTATACAACAAATAAATATCAGAATCTGTTACTTCAGGCTCTTCTACATTATGGATCTCATGGGGCTTTTACTTTTGATTGAAAATCTGCCTGATTCTATCCTTGCAAAACAAAAACAAAAATACCTGGAAAAACTCAGCAGGTCTGACAGCATCTGTGGAGAGGAATACAGTTCACGTTTCGAGTCCGTATGACTCTTCAACAGAACTAAGGAAAAATAGAAAAGAGGTGAAATATAAGCTGGTTTAAGGGGGGGTGGGACAAGTAGAGCTGGATAGAGGGCCAGTGATAGGTGGAGATAACCAAAAGATGTCATAGACAAAAGGACAAAGAGGTGTTGAAGCTGGTGATATTATCTAAGGAATGTGGAATACAGATAAACCCTAGTGGGTTAGATATATAGCATAGCATATTATAGCATAGATATCTATGACATCTTTTGGTTATCTCCACCTATCACTGGCCCTCTATCCAGCTCTACTTGTCCCACCTCCCCTTAGACCAGCTTATATTTCACCTCTTTTCTATTTTTCCTTAGTTCTGTTGAAGAGTCATATGGACTCGAAACGTTAACTGTGTTCCTCTCCGCAGATGCTGTCAGACCTGCTGAGTTTTTTCAGGTATTTTTGTTTTTGTTTTGGATTTCCAGCATCCACAGTTTTTTTGCTTTTATCTATCCCTGCAATGTCTGATGAGGTATCCGTTTCAATGACAATAAAAACTTTCAATTTTTTTTAAACTTCCATTCATTACAAGGTTGCCTGCTTCCACCCCTGTTACCATTATTCCATGTTTTCAACGCTAAGTCATTTCTTCTTATTTGCCTGTAAGTGGTGACTGCTTCCCACTTCTCATCAGAGCTGTGCATTTTCGCGCCCTTTTTGTCTGGGGCTCCCGGCCCAACGTGGAGGATGGTGCCAGTTTGCGCTCCCTGTATGGCTTTCGAGGCCCTCACTGCGCCTTCCATGGCCAGTGCTATTTCTAGCACCTTCTGAAAATCCAAATTTGTTTCAGACAGCAGACTCTTCTGAATCATATCGAACTGCTCCGTGCCTCAGGGAGATTATTCAGCACTCTCTCGCATGCCTGCGTGAAGTTCACGCTAGGTCTGTTCGCCCTCCACCCCCTGCCCGCAAAGTCGGCGCTCAGCACTGCCGCTCACGTACCACGCTGGGCGGCCTTAATTTGCCCGCCAGTGTGAAATCGTGGTGCGTTGTCGATCGCGGGTGGCGATCGATTTCCTGACTGCCCCTTCCCGCTTCCGCCGATCCTGCACTCCAAGGGCAAAATTCTGCCCGATGAGTTTTATAACTGAGCTCTTTTCACAATAACACCAAGCAGAATGTTTTAAAATAAACCAGGGGCAACCTAAAATAAAATGGTTCTTTCATAAGCAATGTTTGAGGTTCATGTGAGTTCTTACTTTCATAGAAAATTGTGAACTCACTTTTCTTGCTGCTGATTGTTTGGACAATATGTCTACCTGTGATTATTTGTTTTTACTTGCCAACGTTTTTATTTGCAAAAATTATTCCTACAGTTGTAATTAGCAAACACGAGCAAGGAAAAGCATTTAATTATGTAGCACTTTAATTTGGTTCCACAGAATATTGATCATTAAAAATTCCTAGCCTGATTTTAAAACAAAAACATTTTTAAATACATGCACTTATAATTTGACTTGTAAATCCATCTTAAAATGTGTAAATTCGTAACAGTATATCCCTTAATGAACTAATTGATGGATTTATGAACTATTTATTGCGCTTTCATTACTACCTGTTGGCAGAAACTCTATATAAAAAAATTAATCAGATTTTCTTATTGAAGTCACATTGGAAACGCTACTCTGCAGCTGTCATTTGGACTATAAGCTGAAAAAACGAGTATTGTTTCCTATTGTCACAATAAACGAAATAGCACCAAGTATAATTGTCACTTTTTGACCACCAAATTACTTGAGTGGATTTGGTGGTTATTAATGCTCAAACCAGAAATATATAAACTGTCCAAATGAAGCAGCAGACCAAATCATAAGCAAATTGTGTGTTAAAGTGTTACATGTTTTGCCAAAAAGCAGTTTGCAGGCATTTTATTTAGAAAGATTTGTAGACCTTATAACGTAGCTAAAAAGCTTTGTTTTTGGACAGCAGCCAAAAGGTTCAAAAGGCTGTAGTTGTTACCACAGCTGCAGGACTCTGAAGTTGCCTCTCTGCCCCAAAACTGGGCACAAAACCTTGGTACATTTGGCCAATTAAAATGTAAAGTGCTCCCTGCTGACTGGCTCTTGCACAAGGATAACAGGAGCGAATTGGCTTTCTGTTTCTCCTTTCTTCTGCAGGTTCAAAGGAGCAGTTCCCCCCTCGAGCAGAATCGCAAACCAAGTAGACATTCAGGATAAAATGCAGAAGTAGCATGTATGCATTGAGGGACAGCATGTCTCATATCATATCACTTCTTCAGTACTGCACCAATGTGTCAGCTTAAATTACATGCTTAAGTCTGGGATTTAAACCCCCAGCCTTCTAACGCAAATCATGAGAGCATTACTCTTACTTCTGAATCAGAAGATTGTGGATTGAGAAGCAGGCAGCATATGTATGCAATGTATGGCTATTATAACATACTATGTGCTTATCACAATTGCAAGTGACCAGGTAGGCATGGTTGGCCTCAAAGCCTCCCTGCAGTGCTGGACGCGCCCCTAGATCTGCTGTCGGGGAGCCACCTCCTGATGCCATGGGGGTCTTCTGGCTGACTGAAAAATTCCATTTAGCCTCAGATATTTGGTCTTTAAATTAGCATAGCTGACTGCCTGTTGCTTACGGACAGGTAGTTGTTCTGCACCCCCCACCCCCAACCTTTTCCACCAACATGGCTCGAGAGAGGGATAGTGGCAGTAAATTGGCACAAGTTGGCCAGCAGTGTAAAATTACATGCCGGCACACCTCGGGTCTTGCTCCCATATCAGGATGAAAATCCTATCCAAGATCATTGGGGAACATTTCAACTAAATCAGCACTTCCATTTCCCAATAATCTCTCAATCTTTGCCACTATTCTGAAAACCACAATGTGATTGCTTTCCTTTACTCCAAACTTATTGGTTTTTGCCTTCACTTCACTAGAAAGCCAAACACCAAACCAGATCCAGATTAAAAAATAGATTTATCAAAACAACATTGACAAAAGTGATGCATCAACCTCATGCAAGCCCTTATAATGCCACGTGTGTGCTCATTTGTCTTTTGTGGGGGCTTCTATGAGGAGCTTCCCCAGTGGCTACAGATTGGAAGATGCTAGGCTGCTGAGATCCCATTGAGGAGATTTCATCTGGCTCCGGAGGATGACCTTTGGGTTTTGAGGTTCCGATTGCTGACTGCAACATCTCAGCTTGAGCTGCTGCAGTCTGGGCTCATGGGCAACATCAGTGGCTCTAATGAAGTATCTGGCAGGGGGGCAGGCATGCTGTCATAAAACACAGGCGCACCTAAGGTTCTTTTGGAGAACAGAGTTGAAGAGTGAAATGAAAGCCCATTTCAATAGTGGCCCCAAAACCAAGATAGCACCTGTCTGAGCTTCAATAGCAGCATAAACTGTCGTAATTTGTACTAAATATTTTAATATATATTATCACGTAATATTCCTTTACTTTCAACGTGATGGCAAGAGTCACTAATTATGTATAGTTAATGCTGCATTGCACAAAGGAATTTCACGTCTATGTCCTGCACCAACAATACTCATCAATCTTACACTAAGTTACTACAACATTAACTGACCGCCACCAAAGAGATTCAATTTTCTCAAGAAGGAAATATACAAGAGCAGTACATATTGGTTAAAATTTATTATTTCTCGTAGTTTCAGGATAAACAAATTATTTTTAAATAACACTGATATTTGTTAAACTCTGAGCTCACTAATATACAGAAATCATTTCATTGAGAATTCTGGAACAGATCAGAAAAAATAATCAAAACATTGATAGCATAAAAAATATTAAAGATTGAAATTTGATCAATTACAACTGGCATTTGAAACAAACTACTATTCTTGATACAAAAAGTAAAGTTAATTGAATTAATTCCATACATCGGACTGCTGGGCAAAATTTGCCATTCAAAATAATTATTGCACAAGTAGTGATTCTGAGGCTAATATTATCAGCATGGAGTACCCATGTAAATTTATAATTGAGAAAAGCTGCACAGGACCTGAATAAACACAGCGTCTGTTTCAGATCACTGATCCATATTATGTAGAAAAGATATGTACAAATTAACTTGCAGCAACATTAAAATACGATCCAATTGTTATATTTTAGCCAAATTATTACAGTTGTTGAAGTCATATTATTTAGTGTTAAGATTTCATTAAAAATACTTCAAATACTCAATGCGAACTATGTTCTTTTTAAAAAAGGTTGTCTTCATTTCAGAATCACATTTTTGCTCCATGGTTACATAGAATTACAGAAACTTTTTCTATGCATGCTACTGAAACAGCTATTTTACACCAACCACGGAAGGGCAGTAGGAACTGGTCAAATAATACATAACATTTGATTTTTCATACTTGCACAAAACCTACAAGGTGGAAAACTCATCACAGTATTCATCACAAATTTCTTAAAGATTATTATAGTTTGCAGACTTGGAGTTGCTTTCTTGAACATTGCCACAGGTTCAAAGGGAGATTACTTAATATCTAGAATATTTGCAACACTCAATCCTCATCCAATGTTTATTTATGTTTAGCAATCTTAACAGTGTTTACAAAACTGCAAACTTTTATATTTTTGTGGTCTTCAGGTCATTACAGAAGGAATTCTTAAAGACAGTTGCAGAAAACACAATTATGTATCTTTGTTATATTGACTCCCATTTCATTATGGAAAGGTCCTGTGTAATCATGCAAAACAGAGTTTAAAAAGTAAATTCAATGAGAAATAAACTAAACGACATTGTAGAAGCAGAATTTTGTATTTTGAGATCATTAAAAAATCCATAAGACAACTACTATTACAGGTGGTACAATCAGAAACACACCTGTGGCTGAAAGACCATCCAAGTAATCTTTTGTACTCCAGTCTTGATTTTAGCACCACTCTCAAAATGCTTAACCATTCTCCCTTGCAATCAATAATACTTTTGAGAAAGGTTTAAATGAAATGATTGCTTCTGAGTAGTCTGCAATTGCACAATGCAATTCAAAGCAAAAGGATGAATCTTGAGAAATGAGCAATTGTTGAAGACCTGATTTGAGGTCAACAATGAGCAGCAGATTTATCAAAGATATCTTAACAGATGGGCTCTCGAGAGCCAGTGGTCAAAACAAATTCAAGTTTTAATTCCAGAATACGTGTTCACACCATTTAAGAGAAGTATGAAACAATTCAGTTTAGAAGCATGTGCTAATTACATCCTATACAGTAAAAAGCTTAATAGGTTAAAACAACCTGTGAAAATATCAGTAAAAGCAAACCAGAAGCAAGGGCAATGTTCCCTGGGATAAAATCTGCCTCGTGTTTACAATGTCTGTTTCCATGTGCAAACTCTAAGTATTAAAAGGGCAGAACTGTACCAGGGAACCAGTAATTTATATGGTGCTGGCCGTGCAACAGATAGGAAGCTTACTTCAGATTATTAATCATGATTTGTAAACCTACCTAATTACCCAACAGTAAGCATGCTTCCTATTGGCTGACTGCTGAAATAGTAATGGTACATTAGTTAGCTGTCAGTTGTTGAAGGCTGTAGGTGTGAGTAGTGAGTAAGAACGCAGTAAAGCAGCGACATCAGCATTGTTTCTTAATTTACATAAAGAAAAAAAGTGAACTAAACCAGAAAAATCCCACGAGTTTGGTTCAGTTTCTCACGTGGAATGATAGTTACCTACTAATTTAGTTTGAGCACTCAAACTGTATTCAGTAATCAAAGGAATTTGGCAAATATCCAATGAAAGACTAATCATTTCGGAGAAATCATGGATAAGCCGAGTGCATGAGGATTCTGCTTATGGACTCCTTTCTAATGACACCGATACACGAGTTAAGAATCTAGGCAAAGGACAGTAAAAAAAGGTAATAACTTACTAAATAATAGGGAGAAACACTAAATATACAAATCTGCAGTCCATAACTGGCTAGCTGTGCGCAGATAATGATTAAAATGAACACAAAGTAATAGCTAAGGAAAAGGCAGCAGAATACCAAAAAGTTTCAGGACACATTACTGGCACTGAACTAATAGTAAGAAGAAGAAAATATATAAATGACACACAATGTATTAAATCTTAATCTTCACTCACAAGATGTTTGTAGTTGATCTATTCATGGTGTGTCTCTATCTTTTATTTGCGTAATTTTTTAATGACATACCATTATTTTTTTTCCATTTAAGTAAAATTTCTATTTTATCGCATGTAGCATTTTAGTAAAACATGCCATTTATTTGATTGTTAGGTAGCTAATTTCTATTTATTTTAGTTAACATGGTAATTAATGCAAATATATTATTAGGTTCTGAATAGGTATTTTGTTTTCTCAATGTCTTTAAAATCATTTGTCTAACTTTATTCAAATCCAAAGGATTCCTATTATCACTCTGTAAATAACAATTCCAGATCTAAATTATTTCAGGATTATCTATTACATGTCATTCTTTGTGGCAATAATCTATCCCAGACATTTAAACAAAGAAAATCTTCATTATGGGAAAAAAAGAATACAAATCTAAACAGTTAAATCGAGTTTAGTCAGAATTGTATAACGGTGAGAATAAACAGAAGTGGAATTAAGAGACTTTAAGTGCAGAGAAGTCAGCCAAGAGTAAAAACCAAGAGACAGGAGGAACAGAGGCAGGAAGAACACAAACATATTTGAAGAATTAAAGTACGAGATCCATAATATTATCATTGATCCATACATTGTACATTTTGTAAAAATATAAGGTGCATTTTAATCAACAGTAGTAAATGTCTCTCATGTCTGAATTGCATAACTGAGGAACATCTATAGAATCTCTTATTAAAAATATGAATTTATGTATCAATTGTAAGTTTAGGTTGTTTGTTTATAAGAACAGACTATTCCAGAACAAATACTAATTAGTGTAATGATGTTATAAAAAGAATAGCAAGAGGTAGAAAAATAGAGGATACCCTCAATCAAATTTGGAAAAAAATAAATTTTCTTCAAAAAAATTACCATATATGTTTTGGATATGAGAAACAGCAATATAATTAGTCTTGTCTGTTATAGAAAGGTTGTGTTTAGTTAGGTTGCTAATTCAATCTGTATCTTTTTTGCGGCATTGTCTGAAAAACTGCACAAATATTCAGAACTTCCTGTGGAGCCCTATAGTCTCCTCAGGTGAATTTTGTTAGTAATAAAAGAAAAGTTGCTGCAGAACTAACATGCTGATAGCTATGGTTGTTAGTTTACTGATTAAATCCACCTAGGGTCCCTTTCAAAATGTGCTAAGGACGCCCAGTGAAAGTTAATAGTTCTTCACGCAGCAATTTGATAAAAACATCAATGGCAAGAAGTCATCTTTAACACCCTCAGTTAACCATTAGAACGCACAGAAAACATTTTGTTATACCAATCTTAAGTTGAGGCTTAAAACGTTAATTTTCTGTTTGACAATCCCTAGCTAAACAAAGTTTGGGTTCATGAATTATTGCAGTTCGGAAAAGAAGGCAGCAATGTAAGCTTACAGGGTGATGTGGTTTGTGTGTGATATTTTTTCATTGTCCAGACTTGATAAATATGCATCAGATGTTGCCTTCAGGCATAGCTTAGAGTCCTTTGTCTCAGTGCCCAGGGTTTTTTAAATACACAAAAATAACCATCCATACTTCCACCAAGAGCCTTCTAGCCTACTTTGTTAGTCTCTTGGCCTGTGTTAAAAATGAATTAAGTCAAAATTTGTTTGGTGACTGGACAGCCTGTTTTTGAAACATTTAAGTATGTGTGCTCACAGATTGGGGAGGCAGACAAATTCATTATCTTTAACATCTAACCCATCATAGTCAATAAATTCAGTGAGGCTCCCTCTCAGTGTAAAGCCTTATCAGAGAGGAGTGTGGGCTGAGATAGGTCACTTAACAATTTAGTTGCTCATACTTCCATCCTGTGATTATCTGTGCTGGGATATTTGCCTCATTGAATTTACCCTAATGTCTCAACATTAATACCTGCGACAAGAAAGGATTTTTGTTTTTTGCAATAAAGGGACTAGTTGCTCAAATTTAATTCAATTTATTTGTGAAGCAGAATTCTGCTGTTGACCTAAGAATTGTCTCATCTGTGCATGCACTGCATCCCAAAGTTTATAAAAGTCCACATCAGTTGAAAAATAGCAGATTATTTGCCAGTCTAATAATAATTTTAATCCCACATGGACCAATTTTATCTTTTCTTTTTGTATCATCAGTGTCATTGGTTACTGCTTCCGTGCATTATTTTACATGTAAATAAATCGGATGTTTAGGTTTAGCTTTAGAATGGCCCAAATTTTGCAGTCAGTGATAGAGCAACAGCGCTGGACTTGAAGAAAGCTGCTCAAAAACTCTAGCAATCTTTGTGGCATGAATTTTCTGTTAATTTATGTCAGTTTGAATCTGGCACCAAGTCAAGGGGATCTCCAGATGTCCAACAACAATTGTGTCATCAAGCAGAGTAAGAAGCCAATCATATTGAAGTATTTACATAGACAGAAAACCGGGAAGTAAAGTGCACTGAAATTTTCACTTATTATATTTTTACACATAGGGAAATAAATGATCGAGACAAACACATGGGATTTAGGTCAAAACTGAAATATTATAACGAATTTTTAAAAAACTGAATTATAATAATTGAGGAATGTGACATTGAACAAATATAAAATTACTTTTTCAGGTATAGTGAAGCCATTTGGCATCATAACTTAGTACGCTATTAAAAATCGAGCTACACTGCATTCAACAAGGTGTAATTTTTTCCAAGGGATTCTACAGCATGACCAATAGTTAAGAAGAGTATGATTTTGTCAATTCACTGATTTCTATTTGATTGTAGTCTTGGGGGACGTCAACAGTATTCCCTGGAATCACTGACAGCAATTTCTCAATGTCTGCATTTAACTGCTCATGGGCAGACTCCAGGGGGAGAATTTTCTCCCTGTTGGGCGGGCCGGTCGGGAGGGGGCACAGAGCCAATCGCTGCCCGCGATTGGCTGCGCACTACCATTTTACATGGGCAGGCCAATTAAGGCTCGCCCAGCGTGACGCACACCCGGTGGCTCAGCGCTACCTGTTCGGGCTGGGGGAGGAGGGAGAGTCGGGGCCTGCGCTCTTTCGCACATGCACGCGAAAGAGCACAGAAATCTCCCTGAAGCATGGAGCTGCCTCGGAGATTAAGATCAAAATGAAAGTTTGAAAAAAGAAAGATAAAAATTAGTCAGACTTGTCCCCTCATATGACAGTGTCACTTGAGCTGGGACGTGTTTATCAATTGTCAGAAATTTTTAAAATTTATTTAATAAAACCTTCATGAAACCTCATCCCGCCTGTGGATGAGGTTTCATGCAAAACACGAAGGCCGCTTGGGTTCTTTGCCTGCCCGCCAACCTTAAGGTTGGATGGGCAGTTCTGTCAATTGGCTAAATTGGTTCATTAACGGCTTTAACAGGCCTTTGACTGTTCGGCAGGCACGCCGCTGACTCTGGTGCTCACCCGCCAAAAGAAAGATCGGAATGACATGAAGTGGCATCGGGACACACGCCTGACATCACCGCGCATCACTTTAGGTGTCGGCGTGCGGGGGCTGACCCCGCAAGACAAAGGGAAAATTCTGCCCCAGAAGTTGTTGTCAGTGTTAGATGACTAATGGTGGTGCATGCTGAAAGTTTTGCCTTCAATACGACTGTAAAATCAGGATCAGTAGTGTGATAGTATGGCATCTAATACCTCATGCAGAACCAACCACTGGTATACAATTAGGGGCAATTGTCACAGAGGCAAAAGGATGTGGGTTTCTATTTCTAGGAGACTTGATCAGCTAATGGAGATGGGCCTCATCTTCTGCTCTGAGTAGGAGCTAAAAGCGTTGAGAGAAAGCCAATTAAAAAAACTTTGAACATAAATGACACTGGTCTAACATTCAAATCTAAATTTGTTTATCTAAAGCAGGATCTCACATGTAATTTATCACGTGTTAACTTTTGATCAGAAGCTGGACTTGAGCTGATCCTAGTTGTACTAAGTAACCCCTATGGTTTACGCATCTATCTTGAGTGATTACCAACTGAGCTGGATGAAACAAATCCAATGAGGCTGATGGGAGCAGGTAATAAAAATGGCCTTCGAATAGTTGCATATTCACCTTAACCTTGCAATAAGCTTAAATTTCAGTATTTTTTTTTTGTTTGTTATACTTAATTACTCTGGAGGCACTGAAACGTAAAAGATATGAAAAACGCTGAGCAATGAGAGTAAATGTTTTTCTGCGTAAGAAATAATGAACTGCAGAAAAGGAACAATATACCACATTAAAACTGGTCCATTACCAATACTGGCTCTTATACTGGATGTATATTAGGCTTTGGATGTAACTATCACCACACCAACAATAGAATTCCAACATACATTTGCCAATCACTCCCATTATTTAGAGATTTCATGATTTTTTAAATAAGTGAATGTTTTACTAACATGGGCTTAAAAAATGATAGTTAGATCCAATAGCCAATGACTCCTCTGCTGGATACACAGCACATTATGAGGTATTAATAAACAGACCTGCTGCAATCACTGTGGAACTATGTTCCATGAAATATGCAATCTAATTCAGAACAGAAGTTACAATGGGAATGTTTTGGCATGGGTCGGAGTGGCTGTACCAACCGCAACCAGATTGAATTTCATTAGTAGAATTTAGTAACTGGCAGGCAAAAAAAAGACCATATATATATAAAACCTCCCAAAAAATAATGGTCTTCATTACATTATTAGACAGAGAGCTATTTGTTACACGGCTATGGTAAGAATATAACATTTCTTGCAAATTAGCAGAGTGCATTCAAATAATATATCTGGACTGGCTGGTGTGTGGTTTCATGCAAAAAAATTGTACATTAATACAGCTCATCCTATGGGCCTATCTCACTGGCACACCAGAATGGGACAAACAGTACAGCACAAGAATTGGCCTCACACATCATTACAGCAACACAGCATATTCCCACATTTCACTTCAACCGTCCAGTTTAAATGCTGAACTTCCATTTCAAATTAAATTTCTGTGTGCTTCTGCTATCCCCCCACATTATACAAGCTTGCTTTGTAAACACTGGCACAAACTGAGTTTTGATATCATCAGGACAATAATTGCTGAGGAATAAGTCTATATATTAATTCCTAGTGGAAGTAAAATCATTTTGTCAACTACTGCATTTCCAAACTCAAAAACTCAGCACAACTATTTTCGGACTTAACTTATCAATTCAAAAATTAGGTTTCATACTAGTTTGAACAAAGGATAATTGTCAACATATGCTGACCAGAAAAAAAAACTTCAAAGCCTGTCAACAAAACGTACAATCAGTGCTTTTAAGGTTTATCAACTTGAAATTACCCTATTGGTTAGAAGCGCATCATACAATTCCCAACACTTCTGACAACAGCTGAAAGAAAGATTTCATTTCCTCATCCAAAATCAAGTGCATTAAATGTGAATAGTGCAGTTATACTGAGGCAATTTGTTCCCTGCAAGGCTTGATCAGTGTGATTTGTCATCGGTGTCTGATGGACTGGATTCACGGGGAAGTGTCAGGCTCTCCCTTCTGTCCCACAGCTTATGAATCTCTGTAGTGTCTGATTCACTGCTACTGTTGCCACTTTCCCTGAAACTAGCCAATGGTGGCCGCATCTTCACTCCTTTTGACGTGACTGATCCCTCGATGGCTTTTCTCAGCTGAAACGAATTGAATGAAAGAGAGAATTGAAAGTTTTCTTACAAAACAATCAGCTACTCTACAAGCCAGTCATCTAATTAATATGGCCACATATACATTTTTACTAAATAGATAAGAACAATAGAAATGAAGAGTAATTCGGGACAATAGGCACTTGTGAGTTACGAGGGCTTCCAGTCCTTTGAATAATTTTCTATTTTACTACCATCCACTTGTTAATATAGGGTAACACTTTTAATTGCATACTCTTGATGCAGTCCTTTGTGTGGCGAAAAAATGTGGGTTCAGTGTATACAGTTTAGTAATATATGCTTCCAATGGTACCAGGGTTCATGCCAGGAGGTTGCATTTGGAGAATTGAACCTTGTGCCTACTTTATTAGCATAAGAAATAATCTTGAGCATTGCTGCATGCATTAAATGATCTAGTGCTTTGCGCATTTGTTTCTTAATGTAATTTCTGTTATGCAATGCCTAAAGTGCAAATGACATCCATGTTCTATATAGAGGTATTTTAGACTTCATACGCAAAAATAATACCAAAAATAAGTTTGGGGCCCTTGAAAATATTAACTCTTAATACTTCAGGGACATTCTATAATTAAGTTGACATCACAAAAAGCAGACTGACTGTCATTTATTTGATTACAAGTTCAAAAAGGCCCTTCCAATGTATGAACAGTAACAAAAAATATGTCAACTCTTCTTACATTGCCAACCTCAGTATTTGCACTGGAGATTAGAAATTCTCTTTCTCTTTGGGTGGCAAGGATGGAGAGAGGAGAGTTTAAAAATTTGGATCTTTGAAAAACCAATGCTGAAGCTAGAGGCTAAATACCATAAATTCAGGTTGCTTGACACCCTATATTGGCAGGTAACATGGATGGACTGCAAGAGATAGGGTACCTTTTACTGAATAATCAGATATGATTATTTTTCTTTTTCTGAAGGGTCAACATAATAAAGAATAAAATAACATAAACTGGACCTAATTTAATACTCTCAAGGAAACCTGAAAAGGTCCAATTTGTGTCACTTAACATTAAAAATTCAGCTTAGCACCTGTCCCTATTTATGATGCACCAATAACATTGAGCATCAATCTTTTCCATTCATGTACTTAAGGTGAGTCAATCAGATTACACTGGAAAACTTTACGGTGATGTGTAAAAATATTGACCTCTCCCTGTTTAAAGATATAAGGCATGAAATTCATTTGCCCTGATTTTTGGGTGCAGGTGTTGCAATTCATGGCGTCCCAATGTCAATCGGAAACAAGGTGCATAAGGCAAAAAATTCATCTACGGACCTCATTTCCAAGATTGTGGAGTGACCATGAACGGCTCCTCCATAGCCCCGGATTCCACTTTTGTGCATGTGTTCTCTGCTCAGACGTGGGGCTAAATATCATTAGGAAGAAACTATGTGCTAAAGGCAGCCTTCTCTTTTGAAAGGCAGAGTTCCTATAAAAAGGTTGTTGCAACAGTGCACTGAGGACTGCATAATCAATTTTTGCCATTCAGGGGCCAGCTATTGCACACCAGGGGAAATGGGAAGGACTTGAGCCCTGGGATGGTGATGGAGGAGTCTGGGATGTTGGTGAAAGTTATGATGATGAGAATATGGCTATGTCAGGCTGTTACTTGACTTGTCTGTGGGATAGCTCTCCCAATTTTGGCATAAGTCACCGGATGGTAGTAAGGAGGACATATGTGTATGCCCTTGTCATCACCTAGGCTGAAGTCAGGTGGTCCATCTGGCTTTATTCTTATTTGACATTTTCAGAAGTTTGATACAACATATGGCTTGCTTGGTCATTTCAGAGGGCAATTGGGAGTCAACCACATTTTTATGAGGATTTGGAGTTACACGTGGACCAGACCAGGTAAAGATGGCAGATTTCCTTCCCTAAAGTGAATTAATAAGCCAGATGGATTTTTACAACAATCTGGTAGTTTCGTGCTTAGCATTACTAACGCCAGCTTTTGATTCCAGATTTCTTTAATGAACTGAATTTAAATTCCCCAGCTGCCATGGTGGGATTTGAGCTCATGTCCCTGGGTTTTTTAGGCCTCTGGGTTACTGGTCTGTGACATAAGCACCATTATACTGCACCCAATTTGCCAATCAGAAGCTGGTTTTCCAGAGATCAAATATTAAGCAATTGTTTGGCTTGTTCAGTACATGATTAGCAGGTTGCACTGATTGGGCTGGATTTTACGGCCTCCTGGCAGTGGGTTTGCAGGCAAAGGGGTACCCAATAAAATGTGTTGGGTGCCGTGCCTGCCACCTCTCCACCCGGCCCTTGCCCCTGTTGCAATTTTACCAGCAGCGGGAGAGGCATTGGTAGGCCCACTCGACAATGGGTCAGTTGGGGCCCTTAAGCGGTCAATTAATTTAACCAGAGGCAGAGGAGCTCCATGCCAAGTGTCTAGACTGGCAGATTTTACTACATGGGCTGGTGGCAGATGGGTCTGTTGCCTCCTTAATGGGCCCCCTCGGCCAAATGGAGGGCCCACCCAGGTCTTTTCCCCAACCTCGGTACTCCTCCCTGCTGGCCTCTCTGCCACAGCCCCTCATCCCCTCTTGCCGGGGCCTTCTAGCCTGACCCCGGCGATATCAACCCCCTCCCCATGTATTCCCTTTCACTCTGGCTCTGGCTCCTCGCCACTGGGGATTGCTATAGTCCCAGCAGTGGCTACCGCTCCTGGTGGCGCTTCTGGGGCCAGAGAGTTGCCAGCCATTTGATTAGCCGGCAGCTCTCAGAGGTGGGATTTCCTGCCCAGATGAAGTAGGATGCAATTAATGCAACTAATGGCCTCATGGCTGTTAAATGCCTGCAGTGTGACCAGCGCAGAGCTGGGGTGTGCTCGGGCCCAACGTTTTTGGTAGGGAAACGGGACCCTGGCATCCCATTAAATCCAGCCCATTGTGTAGAAAGGGTTATGATCTATCCCTGTGAATCGTTAAAACCTAAAATAGCATATTGACATTTGTATATAGAATTGCCTAGCCCATCAGACAGTGAAATGTGCCTTGGTGCTTCACATGTCTCAGCTAGCTGATTAAAGCAGCTGGCCAATTTGAACCAATCTTTGCCTCATCTAGTGTCAAGCGAAAATGTTGGAAGAGGCTGAAATACAGAAGTCCCGCCCGAGTACGGCACCTACCGCATTTTCGTGCGGGCGGGAATGGGCCGGGTCAGGATTTGCGCATGCACGTTTGGCAGAGATAGCTGCCTACAGTCATATCTGATTTTAATTAGCCAGAAGTGGGAAACATGGCGTGTGCAGATTAGACCTGGTAAAGCAGGCTTAAACTTTGCAGAGTCCTTTGAAGAGATAGGGTATCCTTTTGGAGAGGTAAGCTATCCCTAAGGATATGGTCCCAGGACACCTTTGGTAGAGGAAAGTTTGCCTTTTAGAGAGTTAAGGTGCCCTTTGGGATTGTTAAAAGTGGTCAGGAATGTGCATATAAAGTGCATAATCTCATTGGAAACGTCAAGAGAGCGATTGAGAGGAAAGGGCAAGAGGAGCTGTCAAAACCGTCAAAAGTATCAAAAGCAATTGTCAAACAGTCAAGGCATTTAAAATTCCTGGCCTTTAAATTTTTGAAAAAACTGCGGGGTGGGGGGGATGCTAAAAAAAATCATTGCTTCCTACTTCACTCTGTCTGTTGACATAATATCATCACTGGATTTGTGCTGCATGACTGATTTCATAAGGTTCCATTATCACTGTGGGGTGCCTGCCATTTCAGTTTGATTGACAGTTCCTAGTGGTTACAGGTTCTTTGAAGTGGGATTATGAATTCCAATGCTTGTTTTTTAAAAGGAATTAAGCCACTGTATGAAATTTTTGCTCTTATAAGGAATTATTTAGTTGAAGGAATGTAATGTAGTGAATGGGTTTTTATGATTGAGTGTTTTGTTTTAAATGAAGGCTGCAATAGGCACTTATTTAATCTCAGCATGGCTCCTGAGGTTTGCCCATGGTCGATACTGGGTGAGTTGGTGTAGGTATAAGGGCAAAGGGTGGTGGGGGGATGGGTTGGAATGAGTTGGCACTAAGTTGGCATAGGGGCTATAAAGGGCCATGGGGTGGGTGCAGGGCACAGGTTGGCATAAGGGCTATAAAGGGTAACGGGGAGTGTGTGGAAGGATATAGATTGCCATAGGGGCTATAGAAGGTCATGAGGAGTGGGTGGAGGGGCATGGGTTGGCATAGTGGCCATTAAGGGCCAAGGGGGTGGGTAGAGGGCAGGGATTGGCATGGGAGGTATGAGGGGCTTTGGAGGTGGGTAGATGGGCATAGATTTGCATGGAGGGTTTGTGGAACCATGGGGAGCAGGCAGAGGGACATATGTTGGCATGGAGGGTATAAGGTGCCATAGGGAGTGGGTCAAGGGCATGAGATGGCATGGGTTGGCATGGCATGGATGGGGATGGGGAGAGTGGGTGGGGGGTGAGGGCTGTTTTTTGTTTTAATGCTTTTAAAAAAAATCTTTGACAAAGTGCCAGTGCGCCAAAGCCTCCACACCTGACAGCTTCTGCACTCGTTCCGGTATTGCCTGGCCTGATTGCCGGAGAACCCCTTCACCCCGGAACAAAAATCCCAATTTCCGGGCGCTTTCTCCCGGGTCATGTTTGGGGAGATGGTGGTGTAGTGGTACTGTCACTGGACTAGTAATCCAGAGGCCCAGGCTGATGCTCTGGGGACATGGGATCAAATCCCAACACAGCAACTGGTGGAAGTTAAATTCAATTAATAAAAACAAATCTGGAATTGCAAGCTAGTTTCAGTAATTGTAACCATGAAACTATCATTTATTGTTGTAAATTCACTTCTGAGCTTTAGGGAAGGAAATCTGCCATTCTTACCTGGTCTGGCCTACATGTGACTCCAGATCCACAGCAATGTAGTTGACTCTTAACTGCTTTTAAGGGCAATTAGGATGGGCAACAATTTCTGGCCTTGCCAGCGATGCCCACATCCCACGAACGATTAAAAAAACTGCTGGGGAATGTCCCGACTCTGTGCTCCTGACCCACGAGTGAAAATTCAGGCCAATTTTTTTCCCCCGCCTCTCCTTGGCGGTGACAGCAAAGAGTTGCCATTGTGGAATGTCGGTCTCTGAGGTAGATCTATAGATTAATTAATTCATTTTCTGTTTGCTAACGTGACCAAGGAAGGTTGAAGTGAAGTCCATTTGGAAGATGGGCTGATCTCCACTCTGTTCCATAAGATAACCTTGCTGGGTTGATTAGTGCTTTCGATTTTGCTTCCTGAATTTCCTTTGCTGCTCATAGCAGAACAACTGAGATCATGAAATGTGGGGAAACAAGAGAGCAACTCTGCATCTTATAATTTTCTGACTGTGAATGGGGTTTAAACATGAATCCTGTCAGCACGTTTTACTGCAGTCACTGACCTTCACATTGCCAATAAAATGTAGAATATCTCACCTCTTTAAGAGCTACCACTCCTATTAGCTTTCCGATGCTGGTGACGTAAGCATGGTTAAGTCCCAAGAGGGAGAACATGGTGTGAGTCTGAAAAGAGACACAAATCTTTGATTAGATGGCTGATTGTAATTCAACATAGTGGTTCATTTATCTAGTTTAAAAAAAAACTCTGATACATCGCAACAGCAGTCTTGCACCATTTAAAGCGCAATGTTAATTTTTTTCACGGTGCAGTGTGAACCAATATTAATTGTTCCATGTGCTATTCAAAGTTGTCAGCAATGGTCAGCACAACTTGCAGACATCATTTTGGGAGAAAAATAATGGAAAATTTTCTTTCATGAAGAAATGAAACATCTTTGTCATCAGCATTTCTAAAGAATAAGGCAGACTCTGATGTTTTGGATGTGTAACCTTTATTGGAATTAATATTACTAAAATTTTCATTAATCTTTAATTCTGTGAAGAGGAACATCATACCCTGCGTTTATGAATGCTGATTGATCAGCTCTGGATTCCCAGCAAGTTCTGCTTTCATTTCAACTTCCAGCTTCTGCAGTTTTAACTTCTTATAAAAAAGACATTGGGCTGCATTTTACAGGCAACTCGCAGGTGGGAAAGCAGACGGGTGGACTTGTAAATTAGGGCACCGTGCCATCGGTGGTGTGGCCGCTAGCTGCCTGCTCCCAGTGCGATTTTACAAGCTGTGGGGGAGGCGCTGGGTGGGTCACCTGCCAGTGGCTTTATTGAGGCCCTTACATAGGCAATCAATGGTAAGGGCCTCATCTCACTGCCGCTCTGATTTAAAGAGCGGCGGGAGAAGCCAGTGCTCAACGTGCAGCTGGCTAAAGCAGTGAGATTGCAGGTTAGAAGTTAAAAGGTGCTGCCTAGTGAGAGTAATGAAACAACCCTGGGCCTGGATTTTTCCTATGGCGGGCGGGCTAGGCAGGAGCGGGCGTGGGAGCCGATCGCCACCCGCGATCGGTTGTGCGCCGCCATTTTCCACAGGGGGGGGAGGGGGGAGGATGGAGAGTCGGGGTCTGCCCTCTTTCGCATGCGTACGAAAGAGCGCAGCAATCTCCGAGTCACAGAGCTGCCTCAGGGAGATTGAATAGACAATTAAAAAGTTAAATAAATGATGTAAAAATTTATTCAAACATGTGACTATGTCACATGAGTTGGGACATGTTTGTAAAGTTAGGAAAATTTATGTATTTATTTTATAAAAGCTTCAGAAAACCTCATCCTGCCCATGGATGAGGTTTCCTGAAAAATATGAAGGCCGCTTGGGCTTTTCGCCTGCCCGCCAACCTTAAGGCTGGACGGGCAGCATTCTTCATTACTTTAATTACTTCCTTAATGGCCTGTTGATATTTTGGCAGGCGATGATGCGTGATGACGTGGGGATGCACGCCTAACATCATCGCGCATCATTTTACGTGTCGGACCCGCCCCCGCAAGCCGACCAGAAGATTCTGCCCCAGGTTTCATGTGTGGTCCATAGCCTGTGCTCAAGTGAGATGTGGATTGCTGGCCTGTTAAGGGTGCGGTTGGGGGGAATTGGGATGTCTCTTTTTTGGGGCCCCAGCGCGAATTTGAGGCCTCCCCCCACAGTTTTATCTCACCAAGTCCACTCTCCCCAACAACATGCCCCCAAACACCTCCCTAGCTGGGGCCTGTCAGCAAGTCCCTGGATGTACCTGAATGTCCAGGTACATCACTGTATTTTTAAAAAAATTCTTTCACAGGACATGGGCATGGCTGGCTAGGCCAGCATCTTTGTTGTCCATCCCTAATTACCCTTGAGAAGGAGGTGGTGAGCCACCTTCTTGAACCATTGCAGTCCATGTGGTGTAGTTACACCCACAGTGCCGTTAGGAAGGAAGTTCCAGGATTTTGACCCAACGACATTGAAGGAAAGGCGATATATTTCCAAGTCAGGATGTTGTGTGGCTTGGAAGGAAACTTGCACATAGTGCTGTTCCCGTACATTATTCTTCTAGGTGGTAGAGGTCGCGGGTTTGGAAGGTGCTGTCAAAGAAGCCATGGTGAGTTGCTGCAGTGCATCTTTTATATGGCACACACCGCTGTCACTATGCGTCAGTGGTGGAGGGAGTGAATGTTCAAGGTGGTCTATGGGGTACCAATCAAGTGGGCTGCTTTGTCCTGGATGGTGTCAAGCAAGTGTTGTTGGAGCTGCACTCATCCAGGCAAGTGGGGAGTATTCCATCACACTCCTGACTTGTGCCTTGTAGATGGTGGACAGGCTTTGGAGAGTCAGGAGATGAATACCACCTCCTTGATCTACCTGTATTACTGGCAGTTTCCTCCTCTCCTGCTTGTGATGCTGGTGCGCAGAGCTTCTGGCCTCTGATTGGCTGGCAGCTCTATGAGGCGGGGCTTCCCCTGGAGCTAAACAAAAGTCCTGCTTCATATGAATTAGAGGCCGTCGCCCTAAAAATTAAAGCGGGGCGAGCTGGCTAAGTGGAGGTGGGCTCGCCCCCAATATTTAAGCTGGGATGCGGGAAGCCCACCCTCAGTGTATAATCCAACATGGAATGAGTTGAAACATATGTGGGGTGACTGTCATTTTAAGGCTTTTGTGTTGACTACAAAGGAAAAAGAACACACTTAAGTACAAACTGGAAGAACTCAGCAGGTCTGGCAGCATGAGTGGAGAGAGAAACAGAATTAACATTTTAAGTTCAATATAAACTTTCCGAAGAAGAGTCATATTGGGCTTGAAACATTAATTCTGTTTCTCTCTCCACTCATGCTGCCAAACCTGAAGCGTTCTTCTAGCACTTTCTGTTACTATGGGCAGAATTTAGCCCTCGGCTGGCGGCGGGCGCCACCGGCTTGGCGGTGGGCAGGCAGCCGAACCCCGCCGCCGAAACAGGGCCTGCCGCCATTTTGAGTGGGTGGGCCAAGTAAAGCCCGCCCAGCGGCCTGCCCGACAGGAAGCGCTATGCGCTCTCTGTTCCAGGGGGGAGGGAATCCCCTACTGTCAAAGAGCGCACTGCTCCCTGAGGCAAAGTCCTGTCTCAGGGAGTTTAGTGAAAGGTAAGTAAGAGCAAAAAATAGAGACATTTTAAAATTATTAACATGTCCCCCTCATGTGTCACACATGACAATGTCACACGCGATGGGACATGTTGATAACAAACTCATAAAATTTATTAAATTTTTACAAAACGGTAATGAAACTTCATCCCGCCAGTGGATGAAGTTTCATTAATAATCTACAGGCCGCTGGGGCTCCTGGCCTGCCCACCAGCCTTAAGGTTGGCCGGGCAGGGCATTTAACTATCTTAATGAGCCTGTCAATGGCCTTAATTGGCCATTGACAGGTCGGTGGGTGAACAGCTGATTTCGCTGTCCGCCCGCCTCCCTTAAGATTTAAATGGCCCGGGATGATATCGGGGATTCCTCCTGATGTCATTTTCCCCTCGGCGAGCGGGCCCCGCCCCCAAATCGCCGAGGGCAAAATCCTGGCCTATATATCCAGCATCCACTGTATTTTGCTTCTATTTTAACACTTCAGCACAAATTTACTACTGTCCTACATAAAGTGTGATAATTTACAGCATTGCATAAGGAATCATCATAGCTCTATTTGCTTCCTGAGCATGCAATACTATTCTTGTTAATATACCAGCTGGGCTACCTGTCCTGTGTCCGGGAAATAAAGGGTCGCAGTGTATTTGGATTTCCAAAAGGCATGCGATAAGGTGCCAAAATAGGTTACTACACAAGATAAGAGCTCATGGTGTTTGGAACTTTGTAACATATTAGTGTGATAGAGGTTTGGCTCACTAACAGGAAACAGAATTGGGATAAATTGATTATTTTCAGGTGGGCAGACTGTAACTAGTGGAGTGCTGCAGGAACCAATGCTGAGACCTCAACTATTTACAATCTATATTAATGACTTGGATGAAGGGTCTGAGTGTATTGTAGCCAAATTTGCTGATGGTACAAAGCAAGTTGTGAAGAAGACACAAAGGCACAGGTTCTCGCCCCCCAGGTCGGGTGGGCAGATTTGGGTGATTTCCAAGCTTGGCAAGCCTGAACTTTAAAAATCCCTGCCCACAGGTTGGATTTTTGGTTGGTGGGGGGTTGGTGGTGGGAAGATACTGTAATAGGAATCAGGGTGGACAACCCCAGGATAAGTGCAGAGGCTGCTGGGTGCAGAGGTGGACTGGGTGCAAGGCCTGCATTTAAATTAATAAGTAAATAATAATAAAACAAAAAACATCCCTCCAGTCCTCACCACTCCCAAACACTCCCTTTAGCCTATCCATGCCACCATGCCCCCCACCCCATGCCAATCCATTTACTTGTACCACACCCCCATGGTCCCTCATACCCCTATGCCAACCCATTCCCCTCAACCAACCCCCATTGCCCCACGCCAACTCAGTGTCAACCCATGGCCCCCCCATCCACCACGCTTTGTCCCTACCACCTACATGCCAACTCACCTTGGACAGTTCCTTGACAGCTTTGACACTTCCTGGACAGTTTTGACAGGCGGATAGCTCTTTCCTTTACATCTGGATAGCTCTTTGACAGCTCCAATGTGTGTAGAAAGTGCGTAATCATGTTCACTTAACAATCCCACAGCGTGCCTTACCTCTCCCAAAGTTGTTCTGGAACCCTATCCAAAGGGGTACTGTACCTTTCCCAAAGGTGGCCCGGGACCCTATCCAAAGGGTACCCTGGCTATCCAAACAAATCCACCAGGTTTAGATCTCCTCTTGCCTGCACACTCCCCATTTCACACTTCTGACTTTCCAAAATCCCACTTCAGTAGGGGCAGCTGGTGAATTAAATGGCCAGCTGCCCCTGTGAATTGTGCACGCATGAACCCCGGCCCGACTCCAGTCCCGCCCCCGTGAAGATGGAGGATGTTGGGGGTGGGACTTCGATATTTTGGCCATTTCTGGGACTTATGCCACAAAAGAGAGACTATCTGTTGTGGTGAAAATCCACACCAAAGAGTCTGCAACAGCATATAGGCTAGTTAAGTGAGTGAGCAAAAACCTTGGCAGATGGAGTATAATTTGGGAAAATTTACAGCATTGAGGTTGTCCACTTTGTCGGGAAGAAAAGAAAAGCAGTATATTATTTAAATGGAGAGAGACAGTAGAATTTTGCAGTACAGAGGAACCTGGGTATCCTTGTACATGAATCATAAAATGCTAACATGGAGGTACAGCAAAGAATTAAGGCAACAAATTGAACGTTTGCTTTTATTGCAAGAGGGGTGATGTATAAAAGTAGGGAAGTCTTCTGACAACTGCACAGGGCACTGATGAGACCACATCTCGAGTACTGTGAACAGCTTTGGTCTCCTTATTGAGACGGGTTATACTTGCATTGGAAGCAGTTCATAGAAGGTTCATTAGGCTGATTCCTGCGATGAAGGGGCTGCCTTATGAGGAAAGGGTAAGCAGGTTGGCCCTATACTCAATGGAGTTTAGAAGAATGAAAGGTGATCTTATTTAAAAATATATTCTGAGGGGGCTTGACAGGGTAGATGCTGAGAGGACGTTTGCCCTTCTGGGGGAATCTAGAACTACAGGCCACATTTTAAAGTAAAGGGTCTCCCTTTTAAGATGGAAATGAGGAGGAATTTTTTCTCTGAGGGTTGTTAACCTTTGGAATTATCTTCCCTAGATAGTGGAGGCAGGGCCATTGAATATATTCAATATAGGCAGATCTTTGATCTACAGAGAGTCAAGGGTTATGGGAGTAGGGGTGGGCAGGGGCCAAAGTGGATTTAAGGCCACAGTCAGGTCAGCCATGATTTTATCGAATGGCAGAACAGGCTGGAAGGGCCCAGCTGGCCTACTCCTGCTCCTATCTCTTATGATCTCTGCCCGGCAACAGAGTAAGATGGATAGGGACATACAGTAACTATTTATTGATCTTACACACCATTATAATGAAAACTTGACAGCTGAAATGCCATTCTACTTAATGCTCAATATTGATGGTAGCAGAACGACTGTGCCAGCAGCAATGTTTACTTAGGCCTAATCCTGTTCGCTTGAACAAAGACCTTTTAATCTTTTTAATTTTGAGTGTTTGAAAATCAGGAATCATCATAATACTGGAAGGCAGATTATCATCTCTAGTTAACTGCACAGAAGAAAGCCTGCCCCTGGTGCTTTAGAGCACTTTTGCCTCTGCTTTCCTCATATTGCTGCTTGTTATGTCTTCACAAAAAGCAAAAGACAAGAAAAATAGTTGAGTTGTGCCTGTTGAATTTTTCTGTACATGAGGAGCACTATAGAAATGTAGGTTGTCCTTAACAGAGAATTCATAAAGCTCCCTTCAGCTCAAGATCAGATTTAACATTGTTTGCTCCAGCTCAAACTTTGCATTAGTAAATCTAATGAACCGTGAACAGTTTGAAGTGGCACCACAATAGTGACAGAAGTGAGCAGAATACCACTGATGTACATTGACTTCTCTGATCAAATGTTCTCATCTAGACGCAATGAGCTGTAGAGTTAATGATTGTATTATTTAGTAAGGAATCATTATTACTGCAATGTGATTGGCTACTAGTTAGCACAAGGACATTCTCACAAAATTGCAGAATTTGTGCACAAGCCACCTGCAAAGCCGTATATTCCCATGATATCGTAGTGGGTCACTGATTATGGTGAAAAATGGACATTGAGTCTATTTTGCAACAGATGCATGTTATTAATTTCCTTCCTCAACAGCCTCTCACTATCATTCACTCTCCAACCTCTCTAAGACAACCATTCTGGGTGTATCTGGCAAATGGAGCACTTCAAATGAAACAGCACTTAAACAGCACTGAATCCTTAAGTAAAAATGGAACTCTTGTTTATCATTTTGGATCCTGTAAAGGCATAAAAATGACTACACTGTAGGAGAAATGTTAAGTGCAATAGCAAAAACACTCGAGAGAGGATAAAATATTATGAGCTATTAATAACCCTTCATCAGATTCAGATAATCACATGCTCTAATAGTCTCTCTGAAATATCGCCACATTATTTTACTAATTCTAAGATCAATATTTTAACATTAGCATCTAGTTCTGAAGACAATACTGCTTAGTTTACCGACTAGTCACTGTACTCATAATGTCACATGAAATTTAATCCAGTGGGTTTAACAGAATCAATTGTGGATGTTGTGTGTGATAAGATAGGTCTAATGATTAAAACTGTGCTGTTGAATATGGATGTAAAGAAAACAGTGCATCATTCCATTTCAATATTTATTTATATTGTACGCTGAACCCTCTTTGGAAACAAGCACCATGTTACTTTATTATCTTCCTCTTTTAAATATTTATGACAGTCATTCTACACAGCATTATTTGCAATATTATTACACAACATGATGAATAATGTGCCTACTGCTGCAACTCTCACTCTCAAATCAGAGATTAAAACAATGAGACAGCAACCTCCATGCTGTCTACATTATCAATTATCCACATTAAGGCAATTACTTTTATTGGTAGCAGTGTTTGTTGAAAACCATAGGGAAAATGCACCACTTCTCCTACTGTGCAATTTCAATGCCCATATGTTCTATAGAATTGCTACTAATTTTCAATACCAACTGCATACTTCACATAAGAAATAAAAAATGCATTTAACCCCATCAGGATTTTAAGTATATATGCAGATTCAATAGAAGAATCCTTTATATTTTTCTTATAAGAAATCTAATAACAGTTGCTGCAGGTATGTACGCCAGTGAAAATACAAACAGAAAAACCTTAACTACCAAGACCTAGAGTGTGCTCTGCAGCAGTCATCAGTACATCATTCATCATACAGTGAAATAACATTGCAAACATTCACTAGGTAAACTCCTTTAAACACTATGAAAGGAAACCAAGGGAGCCGGTTAGCTCCAATGGCCAGACAGCTACACAATAAAAGCAAAATATTGCAGATGTTTGAGATCTGAATTGAAAACAAAAAGTGCTGGAAATACTCAGCAGATCCAGCAGCGTCTGTGGAGAGAGAAACAGAGTTAACGTTTTGAGTCCGTATGACTCTTCTTTGGAATCCGAAGAAGAGTTCCAAAGAAGAGTCATGTTGGACTCGAAACATTAACTCTGTTTCTCTCTCCACAGATGCTGCCAGACCTGCTGAGTTTTTCTAGCACTTTCAGTTTTTATTCTGGTTAGGCGGCTAGTAAGTATATCAGATTAATGCAACAGCATGGGGTTCGATGCCCGTTCTGGCTGAGGTAGACTCGGGCCTGCCTCCTTGCCATACCTGTAGAAAAAAATCATGGCGCTTTGCTGTGGTTTGGCAAATAATCGCAAGGACCTGCCTTTGCGCAGAGAACTCAAGAAGAAATCATAACTACTGTAATTAAAAGCAAAATCTTCAGACACTGGAATTCTGAAACAAGAATGGAAAAGGTTAGAAACTAACAACAGTCAGGCAGTATCAGTAGAGAGAAGAGACAAACTAATGGCTTAGAACCTCCAATCTCCGAACAATCGTAGCCCAGAAGCACCCTCCGAGGTGTGTTGGAAATGCTTGGAAGTCCCAATGCTCTGACTACACGGGAATTAGCCAGGAAGTTTGGATTACTGATGGCCAATTCCCCTGTGCTTGGAACTCTCCAAAACTCTATGTTAAAGTTGGAAACTTCGGATGGTTCTGACTCACTTACCAGAATAGTTACCCAGGAACATTAGAAGGATTAATATCAGTTCTAACTCCTGGGCAACTATACTACTGACCCCCCGACTCCCCATTTGATCCCCCTGACTAACTCCTAACCAACGCTACCCCATCACCCGTTTACCTGCCACCCTATCTCCTTATCCAGCCACCTGCCACCCTATCCCCTCACCCACTTACCTGCCACCCTACCTGCTCACTCACTTACCTTACAAAATTACCTTCTCTCCGTAGCTTCTCAAAGTGGCTTTGGGACGTTTAAACTTACTGGAATACAGCAGATAGTGCTGTAAAAAGGGGATGTGGCTTGGCTTCCCCTGACTTTCCTGCACTATGAAGGTAGGACTCTTGAAAAAAGGTATGCTCCATATCTCTGAGGAGGCCTGATACGGAGGTCTGGGGAGATCCGGTGCAATTTAAGTAAACAGGAGCGGACCGGCAATCCGACGATGAATGACACTCCTCGGAGGATTTGGCTCAATGTTTTGGGTAAGGGCCCTTCCCCCAAACAGAAATTTCTTCCTGCCCCCGAAAGTATTCAAGTGAAGCTGCAGAATATCTGTCCAGTGTTACAACCTAGATTACTCCTCAATTTTGAAGATTTATTTCAATATAATTTTCACCTTTACTGCCTGGTGAAGCTAGTGAAGCCTGCCCATTAATTTTATTACAACAGTAACTACAATGAAAAAGTGCTTAATTCGCTGTAAAGCATTTTCGGACATTTTGAGGTTGTGAAAAGTGCTGTATATGTAAAAGTTTCAAAGGGATAAAAATCGGATGAGTTCTACAACAGAGAAGTGATTCATTCCGTAACAGTACTGCCTTGGTGGTAGAGGTAAGAATTAGTTTCAAAGTTTCAAAAAATAAGTTCCAGTTTCTGATTAATTGCAAATTCACACAAAATAGTACCAAACTCTGAGGTAAACTACTTCAATGACAATTGTTTCTAAATGCCATAATTCATTTTCAAACATATCTAATTAAAATTCTAATTACTTATAATGAAAATGCATCTGTAATACTCAAATAAAACTCACAGCACAAAATAGTCATTTAGCTAATAATCTGTTTTGCAGCGGCTTCAATTGATTTGAATTCACTAATAGAAAACCTGCACTAACTGGTTTTTGCCATGCAAAAGGAATCTAGTTTCTCTTGCCTTGTGTAGAGATGTCCATTCTACAAGTTGGAAGGGTGCTGGGTCGATCTTACAATTGTTGAAGTCCACCTGCTGTTCAAACTGTTTGTCTTCCCATTCGGCAATCTAGGGAAATATTTTAAATTATTAAATTGCTGTTACAGTGTTTCAGCTTTTGCAACTAAATTCGGTGTAGCAAAATTAAATAGAATTCCATTTGGATAATGGGTTGTAACACTTCGCCATGTGGTGCAGACTTCCAAGTACATTAATTTAGCCTAGTATTCCATCTGGTATTATTGGAGATATGAAATAGAGGATAGAAATTCCAGTATCTTATAGTGACTAACTTAATATCAATTCAGTAAACACTATGAACTTCACTCATGCTTTGCCGTAATTCTGATTTATGTCATCCAAGTTGGAAATCCCAATCAACGCTTCAATTACTTTAATTGCTCCAATATCACACATTCATTCATAATTATAAATGAAATTCTGGTCAGTGGCAAGGAAATGGCTAAGCAAAGATAGTTAAAATAGTTGTTTGTTTTCTACTAGCTTTTCAGTTATATATGGAAGCAAATTTCTTATAATGAAGTGCAGTACAAAACAAATATTGAGAGATTTTAAACCACACCATGTTGGTCATTATTTAACTCTGTGTAAGACTTTATTCAGTTCAAATAAACAGATAATCTGGGAAAATCAACGTTGTATTGGGAAATTCATCATACTCCATTGATACATACTACATGAATACATGCATGCATAATTCCTATCATTCTGCATAGAATTAATTTCTTCATGCTTTCAAAAGTTACCCACACGCAATCAGGGCTGGTCACACAGACATCAACAGAGGTCACACTGGTGTATGATAGTACAACAGGTCAGGAAAAAAGTGGTCACCATGTTGCAAGATGGATTGGGACATCAACTACATACAGATGTACCAGTAAGAGGATGCAGAATATGTTTATTGCACTCTCAAACCATTTTTGATCTCATACATTAGAGAAGCAGGGCTATAATTACAAGATAGACACTGAGGAACCCTCAGCTACTTTTATTGCGCCATCTGACAGCTGAAAGATCATTAACTGCAGGGCTATATAAATAATATGGTATTAGGCCCACTACACTTTTCCCACTTGCTTTGTTATCTTTTTGACAAGCAAGGAGGAAGTGATTCACTTGGAGGCACAATCTTCTAAGAAAGTTAAATAGAGGTGAAATTAATTACCTTAATGGAACTGAATTGGTTTCAGGGGAAAGAAATTTGCACCTTCACCTTAATAATAATAATAAAAGGCTTTAGTGTTGATAGAAATTTGTCTTTGTGAGCCTTAGGTATTCTTGAAAAGTTACAAGAATTGTTCTGGCAATATCAAGTCATACAACTTTTTAAAGTCAAATGTTTAATGTGCATATTTGGTATTTTGTGAAAATGACTTTCAGCAGGGCTGTAGCCGAATTTATCTTAATTGTCCAGATTTTGCTATCAGTAGCAAAGGAACAGTGCTCGTGGTTTACTAGACTGACAGCTGCTCACGGACATTTCATGGGCTTTGGAGCCCAAACCTGCTATCATTGGGCATTTGACCCAGCGCAATGCCCTCTACAAGGAATTTGTACCATCTGTGAGCAGATTGAAGAGTCCCCATCGACACACACTGGTCCTGATTACAACTCCCTCAAAACCCATTCACTTACACAGTGTTATAATCAAGCCCATACAGACTCTATTACAGAATATAAAAAGGTAAGAGATAACACAAAACAAAAATAAAAAAAACACACAAAAATGTAAAATAAAGTACAGATCCTGACAGATGGGAAAAAGGAGACAAAAGGGATAGTAAGAACTACAAAAAACAGAGTAGAAAAAAAAGACTTGCAAGAGATATCAAAATCAACAAAAAATTCTGCAATTATATTAGGGGAAAAAAGGTTGGGCAGCAGCAATGTGGGTCCCATGAAAATTGAAACATTGATATTGTCAATGAAAATAAGGAAATGGTGGATATGTTAAATAATAATTTTATATCAGCATTTACAGTGGAGGATGATGTCAGCATACTGGAAATCTGAAGGAAACTAATATTGAATCAAGGACAGAGACTCACTAAAATTAACATAAACAAACTAGCCATAACGAAGAAAATAATGGCACTGAACAGTGACAAATTCCTAGCACCAAATGCATGCAATTCTGGGCACCACACCTGAGATGTCTATATTGGTTTTCAGGGAGTGCAGTGTAGGTTTACCAGGAAGATACTTGAACTCCAAAGGTTTGAATGATTAGAAGTGGTTACACAAACAAAGGTTGTATTTAGAAGGTTAAGTGGTGATTTGATTGAAGCTCTCAAGATATTAGGAGAAACTATTTCCATTGGTTGGGAAGTCTAGGACTAGGGGCTATAACCTAAAAAATTAAAAAACCTAAAAAATTAAAGCTGGACATTCCAGGAGTGAAATTAGGAAACGCTTCTATGCTCAAAGGTTCATAGAAGTTCGGAACTCTGCTGCTCATGGCAATTGATACCAGATCAATTTCAAATTTTAAATCTGAGATTGATAGATTTTTGTTATCATCCAAAGATATTAAGGGATATGGGGTAAAGGCAGGTATGTGGCATTGGGTTGCTGATCAGCTATTATATCATTGACTTGCGGAAGGGCTACGTGGCCTATTCCTGTTCCTGTATTTCTAAAACAGGAAGTATAAATTTGATTTCACCATTGGAAAATCACGGACAGGATAAAAGTAAAGATCGAACATAACATAAGAACTTAAGAAACAGGAGCAGGAGTGGACCAAACAGCCCACATGAACATAAGAACACAAGAAATAAGAGCAGGAGTAAACCATATGGCCTGTCGAGCCTGCTCCACTATTCAATACAATTAAGGCTGATCTTGGGCTTCAACTCCACTTTCTCGCCCAGTCCTCATATCCCTTGATTCCCTGAGAGACCAAAAATCTGTCTATGCCAGCCATAAATGTCTTCAACGATGGAGCATCCACAACTCTCTTGGGCAGAGAATTCCAAAAATTCACAACCCCTTGAGTGAAATAATCTCTCATCATCTCATCCTAAATGATCAGCCCCTTAACCTGGGACTGTGGCCTTATGTTTTAGATCCCCTGACCAGCAGAAGCTATCTCTCAGCATCGACCCTATCAAGCCCCTTCAGAATCTTGTACGTTTCAATGAGATTGTCTCTCATTCTTCTAAACTCCAGAGAATATAGGCCCAAGTTACTCAGCTTCTCATCACAGGACAACCCCCTCATTCCAGGGGTCAACTTAGTGAACCTTCACTGTACTGCCTCCAATGCAAGTATATCTTTCCTTAAAAATAGAGATCAAAACCACACATAGTATTCCACATGTGGTCTCACAAAAGCCCTGTACAATTGCAGTGAGACTTCCTTATTCTTGTATTCAAATCCCTTGCAATAAAGGTTTCTCGAGCCTTCTTTGGCATTCAATATAATCGTAGTTGATCTTCTGCCTTAACTCTATTTTTCCGCCCACTCTCTATATCCCTTGATTTCCTGAGTGACAAAAAAAATCTATCTCAGCCTTAAGTCTGTTCAATGATGGAGCATCCACAACCCTCGGGTTGTGGGCTTGGTACCATTTAAAATATTCCCTTGACAACTGCACTTCAACTGGAAGTAAATAGCTCCCCGGGAAATTTCACTTCCAGTGGGATGAGATCAAAAATGGGTAAGAATGTGACATGACATAAAAAACATCATGAACAAGAAAATGTCATTTAGTTCATCAAGGTCATCCATTACCCTATCTCCCATTATGTTCAAATGTATCCTGAACAACCTGAACCTTTGCACCTCTAACTTCTTAGAGATTAGTCCAAACATTTATCATTCTTTTCTTTAACAAACGTTAGAATCATAGTGGTTTAGAGTACAGAAGGAGGCCATTTGTTCCATTGTCTCTATTGGCTCTTGGCTAGCATAATCCAAACAAATCCCACTGCACTGCTTTCTCCCCACAGCTCTGTATCTTTCTCTGCTTCAACCATTTAGAGCAGGACAGAGGCTGGGAATTCTGCGACGAGTAACTCACCTCCTGACTCCCCAAAGCCTGTCCACCATTTACAATGCACAAGTCAGAAGCGTGATGGAATACTCATCACTTGCCTGGATGAGTGCAGCTCCAACAACACTCAAGAAACTTGACATTATCCAGGAAAAAGCAGCTCACCTGATCAGCACCTCATCCACCACAGTAGACGTTCACTCCCCTACCACCAATGCACAGCAGCAGCATTGTGCACAGTATACAAGATGCACTGCATCAACTCACCAAGGCTCCTTCAATAGCACCTCCCAAAGTGGCAACATTTACCACCTAGAAGGACAAAGGTAGCAGAATCACGGGAACAGCACCACCTGCAAGCTCCCCTCTAAGCCACGCACTATCCTGACTTGGGACTATATTGCTGTCCCTTCATTATCATGTGATCAGAATCCTGGAACTCCCTTCTGAAAAGAACTGTGGGTGTGCCGACACCAGCCGAACTGCAGCAGCTCACAAAGGTGACTCACCACCATCTTTTCAAGGGCAATTAAAGATGGGCAACATCCCATGAAAGAATAATATAAAAAGAAGTCTTCATAATTTAAAAAATCTCTATTTGTGGTGCACCTTTGGAAATAGTGTCCTACCCTGGGGTCATTCTGGTGAATCAGCACTTTACATTCTACTTTAATGACCTTCCAATAAATCAGTACTCAAAACTGAACACAGTACCGTGGCTAACTAATCTTATTTACATATCCATTATTACTTGTATTCTATGCCCCTATTTAAAATAGAAGATGTTTTTGTTTTTTTTAAAAAATTGGCTTCAGCTACTCATTGTCATATTTTCAGGGAATTATATATCTAAACCCCCTAAATTTCAACTTCATCCACATCCTTCATACAGTTCCCACTGAATGAATACATCCATTCTCCCAAAATTTTTATTTCTCCCTCATACTTATCGACATTAATTACATCATCTACCTGCCTTCCCATTCTGTTAACCTATGTCTTCCTGAAGTCTTTACAGTCTTTAGCAAACTTTGAAATCGTAGCAAATTATAGCAAATTATCTATTTTTCCAAAAATAAAATTGGACCCAAGGCTAAACTCTGGGGTACACCACTTCCAGCTGTCTCCAATCTGAGGAAGACCTATATGTTGTAATTCTTTATTTCTTGCCAGTTAAACACCTTTCTCTCTATACTTCTACGTTTCCTCATACCAGAAATGTGCTAACAAGCTTCGTCTGAGACATCTTATTGAATGTCTTCTGGAAATCTATATACTCAACATCCTTTTCAAAAAACAACTCTACTAGATGTGTCAAACAAAATTTGCATTCAACTAATTTGTGGTGGTTTTTCTTCATTAACTCACATATTTCCAAATATGCACTTTTTTATCTTAATGTTTTCCCACATCTGACTTTGGATTAATGGTTCATAATCAGCTGGCTACCCTTTTCTTCCTTCTTTAACAAAGATGTAATACTGACTACTTCTGAATCTTGTGGTGTAGTTAAGTGTGATTGAACAATAGTGGCCATAGTTTCTGTTCTCTCCTCTCTGACTTATTTCAATCATTTTGAGTGAGTATCTTCAGGGCCCAGTATTTATTCAATGCGTGTGCTTTTCCTTTGTGTCAAAAAAAAATTAACATAATACTCTAAAAATATGCATTAGTGCAACTTTCTGAACTTTAACCCCAGTGTTCTGGACATACATCCCAGAATCATTAATTGCTTTGTCACTTTATTCAGGTACTGAAAGTGATAAGCTGGCTATTACTTCAAAATTTCTTTAAAAATCTCCTTGTACTAATTCAATTACATCTGTTGCATACTTATGGATCTGTTTAGTATCCCTTTCTTTTGCTAATGTTAAATTTATTGCAAAATGGATTTAAATCCTTTTGCTAACCTTTAGCTGCATTCTTGGTCTCTGCTGCTCTGGTTATTAGAGTGCCAGCAAATCTGACAAGCTTCTAGTTGGTTTTGATTTTCAGGTAATTTCCATAGATTAGAAACAACATTGGTTGAAGCACTGAGACTCCACTCAACTCCTCCTTTCAATGTGGCATGTTGGCAAGCACAATATGCATGCATTCAAAACATTTGTCATCTTACTAATTACAGAGATACTGAGCTATTGTCAATTTGAATGTATTGAAAATGCCAAATAATTATATTTATTTATTCATTAGAGAATGGAGTAGAAAAATATAAAATCACTGCTTACTTTTGAAAATTCAAAATACTGATCTTTCATTGCTTCAATGCTAAGAGTTTCTTGTTAATGGGTCAAATTTTAAAGGAATGTGCATTCAATGGGGTTGCCACCAAACTGCTGACAAAGTTACATCAGCGGAGTGGAGAAAACTCTAAGGAAATTCTTATCGATATCCTTTTTTTGGATATTTGTGATGTAACTGTGAACAGGGACAACTGTAACAACAGCAGGTATCTGAAATTTTACCTGACATAAACTGTGAACACAAGGAGACTGGGCAAAATTCCAAATGGACATCAACAGGCAAGTAAGAAATTTTTCAAAGCCCGATGCATGCTCCAGAAACTGGCTCAGTGATAGCTAACTCAGGATTTACATGGCAGGACAGAGATCCAGGTAACAACATTGACTGGGAGACAACTTCAAGGTGGCAAAAGCTGTGTGAAGTTTTGGTGTTATTATTGCAGAAAATTAAAGATGGTACTTTACGTAAAATAAAGCATTGTGTTTCTTCAGTAGTAAATCTCGCGCAGGTCTAACAAGGCAGCCACATCTCCCAGATATTGTGGGGGATATATTCTGACAGAGTCTGCTAGCTTGCAATTGTTTAGGGCTGTCCTGAATCATAGGGCTGGATTTTACCAGCCCCCTGGAGATGAGCTGGGACCTGGAAGATCTCATAAAATGGCGGTGAAGGCATCGAGGGGAGCCTGACATGCTCCACTACCACGGATGTCCTCTGGGGCAGGAGCCCCAATGGTATGGCTGCCCGCCAACCAGAGCTTGGTGGCCAATTAAACCAATAAATGGTCAATTAACTGCCATTTCCACCTCCTGTTGGCATTTAACCGGGTTTGGGATGGGTCCCAGTAGCATGGGGTGGCTTCCTTAATTGCCAATCCATGGTCCCACAGAGGAGCCCCTGGCAGCAATGGCACCCCTGCGGTCCGACGCTGCCACTGCAGGGTTCAGCCCTCCAATCTCTGGGGCTTGCCTGCCTGACCCTAGCAAAAAAAATACTTAACTGGCCTTCGAGTTCACCTCAACATAAAGGCTCCTCTTCTTCCTCCTGGAGCCTCAGCAACAGCCACTTCAATCGATGATGCTGTCGAGACTGCTAAGTTGCTGGCCTTCTGATTGAGCCAGTAACTCTGTGTGTGGTGGGCCACCACCCTCAATTGGATGACAGTCCCTGTGACAATATCTAAATTGGCTGGTAAAATGCTGCCCTGGTTCATGCCGTTTACTTGCGCGGGCTCGAGACCCACTTTCGGTCCTGGTGGCAGGACCTCCTAGCTGTTAGAAAAACTCCAGCCAGAGAATTAGATTAATACATAATAATTGCAACCTGCAAATCAGGGTCACGATATTCTATCACTGAATGAATTTAGTCTTTCTTTTGGACACAGTGGGGCCAAGATTTTTGGTGGAATCCTATTCTTCTACAAGCTTTTTCAGTTACTTTTGTCACTCGTTTGCTTCAGTGTCTATCAGATATGATTAACAAATCAGAGAATTGAATTCTCCTAATTGAAAAGATTTTACAACCCTTGTAGAGGATTAAAAATGTTGATTTCATTAGCAATCATTGAGAACATAAGAAAACAAAGCACAAATGAAGACTTTTGGACCAATTAGACCAATTTCTTAGATTGATCATGCCCAATTCATACATGGTAGGCCACATCAATTTATTTAGCCTTCGAAGGAAGGTATCAATCTAATACTACACGTTACAATATCCAGCCCCGATCAGCTGAATTGCAAGGGTGACAGTTTCTTGATCCTGTAAAAGCAGATGTGTTGCACCACTCCCAATAACGTTAACAGAGAATATATTCAACACAGCCAATATTTGTTATAACTTCTATCTTGTTCATCAACAGGTACTAATTCAATTATTTTTAAAAAATAAACGAATTAACAGATGGCTCACCTCTGATGCAGACATGTCATCTTCAATTTCATATTGATCCTGAACCAAAAAAAAAAATCGATCAGTATTGAACAACTTCCTACAGATAAGAAATGGCCACTTGTAATAGGCACATGAATTTTAAGGCGCCTCCAATCAAGAACCTTTCAAACAAAAATGGCTTGACGTAACAAAAAAGTGAGAGGGTAATACATAACAGATTGTCCATTAACTCATACATTGGTGTACATACCATTTGATGTTGTTTTCACACACCCAAAGTCTCTCTGCATAACTGAAATAAAGAGAACCTGGCAGCTTCTTCAGATCATGGGGTACAATAGTAATGACTTTTTTTAGTACTGAGAACAATGGTTTGGTCTAGGATTCTGCAACTCAAGTCTATTTGTACTTTCAATATACCCAATTTTCAACACGTCAATATATTCATGGAATAAAAGGGAAGATTAAATTTGGTGCCATAATGATGTTCTGCTTCAGATGTCTTTGCCACACTATATAGCTATCCAGTGTTTACTTATTGCGCTGTTAACACAAACAAAAGTCAACCCTTTGGTTTTGACAGTCTGCCTATCCGTCACTTTGTTCCCATCTGTGGTGTCTAACTGAAACTTCAGCTGCCTCTAGGCCACCTGAACATGATCCAAACTCATCACTGTAAAAACATACCAATGATAAATCAAAGTCAAAATGCAATATTATTCATAATAAGTACCAATTGTTTTACTAATTAAAATCCTGAAGCTAAAGGACTATTTCTGTCGTATTAAGGTATCACTACAGGACTGCTGTATTCATACGAGTGTGATCCTTTCTGTTGCTTGTATGAACAAAACATAAGTGATCAATTTAAACCATAGATGACCATATTTTGCCATATTGCTTCCATATTAACTCAAATTATCCACCTTTACTGAAATGTGTTAATTAGTTGGGGAGCTGATCTTCTATTTTATTCCTGATTTCTGGGCATCATTCTAAAAAGGATTGTCAAAAAGGAGCAGGTTTTGAGAATGGGGTGGAGGCAGATGTTTTTGTGCATTGTATACAATTCCTCTTAGTCACACTCATTTCCTATTGTTATGGTAACCTTGATGAACTTGACAACATTTAGAAGGTAATGACTGAAGCATAACTGTGACACCTACATTTCTTACTTTCAATCGGTAACATTGATACTGCTTACTATTCAGTTGCCCCACCACTAGAGACATGAGTCACCCAAACCTGCGTGTGTTTTTGTCCTGTTACAACAAATGCAGATAAAAACAGTTATTTTTCCTCTGACTGAGTGTGAATAAGATCACTGGATATGCTTTATCCATATATACCTCAAGGGAAAGGCTTGAAGGAAGAAAGGAATAGCTAGATATTAACATCACCTCAAAGGTTTTAGAGTGGTTATAATTCCACTGTTTTATGTCTGCCGAGCAAGGACGACAATTTGAAATAATCTCATGGTGTAATTGTGTGTAAAAACTGTTAAGATTTCTTAGATTTTTCTGGCTGGAGATCTGAACTTCATTGGTGAGGCATTCACATACATCATTCCACATGGGAACGCCACCACCTGCAACTCCCCTCCAACTCACACACCATCCTGACCTGAAACTTTCCTCCACAGTCATTGGAGCAATATAGTGGAACTACCTCCCTAACAGTGTTGTGGGTGCATCTATATAGCAAGGACTGCAGCAGATCAAGGCAGCAGCTCACCACCTCCTTCTCAAGGGCAATTAGGAATGTGCAATAAATGTTGGCTGTGCCACCAGTGCCCATATCCCAAACTGTACATTACAGCATGAACCTCTATGTCTCGTCCAAAAGTCCTATTGCTTTTATTCTGTGCAAGAGATTGATTCGTTAAAGAGGATTTTAATATTTTATGGGCTCTACTTCTACTTCTTTTGTGTTAATGTATTGTACTCTCAATTCTTACAGCTTTGCAGTCAATGCAGTGGCGGATTTACAATTAGTGGGGCCCTGTGTTCAGCTTCATTTTTGGTCCCCCTGCCCACTGGACACAGCCCAAAATCACAGGGCATTGGTTATTTCACTGACTTTTCCACAGTCACGCAACTTCTTTCACACACTATCAAATAACCTCAGTGCCCGCCACTCAATCAAAAACACTTAGTGCCGCTAACGAGATGATACAACTTAAACATATAAGCAAATGGCGCTGCTTTGCTCTCGCGGCACAATCGGTTAGCAAGTGGTGTATTAATGCTGCACTGTCAGAGGGACAGCACTGGGTGGGTGCTGCACTGTCAGAGGTTCAGGGAATGCTGCACTGTCAGAAGGTCAGTACTGAAGGGGTGCTGCACTGTCAGAAGGTCAGTACTGAGGGGGTGCTGCACTGTCAGAAGGTCAGTACTGAGGGGGTGCTGCACTGTCAGAGGGTCAGTACTGAGGGGGTGCTGCACTGTCAGAGGGTCAGTACTGAGGGGGTGCTGCACTGTCAGAGGGTCAGTACTGAGGGGGTGCTGCACTGTCAGAGGGTCAGTACTGAGGGGGTGCTGCACTGTCAGAGGGTCAGTACTGAGGGGGTGCTGCACTGTCAGAGGGTCAGTACTGAGGGGGTGCTGCACTGTCAGAGGGTCAGTACTGAGGGGGTGCTGCACTGTCAGAGGGTCAGTACTGAGGGGGTGCTGCACTGTCAGAGGGTCAGTACTGAGGGGGTGCTGCACTGTCAGAGGGTCAGTACTGAGGGGGTGCTGCACTGTCAGAGGGTCAGTACTGAGGGGGTGCTGCACTGTCAGAGGATCAGTACTGAGGGGGTGCTGCACTGTCAGAGGGTCAGTACTGAGGGGGTGCTGCACTGTCAGAGGGTCAGTACTGAGGGGGTGCTGCACTGTCAGAGGGTCAGTACTGAGGGGGTGCTGCACTGTCAGAGGGTCAGTACTGAGGCGGTGCTGCGCTGTCAGAGGGTCAGTACTGAGGCGGTGCTGCGCTGTCAGAGGGTCAGTACTGAGGCAGCGTTGGGCTGTTGCAAGGACAGCACTGATGGGGTGCTGCACTGTCAGAGGGTCAGTACTGAGGGGGTGCTGCACTGTCAGAGGGTCAGTACTGAGGGGTTGCTGCACTGTCAGAGGGTCAGTACTGAGGGGTTGCTGCACTGTCAGAGGGTCAGTACTGAGGGGGTGCCGCACTGTCTGAGGGACAGTACTGAGGCAGTGCTGCACTGTCTGAGGGACGGTATTGAGGCAGTGCTGTACTGTCAGAGGGACAGTACTGAGGCAGTGCTGTACTGTCTGAGGGACGGTACTGAGGCAGTGCTGCACTTTCAAATGGTCAGTACTGAGGGAGTGCTGCACTGTCAGAGGGTCAAACCAGGGAAGTGTACAGAGCTGGGAGTTCAGGGATTGGGATGAATATCACATGGCATGATTCCAGGCCCAGTGTTTAGAGATCTAGGGAATTCCTCTCATTCCAGTTCTCAGCATTCACTCTGCATTCAGCCCAGTTTCTTGGTCCTGCTCCTATTGGTTTTAATCTCCAAAGCCCTCCTTCCCAGTGGCACCAGTGGTGGCTAGGATTCACCAGCTCTGCTCCCCGCTCCCTCCACCATAGGGTCGCACCCCCAACTGAACATTATTCACTGGCTGAGCTGTGAGCTGGATATTTGACCTTGGGGAGAATTACAGCTGAAACTGATTCTGTCTCCAAGCAGCGGATAAAACTATTAAAAAGCTCACAGGATCCTGGGCTTAATAAACAGGCAGAAGTTTAGAAATGTCAATCTGGTTATATAAAGGGTTAATGTACATCGAGTTTACGATGAGTCTGCACACGCACACACATCTGTCTGTCCTTCCACAAACACGCACGCACGGGTATGTGGGTGGAAATGCCACTGCTGCCTCCCTTGCTCCCACACACAGGACTCTGCCCCTCACTCATTTCCCTGTAACACTGAGGGGACCCAGCCTGAGGAAGGGGATTTCCAATGACAGTGAGGCCAGTGGCGGTGAGTGACGGGCTGCTCATTTATTGCAGCTTCCAGTTCTAGACACTGTCTGGATCCCAGCCTCCTGACCCCACAGATAGTTGGTGTGCGTGTGCAGGTAAAGCTTTCCCGACTCAACATTAACACTGAACGCAAGGGCTGCCCGGTTGGCTGCCCTCAATCTGCCGGAGGTTGCCGCGTGTGCTTCAGTCAGTGCCCACGCTGATGCTGTGGATCCGGGGGCTGTGGACGTGTTGAGCTCTCAAAAGCAGGGAACTATCCCCCCAGTGAACACGGGGAAACTGCCAGGAGGCTTTTTGTATACAGCCGAGCAGACAGTTTAACGTCTCAGCTGAAAGACAGCACTTCCAACAGTTCAGCGCTCATTCATCATTTTGGGCCCCCCCCCCTATCGTTTGGGGGTCCCATGAGTGTGTTTCATTGTAAATCCACCCCTCAACCTGTAAATAAACCCATTAAATTTAGACTGTACACATTGGTCTGATGAGAAAAGAATGTTGTGCCTTTTGGAGGACACTAAGAGACCATCCCTTTGGTAATTTTGGGTCTGCTGTATACTATCATTCTGTTTTTGATCATAGAAGACTCTGGCCACAAAATTCTGTTGCGTAGCATGCACGTTGTGGGGGCAATGGGTGCTGTCGCGAGTCCAAATGCCATCCTCACCATGCGAATAATTCTGGTGCAGGTTTGCCATCCGCCATTTTAGGTTGGTTGTAAGCACAAGGATCGGGCACTGCAAATATTCAGAGTAGCAGATCGTAACATCAATCAATGTGTAATGCTGATTTGACTCTCATGGTGCCATTTTCAACCTCAAAGGCCAACACCCGCTTTTAACCTCGCACAGCTGAACATACTTCACCGGTAGGGTGGACCCCCACCAGCACTTTTTAAAGGGATAGTCAGCCATCCACAGATTAGCTGCGGCTTGTTTTCTGCAGTCCGGCTGCCTGTAAAATTCAGCCCTGTGTAGCAGTGACCTCACTTACAGTTCACTGTCCAATGTTATGTAAGATGTTGGAGGTATCCGTTGCTCCAGCCTGGAAGGAGCATGAAAATGTTCATAGCGATGGTCACCTTTACAGCCATTCACAGTGCCGTTCTAGCCCTGCTCTGAGGGCACAGGTCTGCCCGCAACAGCTGGCAAATCTCAGTCAGCACATTCTTAGTAAAATTGAGGCATCTAATGTACTGCTCCTTACTGAGGTCGAGATAGGAAAACTTCTTCCTGAAGACCTTGGGTGGGTCCTACCGAGAACCCTTCTCCATCTCCTCCTCACCTCTTGAGCAACTTGTTCTTCTCTATGTTGCCTCTGTCTGCTCTCCCTGTCATGCCGCAGGTCAAGGGGGATAGAAACCACAGCGCCCCGTGACTGGGTCCAAGTGGTCTGAATAAAGCCCTTGAAGTGAGAACTAAGGCCTTCACCATGTCCTACACCAATTCCTGTAGGCTTCACCAACTTTAAATGGCAAACCACCAAACACTTCTGCTTAACTAAGCAATAGCCAGTAGAAATATATGGTTCTGGTGCACAACCGATGCACATATGTCCAGCCTGCATATAATGAGAACCATGCTGATACATGAAATGTCATTGGGCAGCCTGTTGGGCTGCTTGGCCATGCTCCCGGTGGTCCTGCAGTACTCTCCAGAGCACACGTCGCGATTTGCCATGATCTGCTGCATCTTATACAACCTTACCATCATGAGGGCACAACCCTTGCCATCAGGTAAACAGTAAGCAGCTGAGGTGGGGGGAGGAGGAGGAGGAGGGGAAAGGGGAAGGGGAGAAGGAAGAAGGTAGGAGGAAACCAAGATGTCCCCTTTCTTCCTGGGTTGTCAATGATTGGCTCATCAAGACTGTGGTACCCTAAACAAAACCCAATTCCCCTTTCAACAAGAGTCCCACACTTTACCATCCTGCTGTCACCGAAAGTCAATGTCCTCTTGGCTGGAATATATATCACCACAAAACAAACATTCCAATCAAAACGTTATCAAACAAACCAACTAATATTTCATACGATAGTCACCTAATCATCCTTGAGAATTCCATTGAAGCATAGCTTCTGTGCATCTTTGCCTGTCCCACTCAGTACTACCTCAGTGGCTGCAGCATGGCTGGTGGAAGGTTGCTGACTTCCAGTGGGGAGACTGCAGATGGCCTTGGCGAGCATCTTCAAGCAGCTCTGGCCCTGGAAGGCCCAGTTTTGGTTTGCACCATTTCGACATGGGTGGCAGCAGACTGGACTGGTTGGCTGACGGGCAACAGTTAGAGTGGACTGGTGGGAGGGCAATGCTGTCATCCTGAGAGAGGACATTAGGTTTGTACTCTCCAGAACCACTGCCACCCACATTGCATGGCACCTCAGCAATCCTAGCAAACTGCTGCAGCATAGATTGTAGGCCTGTTATGAGACTCTGCAAGCCCCTGTGATCATTGATGTCCATAGCCATGAAGGCAGAAAGCTGAGCTTGCAAGATCTCTGTCTGAACTTCCAGCACTGAGATGTTGTGCGGCTTCTGCTTGTGCTTCAAAGGAAGCTAAGACATTGGCTGTCAGACAATGCAACATGGTTGGATTCTCATGGAGTCCTGTGCAAAGCGTGATGCAAGACTCTCCATGCTGTTGACAGTGACCACAGGCTGACAGGCCAGCCAATGCACTCAGTTTTTCGTTATGCATGCTAACATCAAAGTCCTCTTCTGAGTCCTCTGCAGCAGAACCTGGGTACGACTTCATCCTCCAGCAAGCTGGCACCCACACTAACCTGTCTCCACTGTGGTTGCAAGTCACTTGTGCCCAGTGTCTCACCATCTGCAGATCCCGCCTCTACATTACCATCTAAGGTATGCACATTGTCATTGTCTGGGTCGGTGATCTTTCTTCATCATCAGTCTCTTCTTCTACCATCTATTGCACCTGCACCACTGCCTGGACAAGTTGCAGTTATTGGGTAGCTGAAAGGAAAATGGTACAAGGGTGGGTTGTGGTGAAGGCACATCGGGGGGTTGGGGGAAGTAAGTGGTGGTTCCTTGAACCACTTGCATTTTAGAAATCTGAAAAGATTGTACGATGAGGGGTATGTGGGATTTTAGGAGGAGGATTAGGAATGAAGATACTATCACCTTCAATGGGTTCACTCCCACCACTGGCCACAGTATCAGTTATGGCTGTTCCAATGATGGCAAGCACCATATCCTCCATGGGGTAAGGACATGCAACTGTGCCTGTCCACTGCCAGTTCAGTGCTGCTACCTCTAGTTGCACTTCAGTTTGTCCTGCAAGTCATGGTTGAATAGTTGATAGTGTGTGCAAGTTCTGAGATGAGGATGTGAGGCTTGCAGCAGTGTTAATTGTGTGACGGTGTGGTGAAGCTATGAGTGTTTGGTATGACTAAAGCAAAGTACTGAGGATGTTGGAAATAAAAATAGAAACTGCAGGAAATACAGGCAGCATCTGTACAAGAGAGAAACAGAATTAACATTTCAAACCTGCGACCTTTTATCATAATGTTAGGTTGAGTTGGGATTTGCTGGTAGGTTAGAGAAGAGGATGTGGTGAATTGAACAGTGTGTGAGGCTAGTGATTCAGTTGTAAGGATATGACATATGACCTTGATGACTTGCGGGAGGTCTTCCTGCACTGCATCCAGCTCCTTGGGGCTACACTGCTGGCATTGATAGCAATAAGTATCTAGTCCTGTACTGCCTTCGCAAATCCTGTCTGGAGGGCCTCCGGGTTCCATGTGCATAGAGGAGTTTTCTCCTCCTGTCCGCTTCCTGCCTCTAGTGCTTACCTCAGAGAAACTTGGAGCCTGCTCTCTGCCCAGCTGTGCCACATTCACTCTTCTTGCAGGTCAAACATCCTTCCCAATTTCCAGCACCTGCTACAGCTGGAATGTACATGCCCTTTAAGTAGTGGAGTTAGCTTTAAGCAGTGCCAGCCTCGTACATACTTGGGCCCGCTGCTGAGGCGTGCAGCTAATCAACTGCTGGGCCGCATGCTACTACATATAAATTAGCAGGTTGCATAAAGCTCAGTGCTGCCTGCATGGGAAGGAACAAGAACAGGTTAATCCCTTATCAAGGCCCCTGCGCCATTTTCAGGGGCTATTGAGTTTATGAAAACCAATCTTTCAGTGCAAGCCCGAGGAAGAAACGTGGGATGAAGTCTAAACCAAACACAAGTAAATGTTGGGAAATGTTGTGATTCTTTACTCATCATGTGGATAATGAAAACTGAACTGCTGCAAGATACTATTAGATATTTAAAAAATATAAAATCAACATTATTAAGTGCTTCTACTCCAGAATGTAAATCAATTCAATTCATCTTTGGCCTTCTTGCAATTGATTGCATCAACTCCTCCAATCCAAACAATGAAAGCTAGGATGGGGATAAGGCACAAAATAGAAACTCGATTTCATCTACAGTATGGCTCCTGCTTAAGATTCCAAACTGTCTGTGCTGATTTCAGTCCAATGCCTCCATTTACTTAACACGACCCCAATTAGGGGCCTCCATTACTGACCTACACAGTGTATTTGCATTCAAATATATACACACAGTAGCTCACTGCTCTGACATCTTACTATGGGCTGACATCAGTTTTAATAGGCCCAAAGACCAGATGCCAATACAAAGATCCAGGCCATAAAAACCCAATGGGGAGAATTTTCCCCCCGTCGGGGGGGCGGGCTGAGTGGGAGAGGGTGCAGGCGGGCGCACAGCCGATTGCTGCCCGTGATCGGCTGTGCGCCATTTTACGTGGGCGGGCCAATTAAGGCACAGAGGTGCCTCAGGGAGTTTAATTTCATTATGAAAAATTTAAATAAAGAAAAAAAAAATTCAGACATGTCCCCTCATGTGACAGTGTCACGAGTTGGACATGTCAATGAATTTTAATTAAAAACTTTATTTGATTTATAAATCCTTCATGAAACCTCATCCTGCCTGCGGACGAGGTTTCATGACAAATTCAAAGGCCGCCTGGGCTCTTCGCCTGCCCGCTGACCTTAAGATTGGATGGGCAGCTCTGTTAATTGTTTCAATTGGTATTTAAATGGCCTTAGTAGGCCTTTGACAGTTCGGTGGGCACGCAGTCGACTCCGGCGCATGCCCACCAAACTGAAGATCGGAATGACGCTCGGTGACGTTAGGACGCTCGGTGACGTTAGGACGCACGCCCAACGTCACCGCAAGTCATTTTAAGTATCAGTGAGCCGTGCCCGCCCCCGCACGCTGCCCAGAAGATTCAGGCCAATGAGACTGCCACGAACCGAACAACTAAACATTTCTGTGGACAAGGAAACACCACAGAAATTACAACATGAATTGGAATAAAAAAATGTATTGAGTAGGCTGAAAAGTGAAAGATGAAATAATAGAGACAAGAGTACAGCGGAAGGAAATATTAGCAATACACATATTCCAAGAATGTTCCTGAAACAGCTAAGAATGAAGTTAAAAGAGGTCTAGTAATCCTAATGCTCAACATGTCCAACTAATGCACATTATCAATCAACAAAGTTAGCAGAATATTGAACAAATACAGCCAGAAAAATAGAATATGTCAAAGGAGGGCATCATCAAACTGTATTGCTCTGGTCAGTCCATGCTATAACTACCGTGTTCAGTTCTAGCCAATGACATGCAAGGGAGACATTTAAATACTGGATGGAATACAGAGAAGAGCCACGAGGCTGATTTCTAGTGACAAAGATTTGAATTGTAAGGAAATATTGAAAAACTTGGGCTTTTCAGCTTTGAAGAGGATTTTGAGAGCTGATTTTATGGAGGTGTGCAAGATAGCACACACCATAGAAAATATCTAAATTGGGAACATTATTTTAACCTCAATTCACAAATAAGACAAAGCGACACAGGTTCAAACTATTCAAATGTAAATGTAGGACTGATAGTAAGAAATTCTTCACACAAAGTATAAGTAGCAATTTGATAAAGTAGAGGAAGAAAAGTCCCTGAAGTCATTTCAGAAATAATTAAATGATGCAAAGGGGAGGCATTAGGACCTATCAAGTTGGATGAACTAAATGGGTCAAATGGCCTTCTTCATTTGTATTACCTTATGATCTGTGCCACCAAATGCATGAAAGTACCTTGGAAGATATTTTAACTAATAATGCAACACATCTAGAGCCCAGCAATCCATACTATTTCTTCTGTGCAATTGGAAGTAAATGCTACAAGGTACTGTTATCATTTCAGCATCAAATTGAAAGTGTAAGTGGATTATATGGCAGATTTAATAAACCTTCAGGGTTTCAGTGGGATTTTAGTTCAAAACTTTGATTTTAATTTGGAGTGGCTGTAATTACACAATTGCCCACAGCTCTATAATCTAATCTCCGACAGACAACCAGGTTCATCAGAGAGCATGCTACTGGGAAATCTCTTACATAGCTTGTGAAATTCGACACCAAGTATTCTGAACTTCAGAAAAAATAAACTATCAGCTCACACTCTCAGAAGTAAAAATCATTGGAACTAACAATCCATTTTCTTCAGTACTAATTTTCAAACTCAGTTTTGAAAGTCCTTTTGTGTCTTGGGTAAATGAGTTTGTTGGCCAACCGAACTCTAACTGCATGCCTTCCTATGTTCTCCTCAACTGCTGCTTGCAATCAATAATGGGGAGAGACTGATGTAAGAATAAACAGTGATGGTTTATTGGGACATAGGACAGAGCACCAGATCATACTTGCTCACTCAGAAATCTCCAGAACTAGACTTTCAGTTCCCAGTTGCCCGCACTGTAAAGTGATTCATCAGTGCTGTCACATGATAAGTACACTTGCATTCTCTTAAAGGGTACCTCATTTTACCACAGTCCAAAATTAAGATGTTTATGAAGCTGAACTCCATTTCAATGCATTATGTTCTTAGAATGAGTACTCTGGCATGGGTGTTGTTCACCATGCTTATTTGGTAAAAAAAGGATATAATTGCTTTAGAAGCAGTTCCGAAAAGGCTCTCTTGACTCATTACTGGGATGAGGGGCTTATCTTATGAAGAAAGGGTGAACTGATTGGGCCTATACCCCAATTGGAGTTTAGAGGAATGAGAGGTGATCTTATTGAAACAGATAAGATCCTGAGGGGACTAGATAGGGTGGGTACCAGAAGGATGTTTCCCCTTGTTGGGGAAGCTAAACATAGAAAACAGGAGCAGAAATAGGTCATTGCTCCTCGAGCTTGCTCCCCCATTCAATATCATGCAGATCTGTATGTGTTTTGAATTCCACATTCCCATCTACCACCAATAACATTTGATTCCCTTGCCTAACAAGGATCTATTTACCTCCACCTTAAAAATATTAAAGACCCTGCCTCCACCACCTTCTGAGGCAATGAGTTCCAAAGTCACACAACCCTCAGAGGAAAATTTTCTCCTGATCTCTGTCCTAAAAGGGTGACACCCAATTTTAAAACAGTGCCCCCTAGTTCTGGACTCACCCACAAGAGGAAACATTCTTTCCATGTCCACTTTGTCAATACCCTTCAGGATCTCATACACTCAATCAAGTCACACTCACTCTTCTAAACTCCAGTGGAAACATGCTTAATCTGTCCAATCTTTCCTTATAAGACAACCCACTCATTTCATGCAATAATCTGGTAAACCTCCTCTGAACCGCCTCCAATATATTGGCACCCTTCCTTAAATAAGGAGACAAAAACTGCACACACCATTCCAGAAGTGGTCTCATCAATATATCCGGTATAACTGAAGCGTAACATCCTTACTTTTATGTTCAATTCCTCTTGTGATAAAGTATAGCATTCCATTAGCCTTCTTAATTACTTGCTGCACCTACATACTAACATTTTGTGACTCATGCACTAGAACACCTAGATCCCTGTGCACCTCAGAATTCTGCAGCCGTTCTCCATTTAAGTAATGTTCTGCCTTTTTATTCTTCCTGCCAAAGTGAACAACTTCACATTTTCCCACATTATATTCCATTTGCCAGAGTTTTGCCCGCTCATTCAACCTATCTATATCCATCTGCAACCACCTTATGTCCTCTTCACAACAAGCTTTCCTACCTATCTTTGTGTCATCCACAAATTTAACTACCATGTCTTCATGCCCCTCATCTAAGTTATTGATATAAATTGTAAGAAGTTGAGGCCCCAACACTCCACTCATCACATCCTGCCAATCAGAAAAACACCCTTTTATGAATACTCCCTGTTTTCTGCCAGCCAACCTACCTTCTATCCATGCTAATATGTTACCCCTACATCATGAGCTTTTTTCTGCAATAACCTTTGATGTGGCACCTTAACAAATGCCTTCTGGAAATCCAAGTGCAGTACATCTACAGGCTCTCCTTTATCCACAGAGCATGTTCTCCTATCTAAGAACTCCAATAAATTGGTTAAACTCCTGGGGGGCAGAATTTGAGAATAAGAGGTTTCCCTTTTAAGACAGAGTGGAATTCATTAGAGTGGAATTCTCTAATTCTCTTCCCCAGAGATATTGGAAGCTGGGTCTTTAGATGTATTCAAGGTTGAGTTAAATAGAGTTTTGACAGACAAGGGAGTCAAAGGTTATTGCTGGCGGGTGGCAGAGAGGTGCAGACAGGAAAGTGGAGCCGAGACCACGGCCAGATCAACCTTGATCTTGTTGAATACTGGAGCAGGCTCGAGGGGCTGAATGGCCTACTACTGCTCCTAAATCCTATGTTCCTATGACTGTCTGAAACTGTCTGTAATCCATACAAAATATTGCTAAGGAACATGTGTAAAAATCACCAACATTTTGAGTCGTAATCCACAGATGGAGGGAATGTACCTTTTCCAAAAGATTATGTATCAGGCTAGTAATAGACAACATAATTTTTTTAGGGCATTCAGGAGAACATCTCAATAGAAAAGGAAAATGAGGCCTGCCAAGGAGAATGCAAAAGGGAAAATGCTGAGGGTTGGGGAAGAGCTCAACTCATGGGTGAGGAAAAGGGCTTTGAAGAAGCTTTTGAAAGCAGGGAGGGAGGCTACTATGGTAGAGGGATATAGAAAATGGGTTCCTGAGGGAAAGGGACTGGTGACTGAGAGAGAGATCCCCAGTGGTATTGTGCAGGGAGTGGACAACATGGTGTGAGAAATGATGAGTGTGAATATATTGGTGGAGATTTGGTTGGTATGACTATGCAGAGTCTTGAAAGTGAGCAAGAATCTTGAGGCCAAATTACATGGGCAGAAAGGATGGTTCAATAGGAGAATGGATCCTCCTGGGGTTGAAGATGTTGGCTGCAGTGACCTAAATGAGTTGCCATTTGTAGAGGTCAGAGGCTGGGTAGAAACATGTTGTGGTAGTTGGACTTTAAAGCGATAATGTTTGGTTTCAGCAGGAGAGTGATAGGGTAAAAGCAGTCGAGGTTGAAAAAATGTAGATTTTGATAATGGAATGGGTGAAGAGTAAAAGCAAACTTGGGGTTAAGCTGCATACCAGGTTTTTGCACCTCCTGTACTTAACCTGAGATGGCCAGCTGGGAGATAATTGAATCCAAAACCAGAGGCACATAACTGGGAACTGAAGAAAATTGTACAGGAATCTCTCTCTAATGTAGGGGTTTAATCTCTTAAAGAGTAAAGAATTGGGAGTGTACAATATTACAACATCATGAATTCCTGGTAATCAATATAACTATAAAAGAGTGCCACCTTGGGCAGAGCCATTATTTCTAAACATTAAGTGAAAAACAATATGTACACTCAAGCCTTGTGACAGAATCCTCTGCCATAACAAACCGCTTAAAACCTCAACAACCCTGATAAAAGCCAGGTTCTGTGTATTCTACAAAAAGACTAACTGGCTTAATTTTCATTTTTGTAACAATACTGAAAAAGTTGTGGCCCCTTCCAATGTGTATACCCATGCAATCTGTACCCTTCCAAGATGGTATATTTTCCTCTTCTCTGTACCTTTGATATAACGTTTCCAAACCAGGAAAAAGAAAAAAGGGGATGTAGATTGTGTCTGGTGTAAGTTCCCACTGACTTGGGATTTCCTGGGGGTTCTCTGGGTTTTTTTATTCATTCATGGGATGTGGGCTTCGCTGGCTGGGCCATCATTTATTGCCCATCCTTAATTGCCCTTGAGAAGGTGGTGGATGTAATCAGGCCTGCATTTGTAGTAGGTGCAGAACCAGGTGGCAAGCAGCATTTCTGGACTTCTGCTTAACTTTCCTCTTTCTATATATACTGGATGTGAAGGGACACCTTAAGATTGATGTGCGCCTTTCTCCAGACCACTGCAGGCCAGTGGGACCTGCTGAGGTTTGGGGGACAGGTTGAAGATGATTCAGGCAAATTGTTGTTTTGTTGGATTCTTCCTGCAAAGGAATATCCCTCATACCCACCTGCATCCCTCCCCCACCCCACCTCATGGCTCCTCATACCCCCATGGCACCTCCATAACCAATCAGTATCCACCATAGGCAGACCTCAGAAGCCACACGGAGATGAAAAAATATAACTTCTAACAGTCTAATACCAGCTCTCACTCATACACACTTGATAGTGAAAAAACCTCCCATTCATAAAACCCATTCAAAGTTATTAAATCTCTATTGGTTAATCTGTATAAAAACAAACCTATATTCAGACCCCAAATCAAAAACAGCTAATCCTTAAATAGCTTCTTTAAAATGTCAATCAAACTGTGAACTCAGACCTTCTCGTGGAGATAATTGTAGCTTTTGAAATTCTGCTAAGCATTCATGATGACATAACAATAGCCCTTGGGAAAGGTTAACATAAAATTGTATTGAAACTGTACTAATAGATGGTAATGTTTGATCTAACCAACATCAGATGGTCAATCAATAAAAGCAGTTCAAGAGATGGTGTTTTTTTTTAAAACTAACTGACAGATTCAGCCTGCTTTTTTCATGTTTAAAGAGTGGAACATTTAAAAAACAACAGATGATGACGACACGTAAAAGACTTTATCCACTCTTCAAGGACATTTACATCTACTCCACCAATTTGTGACTCCCACATTAACGCTCTTGGAACAGCCAAAACAGGGTACATTTGAACTCAGCACTAAATTCAAATTTAGTTCAGGTTTGCTACCTGTGTGAATCATGCATCGCCCCACATCCCCCATCGGCAAAAATTAGATCTGTCAGAAATTGGGGGTGGGATTTCCACATCCGACCCCATCCACCACTGTTAAAGGTCCATGTAGTTTTTGTGATGCCTCAAAAATCCAGCCCCAAGTCTGCTTGTCTGGGATGTAATGATAGCTAAATCCAATATTATTTCACTACCTCTTTTATAAATTTTTCTTTTGAGTACGATTTTTAAATTTCATTTACAGGATTTGGGCGTTGCTGGCTAGGCCAGCATTTATTGCCTATCCCTAATTGCCCTTGAGAAGATGGTGGTGAGCTACCTTCTTGAACCACTGCAGTCTACACGGTGTAGGTACACCCACAGTCTTGTTAGGGAGGGAGTTCCAGGATTTTGACCCAGCTACAGTGAAGGAACAGCGATATATTTCCAAGTCAGGATGGTGAGTGGCTCAGAAGGCAACTTCCAAGTGGTGGTGTTCCCATGTGTCTGTTGCCCTTGTCCTTCTAGATGGTAATGGTTGTGGGTTTGGAATGTGCTGCCTAAGGAGCCTTGGTGAGTTTCTACAGTGCATCTTGATATAAAAGGAAATTTGCAGCCTGTTATTATGATATTATGAATAACATAATAATTATCTGCAGTCTCCTGGTCATCCCATTCATATCACCAAATTCTATATCTAAAATGTAATTAACATTTTAAGATTAATGAGCTAATTCGTTGAGATGGAAATGTATAGCCGCTGTCACTTATTCAACTCAGTCTACTTCTATTAACACACTTCAGACCTTTCAAGGTGTGCGTGTTAATGGTAGGTTACTGCATGCAGCGTGGGGTCATATTGAATTTTTCCACCAGCTGCTGACTTTGTGCCCAGGCTGTCACAGATGTCTGAAGATGTAGCACTTGGATGCAACTCAAAAAGCACTTCAGCGATGAGATAAAGGTTTTTATTCATTAAGAGCAAGATATAAAAGGAAGTTGCTGTTGTTTACTGAAAGCATGGATATGCAAAGCAGCACAAGAGAAGTAAGTAATGATAAGAAAATTTGGTCCACTAAGCTTTATTCTTTCTCAGGTGTTTAACTTACAGGATCCAACTTATTTAAACCCTTGAAGGAAGGTTATGCAAAATATCTTCCCTGCATCTCAAAAGGTAACAGAGTGAAGATCCAGGGTGGCATTCTCACCTAACAAACTACATTGTTCAACTTTGGCTGCATTCCATGACATAGCATTTCCTTGATTCAAATAATTAAGGGACCAACATGTTCCATATAGTATTTGATCTTCTTGATTTTAAATAGAGTCATAGCGCCATTACGGCACAGGAGGAGGCTATTCAGCCTATTAATTCCATACCTGGCTCTCTGTAGAACAATCCAATCAGTCCTATTCCCTAGCTCTATCCCCGTGAGCCTGATAAATTTATTTCCCTCAAATGCCCATCCAATTCCTTTGGAAATCACCACCACCCTCGTGGGCAGTGAGTTCATTATCATTCGCTGTGTAGAAAAAGTTCTTCCTCACATTCCCCCTGCATCTCGTGGCCAAAACCTAATTATGTGTGTCTGCCTTTTCTACTCACTGCAACACTTAACTCGCTACCTTTGATTTCCTCCAAGTCCTGCAATGGGGCAATAAAGGAAAGTCCATTTGCCTATTTAGCTACCTTATTTACTGTCCTACTACCTCAGGGATCTGTGCTCTTACACTCCAAGGTCCCTTTTTTCCCTCTACACTTCTTATTGTGCATTCCCTTGGCTTGTTTGCCTTCTCCAAATGCAATATTCACACTTCTCTGAATTGAACTTGATTTGCCACTTTTCTGCCCACCTGACCCAAGTCTATTGATATCTTCCTCTAGTCTACAGCTTTCTTCCTCACTATTAACCACACGACCAATTTTTATAACATCTTCAAATTCTTAACTCTACATTTAAGTCTAAATCATTGATATATACCATAAAAACCATGGAACCTAGTATGAAAACCTGCAGAACTGCACTGGGAACAACCTTCCATTCACCACCTCTTGACCACACTGTTTCCTGCCTCCAAAGTAATTTTGGATTGAACTTACCTTTGTCCTTGTATCCCAACGGCTCTTAGTTTTTGGACTAATCTGCCATGTGGGACCTTATCAAAAGTCTTGCTAAAATCCATGTATGGTAGTCTACATCAAACGTCCTACCCTCATTGAATTTTTTTGCCGAAGTAAGGAGAATCAATCACATTCATCAGACACAGCCATCCCTTAACAGATCCATGTTGACTATCCTTTAGTAATCTGTGCCATTCTATATGATGATTTGTACCTGCCCCTCAGAATTTTCCCATGATTTTCCCTCCACCAAGGTTAGGTCGACTGGCCTGTAATCACTCCGTCTATTCCTTTCTAACTTTTTAATCAACAGTACAATGTTAGCAGTGCTTCAGCCTTCTGGCACCACACCTGTAGACAAAGAGGACTAGAAAATGATGGTCAAAGCCTTTGACATTTCTTCCCTTGCTTTTCTTAGCAGTCTGGGATACAATTCATCCGGAACTGGCAATATATCTACTTTCAAAGAAGTTAAATCCCTTAATATGTCTTCTCTCACTATGTTTATCCCATCCAATATCCAACACTCCTCCCACTTAACTATAATGTTTGAAGGACTCCCTCTCTTTTGTAAGGACAGACACGAAGGATGGAATTTTCCAGGCCCTCCATGGTGGGTTCCCCAACGGCGGGGCTGGAGAGCCATTGAAATCTCTGTTCACATCGGCGGGACCGGAAATCCCACTGGCATGAGAGGCTGGAAAATTCCGATCAAAGTGTTAAGAAAGAAAAACTTGCATTTATATAGCATTTTTCATGGCCATTCATTAAGAACGATGACCACATCTTGCAACTCTACATATAGGTTACCCTTTTGGTTTCTAATAGGCCCTGTTCTTTCCATAGTTATCATTTTGATCTTTATGTATTTATGAAACATCTTTATGTAGACTCTAACTCCTCTTGACAACTTATTTTCCTACCTATCTTTGTGTCATCAACAGATTTAGCTACCATACATTCGGTCCTTCATCCAAGTTATTGACATAGATTGTAAGTAGTTTAGGCACCAGCATTGATCCCTGTGGCACTCCACCAGTTACAGCTTGCCAACCTGAAAATGCTCTCTGTTTCTTGTTAGCTAACCAGTCCTCTATTCATGATAATATGTTAACCTCCTATACCATGAGTTCTTATTTTGTGAAGTAAACTTTGATGTAACACGTTCTCGAGTGCCTTTTGGAAATCCAAGTACACCACATCTACAGGTTCTCCTTTATCCACCTCACCTGTTACTTCCTCAAAACACTTTAGTAAATTTGTCAAGCACAATTTCCCTTTCACAAAATCATGTTAACTCTGCTTAATTTTATGATGATTTTCTAAATGCCCTGTTTCTGAATGCTTATTCGTCTAGTGATATAGGCCTTGCTCAGTACTGTACCACCACTCCCCCAATTTTAAGTTATGACCTATTTGAAACTTATTATAATATCTGGTTCCCCAGACAGTAATCCAGGAGCCCAGACTAATGCTTTAGGAACTCAGGTTCAAATCCCACCATGGCAAGTGGTGGAATTTAAAATTCAATTAATAAAATCTGGAATTGAAAGTTAGTCTCGGTAATGGTGATCATGAATGTTGGCCAGGGGCCGCAGCCAAACTGCTGATACATAGGCAAAAGCAACTTTTGACCTGAAGTAACCTGAGTCCAGTCACTGGCCTGAGCTGGCTGGAACCGGTTTGAAGTAGCTGAGTTTCATGAAGAACAAAGGGAATGTGATAAGACACAAGTCCTTATTTAGAAAGGAGTAATGAGGTAATGCTACCTAAGTCCTTGGGACAGAGCCAATAAGGAGATGCCACAGACTAGGCAAGCAAGTCTAAACCAACGGGAGAGAGACAGCACAGCTTGAAGAGATAAGATTCAGAATAAGAATGGAGAATCTAGGGCGTGGAGTCAGCGGAGACTCCAGATAACGGTTATTGGCTTAGTACAAAGAGGAGAAGAGTCAACCATTGCGGAAGTGGAAGAACCTACGTCAGCAACGTAGAGACGATGTCGAAAGAGAGAGAGAACGGAACGCCTGGCCAGCAGCAGCTCTCCTTTTCGGGTATTAGCTTTTATATTCTGTGACCACTCAGGGAGTGTCAGAGAAACCTAGTGGGTGTGCGTTTAGATCCTAGTTTGGGTATAAGACTGTATAACCTGGTGCAAACTGCATGTCTATATCTAACCAGATGTATAAGTTATATGTATATGATCTAACAACGTGAATAAAGCGAATTTAGCGTTAAGAGAGAATTGACTCTTCTCCTCTTTGTACTAAGCCAATAACCGTTACCGGTGACCCCCGGTCAACATGAAACTATCATTGATTGTTGTCTGGCTCACTAATGTCCTTTAGGGAAGGAAATCTGCCATCCTTACATGATCTGGCCTACATGTGACTCCAGACCCACAGCAATGTGGTTGACTCTTAACTGCTCTCTGAAATAGACTAGCAAGCCACTCAGTTGTACCAAACTGCTATAGAGAAGTCAAAAAGGAATAAAACCGGACAGACCACCTGGCATCGATTTAGGCATCGGAAACGATAACTGTATGCTCAGCTCTGCAAAGCCTTTTTTACTAACATCTGGGGGCTTGTGCCAAAATTGGGACAGATGTCCCACAGACTTGTCAAGCAACAGCCAGAAATAGTCATACTCAGAATCATATCTTACAGCCAATGTCCCAGACAACCACCATCAACATCCCTGGGTATGTCCTGTCCAACCGGCAGGACAGGCCCAGCAGAGGCAGCAGTACAGTGGTATACAGTTGGGAGGGATTGCCCTGGGAGCCCTCAACATTGACTCCAGACTCCATGAAGTCCCATGGCATCAGGTCAAACATGGGCAGGGAAACATCCTACTGATTACCACCTACTACCCTCCCTCAGCTGATGAATTAGTACTCCTATCATGTTGAACACCACTGAGTGTGTCAAGGGCACAGAATGTACTTTGGGTGTGGGACTTCACTGCCCATCACCAATGTGGCTTGATGTACCACTACTGAATAAGTTGGCCAAGTCCTGATGGGCATGTCTGCCAGACTGAGCCTACAGCAGGTGATCAAGGAACCAGTAAGAGGAAAAGCCTACTGGATTTTGTGCTCATCAAGCTCTCTGCCACAGATGCATTTGTCCATGTCTAGGTAGGAATGCCCACCGTGCAGTTCTTGTGAAAATGTAATCCCATCTTCAGTCTGAGCACCCCCTCCACCACGTGGTGTGGCATGGTGCTAAATGAGACAGATTCAAAACAGACTTGGAAGCTCAAAACTGGGCATCCACGAGGCGATGTGGGTCATCAGCAGCAGCAGAATTGCATTCAATCACAATCTATAACCTCATGGCCTGGCATATCCCCCACTCTACCATAACCACCAAGCCAGGCCCTGGTTCAATAATGAGTGCAGCAGGGCATGTCCGGAGCAGCACCAGGTATCAAAATGAGGTGTCGACCTGGTGAAGCTACAACACAGGACTACCTGCATGCCAAACAGCGAAAGCAGCAAGCGATAGAGCTAAGTGAGCCCAAAACCAATGGATCAGGACCTTTGTAGTCTGACCAGATCCAGTCATGAATGCTGCTGGATAATTAAACAACTAGTTAGAGGAGGAGGCTCCACAAATATCTCCATCCTCAATGATGGGGGAATGCAGCACGTTAGTGCTAAAGGCAAGGCTGAAACATTTGCAACCATCTTCAGCCAGAAGTACCGAGTGAATGATCCATCTCGGCCTCCTCCTGAGGTCCCCAGCATCACAACTACCAATCTTCAGTTAATTTGATTCACTCCAGGTGACACCAAGAAATGACTGAAGGCACTGGATACTGCAAAGGCTATGGGCCCTAACAACACTTTAGCAATGTGAATAGAACACAATAGAAAAAAAATGCAAGTAAACTAGCAGGAATGTAAAAACAGATAGTAAGGCCTTTTATAAGTATATAAAAAAAGTGAGTACCTGAAGTAAACATATCCAATAGGCACATGAGGGAGCCGTCGCTAAATTTGGGGGCAGCATGATTCCTCCCTTTGGCAGCCATGACTTTGCTTCCGATCCCTTAGAGAGAGTGAGCTCTGTTCAAGGGCGCCTTTTAAATATGGCGCCTGGATTCCTGAAGGCCTGAAGTGACAGCGGGGCAGGCGAATCAGCGGCTGCCTCATCAGCGATCCGGCGTTTCCTTGTGAATGCATTATTAATGATGCTGGAAACAGGATGATTTGGCGCGAGAACCCACCATTGCGGCCGGCGGGTAAAACAACTTTTTTCACACCTGATACTGCACTTAGCGCAAATCTGGGCGATTCCGCCCATGTCTCTGTAATGGTAATTAGATCAAATTAATTTAAGTCTATTTCTGTTCCAAGTTCAACCATCTTCTTACGAATACTTCATGCATTCAGATGAAGAAGCTTTAATTTTCATTCTGACTGGGAATCAAACTCGGGCCATAGCAATGAAATGCCGACTCCAGGGAATCTTGACGAAAAGTAACAAACTGAAAGACTGATCCAGATTAGTAATCGCCATTAGGGGTGGGGACAGGCGTGGACGTGATTTAAAAATCATGTTTCCAGAAAGTGTCTCTGGTTCCCGATGACTCCGGGTGCACTACAATTTTCAGAAGGAGGGAAGTGGGGGGAGGGAATGGGGAACCTGCTCACCTCCAATAAATGGACCGTCAAGCTTCTTGAGAAGCTTGTTAATGAGCCGGGGAAGCAAGAACAAAGTTTTCAGTGTAGAAATCGGAGAGCCCAAGCAGCCTGGTGTGTGTTAGTGCACAGCTGTCAGGTTGATCACAGGGAGAAGTGCAAGTTTTTTTTAATAAGGTAGAAATCTTGGAACCTGGGGGGTCTTAGGCTGCATCGTGTGCATTTCCTCTCATTTAACCAACTGGCCACTTCCGTGCTGTTGGCCCTCTAAGATGCTGCCTAATTTCTTAGGCAAGGCAGTGGCAGTGGCAGGTCCCTTCATGACTGCCGGCTTGTCTTTGCTGCTTGTGCTCTGCGAGCAGCTCCCGCATTCTGGTCATGCTCGGTGCCATTATTGGATGTAGAGCTCATCTCCGGCCCAAATGAGGCATTTACATTTCAAAATCGCAGTGCAGCATTGTGACCTGCAAATTATCTGGGTGTCAGGTTCCTGACCTCGATTTGAAAATCAAACACATTAACAGTGTTTCGCTCTCCACAGATATTGCCAGACCTGCTGTATATTCCCAGCATTTTCTGTTTTTATTTCAGATTTCCAGGATCCACAGTATTTTGCTTTTGTACCATTAATTTTTTTGCCATTGCTCTGTGCATAGACCTTATTCATTCATGCACTATTATTGTTAAACTCTCTGTCCCTTCCTGTCCCACTTGCTTGTCTTTACCTAAATCGCTACACTGCTCGATAGCTTCAAGTTTTCTTTCAATTTCTAAACGTTCCTTCACCCGAGTCCTCTCACTCACTTTTAGCGTAAAGCCCCATCCACTGCCCTAATTATACAATTTAACAGGATCCTGATCCCAGTCCAGATTATGTGTAGTCCATTCCAAAGAAACAGCTTCCCCTTGTTCTATGAATCAAAATCTCATCTTCCCACACCAATCTTTAAACCCAGTTCCTCAAACTCCTTGTATAGAATCTCATCGTTAGTTCTATCTATGTCACTCCTACATGGACCACTACAATTGCATCCTCCCCTCTCATTCAGAGTTCCTCTCCAGCTGTCAGGGGATGTTTCAATCCTGGCACCGGACAGGATTTCAGAACTCCCGGTAGTGGCTGCAGATAGCTCTATCTATTCTCCTGACTATGCAATCCCCTGCCACTAATACATTTTCTTTTAATTCCCTCCACTTGAATGACTTCCTGCACCATGGTGCCATGGTCAGTTTGCCCATCTTCTCTGCAGTTCTTGTTCTCATCCATTTGGGAGCAAGTACCTTATAAGTGTTGGACAAGGACATGGGCTGAGGCTCCTCCTCACTGCATCCTGAGTCCCTACACATGCCTGACTCTCAGTCACATCTTCCTGGCCCTGACCATTGATCACCACTAAATTCCTACTTAACCTAAGAGGTGTGACAAAACAAAGTGTTCAGGTAACTCTCCCTTTCCCTTGATACCCTGCAATGTTTGCAGCTTTGACTCCAGCTCAGCAGTTTGGTACATCTCCCTAGTTTAAAGAGCAAAAATCAAATTCTTAATACTCACCAGCCAATCTACCTGCTGCCCTGTGACTTCACTCTTTAAGCCTTTGATGGTTTTGTAGCTCCGATTGCAGACTCTCGGGTCTTACTCCTGCTCCCAAGTCCTGAGGCTTTCTACCGCTCCTGATACGCTCCCTCTCCCGTTCCTGACTCCTGAGATCTTTTCCCATTCCTGACACATTCTCCAGCTCCAGAAATGCTCCCTCTCCCGTTCCCGACACCTGAGAATATCTCCTGTGCCCGACCCACTCACTCTCACTCCTGACACACACTTTCCCATTCCTGACAGACTCTGTCCCGCTCCCAACTCCTGAGACTCTCTCCCGTTCCTGACACCTGAATCTTTCCCCCGGTCCTGAACGCTTCCTCTCCCACTCACATGATCTCTCTCCTACTTTCAACACGCTCCCTCTCCTGTTTCAGACCCGTGCTCTCTCTTTCTCTCCTGACTTGGGAGTCCGAGTCCAGAATTCTCTTAAGGTTAACTTGCAGGTTTAGTCAGTAGTTAGGAAGGCAAATGCAATGTTGGCATTTATTTCAAGAGGACTAGAATATAAAAGCAGGGATGTGCTGCTGAGACTTTATAAGGCTCTGGCCAGACCACATTTAGAATATTGTGAGCAATTTTGGGGCCCGTATCTCAGGAAGGATGTTCTGGCCTCGGGGAGGGTCCAGAGGAGGTTCACGAGAACGATGCCAGGGATGAAAGGCTTAACATATGAGGAACATTTGAGGACTCTGGGTCTATACTTGATGGAGTTTAGAAGGATGAGGGGGGATCTGATTGAAACTTACAGAATACTGAAAGGCCTGGATAGAGTGGACGTGGGGAAGATGTTTCCATTAGTAGGAGAGACTAGGACCCGAGGGCACAGCCTCAGAGTAAAGGGAAGACCTTTTAGAACAGAGATGAGGAGAAACTTCTTTAGCCAGAGAGTGGTGAATCTATGGAATTCATTGCCACAGAAGGCTGTGGAGGCCAGGTCATTGAGTGTATTTAAGACTGAGATAGATAGGTTCTTGATTGGTAAGGGGATCAAAGGTTACGGGGAGAAGGCGGGAGAATGGGGTTGAGAAACTTATCAGCCATGATTGAATGGCGGAGCAGACTCGATGGGCCGAATGGCCTAATTTCTGCTCCTATGTCTTATGGTCTTATGCTCCCTCTCCTAATCCTTACCCGCTTGCTCTCCTGTTCCCAACACACGCTTTCTTCCATGCCTGACACACGCTGTCTTCCACTCCTGATGCGGTCTCCCTCCTGCTTCTGATATGCTCCCTCTCCGTCCCTGATATGCTTCCTCTCCCACTTCAGACATGGACTCTCTCCCACTTCCAATTCCCAAGTCTTTCTTCTGGTCCGACGTGTTCCCTCTCCAGCTCCCGACACACTCCTTCCCAATCCTGACATGATCCACTCCTGATGTGTGGTCATTGCTCCCGACTCTCTCTCTCCGACCTGTGACTCTCTCTGAGCGTGCAGCGAGCATTTTAGAATTCTAAAGTCACACCTAAGAAATGGTCACTAATGACCTCAATTCTTCACAGTATAAATTTCTCCTTACTTTCCACCAGCGGCATGACCCAGCTTGGATCCCAATTTTGTGAGCTCATCATACAATGGACACTGCAATTTGGCTGGAGTTCTTGTGGGAGTGGATCTCTAGGTCTATAAAATGTTGGGGTCCCGATCTCTTACACATCAGATTCAGTCCAAGACCAGCAAACAAGACTGGAACATTGTTGCAACTAAAGTAACTGAGGGAAACTTTCCAATTTGGCGGGGATGTAAAGTGAACGGTATTGAATTGGTCACTTGTTATACACTGCAACCCATTTACACAGTCTTCTTTCTATTGATTTTAAAGGAATTCCTATAACAAATTGTGATCCAATCTCATCTGATCGACACTGCTGCATTTGCAAGTTTTAGCAAATGTTTTGTTTCTATTTTGATGTACGTTATACTTTTTAGTTTCAATAAGAGCTGGCTATAATTACAGCATATTGCAGGAAGTATTGACGACAACATCAACTTATAGGTAAATTTAGTTTGAATATGTACCATGGTATAATCCACTGGTGATTTACCTATTTTCACTTGGAAGCACCTTGCCAAAGGGTAGTTTCATCCTAGTGTTGGCACAATGCTACTCTTATACACCTGTGACTCGTTCCTGCCTTTCAACTGATACCAGGGAGAAACAGCTATTGTCAACCATTTTCATGAAATGGTGAAACATCGCTTCAGGATTTGAATATTCCCTCCGCTTAACCTCAACTCTGGAGACCTCTGTTACATCGATCTTCAACTAGCCCTTTCGGGACCACTCCTGTCAAACAGGAGGAAATAAAAACACTATTTACGGATGCCTGTACAGTTTGCGCATAAGGGAGGGCAGACAGCCTAATCCAAAACAGCAAAACAGAATAACATATGCTTATCAGATAAAAGCAAAAAACCGCGGATGCTGGAAATCCAAAACAAAAACAAAAATATCCGGAAAAACTTAGCAGGTCTGGCAGCATCTGCGGAGAGGAGCACAGTTAACGTTTCGAGTCCGCATGACTCTTCAACAGAACTAAGGAAAAATAGAAAAGAGGTGAAATATAAGCTGGTTTAAGGGGGGGTGGGACAAGAATAGTTGGATAGAGGGCCAGTTATAGGTGGAGATAACCAAAAGATGTCACAGACAAAAGGGCAAAGAGGTGTTGAAGGTGGTGATATTATCTAAAGGAATGTGCTAATTAAGGGTAGAAAGCAGGACGAGCAAGGTACAGATAGCCCTAGTGGGGGTGGGGTGGGGTGAAGGAATCGAAAAAGGCCAAAAGGTAGAGATAAAACAATGGATGGAAATACATTTAAAAATAATAGAAACAGATGGGAAAAGAAAAATCTATATAAATTATTGGAAAAAACAAAAAGGAGGGGGAAAATCGGAAAGGGGGTGGGGATGGAGGACAGAGTTCATGATCTAAAATTGTTGAACTCAATATTCAGTCTGGAAGGCTGTAAATTGCCTAGTCGGAAGATGAGGTGCTGTTCCTCCAGTTTGCGTTGAGCTTCACTGGAACACTGCAGCAAGCCAAGGACGGACATGTGGGCATGAGAGCAGGGTGGAGTGTTAAAATGGCAAGCGACAGGGAGGTCTGGGTAATGTTTGCGGACAGGCCGAAGGTGTTCTGCAAAGCGGTCACCCAGTCTGCGTTTGGTCTCTCCAATGTAGAGGAAACCGCATTGGGAGCAACGAATGCAGTAGACTAAGTTGAGGGAAGTGCAAGTGAAATGCTGCTTCACTTGAAAGGAGTGTTTGGGCCCTTGGACGGTGAGGAGAGGGGAAGTAAAGGGGCAGGTGTTGCACCTTCTGCGGTTGCATAGGAAGGTGCCGTGGGAGGGGGTTGTGGTGTAAGGGGTGATGAAGGAGTGGACCAGGGTGTCCCGGAGGGAACGATCCCTACGGAATGCCACCAGGGGGTGTGAAGGGACGCTGTGTTTGGTGGTGGCATCATGCTGGAGTTGGCAGAAATGGCGGAGGATGATCCTTTGAATGCGGAGGCTGGTGGGGTGATAAGTGAGGACAAGGGGGACCCTATCATGTTTCTGGGAGGGAGAAGAAGGTGTGAGGGCGGATGCGCGGGAGATGGGCCGGACACGGTTGAGGGCCCTGTCAACCACCATGGGTGGAAAACCTCGGTTAAGGAAGAAGGAGGACATGTCAGAGGACTGTTTTTGAAAGTGGCATTAGAACAGATGCGACGGAGGCGAAGGAACTGGAAGAATGGGATGGAGTCCTTACAGGAAGCGGGGTGTGAGGAGCTGTAGTCGAGGTAGCTGTGGGAGTCGGTAGGCTTGTAATGGATATTGGTGGACAGTCTATCACCAGAAATTGAGACAGAGAGGTCAAGGAAGGGAAGGGAAGTGTCAGAGATGGACCATGTGAAAATGATGGAGGGGTGGAAATTGGAAGCATAATTAATACATTTTTCCAGGTCCAGATAAGAGCATGAAGCAGCACCGAAGTAATCATCGATGTACTGGAGAAAGAGTTGTGGGAGGGGGCCAGAGTAGGACTGGAACAAGGAATGTTCCACATACCCCATAAAGAGACAGGCATAGCTGGGGCCCTTGCAGGTACCCATAGCCACACTTTTTATTTGGTGGAAGTGAGAGGGGTTTAAGGAGAAATTGTTCAGTGTGAGAACAAGTTCAGCCAGACGGAGGAGATTCTACAAGTTCGTTTAGAAAATCCTAACATCTTGTGAAGTTTCTATTTTTTATAAAGTTGCTGTCATTGTCTGATTAGCAATGGTTCAGTTTTACAGTTGAAAAGGAGCATTACTATTGCATTTTTTTACAACTAAGAAACAACAAATTGTGGTGATTATGGACTTAGAAGTTAATCATTTTTCCCATTTTTCAGACATAAAAATCAGTGCCTAAGGGCCCAATATTGTTCATACACACCCATGCCTGTCCCACAATCCCACCACATTGGATTGGACACCTCTGCTGGCACCCTGAGTGTGCAGCAAAATAATTCAAGAAAATCATTGCAATACTTAAATAAGGTTTCCAAGCTGGTTATAGAACCCTTTTGCAAAATTTGTTTGTCCAACAACTGACTAGTCATATTTTGACTAGTCACCCAGATTTGCTGGGAGAGCTCAACAGTCAGAGAGAACCCTCTTGGAGTGCTATGGGCCCATCCACTCCATATAGGTTGGTTGCAGGTTTGTCCTCATCTTTTTTTGGGTTATCTTCTGTGTTCCACAAGTGAATTCTGATTTCTGGGAACAACCTTCTGCTGGAGCTGGACTGCTTTAAAACCAGTTTATTCCAGACACGAGTGGTCCGGTAAATCTGCCTTTGGGGCTGGTGGATGAGGCAGCGGAAAAGTCAGGAGGTAGGAGGGGCAGTTGTCAAAAGACATCGCACGAGGACATTGTAGGAGAGAACACTTCCATACATCACTATCGAGGAGCAATATGTGAGATGCCTGCTTTTTAACAAGGAGGCTGTCATGGAGCTGCAGTTGCTGCTGCCCCAACAGGAACCCCAAAACAGGGCATGAGCAGATCTGCCTGTAGTTGGTAAGGTCACCGTGACCTTTAACTTTTATGGTGCGGGGTCATTCCAGGCTGTAGTTGGTGACATAAGCAACACATTCCAGTTTGCCACACACCACTGTCTCAGGAAGGTGACCGAAGCTTGATATATCAGAAGGAATACAAGTGCCACGTTCGCCATGGAAGCATTGTGAAGCAGGATGAGACAGGGCTAGGCTTTGCCTGCACTGCAGACTCCCCTGGGGCCCAACGTTCCATAAGTCTGCATCTACATTGTTCTTGCTCCCCAATAATACCAGCCAGACGTTTTTTTAATTCAATCAAGAGATGTGGGCTTCGCTGGATGGGCCAGCATTTATTGCCTATCCCTCGCTGCCCTTGAGAAGGTGGTGGTGAGCTGCCTTCTTGAACCGCTGCAGTCCATGTGGTGTAGATACACCCACAGTGCTGTTAGGAGGGGAGTTCCAGGATTTTGACCCAGCGACAGTGAAGGAACAGTGATACATTTCCAAGTCAGGATGGTGAGTGACTTGGAGGGGAACTTCCAGGTGGTGGTGTTCCCATCTATATGCTGCCCTTGTCCTTCTAGATGGTAGTGGTTGTGGGTTTGGAAGGTACTGTCTAAGGAGCCTAGGTGAATTCCTGCCACGCATCTTGTAGATGGTACACACTGCTGCTACTGTGCGTCAGTGGTGGAGGGAGTGAATGTTTATGAATGTGATGCCAATCAAGCGGGCTGCTTTGTCCTGGACAGAGTCAAGCTTCTTGAGTGCTGTGGGAGCTGCACTCATCCAGGCAAGTGGACAGTATTCCATCACACTCCTGACCTGTGCCTTATAGATGGTGGGCAGGCTTTGGGGAGCCAGGAGGTGAGTTACTTGTCGCAGAATTCCTAGCCTCTGACCTGCTCTTGAGCCACAGTATTTATATGGCTAGACCAGTTCAGTTTCTGGTCAATGGTAACCCCCAGGATGTGTTGATAGTGGGGTATTCAATGATGGTAATGCCATTGAACATCAAGGGGCGATGGTTGGATTCTCTCTTGTTGGAGATAGTCATTGCCTGACACTTGTGTAGCATGACTGTTACTTGTCGCTTGTCTGCCCAAGCCTGGATATTGTCCAGGTCTTTCTGCATTTGGAAATAGACTGCTTCAGTAGCTGAGGAGTCGTGAATGGTGCTGAACATTGTACAATCAATCATCAGCAAACACCCTCACTTCTGACCTTATGATGGAAGGAAGGTCATTGATGAAACAGCTGAAGATGGTTGGGCCAAGGACACTATCCTGAGGAACTCCTGCAGTGATGTCCTGGGACTGAGATGACTGACCTCTAACAACCCCAACCATCTTCCTTTGTGCTAGGCATGATTCCAACCAGCGGAGAGTTTTCCCCTGATTCCCATTGACTCCAGCTTTGCTAGGGCTCCTTGATGCCACACTCAGTCAAATGTGGCCTTGATGTCAAGGGCAATCACTCTCACCTCACCTCTATGTCAATAGAAAGGAATACCACTCCCTGAATGTAGTGTGTTTAAGACCACAGGCTGCTCATTACGCATTCTGCCCAGTTTCATGATTCATTCATCCTGCATCAGTCAATGTGCTGCCTTTATTTAAACCAGGCTGTTAAGTCAGACGCTCATTACTTGGCAGTAACCAACTGGACTATCTATACATGTCTCCTGTCAGGAACCTAGGGACATGCACAGAGTATGCCTGCAATGAGAGCCATGTCACTAAAAAAAAAAAAAATCACTGGACAGATCATTGATGGCAAAGCAGTGCTTTTGCTGCCTGGACCATTTGGGAGCTCTGCACAACACTCTTAAATATGTTTCCAGATTTGTGATCATGTGTTCCATAATTTTGCTATACTGAGGGCCCAGCCCTTCCAATCACCTGGACAATAAGAAGTGGAGGAAGGCCAGGAAGAGGAGGCAAAAGATTAGATCCAGCATCAACCACCCTAGCTCTGTGAATTCTCAGATAGCAGCCTATCCAAGAGCGTTTCTCCTCAATAGTCCTTCCTATTCCCATTAAACCAATAGTATCACAATCCTCATCACCACTCCCCTTGCCATCTGATTGTCTTCCTTTAGTCCAACCTCATGGGCCTTGCCCTCAATTCTTGAGGAATATGAACACCAAGACTAAATCCAGAAAACCAAAATTTTAATTCAAAAGCTCACTTCAGATTTGAATAACAGTTTAATGGAATCATGAAGAATTTGCCTTGTCTAAGCTCCTATATTGTGCTCGATTATATGCTTGGTTATTATACAGAGCCTCCAAAGCATTATTGGAGAACCTGGAGCCCTGATCTATGGGTCTTGCAGCCATTTCTCTCTTCACAATTCTCCCTTCTCATCTACAGCCATGGTGCTCCTCTCCTTTAAGATGTTGACTACCATTAAGTAGCATCAGATAGGCCCAATTTCACTCCACTTCTAAACAAGTATGGAGTCAATAACCAATTGTCATTGTTTGTTAATAGCAAAATCAGATCCATATGATAAGCTGAAGACAAACCTTTTAAATGATCATTGAGGGTGCATTGTAAAATAATAGATATTTGAGTAGAGTAGGAGGTGATAGCCCATCATCACCAATGCTGGGGCTAACTTCATATCAAAGGGTTTTCTTTTCCTTCAATTCAACCTTTTGTCTAAGAAACACCTAACCTTTTTGTTTAATCATTCATGGGGTGTGGGCATCACTGGCTAGGCCAGCATTTATTGCCCATCCCCAATTTCCCTTGTTCAACCACATTGCCATGGGTCTGGAGTCACATGTAGGTCAGACCAGGTAAGGACAGCAGATTTCCTTCCCTAAAGGATATTAGTGAACCAGATGGGTTTTTACAACAATTGACAATGGTTCCATGGTCATCATTAGACTTCTAATTCCAGATTTTTATAGAACTCAAATTCCACCATCTGCCGTGGCGGGATTTGAACCCAGGTCCCCAGAGCATTACCCTGGGTTTCTAGATTACTAGTCCAGCGACAATACCACTACGCCATCGCCTTGGCCTAATTCATTATTGGCAATTCATTGATGACTGTAATTGTCTTTCATTTTTTTACACCTTTGCATGCTTCTAAAATTTTTAACACCTTTATTAGCTCTCTCCCCACCCCACCACTAACTTTCTGTGCTTCCATGAACAAGCCCTGTTTTTCCATAGCTTCTCAATCACTGATACATGGTGGGAAGTCGCATTTTAATGGCTTAAATGTTAGAGCCCTCTCTGTGAGACACACGTCATAACAGTATCGCTTCCTGGCTAGGAGTGAGAGATGTATTCTTCCATTCCTGATATGACCCTAGCAAATATGCATTGAAGCTTTGTCCATCTCTGTGACATCTTCTACAATTGGATGTTCAAAGTTACAATTTCCAGCTGTGGCATGACCAACATTTAGTATAGATTTAACACTGCCTTGGGATTCATTGATTCTGTATATAATGCCCACAGACCAGGGAAGGGCTAGAATCCAAAAACATAAACACACAAACATAACAATGAGTAACAAATTTAAGCTCCCAACCATTGCAGTTCTGATTGAAACTTGGCCCTTATAGGTATTCAGACTATCCCAGCTGTTGGTAGGGTTGTTAATTGGGAGTATTTTGCAACAGTGAAACACTCTACCATAAATGGGGAAATCTAGCAAGATAAAATGGATAAATCTAATCCTCCTGAAGCAAACTTAGTGGACAATCAAAGAACCACAGATGAATCTGCAGTCCGGGCAATTCTGTTTCTGTGTTACAGGACGAAGCATGTGGTGACTGGGGACTGAAAGCAGTAAAATGAGAAAAAGAGCATTGTCAATACAACAATAACATAATTATATAGTGCCTTTAATGCAACGTAAGGACCAAAGATGCTTCACAGGAGCATTATCAGCATGACATAACACCACATAAGCAGATATTAGGTTAGATGACCAAAAACTTGGTCAAACAGGTAGGTTTTAAGGGATGTCTTAAAGGAGGAAAGTGAGGTAGCGGGGCAGAGAGCTGTAGGGAGTGCAACTGAAGGCACAACCACCAATGGTGGAGTGATTAAAATCAGAGATGTTCAAGAGGCCAGAATGAGAGGAGCACAGATACTTCAGGGGTGGTGGGGCTGGAGGGGATTAGAGATAGGGTGGGTGTGGCCGTAGAGGGACCTGAAAACATGGATGAGAATTTTAGAATTGACTTTGTATGACTGGGAGCCAATGTAGGTTAGCAAACACAGGGCGATGGGTGAATGTGACTTGGAGTGAGAGTTAAGACACGAGCAACAGAGTTTTGGTTGACCTCAAGTGTATAGGGGGTAAAGTGTGGTAGACCAGTCAGGATTGCATTGGAATAGTCAAGTCTACAGATAACAAAGTCACGAATGAGGCTTCAGCAGCAGATGTGTTAAGACAGTGGTGAAGTTGGTCAATGTTATTGAGGTAGAAATAGACAACCTTAGTGATGGTGTGAATAGGTGGTCGAAAATCCATCTTGGGGTCAAATATGGCACCAAAATTGCGAATAGGCTGGTTTAATCTCAGACTGTTGCCAGGGAGAGGGAAGGAGTCTATAGCTAGGGAACAGAGTTTGGGGCAGGGACCAAAAACAGTCTTCCCAATATTAAATTGGATGAAGTTTCTGTTGATCCAGCATTGGATGTCAGATAAGCAGTCTGATAACTTAGCAACAGTGGAGTCATCGAGAGAGGTGGTGGTGAGGTAGAGCTGGGAGTTGTTTGTGTAAATGTAAAAACTAACACTGTATTTTTGAATGATGTCACAGAGGGACAGCATGTAGATGAGAAATAGGAGGGGATCTTGGATAGATCCTTGGGGAACACCAGAGGTAATGGTACGGGAGCAGGAAGAGAAGCCATTGCAATACGCATATAATAAGAGTAATTCAGAAATTCTGCATGATTTCTTCCATCAAACGCATCAAAGCCAAAGAGAATCAAAACACGTTAGTCACAATGTGAATATATGATTTAAAAACAATCAGCTACAACTAGGTCAGATCAAAAAATTGACAAATCATGGTCAAAACTGGTCATATTTTTAGAATCAACTGCATTTGCTTATATATTAATTCATTATTTTAGATGGAATCATCAGCATTTCAACAGTCAGCACTAATGATGTCAGTAGCTATCTCAAGTGCTGATGCTGCCATAGCTTGAATTCAGCCATGGATAATTCTTTTCTAAGGTCTTACAGTGCTGAATAGCATTTCTTCTCTTGGCGAAGTGCTGTTGCAGCACAATGGCAAATGTATTTCAGTATGAAAATGATTTTTATGTGTGTAAGTATTTATTGAAATGGTTATCCCTTGAGCTCTAAAGAGAATCTTTTTGTGTAAGGTACAAATATTCTATCCAATTAGGTGCCCTTCCACAGTTATTGAAATACATAATGCACCTTTACAGCTGGGGCTGATGTAGATTTGCAATCTGACAATCTACTTCAATATGGTCTATAACCATTGTTGCATTTGGAGATTGTGAGTAAGTGATACTCCCAGAGATTGTGGGGGTGTTTTTCAGCATTCGTAGCTGTTTTGTTAGATTTCAGAAGGTGTGACACTTTTACTTTTCTTTCATAAATACTAGTTTGAAGGACAAATAACTACATTACATTTAAATTGACCATAAGTGCATAGAACTTGGTGCAAATGGTTTGATTATTTTGAGTAGGATGGAATTCCATGACTCTTTATTTAAACTGATTTTTAATAATCTAGTAAGCACCCTTGATTGAAAGCAAACTCATTATGAAAATGAGAAGTTTGTTGAATAATTACAGTCATAAAACTAATTACAGACTGTTTTGCAGATGAACCTGTTTCTGCATTGTATTAACTCCAAACTGCATCGGCATATCAGAAAACAAATATCCAGAGAAGGCCACCAATGTTGTTACTTAATTGCACTGCTCTGTCCCTTTATCTCCCTTTTGAGCTCAAAGGATGACATTTAAATGATTTTGCTTGATGTTTGAGCGGAGTAAGAAATTTGGATTAATTTTGATTGGACAATGCGGTTATATATTGATGATAATGGTTTGGCCGCATGTCATTTCCTCACTTACCACTATAGATATTCGTACACGTTTCGATTTTCTGTACTCTGATATTGCCTGAGTCTTTGATAGAAAGATAGGATAATGTAGGTTATACATCTCATGTCGCACCATCCGGGGAGAAGCCTTACATCTGCTTAATATTAGCTGCAATATTTTCGGTCAAGAAATTTTTTCTTTTTAACAGTTGAATTTTTCAAAGGTCTCTTTCTCCTTATCCCATCAGTCATAATTTAATTTTTTTTAAAGCATGCCCCCTAAAAAACAAACAGTATTTAGTAGTGATGCACTTTGCTGAACATCTCACGTCACTGGAGGTTATGTCACAATAAGACAGCATGCCACAACAGGCTCTTTCAGCTTTCCTGCTACAATTTATGCAAAATGACAGATATGATACAAATATAGCAGCACAGAAGATATATTACATAATAAAAACACAGCACATCGCATGAGGAGGAGTGGAGCTAGCTTTTTACTTGTCATTCAATAACTGCTGTTACAAAATGGAAAGCAGCATGATCTTATCAAGGCAGCACATTAATTCACAGTATTTTCAGCACTTCCCTAATTCTTCATATCAGGGGAAGAATTTAAAGCAAAGTCAGATGAAACAAAAGTCACACATATTCATTAGAAATTTGTTAAACTGTGATCTCAATATCTCAACATTTAAATAGCAGCCTTCTTACTCCAGTAACTTGTATTTCTTTCTTTGTCGACAAAAAAATAAATAACTGCTCAATTCATGAAGTACAACTCCAAAACAGAGTTAATGGGATAGAAATTGATTATGTTTTGTGCCGGTTTTTTGGGTCCAGACTAATTTAATCCCATCTTTTTCTCATACTAAAGAGGTACCTCCAGTTTTGCAAAACTAATATGAACAAGAATGGAAAAATTGAAAACCATCTGGATGACATCTTCGCCATCTCCCTTAGAACAATGCATATCATTAATTTTCAGTATTGTGAGGAGGGCATCATTCCTAAATGTTTCACAAAACATTATACAGTATTACTCAGCTATTTGACTTGGCCTTCAACACCTGTAAGATTGCTAATCAACTCCACACCCATTAGACAATTCAAAGGTACAGCAGGTTGCCTGGTAAATTAGCATATTTTAAATGCAACCACAACTTACTAATTTGAGTTAGAGGTGTTTGTACATGCTAAATGCAAAGTGGCCCATGGTTGCAATGTCATATTTATTATCTATCCATAATCTCATTCACAACTCCAGTGTACCAAAGAGAAGTTAACTACTTGCTAAATGTGGTTGGCATCTTAGTTATCATTTGATGTAATCTATGTTAGAGATGAACTGGAGAAGGTGCAATAACATTTTGCTGCAGTTTTGTTGAGAATTTATCATGCATACTTCAATTTTTGCTCAAGATACATTGGTGTTAATGCATAAACTACAATTAACATTTAGTATATCCTAGCATAATTTCAAATTATCAACCAGTTAAAGGGTTTCGTCATGAACTGGCAAAGTGACAGTGAAAATCCCCACATGGATCACCAAATCCTGTTAAATATAAGGGAAAGCACTAGTAAAATTTGTAGCAAAGCTTACATCAAAAGGTGAGGCACAAGGCTTTGCTTAAAGCTCATTTTATCATGGAAATTGTTTCCATTGCTGGTGGGAAAAATACAGCCTTTTCAAAAAGATTGACAGATTAAGTCTACTTGGGACACCTGCAGAGACACTATTCAGAGTCTCAAAGAGGTATATGTGCTCTGAATAGCTAACAAAACAAGCAGGATTGAATATGCAGCTACAAATGATGATGGAGACACCTACCTCTCCTGGTTCATCCATTGGGTTCACACAGAACAGGCTTTTCAGTGCAATTCCTGTTTGATCCAGGGGACCTGAAGAAATAAAATTCACATTTATTAAAAATTCCATTGTGAAAACTGGAATTAACTCATTCTTTAAAATTGCATTTGTCCATATTGGCACGGAAAGCCAGTCGGTAAATCGACCCCTCTATTTTAACTGGTTCACCCATTTCCATCAGGCAGGTGTTGGGGTTAAAATTCCCCCCTGCATGCTTAGCAATGGATCAAAAAAATGTTTCATACTGACATTAAATGCAGTGCAAGTATATCCCTACAGTAGCAAGTCTATCTTTCTGCATACAAGGTTATGTTAAAACAAAGCAGGAAATCTAGTTTAATGTTGTATTTTGCAGTTGAAACATCAGTTACCAACCTCTGCACAGATAATACTGCCGAACAAAACATTCATTGCTGCAGATAGCTTTAGTTTAAAATCAAGCCCTAAGACAATGAAATGAACTCTGAGCAGAATTAAAACTGAGAGAGTGTGTTCTTAAACAATCTTTGAAAGTAACTACCTGGGGAATTCATGATGACTGATGGCAACTGGAAGCAAGTTAAGCAGAGCCATTTTCAACAAAATGATTTAAGGTATGGATCAGTGTTCTCTACAGCATCCCCCACCCAAGCTGAGATTTGATAACCTCATTCAGATATCTAATTTTGCCCTTTCAAGATGAAAGTAGGAAAATGTGAAATTGTCCATTTTGGCAGGGAGAATAAAAAATAAACATATTATCTAAATGGCGAAAGATTGCAGAGCTCGGAGATCCAGATGGATCTGGATATCCTAGTGCATGAATCACATAAGGTTAGTATGCAGGTACAGCAAGTAAAGCAGCAAAGCTAACAGAATGTTATCATTTTTTGCGAGGGGGGTTGAATACAAAAGTAGGGGGGGGTTATGCCTCAGTTGTAAAGGGCAATGGTGAGACCACATTTGGAGTACTGTGTACAGTAATGGTCTCCTTATTTAAGATGTAAATGCGTTAGTAGTTCAGAGAAGGTTTACTAGATTAATACCTGGAATGGGCAGGTTGTCTTATGAGGAAAAGATGGACAGGTTAGGCTTGTATCCACTGGAATTTAGAAGAGTAAGAGGTGACTTGATCAAAACCTTTAAGGCCCTGAGGGGTCTTGAGAGTGGATGTGGAGAGGATGTTTCCTCTTGTGGTAGAATTTAGAACTGGGGTCATGGTTTAAAAATGAGGGGTTGCTCATTTAAGACAGAGATGAGGGGAATTTTTTTTCTCTGAGGGTAGTTGGTCCTTGGAGCTCTCTTCCTCAAAAGGCAGTGGGAGCAGGGTCTTTGAATATTTTTAAGGCCAGAGCTAGATTCTTGATTAACAAGGGGGTGAAAAGTTATTGGGGGTAGGCAGGAGATTACAATCAGATCAGCCATGATCTTATTGAATGGCAAAGCAGGCTTGAAGGGCTATTGGGAAAGGGGTCAGGGATTAATATGAACATATGAAATAGGAGCAGAAGTCAGCCATTCAGCCTCTTGAACCTGTTCCACTATTCAATAAGATCATGGCTGATCTGTATGTGTTTTGAATTCCACATTCCCATCTAACCCTGATAACTTTTGATTCCCTTGCCTAACAAGAATCTATCTACCTCTGCCTTAAAAATATTCAATGACCCTGCCTCCACCACCTTCTGAGGCAGAGAGTTCCAAAGTCGCACAACCCTCTGAGAAAAAAATTTCTCTTCACCTCTGTCATAAAAGGGCGACCCCTAACCCTACAACAGCGCCCCCTAATTCTGGACTCACTAACAAGAGGAAACATCCTTTCCATGTCCACCTTCTCAAGACCATTCAGGGTCTTATATACTTCAATCAAATCATGCCTCACTCTTCTAAACTCCAGTGGAAACAAGGCCTGTCTGTCCAGCCTTTCCTCATAAGACATCCCGCTCATTCCAGGTATCAACCTAGTAAACCTCCTTTGAACCACCTCCAACGCATTTACAAGGAGACCAAAACTGCACACAGGTTTTGAGATGTGGGGCAGAATTTTACGTCCCGCGGGCGAACGTGCCCCCGACCCGATTGAGAGTAAAATAGTGCATCATGATGCCGGGCAAGCGTCCTGATGTCATTGTGCACTCACGCGATATTTCGGTCATCGGGCGCACGTGAGAGTTGGCAGCGCGCCCATCGACAATTAAGAGGCCTATGAAGGCCATTAATCAATTAATTTAATCCTAGTTTCCGCTACCAATCCAACCTTATGGTTGGCAGGTGGGCGAATAGGCCAGGTGCACTTTGCATTTTTGAGGAAACCTCATCCATGAGCGGGATGAGGTTTCCAACAGTAATTTAAAAAAATAAAAATTTTGAAACATTATTTTTTATGATGTCCCTGACTTGAGTCACATGTGGGACATGTTTCCCTTATTTTCAAAATCTTTATTTTTCGTTTTAAAATTCTTCAGCTCCCTGAGGCAGCTCTGTGCCTTCAGGGAGATTTCAGTGCATGTCCCCCCGCGCATGCGCAGACTTCAGCGCTCGTGCTCCTCCCGCCCCTATCCTGGCAGCGCTGAGGCTCTCAGTGCGTGTTTCAGGCTGGCTGGCCGTTAATTGGCCAGCCGGTGTGAAATCGCGGTCAGAGCCTGATTGAGGGTCTGTTTTGCGGCCGTTCCTGGGCCCATCTGCTCAACGAATGGAAAACCTCCCCGTGGTCTCACCGATGTCCTGTATAACTGAAGCAAAACATCCTTACTTTTATGTTCAATTCCTCTTGTAATAAAGGATAGCATTCACTAAGCCTTCTTAATTACTTGCTGCACCTGCACACTAACATTTTGTGACTCATGCACTAGAACGCCTAGATGAGTGCAGCTCCAACAACACTCAAGAAGCTTGACACCATCTAGGATAAAGCAGCCTGCTTTACTGGCACCCCATCTGCAAACATTCACTCCCTCCACCACAGCCAAACAGTGACAGCAGTGTTTGTCATCCTTAGGATGCACTGCAGAAACTCACCACGGGTCCTTAGACAATACCTTCCAAATCACATCTACTACCATCTAGAAGGACAAGGGCAGCAAATACATGGGAACGCCACTACCTGGAAGTTTCCCTCCAAGCCACTCACCATCCTGACTTGGAGATATATCGCTGTTCCTTCACTGTCACTGGGTCAAAATCCTGGAACTCCCTCCTAACAGCACTGTGGGTGTACCTACACCACAGGGACTGTAGTGATTCAAGAAGGCAGCTCACTACCGCCTTCTCAAGGGTAAGTAGGGACGGGCAATTAATGCTGGCCTAGCCAGTGATGCCTGCGTCCCGTAAATGAATTTTTAAAAAATCCCTCTGCACCTCGGAATTATGCAGCCGCTCTCAGTTTAAGTAAAGTTCTGATTTTTTATTCTTCCTGACAATTGAAAACTTCGTATTTTCCCACATTACACTCCTAATGCCAGATTTTTGCCCACTCACTCAGTCCATCTATATCCATCTGCAATGTCCTCTTCACAACCTACTTTCCTATCTATGTCACCTGCAGATTTGGCTACCATGCCTTTACTCCCCTCATCTAAGTCATTGATATAAGTTGTAAAAAATTGAGGTCGCAGCACAGATCCTTGTGGGACTCCACTTGTCACATCCTGCTAATAAAAGAAAGACCCATTTATGCATACTCTGTTTTCTGCCAGCCAGCCAATCTTCTATCCATGCTCGTACATTACCCCCTACACCATGAGCTTTTATTTAATGCAGTAATCCTTGATGTGGCACCTTATCAAATACCTTCTGGAAATCCAAGTACAGTATATCTACAGGCTCCCCTTTATCCACAGTGCATGTTACTTCTTCAGAGAATCCCTATAAATTGGTTAAACATGATTCCCCTTTCACAAAACCATGTTGATTCTTTCCAATTATCTTCAGTTTTTCTAAGGGAAGAATTTTTCCCCCGTCAGGGGGGGAAGTGCAGGAGCAGGCGTGGGTGGGAGTGTCTTCGATCGGCGCCTCCAATTGGCGCGCTGTCATTTTACGTGGGCGGGCCAATTAAGGCCTGCCCAGCGTGACATCCGCCAGGAAGTGCTATGCACTCCCTGTGCCGGCGAGGGAGGGGGGAAATCCCTCATTTGAGAGTGCATTATTTCGTGCATGTGCGCAAAAGAGCACACTCATCTCCATGAGGCTAAATGCTGCCTCAGGGAGATCGGCGCCAAATTTAAAAACGGTGAAGGGGTAAAAAAACAAAATTCGCCTGCCAAGTCCCCTCATGTGACACTGTCACATGAGTTGGGACATGTCCATCACTTTAAATCAAACATTTATTAAAATTTTAAAAACCTACATGAAACCTCATCCCACCCGTGGATGAGGTTTCATGCTTTTTCTGAAGCCCGCCAGGGCTCCCGGCCTGCCCACCAACCTTAAGGTTGGACGGGCAGGTCCATTAAGTATCTCAATTACTTTTTAAATGGCTTCAATAGGCTGTTGACAGGTCGGCAGGCGCACAGCTGATTCGGCTGCACCCCCGCCGACCTGAAAACTGAAACGACGTCGGGAGTTCCACCTGACATCATCCCGCATCATTTTACACGTCGGTGAGTGGGTCCCGCCCCCTGTTCGCTGACCCAAAGATCCTGGCCCAAACCGTCCCCATGACAGACGTCTAGCGAACTGGCCTATAGTTTTATGTTTCCTGCCTCCCTTGGATAGCTCTACCAAAGAGTACAATGGACCAAACGATGTTCTTCTGTGCTATATTATTCCATGATTCCATAATCAGAATTACCCATGGAAGGAGGCCAATGAATGACAACTGGCATTATTCAAATTAAAAACATAGATTAGCTAAAATCCTTTAAATAACAGTTGTTCAGTTTGGATTTATAAAACACTCCATGTTCTGCAAAGCTTACCAGTTGCAAGGACAAGCTGCAGTCCTGATCATGAAGAACCTAGAGTTGAGGCCTAATAAACATGCCTTTGGACCTAACAAATCAGAAGTTCCTCAACATAGGCTTCTCTTTATATGCCCACTCCAGGGTCAAATCTCCAAAAGTAACCATCAAATGACACTTCAGTTCTCAAACCATCTAATTTCAGAGATCTTATTCATGTATTCTTGACAGAAGAGCTTTATCCCATCATAGGGGAGCTCCCACAATCCTCTTCAAGCTGTTCCAAAATAGACTAAATGAAGTGTCTACATTGTTAAAATGTCAATGCATGGATTTCATACAAGTGTGAAGCAGAGCAAACTACCCCCCACCATCTCAAACCACCCTCCCACACCCCCACACACACTGGTGATAGATGCAAACCAGCATCCTAGAGGATTAGGGTGCCAGAAACAAATGGTTGAAAATACAAATTCAGTCAATTATGGACTGTTTGCTCCACCTAGGCCTCAGACCTCAAACAGAAGTGAAGGAGATGAGCTTAGATTCCTCAACTGTTCCACTGAAGTTGCATGCCCCTTAGTCTGTTGTGGTCTTGAGTTTGAAAACAGCAGTAGAAATTTCTGCTCAGGATCACTGATTTTCCAGCATTAATGCCACTGGAGTCAAAGAAGCATTCTTGCTGTGTGCTATTACAGAGTATATATGAACAACAAGTGAATCAGCATGTCCAATGATGAAGGTCAAGGTGGAAAGTTTGACCTGGTACCATGTCCTTGATGTGCAGTATCTCTGGCCATAGAGCTACTACATGTTATTGTGGTGCCTCTTTCAAAACCTAAAAGGAGATCATCCTCTTTTTTTCTTTCTCTACCAAGATGTTATTGTAGAAGAAAAGTAGTTTTGCACTTCTCCACAATAGTAACAAACAGCAGCAACAGCACACCCTATCCTTACTTTACTGCTTCAACAGACCTGTAGCTTTAAGCATTTACATACAGTCATTACATAAGAAGTATTTGACAATATATTCATTCTAGAACGAGGCTATATACAGGACTCTAGTGAAGACATGCACAATGGAATTTATCAGCACGCAAGAGCAGTTGAATATAGGGCTGGTACAGATCTTCATTGACTTAGTTATCATTCATTAGCTTTCAATGAATGCAACAACCAGTTCAACAAAAGAATTGTACAGAAACAAACATGGAAAATGCTGGAATTATTCAGCAAGTCTGGCAGCATCTGTGAAGAGACAAACAGAGCTAACGTTTCAGGTCGATAACCATTCATCAGGACGTCTGTAGCCACAAATACTTAATGCTCTGGTCTTTTGCTGCATTGTGTATAATTCTTAGGCAGGTGCCTTCCTGAAATGGTATGAGGGCTGTAAGCATTCAAAGAAAAAACATATCCTATAAGTACAAAAGAGAAAATTGATTTTCAATTGACATTTATTTTTGTGCCTTTGTTCAAAAGAGATGGCTGAATACTTGATCTTGGTACTACAAGGGAGCAAAAGCAAAAGTTCATTGTTGGTACAAAATGGCGTGGGATGTCAAAATGCATGATGATTCAAAGGGATCTGGAGAGCCTCAGCTGTTGAGCTAATGCTGTTTAATGCAGATAAATGAATGTAGTGCATGCAGATACAAATCAAATTAACTGTAATTACAAGATGCACAGCTGAACTTTGATGGAGGTTATTCAAGAGAAAGATTTTGAAATGATTGCAGATCTGTATCTGCAAAAGCAGTCTAATGGTGTCACGTATTAGGTATAGGAATAGATTGGCTGTCTGGTTTCTCTGATAGCTAATAGTGCAAAGTCTTAAAGACAGAGAAAAGAGCTTACAAAAATGGTGTGAGGATTAGCTTCATGGTGTGAGTTAAAGCAAAAATAGATTTTAACCACATTAGCACAGGCTCAAGGATTAAGTATTAATTATGTATAATAAACATCATGAGAGAAAACATACAACATATTCAGTTTTAGTCACTGTACTTCCAAATGCTCATATTAAGAATGGAACAAAGACAAATGGTGTGGGAGGATCTTCTCTGTATTTGGTGTAGTGTGGTCATAACCACAATTATAAGAAACATATTGATAATTTCACTATACATCATACAAAAAAGAATCTCCCTATCTGGGCTTAAATCAATGTCCTTGTCACATTTTCAGGATTATTTTGACCATTGTTCCACAGAACAATGGCTACAAGCACAAAGTTAGACTTTTTGACATCATAAACTTGAATGTGGGATATAAAGGAGCAACTAACAATTTGAATGGGGGAGGGATGAAATATTCCTTCTTGTTGTGCGTCACATGGAGTTAATTTCAAAGGCATGAGGCATGGTAGAAGGCTTGTCTATTACTTCTTCTGGCCAGCTCTGATACAGGGTGGGGACGAGAAGGCAGGGGCTAAGATTTGTTAAAGGAAAAGCCATGCAGCAAAGTGCTGTGAAAATGATACAGTGCAGAAAGAAAGCGTTAGGAAATCACCTGTAACAAGATGCTGGTGCAGTGTAGCACAGAAGGGAGATTGAGTTCTTTGTGTGCAACTATATAAAAATCAAGAGAATTTGATAACTGTTGCTCTTTATGTTCACCTTATTGTGCACTAAAGCAGCTTTACCATTTATATCAAGCCTTGCCTCATTTAGTAGCCTTTTGATCTACTTGGTGGCTTGGTGTAAAAGACGCAAGTATTTGATCCAGGTTTCAAGAGCATGCTATTGCTATATGGCAGCATGAGTCAACTCCCAATCAAAGACAAATGCTTAATCTGCTTAAGAGGCCACTGACTCCACGAAATGAAAGTATTAACTATGGCAGTCTTAACTTTGCAACAGTTTTAAGACATATAAAAAGATCTAACATCATGCTATTCAGCAAAACAATGGGTGAAATGTGAAAGGACTCATGTTTCTAAAAATAGGGAGGAAATAAAGTTGAATTATTTGAACTGAATCTAGATTGTAGGAGAAGAGATTAGCTTTAAGAAGCTATGAAGAGAGCAAAGGGTAAGGTCTTCTTTTTGCACTGGGTTATTGACTACTCCTTGAATAATTTCTCATACAGAGTGGAGAATGTTAGGTCTGTAAATTGGTTAAAAATGGAAGCGAAGAGGTTTTTCAATGTAGAAGAGAAGTTTAAGTCTACTGAAATTTAGTAACAATTTATGATTGGATCTTAGCAAATGAGAGGATAACAAAGAATGACAAGCTCTGTTTTATTTGGAACGTATGGTAAGATTGATAAAGGAGGAGTACATTGAGCTCATCCATGAGCTTGGCTCATTTAAGCAGAATGAATCCAACCTAATCAGAGAATCCATCCATTTCTTAACTGGTTCCAATGTTTGTTCTCTCTTACCCTCCCCAGAAATTCACTATGGGCAGAATTTCCCACCCCCCAGGAGAAGTTCAAGAGTGGGTGCATGGACGCGTGCCTCCAATCGGCGCCCTGCGCCGCCATTTTACATGGGCGGGCCAATTAAGGCCCGTCCAGCATGACGTCCGCAAGGAAGCGCTTTGCGCTCCCTGTGCGGGTGGGGGGGGGATTCCCTGAGCTGGGAGTGCGTTCTTTTGCGCAGGCGCACTCATCTCCCTGAGGCTAAGTGCAGCCTCAGGGAGATTGGCTACATATTAAAAAATATTGAAAACAGAGAAAAAAAAGTTTCCTGACATGTCCCCTCATGAGTTGGGACATGTCCATCACTTTCAGTTTCACTTTTATTAAAAATTTATAAACATACATGAAACATTATCCCACCCGTGGATGAGGATTCATACTTTTTCCAATGCCTGCCACGGCTCCCGGCCTGCCCACCAACCTTAAGATTGGATGGGCAGGTCCACTAATGACATTAATTGCTTTGTCAATGGCCTCAATTAGCCATTGACAGGTGCACAGCTGATTTGGCTGAGCCCCCGCCGACCTGAAAATTGAAATGGGGTGGGGTGACATCGCGAGTTCGCCAACCGGGAAATCCTGGCATATAAATATTTCAAACTTCCTAACGTTAGCCAGCTTGAACCTGTCCCCCCCTTGTCCAATGTAATGGTTAACTGGCCAGGGTGCTGTAGATTTACTTCAGCTATATTGTTTACTATCTTATATACATCCAGGGTCTTAGTATTTACTTTCAAAACTGAAAAGCTTAAGTTTTTTCTTAAACTCAGCCTTCTGATAATTGGGATCATCCTCACTGACAGTCCATGTTGCCATCTGGTGCACCACAGAACCATGTGTCCTTTTGCAGTTCCACAATAGGGTTGGAGAGTGTAGGTGTTAAAATCCTGGTATAATGCTATCATCCAACAACACTCATGAAGCTCATTATCATTCAGGACAAAGCAGTCTGCTTGATTGGTACCCCATGACACTAAACATTCAATCCCTCTATCAGTGGTGCACTTTGGATACAGTGTGTACAATCTACAAGATGCACTGCGGCAACTTGCCAAGGCTTCTTCAACAACACCTCCCACAGTTGCACCTTCTACCCCCTAGAAGGACAAAGGCAGTTGGGCACATGGGAAAACAATCACCTATAGGTTTCCCACCAAGTCGTGTCATTGTTTCTTAATTGTAACTGCACTATGGCAGCATCTTCACCACACGGACTGCAGCTCTTCACCACATCTTCTTAGGGATGGGCAATAAATGCTGGCCTTGCTAGTGGTACCCACATCCCATGAATGTATTAAATTAAAAAATTAGAACCTGATTCAGAAATCATTCTAATGGAAAGAATTTGGGATAACACTCCTTTTCACATTAAAATATTTCAGGGAGGTTAACAGTGGGCTGAAAAATTGCTCCTGTATTTGAGAAGAATGTATACTGTTTTGCGGAATACTAAGCACTGCAGCCACAAATAAGGGAAAATTAGCACTTTGATCTTTTTTCATATGAGATGAGTTAACATTTCAGATTTGCATAGAAGTGAATTTCACTGTATTACCTTTTAAACTACTTGACATTTAAATTATATCTCTAAACACATTACAGATTCATCTGACAGTCACAAAATATTTTATAACTGCATGTACAGCTGCAATATTATGATTTGATTGAATTGCAAATCATCTGAAAACTTATTAGATTTTGTTTGAAAGGTTGAGCAGAATAAGAGCTACATTTACATTAGACATTAGAAAGCAGATAATCAACAGATAAAAGCCAAGCTGATTTCAGATGCTTCAGAAGTCCCAGGTTTGACATTATGGCAAAGCATTCTGCAACTGGAAAATTAGCATTAATAAAATTTAATCTGGACAATTATATTATCTGACTTGTTTTCTACAATATTTTAAATTACATTGCAGTTGCAAATAGAAGTGGAATCCAAAAGAAATTCTGATTTGGTAAAGGTGTAATATGATTTTAATTAACAACCATCTCTCAGTCAGGCATGCACTGCCTTCTGTAGGCAGTCCCCTCCAATCTTAACATTATGAAGTTCTGTCTCCCAGTGTGATTCTGGAGAGGGTAATAGAAGGGCAGCTAAGATGATCCCTTTGGCCTGAGATCATTGACCTATGAAGGTAGATAATCAAGCAGTGAATGAACTGATAATGCACAAATAAAAGGTTGTGAGCAAGCATGTGGCAGCGTATGGCAGAGTGGGTGAATTTCATGAAGCATTTTTATTGTTTTTTTTTTGCATTTCCATTGTAAATTATTCTTGCATCCACATTTATAATAAAAACTTGTTGTGCTATAGTTAGACCATGTTGCAGTACCTTCAATTAGGGGTAGGATGTAGTTACATCCCAACACTTTGCTTAAATAGTTTCCTTTAAAATTGTGTACATATAAGTTCATAATCAAAAGTGTTGAGCGGAAGTTTCTACTGACATAATTCTTTTAACATATACCAATATTCTGTACAGACTTTCAAGCAGTGGCTTTCAAAATGGTCAGAAACAGGTTAAATATTTTTAGCTAGTGGTTAAGCTCAAAGGAAATGTTTTCTGTGCCTGAATATGAGATTATTGAAGTGAACGTCAAATTTCTGAATGTGGCCTAGTTAACTGATGTACATCAGCGTAATGAATATATTTGCATAATTTCCCACACAAAATGCACGGAACACAGCAGCTTGTGTTACTGTATATGTAACCTCAAAGCACAAACCTTTAGGAAAAAAATGCAAAGCGCTAAAAAGCCGATGAACTGTTTCCAAGGAAACAAAATGTTATCTGAGAACTTTATAGTTTCTACTCTTTGCTTGCCCCCATTTTATGCTTACCTGTTCCTGATGTAATTTCATGAGAACTGCTTGGCACTCGTTTTAATGCTGGTTTCAATGGCTTCTGTGATCCACTTCGAGTTGGAGAAAATGACGACTCCTCAGTACCAATCTTGAGAGAAACAAAAATTACGTGTAGTCACAAAACTATATATTTTTTACAATATTACTGTAGGCTTATAGGTGTGAGTGTGGATGGTTCAGTCTGTGTGACTGATTTAATTGAATTAGAGTCAGATAGCCTGCAAGGTGGAAATTATCAAAAGGGTTAGATGTAAAAACGGTATTTGAAATGCCAATGAGTGAGCTAGATTATAAGGGTCAGTAGATCAGGTGTGAAGGAAATTTGCATTTTTAGATCAGTGAAGGGGTTGTTTGATTTTCAAAGGGATGGTAGGATGTTTACAACGAACAAGATAACTAGGGCAAGGTTATGATGTTTACTTTTCTCAAAAGGAAAAAGGCTATATTGACAACATGAAAGATTTTTATATTATGGGAAAAGTAAATTTCCAAAGACATATAGAACACTGGAATTTTACACATTAAAGAAAGAGAAACATATATAAAGAAGGATGGAAGGCTATGTGGGGGGTGGCCATGGAACATCTTGAAAGATACACCATGTAAAGCAGCCTTGGGGGGTAGCCACTAGTCACTTTTGCAGAAGACTGCTGTGTCCAGTAACTAAAGTTGTGTTAAAAAGCCTTTGGAATTCCACTGTTGAGTGGGTGCGTGTGGTAACCTTGCTGGATTGCCTATTTAAATTTACAAGTTTTTTGGACTGTTGCCTTAAAGGGGGTGTGTAGTTGGGAGTCAGGTTAATTAGGAATTTTGGGATTTGTTGTAATATCAAATAACTAGAATCTTATGTCTGTGTTTGAATTCTTTTCTTTTGTTAATAAATGTATTAATTTAATTTTTAAAATATCTAAAGTTGTTAGTGGACTCACTACTTCTGAATTCAGCACACAAATCCTCTTGTAATAAATACAAATTATAAAACCATTGTGAGAGCATGGTCAAGTTTCCCTTGTAGATTTGGTCCATCTGGCACACATCACCCACATCATAACAGTTCAGAAACGCACATGTTAATAATAACCCTTTAAACCAATTAATCTGTAAATTCATTCTTGTGACCTAATATAATTTTACAGCAGGAGCCCCATTTTATAGGTATTCATCTTGCATATCTAATGCAATTCAATGTTACCGGAAGTTGCTTTCCTTTAAGCAATTGTTGCTTGGCAGTGTTGAGTTGGCTTTTGAGCGACTTGACTACACTAGGTAGCAGAAAGAGGTATTGATTCAAAATATTATTCATTTATTAATCTATTCACCAATCTGAGAGAAATACAGAAATAACAAAAATGGCACTCATCACCATGGAGTTAAATTCAAATTGTTATAACATGTTGCAACAACATAGCAAGTGAGAAAGACACATATCTCAAAACTTTCTACTGTCACAATATATTAAATAATGGTGAACAGAAAAACTATAATGTACAGTAATTGTTCCATAGCTAACGTCATGAGACTATGCCTCTTTATTTTTTGAAAATATAATTTTTCAATTTTCAACTGACTGGAAATTTTGCAATTTGAAATGAGACAGATCAAACTGCCTAAAAAGGCAAGGCCACATTCCGAGGTGAAGGTGAGAAACAAACAAATCACCCTCACGGGAGTGTGAAGAGAGAGACATTTCCTATAATCCAGACATCCATCGAAGCTCATAACTGTCTAAGGAAGAGACATTAAAAATGTCAAGTACTGGATATTGAAGCAATGGGCAGGATCTTCTGGCTCCACCCACTGTCAGGATCAACCGGTCTCGCCGAAAGTCAATAGACTCCTACAGTGGGTCGTGCCATGATAGAGCCAGAAAATCCCGGCCAATGGCTACCACAGACAGGCACATCCAAGACCTCTTAGAAACACACAATGGATGAAGTATTTCAAAGCAAGTCACTTGGGAGAGATGGCAAGTGACACAGGTAGTGTCAAGAAAGTCTTCAGCAGAGGGAACAGGGTGAAGGCTGTTCTCTCTCCTTCTCTCTTTTTTGGAATAAGGATGTCACTCGGTTGGAGAAGCCAACTCTACCAGAAACCCACCAGTGAACCGAGATCTCATAGCATTTGCAACATCTTCTACATCTGACTGCATCTAAGGAACCAACTAACCTAAATCGGCTGCAGCATTTTAAAATCTACACCTCAAGGACAATCAAAGGACACTTAACCGTATATTCTTTTACCTTTTTTAAATTGGACCATAACTCCCTTTATTTCTGACACCTGTGTCTGTGTGTGTGTGTGTGTGTGTGTGTATATGTGTGTGTGTGTGTGTGTGTGTGTGGGGGCCTGAATGATTGTATAAGGGCTGAATGATTGACATCACGTTTTTATTAATAGTAGTGGTTAATAAGTTTGCTCTTTATTTGACTCAAGAAAATCTTGTTTGTTTGGCTCCTTATTTTTGCTCAGAGCTTAAATAGTTAAATACATTCTGATTTGGAAAAAGAAACTTAAATCTTTGCTGTGACCAGCCAGGGAGATTGGATAGAGGGGAGCCAGTTTACCCCTTCTCACCAGGTTATAACACTGAAACGTCTTCTACAGCTAATTAAATTAAGCTCCTTTACTTCAGTGGTCATAATATGAAGTAAACTTTGAGAGAACTTGAACTGTTAATGCCTTCTACAGTCTTGTTTATTTTGGGCATATAATAGGCTATTTCTATCATTTAGCCAAGGAGAATTTGTAGAGACATACAATCTTCCTTGCTGCTACTTTAAACAAAAGTCTTATTTGTAACTAGTCCACACTTATTTTCAAAGCAAACAGCCTATAGTGTAGGCTAGGCTGTTATAACAGAAAAATTAACTTGTGTTAAATAATGATGATCATACATCTCAAAATAGAGTCAGAAATGGTAAGAAAGGGGCTGGAGCTAAGCCATGCAGAAAATAAACTAAATTCAAAGAATTAGGAAGATCACACCGTGAAAAGATACATTTTCACGACAGTTTCAGAGTATTCGACAATAATGCCAAAAGAAGTGGATAGACTATGATTTCTTTCAAGATTAATGTACCAAGAAAGCCAGTCTATTTTGAGCGATACTCTCTAGCAATAAAGGGATAATGGGAGCTTCATGACACTACCATAAAATGGAGACCCGAGTGACATTGGTTGCTCTGTAGGTCCATTTTGTCAAAATGAAATGCAACTTCTTCTGGTTCGTGCCAAACTGATCAGGCAAACAGTTCGTAACCCATCAAGGAATACACTGCTTAGTGATCAAACTTGAACCATCAACAGATGAAAGGAATGTGTATAGATCTTAGATATAAAATCTTCAGTTCTGTTAGTGTCATATGACAAACTATAACGATTTCTACAGTGCTTTATCAGTGTCATCAGTGAATTATTCTACAAGTCTGACAGTATTGGTGTTTTTAAACATAATATATTTGCATTTCTTGTCCTAACTCCTTAGTTAGGTATTCCACTGAGTAGTCCAATTGCTTCCCAATTCCACAATAGTTTTATCTGATAGTAATACTTCCCTCCAAGTAAAGAAATTTGCTGACATTAATAAAATAGTTTCCTGGGAGTGTGGGTGGAATAGAATATTAAGGGCAAGGTAGAGAAACTGACAGTCTATTCTCAGCAACAACACCCACCATGATGGAGGTGTGAGATTTTGGGTTCAGCAACATCTGATGTAGAAAATATATCAAAATGGGAAAACTGTTCCAACTAACATGCCCCTTTCAATGAAGTACTTTTTGAAGTATAGTCACTGTTGTAATGCAGGGAAGTACGGCAGCCAAGTTGTGCATAGCAAGGTCCCACAAACGGACAAAAGATAAAATGACTAAATAATCCATTTTACTGATGTTGATTGAGGGATAAATGTTGGCCAAAAGACTGGGAGAATTCACTTGTTTTTCTTCGAATGTGTTCTTTTTACATTCAACCAAGAAGGCAGACATGACCTCAGTGTAATATCTCACTCAGGAGACTGCACTGGAATGTCATTCAAGATGATCTCAAGTCTCTTGAAATGATGTTTAAACTCAAACTTTTGCCTCAGGGGCAAGTCTGCTATCATTAAACCATGTGTAAAACCCAAGGCTGGGTAACCAATGTTCTTGTTCCAACTCACATACACTTTCAGAAAGGTCTACTCCAATCGAATTAGGCTTGAAATTCCCTGCTCATCCCTTATGAAGAGATTTTTTTTGGCAAGAATTAAAAATTCAACCTCCAAAGATGAACCATAAAAACACATTGAGGCACATTTTTAATCTGCTGTCTGGGCATAAATCTCATGGTGTTAGAGAGTGACCACCGTGTTATAGGGCTCAGCTAACTTTCATTTCCATTGGTTCCCCGCCTTAGCAGTTTACTGCATAAACACTGACGGTGAAACTTTTATGGTCAAAATAGCATCTGCTATAGCTCCATTTGTGGCCCTCTGCACGCTAATTATTCTAGGTTGTTGGTTCCAGAGATTTGAGCATTAAAATCTAGGTTGACACTCCAGTGCTGTACTGGGGCAAAGCTGCATTGTCAGAGGTGCCGTTTTTCATGTGAGGCCTTGTCCGCTCTCAGGTGGGTGCAAATGGGCTCACGACACAACTTTGAAGAAGAGCAGCTAACCTGCCTAATATTTACCCTTCAATCAACATCACAAAAACGGATTATCTGGTCATCATCACATTGCTGTTTGTGGAAGGTTGCTGTGTGCAAATGGGCTGCTGCATTTTCCACATTACAATAGTAACAACAACAACTTGTATTTACATAGTACCTTTTGATATAAAAATAACCACCCCAAGGTGCTTCACAGGAGCATTATAAAACAAAATATGACACCCAGCCACATGAGGAGATTTTGGGTGAGATGACCTTTTATTCAAAAAAGGTTTTAAGGAGTGCCTTAAAGGAGGAACGCAAGATACAGAAACAGAGATGTGTAGGGAGCTTAGCGGTCAGGCAACTGAAGGCACGGCTACCAATGGCGGAGCGATTAAAATCAGGTCGAGGTCAGAATTAGGTAAGTCTCAGAGGGGTTGTGAGGCTGGAGGAAATTCCTGAGATAGGAAGAGGTGAGGCCAAGGAGGGATTTGAAAACAAGGATGAGAATTTTAAAATGAAGACATTGCTTGACTGGGAACCAATATTGGTCAGCGAGCACAGTGGTGATAAGTGATTGGGATTTTTTTAATCCTTCCATGGGATGTGAGTGCTGCTAACAAAGCCAACATTTTTTCCACATCTCTAAGTTCCCTGGAGAAGGTGGTGGTGAGCTGCCTTCTTGAACTGCTGCAGTCTATCTGGTGTAGATACACAGTTCTGTTAGGAAGGGAAGGGTTTCAGCAGCAGATGTGCTGAGGCAGGAGCAAAGTCGGGCAATGTTATGCAGGTGGAAATACGCGGTCCTGGTAATGATATTGATGTGGTGAATATGTGGCACAGATATGATGAATCTCATCTTGGAGTCAAATATGGCACCAAGGTTGTGAACAAATTGGTTTAATCTTAGGCTGTTGTTGTGAGAGGGATGGAGTCCATACCTAGGGAATGGAGTTTTGAGCGGGGATCAAAAACAATGGCTTCACTCTTCCTAATATTTAACTGGAAGAAGTTTCTGTTAATCCAGGACTGGATGTTGGATAAGCAGTCTGATAATTTTGCAACAGTGGAGGCGGTGGTGAGGCAGAGGTGGGTGTTGTCAGCGTCCATGTGAAAACTATTGCTGGGCTTTAGAATGAGATTGCCGAGGGGCAGCATGTAGATGAGATATAGTAGGGGGCCAAGGATAGATCCTTGGGGGACACAAGAGGTAAGAGAGTGGCTGCAGGATGAGAAGCCATTCAAGTGATTCTCAGGCTACGTTTAGATAGATAAGAATGGAACCAAGTGAGAGCAGTCTCACCCAGTTGGATAATAGCCTAGAGGCACTGGAGAAAGATGGTGTGATCAATCATGTCATTGGCTGCAGACAGGTTGAGAAAAATGAGAAGGGAAAGTGTGCCTCTCTCACAGTGACATAGGGTGTTGTTTGTGACTTTGATAAGAGCCATTTGGTACTGTGGGTGGAAACCTGATTGGAGGGATTCCGGCCTGAGGGTCCAGGAAAGATCGGCATGGATTTGGGAGGTGACAAGTTGAAGGGCTTCGGAGAGGCAAGGGAGTTTGAAGATGGGACGATAGTTTGTAAGGACAGTTCAGTTGGGTCAGGGGCTGCTTTTGAGGAGAGGGGTGATGATGGGAGGGCTAAAGGAGAGAAGGACATGACAAAGATGATAGACAACTTTTCACAATATCAACTGACATGAAGACCAGGAGTAGAAGTTGGGTGATCAGCAGTTTAATGGGAATGGGGTTGAGTGAACACAAGGTCGATCTCTACAAGATGAGCTTGGAGAAGGCATGAGGGGAGATATGAAAGAAACTAGTGAAAGATGTGAGTTCAGGGCTAGGGCAGGGAGGTGCTTAGAGGAAACCTACCCCACTGGGCTAATGGAAGGGAGGGAGCATAACAGAGGTAGCTAATAGGATAGTCTTGGTGAGAAAGAATTCCATGAACTCCTTGCAATTACTGTTGGAGGTGAGGCTGGAGGGAATTGGGAAGTTGGGTTTAAGAAGACAGTTTGCAGTAGAGAAAAGAAACTGGGATTCCAGAATGATCCTGGAATAGTGAGTAGTTTTAGCAGACAAGAGCAAGACCTGTTTTATGTGGCTCAGCCAGCTCTGGCGGTGAATGACTAAACCAGTTGTTCACCATGGCCTGAATCTTGCACTCGTCGGGCGCATGCAATCGGCAGGCCCAGAAGCGGATGCGATCAGCCCCCAAACGCAATTTCACACAGGCTGGCCAATTAACGGGCAGCCAGCGTGAAACGCGCACCGAGAGAGGCTCGGCGCTACCGCGGGGCAGCGGGAAGAGGGCAGACGCCGAGAAAAGTGAGGCTGGGTGCTTCTAATGAGTTCCCTGAACACAGACAGCTGCTGCGGAGCTGCCTCAGAGAGCTGCAGACCTGCACAGATTAAATGAGAAGAAAAAAATGCAGCAAACTGTGACTATGCAGCACATCCAAGCATCTGACAGCAGAACTCAAAAAAAAACCTCAGTCACCAGGCATCTTTTAAAATTATATTTCACCCCGGACATTTCATCCCGCCCTGGATCGAGGTTGTAGCAAAAACATGAATCTCACCAGGCCAATTGGCGCATCCGCCAACCGTAAAAGTGGACGGGGCCATGTAAAATCGCTTTTAAGTGACTCCTTAACGAGGTTAATTGCCTGCTTGATGGTCGGCGTGTGTGCTTCTGACAGTCACACGTCTCTGTCAAGCAAGAGTGCGCGATGACATCAGGATTCGCGCCTGATGTCTTCTTGCGTGATTGCATGCTCTGTCGGGTTGGGCGCGCGCCTGCTCAGGCGACAAAAAATTCTGGTTCATATCTTACAAGTCTGCATCCCTTAAGGGAGCAAAGATGAGGGCTGTATCGGGGGAACGGCCAGGCCATGGTTTTATTGGGGGGTCATAGCGTCAAAGGTGGAGGTGAGGGGGATGGTTGAGCAAATCAGTATCTGCAGAAATGTCATAAAGAACGGAGGGCTAAAGGCTAGATAGTTAGCATTTTGAAAGTGCGATTGTAAGTGAATTGGGGGACAGTTTTCTCCAGAGGCAGATACAGTAGGAGGTAGGGTTGGGACACAGAAAGGGAATGTGGGTAGAAAATAATACAACTAAATGATTAGTGATGGCCTTATCTGTAATTGATACGATGGGCCTAGCAGGACCATGAGAGGTAGCAAGGTCAAGGGGGTGGGGCTGTGAATAAGGGTTGGAGATTTTACATGGAGGGAGCAATTTAGGGAGGATATGAGGAGAGTGAATTCAGAGGAGAGAGAGCATAATGAGTTGAGATGGAGGTTGAAACCAAGGAGGACTACTTCAAAAATACTTCATTGGTGGTAAATTGCTTTGGGACATTCTATGGCCATGAAACATGCTATATGAGTGCTAGCCTTTTTTTCTTATTTATTAAAATTAAACAGTGCATTTGAGATCCAGATATAAATAGATTGGTACTACGTGCATTACGTATTTAGTGATCAAAAGGGTTCTTTATTTCTGCTCCAAATCCTCACCTCAAATCTGACCCCAGAATCATGAGCATCTTTACTTCCTTCATCAATAATTCTGTGACTGTCAGCATCCACCTTCTTCTCGGTCTGAGCTTTCTCCTTAAGGTAGTCCATCCTCTGCTGTCGACTCAACTGATTATCAATAAGAGTTTGCAGCTGACTTCTTTCAATGGAGCCCAGCAGGATCATGGAATCTAGAGGCAAAACCAATCCAAACAGTTTGTTAGACATTTAAAGACTATAATGTCAGCACCAAGAATATCAGCCTGTAAATTCATTACAGAAACACTCTCAATTAGCTTCAGTAGCCTACGCTTGTTACAACCTGTCATCTATACTCACCTGCTTCCATGTTTCCATATTTGCTTTACCATCATAATTCAGCAGATAGACAAGAAAAACCAATATCCAAGAAAACAGAGGTCATTTTAACAACCAGTGTGTTCAAAGTTTAAAGATTTTATATGAAGAGGGTTGCACTTGAATTCCACTGTAATTTAGAGCATACCATATTCAGAATGAAAAAAAACAAACATTTTAAGGCACAGAATATTTACCAAGTGTTACATTGTTCAATTGTAAGACTATTTACCAGCTGGATAAATCTTACACTGTAATAAGATTACAACATAAACCTTATACTGTACAAATCATTGTAGCACATTGAAAAACACAGGAACACTGACTCTACATAATGTGCACCTTCCAAAGATAAGTATGGGCTCTTTCATTGTGACGAAAATAATGCAAAATGCAGGTGTTGGAAGCAGCATAGCCACCTGTTTTATTTTGGAACACAAAGTTTATTAATCAATGCACTTTTTAAGAGTGCTTAAATTGGCAACTTGCAGTGGTAAGGAACAGTTTAATTTACACTCATCAGTAGATCAGCTTGTTTACCTCCTAAAACAGCACCAACAGTGATTTATCAAGTTAACTACTAGTGTTCAAAACTTGCTGTTCTTCTGAATAATTTAAAGGTTTCTCTCTTCATCAAAAGAACCTTGCAAGAACCTTAAGATGAATTTACATGGAAACACAATATCAATTGCACGAGACAATCGCCAGTTGGTTAAGTGGCTAGATAACGCGAGTGTGATGCAGAATGATGCCAAAAGGTTGGGCTCAATCCTGCACCAGGTAGTTCATGGAAGCCTGCCTCCTCACCTTGTCCCAGCTTTGAGGAGTGTAGCCAATCAAACTATATCTAACCAATTGTCTCTCTCTAAGGTAGAGAGATGCCTATGGTCTTCTGTGGACTATGGCTAATTACCATTACCAAATTGAATTGAAAATGCTGGAAATACTCAGCAGATAAATACCTGAAACACAGGGCAGAATTTCAACATCTGAGGTGAGGGCGGCAGTGGGTCAGGAACCCAAAAGTTACCGGAGTGGGTTTTCTCATGGCCTTTAAGTCAGCCATGTAATTAGCATCCCGCCTCCTGTTTTCCTGACCAATTGGAGCAGACAGGCATGATGAAAACCCTCACCTGATAGTTAAAGACTCTATATTTAAGGAGACCCCAGCAAGGGTTAGAATGCATCAATTATAGGACAGTCAGGACAGAGAAAGCAAGTGCAATGATGGAGTCTCAATGTGGGAAGGCTGCCCCTGGTTCTCTGAGGCATCACTGGAAGCCATGTTGCAGTCTGTAAGGGTCTACAGAGAGACATTCTTCCCAGCAGACAGGAGGAAGAAACAGCTTCTGAAGCCAAGCAGGTGTGGCTGGAAGAGGCTCAGGAGGTCAGCAGCTGGAACTGTATCCATGTTTTGTTTTATTAATTCATGAGATGTGAGTATCACTGGCAAAGTCACCATTTATTTTCCATCACCAACTTCCTTTGAGAAGATGGCAGCTCACTACCACCTTCTTAAGAGGAATTAGGAATGGGCAGTAAATGCTGGCCTTGCCAGTGATACTCACATCCTATGAAGAAAATGAACATCAATACATTGCTGCAAGATACGTTGTCAAGGCAGGAAAGGTGAGCCTGCATTCAAGTGCCAACCCCCTCACTCTAACTCCCCCATCGTTCTCCTACACAACATTCCTCAGACCAGGGTATCTTGCAGCTCCACCCATTCCCCTCTCTCAAGGCACTTCCTCACATACCCATCTGAACAGCCACCACTGACACTCATCCTCATTTGTCATCTCACACCCATCCTCCACAGTCACCCTCCACAAATGCTAGCCATCCATCCTCTCAAAACATTCCACTTCTCACAAACAGAACCTCTGCTTTCTCTCCTTATAGGGTAAGAGAGCGCAGAACACCAGGGAGAGACAGATCTGGGGGACCGTGGGGTGGGCTGGGGTGGGGTGGGGGCGCTCGTCCCTCCTGCGGCTGGCAGCCTGACTGCTGTAGAAGATGAGGCCATGATATCTGCAGAGTGGCAGAGTACGTGGCCATTGGAGATGGAGAACTGGAGGTGTCCCAACTACCTGGTGCCAGAATTAGATGCCACATGGCGCACTGCACTCACTCATTGAATTGGTATCACCAGTAACTGAAATATCATCATCTGCACAATGATCTGCACAGCTCATCTCTTTCATCACCCACAGGCACTTCGTGTGTCACACTGAAGCTGTTGTGGCTGGAGGCCAACGACCCCGCAGAGGAGATCACGCACTCTGAGGAAGCACTATCACACAGCTCACCCGCACTCGCCACCAGATCAAACACACACTCCTCAGTGGCGCCTCCAAGACAGGTTGTCACATGGTGAGCCACATGTCACAGATGAGCAGGAGCAGCTGCTGGAGACAGGGACAACAGTGCAGAGCCCCTGTCAGAGGGTGCAGGACACTCCCGGGTGCAGTTGCTGAGCCTTGGGGGTCATCCAAAAAGAGGACAATGCTGGAACAGCAGCAGAAAGTGAGGGAGGTTCAGTCAGCATTTCTAGAGGCATTGTGTGGCACTGGAGCAAGATTGGAGGTGTCTCCAGTATGAGTGCCATGATATCACAGACTTTTGTGCTGATGTCCACCGCCATGGAAAGTGTGGACAATTACATGGGACATCAGCTATAGCAGACAACCGAGTGCATACTGGCTCACACTCCATCTTCAACCTGCCACTTTAAACAGGATGGAAAAAAGTCGTGTGTTCATCATTCAGTGCCTCATTGAACTGCAGCAAAGTGCTCTCCAGCTCCTAGCCAGAAGGGAAGTGTAGATGGGCCATGAGAGGGAGAGAGAGATAATAAGGGACTTTAACTCCCCCTTCCTTTGCCTCTCCCAGTAAGAGCTCCACATGCTGCCTCCTGTCCCAACGTTTGAGTCTGCCCCTGCCTGACTGCATGTGGGTCAGTCTTTGGCAGAGCGTTTGTGGATCCCAGACCTAGAGAACATCAGCCATGGGCACCTCAGCAGTCAGAGTAGAGGGATGAGCAGCCTATCTCTAGGTCCACTAGGCTAGATGTCATGTTCCAGGAGGCTGTAGGTGTCAGCAATGACCTGCCAAAAACATCTGAATCTCCTGAAGCAATGATTCTCACTCATGTCTGGAAAACTGATCCTCTGTCTATGTACCCTGTGATGAATATATCACCTCCTTTGAGTTGGAGCTCTGAGTTCATCGTCGCTATTGTGCGGAGTGACAGTTGTTTGAGAAGGCAGCTGCTGCTCCTGCTGGCTTTATTCTTATGGCTGTTGCTGTAGGTGTTGCAGCTCCTATTTTTCCTTATCAGAGGTCCAAGGTAGAACTGTGTAAGCTGCTCTCATGTTGCTATGAAGGTTGACAGGAGGGAGTGCAGGTCAAAATTTAAAAAGACCAAATTAGCAGAAATGACCTCCAAACTATTGTAAATCACCTCCAACGCAGTGAAAGTGCACTCTCAGGACAAGAAGCAGTTCTCCTAGTTCAGTATTGAAAGGTTTTCCAGCCTGCCAATTCCACAGTCCCATTAATCCCTGCTGTACTCCCGCCTCATTGAATCTGGCGAGTTTCAGACATCTCCGGAAAGCCATGCACTGACAGTTAAAGCCAGAACGCAGGATTAAATCTTTTTAAATTGCCATTTTGTACTTGCAAATCGCTGACCCACTTGTCACATGGGGGTTTCCCACACTCCTTCAAACTTGTACCGGTTAAATGTTCACCAGCAGGGTCATGTAAGGCGTCTGACACGCCAAGACCATTAGATGTTTTCACCCCTCTCATGCACTGTTGTCCATTCCCCCCACACCCCCCCAATTAAAATTCCCCATGTTAACTCTGTTTTTCTTTCCACAGATGCTGACTGTCATGTCCTGCTGGAGTATTTCCAGCATTTTCCATTTTCATTTCACATTTCCAGCATCTGCATTATTTTGCTTTAGCAAATTGAATTGAAGCTGCTTTGGAAATACTGCAGATCAGTGTTTGCACCATTCTGAACACACAGCTTACCATACAAACAACACAAATTGATGCCAAATTCTAAAGACTACAGAATGGCAGATTTATATATTCGTATACAATCTGTACAACAGACAATTGGAAAACTAAGCAGCGGTGCCAGGCCTGACTCAGGAAAAAGGGGGAGAGTAGATATAAAACGCATAGGTACAATGGTGAAAAACAAGAAAACCTAAAATACAACAGGAGAGGGCAAAGGGAGAATAAAAAGAGGAGAAAAGATTGAAAACCCGAGGGTGCATGGAGGTAAAAGCAAACACTGAGTGCAGTACTTACAGGGAAAAGTCAGAGGCAAGTGCAGAAAGAACAGATTTCCCGATCAATGTTATTTTCTGTCTAGTGCAAACCCATTTAATTCAAGTGAGTTAATTCTGATGTTAAATTAATGCCAATTGGAAAATCTAGGCCAGTAAGAATAGAATAAACATTTACAACAGGAGGAAGAAAACAAGATGGAGCATACATTTTCTTTCCACATTTGCTTAACAAGCTGAAGTATAAAATATAACTATAGTGCCCAAGTTCATTACAATCTTTTACATATGTACCAGAAGCATTGCACCTAAAGTACAAACTGCATGCACTTCTGCAGTAATCATTGTTTCCTGTTTAAAATGCAACCAAATTAAGAACCTTTCTGTACTCAAGACTTTAATCCATGAAGCAGAGAATCTTAAAAATCAATACAGTAATTTGGACTAAAGCCCCTTTTACCTCATTGAATTACCTCTTTCCAGTGCTGCACATATATTTTTGGCTCTGCACTTAATCTTAAACTGATGACCTCTCATCACTGGCTCCCCAACCAGAGGAAAAGTATTTCCCTACCACTATGGAAAACCATTGTAATTTTAAAGATCTCTATTACATCTTCTCTTAGCATTCTCTGGGAATAGTCCTAAGGGGCTATTTTCACTCTCCCTGCCAGAGGAACTGGGCGGTCAGGCAGCCATTAAAATTGGTTGGGTGACTTCCTGCCAATTGCATGGGTTCAGCTGGCTTCAGTTTTAGCCTGCTCTTCTAACAGGTAGCAAGGGTGTCCACCTGAAGTTGGTAGGATCCTTCTTTAACTATGCAAAATGGGATCCAATGATGTCATTGTGGCTTATCAGACAGTGGGCCGATGCTCCGGGACCAGAACAGGGCACAACAGGAAACTTAAAAAAAAAAAATTTGCTTGTAGAGTTAAGAGAAGCAGGAGTGTTCCTTCAGCCCGATAGGGAACCCCCAGCCTGTAGCTTACTTTAGTGCCAGCGACAGTTCCTGGCGACATCCTGCTGCCCAGAATTTCAGCCCTGTCCGTTGGATGGCAATCACTTCCCACGTGCCGATGAGTCCTGGACGTTAAAGCTGACTGGGCCTCATGCTGCCAAGCCTAGGGCGATTTGACTTTCTTCACTCCCATGACTACCACCCTCTGACCAACTGGCTGATTCCCACTCCTGGTTAAAATAAAGGCTTTGGTATCTCAAGTCTCTCAATTGTAGGGGCAAATTTTACAGGAGGTGTATCCCTCGCACCCACCCCATCCGGTCAAAATGTGACTCAGGACCTCGCTGACTTCAAATCCGGCTGCCCCACAGTGATAATACGCTTGGGGTGGTGGGGGGGGACTTTAATAGGGTGAGTGTGGGAATTGTGCTTCTCAGAGACAAGAAATCCTGTCCCCGAGAGCTGCTAGCCAATCAGACTGGCCACAGCTCTGAAGTTCCAGCATTGCCAGAGGCAAGTAGTCCCCAGGAAGAAAGAACATGGATACCCAGCTTGAAGGTAAGTCTGGGCTTTTTGGTTGGGCAGGGATTGGAGACCCCAGCGAGGGGTTGGTGGGGGGTGGGGGTGCGAGGTGGGGAGGTCAGGTTTTACTGATGGGCACAGGGACCCCGCAAAGGAGGTGCCCCCCTTCCTTCCCCCCTTTAGCTTAAGCAGTGAAACCTGCTGAGCTGGTTGCCTGCCTTCCCCAGCCACACGTATTATACCAACAGAGGTAAAATGAAGTCCTTAGGTGGCAGTTAGTTGTCCACTCAAGGGCCTCAATAGGCCTAAGGGCAGGCAGGCTGCCTGATGTCTTACCCGCCTCGTGGGGGTGAGCGGGAAGGTGGTGAGCTGGCCACCCATTTTATTTTATGTGTCTTCAAATACTCCAGCCGGGGTGTGTAAAATTCACCCCATAGTTTTCCTTTCTTGGCATCACCTTGGTAAAGCAATGTCAGACATATCCTATGCCATTAATTTCTTTTCTGTAATGAGGTGCCAAAAATTGCACACAATAGTCTGTGGCCTAACAAGTTTTCTGCATGAGTTTAAAATTTCAGCTTTACTCTTAAACTCTATGTCACTATTTAGAAAGCCCAAAATGTTTAATGGCTTTATCTACATGTTCTTACATTTTTACATGTGTTTACACCCCATGCTCTCTCTCTCCATCCAGGTTTTTCTATTAAGTAGATACTTTTATTCCTTGCTTTTTCAATCCCAAAATTTCTTACTTCACACTTACGCACATTAAATGGCAACTGCCACCTATCTACTCAATCTGCACACTGACTATATTGAGCTGAAGTCTTCCTTGCTATTTGCCAAATTCCTTACTTTTGTGCTGTTAACAAGTGTTGAGAATCTGAGGCCCATAATTAGTTCAAATTAGTTCAAATTATTTTTATAAAAAGAACAAAAGTGAATCCATCACTGACCCCAGGGTATATAATTTCCAACCCTTGAACAATCCAAACAACATTCTTAATTCTTATTCCAGTCTGTTAATCAACCTTCTATTCATGGTGCTACATTTCCTTTCACTAATGCCTGATTTTATTTGCCTCTTGTGAGGTATTTTCTTGGATGTCCTCAGAAAACTCTCATTCTCATACAATTATTTTATCTAATCAGCCACTGCTTCAAAAGTTGTAATTAAATTTGTCAATTGCAAAGAGTCCTTAACAAATCTCTGCTAGCTGTCCTTGATTAAACTGTGCAAGGAAAGCCTAAATTCTTTGCTCCAGTGTTATCTCATCACTACCCTTCTGAGTTGCTGTCACTGCCCACCTCATATAAGCCTCTACTGAACAATTCCACTAACTCAGGCACTCCTGGTCTTTTTCTCCTGCTCTTTGGCTGACTTATCTTTCTATGCCTGAGTCTTCTTGGATGACCTCATTTCAGTGAGTATACTTTCGAAACTCCTCAACCTCCCTGTTGCTAGTCTGCTCCAGAATAACAGGAAAAATACAATTTTGATGTCCCTGGATGCACTGAGGATATATCATGCTCCAGAATGGTTCTGCACTGCCATTTGTATTCAAAAAATAGCCTGAACCCACACAAGCACCACACTCACAAGAATCATACTCCTCTTACTCACTTTGCACAACCATTAATTAAGGAAAACAAATACTGTAGCTCAAGGTTGAAGTCCCACTGAGGCTAAACTTTGCCCCCCCACCCCGGCTTCTTGCAGTTCGAAATTGAGCTCTTGCAACTTGCTTCAAATTTATGCCACTTTAATTATCACAATAACTCAAACTGCCACAGAAGAAGAAAGCCAGAGAACAGCTAATCACACCTCTCTTGTAACCAATTAACTACCTATTGCTCGTTCAGTCTGGCCCACAGTTAAGGCACCAAACAAACAACTTTAATTAGCTCCTACTATTGAGCAGCTAAACTGGACTAAATAAAAATAAAAATAAACTTAACTTAAAAAATATCATAAAATGCATAAATGGAAATTTCAATTACGCTTTCTGATGCTAAAAGAGCTGCATGTTGACAGAATTGAACACATTTGGTGAAGCCAGCAAATAGAAGTATTACAGTTTTACCCATAGGGGTAATTTTAGCTATCGGTGATAGTGTAGAATGTGCAATGTTGGATCTGCAGCCCATTATACACACTATACATGAGGTGGTACCACAGGCATTCAGTCACATAACATACTGTCACCAAAAGTTAACACCCCATAATAAATATGCATGCAGATCTGTAGCATAGATTTGTGGCACTATACCATAAAAAATAAATTAGAAGTTGATTTTGCAGAAAGTACACATTTCCTAAGTGAAGAAAAGAAAAAATTCTTAAGGACCTCCATTTTCCTTAAAATAAAAAATCTTGTTCTATAAAAGAGTCTCTTTGTTTTTGTCTCCTCATTATCTATTCTGGACGAAAGTGATTTACAGATTGAAAAGCATGGATGATGAACCCACTGATGAACTGTACATCTTCAAAGAATGTTAACGCAAATCAAATCTTGCACTTAAGAAAATAATTTGGCCTAACACCATATTCTTTAGATAAAGTTCGATCCTTTTAGCATACAGAGCTGAGATTCCTGAGTTTATGTCACAAATTATTAAAGGCTTTCTTCTTCTTACCTGCTGACTCAACAAGAGGAAGGTTTTTAAGTTTGGTGCAGAGAAGGAGATCTTGCAGGTCTCTATACTTGCAGTTTACAATGACAAAGCGGATGTCCCTTACCATTATATCTTCCACACGGATGTTATATTTCCTGAAGAAAAAGAGTATTTCAATAAACAACGATCCGTAAAGAACAGTATTCTCTCTGAGGTTAATAGGACTCAGCATGTTAATGGCTGGTGAGAGCAAAACTAAGACACTGAAATTACCCATTACACATTATTTTAATGTGTTTTTCTGAATTTCGTCTTAATTATTTAAGCACAGCATAATCTTAAATTAACACTAGGCCATTTAGGAGTGAAATCAGGAAGTATTGCTTCACACAAATCGGGAACTCTCTCCAACCAAATGACTGTGCACACTGGGCCAATTGAAATTTTCAAGAGTGAGATCAATAGATTTTTGTTAGGTAGGGATATCAAGAGATTTAAGGTCCTACTCCTGTTCTAATGTTCCTACTGGGTGGAAATTAGTATCTGTTACAACCAATTTTTAGGCACAACACTCAAACACTGTGACAGGCCTTTGTGCAATCGGTGCAGGCATTAGTCCTACTGCTGAATTTGAGAGGCCTATTTTCAGCTGTCCTGGCAGACGCCTAAAATTGCATTAGGTCCCTGTTAGATCAGCCTTTTCAAAATGAGTTCCCAACGTGCAGGGTGGTTGTCAGGCCTGACCCGTTCAGGATTCCTGCTTTCCTGACTCCACTGGCATTACAATCACCCCATCACCTGTAGCTGCCTCCAACTCCACCCTACCCCCCACTTCCCCGGCTTTCCTCAAATGCTGCTGCTGTTGACAGCCCCAAGTTTGATTTCCCCCATCTGGCAGGCTGTATGTATGTACAGATAATGTCAGCAGCCTCACCCCTATTATTCAGATGAGGCCTGAGGACTAATTCTTATAAATCCTCAAACCACAAATCTCAATGTAATAACTGCTGGCTGTGGAAAAGCCAAATATCCTCTTTGATCATAGGCTCTGACCAAGGAGATGAGCACCGCCATCTTATTGACCTCTGACCACAGTGTGGTAAACAGGCTCAGACTAATTTTTACCCCACATGTTTTTATAACACATGGAGGCTTGTATCCCACAGCATAATTTTCAGGATGTACATTAAACGGGTTAACGCATGTTTGACAGTATCACACCAAGAAACACCTGTATGGCGCGAGTAAGCATTTGTATTGGAAGATTGTAACTTTGGATTACTACTACCCTTGAAAATTTTGATGGTTCATTATCCTTTCCCCAGAATTTGGGTCACTTTGCTTCTGTATTTCATTTGCATATTATGTTGTGGGTACAGCTGTTACTGACAGTCAGGATATGCCTAGTCACTCAATGCATTCAAGTGGGATCATAAAACTCTAACTCTGTCAGACATAACAGATCCTGAAGACAATCAAAAATCAAACAAAACAAAATACTGTGGATGCTGGAAATCCGAAATAAAACAGAAAATGCTGCAAATACTCAGCAGGAGTACTGTGGAGATAAACAGCTACATTTTCAGGTCAAGATGGGGGTTGGAAGGGCACCTGCCCAAAAGCAGCAGGTCGCCAATCGATGTAGATTAATGACCTATTAAAGCCAGTTGTCAGAAGCTGACTAGGATTTTAATGTTGGCCTGCTGGCCCCCAAAGGCATTGGGAACTAGGCCAGCTGCCTGGAGGCAGCCTCCCATTGGCAGACCAGGGGCTTCGTGCACCAGGCAGGCTTTGAGGCCATGCCTGCCGAGCTGGCCACAGCCCGCTCCGTCACGGGCTCCCTCTCCACATCGGTGGCCCGGCTGGTAAGGCTATTTTTTAATTTAACACTTTAAAAGTTGCAAAGAGGGCACCTCAAGGTAGACACATCCTCTCTTTCTCTTACCTGAACTGCAGGCTGGAGTTTCATCACAGCTGGAGGGCTACCTATTGGTTTCCAGCTTCGAGAGCCCACACATGTCCTAAATCGGATGGCAAGCCTGCCCTCTGGCCAGTAGTTGGCCAATTTGGGGAAAATCACTAGCAGGTGACTGTTTCCCACACAGTTTGGGATTGTGATCCCCCCGTTTTACTCTGACATCGGAGTCCTGATCTACAAGGAAAAATCCAGCCCATGTTTTTTTCTGATTTGCTTGATCGCTGTCTGAAATGGCCCAGCACATATGGGGAAAAATGTAATAGAACTCTCTCAGATCAGGTCTCAGTGCAATGTGGGCTAATCTACTGATCCATCAGTTTGTGACGTACAGCCAGAATTTAGCAACAGCCATTCTTTCAGCACAATGTTCACCGACAGTTCTCAAAGGTGTAAGTTATGTCAAGGATTCTAAGAGATTACAGATCACTCAAGGGAAAGTGAAATACAGAAAAGGTTGGAAAAATAAACTATGGAAGAAGGATAACATTATATGCTGAGGATTGCTCGTGCTATAGAGTTTCTCTAGACTTAATAGGCATTTAAAAAAAGACTAGATAACGTTCAAGATTATATAATGTAGCTACAAAATACAATATACAGCAAATGTAAGATATTCCACAATAATAAGGGAAAACAAAGGTATTTCCTTGTGATGAATAATGCACAGGTTGAAGTTGGTCTTTCCATATTCCTGCACTACAAACATGCCAAACACATAATAAAGGACCGTGTTTGTGAGCAACTTTTACTGAAATATAGGACTGAACTTCCCTTCAAAGGAATGAGAGTAATTTTCCAGGAAAACCACCTTATCTGTTTATTCAGAGATAAAAGGCTGCGATTTACCGCTCCGGCCCTAAGTCCTGTGGGACGTCGAATCACGCGGCGGGGTGGGCAGCAAGTCACTCACCCCACCATCGTATCTGGGCACCATATTTAAAAGGCACCCGGGCATTCTTTCATGCATCGCCAAGTGCTCTGCAAGACAGAAATGACCTCCAGGAAGCAGCAGGCACTGGCCCCATGCTTCAGCAACGCCTCATTACAGACTCTACTGCAGGCCGTGGAGGACAGGAGGGACGACCTCTTTCAGAGGGATGGGAGGAAGAGGCCTACCCGTCTCACCACACCTCACACCTGCCTGGAGGAGGTCACCAGGGTGGTCAATGCCACATCTCAATTGAGGAGGATTGCCCGGCAGTGCAGAAAGTGAATGAATGACCTAATTCACGTCACCAGGAAGTGAACTTTCTGCTCCCCATAGTCACCTCACTGAATGGGTACTGGGATGTGGGCCTCAAGGGCAAGGCCAGCATCTGTGCTGCCCATGCATAAAAGTCCTTCATTAAGGTGCTGGGGTGCTGCCTCATAGCCCCACTGCAGTCCATGTGGTTTGCTGGGAGGGAGGCAACTGTGGGTTGCTGACCCGGCCACACTGAGGGCACAATTGGCATAGAGGGCAACTTGCAGATGCTGCTGGTGCCATACCTCTGTTGTTCTTGTCCTTCTAGCTGCGAGAGCTCGTGGGGATGGAGGGTGCTGCTGGGGACTAGCAGCAGTGCTGCATCTTTCATGTGGCACACAGTTGCTAATGGATTGGCGATGGAGGGTCTCAATGTTGAGGGTGCTGGATGGGGTGTCAGTCAAGCAGCCTGCATCGTCCTGTACGGTCTCCAGCTTCCTCGATGCTGTTGGAGCTACATTTATCAAAACAAGTGGACAGTATTCCGTCAAACCCCCCCACTTGTGCCTTGCACATGGTGGACATGCTTTGGGGACTCAATGTTACTCACTAGACACAGAATTAGCAGCATGTGACCTACTCCTTCATCAGGAGTGCTCACATCTTCCATCTTTACGCAGGAGAAGGCAGCGCACAACAGGCACGAGGCGGAGAAGATGGGAGGAGCCCGAAATCCAGCCCCTCATACAGTATGGACAGGAGCTGGCAGGGGAGGAATGCAACTGCGCTTGTGGCGACAGTGAGGTCGGCCTCCCCCAGCCATTCGGTGAGGAAGCATGCTTAATCTCTGCATCTCAAAACCCGAGGGTGAGGCTCTGTGCAATACAGGAGCAGCCCATGCAGTCACTCATTCTCTCCTCTTTCCATTACAGATGCCAGCAGGAAAGGGTTGAGGCCAGCCCCCGCACCTGAACGTAGCCCTAGCCCCGGCCTGCAGAGGCCCTTGGAATAGGACGAGAACAATGAATTCTCACCTGTAGAGCCCTCACAACATTCACCTGCACCCTCCACCAGCCCAGAGACACTCATCTCTGTGGGTTACAGATCTAGTTTAGGCTGGGCCTCACACTTTGGTGGTCACCTCTAGGACCTGTGTCCACAGCAGGAGGAGGCAGTGACAGCCAAGATCTCGGAGAACTGCTGGAGAAGAGGCCCCTGCTAAGTCCGAATCTGACGATGGGCCTCTGGGAGCAGTCATGGATGAGATGCTGGAGGTGCAGTGAGAGATGGGAGGACATCAGGTAGGAGTGTCAGAGGCCCTCAACAGAGTTGCACATGAGGCGAAGGAGACCGTCTGCCTGCTCTCTAATATAGTGGCACCGATGTGTGTGCGCATTGAGGTCTCCGTGTAGAATGGTGGATGCCATGGAGACCATGGTCCAGCAGAATGCCCAGTTTCTGCTGGAGATGCACTCAGGCCAACATTCCTTCGCTGTAGCCATGGGTGACCTTGCTGTGGCTACGCGATGGGGGGACGGGGCACCTCAACCTCCCACCAGGTGCCCTTTTTTCTCATGGAGTCGGAGTGGCCCTCAGGCACCCAAAGGGCCGATACCCCTGAAGCCTCCACCTAGGTCTCTCCAAGGCTGGCCAGGTGTTCTGAGTCCCACCTGCCTGTGACCCCATCAGCTCTGGGGCCACTGAGGGTTCACCTGCCCCAGAGCAGGAGACCCAAATAAGGCTTGGGTCCTCCAGGCCTCTGGCCTCCAAAGGATGCAGCCAAAGTCATCGGAGACAACAGGGTATAGTGATCAGCAGGCTGCTTTCACCTCTGCTGCGGATGTCGGGGAAGCACTTAGGCGTTAGGAAAATTAGGAAGGTAGTGTGGGTGTACAAACATTGTAAATAGATAGCTTTTGCATTTTTGAAATTATATAATTCATTGCGCTTTACGGAGGTCTGCTGGGTTTTTCTTGCTGGTGCTTGTGTTAATACCTGTGCGTACCCCGCTGCCCCTTCCCTTTGCAAGGGGCTGAACTAGGCAGGGTCTGCCCACCTGAATAACGCCTGCAAACAGAGGCATCAAGCTTTGCCAAGGTCCTTGTGAGCCATGGGTGGGAAGCCTCCCACGTATACTGTTCTCTTTCCCTCCACTGCCTTTCTGAGTCTATAGAAAGACCTTTCCCTTGTCAGGACAGAATATTAGGGAACCCCTTCAGTTATCCAGTTGAGCTGACCTTCAGCTCTGCCCACCTGATGACCTCCTCCCAACTCAGCATTTCTTGAGCTGGGCTTGGAGGGTGTGGACTCAGTGCTGTGCCTTAGCATCAGGATGGTGTGCGTGAGCTTTCAGAATGTATCCAAAACCTTCTACCCTCCTCCTGTAACCCACACCCTCCCTCCCATCACCGTTGATCCCTCGCCAGGTGTTACCTTCACCTTCCCATCTGGCACCCTTGAACCACCACCCCGCCCCCCCTTCACCCTGCAGCCTATCACTGTAAACCTTCACATGCCACCCCTCCCTGATGAACCCACACCTGTCACAGTCCATGTGCCCATCGTTATCGTGCCTACCCCTAGGGTCTGTGTACACCTCTGTGTCCCCTCCAACCACCCAAACCAGCCCTTCACCTGCCCCAGACGGAACCTCATCCTCTCACCCTACCTCATCCCACTACCCCCTTAACAGTTACTGTGCCCTCCCACCACCAGTACCCTCGGTTTGCCCCCAAGATTCCTCCATCGACACCTCAGGCCCCTTCCGCTGAATCCTCCTCCCCCGCTCACTGTCCCTGTTTTCCCATGGCCCCTGCACTGATTCCATCCCTTCTCCCCGACCCCTCCTCCAACTCCACCTTCAAGGCTCCATGATTCCATCTATCCCACCCCCCCAACTCTGGCTTTTATCCCTTCCCCAATGTTCCAGCACCCTCTGTCCTGTCGGCGCTCCCCCTCTCGTGTTCCAGCACCCCCCATCTTGTCTGCCCTCTCCAACCCCTCATGTTCTGGCATCCCCTGTCTTTTCTGCCACATCCCCTCCCCCGCTCGTTGCGCACTGAGTGGACCAGGCTGCGCCTTACCAGTGAGTCCTCGCCATTTCAGGTTTACATTGGTCTGGTTGTGTTTCAGACCAGTGTGAAATCCCGCTGGTGGTGCGGATGGGGGGGAGAGGGTGGGGGGGGGGGAAGGGTCCCGTCGGCCGGAACCCAATTTTTTCACCCCACTGTACCTGCCCGCCATGAACCCCGCCAGGGGTGGAAATTCCGGCCAAAGTCAAGACGTACACGCCTATTCCAGATGGTGGAAATTCTGCCTCAGCCAGAAAAGACGAGATGATTAAATACCTATACGATGGAATTGGAAATGCCTAACAGCATGGGCAGAGTTTTCTCTTCGGCGTGTGGGGGTGGGCCCTGCACGCCAACGTGTAAAATGACACGCAGTGACGTTGGGCGTGTGTCCCGACGTCACCGCGTGTCATTCCGATATTTCGTTCAGTGGGCGTGCACCGGAGTCGGCTGCGTGCCCGCTGAACTATTAAAGGCCTGTTAAGGCTATTAATAACAACCAATTTGACAGGGCCGCCCTTCCAACCTTAAGGTTGGCGAGGGGCAGGCGAAGAGCCCAGGCGGCCTTCGCATTTTTCATGAAACCTTATCCACAGGCGGGATGAGGTTTCATGAAGGGTTTATTAAATTAGCAAATATTTTTTAAACATTTCATAAAGATGTCCCAGTTCATGTGACGCTGTCACATGAGGGGAAAAGTGTAAATGATTTTTAAACTTTCATTATTTTGAAGTTTCAAATTGAACTTAATCTCCCTGAGGCAGCTCCATGCCTCAGGGAGATTTCTGCGCCCTTTCATGCGCATGTGCGAAAAAGCACAGGCCCCGACTCTCCCTCCTCCCCCCGCCCGCACGGGTAGCGCTGAGCGCTACTGGGCAGGCGTCACGCTGGGTGCGCCTTAATTGGCTCATCCACATAAAATGGCAGCGCGCAGCTGATCATGGGCGGCGATCGACTCTGCGCCCTCCCCCACCCGCTCCTGACCGGCCCGCCCAACAGGCAGAAGATTCTGCCCCCATGTTTTTTTTACCATGCCTGGAATTATTAACATGCAAAACAACAGGGCATAATAACCCAGTGCTCAATTGTTTTCAAATACATCCATTCCAAGTCCAAGGCAGACAACAGTGGATACAATCGCTGACACAATCCCTTTCCCTTTCTTTAGACAGAAACATTCAGGAGTTAAAGCAAAGTAAGCTAGCCAGGCACCACCTAGCTTAGGTAATCACTATCAACTTGATTAATGACGTTTTATTAGAAGTAGGTCTATAGACATTTTCCATCCTCATATTTACCTGTCACCATTTGAAGGATTGTGTTTGCACCAAAACAAACCAACACAGCGAAGTCTTAATAAATTCACACTGTTATTCTATTCCCATTTCTATTTTCATATTTGGTTTCATAACATCTTTCATACCTTCACTACATTCTACAAAATAAATAAACTTCAACCCACAGGCACCCCAATGATGAATTTAACAAAACTATAAAATATCAGTAATTGACAGGAAAATGAAAAGTTTCAAATACAGCTTCTTAATAACCAGAATGTGGCGTCACAGAAAGTTGTAATGAATCACATCTGTTCAACAGATGTTGATTACTGAGTGCAATAGGCAGAGTCAACACAGTTTTATAAAATCGAAATTGTGGCTGACAATTCTGTTGGAGTTTTTTTGAAGGTGTAACTAGAAGGGTAGATAAGGGGAAAGCAGTGTATGTAGTATATTTAAATTTTCAGAAAGCATTCGATAAGGTGCCATGCAAGAGGTTGCTAAACAAGACTAGAAATGGAATCGTCCCAGATTTGCACTAAGTGCAGTAGCAGGCGGGTAAAATGACATTTTACCTGCCGGCCATGATGATGGGTTTTTAATGCCGTATCAGCCAAATCCGCCACATTAATTATGAATTCCCAGGAAACATGCTATGGCATGGCAGGCAGGCTCTCATTCGTCCACCATGCCATCACTTTGCTGCTTCATCCTGCTGGGTGCCATATTCAAAGTCCAGTTATACGCACGCATCTCAGTGCTCCCAGCCCATGACCACCACAGAGAAGATGTCCACGAAAGGCAAAAAGACTGCAGCCCACAAGTTTAATAACTTGTCACTGGAATGACATTTGGACAAAATGGAGGCCCGTCGTGAGGTCCTCTACCCCCGCTCTGGCTGCAGGACGGGCAGTGCCATCACCAATCCAGCATGGCAAGCGGTGGCAGCGGCGGTCAGTGCCAATGCTGCACAGAAGTTGGCCATCCAATGTCGATAGAGGATGAATGATCTCATCCGTGCTACCAGGGTAAGGCAACCATCTCATCACTCTAAACTCACACACCAGCCCATCACACATTCACTGGCATCTCACTCACTGCCAACTCAAGGGGACATTCTCAGACACATAACCTCACGTGTCCATCTGGCCTCATCTCCTCTGGAGACTGCCTCCTCAGCCCTTAACATCTTGAGGCCACTTGCACAGATCAACATGTGCCCCCACATACACCCTGGGATACCCTCCTTCCCCAGTACAGCTCTCGTCCTGCAGCCTCTTCCCTTGACTGAGGCTACTTTTACCCCTACCCCAAGCAAGCCCTAGCCCTGCAGCCATTGAAAAGCCACCCACATATGGCTGATCTGGTAGGTAGAGACCTGCCTGTGAGCCCCCCCTCAAAGTCAAGTGGTGCTGTCTGTGAAACCTGGCGCTGATGGCTGCGAGTGCTGACCGAAGCAAGGTAGGCAAACAAACCATGAAGTACCGAGTGAAGTGCAGCCCTTCAAGTACACGTGGCTTATGTGCTGTTGTGAAACATGTCGGTGTGGTTTCCTGCTGACGTGGGCGGATGATCCAGTGGAGGGGGGGATGAATCTGGCGGGCTGGTCTTATAATGATATGCTGATGTATTACAATGAGGTCCCCGATGTCCGATGGCAGGAAACGCGGCCTGCCATCGATGGGCTGAGCGGAACATAACAAACTGGTTTCACTGTGAAAGCGATCCTGCCATATTGCCCATTCACGCCACCAAACATGCCCAACGCCAGCGGACACGGAAAATCCCAGCCTAGAGCTTATGAGAATGGGAATGTAGCAACGACTGAGGATTGATTAATGGAAAAGAAACAGAGGCCAGGATGCTATTGAGGCGATGGGGATATTGTTTTCTGGTGGGGAATCCCGGTCACTTCTGTGGGGTGGGGGGGCAACAGAATCAAAGGCCCTTCAGGCACTTTAAGCGGCCACCATTGGTCTTCCCTGCGATTGAAGTCCCCAGTGGCGGGAGTCATGTCTGCCAAGAGCTGCTGGGCAATGAGAGAGTCTGTTAGCACGGGCGGCAATGCACCCATCAGTAGCCCAGGATCATTGCGGGACCCCCAGATCAAAGGCGAGTGAAGGTGGAATGGCGATTGTAGGGTGGAAGTCACAGTCACAGGAGAAGGGAATGGGGCAGTCGGAGGCAAGGGCAGGATGGTGGATTTCAGTGGCTGTCCCTCCCCGATGCCAGGTCCCTCGATCAGGCACAGAGTGCCCAACAGGTTTTGCTGTGTGGCCTTCAGGAGGCATGGGAAAGCTGCGCGACTACCATTTAATCCCCGAGAGACCACTACATTGCAGTAGCCTCAGGGATAATGGGTGTTAATTAGCTCATTAATGAGCCCAATTGACATCTTGCCACTGGCCGCTGGGAATCCCGTCTCATCCCCCTCCATCCTCTGACTTAATCGGGAGAGGTTTTGCCACCACCAGGAGACTGATGCAGGGCCTCTCCAGCGATTAAGTGGGCCTGGGTGCCATATTTTCCACCACGGTAGGCTGCATTAAATCTATCCCAAAAAGTAGGAATAAACAGACCATTTTTGGGTTGGCAGGATGTAATTAGTGGAGTGCTGCAAGAGTCAGTGCTTGGGCCTCAGCTAATTACAATCTACATCAATAGTTTAGGTAAGAGAACTGAGTGTAATACATCTAACTTTGCTAACAATACAAAGGCAGGAGGGAAAGGAAGTGCGAGGAGGATGCAAAGAGGCTGCACAGGGAGATAGACCTGTTAAATGATTGGACAAGAAGGTGACAGATAGAGTATAATGTGGGGAAATGTGAAATTATCCACTTTGGAAGGAAGAATGAAAGTGCAGATTTTTAAAAAAATTATGAGACTAGCAAATGTCAGAAATAAAAACAGAACATTCTGGAAATACTCAGCAGCTCTGACGACATCGGTATAGAAAGAAGTAGCGTTTTATGTTTCATTTTGATGCCTACCAGTTCTGATGAAAATCTCCCCTTAATCCTCATTGCTCTAAGGAGAACTACCTCAGTTTTTCCAGTCTCTCCACATAACTGAATCCCTTTATACCTGGTGCCATTCTGACTAAATCTCATCTGCCCCTCTCTAAGAGCTTGACATCTTTTCTAAAGTGGTGTGTGTTGAATTGGACACAACACTCCAGCTGACGTATGACCAATGACATGTAATGGTTTCGCGTAACTTCCATATGTTGTTCTTTCCTGTAATTCATTTCCAAACTCTGGCTGATTCTTGGAAAACCAGCATGTTTCCTAAATACAACAGTTCCCCATGAACCAAAAGAACTTCTTTGATTATGTCAAACAACATGTATTTTTTGCATCCAGGCCTTTACATAAAACCCTTGCTTCCTACCTTCAAGGTAATAGGATTTGAGCCATATTCTGAAAATTAACCAAATTAAATTCCTTCCACCTACAAAAATAGCTTAACTGGTTGATGCTTGTTGGTTGCTCAGCAACAGTATGAGCCCTTTTGAATCAAAGACAATAATACATCTGCTGGAGACAGTCTGATAAACAATAAAGACAAGTAGTTGAAATGAATTAGAATTACAAAACAAAATACTAATCAGGTCCAAACAACATGGGAACCACACTTGAATACTGAAAATGTCTAGTGATGAACATTAATAACCAGCAACTAATAAAATCCAAAAGATTTTATAATAAAACCTCCAGAGGTTTGTCTAGGGTGTTACTTTAATAGTCAGCCATCTCCTTGAGGTCTATCCAGAAAACAATTTAGCAATATTCTGTTTGAGGTATTTCAATATTTAAGATGTGGAGCCAAGTTTTGCAAATATTTCGTCAAATACATTGAGTTTAATAACATATATTGAATTCCCGAATGAGTTGTGAAATTCTTGTAAGTCAAATGATATTAACATGTTTATTTCAGTCATCATCCTTTTTGGGTAGTTGCAACATTTGGTAAGGTTTCATTTTGAGGGTGATTTTGTTGGATGACAAGTTGGAAAATAAGAGCTTTGTAAAAGTAAATGTTTTCTTTTTGGAACCTGGTCAAAACTTGCTCTTCAATATTCATTAATCACCGAAAGACTGATTAACTGCTCATTAGCACAATGCTGTTTGTGGGAGCTTGCTGTGTGCAAATTGGTAGCTGTGTTTCCTACATTACAACAGTGATTACATTTCAAAAGTACTTCATTAGCTGTAAAAAGCTTTGGGGCATCCTGAGGTCATGGAGGGGGTTACAGGAATGCAAGTCTTTCATTTTTAATTATTAACCCAGTTGGCTAAACCAGCGCTGCAAAGTATTGAGTATAACAAATATATCCATTTTATGTTTTTTTGAGAATACACTATAAGTACAGATTTGGTTTATATTGTTTGCATCAATTATATTGTTATTAAAATTAGAAAAATACTTAAATAAACAATTTTTGTGAAGTTTAAACAAGGAGATGCGGATTGAATGCTATAGAGTGAAACCTGTTCCTTATTCAAAACTCGAATTATTTCAAGGGCGTAACAAATTGCCTAGGCTTTCCTCTAACATTTGACATTTAGATTACATTTGACAGAAATGCAGCAGAACATTTCTCAGAAGGATACAGTTCAACAAATTATGCGCATTTCTGATTCAATAGTCTAGAGCTTTATCGGATTCCTAGCTTTGTAAGATTTACACTAAAGTATTAACACAATCTTGTATATTACAAAATATTTTAGATAACAGTTTTCTTCTAAGTAAACCCCTGCTGTATATGCAGATGCCCATATTAAAATTTAATATAAATGCATGTGAATCATACATTAAAAGATTGAATGAACTGTTTTCAATTTCCATTCACGAACAGGCATCACAAAATTGGGACATTTGTCATATTTTTTCTATCAAATTCAACTGAAAAAATATCAATGGAGAGCACAAAAAAAACTACAAATGAGATTTTTCATGGATTTCTTTTTCGAAATGTTGCCTGTAATGAGTGAGTGAATTCGGTTTAGTTTAATTGGTAGCAATCATGCCTTTAGATGTGCTGGTTGTATGTAGTTGTGTGTCTGGGCCCATAATCTAGGCTGATGCTCCAATACAAAGCTGATGGAGGGCCACTTTGTTGAACCATCTCTGTAGGTTGTGGTGGATGTTAAAAATTACATGGGATTATTCAAAGAAAAGTCAGCAGTTCTTTTGGTGTCCAAAATTATACCATCATCCAACACCATCATTGAAACTCATTAACAATGATAACATTGCTGATTGTGTGACATTATCGATGCAGAATAATCATGGATTTCACACCATTGCCCACATCAACCCCACAGCACTACACCACTACCCACACCACTCCCACAGCACTACACCACTACCCACACCACTCCCACAGCACTACACCACTGCCCACACCATTCCCACAGCACTACACCACTGCCCACAGAACTCCCAGAGCGCTGCACCACTGCCCACACCACTCCCACAATGCCAAACAGAGCAAACCCGCCCCCCCCCACCACCCAAGTATTTCAACAAATTTTGGATTGTGGTACATTTTAACCAACATTCCCTCTAAGCTGATCCAGAACTTCCTGAGCAGACCGAACATAAGTCGAACCCTCATGTTGCTGCATGTGTGCAGCCATGCGAAAAAGTTAAAATGCCTGATCACTTAAATGAATAGGCCACACACAACAAAAAAAAATTACAGGGAACATTGATTTTAACTATGGTGAATAGCATGCTGACTTGTACCAGGATTGGGAAATTGGAACAAAGACGCATTTTTTCAGAATAATTTTGTAAGCATTAGTATGCAAAATTATCTTGAAGCTTATATAAGAATATTAACTATTTAGTTATATTCTAAACCCACAAGCCCATTCAGTTGTACACATTTATCCATTACTTTAAATGCTGGTTCATATACATCCAAGGTCACTGTCCCCCTTAGGATGCCCATTGTACATGATAGTCTTTTTGACTCTTGGACACTTGTAACGCTGGAGGTCCCCAAGAATATAGGGACCATTTGCAAGTGTGAAGGGTAATATCCAAGGATTCAGGATAGAATGGTGTTTTACCTGAGTTGGTGCCACCATAAACAAACCCCCTAGCCCCAGCAGTATGTGCATGGTCATTTCCTATAAAATATTCAATCATCTCAGTTCATATCTAATTTTCCATCCTACAACCTCAACCAGATACTCAAGCAGCAACTAGTTAAACAAGGTAATGGATACTGCAATGGCTTCTCACTGGAAATCTATTTCCGATATCCACCAGGGCAAAAAGAAAATCTTAACTTTTGTTTTGTACTTTGAAACCTCTTTCTTTATTGACAGTTCTATATAAATATTTCACGGAGAATAACCAAGCAGTGCCAGCTCCTGGCTTGAAAGGGATGATGCAACTATGCCATGCACACGAAGATGTTGGCCAAAGGCCTGATTGAAATTGGGCTTTGGGCCTCAGTTGCAGGTACAAATTGGGTGTCTCAATTCAGCCCTTTGGTCGGAGATATAGAAATTTCAGCTGTTTCCGATGTCAACCAAGTTTGCAGATAGGTTCCTGGGTGAGGGGTGGGTGAGGGTGATGCCTTGGAGGTTAAGCCAGGTTATTAGCTGCCCACAGTATTTTTCAGGGGTGGGAGGAACACTTGCTCTTCATGGCTCTACGGAACTGAAACTGATTTTAAAAAATTATCTTTATGTTGGCAGCCAGTAGTGCTCCCTTTAAGGACTGTTAATTTAGGCCACTCAAGACCTGTAAATGCTCTGTCAGCTTTCCATCAGAGTCCTAGAGCCTGTGTTAGGACCTTGATTTACATTGTTGAGCTGCGCAATCCTTTTTTCGGGAGACACTTGGAGGTTGCCAGCTTTGAATTTGGTAGCTGACACATTCTGGGAAAGCTGATCGTGATCCAGAATTGATCTCCCCAGCCATAATATTTTTGGCCAAAACACAGGCACAGTGAAATCCAATTCTCCCCCCACAGCATGTCTCTCAGCATTTTGAAGATCTTGATTCTCAAATCTTGTTTTCTGCACTGAAAACTAGTTAAGTTCCGCAAGACCCTCCTCATAACTAAATGCAGAGAAAAGAGTACAAATTAAATCACAATATTTAATTGGCATGGACACAATGGGCTGAATGGCCTCCTTCGTGCTGTAACCATTCTATGGTTCTGAGACTTATAAAGAAAAACCCCCCCAAAAAAGCAAGAAATCAGGAATGGGTTAGTAGCAGATGGAACTGCCAAATAAAGACTTAGAACTAATGTAGAGTTGGGATGTACAGCAAACATAGAAACTAAGAAAAACTAAAGTAAGTCACAGAAGTTATTCCAACAGGAAATTAAGTGAACTGTGTGAAGAAAGAGTGTTACCAAAGAAAGTAACTGATGCAAATAACAGACATAAGCAGGATATAATTAAGGACAGAGTACTGACTGAGGAATGTAAAGGTGCACAACTTCAGTGTAAATGGATTTTAAGCTGGTAGGTTGTCTGCTCAATTATACAATATTCATTATAAATTTTCCTGCTGTGCAATTCAACATAACTGACAGCATTTTGTCTCAAAATAAACTCTCAATGCTACTGCAAACCCTCAACTCCAAAAACAGATGTTCTGGCAGATTTCACATGGACACCCATTTTTAAACTGGCTTAGATTCTGAAAATGTGCTGGGCCATTTAAATTGGATATGAATACAGCATCCATGTAGCCCTTTGGGCTATCTATCACTTATTTCCAAAAGCTCTTACTTAGGAAGCCAATTATTAAAGCTGTTCGTATAGATTTAGAACTCTGAAATAATTTGATCTGGAATTTGTGTAATCTCCAATTTCAGTAATAAAGAAGTCACTTGACAGAAAGATGTTAAATGTTCAGGAATATTAATAAATTCAATTCTACGTGGAGCCCAGGTTCTCTTTCTATAGCCTGGAGTGACTATCCTTATATTTGCAAATGTGATTACAAATATAACCTGAAGACTAAAGTAAACAAAAATAATTTAATTAAAAATATTAGCATTTTTCAATTGTTATTGCATTTAAACAATCTGGATTTTGTTTTTAGATTATTAAACTCTAGTTTCCTCTGGGGTAGGGGTGGGGAAATTGCACCTTTTGTTTTAATAAAAGATTCAGGTGTGAGGTGGGTTCGATACATTGACTATATTTACAAAGGTTATATTCCCCCATCAATAAGCGACATCCAGCCCCTGATTAATTCTGTTTAATTTAAATTCTGACAAACATTATATATTTTTGAATACATCAACATGGCTACAATTTGTACTCATGAAATGGTTCTCGCAGGTTATTTCATTTCTTCATTCACATGGGAATGGCTGTGATCTGCTGACTGAGAAAGCTGTTTTGAACTAGATTGGAAAGAATTTGCCACAGTGTCTTTCTGTATGGGCAGGATCTTCCCCCCGTCAGGGGGGGTTGTGCAGGCACGGGCGCGAGCTGGTGGGTTCCCGATCGGCGCCCCCACTCGGGGGCGCGCCGCCATTTTACGTGGGCTGGCCATTAAGGCCCATCCAGCATGACGTCATGCGAGTGTGCACAGATCACCCTGAGGCAAAGTGCTGCCTCAGGGAGATCAGCTCAGGTTCGAAAGATTGAATAAAGATCAGGAAAAAAAATTACTGGCATGACCCCTCATGTGCCTCTATCACATGAGCTGGGACACGTCAATTTCTTTTATTTAGACATTTCAGACAAATTTTAATACCCTCATGAAACCTCATCCCGCCCGTGGATGAGGTTTCCTGTTTTCTCAGAAGCCCGTCTGGGCCCCCGGCCTGCCCGCCAACCTTAAGTTTGGACGGGCAAGTCCATTGATTACCTCAATTACTTTATTAATGGCCTTAAATGGCCGTTGACAGGTCGGCGGGCGCAGAGCCAACTCGGCTCCGTGCCCGCAGACCTGAAAATGTAAATGAGGTTGCCTGCCCGGCGTCACCTGCGTCATGTTTTGCATCGGCAAGCAGGCCCCGCCCTCAGCCAGAAGATGCAGCCCCTATATCTTTCCTGCAAGACTGCAACAGCAGTGGAGGGAAATACATTTTTCATAGATAAAGAGAGCCATTCAAATTTGCACTCAGCGCTCTAAACTATATTAATAAACTTCTGTGCAGTCATATAATAAAAACAAAATACTATGAATACTAGAGATCTGAAATAAAAACAGAAAATCCTGGAAAAATTCAGCTGGTCTGACAGCATCTGTGGAGAGAGAAACAGTTAACGTTTTGAGTCCAATATGACCCAGTCAGGCCCCCTCCCACAACTCTTTCTCAGGTGCACCGATGACTGCTTCAGTGCCACTTCTTGCTCTCATCTGGATCTGGAAAAAATTATTAATTTTGCTTCCAATTTCCACCCCTCCATCATTTTCACGTGGTCCATCTCTGACACATCCCTTCCTTTCCTTGACCCCTCAGTCTCAATTTCTGGTGATAGACTGTCCACCAATATTCATTACAAGCCTACCGACTCCCACAGCTACCTCGACTACAGCTCCTCACACCCCGCTTCCTGTAAGGACTCCATCCCATTCTCTCAGTTCCTTTGCCTCCGTCGCATCTGTTCTGATGATACCACTTTCCAAAACAGTTCCTCTGACATGTCTTCCTTCTTCCTTAACTGAGGTTGACAGGGCCCTCAACCGTGTCCGGCCCATCTCCCGCGCATCTGCCCTCACACTTTCCTCTCCCTCCCAGAACCATGATAGGGAGCCCCTTGTCCTCACTTATCACCCCACCAGCCTCCGCGTTCAAAGGATCATTCGCCGCCATTTCCGCCAACTCCAGCATGATGCCACTACCAAACACATCTTCCCTTCACCACCCCGGGCGGCTTTCCGCAGGGATCGTTCCCTCCGGGACACCCTGGTCCACTCCTCCATCACCCCCTACACCTCAACCCCCTCCCACGGCACCTTCCCATGCAACCGCAGAAGGTGCAACACCTGTTCCTTTACTTCCCCCCTCCTCACTGTCCAAGGGCCCAAACACTCCTTTCAAGTGAAGCAGCATTTCACTTGCATTTCCCTCAATTTAGTCTACTGCATTCGCTGCTCCCAATGCGGTCTCCTCTACATTGGAGAGACCAAACGCAGACTGGGTGACCGCTTTGCGGAACACCTTCGATCTGTCCGCAAGCATGACCCAGACCTCCCTGTCGCTTGCCATTTCAACACTCCACCCTGCTCTCATGCCCACATCTCCGTCCTTGGCCTGCTGCAATGTTCCAGTGAAGCTCAACACAAACTGGAGGAACAGCACCTCATCTTCCGACTAGGCACTTTACAGCCTTCCGGACTTAATATTGGGTTCAACAATTTCAGATCATGAACTCTCTCCTCCATCCCCACCCACCTTTCCGATCCCCCTTTTTCTAATAATTTATAATTTTTTTACACTATATTTTTTTCTTTTCCCTCCTATTTTTAAATTTATTTCGATCTATTGTTTCATCTCCACCTTTTAACCCATTTCGATCCCTTCCCCCATCCCACCCGCACTAGGGCCATCTGCCACTAGCTTGTCCTGCTTGCTTCCCTTAATGTCCCCATTACCACATCCTTTAGATAATATCACCACCGTCAGCACCCCTTTGTCCTTTTGTCTATGACATCTTTGGCAGTCTCTTCTTGGCCTCCATCTATCACTGGCCCCCTATTGAGCTCTCCTGTCCCACCCACTTCTACCAGCTTATATTTCATCTCATTTCTATATGTCTTAGTTCTGATGAAGGGTCATACGGACTCGAAACGACAACTGTATCCCTCTCCGCAGATGCTGTCAGACCTGCTGAGTTTTTCCAGGTATTTTTGTTTATGTTCTAGATTTTCAGCATCCGCAGTATTTTGTTTTTATCTTAAGAAGAATCATATTGAAATCGAAATGTTAACTCTGCTTCTCTCTCCACAGATGCTTTCAGGCCTACTGAGATTTTCCAGCATTGTTTTTATTTCTGTACATTAATACTGGGTTAGTGCTTAGATGTCTGCTTGATAACTATTAAAGGATTGTTATATCTTCATTAGTTTTTCAACTCCTGGTTAATTAAATCATATTTTTTTCAGTTCACAACCATGTGAATGGGGTGCAAATAATTATTTCAACCATATTTTGATAAAGGATGAAAATTCAGTCCGGAAATGTGCATTCTGGAAGTTCCCACACCATTGGGAATGGTTTACACATAATGGTCCAGGGTCAAAAAATAAATTGAGTGACTGACTGCAAACAACCATTTTATAGGACTTCTAATTTTCTAATAGGTGATTCAGGAACAAATAATTAAGCCTTTCTTACAATAGGCAAGGCCTCAGTTAAAGCTTGGAATACTAATTATTTTGGCTTTGTGTGAGGTTTCACCAATTAAAAACCCAATGGACCAGAACCTTGAGGCCTGATCAGCTGCACTGGGCTTTTTAAAGTAGGTTTTTCGAAAATGTTTTGTTTTCTGTCATTTTCCGTCTGCTGTGTCGCATTAATTATTTTGCTGGGCACTCCTCCATTTTATTTTTAAACATGTTTCTGTTTTTTCCACCGCAACATAAAGAGAGATAAATATGAGCTAACCTTTCTGTCTGAACATGCTCCATAACTGAATTGAGTATGGAGCTCGATGAGGAGCTACAAAGTGCAGGTGCAACAACCACAACCACTGAGGCAATTTGGCCGCACCCACTGCCTATCTCGTCACCTCTCCTTCGCAAGACAGTTGTGATCATGGTGTGCAACATGTTGCACAGTGACTTGTTACACACCTAGGCCAGAAACAACACCTTTATAAAAGCCAAGGTTACAGCAGCATGATTATTTCATTCTAACTGGGCCTTCAAATCACCTAATGAGGCACCTGCCCCATCACACATTCAGTGGCACACACTCATAGCAGGGAAGTGACACCACTGTGCTTATAAGCAGCAACACCTTCATGAATATTCTTATGGAAAGGAGTCATCAGCTGGGCAGGACACACAGGCTGGATCCGATGGAGTGCAGAGTTATATGTGGTGCCAATGTAGGCATCAGGACTCTTTGTGTCAATCCTATGACCTTCATGAGCAGAAAACATTTACTCTCAATTAATGTTTCAGTAGAATCTGACCAAATTATCATGCACATCAGTGACGGCCATCCAGGAAGCAGACATAATGCCTTCACAATGGGACATTCCATAATGGATTATTTGAAGGAGAAGAGTCTCACCTGAGTACAGCTACTGGGGTGAGGCAGTTCCCAACTTACAGCATATATGATGGGTCCCATAAGAAACTATTTTAAAAAATTCTTTCACAGGAAATGGACATCACTGGGTAGGCGAGCATTTACTGCCCATGCCTGATTGCCCTTGAGAAGGTGGTGGTGAGCCACCTTCTTGAAGCGCTGCAGTCCATGAGGTGTTGGTATACCGACATGTGCAAAAGCAAAGAGCATACTTTTCTTCCCTTTGCTCCTAACACCAGCACATCACTTGCTTATTTTCGGCCAGGTATGAAGGGCCTGGGTGACTGTATTGAATTGGTTGGTGACCTTCCTCCATGTAGCTTGTGCTTTTATTGGCTCCTGTGCAAAATAGAGTCACTTTCTGAAATAGCAGTGCTAATGTTATAGCATCAAAGAGAGTAAAGTTGTCCATGGCTGCACTGTTTCCTTGTGAACAATCAGTCCACCTTTCTGCTCACATCACAACTTTCCTATTTATATCGGATTGGAGCCTTTTACAGGCTGCAGCTTTGCTGAATTTTGTGATCTACCACCATGTGCTGAGGTCATGCTCTCCGGGTAAGATGTTCACATGCCTGCACTCTCTGCTTCTGTCAGACAAATTGGACTGGCCCATCCCTGCTCAGCAGACACCAGTGTGTCTGTGCCACTGGTAGACACAACCCAGTTTTATCAGATTCAGAAAATTGGATCTTTCGTGTCTAAGGGCGACGTCATACTGCACTTTCATGTCAACAAAATCTAGTGAGTGCATAAAGTAGCAATATCACTCGTTCCTAATCTGACACTCTTGCCTGAATATTCTGGGCCCCATGGTGGCAGGCTTGGAGGCAGGAGGGCCAGGAAAATAGAGAGCAGCCACATTGGGATGGCTCCCTGATGCATTCCTGCCACTGGGGAACTTTCCAAGCGGAGGTGGGCAGCAAATTAACATCGGTAAGGCCCCAAGAAGAGCTATTTTGGGGCCTTGCTGGCATTTTGCTGGTGGCGGAGCAGCTCCCCGTGGAGGAGACCACAAGCTCAATGGAGACGGCCTCCATGTGGCAGACTGGGAGGAGGGGTGGGGGTGCGGGGTAAAGAGCCATCAGAGCCAGTGGCTTCATGCCCCAATCACGGGGGTGCAAGCAGGAAAGGTGGCACCCAAGACCCAAACAATCCACCTGGAGGGGATCCCCCTCCACTGTGAGGAGCCTATCAGCTTCACGCCTCAGAATTTTTTATTTAAATGTCTACCTCAGAGGGTGCCTTACGAACATTTTTTAAAAATTCATTCACCAGGATGTGAGCTTTGCTGGCTGGGCCAGCGTTTATTGCCCATCCCTAACTACCCTTGAGAAGGTGGCAGTTGAACCACTGCAGTCCATGTGGTGTAGGTACGCCCACAGTGCTGTTAGAAAGGGAGTTCCAGGATTTTGACCCAATGACAGTGAAGGAATGGCGATATATTTCCAAGTCAGGATGGTGAGTGACTTGGAGGGGAACTTCCAGGTGGTGGTGTTCCCATCTATCTGCTGTCCTCATCCTTCTAGATGGTAGTGGTTTTAGGTTTGGAAGGTGCTGTCTAAGGAGCCTTGGTGAATTCCTGCAGTACATCTTGTAGATGATACACACTGCTGCTACTGTGTGTCGGTGGTGGAGGGAGTGAATGTTTGTGGATGTTCAAACATACGTACGAACATACGAACATAGGAATTAGGAGCAGGAGTCTGCCCCTGGAGCCTGCACTGCCATTCAATAAGATCATGGCTGATCTGAACGTAACCTCAACCTCACATTCTTGCCTACTCTTGATAGATTCTTGATTAACAAGGGGGTGAAAGGCTATCTAGCTCTGCCTTAAAAATATTCAAAGACTCTGCTTTCACACCTTTTCAGGAAACGTTCCAAAGACTCTCAACCTTCAGGGAAAGAATTTCTCCTCATCTTTGCCTTAAATTAGCAACCCATTATTTTTGAACAGTAACTCCTGGTTTTAGATTCTCCCACAGGAGAAAACATCCTCTCCACATCCACCCTGTCAAGACCCATAAGATTTCACTTAAGTTGCCTCTTACTTTTCTAAATTCCAGTGAACACAGGCCTAACCCTTCCAGCCTTTCCTCATAACACAATCTGCCCATTCCTGCTATTAGTCTAGTAAACCCTCTCTGAACTGCTTCTAATGCATTTACATCTTTCCTTAAATAAGGAGACTAGTACTGTACACAATACTCCAGATGTGGTCTCACCAGTGCCCTGTACAACTGAAGCATAACCTCCCTATTTTTGTAATCAATTCCCCTCACAATAAATGATAACATTATATTAGCTTTCCTAATTACTTACTGTACCTGCATACTAACCTTTTCTGTTTCATGCACTAGGACACCCAGATCCCTCTGAATCTCAGAGCTCTGCAATCTCTCATCATTTAGATAATAAGTTTCTTTTTTATTCTTCCTGCCAAAATTAACAATTTCACATTTTCCCACATTATACTCCATTTGCCAGATCTTTGCCCACTCACTTAACCTATCTATGTCACTTTGAAGCCTCCTTACATCCTCTTTACAATTTATTTTCCTACCTATCTTTGTGCCTTCGTGTTGAGGCACCCTCGCAGTGAACCGCAGCAGCACCCACCTCTCCTAGTGGGGCTACTGATGTTCTAGCTACAGGCTCTCTGATTGGGCCTGCAAGATCAGGAGCCCACCCACCAATCCTAATAGGGCAATAGGCAAGGTGGCCAATTAGGAGGCCACCTCCCAGTAGATTGCTGAGTTGGTCTTGTTGTCAGCAGGTGTGGGCTCAGGACCCCTATTTGGTCCCAACGTCGGGGTTGTTAAACCCATAGGAAAATCTAGCTGTTAGATGCAATAAAGCCAAGTTGCATAATCTCAGTCTGCTTCACCTTTTCACTGGCTTAGTATAATTCAAATTTTAATAGTGGTCCATTTGTAAATATTTATTAGGATTTATTTTGTGTTAGCAGAAAGCAAACTGTCCCACCCATGCTGTCCTAAGATTAGACATCAGGAAACAGAGCATAAATTGAAGGGTCTGACAGCATCTGCAGAGAGGAACACAGTTAACGTTTCGAGTCCGTATGACTCTTCATCAGAACTAAGATCTATAGAAATGAGGTGAAATATAAGCTGGTTGAGGGGGGTGGGACAGGTAGAGCTGGATAGAGGGCCAGTGATAGGTGGAGGCAAAGAAGAGATTGCCAAAGATGTCATAGACAAAAGGACAAAGGTAGTGATATTAGCTGCTCCCAATGCGGTCTCCTCTACATTGGAGAGACCATACGCAGACTGGGTGACCGCTTTGTGGAACACTTTCGGTCTGTCCGCAAGCATGACCCAGACCTCCCTGTCGCTTGCCATTTCAACACACCACCATGCTCTCATGCCCACATGTCCGATATTGGGCTGCTGCAATGTTCCAGTGAAGCTCAACGAAAACTGGAGGAACAGCACCTCATCTTCCGACTAGGCACTTTACAGCCTTCCGGACTTAATATTGAGTTCAACAACTTCAGATCATGAACTCTCTTCTCCATCCCACCCCCTTTCCCAATAATTCATAATTTTTTATTTTTATTTATTTATTTTATTATTATATATATTTTTCTTTTCCCACCTATTTCCATTATTTTTAAATGTATTTCCATCCATTGTTTTATCTCTACCTTTTAGCCTATTTCGATCCCTTCCCCCCACCCCACCCCCACTAGGGCTATCTGTCACTTGCTCGTCCTGCTTTCTACCCTTAATGTCATCATTAGCACATTCCTCAGCTAATATCACCACCGTCAACACCCCTTTGTCCTTTTGTCTATGACATCTTTGGCAATCTCTTCTTTGCCTCCACCTATCACTGGCCCTCTATCCAGCTCTACCTGTTCCACCCCCCCTCTACCAGCTTATATTTCACCTCATTTCTATATTTCTTAGTTCTGATGAAGAGTCATATGGACTCGAGACGTTAACTGTGCTCCTCTCCGCAGATGCTGTCAGATCTGCTGAGTTTTTCCATTTTGTTTTTGTTTCAGATTTACAGCATCCGCAGTATTTTGCTTTTATATATTGAAGGGTGCTGTCACACATGCTCGCCCACATACACACCTCCCTGTGGTCATCACCTTGACGCTAGTCAGAGTCAAATATGCCTAAAGTGTTACAAGGATCTTCTGACTGCACTTCACAACCAGCAGATACCATCCTCAGAATAGTACTGACAGTATAATTACAGTCTAAATTACTAGTTGTTCACTTGGTTATAGGTTTGATTACTGCCAGTGATTTGTACAGAGTACGTGGATAAACAACACACTACAGTGATGATGTTTATTAGTTATTTTAAGGAGTGGATTGATATGGTCAGATACTCACACAAACCTAACGCTTCAGTATAATGCACAGCTTCTTCTGAAAGTAATTGTTCTCCTGGTGATAGATCTTATAATTCAGGGCAATTTTACCAGCAGGAAAGAGATGGCAAAATCTGAATGTCTCAAGCCCTCCTGCTTGTGAGCCTACCATAAGGGCTGCTAAGCAATCAGTTCTCACTGGAGTACATGGCCTAATAAGGGTGTGTGCAGTTTATAAAACAAAACAAAATTATTTTTGCATTTTTGAGTTAAGCAGTTAAAGTTTAAAAAAAAGTCACCCCAAACTGTTTCTCTTGCAGTATAATCAGGAGGAGTGGTCACCACGTTCAGTTTTATTATGCTGCAGTATGTTGAATTGTCTTGGTAACACTGCCAAATGAGACTCAAAAATCATCCATTCATTTGCACAAAATATCCAAAACATTTAGGTGTAAAAGTCATTGTTATACTTGTTCAACGTGCTATACTGAATTAATTAACTTTTGCGTCAAAACAGAATGTTTCTTAACAAATCCATATACTGGGTTAGGCATATTTATGCTTTGAGTCACAAAGTAAATTTTATCTCCTAATTGACCACATTACATTTCGAGACTCTGCAGCATTTTGAAAAAGTAGGATATGTGAGTATGTTTAAGGGAGTTTACATTGACAATGGGGACACTATCTTCCTCTCTGCTTTATAGACATCTATGCGGTGCTGCTAGGTATTTGTTTGTTTGGCCGGATTAAAACTGAACTTCGAGCTTGTCTGGCCTCAAATAAACGTGGGCTGTCCAGCTGAAGCAATGCATAGGATTCAGTCTTATGTGGGGAGGGGGTGGGGGGGAAGTTGACTCCTCTCATCCTGTGTGACAAAAGTACAATTCAGAATGTGTGATGGGAGTGGGATGACAAGGGAGGAACTAAGTTCCATAAGATGAAAAGGCATTGTTATAGACATGGTTGGGACCATTGTATATCTCTGCAGTGCTGAGAAATTACACTGCACTATAAGGCAAGGTCAGTTCAGTTACATGACAGTGCAATACTCCTGGCACACAGTGAAGGATTAAGGGGTAGGTAGCTGTCAACAGCTCTTAAAGTTCCCTTAATGCTGAATGGAAGAAAAAGTTCAACAATTTGACACAGCAGATTGGCTCCAATACAGTGTTAGAGGACAACCTCAAAGTCTCTTTCAGCTGCTACATCCAGGCATCTGGATCTCATAAGGTCTGCCTAAGGCTGCAATTTGATAGTTCAACATCCCTTGTTTATGCAATCATCTGAGAGTGACCCAAGTAGCTCTGCACAGTTTTAGGGCACCTCTAGAGGAAGTCCACAGCCAGCACTGGTGCATTGCTGCAAGATCGTTTGACCAAGCTGAAGGTCTCTATGGTGAGCATGCCTACGCCAGGGTCCTCTGCAGCACTGAACCCCCCTCAACACTCAACAATCTGTGTGTTATCAGTACATAACATTGCATTATTGGTCATATAATTCTGCAATTGCCACAATTTGACAGCAAGTATCTTATAAAAAATCTATCAGTTCTTAAAATGTTCTCATTTATTTTGCTCCCTCCTTTCCTGCAGGCATTGGCTCCTTGCTAGGGTACAGTTCCACAAACACCAGTTACATCAGTCACATACAGTACCTCACCCAAGCGACCATGATTTCTGTGTGAAACTTGACTGTGAGTGATGGCAAATTATTTAACTACAGCTGTGTCCAATCCCGTCCTCACTCAGCAATGAAGTAAATTGTAAGGCCCCTGCTGCCTTCCTAATTAGAACAGCTAAAGTGCTTCACAGTGGCAAAAATAACCAAATACTGAGTAAGGTGGGAGACAGGTTTGGCCTGGTGCCTCAAGGCAACATTAGTGAGGTAGGTTTTAGGGAGGAAATATGAAGGAGGGGACGCCAGTAGCATGGCATGGGGTTAAGCATTTCAGAGATAGCTGAAGACCCTGCTGCTGAAGGCTGGTTGGTGAGAGTAGGAATATGATGGAGCTTGATTTTCAATTTGGGAGTGCAAACCTGACAGTCAGATCATTTCCACTCCCCAACCTTGCGCCACATCTACATCTTTGACGTAACACTGTTTACATATGCAGATGCCCTATGTCATGCCCAGTATGGGCACGAACTTATTACAAATTTTAAGACAGTATTTTGTTTTAAAAGTGGACGCAAAAATCTTAAGATGGCCACAGCATACCACTTTACTTCTTTGGCATTTGAACTGTTAGACAATAGAGCCTGTGGCCAGTACTTGATTAAAAAGGACCTGAGTGAAGGAATCTTCACAGCCACTTGAGATTCACACATCTCATTGTTTAAGATTGGACCAAAACTTCTAGACAATAGGGTCTGCAGACAACTCATCCCCATGTTTCACCAGCAACAACAGGGGCGTCGAAACTCCATGGTGGTAGATGAATTATGAAATAGATCCCGTTGACCTGCTTTCATTGTATTCTGATGGTTCCATATCCAAATGCAAAGATGTCTCAAACTCTCAAACTGTGAAAGGCTACAACACAGGATGTGCATCAGTCCAACTCACCAGCATTTTTGGAAGGGCGACTTTGGACTTATCACAGGTCACATGGTTAAGACAGCGACATTTGTTATCTGTCCTTTTAAAAATGACAGCATAAGCCATTCTGATCAGAAACACCATGACAGGTACCATCTGAAATCCCATTGAACCAGCTGCAAGTCAACCACACAGGCAAGGTAAAACAACTGCACCTTGAAAGTGGGAGAAAATTCTCCCCCAACCTGTTTCATCTTCAAGTTCACCTGAGAGCTGACTTCCTGGCAATTCAACTACAAGAAGCCTTGCAACTTCAATCTCTGCTTTACAAGACATCCACTCCAGCCAAAACATTAGTTCATCTAAGGAACTTCAGGCCTGCTACGAAAGAGACTGAAATAATTCCAGATTGTAACTGTATTGCTTTTTTCTTCATCTGTATCTACTCATTGTGTGTGTATGATAGTGAGTAATTGCATTGCATTGAAACCTCTGGGGCAAACGTGCGCTAATGAATAAACTTCTTTATTTTTAAATTCACAAATGTTTGTTGCTGAAATCATTTAAATTGGGACAAGCCACTCTGAGGGAAGGAAACGCGCTTATCTCACATTTCAACACTTTGATCGTGGATAAAATAAAACACCAGGGGTGGAATCTTGTGGTGTTGGGAGTCTCATCTGCAGGCTGGAGAGCCGGCCAGATACCTGCGGTGCCCCTTTTTAGGAAGGCCTGCCAAACCACAAGCCAATCAGGCAGTGGTGAGTCCACTGTCAGGCCTTCCCCTCAAATCAAGACCCGGGCAGAAGTCCCATCTAGCGAGAGCTGCTGGCCAGAGGCTGGCAGCTTTTGTGCTAAGCATTGCCACGGAGGCGGCTGTGGCTCCTGCCGGAAGGTTACACCCGAGAGTCTCAGAATTGGAGGGGACCCAGGCCCCAGCTAATTAATGGGGGGGGGGGGGGGGGGTGGTTTGTGGGGTGGAGGGGTCATGGGGAAAGGGGGTCAGAAGCAAGGACAGCAGAGTGGCTCTCAGTGGACCCCCCCCCACTTCCTGATGTTGTGTCCTTCAATCAGGCATTGAGCGCCTTCGATCAAGGGCTCCCCCTCCTCCTCCCCTTCCACCCCTGAGGTGACAAGTGGCCTGCACAGGTTCACCTATCGTGCATGCTGCAGCTGGGGTTAATCCTAGCGGCGGTGGGATGAGACCCTTAAGTGATCATTAATTGTCCAAATAAGGGCCTCAGTTGACAGTGGGGGTAAAGGTTGACCATGGGCCTTCCCAACCAGAACTTAATTCTGGTGGAGGCAGAAAAGTGGCAGGGTTCAGGGATACCGCCACCCTGACTAAGTGAATGCCCTTCCTGCCTCCAAGCCAGTCACCAGCGAGGGCAGGAGATTCTGCCATAAACTCTTTCCGTGACACCTGATTGGACCAGAAGCAAGCTTCACACCTAATTTCAGAAGGCAGGAGCTGTCTGCAGAGCACGATTATCAAAGGCAGTCGGCAGCCATGAGAGGGACTGCTGCTGTCGTGCAGAATGGAGGAGGTAGGACAACGGAGAGCCACCCACCTCATGGCACAGAGAATTGGCCAAATGGCCATCAAACAGGTACTGCACCCAATGTGAACCAATAACCAGTATTGCCAAAAATATTCCTCAGATAAAATATTACTTGATGGCCCCTCACAATGCAACTGGCAGCTGTGCACTAATGTTCACCGGATCATTCAGGTTTCTATGATTTGAAAATCATCTTCTAGCCCTCCCTGGCCTGTTAACAAGCTCTTCAAGGAACTTAGTAGGCAGTTAATTGGAGATGAGGCATTCCCGGCTCCCCCACTCAACTCACTTTGAAAATGCCAGCGCATCTCAGAGAGGTCGGGACACTGACACACCATTTGGGAGCATGTTTATCAAAGCACACCCTCGTTCTCAATCCGACCGGTGATTGAAAATCACAGTCATCAAGTCAGCTTTGACAAGAGCCTAGGATATGTGTTGGAACACAGGGCAGGAGAAGGTTGCAAGGGTTGGGAATGTAGAATTATACAGCAACTTGTAGACGATGATAATTGACCAACTGGTGGATGGTAAGACAATGAAAGCACACACGGACATAGTTAATAGAAGCACAAGAGAGTGTGGGATAGGATGCAGGTGGCAGAATTTTGGATGGATTGCATTTTATAAATGGTAAGGAGGCTGGTGGAGTAATTGAATATGGAGGTCAGAAAGACATGAGAAAAAAGATTCAAGGAGGATAGGGCAAGATAGGAACAGGTGCGGAAAGTGTGTTGGATGTGGAAATAATCTATTTTGGTGGTAGTTATGATGTGGCTCAAGTCAGGATCAAATAGGACTCTGAAATAAAAGCAGAACATTGTGGAAAAACTCAGAAGTTCTAGAAGCATCTATGGAGAGAGAAACACAGTTACTGTTTCAAGTCCGTATGACTCTTCTTTAGAGCTAAAGAGAAGTAGGAATGTGATGGATTTTATACTGTCAAAGACGGGTTGGAGCAGATGGAGCAAAATGGAAGACCAGTGATAGGTGGGAGCTAAGGAGGAATTTGACAGAGATGTCATGGACACAGGACAAAGGGAGTGTTAATGGTAGTATTAAAGACTAAAGGTGGTGCTGATCGTGGCATAAAGGTAAGATAGCAGAATGTGTTAATAGCAGAACAAGGGTCAGTGCTCTGTGAAAGCAGAACATAAAAAAAAGTGACAGATGGCCCTGTGTGTGTTGGCGGGGGGAGGGGAATGGGGGAAAAGGATAGAAAAATAAATTTTTAAAGGTGCAAAAAAGAATAACTTAACAAAAATAAAAAAAGGATAAAAACGGAGGAGAGAGTTCATGGTCTGAAGTTGTTGAACTCAATGTTAAGTCCGGTAGGCTACGAAGTGCCTAATCAGAAGATGAGGTGCTGTTCTTCCAGTTTGTGTTGGGCTTCACTGAAACATTGCAGCAGGCCAAAGATGGACATGTGGGCATGAAATCAGGGTGGTGTGTTGAAATAGCAAGTGACAGGAAGGTCTGGGTCATGCTTGCAAACTGAGTGAAGGTGTTCCGCAAAGCGGTCACCCAGTCTGCGTTTGGTCTCCCCAGTATAGAGGAGACCACATTGGGAGCAGCAAATGCAGTAGATCAAATTGAAGGAGGTGCAAGCAAAGCAAGGAATGTTTGGGGTCTCGGATGGTGAGGAGGGAGGAGGTAAAGGGGCAGGTGTTACACCTTCTGCCGTGGGAAGGGGATGATGAGTTGGGGGTGATGGAGGAGTGGACCCAGGGTGTCCCGGAGGGAACGGTCCCTACAGAACACTGATAGGGAGGGTGAAGGGAAGATGTATTTGGTGGTGGCATCATGCTGGAGTTGGCAGAAATGGCGGAGGCTGATGGGATGAAAAGTGAGGATAAGAGGGGACCCTATCATTGTTCTGGGAGGGAGGGGACATTCTGAGAGGGAGAGGAAGGGGTGAGGGCAGAGGTGCAAGAGATGGGTCAGACACGGTTGAGGGCCCTATCAGCCACAATGGAGGGGGAACCTTTGGTTAAGGAAAAAGGAAGACATGTCAGAAGCGCCATTTTGGAAGGTAGCATCATTGGAACAGGTGCGACAGAGGCAGAGGAACTGGGAAAATGGGATGCAGTCCTTACAGGAATCAGGGTGTGAGGAGCTGTCGTCAAGGTAGCTCTGGGAGTTGGTGGGCTTGTAACGAATATTGGTGGACAGTCTATCACCAGAAATGGAGACAGAGAGATCAAGGAAGAGAAGGGAAGTGTTGGTCATGGACCATTTGAAGGTGAGAGAGGGATGGAAATTGGAAGCAAAATCAATAAGTTTTTCCAGGTCCAGACGAGAGCATGAAGCAGCACTGATACAGTCATCGATGTACTGGAGAAAGAATTGTGGGAGGGGGCCCCGAGTAGGACTGGAACAAGGAATATTCCACATTCCCAACAAACAGACAGGCATAATTGGGGCCCATGTGGGTACCCATAGCCACACCTTTTATTTGGAGGAAGTGAGACAAGTTAAAGCAGAAATTGTTCAGTGAGAGACCAAATTCAGCCAGGCAGAGGAGAGTGGTGGTGGATGGGGATTGTTCGGGCCTCTGTTCAAGGAAGAAGTGGAGAGCCCTCAGACAATCCCGCTGGGGGATGGAGGTGTAGAGGGACTGGATGTCAATAGTGAAGAGGAGGCAGTTAGGGCCAGGAAACTGGAAACTGTTGATATGGCATAGTGCATCAGAGGAATTGTGAGTGTAGGTGGGAAGAGACTGGACAAAGGAAGAAAGAATGGAGTCAAGATAGGAAGAAATGAATTAGGCGGAGCAGGAACAGGCTGACACGATGGGTCTACCAGGATAGTCCTGTTTATGGACTTTGGGGAGGAGGTGAGAGTGGGCTGTGCGGGGTTGGGACACTGAGGTTCGAAGCTGTGGAGGGAGGATCTCCGTAGGAGATGAGGTCAGTGACAGTATTGGAAACAATTGCTTGATGTTCGTTGATGTTCAGTGGTGGGTATGTGTATAAACTGAAGATACTGCCTTAAGTAATTCAATATATCTCAGAGATGGCTATTTTGATTGAATTTTAATATATAATATTAAATATTATTAAATCCGTATGGCAGAGTAGTAAATTTATCAATGATGTAACATTTTATTACTCAACATGACCTGAAGCGAAAGCATTTTGATAAGACTGCAGGATTTCTATGAAAGGGCAATTTAGTGGCAAATTTGTCTTCAATTCCTCTTGTTTCTGAAGAAAGCATTTAACTTCCATGCAGCAGAAAGCTTTTAACTTCCATTTCTATTCCCCATATTGTTCCTCTTCTGTGTATCTCAGCAGAGTGAGAAAGTTTGTGACAGCAGGCAATTCTTTGTGTAGATAAAAGCAAAGAACTGAGGATGCTGGAAATCCAAAACAAAAACAGAAACAGAAATACCTGGAAAAACTCAGCAGGTCTGGCAGCATCGGCGGAGAAGAGCACAGTTGACGTTTCGAGTCCTCGTGCGTTGAAGGGTCATGAGGACTCGAAACGTCAACTGTGCTCTTCTCCGCCGATGCTGCCAGACCTGCTGAGTTTTTCCAGGTAATTCTTTGTGTAGGTTGAACATTAACAAAGAACAATTTAGCACAGCATTCTACTGAACTGTCAAGAACACCTGCAAAATTCATTATGTCTATTTCTTGCGAACTTTCGGGACTTTGACGAAATTATCACTGCTTTGGAATAAGCTAGTTGTGAAAAGATGGTTCCCAACAGACATTGCAAGGTTGGCATACGAATGCCTGCAGATTTGATTGTTGGCTTTTGGTCATCATGGCATTTTGTCTTTCATGCAACACCACTTAAAGTATGACATATTATGATTGGGAAGCATGCAGCATTATAATTAGTCAGCTACTCACATCTCAGTGGTGCCATCAGGTCTGTTGTCTCAGCTTCCTTTAAGAATAGGAGCCTCTCCATGCATCAATAACCTGGCAAATCGAGGAATGTGCACCTCTGTTTTTGGGTGCAAGTGGTCTAGTCTGAATGTGGGGGACGGCGGTGTAGTGGTAAAGTCACTGGGCTAGTAATCCAAAGACCAAGGCTATTACTCTGGGGACATGGGTTCAAATCTCACCACAATTACATTAAATCCTCACTTAAAATTATGGTTGCATTCCTGAAAATCGTGACTTTAAGCAAAACGACTTTAAGTCAATCATGGGTTCCTATGGGAATCAATGTTAAAATTGGAGGTAGGTTCCTTCGAACATTTCTTGTCCGGAAAAAAACAACGTACAAGTTGAAATATTGTACCATACATGTGCAACATGGTGCATTTCTAGCTGAAATAACTTGCAAAATAAAATACGTCACTAAATATAAAAGAAATACAATAGTGTCCAATAAAAAAAAACACACATTCACTGTGCAGGTGATTGGGGTGAGGGAGGGGGCGGGTGGTGAGTCAAGGGAGCAAGGGCGGCAGCAGTGGGGGTTGGGGGAGGGGCGGGGGAAGGGAAGAAGTACTGAAGGCGAGAATGGAATTGCGGGGGGAACGATTTTGTGAGCAGGCAGGCCAGAGAAGAGGCAGTCTGTGGCAAACAACACTAAAATGAAACTGGTAACATTACATGGATAAACTGACATTGCCTTATTAATGACATTAAAATGAAAAAACATTAAGTGAGGCAATATTAAGTGAGGACTTACTGTACTAAAAAAAAATCTGGAACTGAAAACTAGTCTCAGTAATGGTGACCATGAAACTATCAATGATTGTCATAAAAACCCATCTGATTTACTAATGTGCTTTAGGGAAGGAAATCTACCATCCTTACCTGGTCTGGTGTGACTCTAGACTCTACATGACTCCAGACCCACAGCAATGTGGTTGACTCTTAACAGCCCTCTGAAATGGCCTAGCAAGCCACTCAGTTGACAGGCAATTAGGGGTTTGCAATAAATGCTGTCCTTGCCAGCAACACCCAAATCCCATGAAAGAATGAATAAAAAAAAAGGGTCATCACAAAGTTCCTCTCATAAAGCTTAACCTGCCTTCATCCCTCTGTTGCTCTTCTTCTTCAAAACATGGGAATCCCTTTAAGATAACACATTGGTGGCAACGGCAGTAATGTTAGGGGCAAAAGAAAAGGCACAATTGGCAAAAAGGCTCCCGAGAACCTAAATGCCATCAGAGAAAAAGCAAAATAATGAAAAACTGTCAAGAAATAGTTAAAATACACTATCTAATGTTATTGCATCCTTCCTGTGACTTTTGATATATTTATCAGAACCTAGCAGCCCTGGATGCCCTCTTCCCATGGGCACGGTTTCAAAACAATTTTGTGTGTGCCAGAATGTTGGAAAATGGTGGGTAGGACACCCCGGCCTCAAATTATTATTTAATTGAAGTTCCTGCTTGTTTAAGGTGTGTAATCATAGCAGCTCATAGGAAATTGATGCAGAGCAAATGGACATCTGGCATGATGAACTTTCGCCAGCTTTTCTCATCGGGAAAATTTGAGCTGCAGTCTCTTCCCTTTCATTAGGAAGTTTTATCTACGACAATCCAGGAAGCGGAGTGCAATTCAGGCTTCTACAGAAATGGCATGACAAAGAAAAATACTAATCAGAAAGCATACAAGACCCTAAGGACACTCCTGTGAATTGATTTGTGTTTTAGTAACACACAAGTCTGTACATTGTCACTGTTATCACCCACTGTTTCCATTCAGTGACATTGATGTTCACTCAGTAAGGCACCAATTCGAAGTGACAGAAAATGTGAATACATGACAGATCATTGAGGGGTTGAGAACTGAAAATACTAAGGCAGACACAGGCTGCCAACTGTTATTATTTAAGACAAGTAGTGAATAAACCGGTGTAATCTAACCTGAGACTGTAGGTTCTGGTAGATTGGAAAGAACCTGTGCTTTTAATGTTTCTTATGAAGGGCTGCTGGGATAAAGCAATTTGTCAGGCTTTAGGGGACAATTTTGGTGTCTTGGTTGACCCACTTCCCAGCAGGAATGAGAAAAAAAATCACAAAAAAATACTACTCCTATCTGAACCCTCTCAAAAAGAGTGTACAATTAAACACTTCTTTGTGCTTTATTTTCATTGTTGTTTTTTGTCAACAATTTGTCTGGAATTTTCTAACCTCAAGGGTTGTTCCATCACGGGTACTGAAAGTGGGACCCGACCCTGTGTGGGCAGGTGACAGGACCCTGGGTGGCATTTTACCAGTGGCGGCCAATTAACAGGCCACTGCCGGGACTGCCATCCAATTGAGATGGCGGCCTGCATCCCAGACCTGCTGGCCCAATCAGAGGGCCAGGAGCTCGGCAGCGTCACCACTAGGGGTGGCCACTGCTGAGGCTCCATGGTAATATCCCATGGCAGCGGTAAGACATCGGGCTCCCCTCTTGTCACCTTCTCCTGGCCATTTTCTGGAGGTCTCCCAGCCTGTCTCGAGCACTATATCATACAGGAGACACTGATGATATCAGAGAACAGAATAAATGTCAGTCGAAATGCAGTCAGCAATGTAGTGTGAATGATGAATATTTCATTCGTGGCTCCTGTTAATGTTTTAGGGGTAATGTTTAGTCCTGGGAAGATTATTGTTCTGAAGGTAAGGTAACTAAATTTCTGGGCTTTAGAAGTTGCCAGAACACCTAAAAGAAAATGGCAGTTTAGAAGGTTACCTGTGTTTGTTTAATAGAGTCAGAATAGAAGAGATGGAGCAGGTGGGCTTACTTAACTGGAGAACTGGAGATGTAATGTCAACACCTGCTTGCAAAGAATTGCAGTCCAGAGAGATGTTTTGCCTTGGGAGTTTAAGCTAAATTAGTTTAAAAGCATTCATGTGAACCCTGAAAAGCTACATCGTCATGGAGATGGGTGGAGCTTAAGAAGGTTCTCTGGTTTCAATCTGTGTTTGTAGGGGGAGGGGTATTGACTGCAGTTTGTGTGGTTTACAGCTCACAGAGAAACCCTGGTAGCTGTTAGTAGGCTCTAGGCAGTTAGAGTTCAGAGAAGTCCTGGGGAGCTGAGAAGGTGGTGGAAGGTCACTGGTTCCATGCCAGACAGTTAGGGCTCAGAGAAGCTGTGGAAGCCACTTACAGCTTGGTGCAACACGGAGACTGGAGTTTAGAGAAACCTGAGGCAGTGCCAGCTTAGTGAAGCTGGCGGTCTGTAAAAGAGTTGGAAGTTTGCTGGTAATTAGAAGCGGGAATGCAGATTTGTGAATCTCGTGGAGTCTTAGGGGAAGAGATTGAACTATCAGGAGGTACTCAGTCATTGAGGCAGTCCGAGTTGGAATGGCTTTTGAGGGAATTCAGAGGATAAATCCTTGAAAGTGAAGAGATGAAATTCCTTGTGAGCGAGACAGAGTTTTACCGAAGTTTTATGACTCTCAGTGGTCACTAGTGTCTGGATGAGTTGCTGAGAAATCCATGGGATATGTCTTCATCGCAACTGCCATTCAATGTGCAACGTGGTGTGTTTGACCACAGTTTGCTTGTTAATTCATATTTACCCCATATTAATTTTGAATGTTAGAGTATAAGACAGGTATTGTAGATTGTTTTACTTTTCCGCCTTTGTAATGTTTGTTTTCTTTAAAACTGTGGGATCCTATGGCTTTACTCTTCTCATGGGTAACTGGGGTTTCAAACTTTGTCTACTTAAAAAAAAAGTTACTGGTTCCTAATCAGATCATAACAAGTGCTTCACTTATGCTGGCTGGCAAGAATCGATATTGATAAAGCAATTCATCACCTTATTACTGGGGAATGACTCCATGGTACTGGCAGCCCTCTGATACCTTTTCCTCGCTATTCTTTAAGGGTGAGTCCAAGCAGTGCATATCAAGAGTCTAATCATTCACAGATGAGTCCAATCCTGTCCATCAGCCACAACAGCAGGGATCATGGAGATAATCAGGAGTGGGAATGTTGACTGTTATTTTTTCCCTCATTTTCTGCAGAAGGCCAAGGCCATTCTTAACACCCTCAGTGCCATCTCAGTTCAGAACAACTAATTCAGCACAAACCAAGGATGAAACACAAAATCTTCTCGGGTTTATACGGATCAGTACAACACCAGATGGCATACTGATCATTGAATTAGTAGGTCTTAAATAATGGTTTCAAATACTGAATTTTCAACCACTTTTACATTTTGTTTAATCTTTGGCTTCCATGCTAATTTTCCCCTCTTCTGGGAACACGGAGCTGAATTTTACGTGGGTGGTGGCCCCGCCCCCAATGTAAAATCCGAAGGCGGACCAGTCTCTGCTTGGCTGGCTTTACCTGTAGCCATTTAATGGCTGTTGGGCCATTAATTGGCTTGAGGTTGGACTTCTGCTTCCATCGGGGAGGAAGTCACACCTCCAAAAGCTGTCAGCCAACCAAATGGTAAGTCTGGGATCTTGCTGGGGCCAAGTTGGCATGCCCCAGGGAAGGGGATGGGGACCAGGGTTAGAAGGGCAGGGAATAATGTGGAGGTGAATATCTTTGGTCCGTGCTTCTATGTGCATAAGGTACCTAAACGGGAGGCAGAGCCCCAGCCCAGCAACAAGGCTACCAGGTGAACACTTGGTGTGGGCCTCCTCTGCTGTGGTAACAATCCCAGTGGTGGACTGAGGATGCCCTTGAGTGGCCACTTAAGAACCTCAGTTGGCACACAGGCAAGCAGGCCATTCGACATCTCCTCTGTCTGCCAACCCACCCCCAGTTGGTGGGGGGGCGGTGGGTGTAAAATTCTGGCAATTGAGTCTTTTTGGGATTTCAATTCCATGGGGTCTGTTACCTCATAAAAGTAGTCATTAATAATGAGTAACCTTTGATGATGTTGGTGAGGCATTTTACCATGAGGGGCATTATAACTGGCTTGCATCTGCCGTCAACTAATATTCACACATGTAAACTTTCAGCAGCGGTCACTGGAATGCAATCAGGGATGGAACTCTAACCCAAGGCACTGCAAACAATTGCAATAACCATTCACTATCTAATCTGACACCAAAACACTCAGCACAGAACATGGAGCAATCCTCAGCTCATCTGACCTGTAGAACTGCAATTACTAACTGACTGGACCATTCAACTTTCTTTCCAAGCGAATGCCACAATTTAAATAGGATCCTTGCACCTGTATCGTAGCAATGCTGCCTTGGTCCTAAACTTTGAATTTATTGCAACTCCTGCATAGAGGCTGATGAAGGGAATAGTTTCAAGTGATGTGCTGGTTACATAGCAATTTTCATGTGATTTTTTTGCTGTTTTAAAACCTAATCCACAACAAAGGATAGGTCAATTTGAATGCATTGCTGGAAGTATAAGGCAAATATTTTGTAGGGAATTAAATTAATTATCAATATCAGGGTTGAGTTGTAAATTGGGAAAAGACTGAACTAAAATAGGGCATATCATAAGCAACAATTGTAATGGGAAAGGAATATTCTGCAAGAACAGAGCAAATAAAAATGGTTAAAATGGAAGTGTTACAATGTGCGGATTGAAGGAAAAATTGGGAGAACTGAAAGGAATTGTTTTACCGGAAGATCTAGCCTTAATAGCATTAAAAGAAACATGCTTGTAAGCGGGATAAGAAAATAAATTTACTGGGATTAATATATTCATGGGAGGTGTAAAAGGCAAGAAAGGAAAAAGTGGAATGGTAAAGTGCAAACCTATGTTGTGGAGAGGGTTGATGTGGACAAGAGACAGGTACAGAGAGAGTCAATATCATTGGTTGTCAATGGTCAAAAGAAAAAGGCCTCATCGGCATTAAGCTGCTCAGAGACATTCAGTTTGAGCTCTGTCAGGATCGTTCAACTCCAGGCCTCTCTACAGCTATTGTCTGAATAGGATTTCAATCTTCCATTATGGAAGCAGTTTAGGTTCTGATCAAGGGTAAATTAAAAATTAACCAAGCTTTGAAATTTTGCATAGCATGATTTTCAATGATTTTCACCATGGGTATAAAGCTGGTATTCGGTTTGAAGGTCCCAAAATGCTTCGCTTCCAAACTTTCAGCCTCAGAATTCCAGCTTTGTTGCTTCTTGGGCAACATCTCTAAACGCCAAGATCAAGATCTAGGATGCTCACTGTTAATTTACCGTTTGCCTGTCAAATTACATCTTAAATTCTGTAATTGAAACGTTAACTCTTTGAAGCTTTAAATGTCCTTGTATATCCAATCCCTTTAAATAGTAGTAATTGAAAAGGCTACTCACTCAAGGTGTCCCCAACCGAGCTCAGGAAGGTACGGAAGTTTCTTGATGCGAATAATGCTGTCATAGACAGAGGGCTGCAGACTTTGGGAAACAGCATTGGCTAGAATGACTGCGATCATCACTGGCAGAATGTGGGAGATCTGGCCCGTGAGCTCAAATACAATCACTGAGGTGGAAATTGTGTGGGTCACTGCACCTGCCAGTGCTGCAGCACCTGCAGAGAAAACCAGGGAATGATGCAGCTGGCAGCAAAGTCCAGATTCATTTGGCATAAACTATGACAGCCAAAAATAATGATGGCAGACAGAAAAAGCCTCACCTACAACAGCGTATCCACCTGGCACAATACGATAAATACTACCATCTGCATGGATACCATCAGGAAACCAGGCTGCCATGCTTTCTCCAACAAGGCGGCCAAATGCAGCACCTGAAAAAAGAAGCCAACACAAATAGCTGAAGCAGGGAAAACAACCACTGTTCATTGACAAAGAAATATATGTCAATTTGTTCAAATCCAACATCGAAGAAAAATTTGCCTGATCACTACTTAAACTTTTTGAATGCATTTGCTGCAATGCTACATATTGATCTCATAACAATTCTTCCCACTTTATTTGCTTTATCAGATCATTTGGGCCTCACTTCTACTGATGGATGTCTGTGAAGTACAAAATGCTGTGAATACAAGCAATTATTTCAAAATTAAGCATTTAACATCTACATTTTGTTCAGAAACTGTTTCAGGTCTAAACTTCTAATACTGGAAAATGTTAAACCATCATAAGGAAGCTACCTAGACCACTGAGGGTGTGATTGGCCATATTGTTAAAAGGCAATGCAGTATCAAAAGACCTGTGAAGAGAAAATAAAAACTTCCTGACTGACTATGGGAATGAATAAATGTCCAACACTTGAATTCCAGCCTCTCTAAAACTTCATCAGAACTTTACCAGTAATAAATATCTTTATAACACTTATGTTTTAAACAAGGTGATCATTCCCTACAGCAAAAATCTATATAATATGGGTCTAAAACATAGTTCAAGAATCTTCTAATCGTCTTTAATTTTTTGATTTTCCATCTTACTCAATTCCACCATTTCAAATCAACATGGGAGGGGGATGCTTTTCTGATATGAGGTGAGTTTGTGGGTTTGAAAGTTGCTCCAATCAAAGCACCCAATGTTCAATCAGAATTAATTTTCCCAGATTCCTCAACTCCCTGTTGGACTACACTGGATGCAAATATCCAGAATTCCCCACAGAGCTCATTCTTGATATGGCTGATCCAAGTCCAAACAGGGTTTCTCTCTTCTCTCATTTAGCAGTCACTGACTGATCTTGTGCTTTCTCACTCATGTTACTTTTACTTTCATGTTAATAATTGGTTTTGTTTCAGTAATTTTTTAAACTAAAAGTGACGTTGATTGATTTTGTCCTAGCTTGGTGCCAGCTCCACATTAATTAAAAATAGCTGGATGAAAATGATCCAAGACAATAGCTGACTATGTTCTATGGATTTAAAATAATTAGTATGTAACTACAAACAGTAAGAATGAAAACAATTAGTGAATAGCGTTGGTTAGGAATCACGAGACATCAGTTTGTGAGAGTGTGAAAAATCATCACTAAATCAGCATGGGTATGAAATCATGAGATTATCATTGAGAAAGCAAATGCGGGCAAGCCTGAGAAAGAGCAGATGAGCTACAAAAGAAATGGCATGAGAAGCAATGAAATCACTAAGTCTGACACTAGTTCTGTGTGTCTGGAGGTTGGATCAATTGCACTACTAAAGGCTGTCAAAGCTCAACTCAGGTGTTAGTACAGCTGAGCTTCTCAGAAAGAAAGCAATTCAATATGTTGAATGTAAAGTGAAGGAAAGTGTGCATGCGTACTTGCTTGGACATAGGCTTGTGTGTTTTCATCTATGCAAACTGTGTTTGTACATTTCCTGATTTGTGGGCAAACAGCACAAGGCCACATTCAGGAGGTCATCCTCACCACACTGGCATCACAGTGGCTGTGATATATCTGGAATCTGTGCAAAAAGCAGTTGAAAGGAGATCATTCACACTCTTTCTGATGTTAGGAAGAGATGGTCAGGACCCGATTAAGGATTCCCTTCTTCCAATAATCTACAGTTTTTAGAAATTAAGCTGGCTATCTTTTGACTTCTAGATTTAGCTTAATTTGTCTCTTAGAGCTTCCAATGTTGGTGGTATAAGAACATAAGAATTGGAAGCTGCACAATGGGCTTTGACCATTCACCAAAATAAAAAAAAATCAGGACAATTTGAACAGGCCGAAGAGGGATTGAGGCAATACCCAATTGTTTGGGTAGAGAGAAGGAAATTATATAGAATCTGAATACTGGAAAGAAAGGTGTGGGTGGGTGGAATCACAACTGCTGTTTAGTTTTGAAGTTACAGTGCATTCTAAAGGAGTGAGAGTTGTCCTGTGAATGTTAAAATGTAAACAGCGTTGCGTATGTCTAATTTCCCAGCTTTTCTCTATTTTTGACAGGTTTTTTTTTGGTGCAGTATTGAAGAGAGCAAAAGTTCAAACTGGGTGAATTCAAACTATCCCAATGGATGCAATATCACTATGATCTTGGAATGAAACTCAGTGCCACCAGAATGTGCTGGGTTTAACTGTAAAAAAATCTAACTATGTGCAAATGTTGAAATGAATACTTTACACTAGAACTACAAACAAGGGATGCCCCCAAATGTATATTGAAACTAGGACAAATGGTGTGCACAATAATTAATTAAATGTGCAATTTTTAAAAAATGTACATATTGCAGATTCAGAGACACTACATCTGAATCTGCAGAATGTAAACAAAGAGCTAGAAACAAAGGGTATGGGTTTGTGTAAAATATGGGCATAGAATCTGCGCGAGTGTGGTACTTCATGGAGTGCACTGTTAATTAGACCTATAGACTTGCTACTGAATCTTCCAGCTCAAAAATACTTTGTCCAAAGTGTTGGTGGAAGTGAGCTGAAAAGGTTGCATGAGACCACTGTTGATGGCACCAACAGCATACCTCCTTAACCAATGACATTTAAAAATTGAGAAATAAACCGAGGAGGGGAATGACTAAAAAGGTAGGTGAATGGCACTGGGTGAATTCAATGTTAAATTAAGGGTCAGAAAGAGAAATAAAAGGAGAGAAAGAAAGAGTATTTACGTTAGAAATCACTAGACTTAACATTTTGTAATGAGTTTAATGGGCAATTAATGTTCCAAAACATCAAGTTCATGAAAATCAAGGGGAAGGTGGTGTTTTTGCAAAGCTAGAGGTAGAGTGGTGCAAATTGGCCAGCAACTTGTGGCTATTGGCAATTTACACCACAAATGACTGGCTGAATTGCACATTAATAAAGGCGTGTATCATTCACATGCTGTTATTTCTGCAGCAACTCTGACCCATTGAAATAATTGTGGCCATTATACCAAATAACTGTTGAGGCTTCACATTGATTAAAATAATTTAACCTAATTCTATTTTTTAATGCACCTTTCCAAGTTCCACAGAGGTGTCAGCTGTGGCTCAGTTCATAGCACCCTCGCCTTTGAATCAGAGGGTTGTGGGTTCATGTCCCACTCCCGGAAACCAAGAACTGTGATTGTACTCGAAAGAGTTGCAATCTGTGACTGTTGATAACTCGAAAGAGTTTCCAAGTTCCACATCCAGTGCTACCTGCCATTCAATTTTGAACTTCAAAGGAATTCAGCTGGATAAGATCTGTTGAAATGACTGGGCAAATATGCCACTGAAGAGCAATTGCTTTCTCTTCTGGATCTAACTGTTGATCCTAACACTGAGTCACAAGTGAAAAGTTTCTTTATGGCAACGCCTTTAGAGAAGAACATAGGAGTTAGGAGGCATGGCAGAAATCCTCCAAAGTTCATCAGAATTATGAGAGATATGAGAAGCCTGGATAACAGAAAAGTCAAAGGGATGATCGAGGTCAACATCAAGAAGTATTTTACCAGTAATTACAGGGAAGGGATTATTGAGCTTTCAGGTGGATTAAATTTGATAAGTAAAGGGCCACATTGGTTCAGTAAAGAAAGGTCACAACTTAGAGACATATTAGGTCCTTCTGAGAATTTGACAGCATTGATAGATAAAGCCAGTTCAATAAGGATCATTTTTTTGGGTTTATGAAACAAAACACCAACAAGTTTTTTTTTGGTTTATGACATTTAAAGTTGTGCAGAAAAACTTAAATAGGAAGAAGGATGTGGTTGTAAATTGGTGTGTGTGACATCTCTTTGAAGTAGTGCTTATAGTGGAGAACCAGTAATCAATCCTCTGCCTCATTTTATCTATCAGCTGCAGAAAAGAATTAAAAGTGCATTTCAAAATTTGCTGACAACTCAACATTTTTGTGGGGTGTTCAAATGTATCAGAAATGGTGGGGATTATACAAAGTGGATTTATAGAGATTTAGCAACTATCAGATGATTAGCAAAATTACACAAAAGCAGATTTTCTAAGTTTGCACCATTGCTGAGGAACCCCATCTGCAAAACCACATGTATTCTGAAATTGTGGGAGTGCTGCCTATGATTTTCCATCCGTTGAATTTAATAAATATCAAAATATACGGAGCGCAACCATAATTTCTTACTATAGACAAGTAAGGCTCCCAATGGTACAGATGTGGAAATTATCATTGTATATAATGTGAAAAAGCGCATATTAATGCAAACAATATTAAGTATGATTTAAAAAATGAAGAATAGTATCTTGACAGAGTTAAAGGAGATTAATGATATACAACTTGTTCCAAGCAACACCCTCACACACCAATACGCAACAGTTCTGCACCCTCACAAATACCAACACACACCAGTTCTGCATAGTCACATACCAACACGCACTGGCTCTGCACACTCACACATACCAACACGCGCTGACTCTGCACACTCACACATACCAACACGCGCTGGCTCTGCACACTCACACATACCAACACGCACTGGCTCTGCACACTCACACATACCAACACGCACTGGCTCTGCACACTCACACATACCAACACGTGCTGGCTCTGCACACTCACATACCAACACACCAGTTCTGCACACTCACACACATGACAATACACACTGGCTGTCCACAGGTACCAATACACACCAGCTCTGCGCACACACTCACGCCAACACACACCAGCTCCGCACACACACTCACGCCAACACACATTAACTCTGCATATACACACACACACACCAACACACACTAGCTCTGCACACACCCACATACACAAACACACATCAGCTCTGCACACACATCAGCTCTGCACACACACACATTCCAGCTCTGCGCGCGCGCACACACACATTTCAGCTCCGCCACCAGCTCTGCGCGCGCGCGCGCGCACACACACACACACACACACACCAGCTCTGCGCACACGCACGCACACACACCAGCTCTGCGCGCATGCACGCACACACACCAGCTCTGCGCGCACGCACGCACACACACCAGCTCTGCGCGCACGCACGCACACACACCAGCTCTGCGCGCACGCACGCGCACACACACCAGCTCTGCGCGCACGCACGCACACACACACCAGCTCTGCGCGCACGCACACACACACCAGCTCTGCGCGCACGCACACACACACCAGCTCTGCGCGCACGCACACACACACCAGCTCTGCGCGCACGCACACACACACCAGCTCTGCGCGCACGCACGCACACACACACCAGCTCTGCGCACACACGCACACACACACCAGCTCTGCGCGCACACCAGCTCTGCGCACGCGCGCACACCAGCTCTGCGCACGCGCGCACACCAGCTCTGCGCACGCGCGCACACCAGCTCTGCGCACGCGCGCACACCAGCTCTGCGCACGCGCGCACACCAGCTCTGCGCACGCGCGCACACCAGCTCTGCGCACGCGCGCACACCAGCTCTGCGCACGCGCGCACACCAGCTCTGCACGCGCGCACACCAGCTCTGCACGCGCGCACACCAGCTCTGCACGCGCGCACACCAGCTCTGCACGCGCGCACACCAGCTCTGCATGCGCGCACACCAGCTCTGCACACGTGCACACCAGCTCTGCACACGCGCACACCAGCTTTGCTGGGGGAGTAAAATCTGATTTCTTCCCACACGCCACTTTTGTCTAGTGGTGTGATGTTTTGGAAGCTGATTAAAAACACATCAGGTTTGAGAGTTCATGAAGAAAATGAAAAGCCTGCTCAGGAGTCGGAAACTTCTGAGAGGTAAGTGTAAAGTGTTTTCACGCCTTCAAATGTCACTACTGGGCACTGTTATGTAATGCAGATGTTTTCTTAATGCAGTGATTTATCATAGGGATCTGTCCTTCAAAGGTAAGTTGACCCTTACATTGACCACCTTGAGTATTTGTTCATGTGTATCACAATGCTTTTCCAATGGACAATGCACCATGGTGCAGTGAGAAATGCGCCATAGCGCAGTGAGAAATGTTATAAAATTTCCTGTCAGCCTGTGCTGTCATCTTTTCTACTGTGATTTAAATGGCTCTAGCTGAAAATAAAACATGGCTTTGACACTGGAAAAAATTTCTAACCACATTGATTGACAGGCACTCTGCTTTGAAATTGAAATGAGCACTTTCTGTTCTTTCCTTCTCTAGTCCATTGTTTGGATAGCTGTGGCCAGTAGTTGTGAAAGTTTGGCTGAGTTTCAAGTGCTAATAGCTTTCAGCACAGTAGATGTTCCATTCATTTGAGAATGAATGATACATTCAAGAAGTTGTAAAAACAGATTGTCGCTTTCATGTGGTTTCTACTTAATAGTATTACAAGATTTTTTTTTTTACATGGGCTGAATTAATTTTATCTCAGTATCAATGATATGGAGGCTTTTATTAGACGGCGAGAGGTTTGTTTCCCCCCGCAAGGAACATAAAGTATTTTCCATTGATATTGTATGAAATCTGAGGACTATACATAGTGCTATGGAAGACATGGGCATAGAGGTGGCATGGGTGATCTGAAGAGGGGATGGGTTGGCATGAGGAATGGGTAGGGGGTGAGGTAGGCGAATGGCGAAATTTAGGGGGCCTATAAACAATGTTGGGAGCTGGGATACTGTGTTGGAGAACTTAGGTGGGCCTTCTAACTGGCCCACTTTTGCATGCACACTCCTCTGCACTTCAGTGTGGCAAACTGCACGCCTAATTGGAACTCAGTGTGAAAAGACAAAAATGGTATGTGAAGTTGGGTGTGTAGTTTGCGAGCCATGAATCTACACAGGCCGGAGTTTTCCCTGAGCCCAAAGGAAGGTTCGGCCCCCCCAGTTCTACGTATTTACCAAACTAGCACACTCCGGTTCTCCATTCTCAGAATTACTGGGCAGAATGTTTGAGTTCCAGAGGAGACAGGTTCGGTGGCACATGGACCTGCAATTTCCTAACATCGGCTGCTCTGCTGGTTTGCTGGTGTGTTCCCATCTCCGAGCCATTTCAGGATATGCTGGTTCGGGTAGTTGGCAGTGACTCACCTGCTTGCAGTTGGTAGCTAATTAGGCATATTAACAGGCCTATTAAGACCCCTCTGCTGCTGCCAAGAGGAATTTTTGAGGCAGCAGGAGAGTCCCCCATGGTGGACAGAGCCCAGCCAGTGTATCAGGCACCCGTTCAACATCAGACTAGGGTGTTAACACTCCAGGTGGCTTTTAAACCAGCCCCTCCAACAACCAGATCTTAACAATGGTCCTAGCTGCGGCTACAGGCTGCCTGTGGAAGGGTTCCCCCTCCACAATGGCACGCTGGCAGCTGTGGCCAGTTTTTATTTGAAGAAATGTTATTAACTGTCATGCCCAGTAAAGATAGATCCTATTCCTAACTTTCAAGATACAAACTTTAAGCAACGTGGACTCTTTTAAATTAACTTTTGCTTTTTAAAATTGAACCAAATGTGCTGCAAAGATGGCCAAAGGTCAGATGGCCTGCCCTGCGTATTCAAAAACGGACTCACTGTCCAACAGTGATAAGGCAGCACATCCCAGATGAAAAGGTGTAAACTACACATATCCTGAGACCATCAAAAGATATTTCCAAATTGAATGGGTCTTTTTTGAAACAAAGAGGGTGATCGCCTTAACTGCAGGGCCCCCCACCCCTCACCCCGCCTTTCATGTCTTAAAACAATAAACCAGAATGTGGCTACTCAATCTAAGACCACCACCATATTTGGAAAAAGAACTGAAATGATGAGGGGTCATGTGGTAAGGCAGCCATGTTTGTCCCTTTGTGATCTTTACATGCCGACAGCAGAAAGTAAGAGACAGCAGCAGGAAGGGCAATAACATTTCTGCCTTAAGAAGTGGAGGCTGTAACATCATAAGATCTCCGAGCCTGTTCCTTCAGGTCTACCAATACAGCAAACTGACCTCCTGGTATCAAGGCTACAAGCACATAACTTTGTGACCTGCAGAAAGCCCATCCCTCAGAGAATTCTGAAATGACTTTGGTATATGATTTTGGCTGTAGCGAAGACATCTCCTTCATCAGGTCTGCAACGCGTGTTTTCCAGAACAAGACAATCATGCGAATTATGAACTATTCCTTTTGCTTATAACCTGTAAAAGTGCACTATTCTCTTCAAATGTACTTTTCTTGAGTGCTGTATTGTTGGTTCAAATTGTCTACACGATCAGGGATTAAAAAAACACACACACATTCCTCTCAAAAACTTATTGATTGTGAACAGTTGGGAAAGGAACAGGGATTTCAGCAGTTCTCTCTTACCCTACCCATAACGAAGCTCTTTCTCTTTCTCACCTGCTTTGGAAATTCCCACCTCTGACTGTGGTCTCCTATTGGCTCTCCAGCCTCAGAAGCCCACACTCCATCCTTAATTGGATGGCGTGCGAGCCCTCTGGCCACTAATTGGCCATCCCTTCAAAAATCCTGTTGGGCATCTGAGGCCTACACGATGCGGGTCCGAACCCCGAAATGCAGCCGACATCAGGGTTCTGACCATGGAACAAAAACTCTGGCCTATGTGCATGATAGGACAACATTTTATCAAATATATTTAAAGATCCAATAAAATCTCTTTGTAATCGATCGAGAGAGCGCTTGAAAAAAACATTTGCAGGAATCAGCGATAAAGTATAGAACTAGGTGAAAATGTAATTCCTGAACTGCTGTCCTTTGCTGATTGGCTATAGCAATTTTGGATTATTCTGTTAAGGCAAGACTCGGGGAAAGCAAGATTTACACAGTTAAAGCAACAGGTAATATTGGACAGGATCCTGGTACACTCTTTGTTTTAAAAGTTGGAACACCAATCTAGGTAAGATGACTCATAAAAATCACAAAAGAAAGAAACTTTGGGTGTGAACTTCTGATCTGTAGCACAATGGTGTTATGAAAACTGGAGGCACTCCAAGTGGCCCGCATTGTCCCTCCAGCCACTTCCAACACAGTCCGTGTGGAAGCAGCAGGAGCTACGTGTGAAGCTAGCACTATTGGAATGTGTGAAGGTGGTGTGGAGTATCTGGATGCTAGCCGTGAGCCCTGAGTGTCAGGAATGGGTAAAGTGATAGGCATGTGCTGCATTATATAGTGAGAGGCTGGTTGTGTGGAGGGTAGGAGATGCATTCACTGATCTTGACCACCCACGTAAGGTCATTAGGCTTCTTGTGGGCCTGCTGCCAGGTCCTAGGGGTCAGCCTCCGGAACTGACCTCTCTGGCCACCTGCTCTCATTCCCTTCCAAAGGTAGTCCTTGAGGGGCCACCTGATCCCCCTCAGAGCTATGGCATCTCTCCTATGACTCAGAGCAGCTTCCCTATAAGAGGGAGAGACTGGCTTTAAGAGCAGCAGGCTGTCTGTACCATATGATCTCTGTGAACGCTGCTAGGACTCTGCTGAGTGCTCAGGCAGCCAGCAACATATGCCTTGCCTGAACCAACACTACAATCAGGTAAGTGTAGAGGCGGCACCAAATTTACAAGCAGCTTATCTCCATGGCACTATGTGCGGACGGGTTGCGATTCACAACTCTCTGTCCAGAACAGTGTGAACTAATTTCTAGTTCATGTCTCTCAGAGGGCTTTTAACTTTTAACTGAAGCTAAAAACAAAGAGTTGTTGATAAAACTAGCTCATTTTCACAACCAGGAGAAAATTGGAGGGCATATGTTTTTATCTGAACCACAGTACAATAATGTTTAATTCATGCCTCCCCTTATTCTACTTTTAAAATTTAATGTTATAGTTTATAATATCCACACTGTATATACCGTGAAGCCTGAGGACCAGGAATGGTAAAGATGATAAATTAGAAACGATTACATGTGACCTTTGATCTAAAGATCTAGGTTATAAAGAGACAATCTCAATGGATTAAATAGTCATATTGTGCATGTATCAATGTGTACAAAGTACGCCCAAAGTAATATACAAATTTGCTTTTACAGTATGTTTCTGCAGCCTTGTTCTATTGATGCCTTTATTTAGGGTTAACCAGTTTTTGAGGATTATAAATTGGGAGCTTTAAGGCCAGTTTAAATTGCTTACTTCAAAAAATGCATCTATCTGGTGTTTTTGAATTTTTATTTTTCACATCAAAAACTGGGAGAAATTAGGGAACAATTGCCCCATAAAACAGGGTAAAGTTGCAGAAAACCAATGGCCTGAATTAGATAACGGGGAACATATCCCCTTCCTCCCCCACCCCTCCCCTGCCCCTGGCTGCCCCACTGCAAATTTACACTGTAATGAGCGTTGAGACTTAAGTGAGAATTCTGCCCCTTACACTAATGTGAATTAGTTCACAAGTCTCTCCTTGGAGAGTTGTCGGCCAATCTGATTGGCTGTCAGTTCTCTAGTCCCTGCAGCAACAGAGCAGCAGTGACTGGTAGAGGAACTACATGGAGTTTCCTGAGATTAAGTCCCGAGAACTGGACACCCAGATAAGTGTAACAACCCCAGGGCAGGGAGAAGGGTAGGGAAAGCCTGGAGGGGGGGGGGAGGGCAATCAGGGTCTCATGGGATAGGCTGGGGGTGGGGGCGGCAGGGAGGGGGGGGGTGTTACAGAGGGAGCTCTGGAGGTTACCAGGCCTTAAGAGGAGGGCACCCCCAGTCAGAATGGGGCTTCTGATGTAGGTGTGACCCCGACCCCTTCCCACCCGAGATCTAACGTTCTTTATTTTCAGGTTTCCCCCAGGGAGCTTCAATCCACCCGCCAGCCTAAAAATTGAGGCTGGGCAGGAAACGGCTCTTAAGTGACCACTTAAGGGCCTCAAATGGGGCAAGGGTGGGCTTCCTGTCTGAGGCTTGCCCACCCCAGCACACAATTGCTGCAAGGTCGGGGCTGGTGGAAACCCAGAAGGAATCTAATCCCTGCAACTTCACACTCCTCCCCCCTAAAAACCCACGGGTAGGGAGCATAAAATTCTGGCCAATGAATATCAGTTACCATTTTGAATGGCATAATCTCAAGCAAACAAGCAAGGTGCTACCAACTTAACGTTGAGCTAAATGATAACCCATAATTATTTACAAAGATCACAGATAATACATACAAACATACAAATGAATTAGGAGCAGGAATAAGCCACTCGGCCCCTCGAGCCTGCTCCACCATTCAATAAGATCAAGGCTGATCTGATTGTAATCTCAATTCCACATTCCCACCTTTTAACTTTTCACCCCCTTGCTTATCCAAAATCTATCTAGCTCTGCCTTAAAAATACGCAAAGACTCTGCTTCCACCGCTTTTTGAGGAAGAGAGTTCCAAAGACTCAACGTGCTGAGAGAAAAAAATTCTCCTCATCTCTGTCTTAAATGGCCAACCCCTTATTTTTAAACAGTGACTCCTAGTTATAGATTCTCCCACAAGAGGAAACATTCTTTCCACATCCACCCTGTCAAGACCCCTCCGAATCTTATATGTTTCAATCAATATGCTTCTTACTCTTCTAAGCTCCAGTGGATACAAGCCTAACCTGTCCAACCTTTCCTCCCATTCCAGGTACTAGTCCAGTAAACCTTCTCTGAACTGCTTCCAACGCATTTACAATCTTTCTTGTACAAGATTGTGTTTAGTCACCCTTTTCCCCCCTGCCATCAATAAGTACAGTTTGTCAGCCTGTACTATCTTAACTTTCTTTAGATCAGGCACGGGAGGGTGTCATGATGCTATTAATGTATATAATATTTTGGAAAATATTTTTCTTTTAAAATAGAGGTTTAGTCTGTGAGTCTGTCTTAATTGGATTAAAGTCAGCTAGCCTGGGTGCTTTGACGTGTATTAGTTTTGATATGTAAGAGAAATAGCGTGCATTTGCATTTTTTGAATAGAGCATTCAAGAAATGGCATGAAAAATGATACCGATCTAGCAGATACCAAGCCATATGTTTATATTACTAATAAAATTGCTACAATGAAAGGGGTTTTATTGTTAGAGAGGTTTAGTTCAGAGGTTGTTGATACAATGGGAATTAACACTCAATGGGGGTGGTAAGTATAACTTCAGCAGTTTTCGGGCGTGCAGAGCAGAGGCAATGTGAGATCAAAAGGCAGCTGCAAACCTCCAACTGGCTCCACAGGAACCAAAGTGAAAAGCACCTAAATTTGAATTTGTAAGGTGAAAATGCTTTGTCTGGTGTCTAGTTTAGTCTATGGGTTGCTATTGTCTTAATGGAGATTAGTTTGGGAATTTGTTAAATGTTATGATAGCAGTAATTTGAAGCCATTTGTATATATATTTTAACCTATGTAAATTAATAAAATGTTTCATTTAGTTTAATGTAAAGCCTCGAAAACTGGTGGTCTGATTCCTGAATTTAGAGTCGCATCTCAAATATAACACTTAGAAATATAGGTTATGACAGTTGTTTAAAGTTTCCCTCTGGGAATTTTAAATAACTCAGCTTTACCAACTGCATTGTCATAACAGAGGGCTACCCTCCCCATCAGAAATGGGAGCGTAATTTAAATGGCAAAGTCACCACCTGATTACAATAATGTGAGAAAATGTGAAGTTTTTCACTTTGGTAGGAGGAATAAAAAAGCAGAGTGTTATTTAAACAGAGAACGACTGCAGAATGCTGAGGTGTTCTCGTACATGAGTCACAACAAGTTACTATGCAGGTACAGCATGTAATCAAGAAGACCAATGGAATGTTATCCTTTTTTATGAGAGGAATTGAACATGAAAATAAGGATGTTATGCTTCAGTTATACAGGGCATTGGTGAGACCACATGGTGAATGCTGTGTGCAGTTTTGGCCTCCTTATTTAAGGAAGGATGTAAATCCACTGGAGGAAGTTCAGAGGAGATTTACTAGATTGACACAGTGAATGAGCAAGTTGTCTTATAAGGATAGGTTGGACAGGCTGGGCTTGTTTCCATTGGAGCTTAGAAGAGTGAGGGGTAACTTGATTGAAGTATATAAGATCCTAAATGGTATTGATAAGGTGGGTGTGGAAAGGATGTTTCCTCTTGTGGGTGAGACCAGAACTACGGGCACTGTTTTAAAATTAGGGGGCACCATTATAGGACAGAGATGAGGAGAAATTTTGCCTTCTGAAGTTTGTGTGACTTTGGAACACTCTGCCTTAGAAGGCAGTGGAAGCGGGGTCACTAGATATTTTTAAGGCAGAGGTAGATAGATTCTTGTTAGGCAAGGGTTATTAGGGGTAGATGGGAATGTAGAACTCGAAACACAAACAGATCAGCCATAATCTTATTGAATGGCGGAGCAGGCTCGAGGGGCTGAATGGCCTACCTCTATTCCTATTTCATATGTTTGTATTTGGGCACAGATACCATTTTAACCGTGGGCTGATTTGTTGGCTACCAACTAAAGCAGGTGGCAAGCAGTATTGTGAACTTGACGGAAAGGAAAATTGGGAGGAGTGTGTAATGGCAGGGTGTTCCACGGGCCACTTTACACTCTCGCCAATGTGAAATGTTCCGCCCTAAGAACTAACTGTTGCCTGGTTAAGAGCTAAGAGCCTCGGCCCCATTCGTGAGGCAGTTAGATGTTACAGAGGAAGCGGAGATTGGTAGCTTTTCTATCATCAGACCAATTTCAATAACATGGCCCAAATGACTTTCCCTTCATCTTGTGATCAGGCTGGATTAAGTCAAATCAGTTAGACTATATCTTCGGCCATGCTGCAGTTTTACTCAGTGTCATGACACAGCAGTTGGTAAAGCTGAGTTATTTAAAATCCCAGAGGGAAACCTTAAACAACTGTCATAACCTATATCTTTAAGTGGTATGTTTGAGAGGCAGCTCTAAATTCAGGAATCAGGCCACCAGTTCGTGAGAGGTTTTTATATCAAACTACATGAAACATTTACTAATTTACACAAGTTAAATATATACACATGGCTACAAATTACTACTATCATAACTTATAACAAACTCCCAAACTAATCTCCATTAAGGCAACAACAACCCATGGGCTAAATTTTCCTCCCGCTGGGGGGTGGGGGGAGTTGATGGGTGGGCGTGTACAGGCGCGCTTCCGATCGGCGCCCCCGTTTGGAGGCACGGCACCATTTGGAAGCCCATCTGCAGGGAAGCGCTATGCGCTCCCTGTGTGGGCTGGGGGGGGATTCCTAAAATCGAGAGTGTGCTCTTTTGCACATGCGCACGCACCTCCCTGAGGCTAAGTGCAGCCTCAGGGAGATCGGCTCTAAATGCGAAACAGCTCAAAATAGAAAAATAAAATTTCCCTAACATGTCCCCACATTTGACAATGTCACATGAGTTGGGACATGTTCATCATTTCCAAAAAAACTTGATTAAAATTTTTAAAACCCTACATGAAACCTCATCCCGCTCGTGGATGAGGTTTCATGCTTTTTCTAGTTCATGCCGGTGCAGGTCCACTAATCACTTTAATTGTTCTGTCAATGGCCTCAATCGGCCATTGACAGGTCAGCGGGCACGCAGCTGATTTTGCTGTGCTCCTGCCTTCCTGAAAATTTAAATGGGGCGCAGTGACGTCGGGAGTTCTGCCCGACATCACCGCGCATCATTTTATGCGTCAGCAAGCAGGCCCCGCTGCTGCTCGCCGACGTTAAAATCCAGCCCATAGACTTCAAGGCAAAGCATTTTTACCTTACAAATTCAAAATGAGGTTCCTTTCACTTTGATTCCTTTGCAGATACAGTGGTAGGCTTACAGGCTTTGATCTTACATTGCCTCTGCCCTGCACAGACAAGACTGCTATCGGTTATATCCAGCACATCTCATTGAATGTAAATTCTCATTATATCACCAGCCCCTTTGAACTCCACCTCTTCTAACAATAAAACCCCCTTTCATAGTGCTAATTTTATTAGAAATATAAACATTGCTAGGTCTCTGCTATATTTCACTCCCCTTCTTGAATGCTCTCTTCAACAAAATGCAAATGCACCCTACCTCTCTTACATCTCAAAACTAGTACACATCATAGCACCCAGACTAGCTGGCTTTAATCCAATTAAGACACACCCACAGACTAAACCTATTTTAAAAGAAAAATAATTTTCAGTAATATACATTAATAGCTTCATGTCACTCAGACAATAAGTTCAACTTAGTCTTGTTAACTGATTTAAATTCAATGTTTTAGGACATATTATATAAACTTTCCATCTTGTGAGAAAATTTGTGCTTTTGGGAGCACGTGCTGGGAATTCAGATGAAAGCACAGGCATTCATGTTAATGGATGGAAGATTGTATAGAGCCCACATTTTTCATTCTCTCTCCTGGAAAACACCTGGTACTTAAATCTACATGTCTTGAGCACAGTTTTCTGAGATCTACCCGCATTTGTACTGTGAAACTTGCCCACAGTAACTATGCCCAAAAATTCTCTATAGCTTAAATAATTATTTCAAGGCTTAAACACAGAATCACAATTTACAGTCGTACCTAGGGCTCAATATAAACAAAGAACCTGTCTACTGGTGGTCTTAAAAACACACTTCAGCTTAAAAATTGTCCATAGACACATTCAGATGAAGGAAGGATATTTCAGTGTACAGAGAGTTTTGATGGAAAACAGCCAAGAAAGGAACTGTACAGGAGTTTCTGGCTCTGACATACAGGGACTTCAATATCTGAAGTTTGAATTAGACAAATGAGCACTGGATGAATCAGCAGCCAAAGCTCATGAAGCATATCTAATAAATGCACCTGCTTTGAGGTATATTGACTTGGTTGGTTATATAACAATGGATCTGATAAAATTTCAACAGTTCTCTAAACACAGTTCTGTGATTTTAGCACAAGGTAAAATGGAAGCAAATTCGAACCATGTAGGTTAAAGAGCAATGTAACTGCATGGGAAGCACTTGGAATGATAAGCATTTGACACTGGATGTGTCCAAAGTACCTCCTTCCTTTTAAAAAAAAGGTCATTTCTGTGTTGCCACTGCTCTGGTTACACTTAAAAATAAGGCAGCAGGTGGCAGATAGCTATGCTGTTGTTATTCATCCTGATTTCCAGGCGAATCTGCATCCTGGCTACTGGGTCTCCCATCGGAAACAGGTGGGAGCTTCATAAATATATGCAAATATAGGTCAAGCGATGCAATTACGTCTTTAGCACCATTTCTGTCTCTGCCTGTTGACTACTGCCAGTTCTTGCTTCCACCCACCAAGTAACAAATCAGCAGGAGGCCATTTCCAGTGATAATTGAACAGATCCTCAGCTGTCAGATAAAGCTGTTTGCAACGTTTGGAGACAAAGTTCTCACAGGAGCTTGTGGGTTTTGCAGCCCCAAGATATCTTAAATGTTAGTTAATAGCTGTGGTAGGTTCTGTACCTGCATCGCCTTTCCCTTCACAGCTGTGCTTCTTTTTGATCCTGACACTAAATACGCCACTCCGTTCAGCTGCAACAGGGCCAGCCCTGCCTAATTACCACCCCCAAATTGGTAAACTGCTTTGGGTCACATGTTTTCTGCTGGCGCCTTAACAACTGCGTCTTAAATGTGGCCAGCCACAAGATCTGATCGAGTCCCGTTCTCACATTACTCAGCCCACTGTTCATCAGATGAATGTGCACACACCAAATTCACACTAATTATGTTCAGCTTCAGGTGTTCCTCCAGCAACTATTTATTCCTTCACAGCAAATATGTAGTGAAGCTGTGCACTAGTAAGCCTAGCACTTGCTCGTCATCCCAAGCCTGAATGTTATCCTATCCAGATCTTGCTGCATATGGGCATGGACTGCTTTTCAGGAGTTGAGAATGATACTGAACACTGCAACGTTCAGCACCATTGATGACTCCTCAGATACTGAAGCAGTCCATGCCCATATTCAGCAAGACCTGGACAACATTCAGGCTGATAAGTGGCAAGTAACATTCGCACCACTCAGGTGCCAGGCAATGACCATCTCCAACAAGAGAGAATCTAACCATCTCCCCTTGACATACAATGGCATTAGCATCGCTGAATCCCCCACTATCAACATCCTGGAGCTTACCATTGACCAGAAATGAACTGGGCCAGCCATGCAAATACTGTGGCTATAAGAGCAGGTCAGAGGCTGGGAATTCTGTGGCGAGTACCTCACCACCTGACTCCCTAAAGCATGTCCATCATCTATAAGGCACAAGTCGGAGTGCGATAGAATATTGTCCATTGCTTGGATGACTGCAGCTCCAACAATACTCAAGCAGCTCAACAAGATCCAGGTCAAAGCAGCTTGCTTGATTAGCACCCCATCCATTACCTTCAACATTCACTCCCTCCACCACCGACACACAGTGGCAACAGTGTGTACCATCTACAAGATGCACTGCAGCAACTCACCAAAGCTCCTTCGACAGCACCTTCCAAACCTATGACCTCTACCACCTAGAAAGACAAGGGCAGTGGATGCATAGGAACACCACCACCAGCAAGTTCCCCTCCAAGCCACACACCATCCTGACTTGGAACTATATCACCATTCCTTCACTGCCGCTGGGTCAAAATCCTGTAACTCCCTCCCTGACAGCACTGTGGGTGTACCTACACCATATGAACTGCAGCGGTTTAAGAAGGTAGCTCACCACCTCAAGGGCAATTAGGGATAGGCAATAAATGCTGGCCTAACCAGTGATGCCCACATCCCTTGAACGAATAAAAATAAATCATCAGTGAACAACCCCATTTCTGACCTTATGATGGAGGAAAGATAATTGATAAACTAGTTGAAGATGGTTGGGTCCAGGACATTGCTCTGATGGAACTCCTGCAGGAGATGTCCTGGAGCTATGATGGTTGGCCTCCCATAACCATCTTTCTTTGCGCATCAGCCAATGGAAAGTTTTTCCCTGGATTCCCATTGACATACAGGGCATAAGGTAAGCTGGGCTACAATTCATTTGGAAAGTGCACGTTTTTCACTGATGCTCAGTCTAGTTAGTCTGTTCTCAGACAGATCATTGCCTGTCTTTTTATCCCCACACTCTGATAAGTATTGGCTGAAAGACAACTGTTTTATCGCTAGGATACCAATATAAGGGTATGTACAACAGTAGGGATATCTGGCTTACATCACTGTTCAGTTCATATACTGTATGGTCTGCCTGTTGAAATGAATCATGTACAGAGCTTCACAAAGAAGCTCGTTCAGTGGAGATGTTTTATTTAAATAATAAGTTGCAATAACTATATCCTTTAAAATTTATATTGGAGTAAAGAGATTCTAAATATACATTTCTGGACAAAATATAACGCAGAAGTAGTTTGAAATACAGAAAAACATATATATTCAGTAAAAAGCAGTTCTTATATTTATCATATTTAATTAATAAAATAATGCTGAAAGGCAACAGACCTATAGCCAACTTAAATAAATTAGGAACATGTAGTGATCATGGTGCTTGTTATTACAGATCTAGAGCTCCACTGATAGTCAGAGCTACCAATCATAATGCAATGTGATAACAAGTTAAACAGCCATGGATCAGCAATGGTGATCGAAATAAAGGAAAACTCTTCATACTATTAATCTTAGTTGAAGAAAGGCCACATAGAAACATAGCTAAAACAAAGGATGTTCCAAAATGATAAATTGAAGAGGAAATTGATGAAGTTAGGGATCAATAAAAAGGAAAAACTGCAATTAGGTATCTCACGCACTTTACATAATTAAAATCATTTTCTAAGGAATCCAAAAGGAAAATAGCTCACCAATGACAAAGACTGGCATGAAGGCCCCACATGGTACAGGAATAGTTGTGGCTAGTGCAGACATCCAGAACTGAAAGAAAGAAAGAGTTTCATTACAATTTTAAAAACGGGAAACAAGATGAGTAAAATTAAGTAAACTAATAAATAAATCTAATTCCGCTGTAGTCAGAGATATAATAGAATTATAGTAGAGAATTCACAGACACATTATCAGCTTAAATAACAGGAATCTGTAGTTCCATCGCCAGGTCGATAAAACAAAGCACGAGCATGAAAATAAAACCCTCATTATGTGACCACATACTTTAGGTGAATAGCTACGCAAATTATTGAATACGTTACATTGCCACCCTACTGTTCATAATTGAAATTTTCTACAGTATCCACTGGCATGTGGTAAGCATACTGTATTTTTGAAAAGAAATGTAAGACTCAAATGCAGTATAGCATGAAAATCTGCTATAAAATGTTATTGATAATATTTCCATCAACCAACAAGCATATATAGATGAGGCAGAGACTCTGAATGGATATGTCTGGCAATGTTGTTGAACTTTATTTGTCCTCAAAAGTGCAGGACCAATGCTTTTCAATAATATGACAAACCAAGCTGTGACTATATAAATTAATTTATCAATCACTCAAAATTCAAAAACCAGGAAGTGGGAGTAGAGTTGATGACATTACATGTGCTTCATTAAATAGTCAATAATTTTGGGCCATTCCAAACCTCCCATCTGAAGCTTAGTTCTGTTTTGATTGGCACAGTTACAAAACCATATTTCTAAATTTCCATAGCTCTTCTTCACAGCCTTCAACAGGACAAAGATACATAAAAGAAACAAAAGAAATGGCACCAGGTTACATAACTTATCAGCAGTTTTTTTTCAGCATTGAGACAAATACCTTATTCTAGTAATTCATTACTACCCAATGTACGTTTTCTTTTACCAATACATCCTTAGGTGTTTTTTTTTTAAGTAATGGGCTACTTCTCTTAATTCAATGTTACCCACTTCGAAAATCTGGCAAATCAATTTTTTGCACCATGTTCCCACTTTGCCATGTTCTTTATTAATTTCAATGACTTGAATGATACAAATTTATTACTACAAAAATGAATTATCAGGAGTAGATTTCTTACTCAAAGGTTTACGGTTTTTGCATTGCTTAGTGTTGAGAGAAACTGGCAATGGTGCTGGGCTCTTAATGAAAATGTAGTCTTGAGATCAGCATCATCAGCATTTATGGCTACAGCTTGCTCTTTTCACATCAGTGATCTTCATAAAGTGAACTGAGATGGGGACAAAAAGGCTCCAGGGTGACAAAGGCAATTTCTTTTTTAACTCTGCCTCTGTAAAGCTCCTCGAGATATTTTTTGTATAATAATAACCGGCTGAATTTAGACAGCAGCCTTTAATGTAGCAAAGGCATTTCACAGGATCATTATCAAATAAAATTTAACTCTGAGAAACATTATGAAAAGATTAGGACAGATGGCTAAAGGGTTAGGCGTCTTAAAGGAGGAAAGAGAGGTATAGAGTCAAAAGGATTTAGGGAGGGAATTCCAGAGTTTAGGGCCTTGGCAGCTAAAGGCACAGTCACCAACAGTGGAGTGATTAAAATCAGGGATGTGAGATGTTATACAAATGCAAGTCATTGTTATTGTTGAGTGACAGAAAGGAAAGGGCATTTCTTAAGACAGGCACTTAGGGAAAAAAAGACAGAAGAAAGTCAGCAAGCAACAGCAGAAAAGGCACCATCCATCAGTAAGCTAGGGGAAGGCATTAGGGTAGATCTGGGAGTGGCATGTGATCCGTAAACAACATCACCGGCAGACAGGAGGGAGAAAATGCAATTCAGTCCATCTAGCTTTCCCTCTCATCTAGGTCCATGTTGAATATGCCATTTTCCCAGGCAGCACATGATATCATCCATGAGAGGCCAATTCTGGGTATTGGAAAATGGGTCCACTGGATTAGGTTTTGTAAGGGCAATTCTAAAATAAAAATAAAGCAAAAATGATGCTATGTAGAGGGAAGAGGGGATGTAAAAATTCCAAAAGTTGCTTTTGTTTTGCTTTATCAAGAGTAACTTCTCAGAGTACCAGATGGAGCCTGATGGTCATTTATCGTAAATTATTTCTTACTATACAGCTGAAATGATCTGAAAAATTTATATTCATCAGCTTATGATATAACACAGCAGTTATCGTGGCTTAGCATTTTATTAAGACCCAGTGTTTTGTGAATCTCACTGCCTTTTGGAAAATAAATGCTTATTTATTAACAAATTCATTTTAAGTGGATAATGCCTTTAGGAACATACAAGCTAGAATAAATCCAGTGACACCCCACTGAATCCATTAATTCTTCACTGTGCATATTTAATTCTCGCACTGGTTTTTCTTCTAAAAAGTTAATTAAAGTCACTTAAATTAAACTGTTCTGATATGTCATATCTGTGGTGTAGTGTTCTCCCTCATGATTTACAGCAAATGACTCAAACTTTCACCTCCTTTTATGGCCAGTGGTATGAGCTAGCTGTGAACAAATAAAACAAATATTTACAAATTGATGAATGCATAAGGCAAATAGCTCAACTATAAAATCCATTGAAACGCTCGAATTTTTCTTCTTGTAGCATTTTCTGCATTCATCGCTTTCTTGCATTTTTTTTCCATTTTCAAAAAATTGACACTTATGATCTCTGTAGAGACCTATAACTTCTAAAAAGATATTGGAATTCCCAGTGACTGACTGACAGGATCACATAACAAGATTTCACTAAGACTTCTACTGTAACAAATAAACTAAAAATAACATGACTAAACATTATTTAGTAAGCAACTAGTACTCTAAGTTACAGAAAAGATACCTCTAGCTTTTTGCCACCAAAACCCCACACCACAATTATACTTAAGCCCTGCTCTCTGCAGAATAACATTTTCAAACAAGAACCAGTCCAACATCACTCCTAGCTTCCAACGGGTTTGATTCTCCCTGTTTCACCAAAAAGGCCTTTTTTGACCATCAAAAGGCCTTCTCTCAGTTTCTGCAGAAGTCTGAAGTTGAATACCAGCAGTAAGACCCACTCCAGAGATTCTTTCCTCCCCTGGCCATGCCATGACAAATGTTTCGAATTCCTTCAAATAGCACAGGGAGTGCGCAGCACTTCCGGGTGCACATCACGCTGGGCAGACCTTAATTAGCCCGCCCACAAAAAATGACGGTGCAGAGCCGATCGGGTCTGCGCCCGCCCCCGTACAACCCCCCCGACAGGGGGAAAATTCTACCCAGAAAGCCTATCCACCATCAGCACAGCTGCTCTTGCTTTTATTTTCAGGTGTTAGCATTTTACACTTTGCTCCCACCCTGGGCCTCCTTATCCCTATAGTAATCAAGCCACCCAGGCTTGTTGTTGGACAGAGCTCATAGCCGATCACATGATCATCTTCACTACTCCATTTTAATTGTGAAGAATTGACTTGAATTAAAAAGACAGTTCCGAAACATAATCAGGTTATAAAACCTTGTATTCATAACAACATGACAACAAAAGCAACATACATTTATATAATGCCTTTAACATAAGCCATGTCCCAAGGCACTTCACAGAATAAGCATATACTGTAGAAACTGTGCTACGCCAGGCACTGTACCAGGAAAGGAGTTAACCTTGGCTGACTAAAAGCTTGGTCAAACAGATCAGTTTTGAGGAGATTTTAAAATGATAGAGAAAAGACAGTGAGGTAGAGAGGCAGAAAGGTTTAGGCAGGACATGTCCAATGCTTCACTTGAACACCACCCTATCAGTGGTCGGGCAAAGAGAGGGGAAATAGAGGCTGGAGTTAAAGGAACAGAATGCTCTTAGAGGGGTAAATGGGATTGAAGGATGTTGCAGAGGTAGGGTGTGTGGTGAGGCACTAACTGAATGTGCATCGAGTCTATAGAACTGAAATGGGCCATTTGGCCCATCTGGTCTATGGTGATGTTTTTGCTCCACATGAGCCTCCTCTCACCCCTCTCCATCTAATCCTATCAATATATCCTCCTATTCCACACTCTTTTATGTTGTTACAGACAGGAGAGAGATGGGCAAACTGCACTGATTTCTTCTCACCACCTGTCCATAAACAGAAGGTGTTTTGAATAATTTTTTAAAGTATGCGGTGGCATATTTCCCAACTCCCCCAGTTTGCATGAACCAATTTACTGATAATCCACAGCAAACCCACGCTATGATTAACTCAGAAGGTTAGTTTATTTCACATTCAAAAAAACTGGGGGAGGACTGTCTGCAACTTCCCACTACACACACACGCACGCATGCACACAGAAAAGGGGGATAGAGGAAAAGAGTTTTACAGTACAAGAACCACAGAAATGAATTTTAGTTCACGTGATTTCCAGAGTCTGAGAAGTCAAAGTCCAGAGGGTGATTCCTTTGTGGTGGGGTTCAGTTCAATGAGTTTCTGGTTGGAGATAACAATACGAAAATCCTTGAAATGAATGAAGCTGCAGCATGATGAGCTTTCTGTGCTTAGACAGCTTGGCAGGCGTTGATCAGAGACTTTTAAAATCAAGTAGGCTTCATGGAGTTAAGAGATGGTAACCGACTGCTTGCTCAGTCAGGCTGCTGGAGTCCTTTCCAGTTCATGTTAAAACAGCAGTCTGAGGATTTGTTAGTTCTCTAAGGCATATAGAGATTTCAAAATGGTCACTTGAGTCATGTGACCTTTCTCTGCAATTACTTCCAAAAGGGATGTTTATCCAGTGTCTGAAACTGGCTTAGATTTTAGGGCTGATAATGTCCCAGTCATTAGTTGTTGGAAGAGTTATCATTCACATTGAGGGTCTGCTGTCAGGAAGCCATTGTCTAGGCAAACCCACTGACTCAGCTAGCAAGATAAACTTATCAGGTGCAAATGATGTCCCTTTGGTTCCCTTTTGAAATGGGCCTGGACAGTCCCAGGTATGAGACGAGTCTCTTAGCAGCTCTGCAAGCATAACGAGTTTCGAGTGCGAGTCTCCTGTTTCATGATTACAAGGGGTCTGTACAATGAGGTGTGAGATACCATTTGCTGAGAAAATAATTATTTTGTTCTTGTAACTCCTGGGGGTAGCTCCCAGGCAAAGGGCGAACCCAGTGGTCATGTGACTTGTAGCAGCCATCTTTTAGGTTCAGCAGGAAATCATTAAAAAAAATAGCAATAAGAATAAAGTTCTGGATTTCTTTTCATGTCCTAGGGACCCAAAAATGCATTTATCTAAATATATCCTAACTACTTGCCTCAATTACTCCTTGTGGTAATGTGTTCCACATTCTTGCCCCTCTTTGGGTAAAGTAGTTTCTCCTGAATTCCCTACTGGATTGATTAGTGACTATCCTATATTTAAAGCCTCTAGTTTTGCTTTCCTCAGAAGGGAGACATTTTCTCCACATCTATCCTATCTAGTCCTTTTACAATCTTAAAGATCTCTATCACACCTGAGGGTCGCCCCTCAGCCACCTTCTTTTCTCTTTGTTCAATCCTTCCTGATACCTACAACCTGGTTCCGGTATCATCCTTTTGAATCTTTTTTGCAGCTTCATCAGTGCCTCTGCATCATTTTATAATATGGAGGCCAGGATTGTACAACTGTGGTCTGATCAAGCTTCTACACAAGTTTAGCCTGATTTCCCTACTTTGGAATTCTATCCCTCTAGAATTGAGCCCAGTTTCTGGTTTGCTTTATTTATGGTTTTATTAACCTGCTTCCCTACTTTTAGTGATTTATTTACCTGGACTCAGTTATGATCTCTATTGAGATCAATAACTTTCAAAAACATATTTGAATGTCAGTGACTAATTGAAAAGATCACACAGCAAGATTTCAAGTTTTAAGACTATTACTGCAATAACAAACTAAAAGCAACATTGACTAAGACTATAGTTACCTTATATCTGAAACTACCAAAAAGACCCAGGTGACTTTTAACGTGATCAACAATCCCACACCACTGTTATACTTTGCTATGTCCCTTAAGTGGGCACTTTATTCTCCCAGAACCTGTCCAAAGCTATTCTCCATTCCCTATGGCCTGCTTCCTTTTCCCTTTTCCAAATGGGTAACCACTAGTCCTAGAACCAACTTTCACATTTGGATTCCTCCCTCTAGCTAAAGCTAGGAAAATTTTCCAGCCTCGTTTAAATCCTCATGAACTCAGTCTCTTCAATCTGAGTGTGAGCTCCTATCGCCTTCTGGGTGGTGAATAATAAAGACAGCATTTTCTCTGCTTCAGGTGCTGGACTAGCTGCCTCTATCTCTCTGCTTGCTCTGTCTCTCAGATTGCTGCAGGCTCCCTCTTCTGCGAGTTTCTTCGAAAAACCCTGTAACCGAGTACTACAATGGCTTACAATGAACTCTTCCCTTTTCAAAGCCCATCTCCATGGCAACGTGGATCACATGGGCCTTGTATCCGGGTAAAAATGGTAATTAGCTATCCTCTAGACCCCCCAACTCCATTCTAGCTTGGAATTAAATGGACAGTTTAAAGTATAACTATCTATAAAACCCGACTTCTCTAAGATTTGGAGACGAACAGTACCCACAGTTGCTCTTGCCATTGTCTAGAGGTATGAATATCGTGCATCTTCTTCCCAGTAAATCAACCCAGCTCCCCTTTAACCTTTAACAACCATATCACCGAGGCTTGTTGTCAGGCAGAATCCAGAGCAGGTCACGTATGACCCCTTTCATTCCACCATTTTACTTTAAAGAGACAGTCCCAAAACATAACAATATAAACTTTGTATTTGTAACAGTCCCTAGATCCCTTTGCTCCTCTACTCCATTTAGACTCTTATTATCCAAGCAGTAACTGACCTCCTTATTCTTCCTGCTAAAATGCAACACCTCACCCACTGTTCATTATATATTAATTGTGTTTAATTGTGTGTAGGTGATGAACATTCACTTGAGCCCCTATAAATAGATACAGACAAAAATTATGGTTGGTGATTTAGAAGGTGTATGTTTGTAACGTGTAACTCTAAGTAAATGTAAATGCGTGAGAAGATTGGCTCCAGTTCTATCTTTCACCAACTGGTTTTCTGGAATAGAGCATCCACTTACTCTCAGCCATGGCTCAGTTGGTAGCTCTCTCACCTCTGAGTCAGAAGATTATGGGCTCAAGTCCCACTCCAGATCTTGAGCACAACAATCAAGACTGACACTCCAATGCAGTACTAAAGGAGTGCTGCATTGTCAGGGATGCCCTCTTTTAGAGGGCTCATCTTCCCTCTCATGAATGTAAAAGATCCCATGGCATTATGTCAAAGAGCAGGGGAGTTATCCCTGGGATTCTGGCCAAAGTTCTCTCCTGTCAACATTACAAAAACAGATTATCTGCTCATTATCACACTGTTATTTGTGGGACCTTCCTTTGTACAAATGAGCTACTGTGTTTCCAACCTTAATATTAGTTCATTGGCTGTAAGGCACTGTGAGACATCCAGGGAAAGGCACTATATAAATGTAAGACTTTCCTTTTTATTTACATTGACATTTTTTTGCCAATTAAGTGCTCAGTCCACAAGTTTACACTGTCCTCTTTGATTTTGTCCCAATCTTCCTTTGTATGAAGTACATCCTCAACAATTCAGTGTTATCCACAAACTTAGAAATTGTACTTTTCAATTCCTGAGTCCAAATCATTAATGTAAATGAACAACAATGGTTTAGCATGCCACTTCCTATCTTTTGCTAGTCTGAGTGACTGCCCTTAACCCCTGCTCTCTCTCTCTTCTGTTTTGTAGACAGCTTGTTATATACAGAATAAAATTATAAATGTCATTTTTTTTTTTTACAATGTTGGAGGAATAGGGGGCTATAATCTCTGCTCCACATACTCATTTCAAAGATCATTTTCTTCATTATCATCAATTCATCGTTCCCCAGGCAAATGATGACCAGAAGACCCTACTCCCTGGTCTTCACTAGTATTCCATAAGTTAACCATTAGGAGAAGTGCAGGTTGACTCAGTCTCTGATTCCCTTCCCCTTGGGAAAACACATTGCCCAAATATCAACTTGGGTTTTCTGATCTCTCACCACAACTTTGGTGGGGAATTGGGATAGCCATGCAGAAGGTCTTTGTTCAGCTCTCCTATTGGGTGACAACAGAAAAGCTGAGATTTCTAGTACAAATAGTCTATCTGTTCATTTGTAATTGCAAAACTTTAAAAAGGCATATACAAACAACTTTTGCCATGCTGATATAAACCTGGTGCTTTCTCCTCCCCCTCTGCTAAAAAGATAAACAAATGAAAAGTTTAACTGTAGCCAAGGGAAGACATTAGTTTTTAATGCAAACCTTTTACCTGATAATGGAGGCAGTAAGAACAGAATTGCAGCCATTGCCTCTTCTACCAAACCAACGACTTACAATTAGTTAATTAGACAGTAGAAACAGTTCCTTGTACAATTCTGACCAATGCAAATTGTTGCTGATGATACCAAATGCATCAATGTGGTACTATTTCAAAATTAAATGTTCAATATCTGACTGATTAGGTTGTATATTGCATTTTTACAAATTGTGAGACACAGTGCCTTTAATGAATTCAGTAAAGGCTCAGAGATATGTAATTATTTACCTATAAGATTATTTGGAGGAGGTCATTTGACAACAACATGTCATCTTCAATTTGTAGATCGCTCTTAGATCCACATATGTTAAAGCAGTAGCTCATTTTAAGAAAGCAAATAATTTTCCGATGCATGAACACACACTGAAGCTTTGATATCTATTTTGACAGAAGATCATATTCAAAAGGTTAGTACAAAGTCTATCAAATACACTGATTGCCACTAAGATCACAGTATTTATTCCACTTACAATGGATGTTTTTAAGAACTTAAACCCTGGTCAGAATTCTAGCCTGCTTGTAGTGGGGAAGGCCAGCAGCGGGTTAGAAGGTAGTGCAGAGGATTTTGCCATAACTGTTTAACTCAACCGCGGCATTAGTGCCCCACCCTTGGGTTACCTGATCAATCAGAGCAGCGGGTGATCATGACCAGCTCCTGACTGTTAATGCCAGAGAGCACGGCAGGAGTCACAACTGATCCGTTCTGCAATTGTCAGGACACCGGTAGGAACATTAAAAGGTGGAGCCTCGGTTTGAGAAGGTTTCCCTATGTCCCCAGGGTTATTGGGGGCATTTCAGGATGTTGTGGGCTGTAAGTATCCACAGAGAAATGTTATTCCTAGCAGATGGGAGGAAGAAACCAGCCTCTGAAAGCCAGGAAATTGGAAGTCGTGGAGGGGATGGGAAGCAGGAGTGTAATGCTCTAATAATGGATACTGCTGAAAGATGGGCAGGAAAAATGAGTGGTGTGGCACAAGTGTCAACCTGTTCACTGACTTCTGCAGCCTTCCCTTGCACATCACTCCTCAGTCCAACACGGCTTCCTCTCTCTCAAGACACCTCCTCACATCCCCATCTAAAAAGCCAAAAACTGATACTCACCCTCATCTTATTGCCATCGTGCACCCATCCCTCACAGTAACCCTTCACAAAGACTGTCCTTCCAACCCTCTCAGCACAATCCATTTCGCCCACTCGTAATTCTCTGCTTTCTCTCCTTGCAGGAGAACAAGTGCAGAACGGCAGGGGGAAACCAAAAACTGTGGGTGGCCCTCCAATCATTTCTACCCTGACCACTTTGGAGGAGGAGGCATGAAGATCAGCAAAGTGGCAGAATACGTGGCCATTGGAAATGGAGGGATAGGGGTCACCAAGAAATTCCCGGAAGTAGCTGGAGGCAGAAATTCAGGGCTATGGTGACATTGATGGTCACTGACAGTGCAGGTCCACTTGGAAGGAGGTCTTGTTGCAGGAGGTGACAGGTATCAGCGACAGCCTGGTGAGGAAGTCTGAGCCTCTGAGGCCCTACTTCTCAGAAAGTTGATCCTCTGTATACAGTGATCTGTGGGTATCACCTCCTGTGAGCTGGAGCTCTGTATTCATTCCCTTTGTACTGTGGAGTAGCAGTTGGCTGTGGAGAAGGCAGCTCCTGCTCCAGCTGGCGTTGCTCCTATTTCTCTTGGCGTTGCTGCTGTTGCTCCTCTTATTCCTCATCAAAGGTCCAAGGTAGGGCTGCATAACCTGTTCCCATGCTGCAGTGAAGGCTTAGCAGGGAACTGCAGATCAAAGTCAAAAAAGTCAAGGTAACAGAAATGACCTCAAGCCTCAAATCACCATGAAAGCAGTGTAAGCACACTCTCAGAAAACTTAGAGGAAGCAGCTGTAAGGTCTCCATATTTAAAGGTTTTCCAGCCTGCTAGTTTTGCAGCTCTGTTGACCCCCAGAAAGTTTCAGACAGCTCGGGAAAGCAGGGTTAAATCTCGGGACAATTGCCTTTTTGTGTACTTAAATCACAGGTCCACTGGCCCCATAGGGTTCCCTGCCACCTTGAAAGGTGCACTGGTTAAATACGGAAGTTGACAGGTTCATGTCAGCTTCCCAACATGCAGAGATTTCTTGCTTCTTTAACTCTGACAAGAACCTACAGCTGGCCCCTGCTCGAAGGTTAAACCCCCGCCACTGTACCGACAATCACTGAAGGTTAAGGAACAATGTACAAGTTCTAATGCTGATTTCACTGATGTGTTTTTTAAATTCAGTCTTTTTATCAAGTGTATGCAGTAGGTTAGCCAAACCTGGAACAAGCTGATAGTTTTGACCTTGCACTGTATTAGCGTAATAGAACTGGCAAGTACAAAAAGTAATCCCAGTTCCTGATTAGTCCAACTAGTATTTGTTGTTTGTTCCAGGTGAACCTCTTGAAAATAGAAATAAATAATACATTTAAACTGGTGGTAAATGCAGGTTCATTATATTTTGACAACGTTCACATCCAGCATAATGTGAAAAGTGCATATCTACTTGATGTTATTGGTGTGAAATGCAAGGAACTGAGATAGAAAAACATTTGCAAGAGAATTGTGTAAACAGGAAGAAAGATGGGAGGGATGGAAATATTGATGCTTTAAGAACATAAGAAATAGGAACAGGAGTAGACCATTTGGCCCCTCAAACCCGCTCCGCCATTCAATAGGATCATAGCCGATCTTCTTGTGTTTCGATTTCCACATTCACATCCATCCCCAATAACCTTTGATTCCCTTGCCTAACAAGGATCTATCTATCTCTGCCTTAGAAATATTCAACGACCCCACCTCAACCGCCTTCTGAGGCAGAGTGTTCCAAAGTCTCATAACCCTCAGAGAAAAAAACTTCTCCTCACCTCTGTCCTAAAAGGGTGACCCCTAATTTTAAAACATTGCCCCCTAATTCTGGACTCACCCATAAGAAGAAACGTCCTTTCGACGTCCACCTTATCAAGGCCAATCAGGATCTTGTATACTTCAATCAAATCACCCCTCACTCTTCTAAACTCCAGTGGAAACAAACCCAGCCTGTCCAACTTATTCTCATAAGACAACCCACTCATTCCAGGCATCAATCTAGTAAACCTCCTCTGAATCTTCTCCAATGCATTTACATCCTTCCTTAAATAAGGAGACCAAAACTGCACACAGTATTCAAGGTGCAGTCTCACCAATATATACCCTGTATAACTGAAGCATAACATCCTTACTTTTATGTTCAATCCCTCTCGTAATAAAGGATAGCATTCCATTAGCCTTCTTAATTACTTGCTGTACCTGCATACTAACTTTTTGTGACTCGTACTAGAACATCTAGATCCCTCTGCACCTCAGAATTATGCAGCCATTCTCCAATTAAGTAGTACTCTGCTTTTTTGTTCTTCTTGCCAAAGTGAAAAACTTCACATTTTCCCACATTAAACCAGATCTTTGCCCACTCACTCAACCTATCTACATCCATCTGCAACCTCATGTCCTCTTCACAACATACTTTCCCACCTATCTTTGTGTCATCTGCAAATTTAGCTACCATGTCTTCACTCCCCTCATCTAAGTCATTGATTTAAATTATAAAAAGTTGAGGCCCCAGCACAGACCGTGGGACTCCACTCATCACATCTTGTCAATCAGAAAAAGACCCATTTATGTATACTCACTGCTTTTTGCCAGCCAATCTTCTATCCATGTTACCCTCTACACCTTGTGATTTTATTTTCCGTAATAACCTTTGATGTGGCACCTTATCAAATGCCTTCTGGAAATCCAAGTACAATATGTCTACAGGCTCCCCTTTATCCACTGTGCATGTTACTCCTTTAAAAAATTCCAATTAATTGGTTAAACATGATTTTCCTTTCACAAAACCATGCTGACTCTTCCTGATTGCCTTGAGCTCTTCTAAGTGTCCAGCTATAACCTCCTTAATGATCGATTCTAACAACTTCCCCAAGACAGACACCAAGCTAACTGGCCTATAGTTTCCTGTTCTTTGCCTCCGTCCCTTCTTGAATAGAGGGGTTATATTTGCTACTTTCCAGTTTGATGGAACCTTTCTAGAATCTAGCGAATTTTGGAAAATTAACACCAGCGCATCGACTACCTCATTAGCAACCTCTTTTAAGACCCTAGGATGTAGTCCATCAGGACCCGGAGACTTGCCAGCCCGCAGCTCCATCAATTTACTCAGTACTGTTTCCCTGGTGATTTCAATTTCACCAAGTTCCTCTCTACCTTTCACCTCCTGATTTGCAGCTATTACTGGAATGTTTTTTGTATCCTCTATAGTGAACACAGACGCAAAATATTTGTTCATTTCTTCTGCCATTTCCTTATTATCGACTATTAACTCCCCACTGTCACTGTCTAGAAGACCAACACTCACTTTACTTACTCTTATCCTTTTTAAATACCGGTAGAAACTCTTGCTATCCGTTTTTACATTTCTAGCTAGCTTCCTCTCATACTCTAGTTTCTTTCTGTCGTTTTTTACATTCTGACCAATCATCTGTCCTGCCACTCATCTTTGCGGAGTTGTATGCTTTTTCCTTAAGTTTGATGTTTTCCTTAACTTCTTTAGTTAACCACGGATTGTGGGTCCGCCCCTTAGAATTTTTCTTTATAATAGGAATATACTTATTATGAATACTCTGAAATATCCCCTTAAATGTCTGCCACTGCTTCTCTATTGATCTATCCTCTAGCCTAGTTTCCCAGTTCACTTCAGCTAGTTCAGCTTTCATCCCCACATAGTTGCCCTTATTTAAGTTTAAGATATAGTCTTAGACCCACTCTTCTCCCTTTCAAACTGGATGTAAAATTCAATCATATTGTGGTCGCTGCTACCTTTATTCGGAGGTCATTAATTAATCCTGTCACTTTACACAATGCCAAGTCTAATGTAACCTGCTCTCTGGTTGGTTCCAGAACATGCTGCTCTAAGAAGCTTTCTAAGAACTCCTCATCCAGGTTACTACTGCCAATCTGATTTTTCCAGTTTATATGTGGATTAAAATCACCCATGATTATTACGGTCCCTTTATCACAAGCACACAATATTTTCTCTTGAATATTTTGTCCTACACTGTGGCTACTGTTAGGGGGCCTGTAGACCACTCCCACTAATTACTTTTTTTCCCTACTATTCCTCATCTCCACCCAAACTGATTCTACATCCTGATCTCCAGAACCAAGGTCATCTCTAACGATTGCGCCAATGCCCTCTTTGATTAACAGTGCTACCCCTCCACCTTTACCTAGTTTCCTATTCTTCTTGAATGTCATATACTCCTCAATATTAAGAACCCAATCTTTGTCATCCTGCAGCCATGTCTCCATACTTGCTATCAGATCATGTTTATTTACTTCAATGTGGGCCATCAATTAATTTACTTTGTTATGAATGCTACGTGCATTCAGATAGAGCGCCTTCAGTTTGTCTTTTTGTTACCTTTGTAATATCTACTCTTGACTGTTGATGTATTCTTAGCTTTTTTCTCTCTGTCCCTTCCTGTCATTCTCTGACCATTATTTTTCATATTACTATTTTGCTCCCTGTCTTGACTCTACACCTTGAATTGCTACCTCTAACCAAGCTAGATCCCTCATCCCTCTTGTTTAGTTTAAAGCCCTCTCTACTTCCCAGTTATGCAATTTGCGAAGACACTCGTCTCAGCGCGGTTCAGGTGTAAACTGTCTGAATGGTACAGCCCCCACTTTCCCCAGTACTGATGCCAGTGCCCCACAAACCGGAACCCACTTCTCCCACTTTTTTGAGCCACGCATTCGTCTCTCTAATCTTATTTGCCCTTTATCAATTTGCACGTGGCTCAGGTAATAATCCAGAGATCATTACCTTTGATGTTCTGTTTCTTAATTTGGTACCTAGCTCCTTACACAGACTTTACAGAACCTCCTTCCTAGTTCCACATATGTCACTGGTACCTACATCGATCGCATCAACTGGATCCCACCCCCCCTCCCACAGCACTGGGCAGGCAATATAGCCGTCTGGACTCTCACTCTTTGCTGCAGAGAACAGTGTTAATCCCCCTCATTATACTATCCCCTACTACCACTACATTCCTGTTTACTGCCCCAGCTTGAACGGCTTCCTGTACCACAGTGCCATGGCCAGCCTGCTCATCCACCTTGCAGACCTTGCTTTCACCTTGCATGCTCCCACACCACCTCCAGCTCTAGACTTAGTTAGCCAGTAGCCGGCACTATACAGTAATTGGTCAGTACTGTCACGTGGTTAGTCCACTTGCATTCTCTTAGAGGTACATGGTACTCCACTTCACCACATCTAATTACTTTCTTCCTATGTATGCTACAATTTACTGTGTTTACTGAATGCTAGTACCACTGACATCTAAAGGTTATATGCTTCTTACCTACAAAGGTATGTGTTTTTGATGTTTGTTTAAATAACTTTATTTTTAAAAATTCTTTATTGTTTTATTTTAATATTAAAGGTTTCAAATTTTGGTTTATTATCTTAAAGTTTTAATTATTTTGATTTATAGATCTACCTGAACTCACCTGTCCTAAACAAGTTTCTCACACACTGCCCTTAGACTGAGCACTTACCGGCCAATCAAATTACTAGCTTCCTGTGGCGCCATAGTTACTTTTTTTTCTTTTTTTCCCCTACTGCTGCCTCACAGCAGCTGAAACAGTGAAACAGTGCACTCCTCAGCTCCACTCCAACTCTCAGCAAGGTAGGCCTCACTCGAATCCCCAGTCTGTATTTATAGACGCTCCCAGCGTCTCCTGCAGGTCTGCTCTGCCTCACAGCAATGTAAATATGGCAATATTCATGGCTGATATTACATTATAGATAATGGCCATGGACCTGGTTATGTGTATAGAGTAATCCACAGCTGGTAGACATGAATCATTTTTTTTGATTGAACCTCATTACAAATTGTACTGAGCTTAGTGAGATCTGCATGTGCATGTTACATTACACAAGTCCCACACAAAGATTAAGAGTTCCCAGAAGATCTAATGAATCACCTGGGCACCTTGACAATGCGATTGTGCGGCAATCAGATGCCACACAACTGATGCAAATCCCAAGCAGTTTGTAACTATAGGGTGTTCTCCTAACAATTGTCTTCAGTGCACTTGTACATTGTCTTCACATCAGCTGCACATTCTTGGCTCATTCTGCCACTTTTGTTGTAATGTACATATGGAAACACTTTACATCAATACAGAAATGGTAACACAATAGTTCAGAGGTATTTTGTTGGTGTCATCTACATGTGTATTTGTATTACATTTCTGATCTCTTAATTAATCAAGCCAAAATAAACAAGATGATGTGGTATGTTACAGTTCACTCAGCAAGTCCAAATTGCCATGGCAACATGCACGTTTACTTACATGTTGTGGTCTGGAGCTACAGATAGTGATAGTAGAGGCTCCAACTTTATTTCCATTGTATGACTGACCAGGAATCTCTCCTGCTCTTACTGCCTGCCATTGGCATGTTTAGATTTGCAGGTTGATAATCAATAATTGGATGCTGAAAAGGATGTTTACCCTTGTGGGAGAGACTAGAGCTACAGGACACAGTTTAAAAATAAGGGGTTTCCCATTTAAGATGAAGATGAGAAGAATTTTTTTTCTCTTAGAGATTATGAGTCTTTGGAACTCTCTTCCCCAGAGAGCAGTGGAGATAAGATCAATGAACGCCTTTAAGATTGACTCCCTTGTTAGTCAATAATCTAAGGCTAGCCCGGGTAAGCGGAATGTTGCCAAACCAGATCCCCCATGATCTCATTGAATGGAGAAGCAGGCTCAAGGGGCCAAATGGTCTACTCCTGTTCCTAATTTGAATGTTTGTAACCTGTTTGACCGCCTAATGAATGCGCCTGTCTTGGGGAGTCGAACCTGGAGCTTCTGATGCAGAGACAGGGACACTACCCATTGTGCCATATGACCTCCTCAAACAAGATGATATCATTTAATAATATCATGTGATAAAAGTACTGACAATACTTTTAATTAAATACTTTTAATTCATTAGTCATGAATAGGAGCAACAATGCAATTTCAGGTTTGTTAACCATACTTAACCAGATCTTTCCAAACTGGTTTGCGACCCCCCAGTGGGGTCGTAAGACGCGATTCCCGGGTTGTGAGCTCTGAGGCAGCGATGGCTGCCATGGAGCTGCAAGGTCCCTTTAAATCCTTGCTTTTTTTTAAAACATTGGGTGTGGCCTAACTCACCAACATTTGAGGCCTGATTCCTACTCCGAAAAAGCCAGCGAAAAAGTAAGTTTTTAAAAATTCATGAAGATTAAACACTCCCTCCACCACCACCCACCTCCTCCCCCCCCTTCCCCCCCCACACCGCAACACCCCACCTCCTGCTCTCTCAGGTCTCTCCCCACAACCCCACTAATCACAGTTCCCACGGAGGAGTTACAGCAATCTTCAAGCCTTGAAATGAGGCAACAGTGGGAAAAGGTTTTGGAAGCACCAACATAAGCTATGAATGCATTCCACTAGAACCCCTGTTGCACTAAACAGTGAGTGCTAGAACTTCAATCTTTCTCATAACTGAATATATTTCCGTAGCGACATGGGCATTTTCATACTGGGCCAGCATTCGCTGTCAAAAATAACAGTGAAGCTAAGGACTATTGGCATTTTTCATGGGTAATTGGCACAGCAACTTCAGGTGATGAGTAGATGTATGGTTGAATGTGACTATTCAGTAGTTTCTGTGTAAGTGTGCCACCCCTCCATTAGCTTTGCAAAAACAGCATTCTGCAGTTTGCATCACCATTGACTTACACTGAAGATCATGAGATTTATTTGCACAGTATATACGAACTAAATTGGCCACATAAAGCCATGTCTTGTTATTCCAAGTGTCAGTATCCTTTTAATGACATGATAACTATTAGTTACTACCAATCAACCTTTCTGACACTGAAAACTAATTACAAGCGAGCAGTCTCATTCCTTCAGGCAGCACTTTACTTTCCCTTATTCTCTTTTTCGTTTCGCTTTTAATCCAATCCTATTTTCTGTCTTATTCCCCTTTCTTTATCGACTTGATATTGAATTCACCCACTGTAACTCACCCTTCTTTTTCCAACTTTCCTCTGTTTATGTCTCAATCCTTCTATCTGATTGGGCAAGGAGATGTACAGTTTGGCTGTCCAGGATCCAAATGCCATGATTCTCGTCATGATGTAGCAACTTATACGTTCAGCAACTTGCAAAGAAAATATTTATAAACCTCAATGTGCACAAACAAACCTGACTATTGGCAAATGCTCCAGCATAGTCTGGGCCATTATTTCCTCCTTTTACCGCTGGAAATACGGAAATTAGTTTGTCTACACAAAGTAATAAATTTCTTTTTCAGTAATTGTTTTGCTGTCCTGGTTATGTTAGATTTCTATAAAGGATCTCAACAATACTAGTATTGAACATACCCTCTGATTTAGTTTTTTTTGCTGTGTGCGGCCAATTCGTTTCCCTTTAAATTTTTTCTTGTTTACTTAAAGGGGCCAACTTGTGAGGAACATGTGCAGGAATGTGTGTGTTGTCTGGCCGCGCGGCCATACAGCTTACAGGGCACATTGCTGGTATTATGTAATATTTACATTACAGAAATAGGTGACTTGGCCTAAAAGGTCCATGCTGGTTTTTATGGGCAGGATTTTCCGGTCGGTGGGCAGGCCCAGGAGCGGCCGCTAAACGGACCAACGCCCGCAATCAGGCCCTGACCGCGATTTCACGCTGGCAGGCCAGTTAAGGCCCGCTCAGCGCGAAACGTCGCTCTGCGCTGGCTGGGAAGGACTGAGCGGGGGCGGGAGCCTGTCGGCCGCCGGCTCCAATGGCGACCAGTTTAAAAGTGGCCCAGGCAGCCTCTGGGGGGCTGCCACGGAGGATGTCTCCTGAGCCGACACTGTGGACCCGAGTGCAGTTGGACACAGCAGGCGGGAGGCAGGTAGGGTGGGCACTCGGCAGCCCGCTTCGGTGATGAGTGCCTCGCCATCCTCCTGGAGGAGGTGGCTGCCATGAAGGACACCGCACCTCACCAAGAGAGCATGGGAGAATGTGGCAGTGCTGGTCAGCAGCCGTGACGTGGTGCAGCGCTCCTGGGTGCAGCACTGGAAGTGCTTCAATGACCTTCAAGAGTGCAGTGCACTGAGGTGAGAATTTCGGCTTGTGCAGCCACTCTAGTGTAGTCTCTTCATTGATGTGAGCCTCAAACCTGGAGTCTGCATTGATCATTGGAAGACAAGAGCACCATGATGCAGATCTCCATTGTCTCACCAGGGTGCCTGGCATGCACAGTGACAGCGTGATGACTTAAACGAATGACATGTCCTTCTTCTCCCTTTTCGGTTTGCCAGCAGGCGTTCGCTCTCTGGACCCTGAAGGGCCACCCGACACCGGAGGACCACCAGGCATCATTTACACCTGCGTCACATCCGCTCTCTGAAGTGGGCACCAGTGCAGATACCAGCACCTTAGTGGGCATTAGAGCGGCAGCTAGTATCTCGGTGCACATTGGTGAGTGCACTTCACAATTGCTTGAGGTGTAGGTGGAGGCAGAGTGCGCCCAGGGCACCAGCAGTCAGAGGACTGCTGTGGACCAGGATGATGCTGAGTCAAAGGCTGATGATGAGCCTCTGGAGTCGTCCATTAGGCGGCAGATGCTGGATGTCCAGTGAAACGTGCGCGAGGAACTAGTGGGGATCCATGAGGGTATGCGTGCCCTAACCCTAACCCTAACCCTAACCCTAACCCTAACCCTAACCCTAACCCTAATCATGATTGAGGAGCCCATGTGGAGCGTGAGCACTGCATTGATCATCATGGTTGAGCGCACTGCCTCCTGCATTGAGAGAATGGCGACTCTTATGGAGAGGCAGCTCCAGGGACAGAATGAGGGGTTCCTGAGGTTGCGTTTGGACCTGCAAGCCCTCACACAGATATTGACCTCAGGTGGTCAGTGTCAGTGTGGGAGATGGATGAGGCACCCAGTATCCCAGCTAGGTGCCCTGTCATCTATCAATGATGTGCAGGTCCAGACTGACCTCATGTTGGTGCACGAGTTGCCTGTCATCTTGGCGGGCTCCCCTCAGGGCGCTCTGGATGACAGCAGCAGCTCTTCCACTCCTCCAACAGTGACCGTGGCTTCTGATGAGACTGCGGCAACTGGTGAGATGCCAGCCGTGGCACTGGCCGCTCCCTCACAGGTGGGGCCAGCACAGGTTCCACTGGCCAGAGGACGACCACCAAGGTCATCAAGGCCAACAGGACAGCAGAATCAGCAGGCTGCCTCCAAACAAGTAACAGCAAGGGGGGAGCACCTAGACATAGCATTCGCCAACATAAGTTAAAGGCACTATGAGCACAAGGGGGACAGGTCACGGGTGATTTCATGTTCATTTTCATTTACTTTATGTATACTGGTCTGATGTTAAATACCAGAAACATTTCTGTTAAGATTATTGAACTGTCAGAATGACATTAATTGTGTTTTTGTCGTCATTGCCTGAGTATACTTCACCTTTTTATCCCACTGGTGCAGGGAATGCCAGTACGTAATGCTGAATATAAGTGGCTCTGAACTTTATTGCACAGGCACCGAGTGTTCTTTGGTTTCAAATAAAAGGGCCCTTTCAGGCATCCGGGATGGAGGCAGCAGCCCTGGCATGTGTTTGAAGCTGATCTTTGGTAGCCTAGCTGGAGGAGCATTGGATCAAGGCGTCCCTGGCATCCCCGCCTCTCTGCAGGTTACCGAGGTCTGGCTCCATGCCCTCAGCGTTTCCCTCAGCGTGCTCCTCTTCGGACTCACTACTGGACTCCTCAGTGGAAATCTGTGGCCTGTGGAGCTGCATCAACATCCTCGTCCTCCAGTGGCCCCCCTCCTTGCCAGAGTCAGATTGTGGAGAGTGCAGCATTCAACCATGATCACTGACACCCACTCTGGAAGGTATTGTAGTGCTCCCCCTGAACAGTCCAGGCATCGGAAGTGCATCTTGAGAAGACCTATGGTCCTCTCTACCACCACCCTTGTGGAAGCATGACTTGTATTGTGATGCTTCTCTACCTCTGTTCTTGGATGGTGGAGGGGCGTCATGAGCCTTCTCTTCAGCGGATAGCCCTGGTTACCCAGCAGCCATCCATCAAGCCGGGCTGGAGCACTGAAGAGCCCCGGCACCTGGGAGTGTCTGAGGATGTAGGCGTCATGGGAGCTGCCTGGGTACCTTGCACAGGCTTGCAGAATCTGCATCCTGTGATCACTATCTGCACGTTCATGGAGTGGAAGCCCTTCCTGTTGATGAAGGCACCGGGTTCACCTGCTGGCGCCTTGATGGCCACATGTGTACAGTCTATTGCACCCTGGACGCGGGGGAAGCCAGCAATGGCCGCGAAGCCTCTGGCTCGCTCAGCCTGGCTGGCCTCCTCTGTATGATAAAGAATAAAGGTCAGTACTCACCTGAACAGAGTGTCTGTCAACAGCTTGACGCAACTGTGGACAGCTAATTGGGAGACTCCACAAAGATCCCCCACTGACCCCTGGAAAAAGTCAGAAGCCTAGAAATTGAGGCCACTGTGACCTTCAGAGCCACTGGCATGGTGTCCACCCACACAGTTTGGCCTGATCTCAGGCCCAATCATCTGGCAAATGGAGGGCACTGTCTCCCTTGAGAGGCGAAGCCTCATTCGGCATTACACATCAGACATATTGAGGTAGCTGCATCACCGCCTGTAAACCCTGGCAGCAAAATAGTGGTGTCTTCTGTGGCCCCTTCCACCTTGGACTGCCTGCTGGCCCTGCGCCTGAGTCTCTCCTCCCACAGGTCCCTTCCCTTGATGCTGCATAGGGACACTTGGCCTCCTCTCCCTTCTGCCCCTCTCTTCCTCCTCCTCAGAGGAGGTGCCTCCAGTGGAGACCACAATCCCCATTACCAGGGTAAGGAAAGGCTATCTGAGACCCGGAAGGGTCCACATGGTCTGAATCCTCAGGGGGCCTGGCAGACAGCAATGAGTCCTGAAATGAAGCCTGGAAATGCTAAGAATGAAGCCCCGAACAGAGATGAAGCTGCCAAGTACCAATAAGCAACCAGCAGCAAACTATCTCCAAAACTCCTCACCACTCACAATGCTGCTGACCCTTTTAGTCTGCCCTTGGATGAGGCTGGCCACCTGGTCCATTTTGCCCGTGCGACGAGCAGAAAATCACACGGGCAAGGAAAAATCAGTCAATTGGACTGTTAAGGGCCTTAAGTAATTAATTAATGGCAGGTGCCGCTCTGGCATCCACGCGTGCCCGCCGAGCGAAATATCACGCGAGTGCGCGATGACATCGGGACCCTTGCCCGACGCCATCGCGCGCAATTTTACACCCGATCAGTTTGGGTGCGCGCCCGTTCGCGGGATGTAAAATTCTGCCCAATGTGTCACACAAGTCTCCTCCCAACCGTCTTCATTTAGCCCCATCAACAAATCCTTCTATTTCTTTACAGATTTCAGAGAGTACCCACTGATCTGCTGGACTGTAGGGGACCAAAAGGATCATTGAATAAATATTTGAAGCAGACTAGAATTAGATTGAAATTGTTCCAGGTACCAGCTGTTATATTTGAATGACCTCTTCCTGTCCTGTGGATTTGTATAATTCGAAGATCAGGAGAAAATAAAAAGGAAAAACCACATAGATCACAGATGGCAATGTAATGGGTAAATGCCAACTGGCAAAGGTGGATAACAAAAATAAATAATTACCATGTTATTTCACAAAAATATTGTCAACATAAGGTTGTTGTTAGCAAAGGTAATCCAGGACTATAATCCCTCTCAAAGGTTTTAAATGAGGGGAAAAATTAGGAATATCTTGGAAAGGGAATTAACAGGAACTGGGTGACACTGGAGGTTAGATCTCACCTTTCAGCTGAGACTTGGGTTTAAATCCAGGCCGATGGGATAAAAGTCTCTTCTGTCTGCTGACTGTACGAGCCCGATTTAAAACGAGTGTGATTAGTTCCTAGTGGATATGCAACATTTGGCTTTTTCAGAATTCAGGATTAATTGGCAATCTCACTCAGGTGGTTGATATGGAAAAAAAAAAATCTCACACTGCTGCAGTAAGGGATGCTCTTCTGAGGTAGGGGCTGGGATTTTACACTAACATGCCGAGTAGAAAACTAATGTATTCAGGTCAGCCATTCATTTTATATGCTGCCCCATTTTACTTTCCATTAACTTGGAAAAAAGGCTTTATAAGTTTGGATGTTTTGCTAGTAGGTATTGGCATCTTCGTAATATTAAATAATGTGGTTAAGAGTCCATGGTGATGCAAATCATGCATGATTTATTATAAATGCATTTGATGAGCCAAGCTTGATATTGCTCTTGCATTGTTCCATGTTTTCTTTGACCATACGTTTTATTCCTTATTCTTGGAATCTTGAGAGCTCATCGATATTCAACAATCCTCATCTAATCTATGCAATGCCTGGCTAGGGTTGATAGTTCATGCAAAAAATATATAATTCTTAGCACTGATTTCTGTCTTCCTTTAATCAGTGGAAAAGAGATAACTTACTTGACCAAGGCATTTGGTCGTATGTCTGACTTGTGCGATAGTGTAAAATGGGTGATAGTGAATTGGCAATTCGCTTTATACATCCCCTGAATTTTATTTACATTTTGAAGGAAGGTACCCTAGTCCTTCTATCCTCTCCTTGTTGATTTGGGTGCAGCTCTGAGGCAGGGGTGTGGAGTCTTTTGTTAATGCAGAGATGGCCTGCTGACCTCGGCCGTCCTCCAGTCTTAAGGCCATTTAAATACAAGAGGCGAGCTCTTTTGGCTCCGTTCCAGAGTCTGGCCAAAATGGAGGGTAAGGTGGAGCATATCTGTAGCAGGTCTCTGTCCTTTTGTGACAGGGGCCAGGTTGGGGGTGGGGGGGTGGGGTTGCAAGCATTGCCTGTAAGAGAAGGTTTTAAGCAAGTAATTTTTCCTCCTACCTGTTAAGCAACACCGACTTTTATTTATATAGCACCTTTAGTAAAGCACACCAAGGTGATTAAAGACAGCCCTTCATGAGTGCGATCAGAATTTCTGGTTCCTAAGAGCCTAGGCCAGTAAGTTTTGTTTCACCACTGGTACCTGGGTTTGACACCTGTTCTGACTAAAAATCAAACCTCCATCTAATTACTCAATCGTAAGATTCCTAAGCCAATCTACAGCATAAAACTGGCCTTACTCCATGTTAATTGGTACTGTCTCAATCAAGAGACTATAATGTATGGCTGTTGTAGAAATTGCAAAGGGAAATTTAATCTGCAATACCTGATCTGGTGTTAGATTCTGTGAGCAAACAGTAAAAAATTCTTTATGATCTTGCTTGCAGAATATGAACATTAATAAATACAGATTTTTTGAAACTATAATGCAGAAATTAAACACTACCCATAACAGTAGGCCAATGGATGCTATAAACATTCAGGCCATTCTACATCTACAGGAGAATAGTTCAAAATGTGCAACCAGGTTACTCTAAATTCTCACTAAATGTGGATCTTTTTCTACTGTGCACAGAGAAGAGATAAGCAAAGATACCGGGGCTCAATTGATTGTGTTCAACAAAGATTACAAGGCAAAACAATAATCCATTTATCCTTTTGTTGCTTTTCAATCTCTGAATGTCTCGTTTTTAGTGATTAAGGTTTGTTAATGTGGTTAAAGCCAATGGATAATTAGGGAATCCTTTAAAGCTTCAGTGGCCAAGTCGGCATAGCATATTTTATGATTGAAGTCTGTGATGTAATTCATCCACTGTTATATACCATCCTTACTCTGATCCCTATGAGAACTTTTTTTGTATAGGAGAGTACCTGGTGAATAAATAAGTTTATAAAAGTAAGGTGGGACTTTAGACTGGAAGTCAAGAAACTAATTTGTTAAAATTATGTCTTCCATTGGACTGTTCACTGCAAAGATGTTGACATTTTTGCAGTGGAAGCCAATTTCATTAATACTCAATCTTATGTACTGATGTATTTCTCCTTTGCTCTTTTGACTGTAGGTTTCTGGAACAAGTAAAGAATGCAAGAACTGATAGCAAGAGTCAGAGATTCAAAGACTGGGCATTTCTGAATGTGGCCATTGCAAAAAAAGACTTTTTTGAGGTACAGATGCTATAGATTGGAAAGAAAATAATTTTGTGGCACGAGGTATTAGCAACGTCACTAAAAGGAGATTATTTGGTCTTTACCTCATTGCTGTTTGTGGAAGCCTGCTGTGTGCAAATTGGCTGTCTTGCCTCTTGCAACAGTGGCTACGCTTCAAAAACATTTAATTGACTATAAAGTGGGATTTCTCTTCTCTTTGTTATTACTTATTTAAGGGCAGGTGTAATTGCCATTGAAAATAAATACAAAATGGTTAGTACGCAAATTGAATATTGATTTGCATAAATTTGGTGTAACTTGTGCGCACTTCAGCTGTTAATGAGCAATTTTCCAGCTGTCCAAAGCCAAACCAAACAAAATTAATTCTCACCAGAATTATCCTTCTGAGTTGCACAAATATATTTTGTATTGCAATTTCAGTCTGCTATGTGTGGTGTATAATTGAGAAAGTTATTAAAAGTATAAATATTTTAAGAAGTGTCATGACTTAAGGGAATTAGAAGATCCGCAGTATTCAAGTAATGAGCTTATGAACTTAAGATGATACTAACCCAGCACCAACTGACTGAATGATGGATGGATGTATTTTTCTGTCAATACCACGATTTAATTATAAGCAATATGTTTCATGAATCATTACATGGTCTGTCTCCTTCCATTAATTAGAGTGAAAAGGTTTTAGAAGGGAGTTCCAGGATGTAAAGTCATGAAGGCAGATGGCTTCTGACACTGATAGTGGAACAAATATACAATAGACTAGATGAAGAACAGATGACATGAGTTTGGATGTATGCCTGGATAAGCCTGCAAGAGTAGGGCATAGCAAACTTGTGGAAATGATTTTAAATAGCAAAATGGATCTTGATGTCAATGCTTGATGGCATTTCTATGCAGCTCACTGGTTAGAACCCTGGAAAATTCATCCAACTACAATGTGCAGCCTGTTTGCAGGAAGGGGAGACGGGAGTGAGTGCAGTTTTGATAGCGACCCCACGGTTGCTATGGAACCAGGAGGACGACTCCTCCTCCTAATTCCACATTAACATAACTTAAAAAATGAAAACTTAACTGTTCTTTACTGGTTTCCAGTGGTTCCTTTAAGGACCACTGGTTAGGGCACTGTAAAACCAGAAAGTCTGAGTGCAGCACAGGTTAAATAGATAATTGGTTTGTTGAAAAATCATCATGGCTGCAGGTGCCCAATTGTGATGATGATGATACAAATAAAACAAATAATCATAATTCATGACATAGTTATAGACAATCATTAAAATTAAAATAAAGTATAAAATATTAAAAGGATTGCACAATTATGATTATTTCAGAATATAAATAATTACAATATGTTGCAAAATGTAGGGGATTGGGCTGTCTCATCGTCTATTTGTTCTGTATCTTATTTGAAGAACGGCACCTTTTCTCCTGAATTTTGTCACGTTTACTTCCGTGAGCTTAGAATAAGAGATAGTGGCAATGAGAGGTGGGATTCAAGAGTTTTCCAGCAAAGTCCAATTAGAGCTTTTTCTGCCTTTCAGCAAGGGAACATCTATTCAGTTGTTTGATTGCATCAGAATAGCATTGGTCCGCGTTACCCAGGATCAGTTTCAGTGCTTATCTGTGAATGCTTTCGTGCTTGTTCACATGCTCTTTGCTGAATTCAGCATTCCAAACACGCACTGTGTATTTAATAGGTCTTACATAAATACTAAATACACAGTTTGAAATATGTTGTGATGCTTGAGTAGACGTAGCATGTGAAGTCTTCCATTTGCTCTCTTAATCATTTCACGCACTTGAGAATCTCATTTGAGGTCACTCTGAATGTAGATTCCTAGTAGTTGAATGAACACTTGTGCAATCTCGGCATCGTCTAAGTTGATGAGAGTGGGATTGAGGGGTTAAGCATGAAACACAATTCCATAGCATCGCACTTTTGGGGGCTCAGTCTCTTGTGATTTGTTATTGCCTGTTTGGTCAACAAATGCATGGATTTTGCTCAATTTGACATTGAGATCCTCAAATTAGCTTTAGGTCCTTGAGTAGATGTAATGATCTTAACAGCCAATACTAATACTGTTCCTGTAAACACAGTTGCCTTCAATCCACTTTGCAGCACATGCCACAACTCATTCACAGTTTTCCTTGTGAATCGTACTGTTACCAATAGCTGTGGGCAGTGCATCTCAGTCTGTAAATGCAAATACCAGGGAGTGGGCACAGAGCAAATCTAATCCAGCCAAGCACACCCTGCATCCCTTCATTAGTCATCTTTTCTTTTCTCTTCTAAGGAGTACAGATGAAGGGTTTTCCTTGGGAAAATCATTGTGGCCCTATTGGAGAAAAGTGCCATCACTGCCATCAAGGGTCTTGAACACTTATTGGCGGCAGCAAAATAAATAAAGGACATGTTCTGAGTCATGGACATCTTGGCATTGGGTTTTTTTTATGATCTCCTGTGTATGTGTGTGATTAAAAGGTGAGAGAGTCAAATTCTAATAGCTATAGGTTACTAACAAGGTTAAAGATAATTTACTCACAAATGGAATAACTATAATGTCATTTGATACTAATCACTCAACACTTTTACAAAAGGTTTTAGCGTTTAAAAATTCAATTAGAAACTGTAGGCAGTATTTTTTGCATCACAATAGATTACTTTGTCACATGTAACACCACAGTTCAGAAAGGAAATAAAAAAAAAGAATGGCTTTTAACCTATTAACTGATTTATAATGCTCTGCACTGCAAACTACACTGCTCAGGGTTGTAAAGAAGATACCAAACTGCCTCGGGTCTGCAAAAATTCTAATCAACACGTAGACAAAAAAAGAAACAACACTGTGGCGGATGCTGAAAATTATCTTTATATAAGGATGTACTTCAATTGGTCTCATGTGAAGATTACAAATAACACAGCTAATATTTAAACTCTGGCAATATACAACTTAATAAAACACAAGTAACAATAGCACGTGCTGCAGAGCAGTTACACCGCTTTAAAATAGGCAGGAGGAGACGATCTGTAATGGAATAGGCTCACAAGAAATTGATCTTTTCAGTGCTGTTGGCAGTTGCGACGGGGGCATCAAATCCAAATTCAATAATATCTCACTTCAGCAGGAGCCTTTAAAATGCACAGCATGCTGCCTCTGCGGCGAGCTGGGTCACAAACACGTCTCGGGCTAAAACAACACTGATCTCAAAGGGGGAAATTTTGTCCACCAAAATCAGCTGCTGAAGCAGGAATGTAATAATTTCTCACAGATTCTGTGGCATTTGATACAATTGGCCTTGTCGAGAATAAATAAGTGTGAAGCGAAAATGCGTTATTTGGGCACACGAGCGCTGGGGTTCGTGCCCTGCCTGCGCCCATCGCCGTGAATGTAGACAGCACACAAATTTCATGCTGCCTCCTCATGTCAATGGTTGGACCATGCAGTCCAGTGTGACCTGCGCTGTTGGCCCACTGCATGCTCCACAGGGAGCCTAAGAACATGCAAGGCTAGCACATATTCCAGATAGCCTCCAGCACATAAAGGCAATATGTCCCTCTTAAAGAGAAGCTGCACTCATTAACAGATAACTGTTGCTCATTGATATTGGCGCAATCTACACAAGGCATATGGAAAACCAAGCCATGGAGGGGGCTCCCAGGTTCACAGATGCGGCACTGGAGGCAAGAGTGACCAAGGTGGATAGGAGAAGAGGGGAATGTTTTCGCAGAGAGCCTGGAGGCCCTCAAGATAGACATTCTGAAGGGAGTGGGAGGAGGTGGCAAGAGAGGTCAGTGCTGGAGTCTGGCCTTGAGGACATTTGCAGCAGGGCCAAAAAAGTTTAATGACTTTGCAAATGTGGTCAAGGTCAATCAATGTATCTTTACATTCACATCTCATATTTACCCATCTACCAGCCTCCCACACTGCTCAAAGTACCACATCCCCATTACTCACCAGCATTCAGGACTCACGTCTTACAGTTTAGGGACTAAATCAAAAAGCAGAACCACAGAGGTAATAATCTCTGGATTACTATCTGAGCCACAAGCAAATTGGCATAGGGTAAATACAATTAGAGATTTGAATGCATGCCTCAAAGTTTGATGTGGGCTTGTAAGAAAGGTACTGCAGTAATCATGAGAGACATTAATCTTCATATAGATTGGATGAATCAAATTGGCAAAAGTAGCATGAAGGATGAGCTGATACAGTGTATTCGGGACAGTTTCTTTGAACAGTAAATTCTGGAATGAACCAAAGGAACAGGCTCTTTTAGACCTGGTACTGTGTAATGAGACAAAATTAATTAATGACCTCATAGCAAAGGATCCTCTAGTTAAGAATAATCACACATGATAGAATTATACATTCAGTTCAAGGATGAGAAATTTGGGTCTGAAACTAGAGTCTTAAACTTAAATAAAGGCTATTACAAAGGTATGAAGACAGTGAGAAAAGGTTGAGCAGGTTGGGCCTGTACTCATTGGATTTTAAAGAATTAGAGGTGATCTTACTGAAAGAGATAAGATTCTGTGAGGCTTGACAGGGTAGAAGCTGGGAGGATGTTTCCCCTCATGGGGGAATCTACAACTAGAGACCAGCTTCAAAGTAAGGGGTCTCCCATTTAAGATGTGGATAAGGAGGAATTTCTTCTCAGAGGGTTGCTGGTCTTCAGAATTCTTGTGCCCAGAGAGCAGTGGAGGTTGGGCCATTGAATATATTCAGTGTCAAGTTAGGCAGATTTTTGATTGGAAAAGGAGTTATGGTTTATGGGTGACAGGCAGGAAAGTAAAGGCCACAATCAACTTAGCCATGATCTTATCAAATGGTGGAGCATGTTCGAACCTCAAACGCATCTCTCACTGATCCCACATACCCTCAGGTATTCATCTATGTCCGGCACCCAAATATAATGCAAGATAGTCACTTACATTCTACCCTCTGTTTTGCAAGACAATTTCGCCCACAGCAGGCACGAGCAACAGAGAATTGTTGATGGACCAGCACAAGTCTATCCATTGATTCTGACAGAGGAGATGGTGCTATGAATCATGATGATTGTTGCAATGGAACTGGTGACATGGAGACCATCGAGGCTGATAGTAAGTTACTGCTGTATGACCCTTCTCACCCTCATCCTGATATCTGGCATGAAATGAAAGCTACAGATAATGTGGCCTTGGACTACCTGCTTTCCTCATCACCAAACTCCCTCAACCCAACCCTCGATACCCTACACCCTCCCCCCCACCCCCGTCACTCTCAGCCTCCCTCTTCTTTTCTGCTTTCAGATACCCATGAATTGCCATCTAGCCAGCCACAGCACACTCAGGAGCAGGAAGGACAAAAGCTCCACACCCAACCGATGAGGAGGCACCATCACTTGATTTGTCACTCACCTGCTCAGAGTGGCACAGCACAGAGCTTACAGGTGAACACAGAATTGGGATCAGCATCTGGTGAGTCACCGGGCACTAGTGAGTTGCAGCCAGGCCACTGGAAAAGGATAGCATATGTGCCAGCCCTCCAGAGGGCAGGTTTGCACAGGGGCTCTACTACAGGGGACTTGGATGAGGACATCTTTAGCATGGCCTACAGGATAACTCTGATGAAAATGCACAGCAAAATACTTGGTGCATTGGCAGGCCTGCCAGATAATCTTCTGCCAGCCTGTTCCATGTTCCAATGTGCCACAGGGCATCATGCAGCACTTAGGGCCCATCCTTTCCACCACGGAAGTGGTGCCCAACTCCCTGAAAGCACTAATTGATTCAACCATAATAGGAGCATCCGGTGGCCGTGTCACATGTCTTAGCTTCCACTGCAGCACCGAGATGCTGGGTGACTTCTGCCTGTGCGGAGTGAAAACACAGACAGAGGTCAGAGGATCCCGGATTGCTGCCATGCCAGCTCAGACTGCTGCCATTATGGCTGTGGATCTCCATGCTCAAAAGGGACATGAAGGCTCTGGCAGCAGTTCAGCAATCTGTCCTCCAGCAGATTACTAGGAATGCGGAGATGCCGCCCTGTGGAAGTGGCAGTGGCTCTGTGGAGCACAAGGCTACTGTCCTCTCTGAATGACAGCATTCATGCTCCTACCACTGCCACTCTGCCAATCTGCCGGCTATTGCCTCTCAGAGAAACAACCAGGTGGGTTTCATGGTGGTTGCTGACAGTAGTTTCACTGAAAGTATGCTCTCGGATAGCCAGTTTGGTTTGAAGGGCTCCTCCTCCCCGCTTCCTCCTTTTCCCCCTCCTCCCGATACCTGGAGGCAATGGCTGTATCCTCATAATAGAGATGTTGTGGAGCTTGTAGCAGCCCACCACAAACTCTGAGACCTACAGAAAACGCCCTAAGGCTCTCCCCGAGCAGCCAAGACAGCGAACCATTGTTTCAGCAGGTAGATTGCCTACTCCACGATGTTTCGTGTGGTTCTGTCACTTCCATTATACATGCACTCTCTCTGCCTGGTGGGATGGCAGACAGGGGTAATCAGCCACATGTAGAGCAGGCAGACCTTGATCCAAGCAGCCACCCTCGGGTTCCTTAAAGAGGGCCAAGAACGGTGTGTAGGGCCGACTGGGTCAGGATAAATGCATCATGGGTACTGCAATGTAACGCGCATTCACCATCATGATGTTCTTGGCATTGTCACAGATCAACTGCAGAGTTATGGAGAGGAATCTCATAGTTACTATGCATCCCCTCATTGTTATGGGGGGCCCCCACAGTGCCATGTATGTGCATTCGATGGTGCCTGCGCCATTGGGAGTCCTGCTATTATGACAAAGCTGCATGCCCTTTCATTCTGTTTGTCCCTCCTGAGTGAGAGGATGATGTACTGTCTTTGTCTGGAGATGATGCCCTCTGTGACCTCCTGGGTGCTCCAATGAATGGTGCACTTGGAGATGTTTCCCTCTCCTGCTTGTAAGGACCCAGATGCACAAAAACCTAAGGCGATGGTGACTATCATAGCCACTGGCAGTGCCATCCCTAACCTGGTGCGAGGCTTCAGGTCAGGTTGAAGAGGTGGCACAGTTCAGTGACCGCCTCCCTGTTGATCCTGAATCACCTCAGGCATTGCTCCGGGATCAGGTGTAGGTGGGACAAGTGCTTTTGAAAAGCCTTTGATGGATAGGGTCTTCTGTATAGAACCCTCCTCCCCTCTATTCCCAGAGCTTCCTGTCTCTGCAGCACTTGTTTCATCTCATTGCCATGTTGCAGATTAGGGAGGTACTACTGCAGCCACAGCCTCCACACCTCGGCTAACAATTCCCGTGTTTTCCCTGATTTTAAACACCAGGGCCTGAATTTTCCACTCGTTGGGCGCACATGATCGGCGGGCCTGGGAGTGGACGGGAAATGAGCCCCCAACCACGAGTTTGTGCTGACTGGCCAAGTAATGGCCAGCCAGCATGAAACGGGCCTTGTGAAAGGCCCAGCAGTACCGCTGGGGGTGGGAAGAGGGCGGGCACTGATGTCACCGCGGGTGCTGGTGAGCGCTTCCACTGAGCTCCCTGAAGGCAAACAGCTGCCTCGGGAAGCTGCAGACCTCCACAGAATAAACATAACAACAAAAAGGCTGCAAAATATGTCCATACAGTGCAATCAAGCACCTGAAAGCATACCTCATAAAAAAAAACCATTCCCCAGATATCTCTCTCTATTTTATTTCCTCGTGGAGATTTCATCCCGCCCAGGATCAGGGTTTGAACAAAAACGTAAAGGCCGCCTGGCCGATTGGCCCACCTGCCAACCAAAAACGACTTTCAATATCCTCCTTATTGGGCTTAATTGCCTGCTTGATTGTCGACGGCGCCCATCCGACTGCCGTGCCCGCCTGCTGTGCGAGATATTGCGTGTGCGCGCGACGCCATCTCGCGCTATTTTGTGATCGGATGGATTGGGTGCCCGCCCGCCTGCGGGCTGTAAAATTCTGGCCCGGTTCTCAAAAAACACCTCCAAAAACACAGCATAGCTCTCCCACAAACTCAGTCTAAGCAGAAGTAACCTCACCTGCAAGCTGTTGTCTGGTCCTAATGCTGGGTCCTCGTGCATAGCCTTCGGTGAGCGACAAACATCCTTACGGATCTGAATTTTGCGCCCATTTTTCTTACAAACTACCCACGACCCGGGAAAGTCAAAAATTAAATTAGCAAACCAAAGTACTCAAATTCAGTTATTTGAGATCAATATGAAATAATTGGGATTTCAGATGATTTCCCATTCAGATTTCATTTTATCCAGTAGGAATGCCTAGTTCCCAAATGGAAAAGAATGATAGAGTGTGCACGTAGTGTCACCTCGGTATTGTTATGGTTACATGGTAGTGATTTTCCCCCTAACAATGTTAAATGCCATCCAGCCAAATAGATTTTGGCACTGGGGAGACGATCTATTTGGGAAGCATATGCTGTTAACTTTTAAATTAACATTTAAAACGTTTCAACCTGGATTTACCTCTGTACAGTAATATTATTCCTCAGTTACCTTTGATTCTGTTGTGATAGCACAAGCGACAAATCAAGTGTTGCTAATTAGCCTTGCTCCACACTGAACTCGATCATAATGAAATATCACAATTTAACTCAAATTAAATAAAGCCAATTCTCAGTGGAAATAGTCCGATTTGTATTTTCTATGGTCCTTCAGACAATAAACGAGTTATGAAAAAATTACATTTGAAATAGAGTTCAACCTTTCCCACTTGTAATGCTGCAAATTTCCGCTAAGTATTAATCTGCTGTGAGTCATACAGTGAAAGGATATCATGAATATTCACCTTGATGATATAACTAATGTAGGTTAGGCAGTTTAAGTAACAATATTTCAAGACCAATCGCAAATATATTACAGACTAGAAACTAGTGCTGGCTACACTAATAGATGGAAACTTTAACCCGGCTCCCATCCCACAATGTCCAAGAGTGTGTCGGGCCAGTGGGGTGGGGGCTAAAAAAGATTCTAAATAGTGTAACATGACAACAACTACCATTTCTAAGGTGCGAACATTGTGTCCTTATATCCCATTCGAGGGGTAGGACACCTCATTATAATATTTAAATAAGGTTCTTAAAGATCAGCTGGAGGCCTGTTTTACATTTAATGCTGGCAGGCTGAGATTCCCAGGGCTCAGGAAACACGGTAACTACAGAGAAGCTGTAATAACCCAATCAAGCAGGTAAGTGCTTTTTTTTTTAAGCTTTGCTCGTAGGCCTGGCTAAGCGGGAGTGTTCTACCTGCCCCTTGAGCGGTAATCTTCTGCTGCAACTTGGCCAACAATAGCACCAACCCCTGTCAAAACCACAAGCCCGAGCATTGTGCCACACTATTGCTCCCGGCACCCCTTCCTTCCTGATTGCCAGTCTCACACACCTCTCTCCAACCCCCAGTCTTTCCTGGTTTCCATGGATCATCCCCAATGGACCTTGGCTACAGCCTTCCACCACTGGCTTTCACAGCAGCTCGCTGGCCATTCTGTCAATCTGCATCTGATGGGCAGGAATCAGGGTAACTAAACTATGAGGTCTTTGCCATTGAATCCAGCAGGTCCTCTGCATTCCTGGAATTTCCGGGCTTGTCCTCTGCAATCATGGGTTGAATCATCCCAGATCTGCTGTGAGCCCCCCTAAAAATGATGTGGTGCTGTCGGTGAAGGCTGGCGCTGATGACTGAGTGCTGACCGAAGCAACATAGGCAAACAAATGTTGAAGTCCCGAGCAAATTGCAGCCCACCAGTTGCACGTCACTTCTATGCGGTTGTGAAACACATCGGCGTATTTTCCCGCTGATGTGGGTGGACAATCCAGCAGTTGAGGGGGGAGGTGCTCGGGGGCGCGATTCTGGCCTAATAATGATATGCAGATGTATTACAATGAGGTTCCCGATGTCCAATGGTGGGGTACACGGCCTGTCATTGGCGGGCTGAGTGGATGATCGCAAACTGGTTTTACACCATTGTGAAACCAATCGCACCATATTATCCGCTCACGTCACCAAACATGGCCGACGCCAGCGGGCATGGAAAATCCCGGCCCATGTTCCGCCGCATCCATCCCATATCCCCAGAAGTAACAAGGCAATGTGCTTGCACATTCCTTTTGTCTGTTATTTTAATGCAACTGTTAACCCATCTACTTTAGATGAATCAACCTAATATCTATATTTGAAATTACAAATAAAAGGAGTGTCTTACAGATATTTGTTAATAGCAGTGAGAGTCATTTCTCACCATCCCTGACACATCTGCTCTAAAAGGGGAAGAAGAATATTAACTTAATTGGATATTTCACATTATCATTGGACTACACAAAATGTATGATTTGTAATTAGTGGCCTAGCACTATTTCTCTAAGGCTTTCATTATTTCTAATATTGATCAGGAGGAATGTCATGAGACTTGTGTCCTTATTACATTTGTTTCCATTTTTGCTTCCTTCTTGGTTGCTTCAACAAGTATATTAAAAAAGTCTGAAGAGTCACATTCAACCCAAAATATTGACTGTTTTTCTCTCCACAGATGCTGTCAGAGCTGCTGAGTACTTTTAGCGCTTTGTTTTTAAATGAAAATGTCACATGAGAATTAAGTTTGAAACCCCCAGCCCTGAAGTCTACTTTACACTCACCTTGTCTGTCCTAATTAGGAAACAACAGTTTTGTCCACCAGCATTGTCTCTGCCCATGTGCAGTTGATGCCCACTTTACACAAATTAATCAATGGCCTGTAAAGGCAACTGCTGCTTCAGCTGACGTTTCAATGTAATTGGTTTGATCTTTAGACACTTACCCAAAGATTTACCTTTTCCTCTAGTAATAAATTTGTCTGCTATACATTTATGCAGGTTGTTTTATTTCATCCTATAGAGTTGATTTTAACTTGCCAAAATCTGTTGTAACTATGATGTAGATTTACTATTCTGTTAACACTTCCACTCAGCCTGCTGCCACATTCAGAGAGCTACACTGGGTGGCTGAAGCATCTACCAGCTGAAGCATGTGCTGTGTACTCTCCAACCTGTTTCACTGGCGATGGAGCTGATAAGGGTAAGTTTTAAATTATTTTTGTAGAGTCAAGAGGAGCAGCAAGATAAAAATAAACCTGTACATCTACCAGCACAGCTTCCCCATTCTGTGATCACCACTCCTTTCCCTCAACTTATCTTGCTGCTGGCCTTGTGGCACCTGAGTATGCCCATTACTGGGTTGACCAGAATCCAGTTTGCTGCACTGATGTGCCCATTTAGCAGCCATAGCTTACCAATTCCATCTAACTGAGGTCGTGGTGTCATCTGTCCAAATGTTAAAATTGATCCCTAGGTGTTTGTGTACTGGTCCTGAACAATATTCCCTTTAAATATTCTTTGTTGTACACAGCCTGTTTATATTGATGCCTGGTATCTTTAAACATTTTGCTCAGCCGCTGTATCTTTCAAGGAACAATTTGTCAGTGGCCTGTGAGGCACCTTCCAGATTCTTGCAAGACTACGCACTCGTGCAACCTCGCGAGAAGTTTTAGCCTGAACCCATACTGAAAACATACCACCCATTTAGGACAATTTACAAAACATTCAAGAGTACCCTACAACTACAACTTGAATAAGGTGATTAAATTTGCACATGCACACAACTTTCTTAAGTGGTGCTTGAGCTCCAGTCTAAGTAAGCATAATTGAACTGATTCATGTGGTGAGCAGAATATTCACACCCCATGATCAGAGACCATACGCATCAGTAAAGTAGTGTTCATCTTCCTTCACGATATTGGAATTTCATTCCTCGATCTTTACCAACTGCAAACATTTTCACTGCATTGCAAACAATCTAAACTTTGAAGCAAAGGCTAATGCAAATGCTCATCTTTAGCACAGACTAATTTAAAAAATAATGATCAATTTCCCTGATTCTCCCTATCAAAAATCTAACATCCATTTCCTAAGTCACCACTATGCCATAGGGTCAATCCGTGCAATCATTTGACCATTCCAAAGACAAAAAAAATGTCCTTCTGCAAAGCATCTGTAATATGCCTTCAAGAGATTCTGTCAGGACAGGGGCAAACCAATTAAAGGGTAAAGCAGCAGTGTAGCGCATGAGTCAAGCTTCTTCATATAATTGCATTATAGTCCTACTTGTGTGACCAGGATCTGTTTTAAAAAAAAACTATTTTTATCATTCAGTTTTTCTGTTTCATGACATGCCTAAGTCTGATGAGCTGACTAGTAGTTATTTTTTTAGAAAAAAAGACATTTATAGCTGCAATGGAGTACTTTTATGACATCAAAGCAGTATTATGATGATGAGTGGTTGAAAAGCTACTCGTCATGGAGCTTCCACTGAGTCATTTTGAAGTGCTTTTACTGTGATTGCTTTCTGGTTACTGCTATTGTGTTCTTGGTATTGCTTTCATTAAACTCAGAATACAAATAAGTAATCTGCCGAGTAACAAATATTATTGATTTAACTAGCTGTCCAGTAGACATTAATTTCTCAGATTCACAGATATTCAAAACTTAACAGGAAAATATAATTGGGAATAAATTGTTATATATTGTAAAGACAAAATACTGCGGATGCTGGAAATCTGAAACAGAAACAAAAAATGCCGGAAAAACTCAGCAGGTCTGACAGCGTCTGTGGAGAGAAAGACAGAGTTAACGTATCGAGTCCGTATGACTCTTCTTCAAAACGTTAACTCTGTCTTTCTCTCCACAGATGCTGTCAGACCTGCTGAGTTTTTCCAACATTTTTTGTTTTTGTTATATATTGTGCCTGATTGGTGATTGTAAAACGGGCACAAAACATACCAATTTAGTAGCGGGATGACCTGCACCCAATTTGTGGGGCCCATTTTTTCGGCCTGCCAAATGGACAGCTATACAGACATTAGGCCCATGAATATGGGCCTAAAATAGTGCCAAGGCTAGGGGGCTCTGACAACGTTCCAGCAACAGTACTGAAGGCCTGTGCTCCAGAACTTTCCACACCCCCAGCCCATCTGTTCTAGTACAACTACAACACTGGCATCTACCCGGCTATGTGGAAAATTGCCCAGGTATGTCCTATACACAAAAAGCAGGACAAATCCAATCTGGCCAATTACTGCCCCGTCAGTCTACTCTCCATCATCAGTAAAGTAATGGAAGGGGTCATCGATAGTGCTATCAAGCGGCACTTGCTTAGAAATAACCTGGTCACTGACGCCCAGTTTGAGTTCTGCCAGGGCCACTCAGCTCCTGACCTCATTACAGCCTTGGTTCAAACATGGACAAAAAAAGAGCTGAACTCCAGAGGTTAGGTGAGAGTGGCTGCCCTTGACATCAAGGTAGCATTTGACCCAGTGTGGTATCAAGGAGCCCTAGCAAAACTGGAGTCAATGGGAATGAGGGCGAAACTCTCCTCTGGTTGGAGTCATACCTAGCACAAAGGAAGATGGTTGTGGTTGTTGGAGGTCAGTCATCTCAGCTCCAGGAAATCACCGCAAGTGTTCCTCAGGGTAGCGTCCTCAGCCCAACCATCTTCAGCTGCTTCAATGACCTTCCTTCCATCATAAGGTCAGAAGTGGGGATGTTTGATGATGATTGCACAACGTTCAGCACTTTCGCGACTCCTCAGATGCTGGAGCAGTCCATGTCCAATTGTTGCAAGACTTGGACAATATCTAGGCTTGGGCTGACAAGTGGCAAGTAACATTCGCACAACACAAGTGCCAGGCAATGACCATCTCCAACAAGAGAGAATCGATCTATCACCCCTTGACATTCAATGGCATCACCATCACTGAAGCCCCCACTATCAACTTCCTGGGGGTTACCATTGACCAGAAACTGAACTGAACTAGCCACATAAATACTGTGGCTACAAGAGCAGGTCAGAGGTTAGGTATCCTGTGGCGAGTAACTCATCTCCTGACTCCCCAAAGCCTGTCCACCATCTACAAGGCACAAGTCAGGAGTGTGATGGAATACTCTCCACTTGCCTGGATGAGTGCAGCTCTAACGACACTCAAGAAACTTGATACCATCCAGGACAAAGCAGCCCGCTTGATTGCCACCCCTTCCACAAACATTCACTCCCTCCACCATCGATGCACAGTAGCAGCAGTGTGTACCATCTACAAGATGCAATGCAGGAATTCACCAAGGCTTCTCAGACAGCACCTTCCAAACCCACGACCACTACCACCTAGAAGGACAAGGGCAGCAGATACATGGGAACACCACCACCTGGAAGTTCCCCTTCAAGTCACTCATCATCCTGACTTAGAAATATAGCACCATTTCTTCACTATCGCTGGGCCAAAATCCTGGAACTCCCTTCCTAACAGTACTGCGTGTGTACCTACACCACATGGTCTGCAACGGTTCAAGAAGGCAGCTCACCACCACCTTCTCAAGGGCAATTAGGGATGGGCAATAAAGACTGGCCCAGCCAGCGAAGCCCACATCCCGTGAATGAATTTTTAAAAATGCAAATTAGGGGCTCAACACTTGTCAAAGGATCGACTGAGAGGAATAGATGATAGGTTTATTCTGTCCATGCAGCCACCAGCCAAAGGCAAGTTTTAATGTAATTGACAAGAAAACCAGACATCACAGGTGGAAAACATTTTTTGCTGTGATCTGGAATGCAGTGCCTGAAAGAGAGTGGTGGAAACAGTTCCAATTATAACTTTCAAAATGGAATTGGATAAATACTTGAAGGGGAAACATTTGCAGGACTACAGGGAGGGGCAGATGAAGCACTTAAAAATTTATTTTCTGAATAAAAAAAATCACCTCCCAATGGAGCCAGGAAAAGTAAGGGTGCTTCCTCCACTCCACAGGAGTCATAATTGTTTCTCTCTTCCTCAACCAAAGCGGTCCACAGTTGCTAGGGTGGCTGCTGCCAATGAAGCAGGGAGACCAAAAGTGAAGGCTCCCGTTGGATGTGCTGCCTGTAAAGGCACAACTAATGCTGACAGCACACCCCAATTATTGTCACTCTTGACCTTTTGCTTCAGGCTGCTTATCTAATGCCAAGTCCAGGCCACAGCTAATTTCTACCTCAAAGTGCACAGAATGTCCTTTCAAAATTCAAACTAACACTGCATTCTTCCTAATATAGCTCCCCACTAAGAGGCATAGATTTAAAATTCAGGCCTGGAATAAAACACTTCAAGCAAATGATATGGCATATTGATTTATTCTCTATCATTGACTCCTGCATAAAAAATTTTGTTAACAAACTATAGCCATATTGAAAAGGCTGCAAATCAAAATGAAGTATTTGATTGCTTACAGGATATGTCTATATTTATAAACTAATTTAAACAATCGGTTAGTTTCCCAGTCATTTACGTTTTATTTTAAGGTAACTATTTAGATTATCTGTAAATTTAAGATCATCAACAGTGGCAAATTTCTCTACTTTTGGCATTCACCGCCAACATTAAGCACTACCTGCCTTGATGCTTCATAGGTCACTACTCGACTAGGCTCTCTCTGTTCTGCCTTAATGCACTCTAATGACAACCTCAGGAAGGGATGGTCCAACTGAGCATCAATCCAACTGCATCAAGCATTTCTGGTTTCCACATGAGCCATCCCTGTGGCTTTTGAGTGAAATTGCTAATTTCATGCCAATTCAAGCTCAATTCTGGGCTCATGCAAATGGAAGTTGGTTTAAGAATATTCAAACTGATTTCACATAGGACCTTCCAGTTAATAAATATTTATATAGCTTAAAAATAAGACGGATTCAGATTTGGTCTACAGGGTGGTTAAGCAGCATCCAAACTGGAACATGCTGAACTACCCCATACACAAACCATAGTGCAGCAGTTTGAACTATTTAATGCATTAAAGCTCCCTTTTTAAGCATTGAATCTCTAACCTCTAATCTAAAATCTCTACTAAAGGATTCAATATTACAAAGCCTTTGCATTCAAACCTTGGAATAGAGCTATGTGGCAATGACAAAAAAAAACCTTGGCTTTGAAATTAGATTAAGCTGTTGTTAATTTATTGAAAAACTGAATTTGTTAGCTTAAATATTCAATCGACTATCAGCTTTCCAATTTATACTTCATTCAATTATATGGAGGAGGCTTTGAAAACATGAAGCTATTAAGTCTGGGCCAGATAATTTGCTATGATACTCTTTGTAAACACATCAGCGGCAGCTGCAACAGCCATGCAGAGTTCTGATTCTACACCCTTAACTTGCCGGTTAAAATTGTAGCACTCACCTTTTGCTGGGCTAACATGAAGTAGCAGTGGAAGTAAGTTTTGATTTACTTTATAACCTCTTCTAACCTTATAAACCAGTGCATGTCCTCCATTTTTCAATGCTAGCTTCATTGGCCTCATTCCATCTTCTATGGTAGGGCTTTCAGTTATCTTGGCCCTACTCTGGAACTCTCTCCTTAAACACATCCATGTTTCTACCCCTCTCATCGCCTTCAAAAGCTTCCTCAAAACCTATTGCTTCAACCATGCCCACAGTTATTTTCCTAACACTTTTGCTACTAATCCTTTTCAATATCTTCATAAACAATTCTGTACCTCAGTAAGTAGAACTCGTCAAGTTTGTTCAAGTACAAACAAATGAATCATGGGAACCCATCTGCGATGTGAACATTCCTAAAATGCTAATTAGTACCAGTTGGACTTGACAAGATTTTACCTTGCCCAAATCAATTTTTCATTACCAAAAACTGATACTTGGATTCAAATATACCCTAGAAGGAATAAACAGTGTACTCTTGGTATCAAACTAGTCAGAAGACAATGGAAGAGCTGCAACAGATTCCAAACATATCAGAGGAAGTTGGAAATGAGAAAACCAAACAATTAAAACATTGTTTATGGATGACTACGTACTTTATTTTTCAACTTCCAACTGGTAAATAGTCCATCCTAAGATTCAGTGTATTTTTCCAACTCCATTTAATACCTTTTAATATTATTGATAATCCTAAAGGCAATTCCTAAAGATTTATTAATATCCCAGGGTTGCAATATGATCCAAATATACTGTCATTCAGGCAATCTGATGGGTAATTTGATTGGTTGACAATGAATGGATTCATTTTCTGAAATATATTAAGGATTATGACTTCCGTATATTAGTCATAATAGTGACACATAAGCTCACACATGAATGAAGAGTTTAATCTAACAATATTTTAATTTGAAACTTTATCATTTTGGTTACGTTTCCACTGGCAGGAAGATTGGTAACCAGGGGATACAGATTTAAAATAATTGGCAAAAAATCCAAGGTGAAGATGAGGGTTTTTTTTAAAAACTTGGCGAGTTATGATGATCTGGGATGCACTGTCTGAAAGGAGGTAGAAGCAGGTTTCATAACTTTCAAGAGGCATTTTGACTTAAAAAGGAAAAAGAAAATCAAGACTATGCGGAAGGAACAGCGGAGTGGACTGATGTGTAGCCTTTTCAGAGACCTAGTACAGACATGATATGGCAAATGGTCTCCTATTCTGTATGATCCTATGGCCTATGTTAACTTTACACTACAATTGCAGCACCTGGAGTGGCTTTACTTTGCACAGACTCTCAAAGTTGCAGTGTAAATCAGAAGGAAGGTTCTGATCTGACTTGAGACCAATGCCAAGTCATACCCTGTTCTGCCGCAGTCAGATTAAACCATGACGTCAGATTAGCACTGCAAATTTAGTGCTGATGCACAGTTAATTCTTCCCATTCTGACACTCTTGAGTTATAGTGTAAATGTAGCCTTACATCCATGATTTAGTAGTTGCTTATTGTTGCTTATACAGATATTTAGGAGTAGTGAAATCATGCTCTGCAAGAAACTAATTTATTTGCCCTGATAAGGATTCACACGTCAAGTATTGCTCCAAGATTTTATGATTTCAATAAATGATACTCCAACTCCCATGAGTCCAGAGCCCACCTACATGCTTCTATCGCTGCTTTTTTAAAAAAAAAATGCAATGCTGAAGTTACTGATGATTTTGGAATAGAAAACTTGAGTTTGGGAATGGGGATGGATAGCTGAATAATGGCACGTGCTTTTATGAGACTGTCAAAGTGAACAGAAGTAAATCTCTACAGTCATCATTAACAAAATCGCTTTTTCTCAGTTAGTGTGCAATCAACAAGACCAAGGTATTTTACCTCATAATAAATCAGCACAGCTGATTCAGACATATTTACTATCTGTGGCATAAAGGTTAACATGTTGACGGACAGTGTCCATTCCTTCAGCTTCACAGTCTTGGATTTCATTATTAAGCAAGCCAAAGATGCATTAACATGGAGCAGTTCAGGTGCCAAGTTCACCAACTATAATCATATGCATGAAAATTCATTTCCTGTGGAAGCTGATGCCTGCAGTTTTTGTGTGTCTAAAATTTGCTGCTCTGACGTATGAGCTTTTCCGATTAGTAATTCTAATTGCAGTTTATTAGCCTTTCTCTTCTCAGTAATTGAAATTTCTAATATTCAAAATAAGGGCTTAAATAGCCTTTAAATTTCAACAAATTACATGTTCCATAATGGTTTGATTAAGTTAATTCATTGAATTTTCCTTTTCTGTCATTTTAATGGGTTTGTTTTTTACCCAATGACCTCAGCCTCTCCCAGATGCCTGGGCCCACGCCGATGACTCCTGGGGGAAAATTTTAACCTCCCAGGGTGGGTGAGTTTTCGTCTGCGCAGCACATTAAACCACACAATCTGTCAGCAAGCTGCAGAAACTCACCAGCATCTACATTGAAACCAGGAGTGGTTGTTAGCCTGTGGGAAACCACCACCACCATCCCCTCCTGTGGGACAGGCCAGTCTGAGATTTAAGCATGTTAAATGGTGATTAAGTCCAGTTTTAACCCAGGATTGCACAGGTTTCCTGCGCTTCCTGGAACTTGCCAGATAAAGCAAGGTGAGAGGGGCAAGAGGGATTCGTGGTGTTGAGCAATTCACAGGCAAGGAAGCATTTGAATACCAAGACATGACAGCTGCTTCCCTGCATAAGTGAAAGGTTTGTGCTCACAGGACTTGTTCTGATTGCGACATCCGATACTTTGGAAGTAATTTCTGCTACATTGGAATGTTTTGCCTTTGATCTGCACTTCCCCGCTGTCAGCCTTCACTGCAGCATGGGGGCAGCTAATGCAGCTATACCTTGAATACTGATGAGGAACAAAAGGAGTAACACTAGGAGTAGCAGTATTCTTCTCCTCAAGCACGAGCCTGCCGTTTAACAGGGCAGAGGGGATGAGCACAGAGCTCCAGCTTGCAGGAGGCGATTGCCCCAAAGCAGGGCATACAGGTGGAGGATTCGCTTTTTGGACATGGCTGAGCACCTGTGCTTCAGGTTGTTCAGACTTTCTGGTCAGGTGCCTGTTGATATTTGCAGCCTTCTGGAAGGCCTCCCCCCCAAGTGGCCCAGGTGGGCACGCATTGCCAATGGCCATCAAGGTCACCACAGCACTGATTTTAATTTGCCTCTGGCTTCTTCCGAACACCCGTTGGTGACTTTTGTAGAATCTCACAATCTCCTGCTCACACGTCCAGGTCACGTGTTTGCCACTTACTTAGGTACACTTCGCTACGGATGAGGCCAGTCAGAATGAGCGGCTCTTGGATTTTTTGCACTGACTGGATTCCCACAGAAATGGACAGTCATAGATTGCACACGTCTGGCAATCAAGGTGCCCTCAGATCACCCAGCAGTGTTCATCAATCAAAACTCCAACAATGTTCAGCTGCTATACAACCACCGGAAATTCATCATGCATGTCTCTGCAAGATATCCATGGAGCTACCATGACGCCTTCATCCTGTACCTATTAAGTCTCCCACAGATATTTGCACTTCCATGTAGAGTCAGCACATAGTTCCCTGGAGATATGGGAAAGATGTGGCTGATGACATCTGTGAGGAGCCCTACCATTGTCACTCATGAAAGTACAACTGAAGCCATATGAGCACAAGACTGGTCAGTGAGGATGCTGAAAAAGTGGTGCAGGTATCTGGATAGATCTGGGGCTCTCATTATACCAGCTAGGGTTTCTAGAATGGTAGTGGCCTGCTGTGTCGTACACAATATAGCGCAGCATTGAGGACTGGAAATTGAGGAGGAGGAAGGTGATGAGCACTTTGTATCATTGAAGGAGAAAGAGGAGGAGTAAGAGGAGGAGGAATTGAAGTCTGATGTGGTGGGGGGGAACACCTGTAGCTGCCCACTTAGCTGCTAAGGACGTTGTATGATGTTGTGTGTGCCTGCACGCCATTGTAATGGAAAGGTGCTTGGCAGAGCAAAGGTTAACGTCTGACTGGTGAATAGCACCTTAAATATTCAGGAGTATAATACAATAACTCATGCCACACAACCACCAGATAAAAGGGGTTAAAATTAAGAATACTCTTATTAAAAGTGGAAACTTTAATCGCATGCAGCTTCCTTCAGGCTCAGGTAATGCTGGGAGCCTGTGTCTGTCCACGAGGCTGGGCTGGGGTTGAGCTATGACTCCTCCTGATTGCTTTTGCATGGCAGAGACAGAAGGGTATACCATGGAAGTAGTAATTTTAACCCTGCTCCAAAGGAACTATAATCTGCAAGAGTAACTATGGCAACCAGGCAAAATACTCAAGTGCCAGCAAACACTCAAATGAAAAGATTTCATTTTTTCCCAGGGGTATCATATAGTTTAAGAAATTGAGTTGTTAGGGACTATTAATGTTTAAAGATAAATCAGAACACCCTGTGATTAACTGCCAGAACTATGCTACAAGATTTCATTTTTTTTTTAGACAAAAACAAACTTTGTTGCATATAAAAAGACTTAAGTTAATAGTGCTCGCTTTGCTTAACACTATTGTTTATAACTACTTATGCTATGAACTCAGCTCTACTTTTTACTTCCCCCCAAGAATTCCCTTATACATTACAACAATGTTGAAGGTTCGTTTGCCTGGTAGCGTAATGGTAATGTCACCAGACTAGTAATCTAGAGGCCCAGGCTAATGCTCAGGGTACACAGGGTCAAATCCCACCACGGCAGCTGGTGGAATTTGAATATAATTAATAAATCTGGGGCAGGACTTTTAGGTCGACAGGCCCGGGATCGGCCGGGGAACAGACTGCCGACTGTGATTGGCCCCTGACCACGATTTTGCGCTATGTTCAGCGCTGCCGGGGTGGGGGCGGGAGGAGGGCGAGTGCCGAATGAAAGCTCCCTGAAGGCAGAGAGCTGCCTCAGGGAGCTGAAGACTTGAAAACAATTAAATAAAGTCTTTCAAATCAGGAAAAAAATATGCAAGCATCACAATCAGTCAACTGAACATATACATGGACCAGGATATACGTCGCACAAAATGACGCATCATTTCAATTTCCAGGTTGGCGGGGGTGCAGCCGAATCAGCTGTGCGCCCGCCGACCTGTCAACGGCCAATTGAGGTCATTTAAAAAGTAATTCAAGCAGTTAATGGACCTGCCCGTCCAACCTTAAGGTTGGCGGGCAGGCCGGGAGCCCTGGCGGGCTTCAGAAAAAGCATGAAACCTCATCCACGGGCGGGATGAGGTTTCATGAAGGTTTTTTTAAAAATCAGAGACAATTGCAACTTTAATTTCATTAATTGGCCTCTTAATTGTCGGTGGGCGGTGCTTCCGACTTTTGCACGTGCCCGCCGACCGAAATATCGCGCGATTTTGAGTCCGATCAGGTCGAACGTGCTGTCTACAAATTCTGCCCTGGAATTAAAAGCAAGTCTCAGTAATGTTGACCACGAAACCATTGTCGATTGCTGTTAAAATCCATCTGGTTCACTAATGCCCATTAGGGAAGGAAACATGCCATCCTTACCTGGTCTGGCACTCTGAAATGGCCTAACAAATCACTCCGATGTATCAAACTGCTACGAAGTCTGAAAAGGACCACCCAGCATCGACATAGGCACTGGAAACAACAACAGCACACTCAGCCCTGTTGACCCTGCAAAGTCCTCCTTACTAACATCTGGGGGCTTGTGCTAAAATTGGGAGAGTTGTCCCACAGACCAGTCAAGCAACAGCTTGACATAGTCATACTCACGGAATCATACTTTGGAGACAATGACCCAGACACCACTATCACAATACAAAAACAGAATTACCTGGAAAAACTCAGCAGGTCTGGCAGCATTGGTGGAGAAGAAATCAGTTAACGTTTCGAGCCTTCACGGCCCTTCGGCAGAACTGAAGCATAGTTAGTAGAAAGGAGAAATATAAGCTGGTTTAAGGTGGGGGGGCGGGGGGAGAGAGAAGTTGAGGGTGTGGTGATTGTGGAGATAAGCAAGCAGTGATAGGAGCAGATAATCAAAAGATGTCACAGACAAAAGGATCAAAGAGGTGTTGAAGGTGGTGATATTTGTCTAAGAAAAGTGCTAATTAAGAATGGAAGACAGGACACTCAAAGTACAGCTCTAGTGGGGGTGGGGTGGAAAGACTAACAAGGTTTTAGTTTTAGATTTAAAAATAATGGAAATAGGTGGGGAAAGAAGAATCTATATAAATTATTGAAAAAAAAAGGGGAGGGGGGAGAATTGGGGTGGGGATGGGGGGAGGGGGAGTTTAAGATCTAAAGTTGTTGAATTCAATATTCAGCTCGGAAGGCTGTAAAGTGCCTAGTCGGAAGATGAGGTGCTGTTCCTCCAGTTTGCATTGGGCTTCACTGGAACAATGCAGCAAGCCAAGGACAGACATGTGGGCAAGAGAACAGGGTGGAGTGTTAAAATGGCAAGCGACAGGGAGGTTTGGGTCTTTCTTGCAGACAGACCGCAGCCATTTTAACACTCCACCCTGTTCTCTTGCCCACATGTCTGTCCTTGGCTTGCTGCATTGTTCCAGTGAAGCCCAACACAAACTGGAGGAACAGCACCTCATCTTCCGACTAGGCACTTTACAGCCTTCCGGGCTGAATATTGAATTCAACAACTTTAGATCTTAAACTCCCCCTCCCCCCATCCCCACCCCGTTTCTCCCCCTCCCCTTTTTTTTCAATAATTTATATAGACTCTTCTTTCTCCACCTATTTCCATTATTTTTAAATCTAAAACTAAAACCTTGTTAGTCTTTCCACCCCACCCCCACTAGAGCTGTACTTTGAGTGTCCTGTCTTCCATTCTTAATTAGCATTTTTCTTAGACAAATATCACCACCTTCAACACCTCTTTGATCCTTTTGTCTGTGACATCTTTTGATTATCTGCTCCTATCACTGCTTGCTTATCTCCACAATCACCACACCCTCAACTTCTCTCTCCCCCCGCACCCCCCCCAACCTTAAACCAGCTTATATTTCTCCTTTCTCCTAACTATGCTTCAGTTCTGCCGAAGGGCCGTGAAGGCTCGAAACGTTAACTGATTTCTTCTCCACCGATGCTGCCAGACCTGCTGAGTTTTTCCAGGTAATTCTGTTTTTGTTTTGGATTTCCAGCATCCGCAGTAACTTTTAGCTTTTTGTTTTTACCACTATCACAATCCCTGGTATGTCCTGTCCCACTAACAGGGCAGACCCATCAGAAGCAGTGGCACAGTGGTATACAGTCAGGAGAGAATTGCCCTGGGAGTTCTTCACATAGTCTCTGGACCCCATGAAGTCTCACAACATCAGGTCAAACATGAGTAAAGAAACCTCCTGCTGGTTACCACCTACCGCCGCCATCAGCTGATGACTCAGTACTCTTACATGTTGAGCACCACTTGAAGGAAGCAGGTGCACAACTTTGCGCATCCAAGCTGGAAAAGCTCCGAGGCACAGAGCTGCCTCGGGGAGATGAACAGTTTGAAAATAAAAAATAAAGCAATATAAGATGTTAAAAAACATGTCCTCTTATGTGACTCTGTCACATGAGCAGGGACGTGTTAGAAACAAGTACGAAATTAAAAAACATTTTTTAAAAGGATGGATCAAAACCTCATCCCACCCGTGGATGAGGTTTCGCAAAAAATGCAAAGGCCACTTAGCCTTTTCGTCCACCCACCAACCATAATGTTGAACGGGCAGTGAAAAATTTAAATCAATTGGATTGTTAATGGCCTTAATAGGCCTTTTAATTGTCAGCAGGCATGCCAACCGAAATGTCATGTGAGCGCGCGATGACGTCGGGACACTTGCCCAACATCATTGCGCGTCATTTTATGCTCGTTCTGGTCAGGCGCATGCCTGCCTGTCAAGCGAAAATTTCTGCCCATGGTGAAGCTACAAACACAGGACTACTTGTGTGAAATAGACAGAGCTAAGCAATTCCACAATCAACAGATCAGATCTAAGCTCTGCAATCCTGCCCCATCCAGTCGTGAATGGTGGTGGACAATTAAACAACTCACTGGAGGAGACAGCTCCACAAATATCCCCATCCTCAATGATGGAGGAGCCCAGCGCATCAGTGCTAAAGAAAAGGCTTAAGTATTTACCGCCATCTTCGGCCTGAAGTGCCAAGTGGATGATCCATCTTGGCCTCCTCTGGAGGTCCCCAGCATCACAGATGCCAGTCTTCAGCCAATTCGATTCATTCCACGTGATATCAAGAAATGGCTGAAGGCACATGATACTGCTAAGGCTATGAATCCTGACAACATTCCAGCAATAGTACTAAAGAATAGTCCTCCAGACCTGGCCTTTCCCTTAGCCAAGCTTTTCCAGAACAGGTTCAACACTGGCAACTAGCCGGCAATGTGGAAAATTGCTCTAGTATGTCCTGTCCACAGAAAGCAGGACAAATCTAATCTGGCCAATTACTCCCCATCAGTCTATCTCGATTATCAGCAAAGTGATGGAAAGTGTCGTCAACAGTACTATATTAAGTGTCACTTAATCAACAACAACCTGCTCACTGATGCTCAGTTTGGGTTCCACCAGGGCCACTCGGCTCCTGATGTCATTACAGCTTGGTCCAAACATGGACAAAAGGGCTGAACTCAAGAGGTGAGGTGAGGTAATGGTGACTGCCCTTGACATCAAGGGGTTACCATTGACCAGAAACTGAACTGCACCAGCCTTATAAAAACTGTGTCTACAAGTGCAGGTCAAGGGCTGAGAATTCTGCAGAGATTAACTCACCTCCTGACTCCTGAAAGCCTGTCCACCATCTACAAGGCTCAAGTCAGGAGTGTGATGGAATACTCCCCACTTGCCTGGATGAGTGCAGCTCCAACTACACTCAAGAAGCTTGACACCATCCAGGACAAAGCAGCCAATGTGATTAGCGCGCTCCATCCACCACCTTCAACATTTGCTCCCTCTACCACCAATGCACAGTGGCAGCAGTGTGTACCATCTACAAGATGCACTGCAGCAACTCTCCAAGGTTCCTTAGGCAGCACCTTGCAAACCTGCGGCCTCTACCACCTAGAAGGACAAGGGCAGCAGATGAATGGGAACACCACCACCTGCAGGTTCCCCTCCAAGTCACACACCATTCTGATTTGGAAATATATCACCGTTCCTTCATTGTTGCTGGGTCAAAATCCTAGAACTCCCTTCCTAACAGCACTGTGGGTTTTCCTACAACACATGGACTGCAGCGGTTCAAGAATGCAGCTCACCACCACCTTCTTAAGGGCAACTAGGCATGGGCAATAAATGCTGGCCTATCCAGCGAGGCCCACAGCCCTCCTGAATTCATCTTAATTCTCCTCAGTATTCCATCCATTCTTTATGGGGAGCCTTCCATTAGCTTTTTGGCTAAGCGACCCTACAACTTATATTTAATGCCTCATGACTGTAGATGCCTCAGCTCCTTGTTCTGCTTGCCAACAAAAATCCAACTGCCTTCTCAAAGCTTCCAAGCTAACTCTGCAAACGTCTTTCTGCCAAAAGGCTCTGTGAGGACCACTGTAGATTGCTTTCTCTAGCTGAAAACCAGGCAAATCTTCCAACTGCTTTTTATGCTCACAAAATCCAAACATAGCTTGAGCCCTACCCACATTTCACCTGGTGAAGGATAAAGTTAGTATTTTCTCGCTTAAAGTGCAGGCCTGACTAGCAATCCCCTATTGGCTCTCTCAATCCAGTGAGATGCAGTCTACGCCAAAGCAAAATTGCACCTGCCTGCTTTCTGAGCAAACACCCAAATAACGTAAACATAAGAGCCTTCTACCCCACAACCCACCCCTATGACAACTTGGCATGCTTTGGGATGATTGCAAACAGAAATGTGAACAAATGATTTTACCTTGAACAAAACTCTTTGATTCTGTAACCCATACAAATAATTTATATTTCTAATGGATGTAATTTCCCTCTTTCCAGTCTCCCTGTGTCCATGGAGAAACCTCCCTATTTAGAAAGCTGCTTTCAGCTTCTGTTATTGAGATAACAACAGATGCCTTGGCTCTACCAAGGGGTCCAGAGATTGGTCATCCAAGGTTCAAATCCTCTCCCTTCTAAGTCTGACCTCATTAAACAAACACTTGGGGCAGAATTTTGCCTGTTGGGTGGGTGGTGCGGGCCCAATCACTGCCTGCGATCAGGTCCGCGCCGCCATTTTATGTGGCCAGGCCAATGAAGGCCCGCTCAGTGTGAATCCCAGCTCCCGAGGACAGCGGGAGTGGGCGGGCGGCGGCGGGATTGCAATGACTGCCTGGCGGCCTGTTTTAAAAAGCTGCTGCAGCCTTTCAAAGGCTGCAAATCACGGCCAGTGGAAAGCCCCATGGCGCTGCTGGTGAGCAGGCCAGGCAGAAGGGTAGGGCAAGGGTCCACTGTGCCCCTCGTTTTTCTGATGACTGCCTTGATGCCCTCCTCGAGGAGGTGGCAGCACGGCTGGAGGTCCTCGTACCCCAGGACGGGAGGAGGAGGCCCTCCCACATGACCAAACGTGCCTGGGAGGAGGTGGCGGAGGTGGTGAGCTCCCGTGACGTGGTGCGGTGCGCCTGGATCCAGTGCTGCAAGCGCTTCAATCACCTGTTGCACTCAGGAAGGGTGAGTACCATGCTGGCATTGGTCACTTAACCTAGCAGGTCAGCCTCAGTGAGCTGAAGAATTTAAATGCCAAAAATAAAGATTTTAAAAACCTGGAAAAGATGCCCGTGTATCAGAATCAGTCACCGGAACATATTCTGGATGAAAATTCTGTGCAAACATTTTTATTTATTTTTTTAATTAGTATTGGAAACCTCATCCCGCCCTTGAATGAGGTTTCCTCAAAAAGGCAAAGGCCGCCTGGCCAATTTGCCCACCTGCCAACCGCAACGTTGGACAAGCAAGGAAAAATCACAATTGATTAATGCATTAATGGCCTTAATAGGCCTCTTAATTGTCAGCAGGCGCACTGCCAACTCTTGCGTGCGCCCAACCAAAATATTGCACATGTGCAATGACGCGGGATGCTCGCTGATGTCATCACACGCTACTTCACGCTCGAGCGTGTCGGGCGCACACCCGCACGCCAAGTGAAAGGTTCTGCCAATGGATTCCAGCTTCGATGAGAAATGCATCACGAGATGTAAACTGATGGAATAGTGAATGATTTTCCAACAACATTAAGGCATGCTGTTGCTAAAGATTTGAGGAGTCTTATTCTTCGTGTATACTTTATAACTAATACCGAAGAGTGCTCGATGCCAACACCAATCAGATTAGCCATCATGTTCATGTGCAATGAGCGCCACTAAAGTTTTATAACTACACATAGACTCCACTTCATTTATTTTCATGGACTTGGATATTTTTTCTTGGGGCCCAGAGCTTTCTAAAGTTAAGTACTTCAGCTTCTTAATAAATATTTTTGGCTGTTATTAGTCAGTTTGGCTCAGCCTGGAACACTCATATGTCTGAATCAGAAGGTTGTGGGCTAACTACACGGCTTGGGTGCATAATTTAATCTGACACTTCAGTACAGCATTGAGGGTGTGTCACATTGTCAGAGTTGGTGTCTTCGAATGTAACAAGACCATATTTGCCTATTTCAGAGGTTGAAATGGTAAAAAAAAAAGAATCCCATGGTACTTCTCAAAGAGGAGTATTTGTCTCATTTCTTTTTTGTGGGGCCTTGCTGTGTACAATGTGATATTGTGTTTGGCTGCTTGTCAACAGCAACTGCACTTCAACAATTAATTATTGGATGCAAAGCACTGTGAAGTGTCCAGTTGGCCCAAAGTGCTACAAGACAGCAACTAATTGCGATTCCTTTCTTCCATCCTTACTCTAATTAATTCTGATGTATCCTTTACTTACCTGCTTGGGAATAGTTCTTACATCTTTTATGTTGGAAGCCACCAGAAAATCATTTAAAAGCTCAATCTGCCATATATTTTGCATTCTGCACCATCACACTGTCTACAATTGTCCTTTAATTACCTATGCTTGATCCAGATGTTCCCCAAGGATCCCTTTTGTTCCCTCAAATTATCTTGCTTAGTTATTTAGAAGATCTGTCTCGACCCAAAATCTGATTAGAAAACTATCCTGTGCAAACATGAAGGTTTTAAAAATGAAGCTGTAAATATCCTTGCTCCTTTTTTCTAAACAGTTATGCCACAGGGAAAGATCCTCAGAGGAAAAAAGCCATGAAGTTTAAACAAATGTCTGTAAAATGCAATACATGGCACTTGAGAAGAAAACTAGATTCCTAAAGGGTATTGAGAGAAATAACATTTGCCAAGCTACGCCTTTTTAATAACTATACATATAAAAGATAGAAACAGTATCCAAGTAACACTGCTTTGCTAAAATTATTGGGTTCTTTAGGGCAAATTCACCGTCTCCTCTTAAAGTGTTAATGAACATTTTGTTTAATGCTGTGATTTCAAGCACAAAATTCAGAGCAAATTTCAATTAATCCCAGAATGGGCTGACATTAATGATTGCCTGTATCAATGAAAAGCCTTGAAACAGGGCATTCCCATTTCTAAAACAGTGAGTAAACTAAGTTTGACACTAAAATCTCAATTTTCTTTCATGAGCATCCCAGTGACACAATAAAAAGTCAGTGCCTGCTCCCTTTTCTAAATCAAAGCCGAGGAGAAAATTGAGTTAGTACTGGATAGCTGCAATCACCTTCCAAATGTCTTTAAACACTTGTCACTCTTCAGTCATGATCATAGTTATTTATAGTCGTGTTGCATGTCCTTTATGATGAGTACAATATCCTCAAAAATCCTGTGTTCTGGATGGTTTGTGTTCACTATTATGCTTCTGGTCATTTGTTTAATATTGTATATTCAGATTTTGGCTCTGTAACAGTAAGTCTCACCTTAAGTACATGTTAAGGTCATACAGGTCAAGTATCCTTTATCCAAAACCCTTGGGGCTGATTGTATTTCGGATTTCAGATCATTTAGGTTTTTGGATGCCGCATATAAACTTACATTACAATAGCCTAAGCCTAGGCTAGCGATAGTCTCAGGTGAAGAAAGTGGCTAGAAATGTAAGATGCATCACTGAATAATAAATACAGGGTGCCTGTAAAAAGTTCCTTTTTGACATGTTCACCACAAAAATCACAAGGTAAACAGTGCAGACAAACAACTAGATTTCCTGTGCTGAAGGCAGACGAGGTTTAAAAAAAGTGCGGTTTTTGGATGTGTTCAGATTTATGGATAAAGGGTACTCGACCTGTAGCTGAAAGTGTTATTTGTACCCTTTATATAGTTACGCATGTTATACAGGAGCTTTACATTATTGGTTCAGTAGGTTACTAATTATCCATGCAAATAAATGAACAATGAAATGATATTGTCTTAACTTACAAGGATAACAAAAGGATATCCTAGCTCTTGAGTTAAATTTAATACTTCACAATTTACCACATCCATTTAGGTTTTACAGCATTCTAACTTAATTACATTTATACAATAACTGTGTCTAGCATGCTTTAGGGCATAGATGACAACCACAAACAGGCATACTTGCTACAAAGGTATCCAGACAGTTAATCATAATACAGTGGGAGCTAATGTGAAGCTTACCGGTTTACCGGCATACAGTCCGGCTTTCATACAACATGTAATACCAGAAGGGAGGGAGACATGTGTCAGTTTGGCTTTGTTTAATCAATTCACAGAACAGTGCATTCTGTATAGTTCTATCATAAAGTAATATGTAGTAATTGAAAAATGGCCAGAGAATATATAATCAGCACTATTGCTAGAATATATTTTTCATTTAACATAGAAATACATGCAGGTTTCTTTTTCTTTAAAAAAGATGTTCTTGTAGAAGTGAACAGGACAGAATTAGACTAAAAAAGTTTATTAAAATGAAAATTAGCACAGATTTGTTGGGCTGAATTCGCTGTTTCTATCCTGTTCCCTTCTATGATCTTCAAGCTGCAGGATGGAAGGGGAATGGAAAGTTGGATAAATGGGCAATAATTTTCTGCATGGCTGGCTCCTGAAATGACTTTTTTTAAAATAATTGTAGAGCTACTGATTGCTGGAATATGTAGTCACAATCACAGCCTTTCTTATCCCTGAACCCTTCCGTGTCGCAAACTTCAAATTGGAAATTTGAAAGACGACACAAGAGGGAATCTTAGTGCTCCCTGATCATTAGTAAAGAAGTGGGGATCAGTTAGAATGCAGTAGTTCAATTTCTTGCTCGGTTCCATTCCCCATTTCAATGCCTCCGTTTTGGGGTTGATTGGCATCCCCATTTAGCTGCCGCACCAGGTAAGGCCGTTGAGAAGCCAGCAAGACCCTCTAAAGTAGGTTTTAAAAAATGATTGTTCATCAGGCAAAGAGGAAAAGTGCTCTTCTACACACAGGTAGTCCAGGCACCTGCTGTCTTAGACTCTTTTTTGCACTACACCCAGCCATAACACCCTCACAACACGGCAGCTCCTGGATTTAACTTGCTGCAGGCAGTCAAGTGTTGCTTTCCACCCAAAACAAATGAACAGTTAATATTCTGTGCCGGATTCCCGTTTGTTAAAATCAGCCCTTGGGATGCTTCAAATCCAGAGGTACAATTGGAACATGATACGGTATTATATGCTCCATTTTTAAGATATATACTTTTGCCTTTTTAATTTTCCCCCTCTTGCACTATTCCCTAGTCCACAGCCACCAGATGTGACTATACCACTTGATGTCAACCCTGAATTCAGAACCAGAGTGTCTCAAGCAAGCTTCGAACATTGTAACTTCTGGTTCCCAAGTGGGATTGCTTCCTCTAAGCCAATAGCTTGCTCCCATAACTATGCTCTTAGACTGCTTTGGTTGGAGGAAGTTTAACTTTCTTGGCCAGTTAGGATTGGTGTGGTGGTTGTAGGCAGGGAGCAGGGTGGGAGGGGGCATGGTGGGGGGGATGGGGACGGGGAGGTGGTGCGGTGGTCGTGGGTGGTGGTGTGTTGGCACAGGCGGAGCATAGGAAACCTGGAAGATGGGATTCCCTCTCACACCTCAGAGTTTTTACACAGTGTGTGAGAGACATCAGCAACAGATTCCTGGACTGCAGGAGGTGGACCGATCCAATTCCAGGTAGTGGGGGAAATCAGAGGCCTTGGTGGGGGAAGGGCAGTGGGAGGTGGCAAGGTTGGGGGAATGGGTGTACAATGACAGGGTGCTGGCCAGGTAGACATATGGGAAGGCACTTGCCTCCTGATCCAGCAGCCCCTCAGAGCTCAGAAAACCTGACCGGTCAGAATTGGATTTAAAATTGCGAATAAAAACGAAGCAACCTCATTATAATGTTAAATGCCAACCCACATCATGGGAGTGAGTTGGTTACCTGTCCCCTGCCTCGTCACCTGGTAAAACAGGAAATGGGTGAGTTGGAATTCTACCTTTTAACCCCAAACCCTCTCAATTTTGGGTGGTAAAATTTACCCCCATTCCATGAATCTGACTCAACAGTAAAGGGTGGCAGTTAATTGAGTAGGAAAACAAAACGCTTTGATTTTTCTCATGACGGTGACATCATCCGGCTTTGCCCCTACCTCAGCTCAAATTTTACTTCATGCCTTTATCATCTCCAAACTCCTAGACGGCCTCCAATCTTTCACACTCAATAAACATAAGCTCATTCAACACTCTGTGCTCGTATAATATTCTGTGTGGCCCTGACTTCATTGCAGGTTCCTCCCAATGTCTCAAAATTTAAATTCTCTTCCTTGTGTTTAAATCCCTCTACTGCTGCAATCCTCTGAACTCTCCATACCTCTGATTCTGGCCTTCTGGGCATATTCTCCCTGCACTTGCCACTGCTGGTCGTCTCTTCAGCCACTGAGGCTTCATGCCCCAGAATTTCAGTCTAAATCCCTGTACTTTCTTGTTCTTTAAGGCCCTCTTTAAGGTCCACCTCTTTGATCAAGCTTTTTGGTCAAATTTTGTAGTCTTTTATTCTAATCTTGGTATCTGCTTTTCCTAGAGGGAAGGCAAATACAACATCCACAAATATATTATGTAACATGGTTCTTTGCAAATTAAACTTGCAGCAGCACTAACATAGGTGCTTTATGGGAGCAGTTAGGTGTCATTTTTCTGCATTCCATCCACGATGGAATGTCTTTGTTATCACAACACATGCTAAATTTGGACATTCTTAACGTACAAATATATTGTCTTCCAACAGGTATATTGCCCTTTCATATAATTAGCCTTTGCACTTCACCGTTTGCTCGGGGTCCTCGATAACTACATGGGTTAAGCTACTTTCATTTATCGGACTTAAACTCATGGTTCAAGCCTTGTCTAATTACATGCTCTATCTGCAGGGTTGCTTCACACAAGCTCCAAAATCTGACAAAATATTAATACTAGGGCTGCAATAATTAGGCAGTTATAGCCCTGCTGTGGCTGACGTCAGTATGAAGCACAGTTAATCAGCGGCATGGATAATTAGCTTCATTTTAGGGAGGAGATTTAAACCCTCAAATACTCCAAATTACACGATTCCAAATTGACCTGAACCAAGTTAAGACTGATGAATAAATAGGTGATTTCAAATTCACTTAAAACTGAATTAAAATTATAGTTTAAGATTCAGAATTTATTTCCTTTTTTTTAATAATATACAAACTTATTCTTCAATAAGTAATGCCAGTCAAGCCTCTTCAAGGTAATTTTGTGCTTCTATTTACTATCAATCACTGTAATGGTAACCATGGAATATTTTGTGTAATTCAAGGCTGCTGGTTGTTTTGCTGATACACATTGGAGATATTTTGCTGGTGATGTTTGATTAATCATGTAGGCAAGAGAATAAGTAATTTCTGAAGCACAGCGTTTCTCATCTAAAAAGCACAATACTAGCAGATTAGCTTGCAGTCAAACTACATACAGAGCAAAACAAAGGAAGAGATTAAAATTTTGACACAAGAAAGCACAATTTAACAAAGTATGGAAATTCTGATTGCTATCTGCAGCCTCTTTTATACTGGCACTGGTTTATTTTGGATTCCAGCATCCAAGATCTGACTCTCTGCATTTACACTGCTAACTCCAACTCACTTATGCCAATAGCAGCCAATAATTAACATTTGCTAAGTGCGTTAATGTACAAAATATTCAAGGGTGGTTATAGAGGAGAAGGAAAGACAAACAAAATAGAAGAAATAAACAGAATGGATAACAAACAATTAGGAGAGATGATCAAAAGTTTGATTAAAAAGAAGGGTTTTGAGGAGATTTTAAAAGGTGAAAAATGATTTTGGAGAGAGGAGTGGTTTAGAGATAGAATTTCAGAGTGGACCTGTGGCTGTTGAAGGCTGTGCCACAAATAATGGACAAATGAAGCAGGGCATGAACAAAAGGATAAGGTGGAGGACCAAAGGGTACAGGAGAAGTGTAAATCTTGAGGAGGCCGCAGAAATAGGGTGTGGTGCGGCTTGAGGGGCTAGTGGGTGAAGATAAGTATTTAACTTCAATGTATTGAGGGAAAGGAGCTAATGTAGGCTAGAGCGGACAGAAGTGGGACTTAATGCAGGACAAAGCATGGGCAGCTGAATTTTGAACAGAGTGGAGTTTATGAAGGGGGAAATCGAGGGAGTTGGTAAGGAGCACATCAGAGATGTCAAGTCAAGAAGTGTCAATGTGTTTCAGCGGCAACAGGAGTGGGGGAAAGTGATGTCAAAGAAATAGGATGAATTAAGTGAACTTGTTTATGGATTGGACATGGTGTTTGAAGTTTAGCTCTGGGTCGAAAAGGATATCAAGGTTTTGTATGGTCTCCTTCAGCCTGAGCAAGCGATGAGTGTAATCAGTAACAAGGAAGCAGAGATAATGATTGAGCCAGAAACAATGGCTTTGGGCTTCCCAGTGTTCAGATGGAAGAAATTTGGCTCATCTACAACTTTATGTTTGAGAGTGCAGAGGCTGTTGAGAGAAGTTTGATCCATCTACACTGGTGTAGCAGAATGAAACCTAGGAAATCAGGAGCAGAAACCAGCCCAAAAGGAAATCAGTGGCATATGTGATGATCAGCCCAGGACACAACAGATTGAGCAGAGGAATAAACTTCTGCCCAAGAGCCTATACAACAGTAAGCAAAGCCATGAAAATAGCTGTAGACTCACAAATCCATGAAAAACAGGATCTACTGTTTCTAGATAAGGGAGCCATCTTTAGCAGGATAAACACATGAGGCTGAACCTTTGCGATGTAGGCAAGAAACGAGCTGAGTCTGTTTCTGGGTCAGGAACCCGCCTCCAGTCGGAAACTGATTAGAGTTCAGACATCTGCTGCACCAGAGGGAAGCAAAATGGCAAGAGACAGCGGGAGGTCTGAGGCCTGGTGCCTCGCGCAGGACAGACCCTCGCTTCATTGATTCTGATCTGGATCTAATGATGGAGGCCATGAGGGAGAAGAGGGAGGCCCTCTCCCCAGAGGATGGCACGAAATATTCATCTCGTCATGCATGAAGAGAAACTATGTCCAGCATTATCTCCGTCTGCCTGCAATTCCTCCTCCTCTCTTACCCCCTGTCCTTCCTTGATGAGCATCTCCTTCGAGTGCCTCACTGACCTCAAGAACCAGACCTCTCTGCTCTGGAGGACCATGTTACAGAGAGCACAGCAACCACCACAGTGACAGAGACCCTTGCAGGAGAGTATTGGAGGGCACCACCTGACTGCTCTAGGCACCATTTCTTCACAAGCCCAATGCCTATTCAATGGTTGGCCTAGTGGGCAGGTGAATCTGGTTGTATTGCCTCCGCACCTCTGGCTGGGGCTCCCATAGAGGAGTGACTAACCATCTCTTCAAAGGAACTCCCTTGTACACTGGAACCCATCCATGCTGTTTGGCTGTTGGAGTGAAAATCTGAGGCATTGTGGGCTGGCAGAGGGTGAAGGAATCATGGCAGCTGCCTGGAAAGTGTGCATACACATGCAAGCAGCTCGTGTATGGGCACAAACAGGTTGAACATTGAGGGATTGGGTGCCCTTCCTGTTGTCAGATCTCACTGGCTGGTCACTGGGGGGTGCCTGATGGCCACATGGGTGCAATCGATGATACCCTGCTCCTGGAGAAATCCAGTGATGATAGCAAAATCTGATGTTCTCTGTCACTGCAAGGGCATTAAAGGAATGTGCCGTCCAACTCTGGCAAAGAGGATATCAGTGACCAGTGAGATGCAGTGGTGTGCAGCCATTTCGAGATGCCACTAAGGTGCCACTTCTTCTTTGGCAAAAGCCAGAACAAAGATGTTCAAGGCCACATTGACTTTGATGGCTACTGGCAGGGGCAAGGCAACCAGTGCTCCGACGTACAAGGTCTTCGGCAACCTGGGCACAGATCTCTGTGACCATCTGCCTGGAGAGTAGCAGTCTCCTGCAGCATTAGTTCTCAATCACCTCCAGGTAGCTGTGTCTTTGGCAGTGGATCCTGTGTCAAGGGTTTGGCTTCCCTTGTCCACCTGCCCTTTCCTCTCCCATGCCCTCATGATTGTCGGGGTTCCACCCTTGCTGCAGAAGGTGTTGCCCGTCATCACCATGGGGCCCAAAATCAGACAGTCATGCCCCTATTACCACTTGAAGCCTTCTTGGCAGGTGACCATCCAATTGTCCTCGACAGCCTCGCCTCCTTGCTCTTGTGCCCCTGTGATGCCAGGTGAGTGCTGGGGCTGTTTAAAGCCTGGGCGCTGAGTGCCCACTTTCACCGAAATCCCCCCATATCAACTGCTCGGTCCCCCTTTACCTTGCTGGGCCACTCATGGGTTTGGGGCGATGCCATGGGGCATCCAATATTGGCTCCCATTCTTCAGCTGCCAGCCTTCAATTGGACAATTTCTGACCGCATGGATAAGTTGGAACTTTAGCCCCTGACAAGCTCTAAATGAGCTTCTTAACAAGTTTAATTGGACTCAATTGGGAGGAGTGTGGGATATTTGTCCCTATTTCCCCTTGCTCTGGTGAGAATTGCTGATGCCAGGATCATGCCTTGAAACTGACATGCTGCTTGGCGCCGGTATTTTTGGAGTCCGAACCCCCATTCCTGACTTTGGGGGGTGGGGGGGGGTGGGATGGGGGACCCTGAAAATTCAGCCCAAGTTGTTTACATATTTGACAAAGGCAAATTGAATTAAAACAATGCCAGTATAAGAGTAGCCCGAATAATGTGCTTTGGTCTGGCTTCTGGGGAAATGGCACTGTGCAGATAAAACAGTGAAAATTTACAAAATATTCTTAATAGTCAATTTGTTTTTGAGTAGGGGATTATCAATCAATGGTCACTGGGAATTTGGGAATCATATAGAATTTACAGATTTTGAATGGATAAATAATATTTTCCGTATTGTGAACACCTGAGAAAGCACAGACTTTTTTAATGTTCATTTAATGAAATATTGGTCATTGTTTTTCCTTCAAGGAGTGTATTGGAGGCAGTGAATGATTTTCCAGTGTGCCCGAATGAGCTCATTTATATTTGAAATGCCACAGGATTCTTTAGAACAGTGGCATTAAAAATAGACTCTATGGCGTCTTTGATGTACAAAAACCAAAACAAATCACCCACTCGTCCCATAGGTAAAGCTAAAGCTGTTGCCTATTTTCACTTCCCTTTTTGCTGCCCAGTTTGCACCTTTCTCAAACTGTTTTGTTGTAAACAAAAATCCTAAATTGAGTTATAACACTGCTCCAGCTCTTTAAAAATAACACCAGCTTAAGGGTGTTTTTCTTAATCTTTAATAAAGCGACGCATCAATTTCACCCACAAATCTTGGCATACGTACTTAATAGAAAAAATTGGATTGCTATTTTTGTGCATCTAGGACACAAATTACTTGAACAATCTGATCGAAACCACAAAGGCATCAACTTACCACTGCTGTGGCAGCAAGTATGCCAACTTATTTATTAGTATGGTGTCATGAAATCCATTGATCTTTGTGTCTCTGGGTGCTAAATTAGCAGTCTGTGGAGATTGTAACATTTAAGGTACAGGATGCTCTAATGCACGTTACATTGGTTCCTGCCTAGTAACAAGGGTGGGACCCTCTGGGGATGTTGTGATAGGTCACCAGATCAGCTCAAGGGTGAGTGAACAGCTCTTCTTGAGCCAGTCAGTTTCAGGGACTCTGCAAGCCAACAAGTACCACAGAGACAGGACAGGCCCAGGTCCCAGTTAAGTTGAGGTAAAAAGTTAGAGAAGGGGCTGCAGGGAGCAGACTTTAAGTTAAGAGGGTTGTTGGGGCAAAGGTACCCTTTTGGTGCAGTGGTGTTCTGCTTGGCACAACCATAGATCTGAAAGTGCGCTCGTAAGTTAGTGTTTGAGTGTACTCAGGCATCCAAGGAAAAAGAATCTCGGAAGGTGAGATTGAAACCGTGTGAAGTGGCTAATTTAGCACCCAGGGACACAAAGATCAATGGATTTCATGACACCACACTAATAAATAAGTTGACGTACTTGCTGCCACAGCAGTAGTAAGTTGATGCCTTTGTGGCTTCAATCAGATTGTTCAAGTAATTTATGCCCTAGATGCACAAAAACAGCAATCTAATTTTTTGTACTAAGTATGTATGCCAAGATTTGTGGGTGAAATTGATGCGTTACTTTATTAAAGATTAAGAAAAACACCCTTAAGCTGGTGTTATTTTTAAACAGCTAGAGCAGTGTCACAACTCAATTTAGAAGTGGGTCTGAGTGGGAGTGACTTTTTGAGATAATTCCAAGGAGAGATCTTTGAAGGTGGAGATTGGAAACCCTTGTGAGAAAGATGAAGTTTCAGTGAGATAGGTTGACTCACAGTGGGACTAACATCTGTATGGTTTGCTGAGAAATCCGTGGAATCTGTTTTGGTTACATCTGTCATTTACTCTGTAGTGTGGTGTTGTCTGACCGCAGTTCGTCTGTTAATTCACATGTACCTCACACTTATCCTGAATGTTACAGTATAAAATACATATTGTAAATTGTTTTATCTTTCTGAACGTGTATAGTAAAGTTTGTTTTTGTTTGTTCACAACCTGTGGAATCCTGTGCCTTTATTCCAAAAGCAGGTGCCTTCAATCTCAACCTTTATATACTTTAAACAAAGTGTTATTGTCCCTAACTGGATCTCCCCCCACCCCTCCCTAACCACGTCCTGGGGTCTGGCCAAGGATCGTAACTGTGGCCAGACAGCTTTGATACAAACAACTTTCAATATGTAATTTACGTGAGATTGGTATTAATGGATATGGACCCAGAGGGACAACAGTAATGATAACAAACGGGTGAAAGTTCGTTTCATTGTGAGAGACAGACAGTAGGTCCATAAATATTATCCGCAAAAACAACACTGAAAATCAGTGTTGGATTCAAAATCTGTACCCAGGTTTTTCACTTTGTAACAAAATCGAGGAGGAAAATCAAAACTCAGGAAATTCTTTTGACAGGAGTTGGGGGTGCGGGTGGGTAAATTTTGCACTCAGCATTCATAACAATGAACATAACTCAATTCCCCCAAAGTAAACTTTAAACATGTGGGGGAATCACTGTCCCCAGAATTAGTGTAAATTAGAGGGGAAATTTAAGTGTGTAGCTCAGTCATTCTGCTTTTTGGATATATTGGTGCAGAAACAATTCAACAGTGACAGAGGCTGTCAGGCGTTCACTCTGAATGGATCTTAGCCCAATTGTCAATTTATGTAGTACCTCATCAAATCAAACCATCAACTTGCATTTATTTAGCATCTTAAATGTAGAAAAGCACCCCAAAGATGATCAGAAGCTTGGTGGGTTTTAAGGAGGATCTTAAAGGACATGAAAAGGCAGTGGAGTTAGGGAGGCACTTCCAGGAAGAAGGGGAGGGTGGGGGATGGGGTGCATTAGAGGCCAGAGGCAGAGAAATGCATGTTCTGTAAGAGTTACAGAATAGAGGGGTAAGGTGCAAACAGTTTGAAGACAAGGGGCTGTATTATTAGCACCTAGGGGCAGAACGTGTGAAGTTTTGCAGTGTTGTCTGGTGAGCCAATTTGCAGCACTGCCCCACACCCGGGCCATTTTCCCAGAAGCAGGATGCAGGTCTACCCACCAACAAGTGACTGGTAGCCAAACAAGCTGCTCAAAGGCCTATTGAGGCCTGTTGTCAGAGGCCGAATGGAATTTTCTAGTTGGTCTCCAGGCCCCAACAGGCGATGGAGGACAATGCTGTTGCCTGGAGCCGGCTTCCCAGCAGCATGAGACTTGCAGGCCAGAACTCCAGGCAGGCATAGAGGCCCTCCCTGACTTCCTGGGCCATAAACTGCTCTGTGAAGGAGATCCCTCTCCACAATGGAGGCCTGGCTGTAAAACTTGGAGAAAAGACACCTCCATTTTGTGGCATCTTCTCCCTCACTTACTACCATGATATCCTGCTGCTGCTTTCCTTAATTGCTCAGCAAGCACGCCCTCTGGTCATTAACTGGCTGCTTCGGGATAAATCACATTGAGCGGCTGTTTCCCGGACAATGCGGGTTTCTGAACCCCATTGGAGCCTGACAGAGATTCAGGTGCTCACAGCAAAATCCTGCCCAAGGGTTAGAATTTTATATTTGATGCATTGGAGGGACCAGAGGCCAATGTAAATCAGAGGGAATGGTGGTGATAGATTAGCAGGGCATGCTTCACAAAGGCTTTGAGCAGCAGAAATTGGGGTGTCTTGAAGTTTACAGAGCTTAGAAGAGTGGGTATTGGGAGAGTGGGGGCAGGTGGTGCAGTGTGGGACAATGGGGGCCAGGAGAACTACCTGCTTTCCTTTCATCTTCCAACTCTATTGCTGTGTCATTTATATTTTCCCTTTTTAAAAGCCCCTATAGTCTATGCCTTGTTGCCTATTTGTAGTAAACATTTCATGTCCTAATAATCCTAAGTAGAAACAACTTCTAAAAATCTCCTTCAGTATTCTACTGAAAGTCCTGAGTCTAGAGGGTATAATCTTAGTTTATCAACTGGGTGTAAAACTGGTATAATGCATTGGCTGCTTGTCATAGAAAATATATTATTTCATTTGCACTGATTTATGTAGAAAATCTGTGTCTCTTGTTACCAATTTTCCAACTAGTGGAAATGACCTTTCATCTTTTAGTCTTAAAACCTATTCAAAATTTTTGAAAACCTCTCAATTTTCCACAGAAACATTTTCTGTTCTAGTGAAAAAGTCAAATTTTCAACTCTTTCTTCATAACTATAAACGCACATATCTGACATCATTTTAGTGTATCATTACTATACCCTTTCCATCATTCTCAAATCCTCCCTATAATAGGATTCTCAAAATTGCAAACAATCCTCCCAACTAATACCCTGCCCGAACTGAATCCACATTTCTTGTTTTGGTATTCAGTGTTGCATGTATACATAAAACAGAATCCCAATTAGCCTTTCTACCTGCATTTCCTACTCGAAATATCTTTGTATCTGCATCTATACAACTGTCTATTAAGGTAAGGTTCTTTCCGAGATAGGGTCATTTAAACAGGAATTGGAAATAAGAATATAAAATGATACAGGAAGCACAGGATCATGTCCATTTATTGATGGCCAGACTTTTTCCTGTACTAAGGCCCAGATCTTCCGTTCTTCAGATAGTCGGAAACCGAATGTAACCCCCTAGCACTATGGGACCCCTCCGAAGTCCCAATATAATGACTTCACGGGAATTTCCCAGGAAGTTTGAGCTTCCAATGGGCAATTCCCCTGCCCTGCCACCCGTCCCCCCCTACCCCCAGGACCCTCCAAAGAGTCTCCAACTCTGAGTTAGAGTCAGAGACTTTAGGCAGTTCTGACTTACTTACATGGATAGTTACCCCAAAAATGTTAGACAGAAAAATCCTAGTGTAGCTCCTGGGTAACTATACAATCACCCACACTGAGCCCCCTCCCACCTGACTCCACCTCCCCACCCCCAAACCAACCTGAGCTGACCTCACCACTTGATTCCCCCCTGAACCCCTGACTCCCCCGACCCGATCTCGCCATCCTATCCCATTACCCACTTACCCACCATAACCCTGTGCCCACCTACCCCCTTACCCACTTACTTTACCCAACACACCCTCCTACCCAACCTACCCCATTATCTGATGCGCCCACCCCCTTATCCCTTTACCCACCCTACTCCCTTACCCACTTACCCCCTTGCCCATCCTACCTTCTTACCCACCATACCCTCCTACCCACTTAGCCCTTACCTCACCCACCCTGCCTCCTTACACTCTTACCTTCTCTCATATATTTTCACAGAAGCTTTGGGACATTTAAACTCTTAGCAGAATACGGCAGCTAGTGCTGTAAAAAGAGGGCGTGGATAAGAGAAAGAGATGAAAGAGACACAAGACAAAGGGAGTGTTAATGGTAGTGTTAAAGACTAAAAGGATGCTGATAGTGGCATAAAAATAAGATAGCAGAACAAGGGTCAGTAATCTGTGAAAGCACAACATACAAACAAGTGACAGATGGCTCTGTAAGGGGGAGGGGGTTTGGGATGAAAGGATGAAAAAAGGGATTTAAAAATATATATATACTTTTTTAAAATAAATAAATAAATAAATAAAAATAAACACAAATTTTACAAATTGGATTAAGAAAGGGGTAAAGATGGAGGAGAGAGTTCATGGTCTGAAGTTGTTGAACTCAGTGGGAAGTTTGGAAGGCTGTAAAGTGCCTAATCAGGAGATGAGGTACTGTTCCTCCAGTTTATGTTGGGCTTCACTGGAAAGACTTAACTGTTGGACATAAAATTGAGTTCAACAACTTCAGACCATGAACACTCTCCTCCATCTTTACCCCCATCTTAATCCAATTTTTAATATATATTTTTATCCTTTTTCCCCAACCTACTCCCCACCACAGGGCCATCTGTCATTTGTTTCTATGTTGTGCTTTCATAGAGTGCTGACCCTTGTTCTGCTATTAACACATTCTGCTACCTTATCCTTATGCCACTATCAGCACTTTCTTTAGTCTTTAACATTACCATTAACACTCCCTTTGTCTTGTGTCCATGACATCTTTGTCAATCTCTCCTGAGCTCCCACCTATCCCTAACCTTCTACTTTGCTCCACCTGCTCCACCCCCTCTTAAACAGTATAAAATCCATCACATTTCTACTTCTCTTTAGCTCTGAAGAAGAGTCATATGGACTCGAAACGTTACCTCTGTTTCTCTCTCCACAGATGCTGCCAGGCCTGCTGAGTTTTTCCAGCATTTTATGTTTTTTTTATTGTACATAATCAAATGCTCACTACTATATTCAAAGGGACTAACTAGGACACCATTAAAGATTAAATAATGTTATCGTTACTTCATGGAAGAAAACAGTGCCATGTAATGCTTATTAATGTACAAGTTTATGGGGAATATATTAATGGCCTACCTTCATCAGGATGAAAATCACTAGGGTCACAAAGACATTTGCTCGGGGATTCTTCCAGGCTTCTGAAATCCCAATGTAGTCAAATTCTTCAGAAATTCCTTGTTTGGCCCAAGTCCTGTTATCAAACAAAGTGACCAGTGTTTCCTTCTGGGTGAGCTATGGACCAAACATAGTGAATTCGATTAATAGGTTTTACAAAAACATACCTACAAATGAAAAACAAATCAACAATGAGTAAGGAATAACCAGTTGAACAGGCTTTGAGATTAAACAGCAGCTCTCCAGCTGTTTAACAATTGGACACATTAAAATCAACTCAAAAGCATCACTTTAAAATGCAACAATGAACGTAACAAAGCTGTATGACTGCATAGTATTTATTTAAGGAGTAATATTAAATATCAAATTCCTCACGTGTTGATTTCTAAGCCACTGCCTTTTCTGCTGGCAAATTACACCAATACTGGACTTCACAAATTTGTGCATAATCTTGTTCTACCCTCTTTAGCAAACATAATGGCATTTCAAAGATCAACAGCATATGTTACAATTTTGGAGGATAAATTGCTTTCATTTTCACCTTTTACTCAGAATAATTGGAATTTTGTAACCAACGATGTGACTAACAATGTGAAAATTTCTTCTATTGATCAATATTTTTAGTTAGTGTGATAGCCTAATCAGCTGTTCATGAGCAATGCGATGCTGACATGAGAAGCAATTAGATAGATGGTGCTGGGCAATTTCAGCTCATTGTTTTGAATTCTCTTGTATAAAATGCAATTATGAATATACAATGTTAATTATGAAACAGTGTAATAACCAGATTGCAGCCATCTGCTCTAATTTGCAAGAAATATGCATTTATTAGTGGCTTTCAAAATGAGAGCAGTCATGAAAGAATATGGGCTTAAAGCCGATTTGATTAAAATAATGCCCAAGGCAATCTGTGAAAGGGACTGCAAGAAAGGGCACTGCAGTGATGAGTCACCGGGCAGTTAATTGAGAAACAGGCTGCCGACTAACCAGTTCACATACCCCATGTTTATTGAAATGATAGATTAAAGGCTTAAGAAAATCTTTCATTCCGCTTGGTAGTATATAGTTTATATATATTTATATATACATACATATATAAATGTCAAATATACAGGAAGTGACGGCACCAATTAATTTCTTCCAGACAAGTCAAGCAGGATTTTAATAGTTTATATATTTGGGATTTAAAAGTTGGCCCTGTTTCCTTCCAAAAACCGCAAAGGAAATTATGAAGTCTCCTTGTTGGCAGCCTGTAACCTGCAGATATATTTTCAGCACTTGGAACAGGCACCTGTGATTTGTGTAAAATTCAATGAAAATACCAAAAAAAGGCGAGAGGAATAACAGAGCAATTAATGAATTGAAGGGATACTGGCCCCTTTGGTAGTTCACACAGATTAGATTTTAATTTAAAGATATTAACAATTCCAATGGCAATCTCTCCTCTTTCACTCACTTCATCCTCAGTGTTCAGGGTACCACAGACAATTTGGTCTGAATAAATCTTCTGTTTAAAATCAGCCAATTTTAATTTCAGTTAGCAAAAGCTGCCAACATTTAGCTACATGAAACTTTTTACAAGGATTAGTGCATGTTTTTGTGTCTGTAGTTAAACTGCCAGTTTAGCATTGGCGTGAAGCAATTACTGCTTTGGGAAGTGATTTGGTAAGATAAGTGATTGGTTGGTGAGTATTTTCGTCATTTATCTTGTGAAACTCAGGAAATTTAATAATAATTGTAAAGTTTATTATTCGTCCTAACTTCTTACAAGTAGTAGTAAAGCTTATTAGGTGTGGTAGGGTTTATTACTTATAAATTAATTTATGAAAAATAAATTAATTTATACACAATAAAGATGGCAGAGCAGGTGATGTGTTGTGGCTGCAGTATGTGGGTGCTGGTGGACACCCCGCCCCTGTGATCCATGGTAACTGCATCTGCCGTAAGTATCTGCGGCTCGAGGAGTTTCGGCTCAGAGTCAATGAGCTGGAGGCTGAACTGCAGACACTGTAATGCATCAGAAAGGGGGAAAGTTAGCTGGACACTGTAGAAGAAGGCAGAGACACCCCTTCGGATAAGGTTATCTGATTTAATCAGTGATCAGGAGCAGGAGTGAGGCAGGCAAGTGGATCGAGAAGATAAAAGTGGAGGTGTCTCAATTCTTACAATTTCTCAATAGATTCAAGGTCTTTGCAGCTTGTATGAGTGAGAACAGGGGCTGCAAGGTGGATGAATGAACTGATCGTGGCACTGTGGTACAGGAAGCCATTCAATTGGGGGAGTAAATAGGAATGTTGTGGTAGTAGGAGGCAGGACAGTCAGGGGGATAGACATAGTTCTCCGTAGCCAAGAGTGAGAGCCCATAAGGCTGTGTTGCTTGCCTGGTGCCAAGATTTGGGACATCTGCTCGGGACTGGAAAGGAACTTGCAGTGACAGGCGGACGATCAATTGTCGTGGTCCATGTGGGGACCAATGACATAGATAGGACTAAGAAAGAAGTTCTGCTTAGGGATTAGGAATCAGAGCTCTGAAGAAGAGTCATTCAGACTCAAAATGTTAACTCTGTTTCTCTCTCCACAGATGCTGTCAGATCTGCTGAATTTTTCCAACAGATTTCAGATATTCTAGCATCTGCAGTTTTGTTTTTGCATCACTGCAGGAGTTCTTCTGGGCAGTGTCCTTGGCCCAACCATCTTCAGCTGCTTCATCAATGACTTTTCTTCCATCATAAGGTCAGAAGTGAGGATGTTCGCTGATGATTGCACAATGTTCAGCACCATTCACAACTCCCAGATACTGAAGCAGTCCATGTCCAAATGCAGCAAGACCTGGGGCAGAATCTTCTGTTCAGAGTGCGGGGGCGGGCCCCGCATGCTGACGTGTAAAATGATGCGTGGTGACGTTGGGCGACTGCGCATCATTCTGATCTTTCGTTCAGCAGGCACGCGTTGGAGTCGGCCACGTACCTGCCGAACTGCCAAAGGCCTGTTAAGGCCATTAATAAAACAATTAAGCAATTTGACAGGGCTGCCCGTCCAACCTTAAGGGTGGCGGGCAGATGAAGAGCCCAGGTGAGCTTCGCATTTTTCATGAAACATGAAGGAGTTATTAAATTAAATTAATAAATATTTTTTATACATTTCATAACAATGTCCTAGCTCATGTGATGCTGTCACATGGTGGGGGGGGGGGGGGACATGTGTAAATTATTTTTAACCTTCTTTATTAAAAATTCTCAATCTGAAATTAACCTCCCGAGGCACGGAGCTGCCTCAGGGAGATTTCTGCGCTCTTTCACGACAGAGCGCAGGCCCCGACTCTCCCTCCTCCCCCCGCTCACACAGATAGCGCTGAGCGCTACCAGGTGCGCGTATTGGCCTTAATTGGCCCTCCCACGTAAAATGCTGGCGCGCAGCCGATCAGCTCTGCGCCCACCCCCGACTGGCCAGCCTGACGAGAAAATTCTCCCCCGGACAATATCCAGGCTTCAGCTGATAATTGACAAGTAACATTCGCATCACACAGTGCCAGACAGTGACCACCTCCAACAAGGGAGAATCTAACATCGCCCCTTGACATTCAATGGCACTACCATCACTGAATCCCCCACTATCAACATCCTGGTGGTTACCATTAACTAGGAACTGAACTGGATTAGCCATATAAATACTGTGGCTACAAGAGCAGGTCAGAGGCTAGGTATTCTGCAGTGAGTAACTCACCTCCTGACTCCGCAAAGCCTGTCCACTATCTACAAGGCACAAGTCAGGAGTATGATGGAATATTCTCCACTTGTCTGGATGAGTGCAGCTCCAACGACCCTCCAGGACAAAGCAGCCCACTTGATTGGCACCACATTCACAAATATTCACTCCCTCCACCACCAACGAACAGTAGCAGCAGTGTGTACCATCTACAATATGCACTGCAGAAACTCACCAAGGCTGCTTAGGCATCACCTTCCAAACCCACGACCGCTACCATCTAGAAGGACAAAGGCAGCAGACACACAGGAGCACCACCACCTGGAAGTTCCCCTCCAAGACACTCACCATCCTGACTTGGAAACATATTGCTGTTCCTCCATTGTTGCTGGGTCAAAATCATGGAACTCCGTCCCTAACAGCACTGTGGGTGTACCCACACAACATGGACTGCAGCGGTTCAGGAAGGCAGCTCACCAGCATCTTCTCTAGGCCAATTAGGTATGGGCAATAAATGCTGACAAGTCCCCAGGACCTGAAGGCCTGCACACCAGGGTCTTAAAAGAAATGGCTGCAGAAATGGTAGTGGCATTGGTTATAATCTTCAAAAATTCTTTAGATTCTAGAAGGGTCCTAGCGGATTGGAAAATAACAAGTGTAACACCTTTATTCAAGGAGGGAGATAGAAGTTGGGAAACTATAGGCCAGTTAGCCTAACATCAGTCATAGCGAAATTGCTAGAATCCATTATTAAGGAGGATATAGAAAGATACTTAGAAAATCAAAATGGGATAAAGCAGAGTCAACATGGTTGTGAAAGGGAAACTGTGTTTAACAAATTTATTAGAGTTCTTTAAAGAATTAACAAGCAAGGTGGATAAAGGGGAACCTGTAGATGTGGTGTACTTTGATCTCCAGAAGGCATTTGATAAAGGTGCCTCATCAAAGGTTACTACACAAAATAAGAACTCATCATGTAGGGGGTAACATATTAGTGTGGATAAGGGATTGGTTGACTAACAGGAAGCAGAGAGTAGTGATAAATGGATCTTTTTTGGGTTGGCAAGCTGTAACTCTTGGAGTGCCACAGGGATCACTGCCAGGTTCTGAACCATTTACAATTCATACCAATGACTTGGCCGAAGGGACCAAATGTATGGTAGCTATATTTGCCAATGATATCAAGATAGGTAGGAAAGTAAATTGTCACGAGGAGGTAAACAGCCTACAAAGGGATAAAAGTGGGTTAAATGCATGGGCACAAAATTGGCAGATGGAGTATAATGTGGGAAAATGTGAACTTATCTTTTTTGGCAGGAAGACTAGGAAAGCCGTATAATATTTAAATGGTGAGAGATTGCAGAACTCTGCAGTACAGAGGGATCTGGGTGTCCCAGTACATGAATCACAAAAGGTTAGTATGCAGGTACAGCAAGTGGTTAGGAAGGTAATTGGAATGTTGGCATTTATTGCAGAATGGAATATAAAATGAGGGACATTTTACTGCAGCTTTACACGGCCTTGGTCAGACCACATTTGGTACACTGTTATTTCAGAATAAGGAGGTTTGGTCTCTTCATTTGAAAAAAGGATATATTTGCTTTCGAAGCAGTTCAGAGTAGGCTCACTTGACTCATTCCTGGGATGAGGGGATTATTTTATGAAGAAAGGTTGAACCCATTGGAGTTTAGAAGAATGAGAGATGATCTTATTAAAACATAAAAGATCCTGAGAGGTTTTAATAGGGTAGATACCAGGAGGATGTTTCCTCTTGTGGGGGGAGATTAGAACTAGGAGACACAGTTTAAGTATCAGAGGCCTGCCTTTTAAGACAGAGATGAGGAGAAAGTTTTTCTCTTAGAGTATCGTTAGTTTGTGGAATTCCCTTCCTCAGAAATCAGTGGAGGCTAGGCCATTGAATTTATTCAAGGTTGAGTTAGTTAAATTTTTGATAGACAAGGGAGCAGACAGGAAAGTGGAACTGAGATAACAATCATATCAGCCATGATCTTATTGAATGGCGGAGCAGGCTCAAGGGCCAAATGGCCTTCTCCTACTCATGTTCCTTTGTCCCTGTGCTTTGAATTAATATTAAAGTGACAATTTACACCTGACTCAAGGTCCAATCTTACTCTGCAGCAAAGCAGCGCAAGACTCCCTAGATGGGGTAATCTTCATTACTTTTGTTTGGCATGGCATGGCATGGGAATGTAGATCTAATGTGGCATTACACCTGGTCGCAAAGGGCTCAGGGAAATCACTGGACCTTAATTCAAACTTCTGAAGAGCCAATATTCTTCCTCCTCACTCTAAATATTTAAATTTGGAGCTGTTGAGAGAGAGTTTGTGCATGCTCTCTCCTAACCAGGAGTTCAGACATACAGGAGACAAGCACTGCAAATAGGATTGTCTCTCCCTGGAACCTAAACTACTGCCACCAAACTGAGACTTGTTCTGGCAGTGTAAATGCACCCAGGAACAATGGTATACAAATAATGTTCAGAGCGGACTGCCAGACCAGGTAGACATAAAGCAAATCTATCACTATATCAAATACACGGTGCACTGAAGGACTATTTGTTGGAGAAAACCTACAAATATTCAAACTTTAAAGCCCCTGAAATTTATGTTGGGCCTATATTTCTCAAAAGTAACTTTAACATTCAGGCTTTAAATTACCTCTAGACTTGGCTTCTTGGACACTATTACTGAAATTACAAAATCATAGAACTTTTACAGTGTCGGTGGCCATTCGGCCAATCATTTCTGCACCAGCTCTCCAAATGAGCAATTCACTTAGCGCGATTCTCTTGCCTTCTCCCATAACCCTGCACATTCTTCCTTTTTAGATAACAGTCTAATTCCCATTTGAATGCCTTGATTGACACTGCCTCCATCATACTCTCAGGCAGTGCATTCCAGACTTTAACCACTTGCTGCTTGAAAAAGATTTTTCTCATATTGCTTTTGCTTCTTTTGCAAAATATTTTAAATCTGTGCCCTCTCATTCTCGATTCTTCCAGGAGTGCGAAAAGTTTCTCCCTATCTATTCTGTCCAGACCCCTCATGGTTTTGAATACTTCTATCAAATCTCCTCTCAGCCTTCTCTTCAAGGAAAACAGTCTTAACTTTTCCAACCTATCTTCATAACTGAAGTTTCTCATCCCTGGAACCATTCTCATGAATCTTTTCTGCACTTTCTCCAATGCCTTCACATCTTTCCTAAAGTGTGGTGTCTAGAGCTGGGTACAATACTCTGGCTGAGGCTGAACTAGTGTCTTATAAAAGTTCAACATAATCTCCTTGCCCTTGCACTCTATGCCCCTATTAATAAAGCCTAGCATACTGTATGCATTTTTAACTGCTCTCGCAACCTGTCCTGCCACTTTCAATGACTTGGTCCTCTGCTCCTGCACTCCCTTTTAGAGTTGTACCCTTTATTTTATATTCTCTCTCCAGGTTCTTCCGACCAAAATGAATCACTTCACATTTCTCCACATTGAACTTCATCTGCCACTAGTCTGCCCATTCCACCAACTTTTCTATGCCTTTTTCAAGTTCTACATTATCCTCCTCACAGTTTACAATGCTTCCAAGTTTTGTAATATTGGCAAATTTTGAAACTGTTCCCTGTACACCAAGGTCTAGGTCATTAATATATATCAGGGAAAGCAAGGGGTTCTAACACTGAGCCCTGGGGAACTCCACTATCTTCCTTCAGCCTGAAAAACATCCATTATCCACTACAGGCTGTTTCCTGTCACTCAGCCAATTTCGTACCCATGTTGCTACTTTCCCTTTTATTCTATAAGCTTACTTTGCTCACAAGTCTGTTGTACGTCACTTTATCAAATGTCATCACTCTCATCAGTATTCAGAATTGAACACTGGTTGGAAAGTGGGATGCATTCAGGGACTCCTGACCTACCTGCCTGCTCCTTTTTGACTATCTGGTGATCACCCATTTCCTTTCTCCCTGCATAATCTTAAGCTGTGGAGTGACCATACCTATGAATGTGCTGTCCACAAAGCTCTCAACCTCACAGAAGCACCGCAGTAATACCAGCTGCTGCTTAAGTACAGAAACTCAGATCTCAAGCTACTGCAACTGATGACACTTCCTGCAAAAATGGTTATCCAGGACATGGGAAGCTTCCTGGAATTCACACACACCACAGGATGTGCACTCTTGAGGTTGGAGCAGCCCTGCCATTTCTCTATTTATTAACTAATAACCTTGTCGCTGCTAATAAACCTTACCAATACTAATAAAGCTTTACCAATATTAATCAATCTTACTACTGACAAACCCTACTAATACTTAATACACCTTACTAGTAGTAATAAACCTTACATAAATTAGAAGATAAGACTCATCAGCTACTCACATGTTATTGTTATTAATAGCTAATATTTTTAACATTTGTTTAACTCCTAGGTGTTTAGACTCAGTCCCTGAGCAGCAATACTCACCAGCCAATCAACTTATCACTTTCCTATGATGTCACTGTTTATTTTCCTCAAACTCAGGGCACTCCTGAACTTTTTCCACAAGCTCCACTCCTCTCTGCCCCTCTCCCTAAAGGTAAGTGCTGTAGGCCTTGCTCCCTGGGCTTTACTTATTCGCTCCCCGATCTGTGTTTCTCCTGCTGCTCTGCTCCTCTCCCCTCTCTTCCTAGGGCTGTGAACTCTGGCTGGTGAGATTCTGGGATACATCGGTGAAAGTGACCTGCTTCCCTAAAGAATGGAGCCATTGGACAGAGGGAGACAAGTAACTGTCCCATGCAGTTTTCCTGAGATTCACTGAAGGATTTCTCAGTGAAATTGGGATTATTTTCAAGTAAGAATTTTGAAATAAAGATGAAAAGGATTTAGCAGATTATCATGGGCATGGAGTTTTGCCTTATTTAGTTAAATTGCCTGGTGATTCGGTGCCACTTTGAGCTGGAGGGTTCCAGACACGGAATCCTGCCTGCCCTCCTCGCCGGGATCACCAGCTGCAGCTTGGCAGTGGCGGGGCGGTGGCTCTTGGCCATGGAAACAGAGTGGGGATGACTCGTGGCTCCTACCCAGGAAGGTTTGAGCCAGCACTGCTGGTGCCTTGTATCATGGATCCAGCTTTTCCCTCTTGCCTCGGTAATCTGTCGGTCAGTCCTGGACGAGGCAGAGGTGCTGCTTGTTCCCTCAGTGTCTCCACTCCCCTCTCAGGCAGGGAGCGAGCCGCCTGTGTGGGACAATGGCCTCGCATCCCGCACCTGCTTCCCGCAGAAGTGCCAACTCCCCCGCCTGTTCAAACTGCACTCACTGAGTCTCCTACCGAGCAAATTAGCAGCCAGAGACACAACGGTCACCTTTCCGTTACACAGAGTCACTTCTGCAGCTCGCTCACTGTGCCTGTCAAGGGATTCTGGGTTGGAGGTTCACAGTTTGCACTAAAACTGGGTGCAAAGCAGCTAGGGGGAGTTCCCTCTGACTGAGAGGCAAATCCATATATACTCTTCTCTACAACTGCATGTGCGAGCTTTAACCTTCTCAGTGGGGAAAAAAAACAGGCAACAACATTTGAGTGCAGTACCCATGCACGACCCACATCAGTACCAGTTTACGTCTTATATAATCAGTCTGACAAGTACACCAACATGTCACCATTCTACAATGAATGATGAAGTTTTGTGTTGAATTTTAATTTATTTTAATCTATTTGCGTAAAATTACATTTTATAATCTCCTGGATTGATTTCAATGGCCACAGGGAGATCGATGCCAATTCCAGGAGACTTCCGGACATTCCGGGAGAGTTGACAACGCTATCTCTCCCCGAAGGTAAGTGCTGGAGGCCTCACATCCCGGGCTTTATTTATTCACTCCCCAGTCTGTGTTTCTCCTGCAGGTCTGCTCCTCTCTGCTTCCATCCTGAGCTGGATTAAGTCTTGGTCACCCATTTCTCTGGTTCTTACTGACCTCAGTTAGCTCCCCATCCAATACATGGAATTCAAAATTCTCATCCTTATTTACCCATACCTTAATTTTACAGTTACATGCACCAGCCCATGCCCTTGAGTCCTCTAACTCTGACCAATATATCATTGCCTCCTCTATTCCACCCATGCTTTCAGTCAACTCAGCCTCACGGGAATTTCGCCTTATGCCCTGCTTCCTGCCAGTATCTTTACTTTCTCAAAACATAGCTTTTGACAATTCTTTCCATCATCTCTTTTGACTTTTCCCACTGTTTGACATCCATGTCTCCTCTATAAACATTTACGCTATAGTCACAATATAAATGCAAGTTGGTGGCCCAGAATTTGCTCGAGTGGCACGATTTGTGATGTATGCTGTAAATAACACTCTTTCATTCCCTGATCTTCCCCTTTTGAATTTAGTCCAAAATTTCCTGTAAAGGTAATTTAACTTACCTTAAAATCAATTCACAGAATTACAGAATCTTAATAGCACAGGAGGCCACCATTCGGCCCATCGTGTCTGCACTGGCTCTCCAAATGAGCATTATGACCTAGTGCCATTGCCCTGCCTTTTCCCTGTACCACTGCACATTGTTTCTATTCAAATAATCATCTAATGCTCTCTTGAATGCCTCCATTGAACTTGCCTCCACCACACTTCCAGGCAGTGCATTCCAGACCCAAACCGCTCGTTATGTGAAAAAAAGTTTTTTCTCATGTCACACTTCTTCTTTTGCAAATCACTTTAAATCTGTGCCCTCTCATTCTTGATCCTTTTACAAATGGGAACAACTTCTCCCTATCTATCCTGTCTAGCCCCCTCATGATTTTGAATATCTTTATCAAATCTCCTCTTAGCCTTCTTTTCTCCAAGGAGAACAGTCCCAACCTTTCCAATCTATCCTCATAGCTGAAGTTTCTCAACCCTGAAACCGTTCTTGTAAACCTCTTCTGCACTCTCTCCAATGTGTTCACATCCTTCCTAAAATATGATGCTCAGAACTGTACACAATATTCCAGCTGAGATCGAACAAATGTCTCATATAAGTTCAACATAACCTCCCTGCTCTTGTACTCTATGCCCCTATTAATAAAACCCAGGATACTGTATGCTTTATTAGCTGCTCTCTCCACCTGTCCTGCCACCTTCAATGATCTATGCACATGTACACCCAGGTCCTTCTGCTCCTGCACCCCCTTCAAAATTTCACCCCTTATTTTATGTTGTTTGTCCATGTTCTTCCTGCCAAAGGTATCATCTCACACTTCTCCGCATTGAACTTCATCTGCCATCTATCTGTCCATTCCACCAACTTGTCTATGTTCTCTTGAAGTTCCACACCATCCTCCTCGCAGTTCACAACAGTCCCAAACTTCATATCATCCGCAAACTTTGAAATTGTCCCCTGTACACCAAGATCTAGATATATACATCAGGAAAAGCAAGGGTCCCAATACCAACCCCTTGGGAACTCCACTACAAACCTTCCTCCAGCCTGAAAAATATTCATTGACCATTACTCTTTGTTTCCTATGTTTCAGCCAATTTTGTATCCACATTGCTACTGTCCCTTTTATACCATGAGCAATAACGTTTCTCACGAGTCAGCTGTGTGGCACTGTATCAAATGCCTTTTGAAAGTCCATGTACACCACATCAACAGCATTACCCTCATCGACCTTTTCTGTTACCTCTAAAAAACATTTAGATGGAGAAAGTGGATATCTTGTATCGCCTGTTTCTTGGGCATAAAACAAGGAGAAAAGGTGCTTTCTGAGGGTGAAAATATAAGCAACTGATGAAGGTGTAATAAGTAGGATGAGATTATATCCCTTGAAACCCTAAAAACTTTCATGTTCAACACAAACTCAGTGAAATGCAAGGTATCTGAGACACCATGATCCTCTTGTTACATTTATACCACCGTCAATTAGGAGGGATTAATGGTTGTTGAATCAGCATGGAGGTCATGAAAATCCAGAGGCTCCAAGTTGGCCACTGAAAGCTAACATGCAGATGCAGCAAACAATTACGAAGACAAAAGGCATGTCGGCCTTTATTGCAAGAGGATTTACATACAAGTCTTGCTGCAATTGTATAGAGCCTTGGTAAGATCACACCTGGAGTATTGTGTGCAGTTTTGGTCTTACTTACCCAAGGAAGGATATACTTTCCATAAAGAGAGTGCAATGAAGGTTCACTAGACTGATCCCTGGGATGGCGGTATTGTCCTACGAGCAGATTGAGGAGACTGGGCCTATATTCTATAGAGTTTAGGAGAATGAGAGACGATTCCATTGAAGCATATAAAATTCTTACAGAGCTTGACAGGGTAGATATTGGAAGGATGTTTCCCCTGGCTGGGGGCGGGGAGAGGGAGGTGGTGGGGTAGCGGGGTCTACAGCCAGGAGACAACTGTCTCAGAATAAGGGATAGACCATTTAGGACTGAAATGCGGAGGAATTTCTTTAGTCAGAGGGTGGAAAATCTTTGGAATTCTCTATCCCAGAAGGCTATGGGGCTCAGTCAATGAGTATAATCAAGACAGAGATCAACAGATTTCTAAATATTAAAGATATCAAGGTATATGAGGATAGTGTGAGAAAACGGTGTTGAGGTAAGCGATCAGCCATGATCTAATTGAATGGTGGACCAGGCTCGAGGGGTTGAATGGCCCACTCCTGCTCCTATTTTCTATGTTCCTAAAAGTTAAAATGTTTCAAGATCACAATTAGTTCAATGAGTCCATCCAGGTTTTGAAATCTTGAACATATTGCAGACCTAAGTCTTCCGCTGCATGATCAATTCTTTTTGCCACCGTTCTGATGCCGCATTTGCTACACAGTCTCTCCCTTCCCTCCCTGGCACAGTTAATGCTTGGGCTGGTTTGTTATATTTCTCTCTCCCCAGATTGGGTTTTCATATTACACAACACAGTCGTTCAGAATTCCAAACAGTGAATGCAATCATATTCTTCCATTACAACTGAAATATAGCTGTGGTATCCTGCTTGCTTTCAAATTTCCAGACTGATTTGAAGCTGATTGATTGATTTTTATAAAATTCTGCAAGTAAATGTAGGGAAAAACAACAACGTACCTCTCCAGCCATGAACTGACCAAACCCTGGAGGAAATGAGAGGGTAGCAATGAGCAAAGTCACCAGTGCTGGATAAAGCAAACGCCTAAGAAAAAGAAAACAGTTTTAATTGTTAACATATAAATCACCAGATTTATCCTCTGTCCAAATACATGCACACCCACTACTCTGTCCCAAGTTCTTGGCAGCCTGCACCAAACTAATGTTAATATAACATTTGATTCAGTTTAGTAGTGTATGTTCAGAAGCTCCACCAGAACAGCCAACATGCTTTTCTTTTTCTCCCCAAAAAAAAATCACATATTATAAATTGAATATACTTGGTGCTAGTAAATCTGATTATAAATGACTTCCACAGAAGTTATTAAAGCACTCAGGCATCTCTAGCAGCAGCTTTTAGTTTAACCACAGTTTTACAAGCTGACTTAGATCAGAGCATATTCAACAGATCTGTGCTGACATAAAATAATTGAAGCATTTCACCAACTCCAAATAGGTTTAAAGGCTTTTTTTAAATGACTATCAGTGACTAAGATAGGGATTGAAGGACAGTTTTGCTTCATTCTTCCTTCAGTAAATTTGATTCAATTTATTCTTGCACTACATTAGATAGAAATAGAAGATATACGTTGACCATATATTGAATAACTGATAAAGCTGCGGGCTGGTTATATTAGCCTGATGGTATAAAATCCATATATGACACATATGTAAAAGTGCCTTTCCACTGGCATTAGGTTTATTTTTGTCACTGGCCCTCTGCAAATTGTGTCTGAATTGAACGAACAAGCTAAATGGATAATTTCTCATCTGGACTTGGTAAATGCATATTTAAAATTGAATAGGTGTATGGTAATTTATTTAGTCTGATTAGTGAACCAGATTGTGAACTATTTTTGGGTAAAGAGAAAGAAGTGTTTAAACAATGGATCAATACCCCACATTTTTGGATGTTTGGAGCAGCAGGAATCTCATTGAAATAAAAAGAGTAAAATAAAGTTAAACCTTAAAAATAAAATCCTATTTTTGGCCCAAATAGTTACACACGGGCTCTTTTAAGTTATATCTGAAACGTGGTTATAGGTGAACATGAGAGGATAATGGTTGCTGACCTGAACTGAACTTCAAAAACTTCTCTTGGCAATGCTGCTGGCATCGGAGTGACAAAGCAGGTTGGGAGAAACAAAAACTGTGGCCAGCACGATTGGCACTGCATTCCCTATAGATTTGCCCCTGAGAAACTGTGCTGGTGGAGCCAACATGACTGTCACCACCATGAGTGGAAAATTTAAGTTATATGGAAAATGTAAACAAACCTTATTAATCTCAGAAACGCAGTATTTAGTACTTACTTTTTCATCAAAAATTTGCTAATGGTTCTTTGTTTTCTCATGATTGCCACTATCTTCCTGTGGAAGTAGACAAACAGGGCACCACCAAAACCACTAGCAATCCTACAAGGAAAAGGAAGAATGACATTATTTTTAAAATTATTTATTCCAGTAACACACTACAACTGGTTTCCCTCTGCTCTTGTGACTTAACTTGAAAATGCAAGCAAAAGGAGGGAAGGTCCATTACTTCAAGCCTTTACCCCTTTGTTTATGTTCATTTCTGAGGACTTCCCTGGTTGTGGAAGCAAGTATATTTTCACCTACGTCTCCACTGGGTAGTGGCCCAAGCGGCATAAGACCTTCTGAAAGTGGGCTCTCCAAAGTTTCATACACCCAGCTCAGACTGGAGCATCTAAGAAGGGATCAATGGAAACTTTCACCACCTACAACCATGTAAAGCATTTTTACTTTAGGGACTGTAGGAGGACCATTGGCACTTGAGGTCTTCTAGCCGCTTCTTTTAGATAGGAGGAGGAAAGAAAGAACAAACATGCATTTATATATCACCTTTCATGACTTCAGGACATCCCTAAGAGCTGCACAACCAAAAACTTAAAGTTGAGGTGTTATAATGTAAGAAGATGCAGCAGTCATTTTGCACACACCAAAGTCCTACAAACAGCAATCAGACAAATGAGCAGATAATTTGTTTTTCTTCGTGATATTTGTTGAGGTAGAAATGTTGGCAAGCACTTTGGGAGGAATTCCCTCATTCTTATCCAGTGCTATGGGATCTTTTATGTCCACCTTGGAGGGTAGACAGGGTTTGGGTTAAATGACTCATATGAAAGACAGTATCTCTGCCAGCCCTCCCTTACTGCAGTACTGAACTGGTAGCTTGGCATCTGGTTTAGGGATAACTGAAGTTTCAGAGGTGGGGCCTGAACTCATACATTTCTGACTCCAAGGCAAGAGTACTTCCACAACACAGGCATCTAAGACCCCAAAACTGCTAGAAAAATCAAACTTTTGAGCATAAGCCCCTTCTATGGTGCATTCGCAGCCTGCATTTAGGTGAATGGGAGGATAGCAAAAGTAGTCTGACAAACACTGATGATCAACTTACAAATCTGCATCAAAATATCCCTCAGTGATCTTGGGGAATAAACCATATTTAACGCTACTTAAAGCATTGTTGTGCAAGCAATCAACAAAAGTGCCAGTGAAACAATGATATGCAGTGATTCTAGGAATGGATAATTAGCAAATATTTCAATGGATATCAAGATAGATGGGTGGTCTCTGTAGATAGAGACCTACAGAGTCTTTAGATTTATCAAAATCAGCAGTGCACCTTTCCATATACTTTGGCAGGCTTCAATAGTGACTGAGTCAAAGTTTCAACCAGCATTAATATCCTTCCTCACATAACCACTTTCAGCTGGAGAAATACCAAAGCAGTCAACATAATTCAATGAAATCTTCAATTCTTGAAAGAAGAAAAATTACACATGTTGAATCATCTGAGCTTCAAACAAATTGATTGTTAGCATTACAACACAAATAGCTGAATAGTTCCAGAGGTGACTCTGAAGGACACAGTTTCACGCACATCCAGCAATGCTACTAAATCAGGTATGATGTAGTCAGCATGGCAACAACAATCACTTCTGGTGTTACTTCAATTAATGTACCCGAGGCTCGGATTGTTGTGCCAAGTGACTCATTCTCAAGTCAACGCATTCATGTCAAGCTTTTGTAAAAAGACAATCAAATGAAGTGGGTTTTGCACCCTGGCCAGAAGTACATTATATATAAGATAAAAGTTTTGCAGCTTGCCACAATACTGCCCTCACTTCACCTTCCCAGCCACAGCAAATGTTACTTAGACTTGGGTCGGATTTTGTCTTAGAGATCAGCATGATATTAACTTATTTACCAAACATTTAATGTGTTGCAATTTTATAACAATTAGGATTGCTTTTGAATACATGTGGAAAACCATTGCATTGAATTGACATAATCTGCAATGTTCATGGCATTGTGTGGAAGCCTAAAAATGCACAAAGGTCTTGGTGTACTTCAAGAGAAGATATTAGGAACAGATTCCAAACCTTACACAATTGAGGACGAGCCAAATCAAATAACAAAGAACAAAGAAAAGTACAGCGCAGGAACAGGCCCTTCGGCCTCGATCACATTGCCCGTCAACTAAAACATTTTGCACTTCCGGGGTCTATATCGCTCTATTCCTATCCAATTCATGTATTTGTCAAGCTGCCTCTTAAACACCACTATCGTACCTGCTTCCATCACCACCTCTGGCAGCGAATTCTAGACAATCTCTACCCTCTGCGTAAAAAACTTGCCCCGCACACCTCCTCTATAGTTTTCTCCTCTCACATTAAATCTATGTCCCCTAGTAATTGACTCTTCCACCCTGGGAAAAAGCTTCTGACTATCTACTCTGTCCATGCCACTCATAATTTTGTAAACTTCTATCAAGTCGCCCCTCAATCTCCGTCACTCTAGTGAGAACAATCTGAGTTTCTCCAACCTCTCCTCATAGCTAATAACCTCCAGACCAGGCAGCATCCTGGTAAACCTCCTCTGCACCCTCTCCAATGCCTCCATATCCTTCTGGTAATGTGGCGACCAGAATTGCACGCAATATTCCAAGTGTGGCCTAACCAAGGTTCTATACAGCTGCGGCATGACTTCCCAGCTTTTATACTCAATACCCCTGCCAATGAAGGCAAGCATGCCATATGCCTTCCTGACTACCTTATCCACCGGCATTGCCACTTTCAGTGACCTGTGGACCTGTATACCCAGATCCCTCTGCCCATCAATGCACTTAAGGGTTCTGCCATTTACTGTATAATTCCTGCCTGTATTAGACCTTCCAAAATGCATTACCTCGCATTTGTCCAGATTAAACTCCATCTGCCATTTCTCCGCCCAAGTCTCCAACTGATCTATATCCCGTTGTATCCTTTGACAGTCCTCTTCACTATCTGCAACTCCTCCAACCTTAGTGTCATCTGCAAACTTACTAATTAGCCCAGTTACATTTTCCTCCAAATCATTTATGTATACCACAAACGGCAAAGGTCCCAGCACTGATCCCTGCGGAACTCCACTAGTCACAGCTCTCCATTCAGAAAAGCACCCTTCCACTGCTACCCTCTGTCTTCTACGACCAAGCCAATTCTGTATCCATCTTGCCAGCTCACATCTGATCCCGTGCGACTTTACCGTCTGTACCAGTCTGCCATGAGGGACATTGTTAAAGGCCTTACTGAAATCCACGTATATAACATCCACTGCCCTTCCATCGTCAATCATCTTTGTCACTTCCTCGAAAAACTCGATCAAGTTAGTGAGACACGACCTCCCCTTCACAAAACCATGCTGCCTCTCACTAATACGCCCATTTGCTTCCAAATGGTAGTAAATCCTGTCATGAAGAATCTTCTCCAATAATTTCCCTACCACTGACGTAAGGCTCACCGGCCTGTAATTTCCTGGATTATCCCTGCTACCCTTCTTAAACAATGGAACAACATTGGCCATTCTCCAGTCCTCTGGGACCTCACCCGTAGCCAGTGAGGATACAAAGATTTCTGTCAAGGCCCCAGCAATATCCTCCTTTGCCTCCCTCAGTACTATGGGGTAGATCCCATCTGGCCCTGGGGACTTATCCACCTTAATATTCTTCAAGACACCCAACACCTCTTTTTTGATCTCAACATGCTCCAGGCTATCTACACACTCTTCCCTAGACAAATCGACCGCTAAGTTCTTCTCTTTGGTGAATACTGATGAGAAGTCATTCTGTTTAAAACCAAGGGTAGAATTTAGCCCTCGATGGGCGGGCTGGCTGGCAGCCGAACTCCGCCGCCGAAACGGGCCCACTGCCATTTTAAGAGGGAGGGCCAATTAAGGCCTGCCCAGCGGGCTGCCCGACGGAAAGCGCTATGTGCTTCCTGTACGGGAGGGGGAGGGATTCTCCAACTATCAAAGTGCGCTCTTTCACGCATGCGCGCGATAGGGCGCACTGCTCCCTGAGACTAAGTGCTGTCTCAGGGAGAGCGCTAAAAGCTTAGTAAACCTAAAAAATAGCAAAATAAAAAAATATTAACATGTCCCCCTCATGAGTCAATGTCACACGAGATGGGACATGTTAATAAATATTTCATAAAGTTTTTTACAGTTTTTAAAAACAGACATGAAACTTCATCCCGCCAGTGGATGAGGTTTCATGTATTATCAGGAGCCCGCTGGGGCTCCTGGCCTGCCCGCCAGCCTTAAGGTTGGACGGGCAGGCCTTTTAATTGGGTTAATTATCCTGTCAATGGCTTCAATTGGCCATTGACAGGTCGGCGGGCGGACAGCTGATTTCGCTGTCTGCCCGCCTTCCTGAATAGTTAAATGGGACGGGATGACGTCGGGGGTTCCTCCTGATGTCATCCTGCGTCATTTTCACGTCAGCGAGCGGGCCCCGCCCCCAACTTGCCGACGGAAAAATTCTGGCCCAAGACTTCTAACAAATGTCAGAAATAAAAGGAAAGGTCATTGACCATGTAGACATATGCCTATTCACCCTATTCACTTGGGATAGACATGGCTGGTACCAGTGCATGTGAGCTAGTGCACCCTATGAACAAAGAAATATTTAAAGGTATGTGACTAGGAGCAGAGCTAATCATCAGAAACAAAAAAATTGCTCAATCTGAACATTAAATATGAGTATGACTCAAAAGGCTGAATTTTAATTCCCCCCATCTGGCAGAGTGGGAGTTAAAAATGAAGTCATTTCAGGCAGTTAACGCTCCTGCCTGAATTTTACAGAAGCATCACGCATTAATGAAAATCAGGGTCCTATGACGTACATACGTCCCTGTTGGCATTTTAACTGCTATATTTCTGATAAGTGAGTGAAACTCTCCACCCACAGCAAGGATTTATACCCTTTAACTATCAGCATGGTGCAATTTAGATTTATGAAAGGAATGTGTAGAACAATGAATGAAGTAAAATACGCAGTTTATATTATCCATTCTTTGTAAAGGTGTCTAGAATTGGAGGTCACAGCTTCAGACCATTTGAGACTGAGATGAGGAGAAATTTCCTCACTCAATGGGTTGTGAGTCTATATAATTCTCTATCCCTAAAAGCTGTGAATGCTCAGTTGTTGAGTGTATTCAAAATAGTGGTCATTATATTGTTGGATACTAAGGAAATTAAGAGATAGAGGGATAATGCAGATAGATAAATTTGAAGTAGAAGATCAGCCTGGAATAGTGGAAATATATAAAGGGCCGAAAGCCTTACTCCTCCTCCTATTTCTTTTGTTCTTGTGTTCTCTGCAGTGCCCTGTAGATGTTGGCTCCCATGTGAGCCTGAACGAATTCATGACATGCTCAGCTTCACTCGAACCCAGTTCACTTTGTGGGTAATTTCTTTCCTCTGAGAATGTGTCACCTGGCCAAGCATTTCAGCATGTTTGTCCCAAACTGCCATGGCAATCGGTTGACTGTCATCTTACCTTGACTGCTTTCCATGTTTCTCTAAAACTTAATTCCTATTTACGAATGTTATCCTCTACAACCCCCCTTAGCTTTCCATCACACTCCTCACTTTGGCTGCACTTCTAAGTCCCCAGCAACTTCCTCATCAAAATGTCTTTTCTAGTCTCCAGAGTTAGACTCTGTGTGAAGGGACTCATCATTCTATGATTTCAACTTACACAATGATATCCCTTCACCCTCTCCTCCTTTTCCAACTCTGCTTTCACTCTGCACATTAGGGACAGAATTTTAACTGCCAATGTGGTGGGGCAGGTTCAGGTGCAGGCAGGGTGTTAACTCCCTGAAAAATGCCAATCGGTCAGAAACATGACATGATCCACACACTTCTGGGTTTTGCCCCCCACCCCCACCCCCAATTTTTAAACTATGTCCTCTAGTTCTAGACACCCCCCAGAAGAGAGAACATCCTCCCAGCATCCACCCTGTTAAGACCCCTCGGAAACGTATGCGTTTCAATAAGATCAGCTTTCATTCTTCTAAACTCTAATGGGTATATGCCGAACCTGCTCAACCTTTCCTCATAATCTAACCCCTTCATCCCAGGAATCAGTCAAATGAACCTTCTCTGAACTGCTTCTAATGCAATCATAACCTTTCTTACATAAGGAGACCAAAACTGTATGCAGTCCCCAGTTCTCTGCCTCTCCCGGAAGTTGTGAGCTTCATTCCGCAAGGAGGAAAAGTGAAGAGTTGTGTGTGAGAAAAATGGCTTGTGTTGGGAGAATGCAATGGCAACATTTGTGGAAGGTGGTGATAAGGGTAAGGTGTGAGATGTCAATAAATGAGGGCAAGTGTAAGTATTGGCTATTGAGGTGGGGATGTGAGAAGGTGTCTTTAAAGAGAGGAATGAATGGAGCTGGAATATGTTTTACTCTATGGAATGTTGTGGAGAAGGATGCTGGGAAGGTCAGAGAGTGGGGTTGGCAAGTGAAGGTGAGATGCCACTCACCTTTCATGCCTCATGAGGTCACTGATTCTCTTGGGACCACATTTCTGACACTTCCTCAGCCAGTTCTGTATTCGCCTGCTAGGTTTGAGAAGCTGGCCTCTTCCTCCCTTCCTTGAGAATCATCCCCTCAATTTAGTTCCTTAGAACCTGTGGCAGGACCTCTGGGGAAGAGCCTTTCAATGTCTACTTTCTAGTCCTGTGGTTGCCTGAAGCCTCAGGGATCCATGTAGAACGTAGTCACTCTGACGGTTGCCCAGAACACTAAATGAAAATCCTTCCTTTGACAGCGTGTGGGTTATCACCACACACGCACACTGTGTCAGGAAACCTGCAGGTGGGTTCTTAGCCTGCTGCCAGCAGCCCCTCTGCAACCACCTTGCCCCCACCCACTACAAGCAGGTTTATTTCCATAAAATTCCACACCCAGTCTCCCACACATCCATTATCATCCCCTCATCTCATTATCACCCAAGATATTACTGGTCATAACGCAAGAAATAAATGCTGGACTTGCCAGAAACATTCACCCCACAAAGGAATAAAAATAAAACAACTTCTAGATCAAACCTGACCTCATCAAACACTATCACCTCTCCCTTTCAGTTTCTAAATCTTTCTATAAGGCCATGCCCAGTAAAAGCATATAATACTCAATTTTTAAAATATGAACTTTACTCAGTACGTAATCCCTCGGGACTGACTTTTCTTTTAAAATGGACAATTTGTGCTAAGACGGCCACCAAAGATCATTTGACCTGATCTTTGAATTCAAAAATTGCCACAATGTCTCACATCGACAAAAGGATACTTTCCAGAATAAGAGATGTCAACCACTCATATCCTGAGGCTATGTAAAATACATTCCCAAATTGAATGGGTCTTTCTGAAAAGAGGACGGTGATTGTCTCAATACCTCTCCGGATGAATATTTTCAAACAATAAACCGGGTTGTGGCTAATCAACCTAAGGCAACTACAATATTTGGAAAAGGGAATGTGGGAAATCACAAGGTAGGCCATGTTTGTATCCTTTTTAATCTTTAAGTGCTGTCTGCAGAAAGACACAGCAGCAGTAGAAAGGGCAACAACATCTATGCCTTAATAACTGGAGACTGTAAACTTGTAAGGTCTCCAAGCCTGTTCCTTTTCGGGTCAACCAATACTGCAAACTGACCTCCTGGTAACAAGACTACAAGCAACTAGCTTTGCAACCTGCAGAAAATCCATCTCTTTTGAGAAAATCCCGAAAACCACTTCGGCACATGACTCTGGCTGTTGAAATTACCTAAACTACACTTCAGGAAGGAAGACGTCTTTTTCATTAGGCCTGCAACGCATGTTTTCCAGAAGCTGCAATCATGTGAATTATGAACTCTTCTTTTGTCTATAACTTGTAAAAGTGCACTATTCTCTTCAACAGTACTTTTCTCGATTGTGTTTGTGTGTGTGTGTGTGCATTAGGGAGAGTGCTTAAATAAATAATCACCTTTCCTTATTTAAACCCACAAAAAGCTTGCTGTTGGTTATTCAAATTGCCCACACACTCGGGCTTAAAATACATACACACACACACACACACCCCTTCTCAAAAGCTTACTGATTACAGACAGTAGGGAAGGGATTACAGTATTTCTCGCTCACCCTGTCAGTAACAATTTCTCCACCACAAGCAACCAGTTCAACCTCCTTCCCTAGTTCTGACCATCCTCACTTCTTCACTAAGTGCAAGGGTTTCTTTAAGGTAAATTTAATCTCAGGTGGCACAAAAATAAAAAGTGCCGGAGAAACTCAGCAGGGCTGACAGCGTCTGTGGAGAGAAAGACAGAGTTAATGTTTCGAGTCCGTATGACTCGCTCTGGGGAAGAGTCATACGGACTCGAAACGTTAATTCTGTCTTTCTCTCCACAGGTGCTGTTAGGCCTGCTGAGTTTTTCCGGCATTTTTTGTTTCTGTTTTAGGTTTCCAGCATCCACAGTATTTTGCTTTCATCTTAATCTCAGGTGGTCCCAATTTCAGTGACCAAAAAGGTTAGCCCTGTATTCCCCTCCACAGGTGCTGCCAGATCTGTGGAATGCGTCCTGACATTTTCTGTTTTTATTTCATCCATCTAACTTCATTTCCGCAGACTCTACATTAACCTCTGAACGGTATCTGCATTAGCAAAACTAATTACATAGGATATATAGCTCAGAAACAGGCCATTCAATCGAACTAGTCCATTCTGGTGCTTCTGCTCCACTGGAGCCTCCTCCCATCTTTGCTCATCTAAATTTACTATCGTAACCATCTATTCCCTTCTCCTTCCTATGCTTTCTAGCTTCCCCTCAAATGCTTCTAAATTATTCACTTCAACCACTCCGTATGGTAGCAACTTCCACATTTCACCATGTTTTGGTTCTGGAAGTTTCTTCTGAATTCCCTCTTGTATTTCCTAGTGACTATCTTATATTGATGACCTCTAATTCTGCCCTTTCCCATAAGAGGGAACATTCTCTCTCTATCCGCTCTATCAAAACCTTGGTGATGTCACCAAGAGAGCAAAATTGGGCCCAAGCATTTTAACATTAAAGTAATTAGGATCACTGTCAAGTGTGCATTGCTCTGCACATTTTCAAATGTTGATACATTTTAGATCGTACTGTGCATGTTCTTATTTATCATTGTTTGTTAATAAATTATCTTTTAAAATCACTTCATAAGCTTTGAATTCTCCTTCAAACACAAGAAAACTTGAATGGGAAAGCTCAAAATTAACTTATTTCATGAATTTATTTGCATTTATTGCAGAAAGGTCATTTTGCGCTAAATGCTGATTGCATTGCTTACATCAGCTGCAGATGCATCAGATTCAATTTTTTGAAGACAGAAACTGTATTTGCTTTGTTCACCCTAAGTAGAACGCTGTGCCATTGCAAGGTACTTTACCTGGTTAAGACTGAAAAAACACATCTCCATTGCTTAGCAAATTATCCCAAGTTTAGAACATCTGCTTCAAACTGAACTCTAGCCTTGCTCCAAGTTATCTTGTGGGGAAATGTATGATTCTATTCAGACAGATGCAAGAATTGTGTCTACTCTAGAAATCAACACATACTCCTGTAAAATTTCTGTATATAAGTATTTCAAGACATTACAATGCAATTTGCTCCACTGAAACATTAAGATGTTAATAAATTAAAATACTAAAATTGGCCATTGGTGTTGGAAAGACCTTTGGGCATAGGATCAAGATATTTGATTTCAATTGTGCTGGTCAGATTCCAGTTTTTCTCTCTGTACACCTTTTTGCAGTTATTTGTTTGCTTCTTTTAATAATTTCTTATTGAGTGTTAGTTTTAGCACTCAGCTCTATCCTAGATATGGCACAGCAGCAATTTTATCAGCTGCATGGTTTGCAATTTATTATTGCCCAAGTTTTGCACAATATTTCAGCCAGAAATTATTGGAATTTAGCTTACAGCTTTTTTTTTGTACTGTGCTTATATCCTTATGAACTAATATGCTCAATCTCCAGTGATGCACTTAATTTGGTCATTGAGACACTTGTTCATTTTAAACTTTGCTCTTAGTTTAACAAAAGGCTGTTAACATCTTCTACATTATCCTATGAGATTTTACTACCGCATTTAGAATTTCTAACTGCATCTGAAGTGTCCTACTTTAAAATTAAATGACTAACCACATTTCAAAAGAACATGCATCTTTAATTTCATTTGGACAGCCAACGAACTGTGTAGCTACAGAAATGAGAATGAAATCAGGATTACTGTGGATCACAGAAATGACTAATTCTAGCAATGAGTTTAGTTCAGCCATTACAGAAGCAATAATCTTCCTATTGAAGCCTACTTTTTGGGACCATGGAACATTATTATACATGATAATGTATCAATTATTCTTATGAAAATAATCAAATATTTTTTTTTTAAAACTTGGTAAAAACCTTACTCTCAGTCACACTGAGCTAAACTCTCATGACAAATTAGCATAAATGTACTTCGGTCCTTCATGTTTGTGCAAATTGAGTTTTCCATCTGCATTTTCGATGCATTTTTTTTGCCCACATTAGCCAGTGTTAGGGAGCTACGTATAAAGCAGGTGGATAGTGTACAGATTCCTTCCACCCACTTCTCCACTTGCTGCCACACAATAATCTAATCTATCTAAATCATCATTTACCGTTTGATCTAAAACAACGTGATGGACTAACTTACAGGCCCTACTAATGTTCCTTTCGCTCAAATAAATTTGCCGATATACAGGTCATATGCACTGGCTGAATTTTCCACTGTGCATCCAAAAAGAGCTCACTGTTCATGGTGAATCTGAATATTTAACGCCGATAGCTAGTTTCAGCTTCTGTTGGTATGCCCTGTCTTTGAACATTGTGCTCTTACATGAGCAGTAATTCATGTTTTTATTTGAACAGCAAAAGCAAAGGAACAGTTCCTAAAAAGGAAAGATGAAAGGCCTAGTGGACAAGTCCTTGCCATTTCATTTTAAAGTTAGCTTCTTCAACGATCTCCAAGATAACAACAGATCCTCCAGTCCTCAGTAAGTTATGAAAGATTCATGCATTACTTGGAATTTTGGCAGCTGGCTTAAAAGAAATGTTGAAACTGAGTCATGGAGCTGAATTTTCTCTTCGGTGTATGGGGGCAGGCCCCGCACACCCAACATGTAGAATGATGCATGGTGACGTTGGGTGTGCGTCCCAACGTCACCATGCGTCATTCCGATCTTTCATTTGGCGGGCGCGCGCCGGAGTTGGCTGCGTGCCCACTGAACTGTCAAAGGCCTGTTGAGGCCATTAATGAACCAATTTAAGCAATTGACAGGGCTGCCCGTACAACCTTAAGGTTGGGGGGCAGACGAAGCACCCAAGCGGCCTTCGCGTTTTGCTTGAAACCTCACCCACGGGCGGAATGAGGTTTCATGAAAGTTTTATTAACTGAATATAAATTTTTTTGACAAGTCATAAACATGTCCCAGCTCATGTGACACTGTTGCAGTATTTCAGCCAGAAATTAATGGAATTTAGCTTATGACACTGTCACATGAGGGGTCATGACTGAATAATTTTATTCTTTTCTTTTTTTCAAACTTTAACACTGAACTTAATCCCCGAGGCAGCTCCGTGCCTCGGAGATTTCAGCGCTCTTTTGCGCGCATGCATGAAGGAGCGCAGGCCCCGACTCTCCCTCCTCCCCCTGCCCGCACAGGTAGCGCTGAGCGCTACCAGGCACGCGTCACGCCGGGCGGGCCTTAATTGGCCCGTCCACGTAAAATGGCAGCGATCGGCTCCGTGTCCGCCCGTGTCCGCTCCCGACCGGCCCGCCTGACAAGCAGAAGATTCTGCCCATGGAGTGATCAAGGAAGAATAAGAGTGACAAAAAAAAGACAAATAGAGAAAAACAGGCAGAAACGTAGAGGGCTGAAAGCAAATATCAAAATGTTAAAACATATCCTTTGATTCAAATTATTTTGCAGTTCAGTAGCTATCGTGCTATTTATTGTCTTTTCACTCATTCAGATCCAGAGGAGTAACACACAAACAAAAAAAAAATCCATTAGGTAGGAGTAAAAACTCAGCAACACCCGGGAGCTCCGAGTTTTACCTCAACAGGTAGCTAAGATCTGAGGCTAGATCCCAAGATCTCGGTCATTTGTTGTGACTACAATTATTTATTGATGGGGTGAAACTATGGGGGAAAAGTAAGAGTTAACTGGAATACATGGCAAGCAAATCTTTCACAATTATAATGGTTACTCCCTTGTGCCCATTATCTCCAACCCCTCCATCCCCCAAAACCACCCTCAATTTACATTCTTTTGGACCAGTATAGTAAATTCTGAGGCATTTTTTTAAAGTTTCAATATTCATCAAGAAAATATTCAAAAGCAAATTATCATGAAAAATTAAATAGCTGAAAAAGATCTCAGACAAAAACCATTATTAATAATGCTACAGGAAGACAGTGAGGTGGAAAGAGGGGAAATTGTGTTTGACATATTGCAGTGTTTGAACCAGCACTGTTAGGTGGTGTGAGGTGGTGCATGGTATGCACCATGCTAATGTTTTCACAGGCTGATTTAGAAACTGAATAGACTGCAATGGGGCAACTGTTTGAATACTGCTCTTAGAACTATTTTCACTTTTGGATGAATGTAGCAGAGCAGCTGTTAAGGGAATTCAGGAAAAATACAACAAAACTGCACAGCATATATGAAAAACCTGATTACAGTTGAGGAAATAACCTGTAACTTAACCTAGTTGAGGAAATAACCTGTAATCTAACACCAAAGGTTATAAATACTGAAGGATGATTTATTGCCTAATATGCTAATTCTTCAATTTGCTCCTTAAAGTTAATCACAGCTAACATTTGCATAGCTGAGGCCTTGATCTTCTACCCCCACCCCCCCATGCTCCACTTCCTCACCAGGACAACAAACTTCCACCTCCGCTTCTGGGTTTCCATGGTAACCTTCCTTGTGCCCCCAATATCCAGAAACTATGACATTTCCAACATCCTTTTCATTTTCAGAAGATCCTGGAGGGACTACTACCTCCATTCCTTAATAACGAAAACTATTATTCATTTGTGTAGACTTAATTTCAGTATCTCTGTTTCTGCACAAAATAACTATGGTCTCTTTAAAGACAGGGTTTTTAAATGGCTCCTTGCATGAAAGCGACTTGATTAATTCAGTCTGGAGATGTGAATATATCTTATAAAGGATCAGGCTACTTCCCAAATCACCAGCTTTATATTGATTAAGGAAAAGATTCAGATTACTTCGATTGTTTCCAAATAACATTCATTACCAGCTAATTTGAGTCAATATGTCAAGCTCCACAAAGACTCCCAGGCGTAGAAATCCATTGGCTTCCAAAATTGGGCCTTGGGCTTCATTTAAATAATGTGGGCAAGCTGCCTGCAACTGTCATACCTTTCCAGGTAGCTTGCTCTTCTGGCAGTACAAATTTTGTGCCATCTCTCAGGCTGGTACAAACCTTCATCCTGGGGGAACAGCAGTCCACAAGAACATCGCCATTGAGTTTAATAGGGAAGGAGCTATGTTAATTAATGTTTAGCTGTATCTAACTAGGTCTCAGGAAATTGTGATATTGTCTAAGTGCCTATGTCACAACTTTTAAAAAAATTCATTCTTGAGATGGGAGCATCATTATCTCTTTCACCGAGCTTTTGGTCATCAGGCCTCATATCTCCCTATGTGGTTTGATGTCATATTTTGTTTTACAATGCTCCTATGAAGCACCTTGGAACATTTTGGGTGCTATTTGTTGATGTCACTTCTTACCCATCACTAGTTGCCACGGTTTGATGCAACTGAGTGGGCACTTCAGAGGGCAATTAAAAGGTCAACCAGTTTGATGTGGATTGAAGTTACATACAACTCAGGCCTGTTAAGGTCAGCAAGTTCCCTTCTAAGAAGAACATTACCAAGTGGGATTTTGCTTACTCTCTAACAGCATCATGGACACTTTTACTGATAACAACTGCTTATTTCCATCCATTTTAAAAACTCAATTGAAATTGCCAAACAGCCACTGTGCGATTTGAACTCACATTCCCTGGATTATTAATCCAAAACTTCGGGATTGCTGGTCAGTCAAGCAATTTTTTTCCTGGGGCTTAAGTGTTTCAGTGCTCTATGCAATATTGGCTGTGAGCCCAGTTATTCATTAATGAGGCTTGGCTGAGAGCTCTCAAATCTATTAGGCTGTTCAAACATCTGAGCCCCAGAGAAAACATCGCTTAATTGACCGCTATGGCTCTTTGATCTATACTGTCATTTGCACAATGTTTATTTCAAAGGTTTCAAGTGGTTTCTGTTTCTGCTATTGATGCTTAAAGGGCCTGGATGTTTGACACTTTCATTGGGCTGCAGTAAAAAGGAGTTTTTTTGAGGAAGTGAAAAGTTATCAATGAATGACTTTTTTTAAAAGCCTTTTTTGTTTACACATCAAGAACAAAGAACAAAGAAAACAGACCCTTCGGCCCAAGCATGCGCCAATCATATTGCCCATCACTAAAACGTTTTGCACTTTCGGGGTCCGTATCCCTCTATTCCCATCCTATTCATGTATTTGTCAAGCTGCCTCTTAAACACCACTATCGTACCTGCTTCCACCACCTCCTCTGGCAGCGAATTCCAGACACTCACTACCCTCTGCGTAAAAAACTCGCCCTGCACATCTCCTCTATAGTTTTCTCTTCTCACCTTAAATCTATGTCCCCTAGTAATTGACTCTTCCACCCTGGGAAAAGCTTCTGACTATCTACTCTGTCCATGCCACTCATAATTTTGTAAACTTCTATCAAGTCGCACCTCAATCTCCGTCGCTCTAGTGAGAACAATCCGAGTTGCTCCAACTTCTCCTCATAGCTAATAACCTCCAGACCAGGAAGCATCCTGGTAAACCTCCTCTGCACCCTCTCCAATGCCTCCATATCCTTCTGGTAATGTGGCGTCCAGAATTGCACGCAATATTCCAAGTGTGGCCTAACCAAGGTTCTATACAGCTGCAGCATGACTTCCCAGCTTTTATACTCAATACCCCTGCCAGTGAAGGCAAGCATGCCATATGCCTTCCTAACTACCTTATCCACCTGCGTTGCCACTTTCAGTGACCTGTGGACCTGTACACCCAGATTCCTCTGCCCATCAATGCACTTAAGGGTTCTGCCATTTACTGTATAATTCCTGCCTGTATTAGACCTTCCAAAATGCATTACCTCGCATTTGTCCGGATTAAACTCAATCTGCCATTTCTCCACCCAAGTCTCCAACCGATCTATATCCCGTTGTATCCTTTGACAATCCTCTTCACTATCTGCAACTCCTCCAACCTTAGTGTCGTCTGCAAACTCACTAATTAGCCCAGTTACATTTTCCTCCAAATCATTTATGTATACTACAAACAGCAAAGGTCCCAGTACTGATCCCTGCGGAACTCCACTAGTCACAGCTCTCCATTCAGAAAAGCACCCTTCCACTGCTACCCTCTGTCTTCTATGACCAAGCCAATTCTGCCAGCTGATCTTGCCAGCTCACCTCTGATCCCGTGCAACTTTACCTTCTGTACCAGTCTGCCATGAGGGACCTTGTCAAAGGCCTTACTGCAATCCATGTATATAACATCCACTGCCCTTCCATCGTCGATCATCTTTGTCACTTTGTCACTTCCTCGAAAAACTCAATCAAGTTAGTGAGACACGACCTCCCCTTCACAAAACCATGCTGCCTCTCACTAATACACCCATTTGCTTCCAAATGGTAGTAAATCCTGTCACGAAGAATCTTTTCCAATAATTTCCCTACCACTGATCTAAGGCTCACCGGCCTGTAATTTCCTGGATTATCCCTGCTACCCTTCTTAAACAATAGAACAACATTGGCCATTCTCCAGTCCTCTGGGACCTCACCCATAGCCAGTGAGGATACAAAGATTTCTGTCAAGGCCCCAGCAATCTCCTCCCTTGCCTCCCTCAGTACTCTGGGGTAGATCCCATCTGGCCCTGGGGACTTATCCACCTTAATATTCTTCAAGACATTGTCACTATAGGGTTCATTGGTTCTTTACAGTGTATCGTGGCTATATTGGATAGAACTACCACAGTTTGACATAGAGGGCATTAGGAGTCATAGGGGTTGGTTGGGGGGGTATAGCTTGGCATGGAGGCAATGAGGTAGAATGTATAGGGCATGGGGAATGTGTGGGGGTTGAGGGAGTGTGAGGGATAAGGGCTTGAGGGCTTGTTTTTATTATAACTGGGATGAAGTCCCACAGCACTGAGCAGGCCTTTTAAACAGCCTGCCTCTGCACCTTGAGGATGAAAATCCAGCCCATGTTCATTTATCCATTTTAGGGGATTAGGCCAAAACAAACTCTATGAGGATTCAAGTTCAAGATCTTCTGGTCCCAAGTTCAATGCTTAACCTGAACGTCTTCTCCCAATATCTGCAATAGAATTGAATAAATGTTCTGCTTCCCCTGACGCCTTTACATGGTTGTAAATTCATTTAAAATCACTATCTCAAGGCACTTTTCAGTAGACAACTATCAAACTAACCTGAACACTTTAAGTGAGTGCAGCAAAAAGTGAAAAAAACTATTTAAAATTGCAGTGTCTTTGGGACTATATACTCCTGTGAGTATTTAGGAATTTCACTTGTAAATTGTCAGGCACCATTTGATGTATGTGCTAGCCCTAAGATATCTGGTCAATTACATGTTCAGGGTGTTAGCACTCTTTCATCAGCTGTCATTGAGCTCACCAGTAAGTTATTTAAATTTTACATTACACTTTTTATTTGTTTTACTGTATGGTGTCTTTGGCTGTTTCTTTTCTGTTAATGCTAATCATTATCTGAAGATGTCAAGCTCCTTTCCCTGTACTTGGAGATAAAGCCAGATAAAGGCACTGGAAACCTAGGCATCTGTCAGACAAACCATTGGAAGGTAGGTGACACCAAATTCTAACTGCAAAAGCTATGATGTTGCAATATTGCAACATCATATCATGCAACGTTTAAAGGTCTTGTGAAATCCTATTCTGGGTGAATAAAATTAACTTTAACTGGTCATCAATGCCTGGCATGGCACTGTGTGCTCATTCCATTTCTTCCTTATCTGACATCAATACAGATGACAATTGTCCAATCCTTTCACAGATTAGCAGCTATCTTGAGGTGCTGTGTGTGTTTTAGTTTTTTTCTACTCAAAGTTTCATTTTTACTTTCTCCAGCAGCACTTTATGCAAGCTCCTTGCATTTTAATGCAAATATCCCTTGCAGGCTCAACCCTGTAGGTAGGATTTAATAACAATTTTTCTTCTGTAGTTTATTCCTATCATTGGGGAAAATCAATACTTTTTTATCATTGGTATCCATTTGAGGGCTTCTTGCTGTCATTTATCAGTTTCTCTGTTGCTCTATCATTTTGTTTCATTCCAACTTTTAAGTTACCAGGTCATTAACTTTCTGTTCCGCTTGACTTAACCTTTTTGCCGTACTTCTCTCATCTACCAACATCGCTATAAATTATTTCAACTTTGTCAAGTAATTTCCTATGATTCATTCACTTGCTGCCAATGGAAGAATTCTGACAAGTCCAATTCTTTCACTTGAATATTCACTTCTTCCAAGTCGTCGACCAAGTCATTTCCTAAACAGGATATCAGAGAGGATGTGAAGCATGAAACGGTTGATCGAGATGAGTGATACAATGATGGAATAAATGAAATTCTTTTATAAGTTAGTTAGGCTAAAGGATGAAAACATGTTAGTTCCCAGGAGAGTACGTCTCAGCATCATGATGGAGAAGAGGGGTGAAATCGCTTAGGCCTTAAATTGTTTTTCAGGGCTCCATTAATTGTGAGGTGTGTTGGAGGAGTGGAGAGTAACCAATGTAGTACTGATGTATAAAAATGGGAGACAGGGCAAATCTGGGTGAATAGAGACCAGTTAGTTTATCATTTGTGGTCAGGGAAATTTTAGAGTCTTTAATTAATGTTGAAGTTACTACCTAATTGAAAATGGAGAAAAAGAGAAAATAGAAGTAAACAGCACAGATTCCAGGATAAGCAACTGTTCTCCACATAATTCATGCATCTCCTTTGAGGGGGTAACAGAAGCAGTGGATGGGAGAAGTGCAATGGATGTTGTATGCAGAGACTTTAGAAAAACCTTTGATAGAGTACCACACAATAAGTTATTAGAGAAGGCTAAGGTATGGGAGGGTAGCAAGCTGGATTAAAATTGGCTAGAAGGAATAAAACAGTAGGGGGCAAATTTTCGTTTGAGCTTCAAAAAAGCTGACCCGCGCACCTTTGCGGCTTGTAAAAGGCACAACTGAAACATGTGATTTCACAAAGGATTTTCATGGGGAGAACTGTCTCCTCGTCGGGCGGGCCAATTGGGAGCAGACCCAGGCGGGCACGGAGCCGATCGCTGCCCACGATTGGCCGCGCGCTGCCATTTTACGTGGGCAGACCAATTGAGGCCCGCCCAGTGTGACGCACGCCTGGAAGCGCTCAGCGTTACCTGTGCAGGCAGGGGGAGGAGGGAAAGTCGGGGCCTGCACTCTTTCACGCATGCGCAGCCGACTCCAGTGTGCTCCCGCTGAACTGAAGATCAGAATGACGCGCGGTGACATTGGGACGCACGCCCAACGTCACTGCGTGTCATTTTATGCGTCGGCATGCGGGGCCCGCCCCCACACGCTGAAGAGAAAATTCAGCCCTATGCTCTCACACAGGGATCAGGTTCACATTGCATTTTGCAAGTGCATTAGGAATGTGGGTATGGAGGCAGGTCGGTTATAAGGTCTGCCTTGGTTCTCCAACACAGCAGCCCAGTTTAAAACATCTTTTAAAGGCCCCATAAACATCACTCCTCATCCCATTTACCCACTCCCATGCCACCTCACATTTCCGGATGCTACCCCATGCCCTCTCAGATTCCCCCATTCCATCTCATGCCACCTTACATTCCCCATGCCACCTCTATGCCCCCTATGTATCCGCCATAGCCACTCACCCAGTCTGCAGTGTGCGCAGTTCTCAGGAGCCATGCAATAGCAATGGGAATTGTTTTAAAATCATTAGAAAACCATTAAACCTCTAAAAATCTAAGAAAACTCTGAATACAAACTCACTATCATTGATACTGAGTCAAAAAGCCCCAAGAAAAATAAGTTGTAATCCATTAAATGCCTATTAAGTTTGTAAGCAATTAACAAGGACATATTCTGTTACTATAGATTTGTAAAATTTCAATAGCTCTTGGATCATTAAGACCACTTGCTGAGCCTAAGTTTATGAAACCCAGCCAAGCATTCATAATGGAACAGCTGTCATAACAAAAGCTTCCGCCTCCGCTGATGGAACAGATATCCAATTCCATTTCAAAGCAGAGTGCCTGTCAATCGATGGAAGGGGAGCAGGTGCAGACGATTTTTCTTCTACCTTAAGAAAGTTTTTTTTTTAAAACAGCCAGATCTACCAGTCCAATTGAATCAGAGCACAAAAACATGACAGCAGAGGATATTTTTTCTTTCTTTTTAATACATTACGGTGCTTTTTCCATTGGAAAACTGGTGTATTGCATGTGAATAAGTACACAATGCTGATCAATGTAATTTTAAAAATTCTTTCACGGGATATCAGTGTCACTGGCTAGGCCAGCATTTATTGCCCATCCCTAATTGCCCTTGAGAAGGTGATGATGAGCTGCCTTCTTCAACCACTGCAGTCCAATCTCACCACCACCTTCTCAAAGGCAACTAAGGATGGGCAATAAATGCTGGCCTAGCCAGTGACACCGACATCCGATGAAAGAATTTTTAAAAATGGTTAACTTAACCTTTGTAGGGCAGATCCCGGTGATGAATCACTGCATTAAAAACACACCTACATTACGATACAACACCTAATAGTGGCATTTAAATGACCCCTCAGCAGGCTTTCCATTGTCTTCACAAATTCTCAAACCTATGGTTTTAACGGGCTTCCAAAAACCCACTCCATAAGAAAAAAATGGTGTGCGGGAGGAAATTGGGGGCGGGCAGACGTGCGTTTTTCACACCAGGCTTTCCTAGTCCGCAAAAAGGCCAGACACACCTTAACACCCAGACGATATTCGGCCCTGGGATTTAACGCAGTTTTTTGAGAACAGTTGGAAGTGGGCAGCGCTGTTGCCCAAGGTTCACTTCTGTTCACTGTGCATATACATAATCTGGTTGTAGGCCTAAAGGAAGTGGAGTTCACAGTTTCAAAATAAAAGGTATAATTACTTCCTTAGAAAACTAAAGGAAGCTGCAAAGGGAGATTGATAAACATGGAGAATGGCAGTTGGAATTTCATACCAGTAAGTGAGGTAATGTATTTTGGTAAAAATAATAGCAGCAATTATACTTTGAATAGAAGTAGGCTTGGTGCTGTGGTAGAGCAGAGGGGTTTGGGGGTACAAGTTCACAGAACATTAAAGACAGCACCTTGCTAAGACTGTAATAAAGCTAATAAAATTCTATGTTTCATCATGATGTATAGAATATAAAAGTGAAGAGGCAACGATGGACTTACATAAAACCTTAATAAGACATGAGTATTGTACGTTGAATTAGGCTTTACTATGTGAATGGTGCTGTTTTATGAGAAAATGCCATGTAAAAAAATTGAAAAATTGGAGCATTTTCATTTGAACAATGTAGAATGCAAGGCAATGTGACCAATGTGTTTAATCTTATAAAAAGATGAAACAAGGTTGGTAGAAGCAGAATGGTCAGTGTTCTAGAACAATAGTCTGTAGGTACAAGGTGTCAGGAAGATATAATAAATTTCATAATGTTATTGTAAAGTAGAGTAATAGTGTGGTCTGTGTCTATGGGTATGTGTGTGTGTTGCGTGTGTTAATTGAATTAAAGACAGCTGGTCTGAAAGTTTTGATGTAAGAATCAAAGCTTAGTTTGAAATGCTAAATAGGTAAACATGGGTGAAGTTTTAGAATGTGAGGTCTAAAGGGAACATTCGCATTTTTAAATAAACCAGAGTAGCTTGAATTCAAAAGAGGGGGTAAAACGTTACACCTAGCCAGAAGAAGTTAAGAAACAGTGGACTGAATTCTCCAGTTGGTGAGCGAGGGCGGGGCCCGCTCACCGATGCGTAAAATGATGCGCGGTGACTTCAGGCGGGTGTCCCGACGTTATTTCAATTTTCAGTTCGGTGGGCAGGCAGCCGTGTCGGCTGCGCACCCGCTGAACTGTCAAAGGCCTATTAAGGCCATTTAAAACCCAAGTAACTCAATTAAATGAGCTTCCCGTCCAACCTTAAGTTTGGTGGGCAGACGAAGAGCCCAGGTGGCCTTCGTATTTTTCACAAAACCTCATCCTCAGGCGGGATGAGGTTTCATGAAGTGTTTTAAAATCTAATAAAAATTTTTACATTAATTCTTTGGCATGTCCCAGCTCATGTGACAGTGTCACAGGAGGGGACAAGTTTTTTCTCTCCTTTATTTAAATTTACACATGTCAAACTAATCAGGGAGATTTCTGAGCTTTTCCATACGTATGCGCGAAAGAGCACAGGAAACGACTCAGGGAATCCCCCTCCGCCCGCACAAGGAACACACAGCGCTTCTGGATGGGCGGGCCTTAATTGGCCCGCCCACGTAAAATGGCAGTATGGCTCCGATTGGGAGCGCCAATTGGGTTCACACCCGCCCTTGCACAACACCCCCGACGGGAAGAAAAATTTTCCCAGTGTGTTTATTTTTCCCAAAGATTACTGGTAAAATTAGTACTATGATAGATTTTTATTATTAGAGAGCTAAAGTTCAAAGACATAGTGAAACAATGGGAATTTGCATTCAAAGAAAAAATATGTATAAAGGTGAAAAGGCTGTGTGTAAGGGCACGCATTTTAAGATCTAACAAGTGTGAAAAGCCTCCAGTATCTAAGCCTCATGCTGCTGTCTACAAAGAACTGAAGTTAGGAAAACTCACTTGGAATTCGACGGTTCAGGGTATCATGTTACTTTGCCTGGGTCTTTTAAAATCTGTGTGTTTTACTGTTGCCTTAACGGAGGCGTAACTGGGAGTCAGGTTAATCAGGGGAGCTAGGAGTTATCATAGTAATAAATTGTAGACCTATGCACGTGCTTAAAATTATTTATTTCATTAATAAATGCCTAATTTAGTTTTGTAAAAAACCAATAAGACCCGGTGGTCTTATTACTACTGAATTCAAGGCACGCAACTTGACATAAACACACAAATTGCAAAACAGTTTTGGCAGTTGTTTCAAGTTTCCCTTTGAGATTTGAGCAGCTCAGCATTTACCATCGGGCATGCCATAACACAAGGTTATATGCAATTGATTTAGAATAGAGAAAAACTTCTTTATACCGTGTTGTAAGGTTGTGGAATTCCTTTGTATCATTACTAGTTGAGAAAGAAACTATGTCAACATTCAGGATTAGATTGGATTGGGGGGCGGAGATGCTGGGGAGTAGTGGGGGAAATGCTAACATGCATTGCTTGAACCAAATGACCTACTGACTTTGCTGTAAACATATTATTCATCATTCACATATTTTAGAATATAACTTTACGTTTTCCGAAATAATGGGTAGAATCTTACCTATGGCAGGCAGGCTGGGCGGGAGCAGGCGCGGAGCTGATCGCCGCCCGCAATCATCTATGCACCTCCATTTTACAAGGTTGGGCCAATTAAGGCCCGCCCAGCAAAACGTGCGGCCAGTAGCGCTCAGCGTTACCTGTGTGGGCGGGGGAGAGGAAGGAGGGAGAGTCGGGGCCTGCACTCTTTCATGCATGCACATGAGGGAGTGCAGCAATCTCCCTGAGGCATGGAGCTGCCTCAGGGAGCTTAAGTGGATAATAAAATTTTTTGAAAAATAAAGTAAAAAATTATTTAAACATGTCCCCTCGTGTGACAGTGTCACATGAGCTGGGACATGTTTGTGAAGTGTACAAAATTTATTTATTAATTTTATAAAACCTTCAGGAAACCTCATCCCGCCTGTGAATGAGGTTTCCTGGAAAATGCGAAAGCCGCTTGGGCTCTTTGCCTGCCCGCCAACCTTAAGGTTGGATGGGGAGCGTTGTTAATAAGGTCAATTGCATTCTTAATAGTCTTAATAGGCCATTGACAGTTCGGCGGGCGCACAGCCGCCTCGCCAAGCAAAATATTGAAATGATGCCCGCCCCCGCACACCGACGGCAATATTCTGCCCAATGTTTTAACTGCAGATAAATGGGGGCATCTGATTGAGAAACTGATAAGCAGCCCTGAAGAAAATGAAATTCAGCCAAGCTTGGAATTAATTAACCTTTGGAAGCTAACCCATATTTATCTCACAAGGCCATGGGTAGAGTTGCAAAAGCAATAAACAATTGGGAATCTTCCATCTTAGCATAATAGAGCCAGAAGGTTTGCCTTTATATCAATAAAAGACTGAAATGATTTATATGGTTCAGAAATCAAAAGTTGACAAAAACCGGGTTGTAAACAAGAATGCGCCTTAACATGGCATTATGGTCTGGGAGAGGGGTTTCATAAAACTCCAGTAGCAATATAAATTATTCATATGGGATACAGAATCAAAAAGTAGCGTGGAAGATAAAGTGATTTCATTATATTTCTGTTTGAAAGCATCTAAGAGAATACCACATCATCATGGAGATAGACTGTGGAGTGGAAGGTTCCTTTGTTTAATATATTTGTTTGTATATGCTGACAGGAGCAGACAGTTAACTTCAGTTGGGGTTTTGTGAGGGAAACGCAGCTGTAAGATTTACTCAAGTTTGCAGCTAGTGGAAGAAATCCACTGTGGTCCTTACAGAGTGGCAGAAAGCAGTCAGCTTGATATTTACCTTAGGAAGAGCTGTGGCTGCAGACTGGGAAAACAGTCTACATATGTTCAAAGCCGGGTCAAAGAGTAAAAAGTCCACAGTCCATAAGACGGAGGAGCAGAAGAAGGCCATTCGACCCATCGAGTCTGCTCCGCCATTCAATGAAATCATGGTTGATCTGACAATCCTCAACTCCACTTTCCTGCCTTTCCCCCGTAACCCTTGATTACCTTACTGATTAAAAATCTGTCTATCTCAGCCTTGAATATACTTAATGACACAGCCTCTACAACCCTCTGCAGTAAAGAATTCCACAGATTCACTACCCTCAGAAGAAATTCCTCCTCATCTCTGTCTTAAATGGGCGACCCCTTACTCTGAGATTATGCCCTCTGGTCCTAGACTCTCCCACAAGGGGAAACAACCTCTTAGTGTCCACCCTGTCAAGCCCCCTAAGAATCTTATATGTTTCAATAAGGTCGCCCCCTCATTCTTCTAAACTCCAATGAGTACAGGCCCAACCTACTCAACCTCTCCTCATAAGAGAATCCCTCCATACCCAGGATCAACCTAGTGAACCTTCTCTGGACTGCCTCCAATGCCAGTATATCTTTCCTTAGATAAGGGGACCAAAACTGTTCACAGTATTCTAGGTGTGGTCTAACTGGTGCCTTGTATAGTTTTAGAAAAATTTCCCTATTTTTATACTCCATTCCCTGTGAAATAAAAGCCAACATTCCATTTGCCTTCCCTATTACCTGCTGAACTTGTTTGCTAGCTTTTTGGGATTCATGCACGAGGGCCCCCAAATCCCTCTGTGCTGCAAATTTCTGCAGTTTTTCTCTATTTAAATAATATTCAGTTCTTCTATTCTTCCTGCCAAAGTGCATAACCTCACATTTTCCCACATTATATTCCATCTGCCAAGTTTTTGCCCACTCGCTTAACCTGTTTATATCCCTCTGTAGACTCTTTGTGTCATCCTCACCACTTGCCTTCCCACTTATTTTTGTGTCACCTGCAAACTTGGTGATAGTACATTAAGTCCCCTCATCTAAGTCATTAATATATATTGTAAATAATTGTGGCCCCAGCACTGGTCCCTGTGGCACTCCACCAGTTACAGGTTGCCATCCTGAAAATGCCACCCCCACCCTATCCTAATTCTCTGTCTCCTATTAGTTAGTCAATCCTCTATCCATGCTAATATACTACCCCCCATGGGCTCTTAGCTTATTAAGTAGCCTTATGTGTGGTATCTTATCGAATGCCTTTTGGAAATCCAAATATATTACATCTATTGGTTCCCCTTTATCTATCCTGCTTGTTACCTCCTCAAAAATTCTAATAAATTTGTCAAGCATGATTTCCCCTTCATGAAGCCATGCTGACTCTGCTTGATTATATTATGCACTTCTAAATGCTTTGCTATTACATCCTTTATAATAGACTCTAACATTTTCCCAGTAACACATGTCAAGCTAACTGGCCAATAGTTATCTGCTTTTTGTCTCCCTCCCTTTTTGAATAAGGGTGTTACAATGGCAGTTTTCCAATCCTCTGGAACTTTTCAAGAATCTAAGGATTCTTGGAAGATTACTACCAGTGCACCCACTATCTCTGTAACTACGTCCTTTAATATCTTAGGATGCAACTCATCAGGTCCAGGGGACTATATTGGCCTTCAGCCTCATTAGTTTCTCTAGTACTTTTTCTCTAGTGATAGTTAATGTATTTATTTCCTCACCCCTTTTGCACCTTGATTATTTAGTATTTTTGGAATGATATTATTGTCTTCTACCGTGAAGACTGATGCAAAGTACTTATTCAACTCCTCTGCCATCTCCTGGTTCCCCATTATTATTTCCCCAGCTTCATTCTCTAAGGGGCCTATGTTCATTTTGACCTTTCTTTTCCTATTTGTATATTTAAAGAAGCGCTTACTGTCCGTTTTTATATTACTAGCTAGTTTACCTTCAAAGTTTATTTTGTCCCTCTTTATTACTTTTTTGGTCATCTTTTGTTGGTTTTTAAAGCTTTCCCAATCCTTTGGCTTAATACTAATCTTTGCCACCTTGTATGTTTTTTCTTTCAATTTGATCCCATCCTTCACTTCCTTGGATAACCATGGTTGGATTATGCCCTTCCTAGAATCCTCCTTCCTCAGTGGGAAATATCCTTGTTGTGAGTCATGAACTATTTTCTTAAACATCTGCTTTCTTAGACATCGTGAGATCCCCAATCTTTAAAAAAAGATTGGAGGATCGCTCAAACAAAAGTGAATGAAAGAATCCCCATTTAATTAGTACCTTGAGAAATAGCTGGAATATTAAGGAGAATTAAGTTAGTTTGGGAGGGCTGTGGCATACTTTTTGGGTTGGTCCCTCAAGGCTTCGTAAGATAAGGAAAGTATTAGGGGCAAGTAAAAAATAGAACTCAGTTTATAATTTTAAGTTTTTAATATACCTTAATGTTAAGTTAATAGTGCTTGCTGTGTTTAATTTCTTTTTATATATACAATGAGGTTTGATTTTGATTTTAAAATCATGAAATCTCGTGGCTTAGTTCTGTCGGTTAATTTTTTTTCAACATTCACGGGATGTGGGCTTCACTGGCTAGGCCAGCATTTATTGCCCATCCCTAGTTGCCCTTGAGAAGGTGGTGGTGAGATGCCTTCTTGAACTGCTGCAGTCCATGTGGTGTAGGTACACCCATGGTGCTGTTAGGAAGGGAGTTCCAGGATTTTGACCCAGCGACAGTGAAGGAACGGCAATATATTTCCAAGTCAGGGTGGTGAGTGACTTGGAGGGGAACTTCCAGGCAGTGGTGTTCCCATCTATTTGCTGCCCTTGTCCTTCTAGACGGTAGCGGTCATGGGTTTGGAAGGTCCTGTCTAAAGGAGCCTTGGCGAATTTCTGCAGTGCATCACTGGATGGGTGTTCAGATCTCGTCTTTAAATGTTAACCGTCCCTAACAGGATCGAAACAATACGTTGTGACTTCTCTGTGCTTTTGTTTACAGTGTTTTATTTGAACAAATCATTTGACATAATACATAGTGGTTCTACTTTTGCTGTTGGCTTCATTTGCACAATGGAAAACTTGTAAGTGTAATTGACTGAATATTTTTAAAGCCTGATATAGTTTCTCAGAAGGTAAACAAGATCATTTTTACCTAACCTAAAGGTTAAAAAAAAATCTAGCTTCTCATTTGTGATCAGTAAAGGTAGTCTAGGAGGCAAAAGAGATAAATCTATGCTGGAACCAGGAACCAAAACTCAGAGTAATAGGAAATTTAAAATCGCTATTTTGTAGGGGATTATTTGGGAGGCAGGGGTGGGGAGGCTAGATCGTTCTCTCTATTGCTCAGACAAGCCTGACAGTCTAACAATTCACCTAAAACTTGCACAGTATTTGTTGGCTATGTGCTGCCACCTGTACTTTTGCTCCACTGATCAATATTTTACCATTAGAGGAGAACTAAAATGAAATGATATATGATCACAAGATGAGAGATTGCCTTGTCTAGCAGTTGTTGAGTTCAGGTCATAAATTTAAATAGAATACATCTAGTTTTTTTTTTAATAAAGTTGACACTCCCTTATGCTGTTTGTTGTTGGAGTGTCAAGTAGCTAAGGTTATGATTTGACATCTTATAGCCTGAATTCAGCAAGTGCCATGATCATTTACCATTTCATCTTTGTTTTCCTTTAGTGATGTTTAAAATGGATCAAGAAAGTACCAAATATCAAAAAATATTAAAGGTTGTGTGTGTGGGGGGGGGAAAGCGCACATGGAAATTGTCCTCTGATTGCCCCCTCCTGCCCACTGCCTAGAAAGTGGTTCTTTACACAGCCCATCTGACCCCCCCACAACCCTAAAAATTCCACATCCACCAGTGCAACAATTATATTTCCCCTATAATTCAATTGATTGAATATTAGCGATAGGTGCAGATCAAGTCCCCTGTTCATGTCCCCACAGCAGTAATTAATTGCTTTCATATGTCATATGTAGGGCCATCAGGTTTCAATTTTCACATAACAACTTAACTGTGAAACCACCCAAAGTACCAATAGTGTCCCTGCTGTCTAATGTACATAAAGGAGTCGCTCTGGGGCATTGGTTGTTGTTATGGGGCTTTATTCAGGGTTATTTTCAGCTGAATGTTCTTTCTTAGTCTGTATCAGTTACATAGGAAAGTATTCATCAGGTTTTCTACATTTTGAAGGTTGGCATAAGTGTATCAAATTGGCATACATTTTCTTTAAAACAAAAGAAATAGGAGCAGGAATAGGCCATTTGGCCCATCGAGCCTTGTGAGAAACTATATCAGGCTTTAAAAATATTCAGTCACTTACACCAGGGACGAAGTTTTCCATTGTGCAAATGAAGCCAACAGTAAAAGCAGAACTATAATGAATTATATCAAACGATTTGTCACGGTTCCTGTCACTGAGCCAATTTTGGATCCAACCTGCCACCTTCCCCTGTATTCCATGAGATCTCACTTTCCTGATTAGTCTGCCATGTGGGATCATGTCAAATGCCTTACTGAAATCCATGTAGACAACATCTACTACACTACCCCCATCAATCCTCCTTGCTACTTCCTCAGGAAATTCTATTAAGTTAGTAAGACACGATCTTCCCCTAACAAAGCCATGCTGACTATCCCTGATCGATCCGTGCCTAAGGGACAGTTTATCCTGTCTCTCAGAATTGTTTCCAATAATTTGCCCACCATCGAGGTCAGAGTGACCGGACTATCATTTTCTGGCCTATCCCTCGCACCCTTTGGGAAATTCAAGAAACCAGGGATCACTTTCTCACAATAAAATAGGTTTTGCTCGATGTTCATCTCCACACTTTTCACAAGACTTCCAATTCTTTCCAACAAGGTTTGCAATATGTTTCTCAGATCAAACTGTGCTGTTTAAGTTTTCCATTTCTACATGAGAACATCTCAAATTTTAAAAATGTGTTAGTGGAAACCAATTGCCAGAGCCCTCTCCTACAGTGCAATGTTAAGTCATTGTGCGAGCCCTTTGTTGACACATAGACTATGCCTGACATAATTTAAAATATTTAGAAATTTAGAGGCTTGTTTCTTTATATTCCAGAACTATTCTTCAAATGACACAAAAATAAATCTTTTCCGGGATTTTATGGAACGAGTAGTCCACCTATTTGAAAGCAATGTTGGACATTTTTTTCCGAAGTTACTGGTTTGATGAAGCATGACAACATTTCAATCTTTTTAGTCTTCAAATGTTACTACGAAGTGGTTTAGATATTATATAAACACTGGGGTCACACCAACATGAATTCAGCAACTTTCATTTTGAGAACACATGCGCAAGCCTTGGATTTCGCTTGATCTGAAAGAACAGGACAATATAACTCACTACTGCAAGCTCTAGAGCTGATACCACTCCTTAATATTACCTGCAATACAATGGTATCAATGGAGTTCCATCACCACCAAGATTGCCTGGATTCTATCCTGTACAGTTACAAAGGGACAGTTTTCCCTTATAGCATAATAAATCATTTTAACTTACGCATAGTGACCCATCTCACATTTATAATAAATCATACATTAATTATATGATAATTTTTAACCACCATATCTGCCTCAGGTACAAAAACATACCCAATGACTGCAAAAGCTGGCAGTTCTTGAAGGTCAAATGGAAAATCTAGACGAAATCGAGTTTTAAACAAGGCCGTGATGGTTTCTGCAAAAGATGGATGAGAGTTTATATCTTATTAGAGATCAAGATACTCAGGGACAGATGGAGCAATATTTCTCTAGAATTGGACATTATTAAGTTTTCACAATCTATTTGCTATTTTAATATACCTTCATCTTTGTTCCACACAGCCAGGACTCGGAAAATAAAGGCACTGAAAGTAGCAGCAAAGAAGCCTCGCCAGTAATTTCTGACAGCAAAAAATGTTGATGTTACTTCAATACTAAAAAGGACACCTATTGGAAGAAGTCAAAACAAACTAATTAACAATAACAAAATGGAAGATTTGGGATTCAATCTAATTCTATATTTTCTTTATAAAGATAGGTATCGGTCAAACATCCATAGAAGAACATAAAAATAAAATAAAATCTGAGGCAAACATGTAACTTGTCCTTTTCAAGGACGATTGCAAACTCATGCAGATTAACTTGTGAGCAGCCACAGCAGCACTAGAGCAGTTACAGCAACAGGTCAAAGGGCAAAATATTGCCAACACTCAAATAAGGGGCCAGCTGGCACTCCTAACCTAAAAGCATAAGCTGCAAGTTCAGAGAAAGCCACAAGGTCACTATCTGTAGCCATTAGTCAGGATTGTAAAGAAATTAAGTAAAGAAGGGATTAAAATAATGACTTTGCCAAATGAATTAAGAAATCGGTATGGTAAGTAAATCATTGCATTTAATGCCGTTAATCTGTTAAAAAAATGGAAAAGGGAAAAGAGTCAGAAAGAGAAAAGTAATATTATCAAGTGACCCAATTGCTTTATTAATATCAATTAAATATGGCTTAGGAGGAGTACATTCTTACTTGATTATTGGTGGTGCTCAATCTGCTATCACCCGTTCTCACTGACCTACATTGACTCTTGGTAAAGCAATGTCTTGATTTTAAAATTCACATCCTTATTTCCAAATCCCTCCTTGGCCTTGCCCCTCCCTATCTCTGTACTCTCCACCAGCCCCACAACCCTTCAAAATATCTGTGCTCCTCTAATTCTGGCTCTTGTGCATTCTGAATTATACATTGGTGGCCATGCCTTCGGTTGTGTAGCTCTGGAATTCCCTCTACACCTCCCTGCTACTCCATCTCACTTTCCTCCTTTAAGACACTCCTTAAAATCTACTTCTTTGACCTCCTTTGATCATCTGACCTAACATCTATCTCTTTCTGTGGCTCTGTGTCATAATTTGTTTTAGAACGCTCCTGTGAAGCACCTTGGGAGGTCTCATTTCGTTAAAGGTGCTACATGATTATAAATTGTTGTTGTAAACCTGAAAATATAAAATCTTGTGTGTAATCACTTTCAGACACTTTTCACTCATTTTAAGGGAAATGATTGTTTTTTCTTGTGTTTTCTTGTTTTATAGAATTGATTTATGGAATCCTGCAGCAAAGGAAGTGGTCATTTGGCCCATCATGCCAGCTCTTTGAAAAAACTACCCAATTAATCCCCCCTACCCTGTTGTTTCTCTATGGCCCCGAAATGTTTTCCCCTTCAAAATATAATTGCTTACAATTTATAACAAAATGCTTTTTGCTGTGTAAAACTAGGACACAGCAGTCTTGCCTCACTCCTTCAATTACCTGACGTTAATTGTGTCACCGAACCACTTCGTGATTTACCTTATTTTCTACTTTCACGATTCAACCTTGGTGATGCTTTATACTATAGGCCTTGCTATGGATCGAGGTTTCTTGGTTAAAGAAACAGTTTATATAGCAAATCCAAAATACCTCATTAGATGAATGAAAGACAACATAATTAAATGTTAACCTTGGCTCAGTGGTAGCACTCTTGCCTCTGAGTCAGAAGGTTGAGAGTTCATAGTCCCATGTACTCCCTGAGACTTGACCACATAATCTAGGCTAACAGTTCAATGAAGCACTGAGGGAATGTTGCACTTTTGGACGTCTTTCAGATGCAACGCCAAACCAAAGCCTGTCTGCCCTCTCAAGTGGGCTCAAAAGATCTTTGGCATTACCTTCAAAGAACAGCAGAGGAGTTCTCCCTGGTGTTCAGGTGAATATTTATCCCACAACCAACATCCAAAACAGACCACCCGGTTAGCTTCCCACTGCTGCCTACCGGACCCGGATATGTTCTTATTTCTGATATTTCTTAGTTCTGATGAAGGGTCATACGGACTCAAAACGTCAACTGTATTCCTCCCCGCACATGCTGTCAGACCTGCTGAGTTTTTCCAGGTATTTTTGTTTTTGTTCTAGATTTCCAGCATCCACAGTATTATGGTTTTATCCTGATATGCTCTTGCTGCCTCTCCTTTAGGCAATGACTATGAGACGCAATTCTCGTTGCTATTATTAAGGTGCGAATTGAAAAGTGAGTATTCACAGGCTATTCCCCATGTGAGGCATCATTGCCACGGCCTCTCTTCACTTAATTTCCAGCACAAGTTATTGGATCTCAGAAGAAAAAACTAGTAAAACTTGGGAAGTGACTGGCACTGGTCTGAAGTAGAGTTCCATTTTAAGGTCTAAAGCTAAAGACCAGTTCAGACCAGTGCAAGTTTTACTGGTTTTTCCTTCTGGAATAGAATTCAAATCAAAGACTTGGAATCATGGAATGGTTACATCACAGGAAGAGGCCATTCAGCCAGTCGTGCCTGTGCTAGCTCTCTGTAAAAATACAACACAGTTAGTCTCACTGTCTATTTTTCCCCATAGCCTCGCAAATGTTTAACTTCAGATAATTATCCAACTCCCTTCTGAAAACCATGATTGAATCTGCCTTCACCTCACTCTCAGGCAGTGTTCTTCAGATCCTAACTACTCGCTGCATAAAAAAGAGATCTTCCTCCTACAGGCTTCTGGTTCTTTTGATAATCGCCTTAAATTGTGGTCCTCTGACCCTTCCACCAATGGGAACGATTCTTCTCTATCTACTCTGTCATGATCCCTCATGCTTTTCAACATCTCTATCAAATCCCCTCTCAACCTTCTCTTCTCTAAGGAGAATGGGTCCAGCTTTGGCAACCTATTGAAATAACCTAGTATGATTAAATTAATTTGCATGATGGTTATGTTACTGGATACTACAATCCAGAGGCTTGGATCAATCCAGAGAACGTGAGTTCAAATCCCACCATTCCTTCAGTCGAAACAAAATGGAAATAAAAAGTTGGTATCAGTAAGAGTGAGAGTGACCATGAAACTGTTGAACTGACAGGTACACAAATGTGCTTCAGGGAAGAATACCTGAGACCTTTGCCTACACACAATCAACATGGTCGGCTTAACTACTCTCTAAAGTAACTCAGTTGTTTAGATTGGCACCTTCTTCAGGGAGATCGGAAATCATTTCTGGTGTGCCATCAATGCCCACGTCCCAAGAATGAATAACGCACAACAACAACAACCTACATTTCTATAGACCCTTTAGCTTAAAATGTTCCAAGGTGCTTCACAGGAGTGTAATCAAATAAAATTTGACACTGAGCCATGTCAGCAGATATTAGACAAATGATCTAAAGCTTGGTCATAGGTAGTTTTAAGGAATGTCTTAAAGGAGGAGAGAAAAGCAGAGAGGTTCAGAGAGGGAATTCAAGAGTTTAAGATCTAGTTAGCTCATAGCACGGCCACCAATGGTCGAGAGATTTCATTTTGGGATGTAAGACATCAGAATTGGAAAAGCACGGAAATATATATAAAATCAGGAAGCTTCCTAGCTTGATCCTGAGATTACAGCAAGTTGGTTGCTCGCAGTCTGGCGATGATAAAGATGCTACAGCTAGTGTTCCCATTCCTGATCACTAGACAACAATAGCTCCAACTGTTTTAGATTTTCTTCTTCCAGTTCCATTGTGGTACCAATAGCTTTTCCGGTGAGATACCCCCCACCACCCAGGCCACTGCCCCTAACAGAGGTGTTTGAAAAAGAATGGCAAGATGTAGAAGGGTCAGAGTATACCAGAGTTGTTCTGTTCTCATCGTAGGTACCTACTAGCCACATCTGGAAATGGAGCATAGCAGATGGTTAGTGGGTGCTCTTATTCCCAAAAGAAGCTGACACAGCAAACACAATGGGACCACTGTGACATATGATGCCTGACTATAGGTGGTGTTGAATGCTTCCTCGAAAACACCCCCATCATGGTAAGCACATCATGCTGTCAGAGGTATTGCATGAGAGACGGTATGCTAAGATGATCAACAGCCAGCATTGCGTAATTTGTTACATCTGTCAAGATACTGTTAACTGTAAGCACAGCCCTTGTGACACGAAGCCAGAACAGCCATGGAGAATTATATTAACGGGTGCAATCAGCAGATAGCCAGATGCAGCATGGGTCTGACACAGGTAGTAACAACAACGATCTGTGGTTGCCTTCAATCTATCTTCACTTGTTCTCATCTATACTGCAATGTTAGGCTCTGGGGACAGTGGCTAGCAGCAGCAAAAAGGCCAACCTACCTAGATCCACATTATACAGCATTACCTCCATTTCAACAGTCAACAAACACAGGGTCAGATAATGAGCTGTAGCATCACCTGCCTGCACCTTTTGCCTACCACTTCTTAATCCTCTTTTATCATATTGATATGTTGATAGTGTGAGATGACGTAAACAGAACTGGAGGAGGCTCTCTGGAGCATAAAAACCAGCTGAATGGTTTGTTTCTATGCCGTAAATTCTATGCAACTATCTTCTGTTTCAGCCTTGGAAAAGACTCAATAGGTTTCAGAGGCTTATCCTTTAATTGTTCCCATTTCTACAGACAAGTTTGCGCCTCCATAATTAGTATGGTTCCTGAATATGTCCAAAGCTGCACTTGGAACTACGCTAATAAGCTAACTTCAGAACACTGAACAGCCAGTAACCTGTGTGTTTAAAACCTGCTTTGAACCATTCTGAACTGTGCCTACAGAAAAGATAGGTTATAGTGTGTTATTTGCAGTTTTAAGAAGACTATATCAAGAAATGTAGTGATTACATTTGATCTACACTGGGCCAGATAAGCAGCAAAGAAGTTTGGAAATGCTTATAAAAGAATAGAAATCTTCAAGAAAATTTGGTCCTATTTCTTGCTATTGGCAATTTCAGTGTTTAACAAACCATACATGTTCAGTCAAGATCAAGCTCATGTTCAGCAAGTTGTGGAGAAAAGTTTATGAGAATTTTTTTGGACTGAGAGAATGCCCTTCAACAAACAATGTCGGAAGCAATATTCATATTTGCTTTTTAAAAGTTAGTATATAAATATTAGCACAGTGCAAAACCTTGCGGGATTTGATGAGAGTTCAATGCCAGGGTCCATTCTCTGCATCATCCAGTTGTCAGTTGTCTACAACCATATCACTGGAGCAGCACACAATTTGTTAGTGCTTAAGGCAGATTTTAACGTTTATACTCGAAATGCAAGAGCTGCTGCGGCTGTACCTCAACGTTTGGAAATTGCATACAGAGTATCAGTTGTGAAGTTTCACATAAAATATCCACTGCCCGTGGGGCATTCTTCTAGACCGTATTATTTCCTGGAATTCTGACTCTTGTATGCAGCGTTCACTGACTGAAGCAGAGTGCTAGACCATGTATTAAGCAATGGAGAATCACCTCGGGCTTGCCAGTTGACCTCTAAGCTTAATTTCACCAAGTCTCCCTGCTGTCAGCAACAACCAGGTTTGTTGCAAGAAATCTGTTGTTACAACTGCCTATATCTTCATCTTATTTTGCCACTCATTAGCCAAAGATAAATACTGACAAGCATGTATGTTTCTGGGCATGAAATCAATTTCACTTTCAAAAATTTTGAATTATATATTTTGAATTGCTGCGAGAATCAAAATGTTTGCTAATCTGTAACCAAGATATACCACTTATTTTAATAAACTTGCAAAGTGGTCGATGAAGTGCTCTGTTACACCATTATTTGACAATTTCTGTGCAGTTGTTCAGTTTCAGCACAAGTCACTCATTGATCCCTGGGACAATCATCGTACAAACCAGGAAGGGTTATAATGGAAATGAGAAAATAGTTCTAACCTCAACCTTCTTCTTGTTTAATATTCTAGTTTGTGCTGTTATATGTTAATCACTTTTAATTCATTTCAATCTCTTTCCATACAGTTGTATATATATAATATATATATTAATATCGCATGCAAATATGCACTCCTCCGTAGGTTACATTCTAGAAAAACAGATTCAATATTTGGCGTATTTATTTGTATAAAAATGGTTTTTTGAATAGGAATTTTAATCCTAATGAACCTTAAATTGTTCATATCTTACATGAAGAGTCTCATTAGGTAACCAGATACCACAGCAACCTGTGCCTGAAGATTAAGTCAAATTCCATTTTAGTGAATTTTGTTTTTTTTTAAAACCTGTGAAGTTGGAATACAAATTTCAAAACTGGCCTTGCCCACATTAGTGTGCAAACTAGATATCTTGTAAAGGAGTTTGTGCACATTAGATACTTCTTACTCTTATAGAGAAACATAATATTCTTACCAAAACAGAATTACCTGGAAAAACTCAGCAGGTCTGGCAGCATTGGTGGAGAAGAAATCAGTTAACGTTTCGAGTCTTCATGACCCTTCGGCAGAACTGAGTATAGTTAGGAGAAAAGTGAAATATAAGCTGGTCTAAGGTGGGGGGGCGGGGGGAGAGAGAAGTTGAGGGTGTGGTGATTGTGGAGATAATCAAGCAGTGATAGGAGCAGATAATCAAAAGATGTCACAGACAAAAGGATCAAAGAGGTGTTGAAGGTGGTGATATTGTCTAAGAAAAGTGCTAATTAAGAATGGAAGACAGGATACTCAAGGTACAGCTCTGGTGGGGGTGGGGTGGAAAGACTAACAAAGTTTTAGTTTTAGATTTAAAAATAATGGAAATAGGTGGGAAAAGAAGAATCTATATAAATTATTGAAAAAAAAGGGAGGGGGGAGAAACGGGGTGGGGATGGGGGGAGGGGGAGTTTAAGATCTAAAGTTGTTGAATTCAATATTCAGCCCGGAAGGCTGCAAAGTGCCTAGTCGGAAGATGAGGTGCTGTTCCTCCAGTTTGCGTTGGGCTTCATTGGAACAATGCAGCAAGCCAAGGACAGACATGTGGGCAAGAGAACAGGGTGGAGTGTTAAAATGGCAAGCGACAGGGAGGTTTGGGTCTTTCTTGCGGACAGACCGCAGGTGTTCTGCAAAGCGGTCGCCCAGTTTGCGTTTGGTCTCTCCAATGTAGAGGAGACCGCATTGGGAGCAACGAATGCAGTAGACTAAGTTAGGGGAAATACAAGTGAAATGTTGCTTCACTTGAAAGGAGTGTTTGGGCCCTTGGACGGTGAGGAGAGAGGAAGTGAAGGGGCAGGTGTTGCATCTTCTGCGTGGGCATGGGGAGGTGCCATAGGTGGGGGTTGAGGAGTAGGGGGTGATGGAGGAGTGGACCAGGGTGCCCCAGAGGGAACGATCCCTACAGAATGCCATCAGGGGGGGTGAAGGGAAGATGTGTTTGGTGGTGGCATCATGCTGGAGTTGGCGGAAATGGCGGAGGATGATCCTTTGAATGCGGAGGCTGGTGGGGTGATAAGTGAGGACAAGGGGGACCCAGCATTTCACTTGCATTTCCCCTAACTTAGTCTACTGCATTTGTTGCTCCCAATGCGGTCTCCTCTACATTGGAGAGACCAAACGCAAACTGGGCGACTGCTTTGCAGAACACCTGCGGTCTGTCCGCAAGAAAGACCCAAACCTCCCTGTCGCTTGCCATTTTAACACTCCACCCTGTTCTCTTGCCCACATGTCTGTCCTTGGCTTGCTGCATTGTTCCAGTGAAGCCCAACGCAAACTGGAGGAACAGCACCTCATCTTCCGACTAGGCACTTTACAGCCTTCCGGGCTGAATATTGAATTCAACAACTTTAGATCTTAAACTCCCCCTCCCCCCATCCCCACCCCGTTTCTCCCCCCTCCCTTTTTTTTCAATAATTTATATAGATTCTTCTTTTCCCACCTATTTCCATTATTTTTAAATCTAAAACTAAAACTTTGTTAGTCTTTCCACCCCACCCCCACCAGAGCTGTACCTTGAGTGTCCTGTCTTCCATTCTTAATTAGCACTTTTCTTAGACAATATCACCACCTTCAACACCTCTTTGATCCTTTTGTCTGTGACATCTTTTGATTATCTGCTCCTATCACTGCTTGCTTATCTCCACAATCACCACACCCTCAACTTCTCTCTCCCCCCGCCCCCCCACCTTAGACCAGCTTATATTTCACTTTTCTCCTAACTATACTCAGTTCTGCCGAAGGGTCATGAAGACTCGAAACGTTAACTGATTTCTTCTCCACCGATGCTGCCAGACCTGCTGAGTTTTTCCAGGTAATTCTGTTTTTGTTTTGGATTTCCAGCATCCGCAGTAGCTTTTAGCTTTTTGTTTTTATAATATTCTTACCTCCTATTGGTGCAGCAAAGCAACAGCCAACTCCTACAGCACAGGCAGCTGCCAGCATCTCAATGTTTCTGGATTCATTCTAAAAGCAAAGTAAACAAAGCTGTGATTAAAACAGGCTGCTTTCTGCCCATTGGCAATGAGGTGGGATTGTCATTGTTTAAAAGAACTGGGACATTTTACATAATATAGTGCTAGCATGTTTTAAACAAATCAATAAAGTGAACAAGATGAAAAATATTTTAAGGCACGCCGAAAATGGAGGTAAACCAGAAAGAAAAATCATATTTATTGAAATGAGGCAGTAGTGCCAACAGAAGCTTTCAGAGAGATGTCTGGAAGATTTTGCATTGAACGAGTTTCAGGTCAGTTTGACAGTTAGCTCCGTCTCTTTGTAAACTGTTAGGGCGGGAAAATTTCTTTCGGCCTGCTTTCGGGTGCAGGGGTCACAAGGCGCAAGCAGACTGTCCCCAGACCCATTAAGGTGGGCAGCACACAAAATCCATGCTGCCTCATTCAAATGATTGCAGCCCTGGGCCAAGCAGAGCCCACATTGCTGGCTGGCTGAACACTCAGGTGTGTGTCTTCACAGTCTTGATAGCCTGTTCCCCTTAAAGGCGGCCTGGCCCTCAAAGCAGAACTGCACTCATTGCAACAAAGCTGCTGTGGGCTGCCTGTACTCCCTGCAAGTAAGAACTGTTTAAATGGAGCAGGAGGGAATAGAGAGGAATTCGAAGGTCACAGATGGGGTGCTGGAGGCCTTAGTGATAGCGGCTGGCATAAAGGAGAAACACCACATTCCCTTCGGCGGGGGAGGAGTTGCGCTAGGATCACAATCCGAAGGGAATGGGAGCTGGCAGCCAGGGAGATTAATGCCTGCAGTCTGGCCATAAGCACCTGGCAGCAGTGCCAGAAGAAATTCAAGGATCCCATGTGGGCGTTCAAGGTGAATGTATCTTCACACAACATCTCCTATCCCTCCAACCCCCACACAATCAACGTCAAGCATTGCTCAATGTAACACTCCCATCACTCACCCACCGGCAGTACCCGGCATTTAGAACTCAGGCCTAATGTTCAGTTACTTCACGCTACCCTCACACACCTTTCAACTTTATAACCCCTCCTTTCCCCACACCTCCAGCTATTCAGCTGTGACAGACACATCACCCAGACAGTGCAACACAATCACTGATGTTCTGTTCTCTTGCACGACAGGGTGACCCATAACAGCTGGGAGCAGAACAGAGCAAAACTGGTGGGGGTCAAGGATGCCTGCATTTACTGAATCCTATGGATAAGACAATTTTCTGCATCATAGGGGGAGGCAGTGCCAGAGGTGTGGCATCCACATCACTGAAAATATTGAAGATGATGATATGTCCCTTCCTAATCCCTTTCCCCGACTCTCACTTCATCTTCATCCTATTGTTTGGCATGATGTGCAAGCTGACGGTCTGACCATGGACTTATTTTCCACCCCACCTCCTTTCCCCCTCTGCTTTTCCACTTTTAGACACCCAAGACCTGCCGCTTGTTCCTCTAGGAAAAGAGAAAGCAACACTGCAGCACTGATGAAGAAGTACTTGCCCTGACACACTAAACCTCCAAATCAGATACTAGCACTGCATGTACATTAGAGGCAATTATAGGATCAGGGTCTGCACACAAAGAATTACTGGACATGACTGCACTGTCACCAATTCAGGGGGAATGGATAGTTCATGTGTCAGCTCACCAGAAGGCAAGGTTGTAGGCATGTTCTACGACAGATGATGACTTTGATGGGGGTGGCATATATGAAAACATGCTGATGAACATGCACACCAAGATGCTTGGCGTATTGGCAGGTCTGTCACATTGTCTCTTGCTACTGTTAAGAGCATGGACGAGTCCAGCTGCAATGTGGCAGAGGGCAGAAGGCAATGCACAGAACTTGCAGCCCATCCTTTCCACCATGGAAGTGGCGGACCAACTCCAAGTCAGCATTGTGGACCTGTCTGCGATGAAGCATCTGATCTCAGCTTCCACTGCAGCACACGGGGAAGCCACCCAAAGTCTCCTTGTTGCAGTGGAAGCTCAGGCAGAGGGCATGAGATCCATGCTTGCTGCTATGCAGGCCCAGACTCCTGCAGACCTGTGCTCAAAAGGGTTCTCAGAGAAGTCCAACAATCTGTCTTCTAATGGACATTCAGAATTGCTGTGGCACTGCCCTGGGGAAGTGACAGACTCCATGGAGCATGAACCTGCTGTCCTCTCTCAGGATGACAGCATTTATGCTCCTACAACTGCCACTCCACCAGTGCCCTTCCTGTTGCCTCTCAGCCAGCCAGCGCAGACTGCTGGCACCCATGCTGACATGGTGCATTCCAAAGCAGAGATCTCAAAGCCCAGGGATACTTAAGGTCATCATCAGTTTCTGCCAGTGAAAGTCCACAGCTTTCCACTAGCCAAAGGTGTAGTAGTGCAGAGGAATACCAGGACAGGCAAGGGCACCCACAGGATATGCACTAAACTCATTGCACTAGTGCGAATAATGTGATAGCCCATGTGCTTTTCCTATAGTTCATGTTGGGGTGACAGTCCATTTATGAACTGTGTTTCTCTGGAAGGTGATTTCTCGTAAAAGGGAACTTTCTTCCAGTAACTGATCATGTGACCAAGCTGCCTAGGAGATAACCAAAGTTTAAAAAGTGTAAATAAGAAGTTAATTGCAAGGGGGAGTAGATTCCTATGGGTCTGCTTCTGTTTTCAAGTTAGTTTTGTTTACTTTAGAAAAGCTGGATGTAGGGAAAATTTATTTTAAGCCAAATTCAGTTGAAATCCTGTGTGCTGGCTAAATAATTTGAATTATTTGATAACTGAAGGACCCCACCAACAGTGAGTTAGACTTCTGCAATAGCCAAGCTCAAAAGAGAAAGAAGTTCCCAGATGCAAGACTCCAGAATTAAAGCACATTAGAACCAAGAGAGTTCTGACCAGAGTTGGCTACATTTGAGATGGTAGTGATGCCTATGTTGAATTGGACATCTACAACCATGGGATGATTGGAGCAGATTTGAATGAACAACCTTACTGGAAGTAAGCAGAAAGCCAAAGAAATCCCAACCCTTATACAAATCTTTGAAACAGTACTCAGACAAAGACCAATTTCTTAAAAGTAGCTGACGACTTTTTGGGGGGGTTTAAGTTAAATGGACGTAGAAGGAAATTTGGTTTAGATTATAAGTAACTATGCTCACTGTATTTACAATATCGTTAACATACTGACTATTTAGTTACTAGTATTCACGTTCTTTGATTTTTGTGCAGTAAAATTCTTCTGTTTAAAACAGTGAATCTTGCGGCTTAATTCTTGAGTAAACACCTAGGTTTTAGGGTTTCCAAAATAATAATAATAATAAAACATTACTGGTCTCTACTGAAATTGTAACAATAGCCCACTTTGCTTGTATAATTGGCTGTCTTGTTTGATAAAGACATTCTGGCAAGATTTTTTGGTGGTTTTGATGGCAGGATCTTGGCTGTGATCTGATGCCTCAGATGAATAGTTAGGTGGCATATGGTGGAACAATGGTAGTGAAGGGATGCCATTCCTAAGGGAACCAGAGCCTGAGTCAACATTCACGGGCACCCTGTCCGGAGTGAAGGCATTCCAAATGTCGCTTCCTCCCTCAGTGCAGAGCTTCCCCACTCGGTAGCCTATACACCATCCCCTTGTTATCACGATGATGTGACTTGTGGGCATGAGTGATATCAATCTGTAATTTTATCAGCTATCAAACATATATTGAACTGTTTAAAAAGGATATTAAAAAAAACACAAGCAAAGACACTGAATTAAGATGGCTGCCACAAGCCACCTGATGTCTGGTATTACCAATTGATTCGTTTTCTGGAAGGTTCCAATGTGGAGTGCAATTAAGGCATAGCCAAACATCCTCATGAAATTTCACACCTGCTGATGCCAAGAGCTACTTCAAAGATTTACAGAAACTGTACAGGATTTCATATTTGCAATTCTATAAGGCTACTTCTCAAGCAGAGACAGGAAGTCTCGCAGGATAATAGTTATATGGAAAGGCATTCTCCCTATCCCATCAAGTTTGATGATGGATCATTCAGAAGCTAATGGCTGGGACATTATAGGCCATGGAACACGAGCCACAGCCTGTTCAGATATCAGCTAAGCAAATACTTTCTGAAATCATGTTGGGCAAAGAGATCATGTGACTGGAGTAACCATTTTCTAAATATCTTTTAAAACAGCATGCACGCTGCTAAGCAGTAGTCTGGAAAAGCTGCCAGTGAAGCAGTATCAAGCTCCCTTCTCTTCTTTCTCAAGTTCAGGATATCGCTATACAGTTTAAAATCCAGCGCAGGGATGGAGAATTTCCATTGAAAGGAACCTCAGGTGCAAAAAATCATCAACTTCTTGAAAAGACAGATTACATTTTGAAAAGAAATTGTCTCCAGCAATTGTAGTTTTACACAGGTTTCAACTCTGGAATTTGAAGATCACTACGGAGAAAAATCTGCCGCAGCCACAGATACCAGCAAAGGCCTCATAAAACTGAACTTTTCGCATCGAACTTTAACTTGGCTAAGAAAGCAACCTCCTACTATATATCTTGGAATTTTGCATGCTTTTGAATGTGTATGTGTTGCAAAGGTTGGGATTGGATTTATCTTTTTAAGTATTTTTATATCTTTACCTGAACGGGTTTTTGATTCAATAAAAACGAACCCATTTTTGTCGTAAACTCAAGAAAGCTGACCAGGCTAGTTTCTTAGCAACGAGTACGTAAATGGTTAAGCACAGGCGCTGGGCGGAATTTTCCGTGCCTTCTGGTGGCGGGCGTGATAGGTGGTGTGAGATGACATTATGGCGCGATCGGTTTCATGACGATGGGAAGGCAGGTTGCGATTGTCTGCTCAGCCTGCTGACGGTGGGCCACGTTTCCTGCCATTGGTTGTCGGGAACCTCATTGTAATACATCAGCATATCATTATCAGGCCATCCTGTCAGGCCTTTGCAGCCCCGCTAGATCATCCTAGGGGAGGTGGTGGCATAGTGGTATTATTGCTGGACTAGTATTCCAGAGAGCCAGGGTGATGCTCTGGGGACCCGGGTTTGAATCCCACCATAGCAAATAGTGAAATACGAATTCAATAAAAATCTGGAATTAAAAGTCTGATGATGACCACGAAACCACTGTCGATTGTCGTAAAAACCCATCTGGTTCACTAATATCCTATAGGGAAGGAGATCTGCTGCCCTTACCTGGTCTGGCCTACATATGACTCCAGGCCCACAGCAATGTGGTTGACTCTTAAATGTCCTATGAACAGGGCAATTAGGGATCCATCCAAGTGGTGGCCAGCACTCTCCGGGAAGTGTTAAGGGGCCGTCACACGTAACCAGGACAGGTTCTTATTACACCCATGCTAACCACGTGTCTCTCTTTTTCGTCCTGCAGGAGGAGTACATCAAGATCTCGGAGCCTGGTGAACTAGCTGTATACCTGATGGCGTGCAGAGAGCGAAGACGAAGAAGGCTCTGAGAAGCAGCAACCTCAGGAAGGAGGGGCGACTGGGGCTCCCGCACACGCCACCCAAGAGCCACAGTGAGCCATCGCAGGCCGGTGCCTAGCAACACCCAGGGTCTATTGATGCCGCCTTTCATTCCTGCAGATGACTGAGAACCAGTCAAAGACTGCGAATGACTACAGAACTGGTCGCTCACATCTTCCACTTACTGCAGGATTTGGCGCCACAGGGACATGGAGGGCATCCACTGCCAGTGGCTGTGAAAGTAACTGTGGTGCTCAATTTCTATGTCAGTGGCTCCTTTCAGGAATTGAAGGGGGACCTCTGTGGGATCTCTCAAGCCGCCAACCACAAATCATTCATGAAGTCACAGATGCCATCTTTGCAACGGTTCACAACTTTGTGCATTTTGCCCGGGACCAGGACAGCCAGGATTCAAGAGCAATTGAATTCACCCACAGGTGTAGGGTGTGATCGACTGCACTCATGTGGCGCTTAGATCTCCATCACAACACAGAGTGGACTACATCAACAGCAAGGGCTTCCATTCACTGAATGGAACCACCATATGGCGACCACCATAAGCACATCCTGCAACTTTAAGGTGGGGCTGACCCCCAACTCTTCAGCAACTGTGACCAGTGATGCTGTGCTCCAGCGCTGAAGGCGGACAAAGATTCAGATGCTTCTAAAGTTTCATGGCTGCGTCTCTATGATATGGCCCTGATCACAAGGCGCAAGCGAGCTGCCCTCGGCCAGACTGGAGTCAGACATTCTCAGTGGCTATGTGAAGATTTATGGAGTGTCTTCAATGCATGTCGTCATCATCCTCCTGCAATCGAGCGACTATTAAGGCCTCCACCACATCTCCATGACAGGAGCATTCTCACAGAGGGTATTCACGCTGCCACATGCCAGACTGGAGTCAAACGTTCACAAATGTGATGCGCGGAACTATGGGGTCACCTCACTGCATGTTGTCATCATCATCCTCCACAAATCTAGCAGCTATGAGGGCCTCCTGAGCACGCCTGCCTCGTCTGCATTCTGCCACCAGTCTGTGACCTCTCCCTGTTGTTGTGTGCTAGCTTGTCCTGCATGAATAGAGATGGAGAGAGTGTAAGCAGGATACCTGCCAGGCCAGATGACAATTATGCCTGGCCTGTGTGGGTGGTGAGTAGTCCCATGGACGGGATGAGGACAATGACAGTGAGTGTGAGAGTATGAATGGTGATGTCCCTTAAACTGCAGTGAGTGAGGGCCCTGTGGATGTGAGCTGGGCTCATGAGTGTGTGCGTTGAGAGTGATGAAAAGAGTGACTTACCCTGTCGAAACAGAGATCATCATTCATCCTCTTGCGGCACTGGGTGGCTGTCCTCTGCTGAAGGGCGTCGGCACAGACCACCGCTGCCACCGTCTCCCAAGCTGGATTGATCACATTGCTGCCCATCCTGCGGCCAGAGTGGGAGTAGAGGACATCCCGGTGGGCCTCCATGGCATCCAAAAGTCACTCGAGGGACCTGTCATTAAACCAGGGGGCTGCAGTCTTCTTCAGTTTCATGGCCATGTCTTCCGTGCAGCAGTGGTGGTCTGGAAGCACTGAGCTATGTGCTTGCGGCTAGACTTTAAACATGGCGCCCGGCGTGATGCAGCGGCGAAGTAATGGGGGGGCGGGTGAATGAGAGTCTGCCCACCATAGTGCAAATTTGGGAAAATTCCGCCCATTGAGTAAATACCTTCATCCTTACAAGTTGAGAGAAAAAGCCCTGTTACGGTCAGACTTGGGAGTCATTTTTACCCCTCCTTACGTGGCCGTAACACTGTAATGCTACAGTCCCAAAGGTACTGCAACTACAGCTATTGCAACCTTTTTGTGGACAGGTCACCAGATCTTCTGCTCTCACCCAGCAACATTCCCATCAAGTCACCACAACATCTCCACAAACACTTCACAGTTGTTGCAAAGTTATGGGGGTAAAGCAGGGGAGTGGGGCTAGGGATGCTCTTTCAGAGAGCCAGTGCAGACTCGATGGGCCGAATGGCCTCCTTCTGCACTGTAAAGATACTGTGAATATCAACAGGATACCATTCATGCCTCCCTTTTGGAGCTGACTGGAACTCACTTGTAAGTTCATCAGAAATGTTACTGTAACAGAAGTTAGTTGAGGTCAACTCAATGGGATTGAACTTCTAGCCCTTCGTCCCCTTTCAGCCTGATCAACCTACTTGCATATATTAATCAAGGAGTTAAAGACTTTCTTTCTGAATAAAGCAGCCATCTGTAACAAACAGATTCCTGTGACTGAGTATAATTTAGTTTATTCAGAACTATTGTCAGATTTCCAAGGACAACTATCATTAGATTCAGCTAATACTCAGTAATTTACAATCACCTAACTCCAGACACACACCCAGGAAGGGTGTCAAAGCTTCATTATAGGTAAACTACAACACTATAAAAAGAATTGCAAACCTACAGTTTCCATTATAGATGAGATTTGTAGTATGTGCTTAGAAGCTTTGCAAATGTATCGAGATGTTGTCCAAACATATAATGATGGATGATACTTTGTGTATTTCCTCCCAGACAAGCATGATCAGGGCATAAAGTAAACATCCAGTGTGTAAGATCGAGAAAACCCAGGCACAAGTGTATGGCACATGTAATTATGCTCTGCCTAGACGACAGGCAATCAAGTCAAATGTCCTGAGGTGCAACTTGTAAGTACCATAGGGTGGAGCGTGTAATGTGGGGAATTGACCCAATGCTACTGAACAAAGAGCAGCCTAAGCAATGCCAAAGAAGCACTGGAGGCCACTCAAAAATTGACAGGTAGGATTTATAAGGAAATGTTGTGGAGCTAGAAGGGGGATAAATGCTCCTCCTGCCCCCACAGATATTGGCTCAACCACTGCGGTCCTCCTCAGACATCATCTCCCCCATTCCTCAACATAACTCGACTGGCTCAGCTCCATGCAGGATCTTTTGGAATTTCATTCTCCCAGTCCTGCTGGGAAGCTTCAAAGGCAGGACAATTCTCCACAAATATGATAATCAGGCCCCGCGTCAAGATGCTCATGCCTCTGACCATTTCCATTGGTTGGGCTAACTCTGCCACATCATGTGTTTATATTTAATATTGCAGTGTAATACTATCCATGCAAGCATGTTTTGTACAATTCAATTTTAGATATTTGGCAAAAGAATAACGAGGAAATGGAAAGTATATCTACGAGAAACATGAAGTTGTATTTCAAAAGGTCTGAGTTATGGTCTACATTATGTACAATGATAAGAACATATGAATATAAGAAATAAGTGCAGGAGTAGGCCACTCGGCTTCTCAAGCCTGCCCCGCCATTCAATGAGATCATGGCTGATTTGCTCCAGGCCTCAACTCATCTTTTGTGCCAGCTCCTCATAGCCCTCAACTCCCTGGTATTTCAAAAATCTATCTACTCCCTCTTTAAATATTTTCAGTGATCCAGCCTCCTCAACTCTCTGGATGTCAATAACTTTTGTGTGCATTTATGTATATTCTCGTCTGTAAAACATGTTCCTGGTGTGCATGGAAAATCGGTGTCGTTAATTGATTTTGCAGAGTTGTGATTTTTCTTTATATCATTCATGAGATATGGGCACCACAGGCTAGGCCAGCATTTGTTATCCAAACCTAATTGCCATTGAGAGGGTAATGGTGAGCTGTCTTCTTGAACTGCTACAGTCCACAGTGCTGTTAGGATGGGAGTTCCAGGATTTTGACCCAGCAACAGTGAAGGAACAGTGATATATTTCCAAGTCAAGGTGGTGAGTGATTTGTCGGGGAACTTCCAAGTGGTGGTGTTCCCATGTGTCTGCTACCAGTGTTTTTCTAGACGGTAGCAGTCATGGGTTTGGAAGGTGCTGTCTAAGGAACCTTGGTGAGTTCCAACTTGTAGGTGGTACACACTGCTGCCACTGTGCGTCAGTGCTGGAGGGAGTGAATGTTTGTGGATGGTGTGCAAGTCAAGTGCGCTGCTTTGTCCTGGATGGTGTCAAGCTGCTTGAGTGTTGTTAGAGTTGCACTCATCCAGGCAAGTAATGAGTATTCCATCACACTCCTGACTTGTGCCTTGTAGATGGTGGATAAGCTTTGGGGAGTCAGGAGTGAGTTACTCATCACAGGATTCCTAGCCTCTGACCTGCTCTTGCAGCCACAATATTTATATGGCTAGTCCTGTTCAGTTTCTGGTCAATGATATTCCCTCCCTGGATGTTGGTAGTGGCAGATTCAGCAATGGTAATGCCATTGAATGTCAAGGGACAATTGTTAGATTCTCTTTTGTCAGAAATGGTGATTGCCTGGCACTTGTGTAGTTCGAACGTTACTTGCCACTTGTCAGTCCAGGCCTGGTATTGTCCAGGTCTTGCAGCATTTGGAAATGCACTGCTGGTGACAGTAGTTGTTTGAAGTCTGTGCTCAAATATGGTGAGTCTTCACTCCAGAAAGCTAGTTGGTGAAGAATAGAACTGGAGCCAATCCTTACGCATTTTTATATTTATTTACAGAGTTACACATTCCTAACTCAACAACTACAATTTTAGTCTCTGTCTATTTATAAAGGCTCAGGTGAAACCCTAGTTAATGCTTACCATCTGCATACAATTGAACAATATTCATTTACAATTAACAGTGGGACTATCTATTGCTGCTCAGAGAAGCCCCAGTCTGTCTGCATAACTATATGTTCAGACCAGTGATTACTGTAACCTAGTTTCTCAGCTGTGGATACCCATTCCATAAATCTTATAACTGTCTCATAATATGGGAAGAAAGAGGAGAATGGAAAAACTCAGGGGCAGATAGGAATACATAACATATGGACTTTTAGGAGAGAATTCTTTCTCATAAATCAGCTAACCTATAAATCTTCTGACTAGCTTTCTCAATCCCTTCTGCAAATGTGGGCAGTATTTAATAGAGGCGACTGAGGTCTCATCCACCAGCTGGAGAGCCAGCGAGGGCTCCACCCTGCCTCTTTTTGGGAAAGCCTGCCACATCATATGCTATTCAGGCACGTGACAGGCCAGCAGCAGGCATTCTCCTGGGATCAAGGACCCCGGGGGCAAAAGTCCCACCCACCAAGAGCTGGCTAATCAGAAGCCAGCAGCTCTATTGAACAGCTGCGCCTCGGGTGAGGCGGTGGCTGCTGCCAGTATGACACCCACCCAAGGCCTAGTATTGTCGCTGGATCCAATGTCACAGGTGTGTAGTGGCAGGAGTTGGGGAAAGGGGGTGGCTCTCAGCGCCCTACCCACTTTCTTGATGCCAGGTTCTTCAAACAGACACTGAATGTCTTTGAATAAGTGATCCCCCCCCTCCACCACCACCCCTCGCCGGGAGCCCCCAAGCAACTGCGCGCAGGTTTGTTTATCGTGCTCCCTGAATAGCAGGAGCAATGCCCGCCGCTGGGTTTAATACCAATGGTGGCGAGATGAGGTCCTTAAGTGGGCCTTCCCAGCTACAGACATCATCAGGATGGAGGCAGGAAGGTGGAGGGGCTCCCACGCTCCTGCTGATTAAACATGCCCCCCCTCCCACCACAACACCAAACTCGCCATGAGGGAGGGCATTAAGAACCACCCTATCTTGCAAATTTATGTTCAACAATCTTCGCTAGTAACTTGCTCTACAACTCTTGCCATTTGGGTGAAATTCCATGCCCTTTCTTACTCCTTACTTCATAACTTTTAAATTTTGTTGCCAGTTTTTGAACCTGTCGACACATTGAACAATTTGCCAGGATCTACTTTGTCATTTCTTCTTAATCCTCAGTTAGGAAACTTCTAAATTTTCTCTTTGCCAAAGGAAACAACTCCAACTTTGTTAAACTTTCTTCTTAATTTAAACTTTTTATTCCCAGAATCATCTCTGTTGCCTTCAGGGCAATAATTTTCTTCCTATGAATAAGTTAATCCTGTGATGCACGCAGCTTTCTAAACAGGAAAACAGAAACAACACGATCCCTCGATCAATACTTTAGGCTGAATATTTACTCAGAGGTTGGGATTCTAACGCTGGGTGAATTTCCAGATTTCCAACCTCGCCCAAGATGATTTTTGATGAACGGCCAATAGGGAGCAGGGTGCGTGCGCTCACCATCCAATTAAGGATGGCAGGTGGGCTCCCGAAGCTGGAGGGCCAATAGGAGGTCCTCCAATAATGACACACCGCAACCCCACTGTCTGAGGTGGAATCTACCAACGGAGGGGGAGAAATAGAAGAGATTTTTAAAGTTTTGAGCAGTAAAAAGGCCACAGCTGCCAGGGTATCACCATGGAGGGGCAACCATCCACTGGGCAGCCAGCAGCTGCAGTTGTGGAACAGAAGGTGCCTCGGTTTCCTGAGGTAGATGGAGCATTGGCAACATCTACTCCCGCCTAGCCCACCACCCCCCTCCCCAACCCACCCCGGTCTGCTACTAGGAAGCCACCTCCATCACTTGTTTCAGTTCTAGTAGGGTTCCAGCATACCAACTGGAAAATTCCAGTGGGCTTCTGCTGAGTCACCTTAAAAGGCCCTTTAATTGACCCAATAGGCTACCCGCTGTAGTGGGCATGTAGCCATCACAAACAACCCTCGCCATGATCATCCCAGAATGAAAATGGCCTGGAGGCAAGATTGTGAAAGGATACTGGCACACTGGCTAGTGGTGAGAAATGACAGGCCTGTCTGCCTCTGTGGTCATTAATAAATTTAGCCCTTTTTCTCTGTTTTAATCCGATAGATTTTCTTACTTGCCTTTTTAATTGCAGTTTTAAATATTGGAATTATGCGTAATAGATTTGACAATTATATAACAGATAACAATTGTTAAAGATTATACACCAATTCTAGAATCCCTAGAATCTCATTTTGGATTTTCTAAAACAATTTTCCTCTTTTAGTACCTTGCTCTCACTGATTATTTTACACCTACCCACATTGAACCCCAACACCTGTTGTTCCAGTTATCTAAAAGATTGAAATCATTCCAAATCTGGTTCATTGTTTCTCATCATTTGCTCAGTCGATTATTTTCTCACCTCCAAACCTAGAAATTCTGAGTCTATGTATTATAAAGACCAGTTACAGGCAGACATACCTGTCCACTGAACTTACTGCCTATGTCACAATGTTGTCTTTCAAGGCCTACAGAACAAATGAGGGCCAGAACAAAAGGACAGAAAGCTGCAATAAGTTGCTTCATAGGTCAATCTCAGAACCATTAAAACTATTTCCTGGGACCTGGAGTTACTTCCTACCTGGTTGCCATGGGAAGTGGCTGTACGGAGGTCAGAAAATCAGTAGGGAACCAGGCTCCATTTTCAGGTGGAGGGGGAAAAGAGAGGCCAGCAGTGGAGCTGGGGAAGTAGATGTGAATGTTAAATGGAAATGGGCACCGAGCTTTTAAATGAGGTGATGGTTATGAAGAATGAAGAAGGTTAACCAAGGGAATAGTTGAATCTGATGGTGACAAAGGATGAGATTTTCAACAGCAGATGGGCTGAGTCTGGAGCAGAGATAAGCTTTCACTCTGTCAATTTCAGCTCATCCAAAACACTGCTGCCCGGGTTAATTCTGTTCATGGTCTCTTCCCGGCTATTTCTGTAACCTCCTCCATTTGGCTGACTCTGGCCTTGTGTACATTCTCCTCTCCCCTTCCCCAGCACTGGCTGCCTTGAGCCACCCACACCCCCCTCATTCCAGAATTCCCTCTCTAAACCCCTCTGCCACTTCACTTCTCTCTCCTCCTTGAACGTCTTTTACAAAGTCTACCTCTTTGAGCAACTTTTTGGTCACCTTACCTAAAATCTCTTTTTTTGGCTGAGCAATAAATTATGCTTCTGTTATTTGGTTACAAAGATAAGCCAAGTCTTCCACTATTCCACGTAAGACCAGAACTATTGAAAACTACTGGCAGTGAAAAGGAATAGAGAGTTATCGTGTCTCACGAAGTACGGTATGGAAACCATTTTGTATTTTTTGTTAAAGGAATGTAACCAGCCTCCTGGTCACTATAATGTGGCTGAAATCATGTCCAGTCAGCCAAGTTTTACAACAGGCGGGCAATCCACTTCGCCAGATTACTGCCCAGAAGGTGAAAATAAAAATTTATCCCGATATCTCTATAATTGTGATAATAAAACATATGGCTCCAAACCATTTCTTTTTATATCTTTGTTCAAATATTGACTAAGTCAGTACATTGCACAATGGAGTCCAGTGCTCTCTGAATTCAGAAGCTGTTGTGTGTTAACTAAAACATTCAAACCTCATTGCTCGGTGAGAATCTGTTCAAGCTTCCCACATTGATATTCAACGCTAAGGATATTATAAAAACAAGACTGTAAAGGGTGAAGCACCTAAAGATAGGTGCTTGGTTTATGGAATACTCATTCTTCAGGTTGCAGGTAGAACAACTAATTTGTGCTCTTGTGTGCACCTTTATTGTGAAGGCAAGAGTATTGCCAAGGGAACATTTTGAGGGGTTACGTCATGCTATTTTTCCTCATAGATTAAATTTATGACAGAAAATAGGTCATATGTTTCATGATGATTTATACTATCTCTAATTCCAAAAATATTGGTTCCAATTAGGGAAATAATTAGGCCTCGTTTTGCACTCCATTGATTTGAAGCACTGATTCACCGGCTCAATATTCTATGAGATAATTCTGTATGGTGTCACTGCAGAAATATGGGGTTGACTTTCTGTTGGAGCTGTCCTGGTCTCCTGTCATAACTTCAGTGGAAACTCCAGAACAGCAGCAGCATACGTAGCCATTTCCACCACTTTTTTATTTATTCTTTCATGGGATGTAGGCTGCACTGGCTAGCCCAGCATTTATTGCCCATCCACAACTGCCCTTGAGAAGTTGGTGGTAAGTGGCCTTCCTGAACTGTTGCAGCTGCAGGGTGGTTTAGGTACACCCATAGTATTGTTACTTATCCAATGTTTCAGCTAATCTTCTGCCAAAGTTATGCCAGGAGATCAAGAGAACCACTGCAGAAATTCCAGGATTACAACACCCAATACTGGGCAAAGCAGAGTCATAGGAAAAACATAGAACAGACTCATATGCTTTGAAAATGGCAATCTGCATGTAATATAGTGCTATGCATGGCAGGTCACAATTATACCAGATTGAACCATTCCTTCATGATCTTGCAATCTGTCAAACGTATGCAGCACTCACACATATCAGCAGAATACTAGTGCTATTCTTTCCTTTATATTTTACATATTTTAATATTTTTTGCATTTCTATCCATTCCAGCTCTCACTTCACTAGAATTGTTAAAATGTACTGAATAATACCCTTCCCACATGAGCTTCTGCTAAATTCATTTAAATCTCTCAGCAATCCTGGTTGCCTCACATTAAACTCCCTCAGCCATTCATCTGTTTCTATCTCTCATCCCATTGCATCAAATAGTAACATCCCTGAACTCTTGTAATTAGCTGTAGAAGAGATTATTCTGAATAAATAGACAATACTCTTACATGCCTAAAAGCAAAAATATGCATCCTATATAGATCTCAAATATAGCAATTTCTCCTATACGGTGACAGATTTAACTGTTTCGTGTTCCATTTAACCTCAGTATGTGCAGTGGCAAGCTTGTGCTTATTCCTACACCAGGTTGGGTATTTTATATGACTGGAAATTATATTCTAATGTGTTGTTGGGGGGAATAACTAATGCCAAAGACACACATTTTTAGATTGCACTCAAGAAGGATGATTAGACACGCTGGTGAATTAAAGTTTAATTCTTTCCCAATTTCTCCTTAGCCACTGATTAATAAATTCCAAATCCATGGCACGAGTTTTCAGTTGGAATTAAATCAGAGCCCAACCTCTTGTAGGTTATGAAAATGTGCAGTTTGCCACATTAACTGTCTAGATTTTCCAGTTAATGTTATCTCAATATCTACGATAAACCATTTATTTTGATGCTGGCATAAAAAAAACATTTGCACTGCAGTGTAGACCATCACGCCTACTAAAAAAAAATAAAAATTAGCAGTTCGTGCCATCACCTGTCAACTGATAGAGGACAAATTAGAGCACACTGTTACAGTAATTAATCACATTAAAGTTTTGTTTTGCTATTTTGAAAGAAACGTTATGTGACTATTAGGAGATGAGGGAAATCTAATCCCAAATACTGAATAGTCTTTCATTCAGAATATGCAGTCATCGCCCCGTGGTTCACGTTCCTTGAATATCCTCCTGGCATTGAGACAGGCAATGCAAAATCATTATTTTGTGTAATCTACTTCTCTGGTCCTAATGACTACATCCTGTCAATTCTCAAACATAGTATAGAACAGAAAAGAAGGTCACAGAATTTTAATGAAAAGTTGATCCCAGTGAATCCGTCAACATAATGCTTGAAAACTGCAGCTCTGCAATTAAAATTCTGAGCAGTTCTGCAAAACCGAGTAAAGATAGGCACATTCTAAAGCAATTGTTCAAGCCCAGTGAAATGTTAGATGTAAGTAGCAGGTTATTTTTTTCCAAATTAAAGTGCTGTGATGCTATTTCACAGTCACTGTACAAACAAATATTAACAAGAGATTCATCTGATACTAACTTGCTGTAACCAAGCAACAGTATTCTGGAACTTGACGTGCAACATCATCAATTTTGCCGCCTTCTATATATGATTAATGTGATCAAAAGTATTTTCTAATGATAGAAACTCTTAATAAGGGTTCTTTTATGACTAACCATATAGATGAAATAATGAGATTTTTTTTTAAAGGACCTGTGTTGTTAGTCAATACATTCTCTTGTAGTTTTTACCAAGTTTGGCCTGTCCTGGCATTTCACAGCAACACTGCACTGAAACAGGAACAATGGGTCCTGCTGCATGTTTGCAAAATGAGAACATTTTTTGCTTGTGCTGCGCTGGTTAATCACTGTAATGACTACTGACCTGCCTATGCTTATTTTTGCTGGTTAGATTAAGGGCATTAATTCAATTTTCCACTTGTATGGGTCATTCCCCTTTAGATTGTATTCCTTGTGCATACCTTTCTTCTTAACTAAACAGTGCTTGCTTAAGTGTTCATATGCTCAGACTTAAAATTTCTTGTACTTCTGCACAAGCATTGACTTTTATAACTGGCATACCTTGGCTGGTATTCTTCCAGTTTATTACTCTCTGCTGCCCACCTGATCAGACTCTATGGGTTGAATTTTCCTCCTGTTGGGTTGGGGGGGGAAATTGATGGGTGGGCGCATGCAGGTGCGTTTCCGATCGGTGCCCCTAATCGGAGGTGTGGCGCCATTTTACGTGGGCAAGCCAATTAAGGCCCGCCCAGTGTGACATCCGCAGGGAAGCGCTATGCGCTCCCTGTGCGGGCATGGGTGGATTCCTAAAATCGAGAGTGCGCTCTTTTATGTGCATGCGCACGAAAGAGCGCACTCATCTCCCTGAGGCCTCAGGGAGATCAGCTCAAAATGTGAAAAAGCACAAAATAGAAAAATAAAATTTCCCTAACATGTCCCCAATGTCACATGAGTTGGGACATGTTCATAATTTCCAAAAAAACTTTATTAAAATTTTTAAAACCCTACATGAAACCTCATCCCGCCCGTGGATGAGGTTTTATGCTTTTTCTAGTTGCCACCGGGGCTCCTGGCCAGCCCGCCAACCTTAAGGTTGGACAGGCAGGTCCACTAATTAGTTTAATTGCTCTGTCAATGACCTCAAGTGGCCATTGACAGGTCAGCGGGTGCACAGCTGATTTTGCTGCACCCCCGCCTTCCTGAAAATTTAAATGGGGCATGGTGACGTCGGGAGTTCCATCCAACATCACCGTGCGACATTTTACGTGCCGGCGAGCGGGACCCGCCCCCACTCAGCGACGGTAAAATCCAGACCCATGAATTTCTATTTTCCTGTGTCACTTGATCTCCTTCCCTCTTTTATTCTATGTATTAAACCAAATCACAGCTAAGAATTGTAACTAGAAGTACGCTAGGCATTCCAATACTAAAGCAGTGAAAATTTTACCAAGGAGAACTGTACATAGTCTTTCTTTATTTAAATGCAGGTTGTGGAAGACAGGGTTAGTCCAAGTTTAGTCATTATTAGTATTAATGGTATAAGCCTTGATGTGGGACAGCAATTACAAAAGATCTAATGCTTTATACCATCAAACATTGTTTATTGCATGGCCATTTTTCCAGGATTTGACATATTCTCTTACTCATTTATACATCTATTGCTGTGAAATTTCTCATTACGCATGCTTGGTTGAGAGCCCAGACATCCATTAGAGTACTAAAACACCTGTGCCCCAGAGAAAATGTTGTTTGATTGACAGCTCAGGCTCTCTGATCTTTGCTGCCAATTTCATAATACTTACTTACACAAATTAAGAAGTTTTAAGGGTTTATGGGTTTTTTATTGATACTTTACAGGAATGGATGATTGACACATTTATTAGCTTGTAGTGAAATGACTTTTTTTCAAAATAGGAGAAAGTTATGAATGGCATTACTTTTTTCAAAGCTTATCTTTATACATGCCACTATACACTATAGGGATCATTGTGTTTAGTGGGTCAGTGAACATGGCAGCACATAGCTTAGCATGGGGGAATGAAGGGCCATAGGGGATGGGGAAAAGAGCAGAGCTTAGCATAGGAGGCATGAGGAGCACCTTTCGAATGCACATTTTAACACATTTAACTCCAACAGATTAGGATTCATGACTCCTCTGAGGGGTGATGAACCACAACTCTTTGAAAACTTGGCCCGACACCATGAAAATTGCAGAGATGTAGGAGACGCCTATCCCCGCAATGGAACTGACCAGGTCAGGAGTGCCAGATGCAGGCATTTGGCAAAAACCAGCCCACACCCATTAAAAGGCACTCCCAAAAATCAGACAGGCTGGGAATGGGGTTGGAAATCCCGGAATCGGGATCCACTGCCTTTTTAAAGGGCTCCCGAGTAATCTCAACTCGGAGCAAATCCAGGTTAATACTCCAGTTGAGACTGAACCAGTGTTTTATAAAGATTCACCATAACTTCCTTTATATACCCATGCTCTGGTCAGCTCTCAATGTGCTCCGGCTCTATGGCATGGTGTTATGATGGTTCCCTATTTTATAAGTAGCTCCTCCTGCCATCTGCCCAATTCTTCTTCCTCCTTTCCGGCCCTAATGACATTCATTCAAAAGATTTACAATTGCAGAAGTTCTAGGGGAGATGGGGAGATAAATGGAAGACAAAGAAGCACGTGCAGAAGCAAGAGTGCACAATGGATGCAAATAAAATAGACCATGACTGTCTTGCTTCAATCAATACTTCTAAATATGTGAGAAATCTTACCTCGTAAATCCCACCAAACAGTGACATGAATTTACTCAGCAATGCAGCACACATACTTGCAATGTGAACAAAAGGTCCCTGTGGATTAAAAGAAGAAAAAAAAGCGAGATATGAGTAGGATCGAGTCTATAAGCAAAGGTCAAAAATGAAAAATTATTAAAGGAACTATCAAGAAGGTGTTATGTCATTTGCAGCCACATTAAAAGCTGATGCCACATCACAAGCTAATGAACAGGAAAGTCAAGATGTTAGTGCAGCTTGAGGCAATTTCTTTAATACAGTATTCACGTCTCTATAATTAACAACCACAACCCTAATAAATAAAATATCACAATTACTGGAGGGATTTTTAATTTAAAAATGCCGTATGAAGTATACTGTCATGGTATTTTAGATTTTGTGTCAAATTTATACATTGAAAAATACATCATGCTCGTTACTTGGCATGAAAGGTCTTAATATTAGAAATGTACACTTCTTTGAATATAATATCCATTCTTTCACAAGTGCAATTAGGACGGATTTGTCTCTCTAAACCCTTTATTTTAATCGACTGCTGTCTTCATGAAAGAACACTCAAACTCCACTAGGACCACTCGGCTCCTGACCTCATTACAGCCTTGCTCCATACATGGACAAAAGAACTGAATTTGAGAGGCTAGCTGAGAGTGACAGTCCTTGACACCGAGGCAGCATTTGACTGAGTGTGGCAGCAAGGAGCCCTAGTAAAACTGAAATCAATGGGAATCAAGAGAAGATGACACTGGTTGGAATCACACCTCGCACAAATAAAGATGTTTGTGGTTTTTGGAGGCAAATCATCTCAGCTCTAGAACAATTGCTGTAGGAGTTCCTCCGGGTAGTATCCTAGGCTCAACCGTCTTCTGCTGCTTCATCAATGACCATCCCTCCAATATATAAAGGTCAGAAATGGGGATGTTCGCTGATAATACTTTTTATTTTGATGTGGGCATTGCTAGCTGTGCCAGCATTTGTTGCCCATCCCTAATTGCCCTTGAGGGGGTTCTGGTGAGCCGCCTTCTTGAATCACTGCAGTCCATTTGGTGTAGGAACACCCAAAGTTCTGTTAGGAAGAAAATTCCAGGATTTGGCCCTAAAACAATGAAGGAGCGACTGTAGAGTTCCAAGTCCAGATCCAGCGTATCTTGGAGAAGAACTGGCAGGTGGTGGTGTTCCCATGCATCTGCTGCCCTTAGCCTGCTGCATGTTAGAGGTCACGGGTTTGGAAGGAGCTTTAGTGAGTTACTGCAGTGCATCCTGTAGATTATACACTCTGCTGCCACTGTGCATTGGCGGTGGATCAGAGAGCCTGATTAAGATGGCGGATGGGATGCCAAACAAGCGGATACTTTGCCTGAATCTGCTTGAGTTTCTTAAGTTCTGTTGGAGTTGTACTCATCCAGCGGCTCACCACCACCTTCTTAAGGGCAATTATGGATGGGTAATAAATGCTGGTCTTGATAGCGACGCTCACATTCATGAACGAATTAAGAAGAACATTTGTGTATAAGTTTATAAGCAGAGAACACAATCATACTACTCTAGAATTATTCTGGACATCCAACAAACACTGGCTCCTTTTCTACACAACCATCTCCATAAACCCCTCTCCCTTGCACCCTATAACCTCATGGCCAAAAAGTGTGAGGACTTCTTTGTTACCAAGATTAAGATCATCTGCTGCTTCTTCCTCTTTCTCAGTTCTCTTGTCCTAGCCCTGAGCCCACACATATTTCTCTAGTCTCTCTCTCTCATCTCCCTCATGCTTTCACTGAATTAACTTTATCCATAACTACTTCTACTTCCTTTATCCCATTCCTACTAAACTGTCATCAAGTCAACTTCCCTTCATGGTCTTCCTGCCAGGTGACATTGTAATTGGTTCCTTCTCCTCAGTTACTGTCCCATCCCTTTCATTACCATTTAAACTCATTTCCTCTAACAAAAAATCCTCTACCCCACTATCCTTGCAAACTAGCACTCTATCTCCAACCTCACTTTCCTCTTCAAGTCCTTAAACATATACTGTCAAATCCCAAATCTGTGCCCACCTTCCCCGCAACTCTAAGTTTTGAATCTGCCCAATCAGGTTTCTGTTTCTGCACATGCCATAGCAGTGGTCAACATCACAACACATATCCTCTGTTAATGTCAGTTTTATCACTCTTTGTCTTTGTTGATATTTCCACAGTCTTCCATATGGTCAACCACATTATCTTCCTACAAGCCTCTCCTGGTTCCCTGATTCAATGGGGTTGCCCTCACTTGGTTCCACTCTCACTTACCTGATCATATGCAGAGTGTCTTCAGAAATTATTCCTCTTCCCACCCCTGCACTGTTAACACTGAAATCTCCCAAGGAATCATGATCGGCCCATTTCTCCCTCGCCTGTATGCTGCCCTTTGCAACATCATCCAAAGACATTGGGCAGATTCTACATCACTGCAGACAGCACCCACTTCTACCTTTCTACCATCTTTCTCAATCAGTCCATTGCTTTGATGTTTCAGATTTCTTGCCAACATTCATACTTAACTGAGCTGCATATTTCCTCCAGTTAAACACTGGGAAGTTCCATGCCCTTTCCACTGATTCAATCCCCCTCACCAGCAACTGTTTCAGGTTGAACCAGATGGTTCACAATCTGAACGTCCTCTACGACATTGAGTAGGGTTTCCTACCCATATCCTCTCCATCACAAGGCATGCCTGCTTCCACCTCGGCAACACTGCTTGCCTCCACCTGTCTCAGTTTAACTGCTGCTGAAGCCCTCATCTATACCTTTGTCACTTCCAGACTCGCCTATTCCAATGCTCTCCTGGCAGCCTCCCAATCTCCACCTCCTATAAACTTCAGCTCAACCAAAACTCTGCAGTCCGTAAGCTCTCTCATGTAAAGTACTGCTATCCCTGCTGGTATCCATTATTTTAATTTTAAATCCTATTGTGGCTTGCCCTATCTCATCTCTGCAATCTTCTCCAGACTTAGACCTCCTCCATTCCAGATTACTCCATTCCCTTAACTGAATTTTATCCTCACCCTTCTCCTTCCACCTACTTTTGACAACATATCTTAAGCTATCCAGGCTCTGGAATCCCTGTGTAAACCCATTTGCCTCTCTACTTTCCTGTACTCCTAAGACCCTTCATAATATCCACCTCTAGGCCACCCCTCTCTATATCTCCTTCTTCCTTTTGACATCCATTTTGTGTCTGATTATGTCTCCAAAAGCACCTTGGGATATTTTCCTATGCTGAAGGCACTGAATAATGCAAGGTGCGGTTGTTGAAATGCATCACTTGTGAATGTAAATGCCAAACAACTTTTCTCCCGATCCCGACAAAATGAACTTCCAAACATTTTGGGCATGATATTAACTCACTCAAAACCCATTCACTTGCAGAGAGTTAAAATTGGACCCTTTTTCATAAGAGCGGAGCTTCTTCAAAGTATTTACCCAGGTGATTGAGTTCCTGTAATCGTTTCAACTTGAGCATTAAAAAACTTGGAAAAACACTTTCCTGCGGTAACTTATTCAGAAATGGTTCTGGCTCATTGATTTTCGTAGTGATGAAAATTGGCAAGTAGAACATTGGAGAAGAAATCCTGTATCTAATAATAGCTCTTAACATCCATCACACAATTCCACAATGAAACTGCACAGTATTCCTAGTCAAAATTATTTATAAATATCATCAAACAATTATGCAACAATTTTGGCTTCCTATTGTGGATGATTGCACTAAGATATTTGCTGGATTTGTGCAGTAATAGGTATAATATTGGTTTCACAAAGAAAAGGCTTGTGATGAAGTTAAAACACTGTAAATATACACCAACGCTGCAAGTTTACCATAAGCCAGGCTTTGGAACTCAGAATTCTCACGATGAGCCACCATTTAAGCTTAGTATTTGCTAGCATTTAGACTAATCATGAATTCATAATCTGACAAAGTTCCCTAAGGCCAGAAATTCTACAAATTTAGCAGATTGAAGCTTACACATTGCTGATGTAGGCCATCAGCTTGCAATGAGTTTTCATGATTGGTTAATATAGCTTTATGTATGCCAGCTCCTAGCTCAATTGGGCCTGGCGCTGGGAGTTCATCACAGGAAATCATACTTCAGCAGCTCACATTTTACTGTGGAAAGAATAAAAAGGAAGCCGCTGTCATATTTCTTTCTTTTTTTAATGATGCACACAGGCCGTCAACATTGCAGCTGAGCTAACTTTATTGATACCACATTTTCCTAACATGAACACATATATGCAGTGACTGAACTCTATCAAGACAGGCTCCAACATGTGGGTTCTGACCTTTAATTCCCAGGTCAGGTGACCCCGTATAATCGTACAGAATACCGTATAATATCTAGCACTGGAGTCGACAACCACAATCAGCTATTATTATGACATTGCCTTTTTTAAAAAAGAAAAAACTTTTATACAACTCAAGTACACAAAGTCTCTTATCAATTCTTTCTCCTTCTGTTTTGATCAGTCTGTTTTGTCTTTTACTCATCTCTGTATCTCTGTGGTTTTTTTCACATTCTTCCACTGGATGTTCTGAATGGTGACAGAGGTGATTTTGAAGGACAAGAGGCCTTCTCCAGCTCTCTGACCATCACTCCTCGGATAGTTTTCAGGACTCTCAGGCTTTGTCTGGTTATCTGTTGCTTCACTGGTGCATTCTGGTTTTTGATCTTCAGCTATACTTTCAGAGCAGGGTTATGTTTCATTTGCTTTCTGTAAGAATTTCTGGTTTCTCCTGTTCTGTTGTCCATCTGGAGTCTGCATTATGTAAGACCTTGGTTCCCCTGTGATTCCTGTGAAACAGCAGGATTCCAGATCCCTTCATGCTGAATCCTCACTCTCTCTCCCATGTTCAGGTCAGGCAGAGATTGGGCAGAGATCAAAGTACTGTTTCTGTTTCTGCTGTCTCAGTTTGAGCAGGTCCTGCACACTGTAGCTCACTGGCTGTGGAAATAACAGTTGTGGCGCAGTTGGGAGCTTAGTTCTTAGTCTTCTCCCCATAAGGAGCTGCGCTTGAGATGATCCAATGTCCTCCATTGGAGTATTCCTGAAATCCAGCAGAGCCAGGTACGGGTCTCTTCCACCTGCCTTTGCCGCCTTCAACAGGTGTTTTAAGGTCTGCACAGTACGTTCCACCATTCCAAAACAAAAACAGAATTACCTGGAAAAACTCAGCAGGTCTGGCAGCATCGGTGGAGAAGAAAAGAGCTGACGTTTCGGGTCCACACGGCCCTTCAACAGAACTGAAGTATAGTTAGGAGAGAGGTGAAATAACTAATAAATAAATAATATTTCACCTCTCTCCTAACTATACTTCAGTTCTGTTGAAGGGTCATGTGGACCCGAAACGTCAACTCTTTTCTTCTCCACCGATGCTGCCAGACCTGCTGAGTTTTTCCAGGTAATTCTGTTTTTGTTTTGGATTTCCAGCATCCGCAGTAGCTTTTTGTTTTTACGTTCCACCATTCCGTTGGATTGTGGATATTTGGGACTAGGTGTAGTTTGGCAAAACTCCCAGTCTTGGGCAAATTTGCGATACTCAGTGCCTGAGAATTGTGGACCGTTATCTGAGATGAGCACTTCAGGTATTCTGTGGCGAACAAAAATTGATTTTGAACGATTACAGTGCTGCTCTTACTATCATTTCTCAGCAGCACCGACTCGAAAATCTTTGAGTAATAATCTACCGCTTGTAGGTACTCGCTGTTGTCAAATGTGAACAAGTCCTCTCCAATTTTCTGCCAGGGCCTCTATGGAACACTGTGTGGTTGAAGTGGTTCTTTTTGTTGTGATTTACTGTACTTTTGGCACACTGCACACACATTCACCATTTCACTGATTTGTGCTCCCATCCTAGGCCGATGCATTACATCTCAAGCTCATCTCCTGCATGTTTCTATGCCGAGGTGACTTTCATGTATGCGCTGCAGCATTTCTTTCCTCAGTGTTGCATGAATTATGATCTTTTCTCCCTTGAAAAGTATTCCTTATGAAAGTTCCAGTACTCTTGTACAGCAGATGGGGCTCCGCTACAATGTGTGGGCCAGTCAGTTAGCACAATCTGCTGCAGTTTTCTCAGGGTGGCGTCGTTCTTGGTCACTTCCCTGATCTCATCCACTTGGTTACAGCCACAGGTAAGTTCTTTGTCAGCATGTGAACCTGTGCTTCCGTTTCTTTATCCTCTTCCTCCGTGATGGGTAGATACGCATGTGACAGAGTCTCTGCATTGTACATTTCCTTGCCCAGTTTGTATTTAACTCAGACCTGGTACTTCTGCAGATACATTAGTAATCTTTGGATTCTAGGTGGTGCACAGTTGAAGGGCTTTTTAAGTATAGCTTCTAAATAATCAGTCTCTACCTCTACATCTCTGCCATAGACAAACTGGTGGAAGCGTTCTAGGACAAACACAATTGCTAGCATTTCTTTCTCTATTTAGGCATACTGCTACTGTGTTTCAGTCATTGCCTTTAAAGCGTATGCCACTGGTGCCTCATTTTGCAAGAGGACAGCTCCCAGGCCAGTCTTTGAAGCATTCACTGAGATCTTGACTGACTGACATCTTAACACGTTAACACTGGTACCTGGTCAGTGCTCTCTTCAGACTGGTCAAGGCTTCTTGGTGACTTTGTTCCCAGTGCCATTCCACATCATTTTGTAGAAGCTCTTTGAGAGATGCTGTCAGGTCTGACATGTTCGGAATGAATTTCCCAAAATAGGTCACCATTCCCACAAACCTCTCCAAGTCTTTCTTACACTCTGGGGGTGGCATGTTCATGACTGCTTCGATTTTACTCTGGTCCGGCTTCAGCCCCTCACTTTTTAGGCATGTCCCAAGCACCTGATTTCATGAAAACCTATTTTGCACTTTTCCTTCTACAACCTGAGGTTTCTTTCTTTAGCTCTGACCAGCACCTGCCTCAGTCTGTGGTCATGTTCTTCTTGTGACGCTCCCCCGACCAGCACATCGTCGATATAGATTCCCACACCCTCTAACCCATCAAACAGCTGCTCCACTGTTCTGTGGAACACCTCTGGAGCTGAATTAATACCAAAAGGTAAGCGTAAAAATCTGTATCGCCCATATGGTGTGTTGAAGGTACAGAGATAGGAGCTGCGTTTATCCAGCTTGACCTGCTAGAAGCCTGAACTCACATCCAAGGCTGAATAGTATTTTACATCAGCTAGCTTACACATGATCTCTTCTACTGAGGGCCGCTGGTAATGCTGTCTTTGTGCCGCCTGGTTTAGGTCTCTGGGATCCAGACAGGCTCGCAGATTCCCATCTGATTTTCTTGATGATGTGAAGTTTCTCCATTCTGTCCAACTCCGCTTTCATTTGATCTCTCAGCATTAATGGTATTTTCCTGGGTGGGTGTATTTTGGGTGTCACGGTTTTGTCGATCCTGATGGTGTGTTCTCCTTTTAGGCAGCCAATCCCCTGGAACACATCTTTATACTCGCTCAGGATGTCATCAGTGGTGACAGTCATTATTCTCTTGATTAACTTCAGATTTTCACAAGCTTTGATTCCAAGAACGTGTTTTGCATCAGTTTTCACCACCATGAATAGAAGTGCTTGAGACTGTTTTTTGTAGTTACTTTAAGTGTGCTCTTGCCTTCTACAACAATTTTTTCACCTGTATAACTGGACAGCTTCACTTTTGTTTTAGTTAGCTGTTTTTCTTTGCTTATCTTACAATACAGGCTTATGGGAATGACATTTACTTGTGCACATGTGTCAAGCTTGAAATTCACCATCATGTTGGCAATTTTTAAATCAACCTTTCATGCGCTTTCTTTGGAATTTGTTGTTACTGCACCAACAAAAAGTTTCAGCGTCTGTGTCATCATCGGCAATCATGTGCACTTTCTTCGATTTTGTTATGACTGATGCAGTTGGTAAAGTGGAGTTATTTAAAAATCCCAGAGGGAACTTTAAACAACTGTCATAACCAATAATTTTAAGCGTTATGTTTGTCATGCAACTCTAAATTCAGGAATCAGACCGCTAGTTCTTGAAGTTTTACATTAAACTAATGAAACATTTTATTAGTTACACAGGTTAAAATATATACACATGGATACACATTACTACTATCATAACTTTTAACAAATTCCCAAACTAATCTCCATTAAGGCAACAGCAACCCATAGACTTAATCAAACACCAGGCAAAGCATTTTCACCTTATGAATTCAAAATGAGATTCCTTTCACTGTGGAGCCAGTTGGAGACTTGCTGCTGCGTTTTGATCTTACATTGCCTCTGCCTGCACACCCGAAAACTACTGAAGTTATACCTACCAGTCCCATTGCATGTTAATTCTCATTGTATCAACAACCTCTTTGAACTTTACCTTTTAACAATGAAACGCCATTCACTGCACCAATTTTATTAGTAATATAAACATATTGCTTGGTAGCTGTTAGAAAGGTGTCAAGTTTTCACCCCACTTCTTGAATGCTCTATTCAAAAAATGCAAACGCATGCTATCTCCCTTACATATCAAAACTAGTACATATCAAAGCACCTAGGCTAGCTGGCTTTAATCCAATTAAGACATAAACAATGATTAAATCTCTATTTTGAAAGAAAAATATTTTCCAAAATATTATATACATTAATAGCTTCATGACAACTTACACATCTTAGTGAAGTGATTTAGCTTATCACAGTTTTTACACTGCTTTCCACAGACTGGACAACTACGTGGTAAATGCTCTGTTCCGCATCAGCTGCATTTAAATGTTTTAATAGCAGTTTTGTTCTTTTTACCTTCAGGCTATCTATTTGTTCTTTCCCAGGACTATTTCCGTTTAACTGCATCTAACTGCTTGACCGTGTGCGGCTTATCATCTCCTGTCATTTGTTTAATCTGGCATTTTGTCTCTGCCGCTCTGCAGATATTTATTGCTTTCTCCAGCATGAGATCAACTTCTCTAAAAGGCCGCTCTCAGAATAATTTGCGGCATCACTTGGATGAGTGATTCTTCAAGTTCTCCAAATTCACATGATTTAGCTCATCTTCTCAGCTCAGTTACGTACTGACTAATGTTGTCACTGCCTTGCATGCACATAAAAAAATTGGTATCTTTCATACATGATGTTTTTCTTTGGGCTGCAGTAGGCTTCGAATTTTTCCATTATTTCTTTCAAGTCATTTTATTTTTCATCACTTTCAAACGTGAATTTGTTATAGATTTCAAGGGCTTCTTCCCCTGCTGTATGAAGAAAGATGGAAGAATGTACCCGAGGGTCTTTTTTATCACTGCCCATCGCTCTGAGTTACAGCTCGAATCGCTGCCGGAGCCTCCTCCTGCTTTCGGGGAGATTGCCCTCCAAACTGAGCTCTGTCAGTGGTTTCAGAACCTCCATTGTTGTGTTTAGGTTACTTCTGACACCATGTCTTGTTTTTTGTTTCAATGATGCACACAGGCTGTCGACATTGTAGCTGAGCTAACTTTACTGATAACACATTTTCCTAATGTGAACACATATCTGCGGTGTCCGAACTCTATCAAGACAGGCTCCAACGTGTGCTGTCTGACCTTCAACCCCCAGGTCAGGTGGCCCCGTATAGAATACAAAGTACCGTACAGTATCTAACATTGGAGTCCACTACCACAATCAGCTATTATTATGACAGCAGCAGCTTAAAAGGCAAGTGGCCACATATATGGAGGTAAATGTGGAAAGCCTTTATATAAGTTGTACTGATGAACACAAAGAAAAGGTTTTTATAAAGTGTTGCAATGAGGCAAAGCATTCATTGGCAAAAAAAAAGGTAGACAAAATGTTTGTGAAAACAGGAAATGAGTGCCCATGGACAACGAGTATGAGGCCTGCCCTGGAAAATGCTGCAGCATGGTTGGTAAGAGATGGACTCTAACCTCCGAGCTCTAGGGCAGTGTATTTTGGGGGTACCTCAAAGATGCTTGGGGAGCACCGCTACCCCCCTGCTCCCCGACCCATTGGAAGTTCCCTGATTAGGTTTACGAGGCAATTGCCTGGATGCGCAAACTTCCCCTGAGCAATTGCCCTGCACTGAGAACCATCCAAAAATGCAATTTAAATTGCAAACTTCGGATGGTTCCAACTGTATTACATCAATACTTACCCAGAAAAAGTTAGAAAAATTAAAACCACTTCTATGCTTCTGGGTAACTACGGCACAAACCCAGCCCAAACCCCCACGGGACTCCACCAACAGCACCCGAACCCCAGGGAACTCCCCCCACCCACTGACTATCACCCCCCACAGAACCCCCGCCCCTCAACTACCCCTTCATGGGAATCCCCCTCCCCACAATGGAACTCCCTCTACCCCCTGACTACACTCCCCACAGGACTCTTCCCCCCTGCAACCTCCATATGGACTCTGCCCCACCACCTTAAAGGCCCAACTATCCCCCACCCCCTCCCCGGCCAGGTCCGACTCGAGCCTAGCCCCTGCCAAGCCCCCAGGCCTATGATCTGGCCTTGATTCTGTGCTCATTACCCATAAGACCTGGGAACAACTGCACAAGAAAATGGAAAACATTAACGAAGGCTACCAAACAGCAGCACTTGCCAAACAGCACACGGTCCAAATAAGTACTCAACAAAAATGCTGTAGTACATTGATTTCCAGCCCCCTGTACTTTGGGAAATGGAGCACTCTAGTCACATTTTGCAGTTAGATCATGCTCTTGGTACTCATAAGTAACAAAAAAGATGAAACAGTTAACTGAAACAGTTATTGCAGCATAAAGGGTCCTGCATGTATACTTTTACATGGACAGTTTCTATTATAAATGTAGGGAAAAGAATGTATAATGAAAATGAACCACAGAGCAAAGATTTTTAATATTCTACAGATAGTTAATGTGACTAAATCAAAATATGCAAACTTAATAACTATTGTAGCTATATTACACAAGTATTTTAATCGGATTGCTGTAGAAATTAATGTGCTCTTACATTATCTCTCCTCTTCCTTCGTGATTCATATTCTAGGGGTGTGGAGCACTGGTTAATGTTTCTCAAACTCCTCATGAATTGCCAGGTTTAATGGGGGGAAAAAAACAAAGGATTCCAGGCAGTAAAACTACCTTAACATTCAGTAAAACTATCTCCTGAGGAGCAATCCACTGTCAAGAGCTTAAAACATTGAAAATGTACTGCACAGAAGGAAACCATTCAGCTCATAACATCTGTGCCCGCCAAAAAAAGCTATCCAAGTCTAATGCAACATTCCAGCTCTTAGTGGCAACCCTGTATGTTACAACACTTGAAGCATTTTTTAAATGCAATAAGAGTTTCTGCCTCTATCAGCCTTTCAGGTAGTAAGTCTCAGACCCTCAATCACAAGGGTAAAAAAAATTTTTCTTCGACTCTTAAATTCTACTATATCTCCTGGTGATTGACCTCTCTGCTAGGGGAAATAGGTCCTTTCTATCTACCCTTTCTAGACCCCTCATAATTTTATACAAGGGCAATTAGGGATGGGCAATAAATGCTGGTCTGGCCAGCAACGCCTACATCCCATGATTAAATTTTTTAAAATCTCAATTAAATCTCTCCTCAGCCTCCTCTGTTCCAATGTAAACACTCCCATCCTATCCAACCTTTCCTCATGGTTAAAATCTCCAGTCCCGGTAACATCCTTCTAATCTGCTCCATGCCCCCTCTAGAGTGAGCACATCCTTCCTTTAGGATGTAGTGACCAGAACTGTATGCAGCACTCTAGCTGTGGCCTAACTAGTTTTTTTATACATTTCTAGCATAATCTCCCTGCTCTTATACTCAATGCCTTGACCAATAAATGAAAGTATCTCATGTGCCTTCTCAGCGACCTTATCTGTTGCATGTTGGTCGTGAGAGACCAATGGAACGGTTGCAGAGACATAGGTATGTCTGAACAATAACTGGTTTATTGGATAACATGACTATTTACAGATATACAAGACTACAGGTGTTACTCAATCTAAGACTCCTTCTAGACTCCTAGTCATGTGACTCTCCCTTACATCATCATGAGGGAGCTACTGTTTCTCCAGCCCTCACATTAACCCTGTCAGCCCTGAATACCTTAATACCACATTAACCACCTGTCCTGCTACCTTCAGGGATATGATAAACATGCACTCCAAGGCCCCTCTGTTCCTCTATTGTTCTCTGTATCCTACCATTTATTGTGTATTCTCTGGTCTTGTTGCACTGCCCAAAATGCATTACTTCACACCGGTCAAGATTGAATTCCATTTGCCTCTTTCCCACCCACCTAACCAGTCAATTGATATCTTCCTGCAGTCTATTACCACTATTACTATTAACCACATGGTCAATTTTTATATCATCTGCAAATTTCTTAATCATGCTCAAACATTTAAGTCTAAGTCATTGATATATCATTGAGAAAGAGGGGTAGCAGAGTCATATTGTCACTGGACTAGGTATCCAGGGACCCAGTGTAATGCTCTGGGGATGCTGGTATTTGCAACAATCTTCAGCCAGAGTGCCAAGTGCATGATCCATTTCGGCTTCCTCTGGAGGTTCCCACCATCACAGATGCCAGTCTTCAGCCAATTTGATTCACTCCACATGAAATCGAGAAATGGCTGAAGGCACTGGATACTGCAAAGGCTGTGGTCCCTGACAATATTCCAGCAATAGTACTGAAGACTTATGCTCCACCCCTTGCCGCACCCCTAGCCAAGCTATTCCAGCACAGCGACAACACTGGCATCTACCCAGTTATGTGGAAAATTGCCAAGTATGTCCCATCCACAAAAAACAGGACAAATCCAACTCGGCCAATTATCGCCCCATCAGTCTACTCTCAATCATCAGTAAAGTAGTGGAAGGGGTCATCAACAGTGCTATCAAGTGGCATTTGCTTAGCATTAATCTGTTCACCGATGCCCAGTTTGGGTTCCAACCAACACCTACCAAGGACCGACCAATACCCATCGAGGACTGACCTGCCCCCTCGGCATCCATCCACCCCCGAGGTCCAACTCCCCTCCGCCTCATCCCCACCAAGGACCGACACCCCTCCCCACCTCCCACAAAATGAGGACCGACCGCACCCCCCCACCCCGCCCTCCCCAGCACCCCCCACCTCCCCCAAAGGCTGACCCTACACTGAAGATCCGGCAAACCTGCCACACTGCTCTCCACTGAAGTCCAACCACCCCCCCTTCGTCCGACGCCCGCACACACCTCCTCCAACAAGGACCGAGCACTCACTCCACAATAAAAACCCCCAAGGGTCGACCCAGCCCCTTCCGAGGTCTGATACACCCATCGTAGTCCAAACCGCAACCCCCCACCCTCCTTCCCCAGGGTCCAACCCTCCTCTATAACACTCCACCCTACTCTGAGGTCTGACACCCGCCTCACCCCTTGCCCCGAGGTCCAAGCCTCCCACCCCAAGATTCCCCCCCACCCCGAGGGAAGTAAAATCATTAGAGGCCACGGCCACACAGATCTCATATTTTAAAGATGTGCTGTATTACATTTGCAAACAATGTATGTGAACTTATATAGTTCAAACAATTTCTCCATTAATTGATTGCTGATGCTGCTCAGTACTTTTCTGACAGATTGAAATAATATTCTTATTGCCACTCTCCAGAACTCCATAAAATCAATTATCTCTGAGTCTGTTATATTACTGATGAGGATATGCTGGAAGATTTAATCAGTAAAGCATTACAGTATGCCTGTAAGTGTACTAAATATACTTTTCTGAGCACCAATTTCTCAGAAACTGGGAGGCATCAAGGCACTTACTCTTGTATAACCTGCTTAATCCTATAGTATCAAGTGCTTCCTGGTTTGACTGTGATGAGACACAGAAATAATTAACCATAGATCATCGAGAACCAGAGGCATCTCTCGCCATTAGAGAGAGACAATTGGTTCTATGCAGCTTGAGGGGGAACCATTCCACAAGCATGGGGCATGGCAAGGAGGCAGGCCTCCATGAACTAACACAGTCAGCACAGGGATTGAACCTGAATCATTGGTATCATTCTGCATCGCAGTCTAGCCATCTAACCAACTGAGCTAACTGACCTCCCATTGAGACCTATTGTCAAACATCCATGAAGATAAGGGACATTCATGTATTGCAATGATAGAGTCTAATACATACATAATTCTTTTGCAATATTCTATTTACCTGAACCATTTTTTTCAAAAAAGCACTGCTGCACTTCTACAGAAACACACAAAATTGACATTACATAATTTCATCTGGATCTTCCATTGTACGCAGCATTTATTTTAAAAAAGATTCTTTTCTTGGAGAAACAGAAAATAACAGAAGCTAGCAAGGCCATGAAAACAGATAAAAACACCTTAAAAGTCTAACATGTATACATTTAAATAATCTGATAGGTGGATGAAGAGAGGAGCCATTTCTGAACTCAATTAATTGATGAAAGGTCACTGATGTGAAAAGTTATTTCTATTTTTTGTCCACAGATGCTGCCCTACCCTGCTGAGCTTTTGCTGCCAACTTGGCTTCTCAGCATTCCTGATTTTGGGAGATGCTGGCATAGTGGGAATGTCAAAAGACTAATAATCCAGAGGCCCAGGCTAATGTCTTGGGGGTATGGGTTCTAATTCCACCATGGCAGCTAGAATTTGAATTCAATTAATGAATATATTCAATTGATTAATAAAAAAAAATCTGGAATTGAAAGTTAGTTTCTCTGATGGTGGCGTGAAACTATCATCGGTTATCGTAAAAACCCATCTGGCTCACTAATGTCTTTTAGGCAAGGAATCTGCTATCCTTATATAGGTATATCCTACATGTAACTCTAGGCACACAGACATGGTCAACTCTTAACTGCCCCCTGAAATAGCCTAGCAAACCACTCAGTTGTACCAAACCACTACAGAAAAGCCAAAAAAGGAATAAAACCGGACGAACCAACTGGCATTGACTTAGGCACTGGAACCTACAATGGCAAATCCAGCCCTGCAAAATCCTCGATTAACTTCAGGGGGCTTGTGCAAAATTGGGAGAGGTGTCCCACAGACAAGTCAAGCAATAGCCTGATGCAGTTATACTCACTGAATCATAGTGTGCAGATCATGTCCCAGACATCACCATCACCGTCCCTGGGTATGTTGTCCTGTCCCAAAGGCAGTGGTACAGTGGGATATAGTTGAGAGTCCTCAACATTGATTCCGTAATCCATGAATTTCAGACATCTGGTCAAACATGGGCAAGGAAACTTCCTCCTGATTAGCATGTACCATCCCCTCCAGCTGATGAATCAGTGCTCCTCCATGTTGAACACCACATAGAGGAAGCATCAAGGGTGTCAAGGGCACAGAATGAACTCTGGGTGGGACACGTCAACACCCATGACCAAAAGTGACTTGGTAGCACCACTGCTGACTGAGCTGGCCGAGTCCTAAAGGACGTATCTGCCAGACTTCCCCTACAGAAGTTGGTAAGGGAACCGACAAGAGGGAAAATTCTGCTTGACCTTGCTGCAGATGCATCTGTCCTTGACAGTATTGATAAGAGTGACTAGAGCACAGTCCTTTTGAAGATGAAGTTCCATCTTCAAACTGAGCATTTCCTTCACTGTGTTGTTCAGCACTACTAACATACAAAATGGGATATATTCAGAACATATCTAGCAGCTCAAAACTGGGAGTTCATGAGACGCTGTTGGCCAACAGCAGAAGCAGAATTATAATCAACCACAATCTGTAACTTCATGCTTGGCATATCCTCCATTCTACCATTACCATCAAGCTAAGGAATCAATCCTGGTTCAATGAAAAGTTCAGGAGTGTATGCCAGCAACAGCACCAGGCATACCTAAAAATGAGGTGTCAATGTGGTAAAGTTATAACACAGGAATACTTGCAAGCTAAAGAGTGGCTGTATGCAATAGACAGAGTTAAGTGATCTCACAACCAATGGCTCAGATGAAAGTACTAAGTCCTGCCACATCCAGTCAAGAATGGTGGTAGATGATTAAACAACGAACTGGAGGAGGCGGCTGCACAAATATCCCCATCCTCAACGATGGGGGAGCCCAGTACACCAATGCAAAAATAACGCTGATTTCCATCTATCTTCTGAAGTCCCCAGAATCATACATGCCAATTCAGTCAATTTGATTCACCCCACTTGACATCAAGAACTAGCTGAAAGGACTGGATACTGCAAAGGCTATGGGCCCTGACAATATTCCAGCAATAGTACTGAAGATTTGTGCTCCAGAACTAGGCACGCCCATAGCCAAGCTGTTCCAGTACAGCTACAACACTGGCATCTACCCAACAATGTGGAAAATTACCCAGGTATGTCCTGCGCACAAGGAGGACAAATCCAACCCTGGTCAGTTACCACCCCATCAGTTTACTCTCGCTCATCAGCAAAGTAATGGAGGGAGTTGTCGACAGTGCTATCAAACGAGACTTACACAGCAATAACCTGCTCACTGATCTCAGTTTGAGTTCTGTCAGGGTCACTTGGCTCCTGACTTCATTACAGCTTTAGTCCAAATATGGACAAAAGAGCTGAACTCAAGAGGGGAGGTGAGAGTGACTGCCCTTGACATCAAGACAGCATTTGAACAAGTGTGGCACCTAGCAAAATTCAAGCCAATGGGAATCAGGGGAAAACTTTCTACTGGTGGATTTATAACTAGCACTAAGGAAGATGATTGTGTTTGTTGGAGGCCAATCATCTCAGCCCCCCTTAGGACATCACTGCAGGAGTACCTCAGCATAGTGTCCAAAGCCCAACCATCTTTCGCTACTTCATCAATGACCTTCCCTCCATCAGAACCATACATGCCAATTCAGTCAATTCTATTCACTCCATCTGGTATCATGAACCAGCTGAAAGGACTGGATACTGCAAACGCTATGGGCCCTGACAATATTCCAGCAATAGTACTGAAGACTTGTGCTGCAGAGCTAGGCACGTCCATGGCTGAGCTGGTCCAGTACAACTACAATATTAGCACCTGCCCAACAATGTGGAAAATTTGTCCTGCGCACAAAAAGGACAAATCCAACCTGGTCAGTTACCACCCCTTATGTCAGAGTGGGGATGTTCGTTGATGTTTGGTCAATGTTCAGCTTCACTTGCAAATCCTCAGATGCTGAAGTATTCTGTGCCAATATGCAGCAGGGCCTGAACAATATTCAGGCTTGGCTGATAAGCAGCAAGTAACATTCGTACCACACAAGTGCCAGGCAATGACCATTTCCAGCAAGAGAGAACTTAACCATCATCCCTTGATATTCAATGACATTACCATCACTGAATCCTCCACTAACAACATCCTGGGTGTTACCATTGACCAGAAACTGAACTGGACTAGCCATATAAATACCATGGCTACAAGAGTAGGTCAGAGATTGGGAATTCTGCATCGAGTAACTCACCTCCCGACTCCCCAAAGCTTGTCCACCATCTACAAGGCACAATGCAGGAGCGTGATGGAATTCTCTCCACTTGCCTCTCCAACAACACTGAAGTGACTCAACACCATCCAGGACAACACAGTCCACTTGAGCGGCACCCAATGCACTAAATTAAATATTCCTATCTCCACTGCTGATGCACAGTGGAAACAGTGTGTACCTTCTACAAGCAACTCACCATGACTCCTTTGACAGCACCTTCCAAACCTCTAACTTCTACCAGCTAGAAGGACAAAAGTAGTAGATGCATGGAAACATCACTATCTGCAAGTTCCCCTCCAAGACACACACCATCCTGACTTGGAACTATATCACCGTTTCATCACCACAGGATCAAACTCCTATAACTCCCTTCCCAGCAGCACTGTGGGCATGCAGTGATTCTAAAAGACAGCTCATCACCATCGCCTTTTTGAGGGCAATTAGAGGTGGGCAACATCTGCTGGTCTTGCCAGTAACACCCACATCCCGTGAAAGAATTTTTTTTAAAACAAAACATTTTCTGTTTTTAATTTTGATTTTCTGTATCCACAGTATTTTGCTTATGTGTTAGCCCTTATGATTTAGACATTTTCTCTTACTGCCCAACATCTAACCATGCAATAACATGATGTAGGGGTTATAACAATGAAAATTCCTTTCTAATATGAACTGGGCGCCATAATCTCATATACACCCCCATGTAAATGTCTTCCATCAACCTGAAAGCAGATTGATGAACATAGTAATGGAGACAACTATAAATCAGGCTCCTTTAGAATAATGTTTACAATAGGTGCTCTTCATCAAATAGTATGGAAATACTTTGTTATTTCCTATTTATTTTAGTGAACCAGTAATTTCTCTGAAACTGGTCAGTAATAAGTTTACTTTCCTTCCTTTATCAGATCTCTTTAAAAAGTCTGCTTCTATGTCCTTTCTTGCTTGACTTGACCTCAGATTTAAGCTCAGATCCTTCCCCAGCATCCCATGCTCAGCAATGCCAGCTGACCAGTCAACTAAACTGATCTTGGATTAAAAATCTCTTCTGCTAACAGTATCTTTATGATCCGTTCAAAAACGTCCCTATTGTGCTGAGTAAAAATAAAGTCAAACTGACATGAAATGGTGGGTTGGGGCCATACCCGCCCACATGATATTGTTGGCACCTTACTACATTTTCTTTGCAGTCTCATTTAGCCAAGCTCTTCAATGGCATCAGTTTCACTGAGGTGAGTGCCATCTTACTCCTCGAGGACTCCACTGGTAAAGTCCCAGCTACAAAGCTCATAACCTTCTGACAATGAGGTAACACCATGTAGGATGAGAGGTTAGGGTCGTGCACATAAAGAAAGAGTTTTAGGTTCAAGGAGGTAGTCACCATGATAAAAGGTAGCAATATGGCATAATGAAGAGTAAGGGAATAGCAAAAAATGTACATTTCTGATAAATTTCAGTGTATTTTTCCCAGGGAGTTATCCTTATCAGGTGATTAATGGTCTTCTTTTAAAGAGAACATTAAAAGTATTAGTTTAACTGAATATTGTCAAAAAGGCAAGAGATTTTATTACATCATGTAGATGGAGGAAACCCACTTTATCAGAAGATGTTGACTGTCTGATGTAACTAATGTAGAGATTGTTTAGAAGCATTCAGACGCATAGAAGTTAAAACACTGTTGCCATCATCATTGCCACATATAGTGCACTGCCCTGGGAGTAAGGGCTACAAGTCAGGTTTCAACAACTGGTATCTCTGTTACAATGTCAGATGAAATCACAGCATTTTCGGACACTGTCTGCAAGAAAAATCAAATAGGTCTTCTGTGGTCTATCGACTCTGTGGCACAGATACCTATGGCAACTTCCTGCACTCTCATTACCATCCTTGCCTCCTGTGTGTTCTCATCCACCTCCGCCTCAAAGGACACAAACAATGGAATCTCCAGGGAAAAATCCATTATTTAATTTCTCAGCAGGTTTCATTATGCACCTTTAAATGTTCAGAAACTGCAGCTTCGAAGTAATGGAAGCGAATCCCAACTAAACTAGTTTTGAAGATTTGTACTCCTGTGCAACCTTTCAACTTTCTGACCTCTTCCCACCCACAAGGCATCATAATACAGGCGCAGCTCTTCAATGGCCTTGGACAGACATATAGGGAAATCTCGGGGTAGGGGTGGGTGGGGCACTTGGCCACTGTCACAACTTCATATAAATGTAGAAGCCCTGGGAAAAATGCAAGTCTATATGTATAAATATTACTAGGATATGTTGGAATGCATTTATTCCTCCTAACCATTGTCTCAAACTGATATGGTTAACAGTTTTAATAACTGACCATTTTCTTTAATGATATCTTATTTAAATATCTAGTTACCTTTATGTTCTAGCAACTCTAGCCTTCGTCTACTCTCCAACCAAGTAAAAATAAAAAAGATTCTGTATCTTTAGAAATTATATCCTTTGAATACCCAATCCAATTTTGTATCAATAGTTTGAACCAGCAATCACTTGTTAGCCAAATGATCAAAAGTCCGAAACACAACTGACTATAATCAAGTTTCTTACCTCTTTACCTAACGGCATCCCACTTCCTAATGCACAGGTTAAGCCGATCACTTTGGCTACAAAAGTTTTTAAAGTGAGGTACTCTTTTAGCACCACCCCACGTAGGATTGTCTTCATCTCCGGTATCCCAGATCCTGTGAAAAAAGAATACTTATCAAAATGTTTGAAAAGTGCACAGGATACTCATCTGCATTTTGATCTGATTATTTCTGAGTGCTTACCAAAAGAACAGATAAATAAAGCATAAAGCTTAGCTCTCCAAAAGGCCATTACTGATATGTTGTCTTTAGATAGTATTAGTGTTTTGAAATGTGGCATCAATACTATTTAGCAGTGTGCAAATGTGGCATTTGTGCCTATAGTTTTCCCACTGCATAAGTACTGAGCTATTTGTAGCAGAACCTTCCAGGCACAGATTGGCCTTAGCCACTGGAACACAACCAAAAACTCCAGATGATGAACATGATCATCTTCACCTTGAAGGACAAAGCAATGCACTGAGTGAAAACATCAAAATCTTTATCAAGTTGTTGGCAACTGAACAATTCTTTCTATGTTGCAGCACATAATGATTAACACATGCTCATTAGCACAATATAAGATATTATTTAACCACTCTGCCTTATTTATCATCTAGGTCCTGTTTTACAATTCAATCTGACCAATTATGTTATTTTCCCGAACCCAGGTTAATACCTTGCTCCTACTATTTATTGGTATCAGAAACTGATCAACTTCTCTCCTAAGTGCTTTAAATAGGATCAACAGTATTTACTGTGCTGGCAGTAGCCTATTCCAGAAGCCAGTAGATTTGCACCTATACCAGCAGAATGTAAAGTATTGCCTGGCAGAAAAGAAAACTGGGCTGGGAGAATCACACACTCGAAATAAAGCCTGCCCAATTTACCATCTATTTAAATTTTTTCATCTTTGTGCATTGCACAAACACATTGAAAACTCTAAAGTAAAGCAGCACTTTCATTGCAATCCAGTTCATAAACATTTACAATGGCGATCGTCACTCCACAACTTGTTGCACATTAGCACTTTTTAAATGCAGTGTGCAGAGAACATTCAATTGCTACAAAGTAAGTTTCGATTTTCACCAGCAAACTCTAACTACCTTAAGGAAAAAACTCAGAGGAATGTAGGCTGCCCAATAGTAGTGGTGACTTGATGTTCATTACTCTCAATTGTGAATTTATTGTAATCACTTAATTGATTAGTGTTCCACCTATGTATTTATGGCATCAACATTGATAGTTGGAAAATAAACTGCTTGGTGCATAAAAAGATACAATGCATTCTGGCCCAAATCATTTGTTTTCTATTTACCAACTGTATTGTAAGATGTGAAAAAAAGTTTGATGTACCAGATAAGATTCCATCTGTTTTATTATCATGGGCATCATTGTCCTTGCAAAGAGAACACAAGAGACTGGTGACTTAACCATCTCACTATGCCACCTCAAAATTCCAATATTGACTCTGATGTGTCAAATGCTTATTTATTTCTATTCACTAAATTTTCACTTTATTTGCCATTTTTTTCAGATCATGAAATATTAGAATACATTCAGATAAACTATCAATTGGCTGAAGTGTTTATTTTGCTTTCTGAATGGAGAATGAGAATTGTATTACATTATAGCGGCGGTTAATGACTCAGCAATGGTTTACAAAGTCTATTCCATCCGTATTTCAGAATCCTTCAATACATCTTATGAGCTGAGGTGCAAAAGGCAAGGCACCCAAGAGTAATAATAATTAGGAAGAATATACACAGAAGTTATTGGATTCTAACAGTAAAAATGATTTGCTCATTACAGATGGTCTGCCAGCCAAGCGAAATCAAGGTGTTCAGAAAGGGCAGAGTAAGAGAGGTTTCTCATTAAGTTAATATTTTCTCTCTATTGGAGCTGCAGCATTAATTCTAAAATTAACAGCTACGATTAGAGAAGCAATGGGGAAAACCAATCAAAAGCCCAATTAAAAGAGGATGCACAGGTTGACACTGCCTTGGAAGACATTATATTTAGTCGGAGGCAGATTCATATCATATTTCAATGTTCATTAAAATATTTTAAAACTTTTTGGCCCTGTAAATTACCTCAGTATTATTTTTAAAAATTGTTCTAACTGTTGAACCTATAAATATTTGCATAACCTTTCCCAGTATGGCAGCTGGAGTATGTGCCATTAGCGGATCATTGACTTCAATGGCAATAAAACTTGGGAGATATTTAAAACAAGTGGCTGATTTACTACCACCTGTTATATACTATTGTACAAAGTCAAAATTATCTCCAATAAATTAAATTAAGAATGATAATGAAAGATGTGTACAGAGGAAGCATTCACCAGAGAAGGAGGGGGGAAATTTCATACAGCTATTAACTGAGTTATTGTCTGATGCCTGGATGTGGATGATTCACTTACTATACATAAGATTTATTTCCTATAGCGTGGGGAGAGAGGTTTATATAACATGCACCATAGAGAGTAAGATCAACTGAAGAGAATTATAAGAATTTGTGATTATCCCCAATATGAAACAAAAAAAGATTACGTTCTGACTGACTTCATCCCATATTAATCTGAGAGCAGAGCATTTTTCATCTTCCAACGGTAGAAAGAAAATGTAGGCTTTTCATGCTATCTCCAATCACCTGTGATTTCTGGGCACACTATTTCAGACACAACACAAGAAGGATATTTTTAGGATTATCGGAGACTTGACGTCTTAATGGAAAGGCTGCGTTTGCTGACGCCACACTACTTGCACATGCAGATGCAGTGCCTGTGACATCAAAGTCAGCGACCTACATCAAAGATGGAACAGGTCAAACAAAGGCAGAAAAAAAAACACAACAGTTCTTGCTCCCTTCCACCCGCTGCTCCCCACTCCCTTCATTGCTGCCTCCTGCTTGCCGCACACTTCCCACCACTGCTCCCTTCGCTTCCCCCTTTGTTACAGCCAACTGCTCGCAACTCAAGCAAGAGGGAGAAGTAAGCAGGAGGGAGCGAGGAAGGGAGAGGGAGGCAGATCATGGGCGCACAACAATGACATCAGAAATGGATGAAACTGCACATGCATTGGCAATCAGAGCGGGTGCTGAGTTCCTGTTCAGTAACAGGAGTTAGTGTATTGGAAACAGCCTTTTTGCCGTGAATAAAACAGAAGTGTTGGGGTAAAGCCTTAACCACAAACCTCACTGAACCAAATTTTTTTAGCTGTACCCCTAACTAACATCATGATTGCCATTCTCACTGGTTCTGGCTATGGTGGATTATCCCTGCTAATCCTCCCCATGTCATTGCAACCTATAACATGGTTGACCACTTGCTGTGCCTCTCCTCCATTGCCTAACTGAAGAAGATTGTCCTCACTTGGCTTCACTCTTACTTATCAAATCGAAGCCTAAGCATCTCTCCAAAACCTTCTATTCCCAACCTGCAACATCACGTTGGGGCTCCTGTCCAAGGATCCTCCCTTTCCTCATCACGTTCGCTGATGGCACCAAACTACATTTTCCCCCATACAATGAATTTCCCCAGCCCAATGGAGACAGGCTGGGAGGTGGGAGGGCTGGCAATATGGCAAGGAAATGCATCGGGGGGAGGACAGCCTGACGTCTTCCCACTGCCGTGGCATATTGCCAGCAGTGGGGACTTTAGTGGGGAGGCCACTGTGTGGCCAATTAAGTTACTTACATGAGTTAAGGGCCACTTCCTGCTCTGTGAGCATTCTGCCTTCATTAGAAGGGCCCACTGCTCCATGGGAGGTTGCCAGGCAAGCTTTGGTGGCCTCCCATTGGGTTTCCAGGGTGGAGGGCCCTCCTTGATGGGAGCCCCATGTCTTGTAGAAGCACTCCCGGCATCAGGTCACTGCCATCGGAACAACCACTCATCCCTCCTACTAATCACCAGGGTCTACCTGCCTAGCCTAGCTCCAGCTTCCCAAAAAAAAGGCCACTTTGGTATTGAGGACCCTTCTCCCTTATGATGTAGCTGCAACAGTGGCCAATGCTAATGGTGGCACTGTTGCACTTACAGCCCTCTGATTGGGCTAGCAGTTCTTGGGTGTACGCTGCAGTCCTCAACTGGACAGAAGCTGTTGTGGTGTGTCATACATGTAACTTTTAAGGGAGGCATATCTTAAACAGCTGTCAATCACTAACAATGGGATAGGATGTGATGTAGTTGTCCCATAACTCAGAATACGGCAAGCAGCTCTACAAGACAGATGTGTGTACTCAGTCTCCCAGTTAACACTATATGTATGTAGTCTATTCTTCTAATAGAGAATCCACATTATTGTTTTACCAATCCTTGTCAAATGATTGGCACGTTTACATATAATAGAAGAACATAACATGGTGTCAGCGTGGTTTTTGAAGATTTAACTGAGGAATATACAAGCCTCAACCTTTTTCCAAGCAGTAGAAGAACTGATGTGGAAGTGAAACAACACTCAAGTACTAATTCACTATGTGTAAGTGACTCTACAGCACTGTAGGGATCCTACACTGTACCTTAATTCTGGGATATTGTGCCTTGCTCCAGCCAGCAGGCACCAGACCCTGGTAAGATTGTTCAAATTTGGGAGAGCTTTATTTGTATCAGTTTACCTGCTGCAAAGTTTGTGCAGGAACAGAGATTAAAGAGCCGAATCTGGAGGATCTGGCTTTAAGCAGAACTCCACAGAGAAAGGAATCCACTACTGGAGCTTGCTGTCCTCTCAGGAGGTTTTTTTTGGAGAGGGAGGAGGATGATCTGGAAACTTGGCTAGCAAAGAGGAGTCCATCCAGTAACAGCTCCTAACTGCTTGAAGAAGGCTGTAAAAAGTATTTTTTTTCTCTGTTAAATTCTCTCCTTGAAGCCTGCAGTTCATTTTCATGCCAAAATCACTGTTTTGTGGGCAGGGCTTAACCTAAGCCCAGCAAAGCAGAAACAGCTCGACAGTGCCACCATTTCAGTCATGCAACAACCCATGACAAGCTAAGGCAGTGGCCACTTAAGGTAGTTAATCAAGTAGTTAAGGGTTGTTAAAAAGAAAAGTCTGAATAGCTGTTCCTGATAATCTTAATAACCTGCAAAAGCCACAGATGACCATAACATTTCCAACACTCAACTGGAAGGCAATGGATCTCTATCTGAGCTTACTTTGTCAACAACACATCAAACAACTGTTTTCTGGACCTCAATATTTCTGAAACAGACAAACAAGCCATTAAGATTAAAATTGCTATAGGCAATGGAGACCTGCACAGATTGAACACTTCAGGTCTGTCGGACAATGACCTTAAAAATCCAGATAAAATATGGTTAATGCTAAAAGATCAATTACAAGTGAAGCTCAATTTCCAAATACTCTGTCTGGAATTTATGTCTTTTAGTCAACAACCTAGAGACCATTGATCAATTCATAAGTAGATGCGGAAGCAAGGGGCACGATTGCAACTTTACAGCGTCAGAGCTAGCCGACAGAATAACCAAGCTCATGGTAGCATCTACCCTCATAGAAGCATTCCAAATATACCAGTTGGACTTACAGCATGGAGGCACTGCTAAGTGGACACAAGTACTGAGCCATACAACTGGGTAGACAGAGTCCACAGGTTGTGTGTAATTCTTCCATCATTGGCACGATAGCCAATACATGTAAGATGAGTAAGCAATATGGGTGGTGCGGCCTCATACACGCACCTAGAAATTGCCCATATTTCAATGATGTATGCAAGGCATGTGGCACCAGAGGACACTGAAGCGCCAATCCAGAAAGCAAAGGCCGGAGCAAGAGGTTCAACATCACAGGAAGCTACGACCAGAGGCCAGACAGATACAGTGTTCCAATCAACCAAGTGCACAGAACAGACATCATCCAAATAATAAATGTCGAGCCAAGCTGCACAGACAGATAATGAGGATAACCAGACCATCGATACACAAAGGGAGCAGACATTCGGCACTGTGAACATCAAAGAATGTATTGGCACTGTGGTACCAACAGAAGCCTTTGCCACTATCCAGATCATATGCCTACAGATGCAGGGACTGCATAACTTATATATAAAACTAACATTGAGTTCAACAACTTCAGATCATGAACTCTCTCCTCCATCCCCACCCCTTTCCGATTCCCCTTTTCCCATAATTTATATTTTTAAAATATCTTTTTCTTTTCCCACCTATTTTTAAATCTATCGTTTTATCTCCACCTTTTAGTCCATTCCGATCCCTTCCCCCCACCACAACTAGGGCCATCTGCCACTTGTTTGTCCTGCTTTCTACCTTTAATGTCACCATTAGCACATCCCTCAGCTAATATCACCACCGTCAACACCCCTTTGTCCTTTTGTCTACGACATCTTTGGCAATCTCTTCTTTGCCTCCACCTATCACTGGCCCTCCATCCAGCTCTACCTGTCCCACCCCCCTCTACCAGCTTATATTTCAGCACACTTCTATATTTCTTTAGTTCTGATGAAGAGTCATACGGACTCGAAACATTAACTGTGCTCCTCTCCGCAGATGCTGTCAGACCTGCTGAGTTTTTCCAGCTATTTTTGTTTTCGTTTCAGATTTCCAGCATCTGCAGTATTTTGCTTTTATATAAAACTGGATACTGGTGCAGATGCAAACATCCTTCCACTTCACACACTGAAATGTATGCATCCACAGGCATGGCAAGCGATGGTTCAACAAAACACTGCCAAACTCACCATGTATAATGGTTCTGAGATTCTATCCCGCAGATCCATTACACTCAAGTGTCACTACAACAACTCACTCTGGTCACCCCAGATATTTAATATAGTGGACACCACAGTCCAGTGATTGCAGGCCTATCAATATGTAGGGACCTGCCCTTGGTCACCATCCATGGCATCATCAAAAAGGACAAGGGCCACAGACCATAAGGAGAGCCATTGGACATTCTTTAACTGGGAGAAGACTGCTCAATCCTGCAATGCAGATTCTCAACCAACAAGCTGAGCAGCACAGCTGGAGCAAACCTATTCTGAACTTGCAAACTTCACCATACTGCAGAACCAATGCAGAATTACTTTTCGGCAGACAGACGTGGACAACCCTCCCCAGTCATCACTTGTCGATACTCCCAGGAGCACGAGATGCAATAATTGAAAAATAGGGTAAGATGAAAGGTGCCCATGACCAGCAAGCGGGTAACGAACTACACAACTTGAACTTGGGCAAAAGGTTTAAGTACAGCACCCAAACAATGGCACATAGAATCCAGCAGGAATCATCAGCTTATGCCCAGAACCAAGATCGTTTCAAATACGAACACCAAATGACATGACAGTGTGGTGAAACAAATGCCAAATCAGAACAATACCACAACCAGAAATACTTAGCAATCCTAATGCAAATAGAACACAACACAAAGCACCCTAACCAGCCTTCAGAAAACATACAACAGCCTCCAACCAAGATCATCATAATCAAGTCCAATGGATAAGAAAACTTCTAATACATTTCAGAAACTTTTACATTTATTGCTTTGTATCAGAGAATATTCAAACACAATATTATTTTCTTTTGCTTTCTTGTAAATAGTTTGATTTGCTAAGGGTAAACCCTTAGGAAAAAAAGTGGGGGGGGGTGCGATATGATGTATGTGTACCTTTAACTGCTGTCAACTACTGGCACCAAAACAGGATGTGATGTAGTAGTCCTATGACTCATTATGCAGAAAGCAGATGTGTATACTGAACATCCCAGTTAGTCTCATCTTCTATTAAAGAACCGACATTATTGTTTAACCAATTCTTGTCGTATGATTGGTATGTTTTCATTGAATAGAAGAACATAACACAGAGGCCTATTAAATGGACACCACAGGCAATATGCTGCCCTGGGGTTCTGTCGCTTGCCAAGGCTCCTCCTTTCAGCCCCATTGGAGGGACTTGACACTCTCCGAGAAAAAGCAGCCCACACTTCTCAACTTTTCCATTACCTCTTTGCTGATAGATTGCTTGCCCAAGATTAATTCTTGAACAAGCTATAATTTCCTCCAGTTAAATATTGGGAAGACCAAAGCCATTATCTTCAATCCCTGCCACAAACTCAGTGATCTCACCATTGATTGCTTCCTGCTCTATAACCACTATATTAGGCCGAACCAGACTATTAACAATTAATATCCTAAATGATCCAATTTCCAATTCTGAACCCATAATCCTGTCTATCACAAAGACCACCTACTTCTATCTCTAAAACTGCATGCTGCCATCTCTATCACAGCCCATCTGTACCCTCATCCATCCCTTATAACTTTGCGACTAGACTATTCCAATGGTCTTTTGGCCGGACTCCTATTATCTACCTTCCATAAAGTTCAGCTCATCCAAAACCTTGCTGTTCATATCCTACCCAATTAGCAAGTTCCACTCATCCAACACCTTTGTCATAACTAATCTACATTAGCTCCAGGTCTCCCAATGACTCAGATTTAAAATTCTCACACTTGAGCATAACCACCACTGTGTTATACCTCCCTGACTGTAACTGCCTCGAATTCTCTGTTCCTTTGATTCAGGACTCTTGAGCATCGCCCCTTCTTTTTGTCCCACCATTGGGAGTATGCTTTCAGCTACTGAGGCCCCATACTTGGAATTCCTTTCCTACTCCTCGTTGCATCTCCACCTCCTCTTTAAGGCCCTTTTCAAATCCACGTCTTTGACCAAATTTTGTTAACCTTCTTAATCCCTTTTAGTTCAGCACCCAATTTTTTCTCTCATTCCTCTGTGCGTTGGGAGGCGCTTTATCATCAGAAGTTTTTGTTGTTATTTAAATGTTCCTTCTGGACGTGTAAAACAAAGAGCGTATACACCAACTTTGGAAAGAAATGCCTTTGCTTTAAGAAAAGTTTGGTTGGCTTATATTTTATCAAAGTTAACTGGTTAGAAAATTCCTCTACACTAGGCACTAACGTTGGCACACAAACTTGGATACAATACGTCACATCTGTTATTCACCCAAATATAAAAACAGATAGGGGGTCAAACTGGACAACGCCAGCAACACAAAATGGGTTCTTGCCGAACTGACAGCTGATTTTTTATTGCATCCGTTTTCACTGTTTATTGACTTGGAAAATTTTGTCAAGATGTTTAATTTCAAGCCAAGTAAAGATGGCAGTGAGACTAGGAAACAGATTTCCAAAGAGTTTAAACTAGCATTCTGTGAATTTCAATGGCATAGACCAATTTCACCCTGATAATGTTCTGATGATGTCTTGATAATGTTCTGATGATGTCTCAATAATATTTTGTTGAAAAAGCCAATTTACACAAAAAAATCCTTTCACATTCTCAGGGCATTCCATGTTTCTTAGCTAAAGTATTACTTTTAAAGTATAATCACTATTATTACATAAGCATATGCTGCAGACAATTATATATTCAGCAAGGCTCCACAAATAGTGATGAGATAACTAACAGTTAATCTGTTTCTGTGTTGCTTGAGAAATGAATGTTGGTTTGGATTTAAGGAGAGCACCCCTGCTCTCCTTCAAATACTGTAGTATCATACACCCACCTGAACAGATAGGGCTTTAACTTAACATCACATATGAAATGTGGTACCAATATGATAATGCAGAACTCCCTCGGTGCTGCATTAAAGTGTTAACCTAGACTATGTGCTCAAGTCCTGCAATGAAGGTTTAATCCATAACCTTAAGACACAATAATACTGCCTTTGATCCAAGCTAATACTTGAATTTTAAAGAAAATAATAGTTGCATTAATATTAAGGCACCACCGGTATTGACAAGAATCACATTTTAGAATCATAAAATGATACAGCACAGAAACAAGCCATTTGGTCATTGTACTTCTGCTGGTACTTTGAAAGAGCCATTCAATTAGACTCATTCCCTTCCCCCATACACAAGCCAACAGTTTCCCATTCAAATATTTACTCAATTCCCTTGTGCAAGTGATTTTGAACCTGCTTTCACTACCCCTTCAGATCATAACAGCTGTCTTAAAAAAATACTCTTCAATTAACCTCCCATTCTTTTACCAATTACCTTAAATCTGTGCCCTCTGCTAAACAACCTTTCTGCAACTGGAAATAGTTTTGAAGGGTGCTGGTAAAATGCTATACAATAAGTTATTAGCTCATGTAAAATTACCTCCAATTAAAAGAAATTATGTAGTTAAAAAAAATCCATTGCTTGTCATTATCTCAGAATATGTTTTGCAAATCTCATTATTTCTCAGAGGATGAAGTTGAAGCTGCTTGGATTATCAATTCTAACTCCCATCCCTTTTTATAACAAAATTCTCCAATTATCTACATACAATATTATTGCACTGATGCATGGCTAATATGAAAAATTGACTTCTAAATTAAAGTCCTAATTAGAATTTCCTTTTATTAGCCAACAACTCATTATTTGCTATAAAACAAGTCAGCCTAAAATTTCTCTGAAAAACCCACAGATGGCATTTTGACCTAGCTTTCTCTGGCATTTAGACAACATTTTCTTGAAAAATACTGATTTCTGTGGATACAAGCCCTTTTCAACATCCTCATACTTTTAGTCGTTGGTTCTTTAGCTGTCAACATGTAAGTCAATGCAGGACAACATGACGCTTCACTGATCACAGAGGATATTTTGGAAAATTGGACTTGGAACTGGGACCTTATCAAAGAAAAAGCTCAAATTTAATGGAATATAGCCACAAGGTTGTAAATAAAAGTGTTGTGTAAATTCACTGTCCTGCTTTCCGAGTTGGCTCATCTTAATTCTAAAGAGGACAGAATAGACGTTGTGTTCTATATTACCATCATACACATTTTTTGTTGGGAGTATGACATCAATGAATTTACCTTCCTCTTTCAAACTTGTCAAAAAAAGAGACTAATAAAATAAATATGAGTCAGTTTGTGGGCAAATCGTGGAGTGCTGAAATATCCAAAACCTTTGGTGCTGGCAAAGTGGAGGTGTTACTATATGGGATGGATGCGAGTAAGTGTTCTAGGCCCTGCAGAGATGATTGGTGACAAAATGGCAGATGTGAACAATCTGGCTCTGGCACTTGCTGATTTTCCTTGTTCTTCAAGTCTTCTTTTACCATCAAGCAATTCAACCATGAATATGTATTTATAATATTTCAAAACCAGCTCAATCAATACTTGACTTGCTGACTTCCATAGGAATCTTTATTTCTAGATCTTGCCATTCCCTAAGGCCCTGTGAAAGTTTGTATTACAGGAGACATCATCATGTTCTCTCTTTTTTTGAGCTCTCTCTGTTCCACGAAAGTCTTTGAAAATGTTCACACTCCAGCAGATTTCAGATATCATATGCTTGATGTGAAGCTTGCCATTGAACTATTCAAAGAACAGATTGCTCTCCCACCATCCTTTCCAACATTTCTTTCCTAGCCAACAACACAAGGAAGCCAGATTGACTAGTTGTTCATTTCATTTTTGGGGACCTTTGCTTGGTATATTTGGTTGATGCATTTGTCAGAATAAGAATAGTAATTTTGAAAACTTCGAAAGCAATTCATTGGTTAGGGCAAATAAACAAAAATCTACATTTATGTGGCACTTTTAATGTAGAAAAATGCAGCGATACTCATCATAAAGATAGAAGGGAAAAATAGTGACATTTCTGATATAAGTTAATGCCAGTTGACAGGAATGTCCTGTCACCGAGCGAGTGAGGGCATAGCCTAGCTATGTTTTGCAGAGCTATGTTTGACTGCTGAATGATGGATTCTATTAGGCTACAAGGCCAAGGCAAAGATGACAGCTAAGCGTGATGTAAAATATTGGGGAGGTCATGTAAAGTCACAAGACATGGCCACAGCTACTTTGTTTTCTGTAACGTTGTTTTGTGGGGGAGGGGGAGAGGAAAAAATTGCATTTAAAGCTCTGCCGCATTTGGGGCAAAGGCCTTAAAGCATAAGACTGAATGAGGTTTATGTAGGCTGCCTAAGAGTCTGGTTAGATGCAATTGCAGACTGTGTATGAGAAAGACAACTGAGGCAATTGTAAGATAGGATGTGCTACTGGCAAGCCAAGATTTTATCTGAATTGTTGAATTTGTGCATTTTCGTTAGATTATAAATGTTATTTTTAGGGCTGTACATATAATGTGGATGAGTAAACTCTCATGACAACTGTACCCAAGAATGTTTTTAAACTATAATATGAGTGGGAAGAATTTTTATTAGGCTGTGACAGTCACAGGACCTTTATTCTTAAGATTTGCTGAATTTCAGAGTGTAGTTTCATGCAGCTTTTAGTCTAATGGGAGAAATTCTTCTGAGTGATCCTGCCCAAAATAGGTAGAATCGCAACAGAGAATCTGACAAAATTCAGCTGGCAAAACCGACAAGCAAGGCACCACCCCAACTGAGATTTCCTCCCCCAGCCCTGACCAGGACAGCTTCCTCTTTCCCCACCACTGCAATTATAGGGTGGTGTGGGAGTCAGGCCCAGGTTTCCAGTTGATTTTCCTTTCTTTGCCCACTTACTGCCTCTTCCTAGTGCCACCCCGCTCCTACTGGGAGCCCGTTTTGCATCCGTAAATGAGTCCTGACCTAGGAGAATGTGTCAGGGATGGGGTAGATAGCGAAGGGAGGATGAAACTAATGCCCTATAGAAACTCAGACGCAAAGAGGAGAATTTTCCCTTTTGTTTTTGCAGTCAGGGGACATCATGTCAGATACTAATGGACAATGCACTGTATATCATTTAAACATGTAGCAAAATCATACTCATTAAGGGATTCTTGAGAAATAATGCTCCGTTGATTATTAGGAAATAATCCACTCATTAAATATCTCAAAATACATTTCAACAGACAATTGGAAAACAAGAGTTAACCATTAGTTTGTATTAAGTTAACTACAGTTTACTGACACAAAAACTTTACATTAGCAAATTTCAGTTATAAGCTGGTCTAAATGGTGGTGCATTCAGTTTCAGTTAACTAGTATCTGGATGTGAATAAGTTAACACTGCACAGATTACTTGATGGGCATGATTACTTTTGAGTGCCAAATTTCACTTTATATGTTTTCACAAAATAAGCAATTTTCCAATTTACCCAAGCATTGTAGTGATATCAATCAGGAAGGGTTGTTATGCCTGTGCCCTGTTCAGCATATTAAAGAGAGCGCCAGCCACACCAAATAGCCTTGTAACCATGCACCAAAAGCCATTCCGTAATAATCTTACTCTATCAAAAGTAAGTGAGCACAACAAACAATTACAAAAGCAAAATGAAGCAACAAATAATTAGGTCTGTTCGCATCTGTAAAGAGAAAAAATAGGTTATGACATTACGAGTGTGCACCCGTCATTAACTGTATCGTTGAAGGGTACACATCATAACTGTCTTTTCGCTTAACAGATGCTGACTGAAATGCTGTTTATTTTCTGATTTTAATTCTGATTTCCAGCATTTCCAAGCTCTCCTTTTTAATTTACAGTTTTCTAATTAAATGTATCGCACGTGGTGTGTTCCTGTCACTTCATATAACAGTTAATTTTCAGTAGCACACTATTCAACAGGTTTGGAATTTATAGACAACACGTTTTGTTAATGTAGATTGTGGCAAAGAGCCTCTGCTAATCTAACCACTTGCTTAATGGAACATTCAGTACAAATCACATAAACTGTATTATTAAGATTCAATTTTCATTTCTTTTCCTAATACGATCAATAATACATCATTCGAGCAAGACCCTGGGCTGCCACTCTTCATCAGTCACGCACTGTGACAATGGCAAGTAAACAATATGGCTGTGCATTTGAGATTAATGAATCACCAAAGTGCTGTAGAAATAGAAACATTCCAGAAAAATATCTTGAGCTCAAACCCAATAATAATTTGCAACGTTCTTGTGCTGTGTGTCAGAAGCATAATTGGCATTCATGTCCTTGTGTTTACAAACAGCTTCACTTCATTAACTCGCTGCAACAAATACAAAACAATTATATCCACACTCCAGTACCTCCCTAGGAGAGCAGAAGCAATACCCAGGGAGCACAGTCAAATGGGAATAATATTTTTACAATTATTTTAAGCATTTTCACTTACCTGGAATGGGATTTGGATTTAATGCAGTGACACACAATTTAGTTCACAATTCACCCAGCCTCAAAAGTGAAGCAATGGCCAATAAGTGCACTGATGGTTTGCTTACAGCTGTGTTGTTGGAGGTGAAGGTTGCGTATTGCAGAAGCCTGGTGTTTTTCAACATGAAGTGGAGCATGATTGGTTATTCTTACAGACACTCGAACAATCAGATCATGAACGGTGGAAGCCTGGAGGAAGGTGCCTACTGACCCTCAAAGAATGGGTATAGTAGGTGGGTTGCATATGTATGTAAGGACAGAACAATTAATAACCTTGGCACAGAAAAAAATCAACACCAATCTTATATGTTGAAATGTAATGATTTTGAGTGCTGCTTGAATGGCAGTGTTCTTAAAGAAGTAGTGGATTTGTTATTGGATAAGTTATTTAGCCAAGATAAAGTAGGAGATTTGTTGAATGAAGTCCAGTCCTATTACTATAGTTCACCATTTTCTTTTTTAAAGTAATGTTTTCTTTCAAAGTTAATCAGACTTTTAGGTATGTGGTGTGTTTATGGGACAAAGTATGGTAGAAGGCTTATGAAATTCTGGTGATAGAACAAGTGGGAAAAGAGGAATAGGCTGGTAATGCAGGGTATGCTGGACAGACAGGAAGCAATAACTCAATCAGGATGGTTGTCTTTCAGTGATTCACATGATTAAAATAATGTCGAAGTTTGGATCCAAACACCCTGATCCACAGCATAAACCTACCTCTTTAATTTTTGACAATGTTCTAAGAAACGTCTATATCAGACGAGTGTCTGTGCGTGATTATGCATGAATCACATTTTAAAAAGCAATCAACTTTTCCTAGTTATGCAGCGATTTGACTTCATACGACGGAAATTAGTTTAGCACAAGTGCCATTTGGTGCTACGTCAACATGCAATTTTCAGAATCAGCCACGTGTGTGCACCTCTCTGCCCCTGAGAAGGTAAGCTGCCCATTTCCAGGCTCCAGCAAATGGCATTGGGCTGGCTGTTAGGAACATATGGCACTGCCCAAACAGGACATTCCTGTCTGATTTGCCTCTTCCCCACCCTCCAGGACATATTACAATCTCTGCCTGATTCAGAGCTGGAATTGAGTGGAATGTGGAGTTGAATTTGTAATTAAACAATCGAAGGTGGAAGGTCACATGTTATTCCTTTGGACGTGTGTCATTTTTGAAATACTTGAACCACTTCAATTTGATTTATTAGCAGAGAAAGCACTCCTCACCCACCCCGCCCCCACCCCCCACTTGTCATCTCTAACAGCTATACAGAGAAAAATATAGGCTGCAGCTTTGGTCCCACATGTCTCCCTCTTTCAGCCTCAATGGGGCAGTAGCAAGACAGATTTGCTTTTAATAGTTTACCACCAACTTGCTGCCCGAGCCTTCCTGATGCAATTTTTGAATGGACCTTGATTTAGGTGACCAGCATACCCCTCCAAAACAGGCAGACACCTATTAAGTATTTAGAACACTGGTGCAATTCTGATTTTCTGCCCAGTGAAACTGAACAGTCTTAACAGGATTACTGGTGGCCCAGCGAAAACATACAAGGTAAAAGGTAAATTACTCTGCTTCTATTTGCATTCGTCATTTCCTTCATGAAAATGGTTAATCATTCCACTGCTGGGCCATGTAAAGTGCGTTCTGTGAAGCAGTGCTAAAATATGTAGAAGAGTTAGTTCTCTCTCAGTTTTCCCTCCTTTCCTATGGAAAAGGCACCTCTTTTTTTTTTAAACAGGGTCTCCTCTAATGTGTCAGCTGAGATCACCAAATCATGATGCAAACCCATTTCTCATCAATCCATGTCAATGTGTGTTGATTAATACAATTGTTACACCAATACTCAAGTTTCACACAGCTTCTGCTTGTAAGTGCACTCAAACATGTCAGTGTACAAAAGCCAACTTAAGTTTATATCAGAATGTTATTACATGTGCCTGGAAAGCTTCAATCTTAGATTGCCAGCAGGTACTGGGAATATCCAAGTCCCCATGTTGGTTATTTGTAAAGTTCTCACAAACCATGGCACTGAAACCTGTCAGCCAACATTAACTAACTTATCATTTCCTTAAAAAAAATGACTGAATGGTGAGACAGGACAGTGATAGGTCATATTGTTGAGTTTTATGCAAGTTAACCAAACAACTTTTGGCCTTCAGGGTTAAGATCTGAAAATCAAATTACTCCTATGATCTCCAAAGCCTTTTCTTTTTTGGAGTTGGCAAGATTATATATTCTGCTTTGTGTATTGATTTCCATTAAGGCAGGATGTAAAACTTTTTTTTGGGTGCAGAGGGGGAAGAGCAGTCGCAGTTCCCATTCTAGCTATGGACCATTATACTGTAATTGAATCAACCTCAGCATTGTGCCAGCATCAAGATGTTTGGGGCGATATTTATAATGAATGATTGTTCAGAGATCACAGGCCCATTGAAACAAAGGAGAGCTGTCATAGAGGTCCACAGCACAGAAAAAGGCCGTGTTTATGCTTTCATAATTACATTCATGAAACCGGTTATATTGGCTCAGATTTTGCTGTATGCATCAAAGGAATGGCACTTGCTGTTCACCTCGTGAATAGTTGCCCAGAAATTTTCTGTGGGCTTGTCAGTGGAAATTTCTACTTCTTGCATATCTGATTCAATGTGGCGCCCTCTACAGTGGAACTGTGGTATCTCTAAGCAAGGAAGCTCATCAACCAATCACATTGAAAAACTCTTAATGAGACTCAAACTCAAAGCTGTACTGGAACAGCTTGGCTAGGGGCGCGGCAAGTTCTGGAGCACAAGTCTAGAAGACTTATGCTCCAGAACTTGCTCTGCCCCTAGCCAAGCAGTTCCAGTACAGCTACAACACTGGTATCTACCTGGCTATGTGGAAAATTGCCCAGGTATGCCCTGTACACAAAAAGGAAATATCCAACCCGGCCAATTACTGCCCCATCAGTCTACTCTCAATCATCAGTAATGGAAGGGGTCATCAACAATGATCTCAAGCAGCACTTGCTTAGCAATAACCTGCACACTGATGTACAGTTTGGGTTCCACCAGGGCCACTCAGCTCCTGACCCCTTTACAGCCTTGGTTCAAACATGGACAAAAGAGCTGAACTCCCGGGGTGAGGTGAGAGTGACTGCCATTCACATCAGGGCAGCATTTGACCGAGTGTAGCACCAAGGAGCCCTAGCAAAACTGGAGTCAATGGGAATCAGGGGAAAAACTCTCCGCTGGTTGGAGTCATACCTAGCACAAAGGAAAATGGTTGTGGTTGTTGGAGGTCAGTCATCTCAACTCCAGGACGTTACTGCAGGATTTCCTCAGGGTAGTGTCCTAGGCCCAGCCATCTTCACCTGCTTCATCAATGACCTTCCTTCCATCATAAAGTCAGAAGTGGCTGATGATTGCACAATGTTCAGCACCATTCGCGGCTCCTCAGATACTGAAGCAGTCCATGTCCAAATGCAGCAAGACCTGGACAATATCCAGGCTTGGGCTGACAAGTGGCAAGTAACATTTGCGCCACATAGGTGTCAGGCAATGGCCATCTCCAACAAGAGAGAATCCAACCATCACCCCTTGATGTTTAATAGCATTACCATCACTGAATCCCCCACTATCAACATCCTGGGGGGTTACCATTGACCAGAAACTGAACTGGACTAGCCACATAAATACTGTGGCTACAAGAGCAGGTCAGAGGCTAGGGATCGTGCGATGAATAACTCGCCTCCTGACTCCCCAAAGCCTGTCCACCATCTACAAGCACAAGTCAGGAATGTGATGGAATGCTCTCCACTTGCCTGGATGAGTACAGCTCCTACAACACCGAAGAAGCTGGACACCGTCAGGGCAAAGCAGTCCGCTTAATTGACACCACATCCAGAAACATTCACTCCCTCCACCACTGACGTACAGTAGCAGCAGTGTGTACCATCTACAAGATGCACTGCAGAAATTCACTAAGGCTCCTTCAACAGCACCTTCCAAACCCATGACCACCACCACCTAGAAGGACAAGGGCAGCAGATAGATGGGAACATCCCCTCCAAGTCACTCACCATCCTGACTTGGAAATATATCGCCACTCCTTCACTATCACTGGGTCAAAATCCTGGAACTCCCTTACTAACAGCACTGTGGGTGTACCTATACCACATGGACTGCAGCAGTTCAAGAAGGCAGCTCACCACCATCTTCTCAAGGGCAACTGGGGATGGGCAAAGAAGCCCACATTCCAGGAATGAATAAAAAAAAGTAAAAATTAGGAAATATAAATTATATTTCAATCAGGGAATATGAAGCCATATAGAGATTTGGATGCTGATGGGATTAAAGCAGAGACATAAATGAAAAACAAAAGCCCAAAAAATATTTTTTTTAAATGCAAAATTAACTTTCTTCTGAGGGAATGAGATCCTGCATTTCTAAAATTAATTTTTCAAGGTCAAAGAGGTTATTCAGCAGTACTTATCACTTATTGCACAGTCAAAAACTCAGTTCCTCCTGAGTGAAGAAGTTCTCATGTTTTAATTTGTCTTTAGTGTGAGAATAATAACTAATTTAGCCTAAATTTGTGTCATACTGTGATCTCTGTGCAGGTTCCATCTGCAAAGAGTGCAACACTGAAGTCTGTGAAGGAGCAGTGTGCCTCTGACAGCAATTCCTGGAGTTCTACATTTAACTGCACATGTGTGGATGCCAGAAGTTGCTGTCAGCTTTATCCTATAATAACAGCAAGCACCAACAATCTCACCATTATTACTGCAGCAAACACTGGGCCAATATCAATGCAAAAAAATGAGCATAACTCCATTTATCTGCTTGGGTGGATGTAAAAAATCTCATGGCACTATTTCAAAGAAAGCAGGGGAGTTATACCTGGTATCCTTGCCAATATTAATCCCTCAATTAACATTTTAAATTGGACAAAACATCTACTGTTAGATGTGATTCTGCAATTGGGCAGCACTTGCTGAACAATCCTGAATGAGCTAATAGCTACATAAACAACCAATTTAAGATAACAGTCGAGCTTGTAATGTAGCTCATTTATGCTTGTTAAAAGTGACATACATTCATACACAGGGACCTGTTCCCTGCAAACAAAAATTCCCTTTTGCTTTCTTCATGGCAATGCCTTAGCCAATCAGATTTGACATGCCAATCAGCATCCCTCTTCTTCTGGGCCTGTATTTTTCAGGCAGCGGGCGGGCTCGGCGAGAGCAGGTGGGGCCGGTTGCAGAGCCGTGCTGCCATTTTACGAGGACGGGCCAATTAAGGTGTCACATGAGATGGGACATGTTTTTATTTCTATAAATTTTTAAAAATTTATTTAATAAAAGCTTTAGGAAACCTCACCCTGCTCGTGGATGAAGTTTCCTAAAAAACATGAAGGCCGCTTGGCCTTTTCACCTGCCCGCCAACCTTGAGGTTGGATGGGCAGTGATTACAATAACCTTAATTAGATCCTTAATGGCCTTAATAGGCCGCTTACATATTGGCGGGCGTGCAGCCGACTCTGGCGCATGCCTGCGGAACGAAACATCGCAACTCGCCACGATGACATCGGGATACATGCCCGATGTCATCGCGGGTCTTTTTATGCATCGGCGTGTCGGGCTCGCCCCCACACGCCAACTGAAAAATTCTGTCCCTGTATTATAAATTATTATTATTATTGTTATTATTGTTTGAAGTTTGGCTTTCTTGCTTTTGTCCCAGTGAGTGCAAGATGAAAAGCTTTGGCAACATGTCTCTCTTTTCAGTAATATAAATGATTTACAAGAAAGTCACAATATAGAACTGGTTAATGCTGTTACTTTTAATGACTGCCGCATAAGCATCAAGACATTTTAGATTTTCCATATTATGAAATGTGGCACATACCTACAGCCTGTGGAGCAATGATCTGGACAAATCCTGCTGAGAAGGTTATGAGAACAACAGGGTAAGTGACCCAGGCCAAGTACTGCAGAAAGACATTGTGCTCCAGGCCACCGTACATCCATTTCTGAGCTGTGGAAACAAGCAAATATAATTAACGTTAAGCTGAAGTCCAGGGAGTGCCTCAGTGAATGTATCTTTAAATCTGTTCATGCTAGTCTTTTTTTTTAAAATATACTGTGATATACACTATTAATACATTTTGAACATTTCATTAAAAATGGCAAATTGCTGTTTTGCCACCCTGTTTGGCATGCTCAAAGAAATTGTTCAATGTCACCTTTCAAAAAATATTTACAGAAGCAGTCTCATTTTCATTGTATTAGCTGACCAATCAATTAATTCTCAATTCAAATTTAAGCTCACATTTCCATGAACAGTATCATGACATTGATTAATGGCTTTAAATAAATTTTAAACCTTAATTTTAATCTGGGGAAGGAGGTCAGTTTGGGGGCAATGGGGTGAGCAGCAGGCTCACCGATTCGTCAACAAGAGAACCAGACCATTTGAGGTTTAAAATCAGGCCTTTGGAAATATGACTGTCATGTAATATAACCTTAGGAGATTTTTTAAAATGATTTTAGCCAGCAAATTAGAATAATAGATCATATATTATTTATCTGCAGTACTTACAACACTTAAGGTCATTCTATTGTTTTCCACTTTCTTCATTTTCAAATTATATATCATGCAAATGTACAAGACCAGAAAGTCCACCTGGATAGTCTAAATTTGTAGCGAATAGACAACAACCCAGAGTTCCTCTGTTACTCCAATATCAAATTTTTAGCAGGTGTTGATCCACCTTCATCTTGAATTTGCTGTGCAGTCTGGGGGCATGTGCCTCCAGATGTTGGGCAGCTGGGTGGGAGATATGATGGTTTAGTGGTAATATTGCTGGACTAGTAATCCAGAGGCCCAGACTAATGCTCTGGGGATACGGGTTCAAATCCCACCAAGGCAGCTGGTGGAACTTAAATTCAATTAATAAATCTGGAATTGAAAGCCAATCTCAGCAGTGGTGACCATGAAACTATCATCGATTGTCATAAAACATATCTGGTTCACTAATGTCCTTTAGAGAAGGAAATCTGCCATCCTTGCCCGATCTGGCCTACATGTGACTCCAGGCTCTCAGCAAAGTTGACTCCTAACTGCCCTCTGAATTTTTTTTTTATTCATTCATGGGATGTGGGTGTCGCTGGCTAGGCCAGCATTTATTGCCCATCCCCAATTGCCCTTGAGAAGGTAGTGGTGAACTGCCTTCTTGAACCACTGTAGTCCATGTGGTGTAGGTACACCCACAGTGCTGTTAGGGGGTTACAGGGTTTTGACCCAGCAACAGTGAAGGAACAGCAATATAGTTCCAAGTCAGGATGAAGGGGGACTTCCAGGTGGTGGTGTTCCCATGTGTCAGCTGCCCTTGTCTGTCTAGATGGTAGAGGTCATGGGTTTGGAAGGCACTGTATAAGGAGCCTTGGTGAGTTCCTGCAGTGCATTTTGTAGATGGTACACATTGCTGTCACTGTGTGTCGGTGGTAAAGGGAGTGAATGTTTGTGGATGGGCTGCCAATCAAGCGGATTGCTTTATCCTGGATGGTGTCAAGCTTCTTGAGTATTGTTGGAGCTGCACTCACTCAGGCAAGTGGAGAGTATTCCACCACACTCCTGACCTATGCTGTGTAGATGGCGGACAGGCTTTGGGGAGTCAAGGAGTGATTTACGCGCTACAGGATTCCTCGCCTCTGACCTGCTCTTGTAGCCACAGTATTTACGTGGCTAGTCCAGTTCAGTTTCTGGTCAATGGTAACCCCAGGGATGGCCCAGCAAACCACTCATTTCAAGGGCAATAAGGGATGGGCAACAAATGCTGACCTTGCCAGCCACGCCTACATCCCATGAAAGAATAAAGAAAAAAAACTTCTCACATTCCCACAAAATGTAATTTTTGACACTTTTTTGGGTGCAGTTTCCAACATTTTGAAGCCGACTGTAATTCGACCTTTTCAAGACCAACTTCCTTCATCGTGGAAAGTTACAGATATTTTAACTTTGAAAATAAAAGTGGTTGCAGGAACATCAATATAATTTTTACCATGACTGAATCTTTTTATTGGGAATTTAATCCCAGACATCCTGTTAATTTATGAATTGAACCCTTTTAAAACACACATCTGGCTCATTATCACATCTATCAGTACACCACACCAGTATCAGGCTAGAGGTAGGTAGGATTACCTGGATGAAGGTTATATTGATTTAACTTTTAAATAAACACCATGAGCCATAATTAGCTGCCAAAATAACAATGAGGCGAATGATGTTCACCATTATCTATGTACATATGGTTCAGGAATTTCATACCAGGGGCAGATGTTCCATTAAACTCAAAAATCCAAAAGTTGTCTTTCAAGTTTCCGCCACTGCATTTAGCTTCATGAGAACAGCATCTCGCTGTCTGCCTCAACATTACAATGCATAGAACGGCATGAAATTGCTGTATTTGCACAATAGATATAAACTAAAATCAACACAAAGTTAACTTTGGCCAATTTCAGTGTAAATTCTCTTTTAACAGGATGAATTACTAATGTTAATTACTAATAGCACCACCTCTCTGGCACTGAAAATTAACTTTTACAAGTATAGGGTTAAATTCCTTCAGTTGTTGTGGCAATTGTAAAAAAAAAGTTTTTAAAAATTCATTTTTACTTTTCTTTTCTGAATTGCTTTCTCTTTTTCAGTCCAATCCTTGGTTCTCTTTTTATTCCCCTTTCTGTACTTGAGTTGACATTGAATTCAACCATTCAGTCCTTGTGTTGTCAGTTTCACAGTCCTTCAATCTGATTTGTTATGTAGATACACAATTGCTTTTCTTGTTCACTCAGGCCCCAGATGCCCGTTTCGTTCACTGCACACAGTTGTCAGCTCACAGTTTCAACAACACCATACAAAAGAATTTAAAAACCTATATGTGCAAGGACAAGTCCAACTAATGGCAGTAGATGCCCTGCTACAGCAAATTATGCTCCCATATATTTTGAGTAGCTTCAGTAAAGGCAATGGTGAGCTGAAATTATTGAAACAAGAGCTTAGAGTTGAGCACAGGTAAATGGTCACATCAAAAGATTAATCTGTCCTTCTTCTTTTTGATGTTAATCAGCCTGCTGTACATTTCAAACATTTTGTGTTAAAAACCTCAAAACAGGCTGGTGATAACCAAAAAAGCAAAATACTGGAAATATGAAATGAAAACAGAAAATGCTGAAAATACTCAGCAGGTTAGGCAGCATCTGTGGAGAGAAAGAGTTAATGTTTCAGGCCAACGATGACCCTTCTTAGAAGGATGAAATGGTGATAATCACTGGTGGTAACTGCTGTCAAGTGACATTCCTCTATCTGATGTTTTAACAGAAGCATTAACCGAATGAAAATAAACATTTGCTATGTTTGGTTTCAATAGTCTCCAGCTTTGCCCTTCAATTGATTTCTTTGAGCGATGACCTCCAATTCCAGAGGGAATAGAGCTAATTTTTCCTGTGAAATACTGAAAAGGTAGATTGAAATGCTACTGTCAACTTGAAAAACTGATAGAGGCCAATCTGCTGTAATGGATGAGTCATTGATAAATGCACTATAGCCAGAGAAGGTACTTTGTTCATAACTTAAAATACTAGATTTTAATTTTCATGACAAATGCCTCTCACCTTAAGGTTCTTTCCAGCAGAGTGGAACTGGTGATGAAAGCAAAGTGGGTAGAGGGAATACGATTTCAAAGTTTGTGGATGATACAAAACTTGGCAAAATAGTAAATAGTGAGCAGGATAATAGTAGACCTCAGCAGGACACAGAGATTGATGAAATTGAAGGCACTTGGCAGATCTAATTTAATGCAGATTACATGTAAAGTGATGCATTTTGGAAGAAGCCAGTATGGAGAGAGCCAGTATGATCTAAATGGTACTGTTTGTAGGGGTGCAAAAACAGACGTATCTGAGAGTATATATCCATAAATCCTTCATGGTGCCATGGCCAATTGAGAAGGCAGTTAAGGCAGCTTATGGGATACGTAGCATTGAAAATAAGGGCATTGAATATAAAAGCAAATCATGATTAACCTTTATAAATCAGGGATCAGGCCTCAGCTGGAGTATTGTGTACAATTTTGAGAACCACAGTTTAGAAGGATGTCAAGGCTTTTGAGAGGTGGTTTACCCAGGCGATAGCAAGAATGAAGGACTTCTGTTATGTGCGGAAATTAAAGTTACGATTGCTCTCATTAAAGTAGGGAAATAGAGGTGTTCAAAACAATGAGGGCTTTTGATAGAGCAAGCAAGAAGATTCCTCTGACAAGTCGGTTGATAACCAGAGGTGATAGATTTAAAATAATTTTCAAAGAAACTGGACAGGAAATGAAGAGGAATGATTTCACACAGAGGGTTGTTTAGTTCTGGATTTTCTGAAATGGTAGTAGAATCAGACTCCATTTGAACTTTTAAAAGGCAATTGGACATGTATCCAAAGTGAACTAACTTGGAGAGTTATGGGAAGAAAGTGGGGGTGTGGTACTAAACTAGTATGCTCTTGCAAAGAGCCTGCACAGGCACAATGGGCTGAATGACCCCCTTCTGTGCTGTAAGATTTTATGGGCAGAATCTTCGGCTTGGTGAATGGAGGCAGGGCCCGCTTGCTGAGGTGTAAAATGACGCAGGGTGACATCGGGCGTGCGTCCCAATGTCACCGCGCGTCATTTAAATTTTCAGTTCGGCGGGCACACAGCCAACTCCGCTGAGCACCCACCAAACTGTCAAAGGCCTATTAAGGTCTGTTAAAAAGTAATTAAGGCAATCAGCTGAGCTGCCAGTCCAACCTTAAGGTTGGCGGGCAGGCGAAGAGCCCCGGCGGCCTTCGCATTTTCCATGGAGCCTCATCCACGGGCGGGATGAGGTTTCATGAATGATTTAAAATTTTCAGAAAAATTTTTATTAAAATAAATGCACATGCCCCAGCTCATGTGATACTTTCACATGAGGGGACATGTCATAAAAATTTTTTCAACACTTTATTAAACTGTTTAAACTTAAAACTAATCTCAGATTTCTGTGCTCCTTTGCGCGCATGCGCGAAAGAGCGCACTCCCGATTCAGGCTTAATTGGCCCCACACACGTAAAATGGCAGCGCCCAGCCGATCAGGGGCGCTGATCGGCTGCGCGCCCGCCGCATCTGCCCCCACACATCCCACCCCCCTCCCCAATGCGGAGAAAATTCTCCCCTATGATTCTTCAACTGAAACATGTAAATAAGTACCTAGAACTTTGTGTTTACTTTGTACAACAGAATACAACTCCAGGAGTAAAGGCGACAATACTTTTAATACTGTGTTATGGTTCTTGACCAGGTCCCCACATTGTTGGTAAAATCCAGTTTGGGACCAGTAACTTTTTGTTTGATATTCAAGAAAGCCACAAGATTCCACGGCCTTTCAATAAACAAAAATAAACTTTACTATACAAGGTCAGAAAGATAAAACAATTTACAACAGCTATCTTACACCCTTATCATTCATGGTTAATATGAGGTACATGTCAATTAACAGGCAAGCTGTGGTCGAACATATTATACTGCACAATAAATGGCAAATGCTAACAAGACAGATTCCACAGATTTCTCAACAATCCACCCAGATGTCAGTAAACACTGAGTCAGCCAACCTCATTGAAACTCTCTCTCTCATGAAGTATTCCAGTCTTCACCTTCGAAGATTTCGCCTTGGAATTCTCTCTAAAAGTTGCTCCTACTCAGACTGCCTCACCGACGTCTACCTTCCATGGTTTCATTCTCATCTCCCGAGACGTAATTCCCTTGGATTCCTGAGTCTGCACTCCAGCTCCAACTCCCAAGCACAACTTCAGCTCTTTGGTCACACTGAGCAGAATACCACTGCTAAAAGGGTTACCTTCACCCTAATAGCCCACAGCACAGAGACACCAACATTCTGCTGCCATCATTGATCTCTATGGCTTCTCCTGAGCTCTTGCTGCTTAAAGACTGCCAGCTGCAGCTCTTTTTCTGCTTGGAGCCTCTTCCTCTGCTCAGCTTTCTTCTTAACTGAGACCTCTCAATGTCCCCTTGCCCTGATCCTACCTGGGACTCTTCTCCAAGTCTGGTGTTCTGTTCCCAGCCACATGACCCCATTTTTGCACCGTTTTCTTTTTGCACAGGCGCACTGAGTCCACCATTGGCCGGAAAAACTACCACTGTCCACTCCTGGCCCGTGCATGTGCGAAAGTCCTGAGGCCTGTCAGGGCTTGGGAGTTCCTGCCCCCTACTTGATTTAAGGTAAGTTTGGATCTTGTAACAGCTGTCATATTTTCTTAACAGAAAAGAAAAAGAGACAAAAATACTTAATTGGAGTACGAAGTAAGAACTCACAACCTGCAGTATTTAAATAATGCAATAAGTGATCACCTGTTTTAAAAATGCACTGTTTTTAAATAACTCAAAGACTACTTTGTATCAAAAATACTGCCCCTCCTGAAAGTATATATTTATGAAACTTGAAAGACATACATTATTGCAGACAACAGCTATACCAATTGGGTACAATTTGTATATACAAATTTGGCTCATTAGCAAATAATCTTTTGACTTGAAGCCAATACCCATCAATCTAGCTTAAGTAAAACTGGAGAGGTATGGGTAAAGGATCTAGCCCAAGAAAATATTAGGCTGCAAAACAAGATTTCAGCCTTTTATTAAATGTACGTTTTTATTGCGGTACATCACTGTCAAACAGAAATAATCTAAATAATGGTTACACAGCATCACAAAGTTCATGCTCATTTTATTACAACAAGACATGACTCAATATGGCATTTTATGATCTGTTGTTTTTATCTTGTGATTTTGTGTAATCTTTTCCAAACAGATGAGCTAAAACAGAGTTTATGTCCATCCCCCTCCTTATTCATCTCATGACCTGAACTAAACATTAATTTATAAGGAATATACATTTTGAGAGTCAGTACCTCCAAAATCCAGTGAGAAAATTGCTTTCACTCATTCTCTAAGTATATTAACTTGATCAGCTTCAAATAGCTGATTTGACAAAGCTATAAAGATTATATATCAAACAAGTTTTTTTAAAAGACATAAACTATTTGAAGTTTTACAGCAATGATGGATGGGGATTTATATTTCTGTCTAAGTTGTGTACGTGTCTCCTGATCTGTCCTAGGTAAATCAGCTAAAGAAAAGAATATTCCAGATGCTGGAAATCTGAAATATAAACAGAAAATGTTGGGAACACTCAGCAGGCTACACAACATCTGAAGAGAGATGATAGTAAGGTTAGCTTTTAGGTTTTAGGATGCTTCGTCAGAATCCAAAGATGTTTGAGTAACAAAAGCTTCAGTAACAGCCTGCCCTTTACACAAAATGCCACAGAATGAGGGGCTCTAGTCTAGAATATTCTTTTATCCTGGCTCACTGTTTCTTAACTTGTAGCTATTCTTGCACATATTTGTCATGCTACATTTCTTTTGCTCATACTAACTTAAGCTTTTGACTTAACTATTGAATTAGACACCATTGTGCATTGCATACTTCTGCTTCTCTGTACTTTCTTCAAACCTCAATAAATCATTCATATTTATAGCATTCTTCACACCAACATTAGTTCAGGTAATCTGACTCTTCACTCCATTAAGATTAGGCTCATAATTAAAACTTGCAGAAACACATACATAAAATTTAATTGTCCAACCAACTATACTTTGAAAGATTGTTCATATCTACACTTCATTAAATGTCAATAAGGTACATATTATGATTACTATATTGTCCCCAGCGCTTTGTTCAAGTGCCTACTGGTGTCAATCTGAAGGATGAAAACTTCGTTTTTCTGGTTACTGATTTTTCCTCATAAATAGCTTGTTTAGATCATCAGATTAGGTTACCAGCAGGTTAGGGCATCAACACTTTGTGGTAAAGTTAACTCGGTTGTGTCAGATTTGGTTTCAGCTTTACCCACATATATTTTATTATTTTATTCACATAACAGACTCTTCAAATTAAAATTAAAAATGTCATTTCCGTAGTTGAACCACCTGTTTATGTTAAATAATTATCTAACACATACTATTCAAATTGCACCATAATTGCTGAAATAATTTATTAAAAGTAGTCAGTATCAGCTATGGTCAGTTGCTGTAAATCTATCAACATCCAAATCTAAAAAATAGTCATCCTAACTATGTCTACTGTTCATTATGGAAGCCTGGTGAAGAGGGCTTATAATTACCAGATAAAAGACTGAGTGAAAAACAAAGGATGCTTTGTAATGCCTGGTTGCATAAGCAGTAGTTTTGGAGGTTCTGTTTTCTATCTAAGTTATAAAAATAACATTTAGGTTAAAAGAATTATGTTACCATTATAACAAAAGACACTAAGAAATTTGCTCTATGATTTGTACTAGGCATAGAGAAGTTGATAATATTCATAAAATGTGATATATCACTTATATATCTTAAATAATGATATTCACCACATGTCCAACAAATAACAGCAACTACTCCCTCAGAATAAAATAGATTGAATTTTCAAATTAACTATTTAAATAAATGATGCCACATACAATGGCACGTCTCTAATAAACAATTATCAAATGAGAAATGAAGGTCTGTTAAACTGATATATTCTGAAGATTAAAGGCAGCAACAGTAAGAAGAATTATAACATGAAATTGTCACAAGGCCCCTGAACAAGACCAAGTACAAACAGGCCACCCAAAGTTTAACATGCATTAACAGTTAAACATTAATTGCTCCATTTGGTGCCTGCTGACGTGAAGGTTCAAGCACAAAAGCTGGAAAACAACACTGATAAGTCATAGAAAAACACACTGCTTTCTCCTAATGAGATAATATAAAGTACAATTGATGCTCTTGAAATGAATCAGGTTCAAGACCAATGTTGATTTTCTGTGCTGCAAGAATTTTTGTATCGCCTGGAGTGTTTGTTTAATCATTTGGTCTGCTGAGCTTGTTCCGAAAACTAAGGTCCAATAAATAAGAGTACTTTGACGAAATATTTCAAGCTAAAATCTAATGACAGGACACACAAAATGTGAAGCCCAGTGTGGACATACAGCATAGCTCTTTTAATATGAACAAAAGTAATAACATGCTGCAATGGGGACAGGCAATCAATATTAAAACTGAGTCAAGACGAGAATGGTAACAAAGCTTCTTACGGTAGACTGAGGGTGTTCAGAAACAGGAGATTATTTGATGACCGTTTTTTCTTATTGGGGGAGTTACAATACTACACAGCTGATGAGAAAAAGAAAGAATTGAAAACTGACACCCCTTTAAAATACATCAGCACGAATAATATTTGAAGAAAGTTAGTGAACGAGGAAGAAAATAATTCTTTTTCAGCGGAAAGGAAAACATGATGACATAATTTAGTTATATTATTCTAATTTGCTTTATGTAGGAAAGCTAATCTGAAGTGTAACTTGAAAGTTAAACAGTTGATTGATGGTATATGCCAATATTTGGGCCTAGGAGGACTATAAAAGTTTATTTTAAAACATTCCAATCAACATATAAACTAATATTGCATTCCTGCAGGGTTGACACTTCTGACTTGTGCCTGTTCTTTGAAAGACCCACCCAGTTAGCCACATTAATCTATTTATATGTGGGAAAATTTTAACTTTAACTTTGTAATCGCCACTTTACAATTACCTATCAAAATGAAAATGATTAAGTTGTGAAATTATTAACACCAAGGCGGTGCTGAGCACAACCGTAGGTTAGACCATTATCCTTCTGAACGTATGACTTGGATTCGAATACAGCTCTGAGGAATAAAAAAATTCAATCTCACTTAACAGCAATGAGGAGTTAGTCATTAAACTAATAACACTATCCTTCCATCCCTGGACATCTCAGTCCAGAATACAGGCTAAAATGTCATCTGGCAAATTGGCTGGAACTATAGTACCGTAACATACTTGTTAATTTTTTCTACTACAGTTGGTCGAACATTTCAGGGTCGATGGAAAAGTTAGGCGGACATAATTTTTCCAATGTGCAGTTTGGAGTGACACTAAGCAAAGTTTTCAAACTTCTGCACAAAGTATGACAATTATGGATGACTTGTAAATTAAATTAATTCTAGGCAATCTAAAGCTGGTCCCAGTGGATAAAAGTTCAAAGCACAAAATAATTCATAATTCAGAACTAATTTGTCAATCTCATTCAATGACCATAAGGGTGAGGCAAAACAACAAATGGAAATGTCATGCTTGTCCAATACTGATGTATTTCTGAGGTTGAGGGCTGAAGCCCATTAATATAGCATTTAGTACGTCTGACTTGTACAAAACCTGAAATGAAAATGCTTCGTGCAATCGCTGGTTGCAGACTTGAAGCATGGGCTGAATTTCTGGGGCTTCCCCAAGGGTGGGAATGGAGGCAGGGGCCCTGAAAATAATGGGAGCAGGGGCCCAAAAACACTGGCATTGGGTGGAGTGTCAATTTCAATGCACCAATCCCACACCGGCAATAATGTGCAGCATAGATGGCTGGGTGGAACAGGAATCCTACTCTCCCTCCAATTCAGATGAATTAAGATAGTTGACAAGTTCATTTAAGAGTTTTTAAGTGTTGAAAATGTTCATTTTTGAAGTGCAGGACAGGTTACTCCTGACTGAAGGCAGACGAGTGCAAAGTGAGGAGCCAATCACAGCTGCCCCAGAACATATTTCCAGTCCCATAAGATGTTTAGTGAGGCAATGAGGGATTGGGCACTTGGTTAGGGGGTGCACTTGGTGCTGCACAGGTGCAGGGGGAGTGGGCACTCAGCACCCAAGCTTCGAACATATTCTGCACCCCTGGCATTGCAGGGGCAGAAGAACAGGGTGGCAAGGCTGCCAAGGATAATTGGGACAATTGGGTGGTCACCTGCCTGGTAGGAAGGCTCCAGTTGGCAATGGGGACATGACTGTCAGGTTTTGGGTCCTGTGGCAATAAGGGACAACACCATTGGCAGAAAGGGCTGAACCCTAGGCATCAGAGGGGAAGAGCATAGGAATGCCAGGGCAGGGAGGCAACAGAGGCCAAACCCTCAACATAAGACCTAACCCCAAAGAAGGAAATACCTGAAGCTGGCCAAGAAGCAATGCTGCTGAAGGCTAGGACTTTCTGGACAGATGGTCAAAGACATCTGTGCCCCAATGCCAAAGACCTCACACCTTGTAACACTGCTCACCATGCCCTGCCAGTAGCCATCAAAATGACTGTGGCCTTCACTGATCAGTTGCAGGCCTTAGTGGCATCTCACAAAAGGCAACACATCTCGCTGGTGTTATGCTGTGGCAGGTGATGTGTGCCAAGTGGATCAATTCCACAAGGGAAACTTGGCCATGCTATCACAGTGGTTTTGCAATTTGTATTTATTACAAGAAGATGCGTACACTGGATTCAGAAGTAATGAGTCCACTAACTTCAGAGATTTTAAAGCTTAAATTAAAACATTTATAAATGAAAGAAAAGAATTCAGACACATATGTAAGATTACTGTTACTTGACATTATAACAAATCTCAAAGTTCCTAATTAACCTGACTCCCAACTACACACCCCCTTTAAGGCAACAGTCCAAAATAGATTTTAAATTGAAATAATCAATCCTGCAAGATTGCCACAGCATCCACTCAATAGTGGAATTCCAAAGTCTTTTAACACAACTCTAGTTACTGGAGCGGCACTTCTTCAGAGTGGCTAGGGCTTCTTCCAAGTCTGTCACATGGTGTAACTTTCAAGGTTTCACACGGTCACTCATTCATAGACTTCCATCCTTCTTTATATATGGTTCTCTCTCTTTAATGTGTAAAATCCCATTGTTCTACATGTCATTGGAAATTTACTTTCCCCATAATATAAAAATCTTTCCTGTCATCATTATGGTCAACATTTCTGGAAAAATAAACGTATTGCTTTGCCTCACTTATCTTGTTAGTTGTAAACATTACACCATCGTTTTGAAAATCAAACAACCCCATCACTTATCTAAAAACGCAAACTTCACACCTTGTGGAGACTTCATCCTAGTTTATCCATCTCCATTTCCAAAGTTTATTTTACACCTACTCTTTTGATAATTCCATTCTTGCAGTCTATCTGACTCTATTTCAATTAAAATCAGCCACCCACATAAGCCTACCTTACAATATCCCACAATACTATTATGAAAAACATGACAGTTTCATGACATTGGTCACTGATGCCATCTTTGCCAGAGCTGGACAGCATATTCATTTAACAACAGACATAGCTTCACACCAGAGGGCAGTCCGTTTCACCTCAATCACTGGATTCCCCAGGAGGGCGTCATGGCCTGAATTTTTCAGTTGGTGTGCGGACTCGGAGGGAGCGGTTGGGGAGCCGATCACCCCCGCACCGCCATTTTACATGGGCGGGTCAATTAAGGCGGGCGGGGGAAGGAGAGTGAGTTTCATGTGACAGTACTAATGACATTGGTGCTGATTTAAGTAAAGATTTTGGGGGGAGGAATTAAAACGTAATTCAATCTCCCTGAGGCTTGGAGCTGCCTCGGGGAGATTGAAGCAGTTTTCAAATAAATAAATAAATGGATCGAAAACTTATTTAAACATGTCCCCTCATGTGACTGTGTCGTGGATGATGGCCCCTAAAAAACGTGAAGGCCACTTGGCCTTTTCGCCTGCCCACCAACCTTAAGGTTGGACAGACATAGTCAACAATGACCTTAATTATTTAATTATTTCCTTAATGGCCTTAACGGGCATTTAAATGTCGGCCGGCATGCAGCCAACTCCGGTGCACGCCTGCTGAATGAAACATCGCGAGACAGCACGATGACATCAGGATGCACGCCCAACATCATCGCGCATCATTTCATGCATCGGTGTGTTGGGCCCACCCCCGCACACCGACTGAAAAATTCTGCCCCATAAATTGCACTCATGTAGCCAATGAGACACCCAGTGACTAGCCAGCGAGATCCATCAACAAAGGGCTTCTACTCTCCCAATGTCCAACTGGTCTGCAACCACAACAAGAGCTTTCTCCTTGTGTCCACTCACTTTCCTGGCAACTGCCTTAACCCCTACGTCCTCTGCCAGTCCAGGCCATCTCAGATTTTCACTCCAATCGCTAAAGCTCATGGATCATCATAGGGGACAAGGGAAATCCCTTGAAGACATAGCTACTGACCCCACTCTGGGAGCCCCAGAACAGGGCACAGAGGCAATACAATTAATGCCAACTTTTCAGTGGTACAACCATTGAGCAGGCCACCTAGCTTCTGAAAATGTGATTCTGGTGCCCTTCAATATAAGGGTCTCAGTTATTGTGGTGGTCTGCTGTGCCCTCCATAACACAGTCCTCCAGAGTGTGGACTTTGAGGATAGTGAGACCCTACAACGTAACAGCTCGTCAGGGGAGGAGCAGGAGGTAAGAGAGGAAGAGAAGGTGGAGGAAAATGGCACTGAACAAAGAGATGCCCCTGCTGTACAACAAGGTGGCCTCCTTCTGCCACCTTCCAGGAAGAGGATCTCCCTCCTCCCCACCACAGCCTCCAGCATTAGACCCAGGTCAGCATCGATGAAGCAGGATCTGCCCTGCCTTGAGTGTCAGGCCTCCGGCTCCCATGTGACATTTTGTTTCCCTCTGGTAAAGTGGAAGGCCTTGGTACAAGTCAGCAGATTTCTCCCTTAGTACAATCAGGAGTGTCAGTGATAGCTGCCATGGGAGGAGAGATGAATCCCACACTTGACCTGATCCACCTCCATTCCCTCGTCCACTAGCTCCAAGTAGACAGGAAATGTGTCTCCATATCAATTAAGGGCTCACCCCTGTGAAAATCTGAACTTTAACCAGTTTCTTATTGGAGTTGAGTTTCTGACCCCCAAAACAGACCTGGTTCCAATTTCCAAACCTCCATGGCGAAAATTCAGCCCATGTGTTAGTTCCATTCCTCAGCACAGACAACCCTTGCAGTTTACATGCTAATTGAACGACATGAAATAAATTGATAATATTTCAAGAGCATCACAGATCTGCACTTTTAGTATTTGAAATACATGTTCATTAGTTTTACGTTATGTTTTAACTCCTCCCTTCTCAAAATCTTTACTCAAATCAGCACCGACATCTTTAGTCCTGTCACATAAAACTGAACGGCCACTACCTTTCTCAGGTATGCTGAGTCCAGGGTGAAATTCCAGATCTTCATAATGTTTTAAAGGAATATTCAGAGTGGAAACAAAATATTGCACAGAACTAGCATTTGGATAGGCAGGGGAATAAGACTGAGGAGTGGAGGCAAAGCCTTGACACTTCACTATAGGAATATTGGAACATGGTGAAAAGTGATCTTCCTGTATTCCTTCAAAGTTTAATTGAATTTAAAATACCAAAATTGCAAAAATCTGAAGCATTAATGTAAATTAATTTGAAGATAACTTCATTCTCTGAAAGAACAGGCCAACTGAGTCATCATGATGAGGACAGTATGTCTTATGCTTCCAGAATCCTTCTCCTGAGAAGATTCAAAATTAAGTATTTTTAATGCAGCACAGCTTAAGACAGATCAATGATTGTACTCCCAACATACATTATCATGTTTAAAATAACTTGTCACCTAAAGGCTCTGCTAAGAACTTTAGGTTTGATACTTCTGTGTAATCACAGTGAAGATTTATTTATAAATCAGGACCACAAATGCTAAAAGAGAAATAAAACACGTCAGACCAGTTATAGAAAGTCAATTTTCACAGTGCTACAATGCAACTGTTTACTGGCCTATTACTGTCACATCTTCATTTTTACAGCTTGGCTCACAATAAAATCAAGATGTTCCATGCTTTGATGCTTTAATTGGACTTGAGATTTTATTAGCTGAAATCTGTCTTGCATTTGCAATGTCATGTAGAAGCGTCACAAAGGAACACTAACGGAAGTTTTAGAACAATATCAGGTTTCAGCTTAAAACCAGATTTAGTGTTACAACGAGCCAGTGCAACTTGATGTCAAAATCAAGAATGAGCTCACCACTCTATCAGGGCTTTCGGAGTTAAAGACAAAAAACAAATTTACCAACATATTCTAATTTTCCAAGGAACTAACTATGCAAAATAGGTTTTGAACAGACTGTTATAAAATATTTCTGGATGAGCAACAACAGATATGTTAATGTAGAATGAGACATTAATATCCATTGATCAAAACATGCTGAGCTTTATGAGGTAAAGTCCCCATTCATTGGTTTATTCATTTTTAGATTTTCTATCCTTTTGAATGCTTCTTTACTGTAGTTACTTAAAGTGACAGTAAGGAAGATACCAAGCCATGAATCTCTCCACCAATCAAGTTGCAGCATACTGGCGGAGTGAATAGGGTCGATTTAAACCCTGCTCCTTCCCACGACTGACGAATGATGGGGGGTAAAAATTTTAAATTGGGTAATGCTTCACCATCCTCCACTTATGTGCCTGCTGCCATTTTATGGCACTAGCAGTACAGTGGGTGTGCCCCCCTCCTCTGTCTTGGAGAGGCGGGATATCTCATTATCGTTTTTTAAAATCAGGCTCCCACAGATGAATTAAAATTTAACAGCTTCCTGCCAGAAGCCAAATGAAGACAGGAACTGTTGGTTCAAGCAGCAATGTGCTTTTCGGAACACTCTTGTGGGTCAGGAGGACTAAGCCCTTTGCCCCTAGCCCCACCTAATCTCTGTTCTCTGGCCTGTTCCATGATCAGCAACTTCCCCTGCTCTCCCCACCCCGACTCTCTAGCCTACTTCACAATCAACTGAAAGCCTCCACCACCCTGATCTCCAGCCTACCCCATGATCAGCCAACAAACCCCCAGCACTGACAATCTGACCAGTTGCTTAACAGGAAGTGGAAGGAAATGATAATGAGGACCCATTGTTAAATTCAGGATATTTGGATTCCCTGCTGTCCCCCTGCACTCTCCCCATAAAAATTGGGGCCAATGTGTTGTTTGAAGGAAAACACAAGTCATACTGTAAGTAAGCTTTTTGTCCTCTCCTCTGCTTGATGCCCTAAAGTGAAATGCTTTGCTTCCACGAGGTTGACATTGACTACATTGGCTTAAAGCAGTCTCTGCCAATGGAATCAGAGCCATTGCTCTGTTAATTTTTGCCATTCATTGTTCCAAATAACTATGATAATGTGTAATCATTATGGCAGTGGATTGGTACTCCCATTTGCTCAATAACCTTGACAGATGCGCCGAGACCCCAGGAGTTAATATTTGTGCAATCTCTTTCCTGGGAAGAACGCAACCAATGTTTTATCATTTCAATGTACTTACCAATACTGAAAGAGGCATTTTACAGCCTGATACCCATGGTCAGGGTGAGAGGTTTAAGGAATAGCTGGATAAGCTGGGCCCATACAGCCTCAAAGAGGCGAGCAAATTGAAATATGTAAAACTGGAAAGTTCAAGTTTTTTTAAAAAGCAGAAGTTTTCAGAGACCAAATGAATATGAGTGATACTTGCTTTTCAGCAAGTTATAAGCTTCATTTTCTGTTATCTGAACTATGACTTAACTCATTACCAAATAATCATTTGACCACTGCCAACTTGCTGAAATGTGCTGGGCTCCTGACAGGATTGAATACAGTTGGATGAATCCTGATCTCAATTTCAGAAATGGATTAGAGAGTAAGTTTGGGCTGTTCAAGGCCAAACATGGGATTTGGTTATAGATTCTTTCATATATGACTGCACTCTCATTGTTATGGAACCAACTTCAAAGCCTTGCAATTATATTTTGTGGCGTTCCCTGATATATGTCGGCTGAAGTCCAAACATGGCAGATTTAGAAAGGTTTGAAAACAGCTAAAATTGCCTGATTCGGGTAAAATTGCAAAAGTAACCCAAGTTTTCCAGTCTAATTTAGTAGCTGCTTGTCTAAACCAAACTAAACAACTACCCACTGACAAAAATCCACAAAAAACCTACCCCTTCCTATTGCAAGGAAACATATTATCATTGGTTTCAGTGAACTTGGGGTGGGATGGCATCTGCAGATCCATCAACTTTGTCAGAACAAGCCAGGTGGTGGAGGGTTGGCAGCATTTTTTGACGGCTATGTTCCAACGGAGCTCAATATTTTCATTTGTCAATAGCAATGATCTAATCTTACCTTGCAGGCACATGGCGATAGCAAAGTCCATGGCCCAACTGACCAAGGCCATCAGCAATCCTAGCAGTATCAGGAAAATCCAGTCTTCCCCCACTTTCGAGATGAGGAATGTTTGACATCGCACAGTACATACTGCAGACAAAAAAAAGTGGCAATCATTATAGAATATAGTGGATTATCAATGAGACAATTCGCAATAATTAATTATGTGGCCAACCAAGCAAAAAGTAATGGGGACTAGGGTTTTACGGTCCCTCCATGGCGCGACTCCCCTCCGGTGGATGCTGCAAACCATTTAAATCTCCATTCAGTTTGACGGGTCCATGATATCGCGCTGGGCGGGAGGGACTGTAAAATCCTGGCCCGGATCTTTATTAATTGTTTACATGTTCAGTCAAAAACAGTTTCATGAGCTTCCATATTGTTCTCTCAATGTTACTAAAGCTGTAAGTGAAAAATTCCTTCATTTTCAACATATGTGTGGTGTTGCAAAAATCTGGTTCGTGGTTTATGTTTTAGAATGTATCTTATAGTTTAGGAATTAAAGTTTTGACTTAACATAAATGGGGGCATCTAATTGAGAAGCTGGTAAACATATCATAGAAACATAGAAAATAGGAGGAGTAGGCCATTCGGCCCTTCGAGCCTGCTCCGTCATTCATTATGATCATGGCTGATCATCCAACTCAATAGCCTGCTCCCGCTTTCTCCCCATATCCTTTGATCCCTTTCGCCCCAAGAGCTATATCTAACTCCTTCTTGAAAACATACAATGTTTTGACCTCAACTACTTTCTGTAGTAACGAATTCCACGGGCTCACCACTCTCTGGGGGAAGAAATTTCTCCTCATCCCAGTCCTAAATGGCCTAACCCATATCCTCAGACTGTGACCCCTGGTTCTGGACTCCCCCACCATCAGGAACATCCTTCCTGCATCTACCCTGTCTAGTCCTGTTAGAATTTTATATGTTTCTATGAGATCCCCTCTCATTCTTTTAAACTACAGCGAATATAATCCTAACCGACTCAATCTCTCCTCACATGTCAGTCCCACCATCCCAGGAATCAGTCTGGTAAACCTTCGCTGCACTCCCTCTATAGCAAGAACATCCGTCCTCAGATAAGGAGACCAAAACTGCACACAATATTCCAGGTGTGGTCTCAACAAGGCCCTGTATAATTGCAGCAAGACATCCCTGCTCCTGTACTCGAATCCTCTGGCTATGAAGGCCAACATACCATTTGCCTTCTTTACCGCCTGCTGCACCTGCATGCTTACCTTCAGCGACTAGTGTACGAGGACACCCAGGTCTCATTGCACATTCCCCTCTCTTAATTTATAGCCATTCAGATAACAATCTGCCTTCCTGTTTTTGCTACCAAAGTGGATAGCCTCACATTTATCCACATTATACTGCATCTGCCATGCATTTGCCTACTCACTCAGCTTGTCTAAATCATACTGAAGCATCTCTGCATCCTTCTCACAGCTCACCCTCCCACCCAGCTTTGTGTCATCTGCAAATTTGGAGATATTACATATAGTTCTCTCATCTAAATCATTAATATATATTGTGAATAGCTGGGGTCCCAACACCGATCCCTGCAGTACCCCACTAGTCACTGCCTGCCATTCGGAAAAAGACCCGTTTATTCCTACTCTTTGTTTCCTGTCTGCCAACCAGTTTTCTATCCATCTCAATACACTACCCCCAAACCCATGCGCTTTAATTTTACACGCTAATCTCTTATGTGGGACTTTGTCAAAAGCCTTCTGAAAGTCCAAATAAGCCACATCCACTGGCTCCCCTTCATCAACATTGTTACATTCTCAAAAAATTCCAATAGGTTTGTTAAGCATGATTTCTCTTTCATAAATCCATGCTGACTCTGGTAATAACTGATCAGTGCAATTCAAACAAGCCTAGTTTTAATGAACTGGTGTTTACCTTACAAGTTCAGAGTTGATAGTGGAAAAAAAACTTGAACAATGAAGGACCCATATCTGGACCTCTTGATGGAGCCATGGTTTCTATTATTATCTCAATAAAGGGAGTTAAAAGCTAGCAATTCTGGGAAAGAGAGTCAAACTCCATTAGAGATAGAAAGCATTCATATAGGTTGTAGAATCAAGAGGTTGTGTTGTAGGTAAAATAATTTGTTTACATCTCTGTTTGCGACCATCCCAAAGCATGATACATTGTCTTAGAGATGGGCTGTGGGGATAGAAGGTTCTTTTGATTAAATTATCTGGGGGTTTAATAATAGAAGCAAGCAGTCCAGTTTGGAAAGAGGGAGGGGCAGTTGCAGCTTTCATCTAGATGTAGACTGCAACTCACTGAGTGGGAAGAACCAAAGAAAATAAATGCTAGTCAGTTCGGCCTGCATTTCAAGCAGCGAAAATACTAACTCCATTGTTCACCACATGGAACATGGGTGGGGCTCTATCTCAGTTTGGATTTCATGGGGGAAAAGCAGCTGGAAAATTTGTTCTAGCTTCCAGCTAGTGGAAGGAATTTGGTGATTCTCACAGAGCCTCATGGTAGAAATCAATCAGCAGAAATAGCTTGGAAGTTGCGAGAAGGCAGTCGGGTATCTGCTAGCAACCAGAACAAGGAGCTGAGGCAGCCACAGCCCTGAGGCCTTAAAGAAAAGCTGGGGAGTTGCTTAGCCAAAAAGCTAATGGAAGGATCCTTGTAAATCTTGTACTCTGGAGAATAACTGGAACACCAAAGAGAATTAGAGTGAAATCCAGAAAGCTGTGGTATACCTTTTGGGTTGTCCCCTGATGACGTGAATGAACCTTAATGTATAAGGGATTTTTTCTGGTGGTGCAGGGGGTAAAAAGTAGAACTGAGTTCATAGCCTAAGTGGTTGTAAACTATAGTGTTAAGTTAATAGTGCTTGCTTTGATTCTTATGTACAATAAAGTTTGGTTTGGTTTAAAAACGTGAAATTTTATGGCATAGTTCTGTCGGTTGATCACTGAGCATTCAGATTTCCCTTTAAGCTTTAGCTGCTCCTATCAGGATCATAACAATGACCATTATTTAATGGGACAGTTTGTCACGACAACATGTCCAGTCAGACAAAGCTGTGATGATGCTATCAGGAATGCACAGTTGCCAAAGGGGTACTAATCAGACCAAATAGCAATATGCTTTTTAATTCCAACTAAGGATTAAAAAAAAGAGTGCAGTGAATCTCCGCCAAGATTTTGCAGTGGTAATAACAGCAAAACTGTCAGTATTCACCACCATGATGCCACTGAAACTGACAACACTTATGGAGTCTGCACATGCTCAGAATAACATGGAGATCCAGAAGTTGCTTCTATACAAGTGATTTTATGCTTCTCTATAGTGTGCAGTTGAGATAAGCAATTAGTGAATTTAGAATCACAGAATTTTAACAGCACAGAAGGAGGTCATTCGGCCCATTATGTCTGCACCAGCTCTCCAAATGAGCATTATGACCTAGTGCCATTGCCCTGCCTTTTCCCCGCACCCCTGCACATTGTTTCTATTCAAATAATCATCTAATGCCCTCTTGAATACCTCAATTGAATCTGCCTCCACCACACTTCCAGGCAGTGCATTCTAAACCCAAAACACTCGTTGTGTGAAAAAGTTCTCTCTCATGTGTCATTTGCTTCTTTTGCAAATCACTAAACCTGTGCCCTTTCGTCATTGATCCTTTTACAAGTGGGAACAGCTTCTCCCTATCGACTCTGTCCAGCCCCCTCATGATTTCGAACATCTCTATCAAATCTCCCCTTCTTCTTTCCAAGGAGAACAGTCCCAATCTCTCCAATCTACCTTCGTAACTGAAGTTTTCCACCGCAGGAATCATTTTTGTAAACCTCTTCTGCACTCTGTCCAATGTGTTCACATCCATCCTATAACGTAGTACACAGTACTCCAGCTGAGGTCTAACAAGTGTCTTATATAAATTCAGCATAACCTCCTTGCTCTTGTACTCTATGCCCCTATTAATAAAGCCCAGGATACTATATGCTTTATTAACTGCTCTCTCCACCTGTCCTACCACCTTCAATGATCTATGCACAAATACACCCAGGTCTTTCTGCTCCTGCACCCCCTTCGAAATTTCACCCCTTATTTTATATTCTCTCCATGTTCTTCCCACCAAGATGCATCACACTTCTCACCTATCTGCCCACTCCACCAACTCATCTATGTCCTTTTGAAGTTCTACACTGCCCTCCTCGCAGTTTACAACACTCCCAAGCTTCGTCTCATCCGCAAGCTTTCAAATTGCCCCATATACACCAAGATCTAGATCATTAATATCTATCAGGAAAAGCAAGGGTCCCAATGGTGATCTCTGGGGAACTCCACTCCGAACCTTCCTCCAGCCCGAAAAATATCATCCATGTGTAAATTCCCTTTTAGGCCCTTAATCGGCCCCACTCCTCCTTTTACTCTCTGCTTCCTATTTTTCAGCCAATTTTCTATCCATGTTGCGACTGTCCCTTTTATTCCATGAGCAATAACTCTTCTCACAAATCGGTGGCACTGTATCAAATGCCTTTTGAAAGCCATGTACACAACATCAACAGCATTGCCCTCATTGACCTTTTCTGTTACCTCTTCCAAAAACTCCAGCAAGTTAATCAAACATGATTTCCCCTTTAGAAATCCATGCTGGCTCTTCCTTATCAACCCATGTTTTTCCATGTGACTACTAATTCTATCCCAAGTAATTGTTTCTAGAATCTTGCCCACCACTGAAATTAAACTGACTGATCTGTAATTGCTGGGCTTATCCTTACAACCTTTTTTGAACAAGGGGCATAATGTTTGCAATTCTCCAGTCCTCTGGCTCTTCCTGAGTCTAGGGAAGACTGAAAAATTATGGCCAGTGCCCCTGCAATTTCTACTGCAATTTCCTTCAATATCCTTGGGGATGCATCTTGTCCAGTCCCAGTGCCTTGTCAACTTTAAGTACTAACAGTCTATTCAACACTTCCTCCTTAATAATTTTGAACCCTTCTAGTGACAGAGTTTCCTCGTCTGTCACCATGGCCTGGGAAGTATCTACCTCCTTGGTAAAGACAGATGTAAAGTAATAATTTAATACCTCAGCCATGGCCCTTTCGTCCATGTGTAAATTCCCTTTTAGGTCCCTAATCTGCCCTACTCCTCCTTTTACCACCCTTTTACTACTTATATGCCTATAGAAGACTTTGGGATTGCCCTTTACGTTGCCTGCTAGTCTTCTCTCATAATCTCTCTTCGCTTCTCTAATATGCTTTTTCACCTCCCCTCTGAACCTTCTGTATTCCTCGTGGTTCTCAATTGTATTTTCTACCTAACACCTGTCATAAGCACATTTTTTCTTCTTTATCTTAATTTCTATCTCTTTTTTCATACAGGAAGCTCTGGATTTCTTTGCCCTACCTTTCCCTTTCAATGGAATATACCTGGACTGTGCCCAAATCAATTCTTTTCTGAAGGTAGCCCATTGTTCAACTACAGTTTTTACCTCCAATCTTTCGTTCCAGTCTATCTGGCCCAGCTCCGTTCTTGCCCCATTGAAGTCGGCTCTCATCCAGTTAATTATTCTTACTCTGGATTGCCTATCGTCCTTTTCTATCGTCCTAAAACGTATAATACAATGATCACTGGCTCCTAAGTGTTCCCCCAGTGACATTTGGTCTACTTGGCCCACCTCATTTCCAAGAACCAGATCCAGCAGTGCATCTTTTCTTGTTGGATTGGACACATACTGTTGTAGAAAGCTTTCCTGAACACAATCTAGGAATTTTTTCCCCTCTCCACCCTTTACACTACCACTGTCCCATTCTACATTCAGCTAATTAAACTCACCCATTCTAGCTACTCTATAATGCTTGTATCTCTCTGTAATTTCCCTGCAGATTTGTTCTTCTACTAGTTGGCGGTCTGTAAGCTACACCAAGTAATGGAATTGCACCCTTTTCATTCTTTAGCTCTAGCCAAATTGATTCTGTCCGTGAACCCTTTGGGACATCCTCTTTCTCCAGCACTGCAATGCTCTCCTTAGCCAATACAGCCAGCCCTCCTCCTCTCCTTCCTTTCCTATCTTTTCTAAACGCCTTGTGCCTGGGAATATTTAACACCCAGTTTTGCCCTTCCTTGAGCCAGGTCTCTGTTATTGCCACAACATCATATTTCCACATGGCAATCTGCGCCTGTAACTCCCCAATCTTATTTACTATACTTCGTGCATTCACATACATGCATAGTAACCCTGATTTAGATTTTGTTACTTTCTCCCTCACCGTGACTTCACCTATTAACTTACTATTCTCTATACTAGAGCTATCTGTCCCTCCCAGTATTTTGTGCACCCTCGTATTCCTCTCTAATATCTTCTCTCCATTCCCACACCCTTACAGAGTTAGCTTAAAGCCTTCCCAACAGCAGTAACAAAACGCCCCGCAAGGAAGTCAGTCCCAGCCGAGTTTCATTTTATGCTGTTCGTCTCACTGTAAAATCCCTTGAAAAGGTTGCACCTTGTTGAATGAGGTGTAACTGGGTTTTTAACTGTGTACTAACTTCATAATTACTGTTAAATACCCTCACTAGTTCTGAATAGCTAATTTTATATTTGTGGAAGGTCAGTAAATTCATGATGAAAAATTCCACGTTTTAGAAAATATACTTCTTTTTATATTGATGTTTTAGCTTCTATTTAAATCCAATCACAATTTATTCCACTGTCTGAAAACTTACAAGTGAAAGATAATCAGTGGTTTTTAACTTGCTGGTTTGCTGTCTGAGAATACTTCAATACGATTGGCTGCTTACCCTGCCTGCTGACATTTGCATGCCTGGGCATCCCTTTGACTTGGTGCCACACTTAAACTGCCACCGGGCAAGGGGAAGTCCACATCACAGAGATCGCTAGATCTTTCTGAGCAGCTTTCATTGAGGTCAGTGGCCAGCACCAGTGCTTTGCTGTTGATTGCAAAAACTACCACAATATCTGCAATAGCAAAGCCTTCAGACTGGACAATATCACTGTTCTAGGAACTATACCTGCCGAAAACTGGAAGTTGATAATATCCTTTAAACATCCAGGAAATTTAGATTGAAAGAATGACAGAAGAGTGACAGATTGGGAGATTGTACTAAACTGGAATTAGTAGTTAATTCTCTCCATCTCCTCTGCCCATAATCCAATGTCCTTTTGCAGTAAACATTTGACACTGGATATATGCTAACCCTTATGGAGTTTGCTAAACCTTGATACTAAAACTAGTTTAAGTACTGGCGTGTGGCACTGTCCTCAGTATCAGGAACGTAACTTGTACAAATTAAAGGCAAAATGTTTTCTTAGTGGGTACCTGTTGTACAATAACATTTGCCATGCTAACACAGAGTATAAAAAAATGATACCACCCATTTGCTAGAACCAGCCACATTAATGAAATCCTCCTAATTTTAGTCTTAATAATTTACGTAGCTGACAAATTATCTTTACTTAGAGTAAAATCTATTCAGAATCCCTTCAATACATTTTGCTCAAAAATAGCCAAAGCTGGGAGATATTTATTTATCTTTTTAAGTTTACTCAGAGTAAATTACACAGCATTAGCTTTCAAGCTGTAAACATGTTATATAGTTCCCTATGAAGGGGGTGAAGTACCATATGCAGCAGTGCACTTCAGTGATTCAATACACCTGTCTGTTGGCACTAATGTGCAGGTATGGAACAACAGAACTCAGAGCCTGAAGTGCAAGAATGGGATTCAACACTGAATGCTGCTTCTCTTCCAGCACCTGAGAAACAGTAGTCCTAAAGAATTTACTTTTTGTTAGTGACCTACAAAATGCTGCCACATACAGCATTGATCATTTTTATTACATCACAATTATTAATTTGTTAGGGAAAATAAAGCAGAGAGAATGATCATGTAAATAATATCACACCGGAAGGGAAGATATACAACTTTTCTAAGACTTCTGATGCTGGAATGGAGACGGAACTGGATGCAAATTTATGCCTATTAGAGGCAGACAATGTCAGAATTTCTTCCAGAGACTGTAACAAGTAATCAGTGAAAAATGCTCTTCATCACTCAGCCCGAGGCTGGGTTTTTAATAATGATCTCATCTAATACTTAGGACTTGTAAGAACAAATCGGGTAAAATCTGGTTGTGACCTCTCTCAGGTGCATAAGCAACAGCATGCACCTGAGCCAAGACTCACTCAAATTTGGGCTTTGGGCTTCATTTTGATAATTGAGGTGAGCTGTTGATGCCTGTCACGCCTCCTTCAAAAGATTAACTTATGGACCTTTCACCTTGCTAGCAGCAGGCCCTTAGGCAAGATCCAGGGAAGTGAGTGTGCAACATGAGAGAGGCTGATCACTGAATGTCAGTGCCCCTCAGGAACACAGTGGGGTACTTATTGCTTTGTTGCTGGCGAACCACAGCAACTGCTTAAGACTCCTGAATGAAGACCGGTGTGGATTTCCCACCAAGCACTGGTCACTTTAACAGAGGAGGCATAAAACAAGCAAAATACTTTAATTTACAGATATAAAGGGTCTAAAGTCCATGTACGGTGGCTACAAAAGAACCAAATTTAGTTCAAATCAATAGTATTTACTTTCCAATTTATTAATTCTTATTAAACCTTGAAAGTTAATAGGCGTTTGATTGATTAGATAGGTATAAGTGAAAACCAGCAAAAAAAAGTAGCCTGGTGATCAAATTCATTTGGGTGTTTTGAAAGGAAAAAAACATTTATCTTTATGAAAATCATCGTTTTTTTCATTGGCTTAGGCATTGTTGAATAATGAATAAAATGGTCAATATGGAAATCAACATGCTGTGCACATCATCAAACCATGGCAAAGAATTTGACTTAAAATAAAAAAGCAGCTGTGTGATAACATACATATGGAAAGCTTGCTCCCCCCGTTGTCTTCAGCAAATTACAAAACTAATTGATCCTCATGACATTGTTCATGGACAGAATGGGCAGGATCAGAATAACAGATCTGAAGTCGTAAATTAATAAATTCAGATAGAATTCATTTCAATTCTTTTGTGAATTGTCACCAATTTATAAAATATGCTGTAGTAATTTAATTATAAAATGCAGGAGCTATTTAATAAATGTAATAGGTAATTTGATTATTAATTTATGCAGTAATGTCATTATTAAATACAATCACTAAACTACTGAATTAAAAAACATAATGACCAATTTAATAAATTACAGAATTTAGACACTAACTTACTGAATTATATAATTGGGCCTGTCAAGTGATTTTAAAAAACCATGATTAATTTCACAATTAAATTTTTAATCAGTTAATCTCTGCTTTAATTGCACATTAATTGATACGATTGCTGCAACCAGATAATTCAAATTTGTTTCATAATTAATGCTAGCATCATCATCCAAAAACCACTCCAGCATAAAAAAACCTATTTTCCTATTTCTGGATTCGTAAAGTTGGTGCCTCTTCAACATTTTGTATTTATTTACAAGCAATTACGCCAAGAAGCTCATAAACTGAACTGTTTATTGCAGAGATCAAAAGCTTTTGAACCATTTCATCCAAAAGTGTAAATTTAAAAGGAAAACTGCTAGGCTTTACATAGCTATAGGATGCAAAAAGAATGCAATACCGCCAATAGTCTAAAAGGAATTTCAGTTCAATTCCTTGCTGCAATTTCACCAGTTGCTTTGACCAGCAAGATTGATGTCATTTTCAGGCAATAATACTGCTTGCTGCTTATTGACTGGAACTGATTGGAAAGTGAGAAAAGTCATTCACATGGGATTGTCATTGCCGGCATTGTCAAGTATTTCACGCAATGTGGAGTTCCATCTAGTTAAAACACTTTGTAAGAGATTCTTATTTCTGTCCATTTGTGGAGTATTGTATTTCTTGTTCTGTGCTATTAGCTGCACTATGTTTGAAATGTCCCATGAGCTTTCGACATGTTGTCAACAAGTGTTTGGCCCAGCAATATTAATGTCCAATATCATTGATTGTTGTAGAGTATGAGTGGGGCATGGCACATTTTTAAATGGAAAAAGTTGGGTGCTGCTATCATTGCGTGTCCACTTTCAATACCAACTCTTATCACCTTACTTGCATATGCAACTCTTTTTCCACATGTAAGAAATGCTCTGCACATGCTGCAGCATAGTGCCTTTTCAGTCTGCTATAACGATAGTGCAAAAGATTGCTGCTGCTTGGATATTGCAATCATCAATGAAGAAAGGGACCACTAGTGTCAGAGGGCTTTTTAATGTTTTAACCTTTAAAATAGCCCATGAAAAAGTACCAAGGCAATATGCATAACTGACATAAATAAGATTGAAGTTTTAGATAAGCTGAACAAAAAAAATCCCTCCAGTTAAATTGTATTTATTCTGGATGTTGAAAGATAATTTTGAGGAGATCTGACACTGAATCATTATAATGGAGTTAATGGGGACTGAGAAAGCACGAGCAGATTGGAAACAACCAAATGTGCTGCCCATATTCAAAAGGGTGACAGAGCATATATAGGTAATTTCAGACCCAGTTGTCTAACTTCTATCCTATGTAAAATAATGAAATTGATTATTGAGAGGAAACTTGAAGATTATTTGTACAACAACCACCTGGTAAACGACAGTCAACATGTCTTTTAACAGTGAAGGTCCTGCCTGGCCAAATTCATTGACTTCCTTTAGGAAGTGACAACCAACCAGCAATGTTACAAACATTTCTTTCCCCCATTTGTCACAGGGTGTGGGCATTGTTGGAAAAGTCAGCCCTTTACTGCCCATCCAAATTACCCTCGAGGAGGCGGTGGAGAGCTACCTGCTTGAACTGCTGCAGTTCTATGTTGTGCAGCTACACCTACAGTTCGATTAAGGAGGGAGTGAGTTCCAGGATCTTGATCCTGTGAAACTGAAGAAATGGTGATGTATTTCGAAGTCAGAATGGTGTGAGACTTGGAGGGGAATTTTCAGGTGGTGGTGTTCCCATGCATCTTCTTGGTGGTAGAGGCCACAGGTTTGGAAGGTGCCGCCAAAGGAGCTTGATGAGTTGCTGCAGTGCATCTTATAGGTGATATACACTGTTGCCAGTGTGTGCCAGTAATGGAGGGAGTGAATGTTTAAGGTGGTGGATGGGATGCCAATCTCGGGGCCAATTACACCGCATGTTGAGGTGACTGTCTCTCTTGAAAGGCGGAGCCTTCTTTGGCACTGTACCTCTGTCATGTCGAGGTAGCTGGATCTCTGCCTGTAGACTCTTCCAGCTAGGTACTGGCACCTTCCCCTGCCCCTTCTCCCTTGCAAGGCCTGCTGGCCTTCAACCCTTTCAGGTTGTGCCTCTCGTTCTTGAGGTCAGACTCTGTTAGGGTGCCTGTGGGCAACAGGCATCCTTGACCCCTCCTCCTCCCTTGAGGAGGTCCCTCCAGCAGAGTACAAAATGCCCATTTCAAACCTTATTCTTGCAGAGGTTTGACTTAAATTATGAAGGGGCCTGTCTGCAGAAAGCCTCTGCAAAGATTTAAACCTCCTAAAGTAATATAATTGAACAGACTGCTTCAAGAAATGAACAACAATGCACACATTTACACCTCAATTTGAAGCTCCTACCTCCTCACCTCTCTGTTCCTTCTGGCCCTTATGTCCCGCCCTGGATCCAGAAAGTTTAAAAAAACGTGAATCCCGCCTGCTTGAGTGGCCCATGTGTCAAGTGTAAAAGCACACAGGCCTCTCAAAATCCGTAACGATTGGACTTTTAATGGCCTTAATTGGGCCTTTAATTGTTGATATTTGTATGCACCCGACCACCAAAATATCGCAAAACGGCGTGATGTCAGGAAATCCTCCTGGCGTCATCAGGCACCATTTCGTGCTGAGTCAGGACTGCTGCTTGCCCACACTTGCCACGTAAAATTCTGGCCCAAGAAAACTGAAGGAAATAAAGGCTGACAAGTCCCCTGGATGCAATGGCCTGCATCTTAGGGTCTTAAAGGAAGTGGCTGCAGAGATAGTAGATGCTTTGTAATCTTCCACAACACTCTAGATTCTGGAAACATCCCAGCAGATTGGAAAACCGCAAAAGTAACAACTGCGTTCAGGAAAAGAGGAAGACAAAATGCAAGAAACTATAGGCCAGTTACTCTAACATTTGTCATTGGGAAATGCTAGAATCCATTATTACAGGGATAGTAGCAGCTTATTTAGATAATCATAATATCATGTTGATTCTGCCAGTATGTTTTATGAAATGGAAGTCGTTTGGCAAATTTATGAGAATTCGTGAGGGTGTAATAAGTAGAGTAGATAAAGAGAAAACCATGAATGTAGGGTATTTGGATTCCCAAAAGGCATTTGATAAGGTTCCACATAAAAGGTTACAAATAAGGTAAGAGCTCATGGTGTTTGGAGTGATACACTGGCATGGATAAAGGATTGGCTATCTAACAGGAAACAACAAGCTGGGTTAAATAGTCATTTTCAGTTTGGCAAAACATAACTAGTGGAGTGTCACATTGATCAGTGTCGGGGCCTTAACAACTTATGAACTATGTTAATGACTTGGCTAAAGGGACAGATCCAATGCAGCCAAATTTGCTGAGGATATAAAAGGTAGGTAGGAAAGCAAGTTGTGAGCAGGATACAAAGAGTCTGCAACAGAATATAGAAAGGTTTAAGTGAATGGGCAAAAAATTGGCAGATGGAGTATAATGTGGAGAAAATGTGAGGTTATCCACTTTTGCAGGAAGAATAGAAAAGCAGGTTATTATTTAAGTGGAGACAGACTGCAGAATGGTATGGTACAAAGGGATCTGGGTGTCCTTGTACAAGAATCACAAAAAGTTAGCATGCAGGTAAAGCAAGTAATTAGGAAGACTAACGGAATGTTGGCCTTTATTGCAAGGGGGATGGAATATAAAAGTAGGGAAGTCTTGCTACAGATGTACAGGGCAATGGCGAGATCGTACCAGAATACTGTGTATGGTTTTGGTCTCTTTACTTAAGGAGGGATATATTTGTACTGGAAACAGTTCAGAGAAGGATCACTAGGCAGATTCTTGGGATGAAGATAAAGGCAAAATATTGCGGATGCTGGAAATCTGAAAGAAAAACAAAAAATGCTAGAAAAACTCAGCAGGTCAGACAGCATCTGTGGAGATAAATACAGAGTTAAAGTTTCAAATCCGTATGACTCTTCTTCAGAGCTCTTTCCGGACCCACGGAAATGTGGTTGACTGTTAAGATAAAATGTCCTCTTAACAAGGGCAATTAGGGATGGGCAATAAATGCTGGTCTAGCCTGCGACGCTCACATCCCACGAAGGAATAAAAAAAAGGTTTGGCCTATACTCACTGGAGTTTAGAAGAATGAGAGATGATATTATTGAAAAATAAAAGATTTCGAATTTTTAGATGCTGATGCAGCAGCTAAAGATGGTTGGGCCGAGGACACTACCCTAAGGAACTCCTGCAGTGATGACTGACCTCCAACAACCACAGCCATCTTCCTTTGTACTAGGTATGATTCCAACCAGCAGAGAGTTTTCCCCAATTCCCATTGACTCCAGTTTTGCTACACTCGGTCAAATGCGGCCTTGATGTCAAGGACAGTCATTCTCACCTCACCTCTGGAGTTCAGCTCTTTTGTCCATGCTTGAATCAAGGCTGTAATGAGGTCAGGAGCTGAGTGGCCCTGGCGGAACCCAAACTGGGTGTCAGTGAGCAGGTTATTGCTCATCAAGTGCCGCTTGATATCATTGTTGATGACCCCTTCCATTATTTTACTGATGATCGAGAGTAAACTGATGTGGTGGTAATTGGCCGGGTACGAATTGTCCTGCTTTTTGTGTACAACACATTCCTGGGCAATTTTCCACGTAGCCAGGTAGATGCCAGTGTTGTAGCTGTACTGGAACAGCTTGGCTAGGGGCGTGACAAGTGTAAATCACCAAAATGTATATAAATCAATAATCAGTTGATCCTTGCATACTTTAACAGGAAATTCATGAATAAATGTAGATACATGTCTAGCATTCTGATGCAAGCTTCACCTTATAAAAAAAATTAATAAAGATCCTTGACTTGTATTAGGGACAAAAAGGACACTAGCTACATCTTTAATTGTTACGCCAAAGGCTGGTTCAGAGCAACTCACATTCCCTTACACTGATTGGTTTTATTTTCGGCTCAGATACTGTAGTGCCAATATCTCAAAGTTACATTAATAGAGCTACAGTGACAGCTTTCTACTGGAATATTAATTATTTCTGAGCCTGACTTACCAAGTAAACAACTAAGGTACAATCTTGCATAAAAAAAACACTTCTTGTATTCGATCCTTTTTCATTTTATCTAATACATGGTCTCCCTCGCTCTCTTTTTTTATTTTTATATTACCTTTCAAATTTATCATCCATAAAGCACTTTTTTTAAACTTTCTTGCTCCTGCTATCCTTTTTGGAGAGCAGATTTTCTGGCCGATTTGTATTAGAAATGAGCAGATCTACTTCAGAAAATAACAATCTACAAACATTGAATCTAGACAGCTAGACGTCTTTTCAGAATTACGTCATTTCAGTGTCTTGAAAGTAGGTTTTTCGTGATTAATGAATAGGAACTAGCTCTATATATCAAAATAGTGGAAATTTCTCTGTCTGTTGTGTGCTTTCGTTGCAGGTAATTCTCCAAATTTATCAAAAGTGATATGCACTCTCATGGATTTTATTAAAAACATATTTCATTTATTATTAGTATTTCTCCATTTTTTTGAATAACATAGCAAACTTACTCCAGAATTAATCAGACCTTGACCTCTCTGGGAATATTAAAGGCAGTTACTGTAGATATTGTTAGAGCCCATCTCAAACCCAGAGCGTTAAAATTACTTCTTGTTTCATCAATTTATTAGTTGCCAAATGCTACTCTTCCATCTGCTGACTAAATGCGCCAGACTTCAAAAAAAAAATCCAAATGAAAAAGGTAACATTCTCTTCAAAGTTTTGCTTCCTGCAAAAAGAAAAAAATAGTCTGCTTATTGTTACCGAAACTTGTGGGGAACGTTAACAGTCCATGCAGGAAGAAAAAGAAAACAACAAAAACATTCTTAAATAACAAATTTAAAGCCAACAAATGTTGCTATCAGCAGTAAAATCAGAGTAAAAACTTAGTTGAACGCTCAAGACCTTTGCGAGAATATTAACCCTGCCAGCCATGACATGTCCTATAATGTGCCTGGGGAATTGATCACAGAAAGCATGGAGGTGGCGGATGAATTAAACAGGTACTTTGCTTCAGTCTTCACTATTAAGGGCACAAGTAACATCCCGGAAATAGCTGCAAATCAGGAAATGCAAGAGAGGGAGGAACTCGGGAAAATTACAATCACCAGGGAAATGGCACTGAGCAAATTGTTGGGCCTGCAGGCTGACAAATCCCTAGGTCCGGACGGGACTTCACCGTAAGGTCTTGAAAGAAGTGGCGAGAAATGAGATAGTTGATGCACTGGTTTTAAGTTTCCAAAATTTCCGACGTTTGGGGAAGGTTCCATTAGATTGGAAAATAACAAATATAACGCCTTTATTCAAAAAGGGAGACTGAAAGCAGGAAACTATAAGCCAGTAGGCCTAACATCTGTCATAGGGAAAATGTTAGAAACTATTACTAAAGATGTTATAGCAAGGCGCTTAGAAAAATCCAAGGCAATCAGGCAGAGTCAACATGGTTTTGTAAAAGGGAAATCATGTTTAACCAATTTATTGGCGTTCTTTGAAGGAGTCACATGTGCTGTGGATAAAGGGGAACCAGTGGATGTGCTGTATTTAGATTTCCAGAAGACATTTGATAAAGTGCCACATCAAAGGTTATTGTAGAAAATAAAAGCTCATGGTGTAGGGGGTAACATACTGGCATGGATAGAAGATTGGCCAGCTAACAGGAAGCAGAGAGTTGGCATAACTGAGTCTTTTTCTGGTTGGCAGGATGTGACGAGTGGTCTGCCACAGGGATCAGTGCTGGGGCCTCAACCTTTTACAATTTATATAAATGACTTGGATGAAGGGACCAAAGGAATCGTTGCCAAATTTGCTGATGACACAAAGATAGGTAGGAAAGTAAATTGGAAAGAGGATGTAAAGAGGCTACAAAGTGATGCAGATAGGTTAAGTGAGTGGGCAAAGTTCTGGCAAATGGAACATAATGTGGGAAAATGCAAAATTGTTCATTTTGGCAGGAAGAATAAAAAAGGTTATTAGCTAAATGGTGAGAGGTTGCAGAGCTGAGATTCAGAGGGATCTGAGTGTCCTAGTGCATGAATCACAAAAGGTTAGCATGCATGTAATTAGGAAAGTTAATAGAATGTTATCATTTATTGTGAGGGGAGTTGATTACAGATTCAGTTGTACTGGGCATTGGTGAGACCACATCTGGAGTAGAGTGTACAGTACTGGTCTCCTTGGGCAGGATTTCCCCCCGTTGGGGGGAATTTGAAGTGCAGGTGCGCGGATGTGTGCCTCTGATCGGCGCCCCTGGTTGGGGGCGCGCTGCCATTTTATGTCAATAACTCGCCAGTGGATGAGGTTTCATGCTTTTTTTAATTCCCGCCAGGGCTCCCGGCCTGCCCACCAACCTTAAGGTTGGACGGGCAGGTCCATTAATTAGTTTAATGACTCTGTCAATGACCTCAATTGGCCACTGACAGGTCGGCGGGCACACAGCTGATTTTGCTGATCCCCCACCTTCCTGAAAATTTAAATGGGGCACGGTGACATCAGGAGTTCCGCCCGACATCACCGCGTGTCATTTAACACGTCAGCGAGCGGGCCCCACCCCGCTCGCCAACTGGAAAATCCTGCCCCTTATTTAAGGAAAGATGTAAATGCATTAGAAGCAGTTCAGAGAAAGTTTACTAGACTAATACCAGGAATGGGCAGGTTGCCCTATGAGGAAAGGCTGGGCAGGTTAGACTTGTATCCACTGTGAATTTAGAACAGTGAAGAGTAAGAGGTGACTTTATTGCAACCTTTAAGATCCTGGGGGGTCTTGACAGGGTGGATGTGGAGTGGATGTTTCCTCTTGTGGGAGGATCTAGAACTAGGGGTCACTGTTTAAAAATAAGGGGTCGCTCGCTTAAGACAGAGATGAGGAGAATATTTTTTTCTTTGAGGTTTGTGAGTTTTTGGAATTCTCTTCCTCAAAAGGCAGTGGAAGCAGCGTTTTTGAATATTTTTAAGGCAGAGCTAGGTAGATTCTTGATTAACAAGCGGGTCAAAGGTTATCGGGGAAGTCAGGAATGTGGAGTTTAGGTTACATTCAGATCAGCCATGAATTATTGAATGGCAGAGCAGGCTCGAGGGGCCGAGTGGCCTACTCCTAATTCATATCATTGCTGCTGTTAACAGTGGGTACTAAATGGAGAGAGCTGGATAATTGGACACGAGGTTGATTTCAAGCCAGAATGTGAGCAAATGAGTGGGGGCAGGGTAATTGTGAAATACACTCATTGGTCTAAAAACGATGGTATTTTAAATATCTGCACCTCAATTAACTGCTGTTGGTTCACAACCTGTCCAAACGGAGGACACAGATTGCCTTCTGGCAGACGAAGATTGAGAATCCTTTGGCCTGGCGATACATTTCAGGCAAGTGGCAGCGAGGGATTCCAAGAGGCTTGCAGAAGGCAAGGTACAGGGGTGGTGGAGGGAGGGGGTGAGATGTGCAGGGAAATGTTGTGGTTGGCAGGTCCAGGGCACTGGAGCTTCTAACTTAGCTGCCAGGTCTTGTTCTATCTCCAGAACTGTTGCTGCCTTGCAGTAAAACCATTGTAGTTCCTCCACTCAGGCCCCATTTAATACTACATCAGGATCCTACTGATATAATAGAACCACAATTTGCATTAAATTTATGAAACTCCCATCTGCATTAGGCAAGCATCACAACTACCCGCACGACCTTGCAGCTTAAACTATGGAATGGTTGAGCTCCGAGCGGGTATGTAACCTGCCCAGTTTTAACTGCCACCCCTCCCCGTTTACCTGGTGTATTGTTAAAATCAACCCCCAAAGTAATGATCAAGTACCTTTCTGCTGACAGTAATACATAACTTGCAGTGGTTGTGCTTGCAAATTGGACATTACACAGTCAGACCTAGGCTCGGAGCAACTATGTGGGCAACAATCAGCCATCCACATGAATTTACTCTCCCTCATTAGATTATATCACTTTTGCATGCAGCACAAGTGAAACATTGAAACACTGATGCTTGGTAGAAATGGTCCTGCCACACTCAAAACAATAATATGCAACTAGTTCTGAGCATTACTCTGATGCCCCATGCCATTTTAACAATTTCCAGTTTCCTGGCCCTAACCGCCTCCTCTTCACTGGGCCAATCCCCCCACACCTCCATTCCCCAGCAGGACAGTCTGAGGGCTTCTTCCTTGAACAGAGGCCCAAACAATCTCCATCCACCACCACTCTCCTCCATCTGGCTGAACTTGTTTTCTCATTGAGCAAATTCTCCTTTAACTTGTCTTACTTCCTCCAAATAAAAAGTGTGGCTATGGATTCACGCTCTCGTCTGGACCTAGAAAAATCGATTGACTTTGCTTCCAATTTCCACTCCTCTTTTACCTTCACATGGTCCATCTCCATTCCTTGACCCCTCTGTCTCCATTTCTGGTGACAGACTGTCTAGCAATATTCATTAGAAGCCGACCAATTCCCACACCCACCTCGACTACACCTCCTCACACCCTGCTTCCTGTAAGGACTCCATCCCATTCTCCTGGTTTCTCCGCCTCTGTTGCATCTGTTCAGATGTTGCCACCTTCCACAATGTCGCTTCTGACATGTTTTCCTTTTTCCTTAACCGAGGGTTCCCCCCATTGTGGTTGACAGGGCCCTCAACCGTGTCTGACCCATCTCCCGCACCTCTGCCCTCACCCCTTCCCCTCCCTCCCAGGACCTCTCCTCCCTCCCAGAACCATGATAGTGTCCCCCCCTGTCCTCACTTTTCACCCCACCAGCCTACACATTCAAAGGATCATCCTCCGCCATTTCCGCCAACTCTAGCATGATGCCACCACCAAACCCATCTTCCCCTCAGCCCCGCCCCGTCAACATTCCGTAGGGACCACTCCCTCCATGATACCATGGTCTACTCCTCTATCATGCCCAACACTTCACTCCCTTCCCATGGCACCTTTCCATGCAATTACGGGAGGTGTAACACCTGCCCCTTTATCTTCTCCCTCCGCACTTTCCAAGGCCCCAAACATTCATTTCAGGTGAAGCAGCGATTCACTTGCACTTCTTTCAATTTGGTCTACTGCATTCGCTGCTCACTATGTGGTCGCCTCGGCATTGTGGAGATTAAACACAGACTGGGTGACCGCTATGCAGAACACCTTCGCTCAGCCCACAGCATGACCCCAACCTTCCTGTCACTTGCCATTTCAATTGACCATCTTGCTGGCATGCCCACATTTCTGTCCTTGGCCTGCTGTAGTGTTTCAGTGAAGCCCAAAGCAAATTGGAGGAACAGCATTTTATCTTCCGGTTAGGCACTTTACAGCCTTCTGGACTTAACATTGGCTAGAACGTTACGCTCCCCCACCAGTGGATTTTCAGGTGGGCGGTGGGGGTGTGGAGTGTGAAATTCAAGGGACAGGATTCCCTCCGGGTTCCCACCTACGCCAACCATGCAGTGATTTTATGCTGGGGCGGGCAAGGCCTTGGATGGGAAGCCCACCCTTGCCCCATTCAAGGTCAATAATGGGGCACTGAAGGGCCTTTTCCAACTCAGTATCAATTTTTAGACTGGTGGGAGAATTGAGCTGGTGTGGGGGAAGGCCGAAAATTAAACAGAGTTACATCCTGGGTGGGAAGGGGGTGAGTTGTTTTTTTTTTGGGGGGGGGGGGGGGGGGGGGAGTGGGGAAGGGGGAGTGGGGAAGGGGGAGGAGGTGGAGCACTTCCCTCAGAAGCCCCCTTCTGAAGTTGGGCAACCCCCTCCTCCCCGTGGGTTCGGTGGCCTCTGGACTTCCTTCTCCCCTGGCCTCTCCCCCGAGACCCTGCCCACCAGGCCTTCCCTACCCTCCCCACCCTGGGACCCCCTGAATTTACCTGGGTCTCCACTCCCCGGACTTAGGCTCCGAAGTCCTCCTGAAGTTCCTCTTCTGTCCATTGCAGCGCTATTGCTGCAGGGGCTAGAGGGCCAATCAGATTGGCCGACAGCTCTCTAAGATGGGAATTCCTCCTGAGCGAGGGGCATAAGTCCCAGCCACAGCCACTTAACACTCATTCAAATGTGAAATGGCTGCTGGGCACTCTGAGTTGGCGGGGATGTGCTCCCCGTTGACTCTATCTGGCAGGAAGCGAGACCATGCCATCCGAAAAATTCAGGCCACTGAGTTCAACAACTTCACACCATGAACTCTGTCCCCCCATTTTGATTTTTTTTCCAAACCCCTCCCCCCACAAGTGCCAGTCTGTAACTTTGTCTCACGTTTTGCCTTCAGGAAGTGCTGACCCTTGTTCTGCTAATAGCACATTCTGCTAACTGACCTTTATGTCACTAATAACACCTGCCATTAGCCTTTAAGACTATCATTACCATTCCCTTTGTCTTGTGTCCATGACATCTTTGTCAAATCTCTCCTGAGCTCCCACCTATCCCTGACCTTCCATTTTGCTCCACCCCCTCTCTTCAACAGCATAATACCCATCACATTTCTACCCCTCTTCAGAGCTCTGAAAGAGAGTCATGCGGACTCGAAATGTTAACTCTGTTTCTCTCTCCACAGATGCTGCCAGACCTGCTGAGCTTTTCCAACATTTTATGTTTTTATATTAGTTCAGAGCATTGTCTGCACTGTAAGGGTCTTTGCTTATGGATGAAAATAAAATGAAAACAGCTAGAGAATGCTAATGAACATTTTCATAAGGCAATGCTGTTTAAGGGAGCTTATTAAATCTCAAAAGTCAATATAAAATTTGCTCAAGCTTTGTAACAGCAGGGACATCTTTGCTCAGGTAAATTGCAGATAGGCTCATAATCATTAGGCAGGGATTTTATCTCTGCTTTGTTATTCCAGAAACATTTGACTTGGGCCTCACTCATTAAATGCTAACTGTCACCTGATACACTGGAGCTGATCCAACTTTTCTTTTCGAGCAGAAGTTTTTTATTCCATAACTTCTATGAGATGTGTGAGAACTAACACTATCTGTGATATCTAACAAAGATTATCTTGAACTTCATAATGCAACTGGATAACCAGAGAACAATTTCAATTCTGTAATGTTGGATGCTGACCTCTCTCTGCTCCAAAAATAATTGATTGTGAAAAGCACTACACTCCCTGAATCTCCAAATGTCATCAACCATTTTTAAGCAATTGGATAGACCCAGTTTTAGAACGAATCTTGTTTTTCATTCCAGCCTTTATAATCCCCTTATGAAAGGATTAAGATACGAATAAAAGCTCAATTGCAATTCTTTATGTAGTATAAGGTAACCCGAGCTCGAGTACTGTAATAAGCAGTAAGCTTGAGGAGCAGCTCCTCATCTTTAAATTAGGTACTTTACAGCTTTCCTCACTCGACACTGAGTTCAACAATTTCAGATTGTAACCTCTGCTCCCATTTTTTTCCTTTTTCTTTGCATTTTTTTTTCATTTCCTCTTTTTTCCCCGCTTTTGGATGGCAACTGTTCATGATCCTGCCATTCACACCTCATCGAGACACATCTTTTGTTTCTTAACTTGTCCCATTGCCACTCCCTCTGGCTTTGCAATATTAACCGTTTGTTATTTTATCTCTCCTGCCTTCTACCTTATTACAGACCTTCCCATTTGTTCTTTTACACACTATCCCCCCATCCCACCCCGGCCCCCCCACCTCACCCTTACTTAAAACCTATTACACCTCTAACTTTTCTCAATTCTAATGAAAGAGCATTGACCTGAAACACCGGGCAGAATTTTGCCCTCGGATGGCGGGCGGGCAGCCGACCCCCGCCACCGAAACGGGGCACGCCGCCATTTTGAGTGGGTGGGCCAATTAAGGCCCGCCCAGCGGCCTGCCCGACAGGAAGCGCTATGCGCTATGCACTTCCTGTGCGGGGGGTGGAGGGAATCCCCATCTGTCAAAGTGCGCTCTTTCGCGCATGTGTGTGAAAGACCGCACTGCTCCCTGAGGCAAAGTCCTGTCCCAGGGAGATTCGTGAAAGGTAAGCAAAGTCTAAAAATAGAAAAATATTAAAATTAACATGTCCCCCTCATGTGACAATGTCACACGAGATGGGACATGTTAGTAATAAACAGAAACTTCATCCCGCCAGTGGATGAAGTTTCATGAATAATCTGGAGCCCGCTGGGGCTCCTGGCCTGCCCGCCAGCCTTTAAGCTTGGACGGGCAGGTCTTTAATTATCTTAACTAGCCTGTCAATGGCCTCAATTGGCCATTGACAGGTCGGCGGGCGGACAGCTGATTTTTCTGTCCACCCGCCTTCCTAAAAATTTAAAAGGGACCGGGATGACCTCGGGGATTCTTCCCGACGTCATCCCATGTCATTTTCCCCTCAGCGAGGGTGCCCCACTCCCAAATCGCCGAGGGGAAAATCCTGGCCACCATCTCTGTTTCTCTCTCCACAGATGCAGTCTGACCTCCTGAGCATTCCCAGGGTTTTCGGTTTTCATTTTAGATTTCCAGCACCTGCAGTACTTATAGTACAAAATCAAAAACTCTCAGGTTCTAAAATTGAATTACTTTGAATAAGAGTGGCCAACAAAAGCTGTAATTTATTCCAATATTCTGCATCTGTACGACAAAGCCAAAGAAAAGCTTTGCTCAGTAAATATAATCACAATTGTACAGAACACTGCACCAATAAACCTGTACCCATTACATCGATAATTGGAAACTACAATGCAGAAACTGCAGAAGCATTATTGGAAAATACACAAAAAAAAATTCACTAACTGGATTACAAATTAGCTATAATCCATTTACCTTATATAGCATTATGATGTTCCAAATTTTGGCATATGAATGAACTATGGCACATCAATCCAACTTTCATAAACTATTATCCTTTATTATGGCATGGGTAGGTGGTGACGTAGTGGTATTGTCACTGGACTAGTAACCCAGGGTAATGGGGACCGGGGTTCAAATCCCACCATGGCAGATGGCAGAAGTTGAATTAAATGGAAATCTGGAATTAAACCACAAAACTATTGTCGATTGTCGCAAAAACCCATTGGCTCACTAATGCACTTTAGGGAAGGGAATTTGCTGTCCTTACCCGGTCTGGCCTACATGTGACTCCAGCAATGTGGGGTTATCTGAAATCTGAAATGGCATAACAAGCCACTCGGTTGTATCAAATTGCTACAAGTCTATAAGGAATGGAACCATACGGAATATTCGGCATCAACTTAGGCACCGGAAATGACAACGACAAACTCATCCCTGTCGACCCTTCAAAGTCCTCCTTACTAACATCTAGAGGCTTCTGCCAAAATTGCGAGAACTGTCCCACAGACTAGTTAAGCAACAGCCTGACATAGTCATCCTCACAGAATCATACCTTACAGATAATGTCAATGGAAGGCAAAGATTCCCGTGAGCTGGTCTCCTCCTATTTGGTTGGTTTAGCCCATAAACATTGTCGGTTAAATCAACCACAACATTCTTCTTCTTACAATCTATTCAATTGATGAGGTGGTGCAGGCACCAGTTACAACGTTTATTAGGACCAAGTTAAAGTACATCCGTATGAAGTAAACATACTTGCATTACATTTGTGGTCGCAGTGGCCCAAAGCGGACTTTCTGCCAGCAGCTGAAGTATAGTTTTTAATATTGCCCTTTGGGTAGTAATACCCTAACCTTCTATTGGAGCTGCAGGTCCTGGTTCCACTGAGGGCCAGATGTCCACAGTGCACCACAACTGGTGCAGACACTTTGCCCTTCCAAGTTATTGGCCCCTCCTTCAGATTTGAAATGGAAAAGAACACCTGGGCATTCATTTGGATATTGAGATGTTTGCAATCTGGCCTTTAAATTTCTCCATGGCCTGTCTGATCCTATCAGACTTCAACCTCTTAAAACCCCTTCCTTTCACCTCATGGTTAGTGGCAGGGTCTTCAGCCTGCTGGGTCCTACCATCTGGACTTAACCTCCTAAGACTCACCATGACTCTCACTTCTTAAAAAAAAAAATGTCCTTAATATCCATCTCTTGGACCAAGCTTTTGGTCACCCCTTCTAATTGACCCTTTCCTGATTTGATGTCCACCTTTGATATGCTTTTCCCAGTGGCAGCTACTAATACCTTTTATTGCAAGAGAAATATAAGTTGTCTGTTCTTGCAGCCAATTTTACATTGCTGCACCTGTGTGTAATGTGGCTAATTCAGTCAATATTATTGCAAAATTCAGTTTATCAAGGTAGGACAAGGAAGGACAAGGAGCAATTCAGAGTCAAAATAATTAATTGGAGCAAGGCCAATTTCAGTGGAGTGAGAACAAATCTGGTCCGGGTAAACTGTAATCAAAGATTGGCAGACAAAATTGGAATGGCACAATGGGCCGCCTTTAAAGAGGAGATGGTCATGCGTACAGTCGATGTACATTCCCACAAGGGAGACAGGTAGGACAAACAAAGCCAGAGCTCCCTGGATGACAAAACAGATAGAGTAACAGGAAGCAGAAAAAAGGCGCATATGGCAGTTATCAGATTGATCATACAAGTGGGAACCAGGTTGAATATAGAAGGTTCAGAGGGAAAGTGAAAAAATAATGGAAGCAAAGAGCGAGCAGGGGAAAAGACTGGCAACTAACATAAAAGGGAATCCATAAGTCTACTATTGGCATATACATAGTAAAAAGGTGGTAAAAGGAAGGGTGGGGCTGATTAGGAACCTAAAAGGGGATTTATGCATGGAGACAGAGGGCATGGCTGAGGTACTAAATGAATACTTTGCATCTGTTTTTACCAAGGTAAAAGATGCTTCCCAAGTCATAGTAAAAGAGGATACAGTTGAAACACACAATGGGCTAGAAATTATGAAGGGAAGGTATTAGAAATGTTGGCCATACTTAAAATGTATAAGTCACCAGGGCCAGATGGGGTGTATCCAAGGATACTGAGGAAGTAAGGGTGGAAATTACGTAGGCACAGGCCGTGATCTTCCAACCCTCCTTAGATGCAGGGGTAGTGCCAGAGAACTGAAGAGTTACACTCTTGCTCAAAAAAAGTGTATAAAGATAAGTGTAACAACTATAGGGCAGTCAGTTTAACCTCTGTGGGGAAGCTTTTAGGAATATAGTCCAGGGCAAAATTAGATGTCACTTGGATCAACGTGAATTAATTATGGAAAAACAGCAGGGATTTGTTAAGGGCAAAACATGTTTAGCTAGCTTGATTGAGTTTTTTGATAAGGCAACAGAGAAGATTGATGAGGTAACGTGGGTATGTGGTGTACATGGATTTCGAAAAGGTGTTTGATAAAGTACCACATAAAAGGCTTGTCAGCAAGTTTAAAATCCATGTTTGCATCAGATTGGATGCAAAGTTGGCTGAGTGACAGGAAACAGTAGTGGTGACCAGTTGCTTTTCAGACTGGAGAAAGATGTGCAATGGGGTTCCCTAGATATCAGTACATAGACCGTTGCTTTTCTTGTTCTATGTTAATGGCTTAGACTTGACACACAAATCATGATTTCAAAATTTGCAGATGACAGAAAACTTGGAAGAATCGTGAACTGCGAGGAGGATAGTGATAGACTTCAAGAGGATATGGACAGGCAGGTGGAATGGGCAGACATGTGGCAGGTGAAATTTGATGCAGAGAAGTGTGAAGTGATACATTTTGCTAGGAAAAATAAGGTGAGGCAATATAAAATAAACTATGCAATGGGTGCAGGAGCAGTGCGACCTGGGTTAATGTGTGCACAAAATGTTGAACGTGGCAGGGCAGGGTGAGAAAGCAGTTAGGAAGGCATACAGGATCCTGTGCTTTATAAATAGAGGCATGGAGTAAAAAGCAAAGTTATGGTGAGCCTTTATAAAAAAATACTGGTTTGGCCTCAACTGTAGTATTCTGTCCAATTTTGAGTACCACATTTCAGGAAAGATATGAAGACATTAGAGAGGGCGCAGAAAAGATTTACACAAATGCTTCCAACGATGGCAGACTTCAGTAACAAGGGTAAATTGGAGAAGCTGGGGCTGTTGTCCTTCAGAAAGAGATGAATAGGATATTTGATAGAGGTGTTCAAAATCATGGGGGTTCTGAACAGAGTAGATAGGGAGAAACTGCTCCCATTGTTGAAAGGGTCAAAAACCAAAGGAGGCCAATTTAACGTGAATGGAAGAACTAGTAGCGACATGAGGATTTTTTTTTTTTAAACACAGAACGTGGTTAAGTTCTGGAAAGCAGATTCATTGGTGGCTTTCAAAAGGGTCTTAGATAATTACCTGAAGAGAAAAAACTCTGCAGGGCTATTGTGAAAGGGCAGGAGAGTGGGACTAGCTGAGAAGCTCTTGGAGAGAGCCAGCATGGACACAACTGGCTGAACAGTCCCCTTCTGTGCTGTAACCATTTTGTGATTCTAAAATAGTTACATCAGTAGCTCTAGAACGGCCCAGGGTATGAAAGCTAAATAATTGAGAATGGGCAGCAAAGCATATACAAAATGTTAAAAATAGCTGTTCCATGCACATGCGCTGTGAAACAGAATATTTTCCTATTTTTGTCACTCAGTATCAGCATCAAGCACTCCCAGGTGAGTTCTAGCTGGACCTCTGCCTCAGTCCTAGAACTACAGTACATTTCCATACCAACCACTTCTCTAACATTTTTGAAACAGATTGATAAATTGATAGACGTTTTGCATCATGTGGTTCCAGGGCCTACACCAAATAATCCCAAACAGTTTTAAAAAAAATTGTTCTTGGGATGGGAGTGATACGAGCAAGGTAGTATTATTTATCGTCTATTCCAAATTGCCCCTGAAGCATTAAGAGTCAACTATGTAAGCAGGACTGGCGTCACAAGTTGCCCAGATCAACTGAGGTGAAGCAGGTCCCTGCTCTGATTAGCAAGACGGTTCAATTTATTCAGGCAATTTTATAGCTTCATTTTAATTCAGTGCCAGCACAGAAGTTAGGAGAAAGAGCAGACTTCCGCCTCACCACTCAGAGATGGATTCAGAGCCAGAGCCAGTTTTATCCACATCAAGGCCACATTTGACTGAGTGTGGCATCAAGGGGCCCTAGCAAAACTGGATCCAATGGCAATCAGGGAAAACTCTCCACTGGTTGGAGTCATACCTAGCACAAAGGAAGATGGCTGTGGTTGTTGGAGGTCAGTCATCTCAGCTCCAGGACATCACTGCAGGAGTTCCTCAGGGTGGTGTTCTCGGCCCAACCATCTTCAGCTGCTTCATCAATGACCTTCCTTCCAGCATTAGGTCAGAAGTGGGGATGTTCACTGATGTTTGCACAATGTTCAGCACCATTCGCAGCTTCTCAGATACTGAAGCAGTTCATGTCTAAATGCAACAAGACCTGGCTAATATCCAGGCTTGGGCTGACAAGTGGCAAGTAACATTCATGCCACGTAAGTGTCAGGCAATGACCACCTCCAACAAGAGAGAATCCAACCATCACCCCTTGATGTTCAATGGCATTATCATCACTGAATCCCCCAATGTCAACATCCTGGGAGTTAGCTGTGTGTGTATCCACAGGTCCCTGAAGGTTGTCGCTTAGCCCTATTGCTTGCTGCTTATGCTGTTTGGCATGCAAGTAGTCCTGTGTTACAGCTTCACCAGCTTGACATCTCATTTTTAGGTATACTTGGTGCTGCTCCTGGCATGCCCTCCTGCACACTTCATTGAACCAGGGTTGATCCCCTAGCTTGATGGCAGTGGTAGAGTAGGGGATATGCTAGGCCATGAGTTACAGATTGTGTTTGAGTACAATTCTGCGGTTGATGGCCCACATCTCGTAATGGATGCCCAGTCTTGAGTTGCTAGATCTGTTTGAAATCTACGCCATTTAGCACGGTGGTAATGCCACACAATATGATGGAGGGTATCCTCAATGTGAAGGCAGGACTTCGTCTCCACAGCAACTGTGCAGTGGTCACCCCTGCCGACACATGGACAGATGCATATGCAGCAAGCAGGTTGGTGAGGATGAGGTCAAGTATGTTTTGTCCTCTTGTTGGTTCCCTCACCACCTGCCAACGACCCAGTCTAGCAACTATGTCCTTTAGGACTCAGCCAGCTCAGTCAGCAGTGATGCTACCAAGCCGTTCTTGGTGATGGACATTGAAGTCCCCCACGCAGAGTACATTCTGTGCCCATGCCACCCTCAGAGCCTCCTACAAGTGGTGTTCGACATGGAGGAGCACTGATTCATCAGCTGTGGGAGGGTGGTACATGGTAATCTACAGGATGTTTCCTTCCCCATGTTTGACCTGATGCCATGAGATTTCATTGGGTCCGGAGTCAATGTTGAGGACTCCCAGGGCAACTCCCTCCCACCTGTATACCACTGTGCCGCCACCTCTGCCAGGTCTGTCCTGCCGGTGGGGGGACAGGACATACCCAGGGATGGTGATGGTGGTGTCTGGGACATTATCTGTAAAATATGATTCCGTGAGGATGACTGTGTCAGGCTATTGCTTGACTAGTCTGCGAGACAGTTCTCCCAATTTTGGCACTAGCCCCAAGATTTTAGTAAGGAGGGTTGACAGGGCTAAGATTGCCATTGTCGTTTCTGGTGCCTAGGTCAACCGTCTGGATTCATTCCTTTCATGTGACTTTGTAGCGGTTTGATATAACTGAGTGGCTTGCTAGGCCATTTCAGAGGGCATTTAAAAGTCAACCACATTGCTGTGGGTCTGCAGTCACATGTAGGCCAGACCAGGTAAGGACGACAGATTTCCTTCCCTAAAGCACATTAGTGAACCAGATGAGGTTTTTTTTACACAATCAACAATGGTTTCATGGTCATCAGGTTTTTATTGAATTCAAATTCCATCATCTGCCCTGCTGCCTAACCTAGGTCCCCAGAGCATTACCCTGGGTCTCTAGGTTACTAGTCCAGCGATAATACCACTATGCCATCACCTCCCCTTGATAATAGTCGATTGTGGTAGTGGCCTCCAGTATTAGATACTATATGGTACCCTGTACCAGATGTGGGGTCACCTGACCTGGGAGCTGAAAGTCAGATTGCACATGTTGGAGCTTGTCTTAACAGAATTCAGTTATTGCAGATATGTGTTTAGGTTAGAAAAATGTTGGTTCAGCAACAATGTCAACAGCCTGTATGCCTCATTGAAACAAAAAACAAGACATGGTGTCAGAAGTAAACTAAACAACAATGGAGGTTCTGAAACCAGTTTGGAGGGAAAGCTGACCGAAAACTGGAGGTGTCTCCGGCAGCGATCCGAGCTGTACCTCACAGCGACAGCTAAAAAAACACCCTCAGGTACAGTCTTCCACCTCTTTTCACAAAGCGGGAAAGAAGCCTTAGAAATCTATAACACATTCACATTTGAAAGTATTGAGAAACGAAATGACTTGAAAGAAATAATGGAAAAATTCGAAGCCTACTGCAGCCCTTAAAAAAATTATGTATGAAAGATACCAATTTTTTTATGTGCATGCAAGGCAGTGACAACACTAGTCAGTACGTAACTGAGCTGAGAAAATGAACTAAATCGTGTGAATTTGGAGAGCTTGAAGAATCACTCATCCAAGATAGAATAATTTGCAGAATCGCAAATGACACTCAGAACGGCTTTTGAGAGAAGTTGATCTCATGCTGGAGAAAGCAATAAATATCTGCAGAGCAGCAGAGACAACGAAATGCCAGACTAAACAGATGACAGGAGATGATAAGCCGCACATGGTCAAGCAGTTAGATGCAGTTAAACAGAAACAGCCCGGGAAAGAACAAATAGAATGTAAAAATAACAAAACTGCTATTTAAATGTAACCAATGCGGAACAGAGCATTTACCATGTAGTTATCCAGCCTATGGAAAGCAGTGTAAGAACTGTGATAAACTAAATCACTTCGCTAGGATGTTTCAATCGAAGAAAGGGCACAAAATTGGCAGACACTGAAGCTGAACATTTTGTTGGTGCAGTAACAAAAAATTCCAAAAAAGAAGAATGGAAGGTTGATTTAATAATTGCCAACATAATGAATTTCAAGCTTGACACAGGTGCACAAATATCATTCCCATAAGCTTGTATTGTAAGATAAGCAAAGACAAACAGCTAACTGAAAAAAAAGTGAAGCTGTCCAGTTATACAGGTGAAAAAATTGTTGTAGAAGGCAAGAGCACACTTAAAGTAACTACAAAAATCAGTCTCAAGCACTTCCATTCATGGTGGTGAAAACTGATGCAAAACACATTCTTGGAATCAAAGCTTGTGAAAATCTGAAGCTAATCAAGAGAATAATGACTGTCACCACTGATGACATCCTGAGCGAGTATAAAGATGTGTTCCAGGGGATTGGCTGCCTAAAAGGAGAACACACCATCAGGATCGACAAAACCGTGACACCCAAAATACACCCACCCAGGAAAATACCATTAATGCTGAGAGATCAAATGAAAGCGGAGTTGGACAGAATGGAGAAACTTCACATCAAGAAAATTGAAGAACTGACAAAGTGGGTTAATCCAATTGGAACTGTAGAAAAATCAGATGGGAATCTGCGAGCCTGTCTGGATCCCAGAGACCTAAACCAGGCGGCACAAAGACAGCATTACCAGCGGCCCTCAGTAGAAGAGATCATGTGTAAGCTAGCTGATGTAAAATACTATTCAGCCTTGGATGTGAGTTCAGGCTTCTAGCAGGTCAAGCTGGATAAACGCAGCTCCTATCTCTGTACCTTCAACACACCATACGTGCGATACAGATTTTTACGCTTACCTTTTGGTATTAATTCAGCTCCAGAGGTGTTCCACAGAACAGTGGAGCAGCTGTTTGAAGGGTTAGAGGGTGTGGGAACCTATATCGACGATGTGCTGGTCGGGGGAGCCTCATGAGAAGAACATGACCACAGACTGAGGCAGGTTCTGGACAGAGCTAGAGAAAGAAACCTCAGGTTGTAGAAGGAAAAGTGCAAAATAGGTTTTCATGAAATCAAGTGCTTGGGACATGTTCTAACAAGTGAGGGGCTGAAGCCGGACCAGAGTAAAATCGAAGCAGTCATGAACATGCCACCCCCAGAGTGTAAGAAAGACTTGGAGAGGTTTTTGGGAATGGTGACCTATCTTGGGAAATTCATTCTGAACATGTCAGACCTGACAGCACCTCTCAGAGAACTACAAAATGATGTGGAATGGCACTGGGAACAAAGTCACCAGGAAGCCTTGACCAGTCTGAAGAGAGCACTGACCCAGGCACCAGTGTTAAAGTATTAAGATGTCAGTGAATTGGTCAGGATTTCAGTGGGCACTTCAAAGACTGGCCTGGGAGCTGTCCTCTTGCAAAATGAGGCACCAGTGGCATACGCTTTAAAGGCAATGACTGAAACACGGTAGCAGTATGCCTAAATAGAGAAAGAAATGCTAGCAATTGTGTTTGTCCTAGAACGCTTCCACCAGTTTGTCTATGGCAAAGATGTAGAGTCTGATTATTAGCCTTTGGAAGCTATACTTAAAAGGCCCCTGAACTGTGCAGTGAAATAGTGAATGTGTGTGCAGTGTGCCAAAAGTACAGTAAATCACAACAAAAAAGAACCACTTCAACCACACAGTGTTCCAGAGAGGCCCTGGCAGAAAATTGGAGAGGACTTGTTCATATTTGACAACAGTGAGTACCTACGAGCAGTAGATTATTACTCAAAGTTTTTTAAGTCAGTGCTGCTGAGAAATGATAGTAAGAGCAGCACTGTAATAAATCATTCAAATCAATTTTTGTTCGCCACAGAATACCTGAAGTGCTCATCTCAGATAACAGTTCACAATTCTCAGGCACTGAGTTTCGCAAATTTGCACAAGACTGAGAGTTTTGCCAAACTACACCAAGTCCCAAATATCCACAATCCAACGGAATGGTGGAACGTACTGTGCAGACCTTAAAACACCTGTTGAAGGTGGCAAAGGCAGGTGGAAGAGACCCCTACCTGGCTCTGCTGGATTTCAGGAATACTCCATTAGACGCCATTGGATTATCTCAAGCGCAGCTCCTTATGGGGAGAAGACTAAGAATTAAGCTTCCAACTGCACCCCAACTGTTATTTCCACAGCCAGTGAGCTACAGTGTGCAGGACCTGCTCAAACTGAGACAGCAGAAACAGAAACAGTACTTTGATCTCTGCCCGACCTCTGCCTGACCTGAACATGGGAGAGGCAGTGAGGATTCAGCATGAAGGGATCTGGAATCCTGCTGTTTCACAGGAATCACAGGGGAACCAAGGTCTTACATAATGCAGACTCCAGACAGACAACAGAACAGGAGAAGCCAGAAATTCTTACAGAAAACAAATGAAACATAACCCTGCTCTGAAAGTGTAGCTGAAGATCAAAAACCAGAATGCACCAGTGAAGCAACAGATAACCAGACAAAGCCTGAGAGTCCTGAAAACTATCCCAGGAGTGATGGTCAGAGAGCTGGAGAAGGCCCCTTGTCCTTCAAAATCACCCCGGCACCATTCAGAACATCCAGTGGAAGAATGTGAAAAAAACCACAGAGATACAGAGATGAGTAAAAGACAAAACAGACTGATCAAAACAGAAGGAGAAAGAATAGATAAGAGACTTGTGTACTTGAGTTGTATAAAAGTTTTTTTTTAAAAGGGAAATGTCATAATAATAGTTGATTGTGGCAGTGGACTCCAGTATTAGATGCTATACGGTACTCTGTACTAGATATGGGGTCACCTGACCTGGGATTGACGGTCAGTTAGCACATGTTGGAGCCCTGTCTTGATAGAGTTCAGTTACTGCAGATGTGTGTTTATGTTAGGAAAACGTGTTATCAATAAAGTTAGCTCAGCTACAATGTTGACAGCCTGTGTGCATCATTGAACCAAAAAACAAGACACATAGCAGATGAAATTAAACACAGAAAAATTAGATGATGCATTTTGGAAGGAAAATTGTGGAGAGGTAAATATTAATTAAATGGTACAATTTTAAAAGGAGTGCAGGAACAGCGATAACTGAGATCACATGCATAAATCTTTAGAGGTGCAAGATAAGTTGCGAAGGCTGTTAAAAGAGGCATAGAAAACAAACACGAGATGTTTATGGTAAACACTTATAAACCAGTGGTTAGGCCTCAGCTAAATAATTGTGTTTAATTCTGGGCACAAGACTTCAAGGAGGATGTCAAGGCCTTCGAGAGGGTACAGATGGGATTTACCATAATGGCACTAGAGATGATGAACTTCAGTTATGTGAAGAAACTAGAAAAACTGTGACTGAGTTATTTTCCTTAGAGCAGAGGAGGTTAAGGGATGATTTAAGAGAGGTGTTCAAAACAATATGGAACCATTTTGATAGAGTAGATGAAGCAACATTGTTTCCACTGCAGAATGGTCAGTAACCAGGGGACACAGGTTTAAGATAATTGGCAAAATATCCAGAGGGGAAAACTTAACTTTTTTTCCCCCCAACACAGCCGGTTATGATGACCTGGAACGCATACTTGGAATGGTGGAGTTACAATAGTAACTTTCATAAGGGAATTGGATATATACTTGAAAAGGAGATATTGCAGGATCATTAGAGATTGGGACTGGATAACTGGATAGCTGTTTCAAAAACAGCAGTCATAATGGGCTGGATGGCCTTATACTATGTTCTATGATTCTGCAAAGAGCCCAGAGTTGAAACAAGAATATTAAACAATTGCACAACAGTTTATTAAGATATCTGTTCGCATATGTTCAATTCTCTTACAGTATATCATTGTTTTTCGCATTAGCTCTACAAACAGCTTTGAAGCTATTAGGGCACAGTTACTGTCAAATCGCATCTATTCTCTTGTATTAATTTGCATTACCTTTTTCAGAGTAAGCTTTGTGTATTGTGTATCAATGGCCTGTTAGACTCAAATCAGCAAAATATCATCAACAATTGCACCACATTCTGAATAATTTCCTAATGCACTGGAGTGGGACTAACTCCTGCTGTTGTAAACCAGCTTCCTTTACAGCCCATGATGATAGAATGAAGAGGCAAGTGCTCTGCAGTGCCACTGTCTGGCGGCGCTAAATCATGCGGAACCTAAACTCAAATTGGATTACTCAGATAGGTTGACCATAAATGAAAAGTAAAACTAGAAGCAAATAAATCATACAAATGCTTCAATATTTTGTATTTATAGTGTGCTCCTCACATCTTGCAGATGCAGTAATTTAGTTAAAAAATGTTGAAAATTCAGGAAAAATTAAAACAGTTTTAGAGTGGCATGATATGCAATGCTTCACTATCACATTGCATGCACCAAAGTAAACATTCTTAAATTTCAGAATTTCTTTTGCAAACATCAGTGCTTCATGTAAATCAGTATGATGCTCTTTGATGGAATTGTCGGTGTGCTTTAGTGGCCAGCAACTGAGATCTATTCAAAGGTTTTATTTGCCTGCAATAACAACCAGCAGGTAGGACAATTTTTCCTGATGAAGAAACAATTGCCTATTGTCTGTAGACTTTCCACCCAAACCTGATTCAACAATAAAAAAGGCAAAACAAAAACAAAATACCCCCCACCCCCCGACCTTAAACCAGCTTATATTTCACCCCTCTCCTAACTTCACTCAGTTCTGTTGAAGGGTCATGTGGACTCGAAACGTCAACTCTTTTCTTCTCCGCCGATGCTGCCAGACCTGCTGAGTTTTTCCAGGTAATTTTGTTTTTGTTTTGGATTTCCAGCATCCGCAGTAGTTTTTTTGTTTTTAATAAAAAAGGCAAAATAGGCAAGTCAGCTGCCTTTTTATTATAAACAAGGGCTGGAATAACTGGACATCAGTTGTGCGTTTGTGTTTTAATGAAGCCACATTTTTTATTCTTGTCTGCACTTTGCTAGCAGACCTTCCCTTTCAATCACTTCTGTCGAAGAATGTCTGTATATTTTCTTTAAGGCCATACTGTCAGCAGACTGTAACAATTCCAGGATCTTATTGTGGCGCCAAGCAGGCTTGATGGCACAAATGGCCTACTCCTGCTCCTATTTCTTATGTTCTTATGTAAGCACTGTTAGTGTAAAATAAATAAAAGAATCAACATCTCTGGCTGCCATGTAGCCAGCCAACTGGAATCACTCGTTATTGTTCTCACACTGCCAGAAAAAACAGTTCAGTGAATAGGAATTGAAGTGCTTGAATTCTTCTGCTAAACCCAAACAGATTCCACCTCAAACATTTTTTTAATACCAGTAGGAGCAAGCAGGAGCAGAGAAATCTACTGGGTGCGCTAGATGGGTAAGAAGCTTTTTCCAAGGGTTACCGATGAGGGAGACAGGCATGTTAGAACATCAGAATAATTGCCTGAATACCAAGGAAAAATAGTCACTTCAAAAACTGTACCAACTGAAGAAGTGACAATTTCCAGCATGCAACAACAGCAAAGGGTGAAACACAAACTAGAGATGCAAAATCATATAATCTGTGAATATTTTTTAAAACAACATTCATAAAACAAAAAAGATATTATTGGTGGAATTTAATAGAATCCTTTATGAAGAATATATAAATAGAGACTAGTTCTTCTGTAAGATGATTGAATAAAAAGAAATTGTGAAAACAGACAGGTTTAGAAATGGTTTTTTGTTTCAAACCACATAGTACACTTCCACTTAATTGGCTGGAGGTTTAATGATTTGGAATAGTTTTTTTTAAATTTGTACCACATCCAACTGACAGCTGCATTCCTGATGGTATCCTCATCATAGCCTTCTCACATACAATTTTTTAAATTCTAAATCCAAAACAAAATACTTAAAAAATGAACACTTAGAGCTTTATTTGAATATGCAAACTCAAAGAACATAAAAGTCAGGGGTGAGAAAAGTCATTTAACATTAACAATTTATATCTATTTAGCACCTTTAACATAAATGTCTCAAGGCATTTCACAGAAGCAGTAAATGGCATAACAAAGTCATGACCAAAAGCATAGTCAAACAGCTAGGTTTTAAGGAGTGTCTTAAAAGGAAGAAAGAGAGGTAGAGAAGCAGAGAGATTTTGAGAGGGAATTCCAGTTAGGACCTAAGCAGTTGAAAGCATGGGCCACCTATGATGGAGTGGGATGTTCAAGAGGCCAGAATTAAAGGAACACAGTGACTGTAGGAAATTGCAAAGGAGGGCTGAGGTGATGGAGGGATTTGAAAACAAGGGTGATAATTTTAATGTTGAGGCTTTGCTTAATTGGGAGCCTATGTGGTTAGGGAGCACAGGGACGATGAATGAACTGAACTTTATGTAAGTAAGGACATTGGCAGCAGGGTTTTGTTGATCTCATGTTTAGAGGGTAGAATGTGGGAAGCCAGCCATTTAGCTCACATCAAAGTTCATCACTCTTAACTAAATTTTCTTTTCCTCTGTGTTTTGCAGATTTTCCCTGATGGTTAAACAATCAGCCACTTAAATACATTAGACCTATTGCTAGATGACAACAGTTGCACAAACACATGGCAATGTTCACTACTCTCAAGACGTCTGAGGAATTTCCAAGCCATTTGACCGTATGTTGTTCCACAGTAGTGGGGTTATCCGCACAGACACTTCTGGTAACCATAGAGAAGGAAGCTAGAACTATCAAGACAAATTATTTTTTCAGTTAAAGATCCAAGACCTGCTTTTTAGATCCAGAAGCCACTGCTTAAAGCGTAACTACCAAGGTTATGGTGTTGTCATGAAAGTATAATAATTTTCACAATATTTTTCAGGTTTATTGTGAAGTAGGTTTATGGGGGTAAGTATTGTTGGGTGGGTGTGTGACTTCATTACATTTATAGTCAAGTAGACTGCAAGTTTAAATCATCAAAAGAAGCTGGGTACTTGACATGCTAATGAGTAAACATGGATGCTGGCTCATCATGGAAAGTGTGAAGGGAATTTGCATTTTTAGATAAATGAAGGGATATTTGGATTTCAAAGGGATCTCAGTCTGTTTACAACTAACCAGATAAGCAAGGCTAAGGAATGTGTTTATTTTACCCAAGGGTTACTGGGAACAGTGACAACATAAAAGTTTTTATATTGTGAAGAAGATACAGTTTCAAAGACATATGAAACAATAGAACTTACATATTAAAAAGAGAGAAACATATATAAAGGAGAATGAAGAGCTACTTGAAAAGAGGCGGCCATGTAAGATCTAACAGGGGCGTGTGAAATAGCCTTAATGAAGCTTCCAGCTGTCTAAGTCTGCTATCTAAAGAAATAGAAACTGAGGAAAAGCCATTTGGAATTCCATTGTCCAGGGTATTGTATTAACTTGCTGGGTTTGTTTTAAATCTAAAATCTATTTTTGGACATTGCCTTAAAGGAAGTATAACTGAGAGTCAGGTTAATTAGGAATTATAGGAGTTATTGTAACAGCAATTGTAGTCTTATGTATGTGCTTGACATCTTTTATTTTATTAATAAATATTTGAATTTTTAAAAATCTCTAAAGGTCATAGTGGACTTATTACTTCTGAATTCAGTGCACACATATCGTAATAAATACAAAATGCAAAATCATTGTGATAGCGTGACCAAGTTTCCCTTGTGGCTTTGGTCTGCCTAGTGCACATCAGCTGCCGCGTCATAACAATGTGTTGCATTTCAAAATATTAGTATTCATTTTTTGCTAATATTAGAGTTTATCTAACTAAGGATGACAATCTGTATAATTAGACTCCACACCAAACATTGTGAAATAATCAGGTTCCAGATATGTATAATTGTTGAGGACATGCATGAGTAAAAGTTTTTTTTTTGATTCTCTATAGCTTAATCCTGTTTGAAAATGGCAATTTTGACAACTTGTTTTCAACAGAAATATTATTTAAAGCAATAGCTGTTGTTCTATTTGACATTGTTTTCTACTGAAATGGTGCTCAGTCTGGATTTACAACTTTCACCGATTTCTTTTTGTTAAATCTATAAAAAAAAGCACAACAGTGGCAGATGGAACTCAATACAGCCAAGTGCAAGGTTACGCACATTGCAAGGGAAAATGAATGTCACATGTAGACTGTGGATGGTTTAGAACTAATTGAAAGAGATCTGTGGGCAACAGACAAAGCTTAGCATGCCAAGTCCTTGAAGAGCAGCAATAAAAAAAGTGGTGAATGCTGAACTGTATTGCCAAATCAGTAAAACACGCTGTGGTGCTAAATCTGTACAGTGCTCGGATCAGAATGCATTTTGTCCAGTTTTGGTCATTGAGGTACAAGGGAAACATTCACACCCTGCAGGTGGTATGGAGAAGAATCACAAGGCCGAAGTGTAGGATCAGATTGTGAAGTTGAGAAATTAGGACCTTTAGTTGACTAATGGAATAATTAGAGCAGATATATAAAATATTGCATGATACAGAGGTAGTAACCCATGACAGTAAGAATAGGGAGTATTAGTCAAGATAGATGAAAAGCCAATTTAGGATTGATGAGAGCAAGAATTATTTTACAATAAAAATAACCAATATTCAAAACAGTTTTCTGGTAAGAAAGTGAAGGTGAAAATCTTAGATTCATTCAAGATCCAGTTGGGCGATGTGTTGGCTGAGAGGGGAGGGCGACGAGGTGGCAAACTACTTTTTCCCCTAAACAGGTCAATTAAGAAGGCCTCTCGCAATTTGTATTTAGCTTATGGTGATGTGATCAACCAACTTTCATTCTCGGCTACTCTATGCTCGCTGATCTACTGAGTATCAATACTGAATGAACGATCATACAGAATGAATAATATTGCTGAGCATAAACCAATGAGGAAAATTGAGAGCAATCCAATCAATCAAACAGTTGCCATTCGTCAAAACTGAAAAAGTCTCAACCTGCACAGGAGGCTAATGTCTTGCATCACTGCCATGGAAATGTACGTCTTTCAGAAGTTTCTTGCATTTCATTTGGAATCCACAAGACATGTGCATTTGATCCCATACCAAGATAACTTGAACACAATAGCTGGAGTCTATGCTGAGCAATTCTGGTTTACTAGAAACATGACACATAAGAGAAACCAATTTTATTGTCTTTTAAACCCACTATCACATTTGCAGATCATTTGCACCAATGTTCTAAAATGTATTTGGGCACATGGCATTTCTACAAGCTCCTCTACTCTATCCTCTTTAGTATCCATTCCTCTTCCTTAATGAAGGACCTGAAGTTTCTTGGGTTTTCAGTTTAGTTGCTAAACATCTGAGCTTTGCAAGGGATACTGAAACAGGTGGTGGCCTTGCCAAAATGTAATTGCAGATGGTACTATTTTAAAAAGGGGTGTTAAAATGCAGGGCACTATGTTAGGAAGCGTGAGGCATAGAAAGAAGCTGGCACCAAACATCGTAGAACAGATTTCTCAAGTTACAACATATATAAGAAGCAACATATATAAGCAACACCAAGAAGGGTAGTCCAGATGTAAAAGGTTTCAGGCCTCTAAATCACTGCTGTTTTCTTGCTTAATTTTCATTCATGCTCTTTATTTTGAATGACACAAAAGTACTCAAACTTGGCATCTGGTTATTCCATAAATTGGACATCAGCATAAGGATGATATTAGGGCTAAAGTACTTTGAGGGTCCTTAAAATTGTACTTTTTGGTCCAGTTCTTCTTTCTAACCTCTGAATGTTCTCAGGAGAATGGGAAATTATAGGTGTTACAAGAAGCAACCTGCTGCCGTCATCCCTGGTCCTACCAGGCAATTTCTCCATTAGCCTTTTTACAGCTTTATCCAATAGTGACTCAGAATTAATTACAAGCTACAGTGAACAAAAGGTTCAGTGTATTGTCGATAATGGCCCAGATTTTGTGGTCAGCATTGAAGAAATAGTGCTAGCCACTCGTTACACTTGCCCACAGACTTTCCATGGCTCTTTGCATTGGAAGTTGCGGTGTTTGAAATCCAAAACTCGCCTCATTCCTGGGTTGAAGGGCTCACCCCATGAAGAAAGGTTGAAGAGGTTAGGCCTATACCCATTGGAGTTTAAAAGAACGAGGGATGATCTTGTTGGAACACACAAGAACCTGAGGGGACTTTATAGGGCAGATACCAGAAGGATGTTTCCCACTTGTAGGGGAGACTAGAACTAGGAGACACGGTTTAAGAATAAGAGGTCTCCCTTTTAAAACTGAGATGAGGAGATTTTATTTTATCTCAGAGGGTCATTAGTATGTGGAATTCTCTTCCTCAGACAGCAGTGGAGGCTGGGTCATTGAATTTATTTAAGGCAGAGTTAGGTAGATTTTTGATAGACAAAGGAGTCAAGGGTTAAGGGGGGCAGACAGGAAAGTGGAATTGAGACCACAGCCAGATTAGCCATGATCATATTGAATAGTAGGGCAGGCTCAAAGGGTCCAATAGCCTACTCCTGCTCCTATGTAAAATAATGCAGCAGCCTCAACAGGGGACCTGCATGAGCAGAGAAAGCAACTGAGCATCTCCTTAACCAATTAGATTGATGAGTGGCTAATGAAGCAGGCAGAGTGTAAACCAGGAATTGCAACCCAGAAGGAAAAAGCAGTAAAAACTCAGAAATAAGAAGACTGGTCCTAACTGGTCTTGTATACCTTAAAATGGAACACCAGTAAAAACTGGGAAATAAGGGTATGGGTCTGAAATGTTTTTTCCTTCTGGGAAGTTAGAGGACAGAATTTAATGCCCTTTTGCATAGTGATTTTGGTGGTGGGAGGCAATTAATCAAGTGGAAGGGGACCCTGTCGCCTTCCCACTTCCACCCCAACTAAGCCCGTGGCAGAAGGCCTGTGGATGTCCCGTCACCAATTGAGGCCGGTACATGGGTAATTAATGCCCAATTAAGGGCCTCATCCCACTGCTGCTGGGCAAAATGCTCACCATACAGGGAGCACAACAAACAAATCTGTACAGTGTTGCTTGCGGGTTTCCGTTGGGGAGGGGTGGTGGTTCCCTCATTCAAAGGCACTCAGTGCCTGATCAAGAGACCCGCTAAGAGCCACCCCCTTGCCCATGCTGCCAACTCCCCTCCCTCACAGCCACCACCCCACGACTGCCTTTCCCGCCATCACTCACTCGCGGCTTGAGGATCCAGCAATGAACCTGTTCTTGAAAGGTGTCATACAGCAGTCACCACTTCCCCAGCTCTCATTAGCTGAGCAACTCTCAGCGGATGGGACTTCCACCCTGGGGTCCTTGATCTTGGGGAAAGCCTGCCACTATCCAGTTAAGTGCCAGAACTTCAGCAAGCTTTTCCTCAAAGGGGCAATATGGGGCTCTTGCTGCCTCTCCAGCAGCAGACGAGACCTGATCATCCCCATTAACTACAAATCATGCACAGAAAGCAAAATAGAGAGAAGGAAAGATGGGATTAAGAGAGCGATAAAACAGAAAGTAGTGAAAACTTGATTTTCTTAAAAATCCAACAACAATTAAAATCTGAAGGGATGAGACTCCACATGGTAAAGTTAATTTCCAGTGACACAGTTGTTTGCCAGCCATCAACACTTAGCATGCCATTAAAAATTGACTTGAACCTTAAATGGGGAAGCTATAACTTTTTCTAGTGAGTTTAGTAAGTATCAATCATGTAAGTATAGCCACATGCACTCCATGTGATTCAGTGCCGATTCTCTCTGCAAGAACAGAGCAGTTTCCAGAAGAGCAGGGCAACTCGCACAGCAACTTTATGGTTTCCATGTTTAACTGAACATGTGCAGTTTCCCGAAGTTGCTGTCCAATTTACACTTTAATAACAATGAATCACACAGTTCCTTTACTGGAAAATCTGAGCTTTTGCAAATTACCCGTACTTTCTGTACCCATCGTCAATCAAGGGAATAAACAGACCACCATGTACCTTATAGAAATAAACTGTTTACATGGTTCCCAAGATTCTGCTATGTATTGTCTTTTTTGAAGTGCAAGGTATGTCAGCTTCTGACTTCAGCACAAACTCCCAAAGGAGTCCAGGATGATAAAATTCAATTTGAAACAAGATCTTTGTTGACTAGGCGAGTGAAAAATACACTAGCACAGCAAAACCTGTTTAAAAATAGATTTTTCCAACCAGATCACAAAATAAAAAGCAAAAAAGTGTTCTAGAACCTCAACCTCATTGGGACTTCACCTATCGCATTAATTCCATAGGTACAAAAGTTGGTACACAAGGATAAGCTTGTCTTCAGATCAGCATATTCACACAAAATCAAAAGAAACACTATATTAATATGATGTAATTATAAATTTCATCATTGTGGCAGGCAAACAAATTCAATTCTGCTACAAGCTCTGAAAATAGATGTGCCAGAATCAACACACAAAGGTTACCCAATTCTACACTGCCAAGAATTCTCTCCGATGACAGATGCAAAACTAAAATGTATCTGCTTTTAAAGTTTCTTTTCTAGCATTATTTCACTTATTTGTACTCTTGGCACCAACTAACACGAGAAAAAGTGCTGCCAGGAAATCCTGAAAAAACAGTCTATAACGGCCCTTAGGAATAGGCTATAAGTACACTCAGAGGTTTCTGATACATTTCAGCAGATTGTTGTTGGGTGTGAGTGTAACAGCTTTATGAAACAAGAGGGAGCAGTCACCATATATCATAAAGCCAATAGTATAGGTCTTCGCACTATATGAAGGCAGGTCAAACACTCTAGACAATCCATAATAATGGTTGCAATTTTCAGAGGAATACAAAGAACAGTTCTCATGTCCAGTGGACAGTTCTTATCGTTTATTATATTTATCAGATTGTGTTAATAATTCTGCCTTGAGGTACCATTGTTTTTTGTGCCATGGCACAATTTGTCTTCCATTGCAGAATGAATCCCGTATTCGATGTAGGTGATGGGGCAACATGGATAGAAGTTACAAACCTAACAGTGTATAGCATGATATGACTAGAATTATAACAATTGCAAGTGTTCTTGCAGTTGCAGAGTGGAATATTATAGGCATTCTGTACGCTGTGTTTCTGCAGAGGTAAATCAACTCTTTTCACTCTTGTGAAAAAGATAAAAGTTATGCATGGCACTTACATTTTATTGTAATTTAGTCACCAGCATAAAGGCATGTTTTAAAGTGAAGTGCTGGATTCAACAACAATGATAGTTAGCCACAAATGCATAAGATTTCACAATGTGCATTAATGTATATTAAGTTTACCAATAATCTGCAAGACCACATGGAATACACAAGTAAACAGAATGTATTAAGTCATCAAACCAATAGTTGTGTATCTGATACTTCACAAATACCTCATGTAAATACTGTTTGCCCAAATATCACAGAGTTTTAGAAATAGTGATTGTAATTCTCAGCAAATCTATAATGCAGCAACCCTTTTATCTGCTGAGCTCAAGCATGAAAAACAGTCGACTGTGATTAGCCTGATTTCCCTGGAGCATCTGCTTGTGTTGCTATGGAGACTGAACATCTATTGCTAAGTATTAATCTTTGCTTAGACTCCCATTTCCATAGCAGCAGACATCAACTCTTAAGTTGCCACAATCACCTGAACTCAAGTGTGGCACACTGGGATCATTCTCCCCATCTCTAAAAGAGACAGCTCCTATGGACGTTCCTCTCCTTGGCAACTACTTTGGTTGCCATAGGGATGACCTTTTCATAAAAATGACTCCACATGTTAAACCTTGCCATTAATTTATTGATGCGTTGTAACTTGTTGTACAGTTCTCTGCCAAGACAAAAGCTCAGATAAACAAAAGGAAGAACTAAAGACAATTAAAAGATGTAAATTAATGGCACATACTACATTTGTATTGGCTAAAATCACTAGTGAAGACAAATGTCAGCTTTGGCCACAGACGAATTGTAAACCAAACATGCACATGCTGCTTGCCTCTTATGGAGCTTGTTTTGTAAATCTCATCTGGCGTGAATTTCTCCCCAGGACTTGAGCTGGCCTAGATCGCAATCACTTATTATAGAATGTGGATACGACAGAGTCAGGCAAGAGTCACATGACAAATTATAGTGGCTGCAATCTGTTCAGCCGGCACTCATTTATTGAACTTTTTAGGCCAATAGGTACACTAGAGAATGTTTCAGAAAGCAGAGATAACATGATGAATTACACCATTCTGATTCCATTTACTTCCTGTTCAAATATGTACAGTACAGGGGAATGAGGAGCATGTACCATAATGTACGCTAACATGTTCCGCAGCATTCAGACTATTTAAACATACCTGCTTTCGAGAAAAGAGGAAAAAAATCGTGCACCTGTCCTATATTACACAGCCAAAGTCAAACCTGTATCACTTCTGATAGAATTGCTTTCAGAAGCTGTATCTCACACTTAGAAATCAATAGCAACTACAATAATTTTCTTGCAGCTTGTCCAAAGTTTTCAAATGATAAAATTATTTTGGGGCTTCAGGTACTTAACAGGCTTTCCCCCTGATGAGGTACCTGCCGAGAGCTGCTGTCAATCACAAGCCAGCAGCTCATCATTGCTGCCAGCAGGAACGGTGGCTGCTGGGGGGCACTGCACCCACCAGACGCCCAGAATCATCGTGTGGCCCCAGGCCAAAGGTGAGGGAGGGCAGGATGGGGTCTGTGGGTGTGGGGTCGCAGGAGAGGTGGAAGGAGTGGAGACAAGGACAGGTGGTTGGCTTTTAGCAGCCACCCCCTGCATGATTCCAGGTCCTTTGATTGGGCCCAAGGTGACTGACTACAAGGGTCCCCACCCCAAGAGGCTGCTGGCAAACCCAACAGGTTTTGCTGGCAGCCTCCCAAGGGCAAGGGAAAACCTTGCAGGAATGAAACTGGACAGACCACCCAGCATCGACCTAAACACTGGAAACCACAACAGCAATTGCAGCACTGTCAACTCTGCAAAATCCTCCTTACTAACATCTGGAGGCTAGTGCCAAAATTGGGAGAGCTGTCTCACAGACCAGTCAAGCAACAGCCTGACATAGTCATCCTCACAGAATCATACCTTACAGGTAATGTCCCAGACACTATCCCTGGGTATGTACTGTCCCACCAGCAGGACAGACCCAGCAGAGGTGGTGGCACAGTGGTATACAGCCAGGAGGGAGTTGCCCTGGGAGTCCTCAAAATTGGCTCCAGACCCCATGAAGCCTCATGGCATCAGGTCAAACATGGGCAAGGAAACCTCCTGCTGATCTACCATGTATCGCCCTCCGACAGCTGATGAATCAGTGCTCCTTCATGTTGAACACCACTTGGAGGAAGCACTGAGGGTGCCAAGGGCGCAGAATGTACTCTGGGTGGGAGGACTTCAATATCCATCACCAAGAGCAGCTCGGTAGCACCATTGCTGGCCGAGCCAGCCGAGTCCTAAAGGGTATAGCTGCTGGACTGGGTCTGCAGCAGGTGGTGAGGGAACCAAGAGGAAAAAACATACTTGACCTCATCCTCACCAATCTGCCTGCCACAGATGCATCTGTCTATGACAGTATCGGTAGGAGTGATCACCGCACAGTCGTTGTGGAGATGAAGTCCCGCCTTCACATTGAGGATATTCTCCATCGTTTGTGTGGCACTATCACCATGCTAAATAGGATAGATTTTGGACAGATCTAGCAACTCAAGGTTGGGCATCCATGGGGTGCTGTGGGCCATCAGCAGCAGCAGAATTGTACTCACACACAATCTGTAACCTCATGGCCTGGCATATCCCTCACTCTACCATTACCATTAAGCCTGGGGATCAGCCCTGGCTCAATGAAGAGTGCAGGAGGGCATACCAGGAGCAGCACCAGGCATACCTAAAATTGAGGTGTCAACCTGGTGAAGCTATAACACTGGGTTACTTGCATGCCAAACAGCATAAGCAGCAAGTGATAGACAGGGCTAAGTGATCCCACAGCCAAAGGATCAGATCTAAGCTCTGCAGATCTGCTACATCCAGTCGTGAATGGTGGTGGACAATTAAATAACTCACTGGAGGAGACGGCTCCACAAATATCCCCTTCCTCAATGATGGAGGAGGCCAGCACAGCAGTGCAAAAGATAAGGCTGAAGCATTTGCAACAATCTTCAGCCTGAAGTGCCGAGTGGATGATCCATCTCAGCCTCCTCCAGAGGTCCCCAGCATCACAGTCTTCAGCCAATTCAATTCACTCCATGTGATATCAAGAAACGGCTGAAGGCACTGGATACCACAAAGGCTATGGGCCCTGACAACATTCCGTTAATAGTACTGAAGACTTGTGCTCCAGAACTTGCTGCACCCCTAGCCAGCTGTTCCAGTACAGCTACAGCACTGGCATCTACTCATCTACGTGGAAAATTGCCCAGGTATGTCCTGTACACTCTTGAACCATCTGGCAGGGTTCATCAACAGTGCTATCAAGCAGCACTTGCTTAGCAATAACCTGCTCACTGACACCCAGTTTGGATTCTGCCAGGGCCACTCAGCTCCTGACCTCATTAAGCCTTGGTTCAAACATGGGCGAAAAAGCTGAATATCCAAGGTGCGGTGAGAGTAACAGCCCTTGACATCAATGCCGCATTTGACCGAGTGTGGCATCAAGGAGCCCTGGCAAAACTGGAGTCAGTGGGAATCAGGGGGAAACTCTCCACTGATTGGAGTACACCGAGCACAAAGGAAACCAAGGTTGTTGGAGGTCTGTCATCTCAGCTCCAGGACATCATTGCAGGAGTTCCTCAGGGTAGTGTCCTCGGCCCAACCATCTTCAGCTGCTTCATCAATGACCTTCCTTTCAGCATAATGTCAGAAGTGGGGGAGCTCACTGATGATTGCACAATGCTCAGCACCATTCGTGACTCCTCAGATACTGAAGCAGTCCAAATTCAGCAAGACCTAGACAATATCCAGGCTTGGGCTGACAAGTAGCAAGTAACACTCGTGCCACACAAGTGTCAGGCAATGACCATCTCAACAAGAGGGAATCCAACCATCGCCCCTTGACATTCAATGGCATTACCATTGCTGAATCCCCCACCATCAACATCCTGGGGTTACCATTGACCAAAAACTGAACTGGAATAGCCATATAAATACTGTGGCTACAAGAGCAGATCAGAGCCTAGGAATCATGTGAGGAGTAACTCACCTCTGACTCCCCAAAGCCTGTTCATCATCTACAAGGCACAAGTCAGGAGTGTGATGGAATACTCTCCACTTGCCTAGATGAGTGCAGCTGCCAAAACACTGAAGAAGTTTGACACCATCCAGGACAAAGCAACCCGCTTGATTGGCACCACATCCACAATCATTCACTCCCTACACCACTGAATTACAGTAGCAGCAGTGTGTACCATCCACAAGGCTCCTAGACAGCACTTTCCAAACCCACGACCACCACCATCTAGAAGGACAAGGGCAGCAGATATATGGGAACACCACGATCTGGAAGTTCCTCTCCAAGTCACTCACCATCCTGACTTGGAAATATATCGCCGTTCCTTCATTGTTGCTGGGTCAAAATCTGGGAACTCCCTTCCTAACAGCACTGCAGGTGTATCTATACCACATGGACTGCAGCAGTTCAAGGCGGCAGCTCACCACAACCTTCTAAAGGGCAACTAGGGGTGGGCAATAAATGCTGGCCCAGCCAGCAAAGCCCATATCCCATGAATGAATAAGATAAATTAATCCCCAGGCCAATTAGTGACTTTAAGCAGTACCGTCTATGTTTCTATGTTTTTTCTATGTTTCCAAACATACCTCTAAATCCCAAGGCCTGGCCATTTCTGCTGCCTCTACTGTGCAGAAGACAATATTTTACGATATATAAAACATTGAGTCAGGGGTTCTAACTTTTTTTAATTTAACCGAATATCTTTTACTAACAAAAATGAAACATGCTGTTCAGTATTAGCATTACCCCATACCACCCCACCCTCCATTAGTTCTACATTTTGGAAATTTATGGCCCCCTGGTGATTGGCTGACAGGCAAGGAGACCAGAAAATTTGGCGCCATGGTCATGGCATTGTACCTGGCACCTACCTGCCCTCCGCCCGCCCTGCTGCAAATTTACCAGCGGCAGGGAGACATTAGGCTCACCCATGGGCCAAGTGTGGCCCTTAAGAGGCCAATTAATGGTTACTTAAAGGCTTCCTCACATTGCCACTGGAAATTTCCCCATGGTGGAGGAGGCCACTGTCAAGTATCCAATTCACCAGCTAAACCCGGCAGACTGTGGCCAGGCAAAGGGGTGTGGGCCTCCTTTTTGGGCCCCCTGTACCCATCAGAGGATTCCCCCATCACCCAACGTAATTCACCCCCACTGAGTTTTCCCTCCCCACCAGACAATCACTGCCACCCTCCAACTTCTCACTGGGACCTGCCAGCCTAGCCTCAGTGGGACCCAAGGCTCACTTTTCATACTGGCATCATCACAGTGTGGCCTCCTTGGGGACTGCAGTCCCTATGCTACAGCTGGGGCAAGAGAGCTGCTGGCCACTTGATTGGCTGACAGCTCAAGAGGTGGGATTTCCTCCCATATGGGGGAAAGAGTCCTACTTCAAGCCAATTAACAGCCCAATAGCAAAACATTGTGCCCATGGAATCTGCAGAACAGAAACAAGCTATTTCGCCCAACTGTCTATGCCATTTTTTATTCTCCACACAAACCTCCTCTCAATTTAATTAGCTGTTTCCAATTTGGCCCATTCTAACCCCTCACCTCATATCTCTCGATTCCTTTCTCTCTGAAATATGTTTCAAGGCTCCTTGTGAATGCATCAGTGCCTATTTTCTTCAATTACTCTGTGTGGCAGCAAGTCCTACATTCCCAACATGAAAATATGTACATATTCTTGCTGTTTCAGACTTCAATTTCTCATTTCCTTGTTTGTCGTATTCATTTTTCTTTGATGTTATGGCAAATACACAGACAGACCTTACATTGGCTGCAGGAAAGATAGAACTGGGGGAGGAGGAGTAGGTGGTGAAGATTTCATCCAACCAGTTCCATCTCTCTTACAATCACCCTTTCCTGCCAAGACCTTTGATGCCCATCTACCCACCTCCACAATTCGACTCGTTATTGTACCACTCTCCAAGACCCTGTAACTTTGAAGCAATTGTGTATATAAACAAGAGGGGCTTGTTAAAAATTTCAATGACAGTAAATTGTCATGTGGTAAAAGAACAATTTCAACATAATTATTTTATTTCAATGAATTTATTGTTTTTAGAAACTCCCACTGTCTGGATGTATACCTGGCTGCCACCAGCATACTGCAGCTCAGTTCATGTTTACATACATTTAAATTCTAAATGGTGAACAGTTCAGTTCCAAATGTAAATGCTGGTTGACGTTGATGTTGGGAATAAATCAACCATCACCTCAAGCAGATATTAGGTTATTTTGAAGCACCTTCGAAACTGGTCAATGTTAAGAGTTCTGCTAGTAAGATGATGTTGGCAGTAATTCAAAGACTGACTTCTGTACTTAAGGGGTCAACGTGCATCCAGTGAAAATATTCTTAACTCAATCCAAAAGATCTTAAGCTGCCACCTCAAACTGTACAGAGGGAGTGTTTTATTATTGGGGATGCTACCCTTCAGATGAGGTACAAAGTGAGGGCCATTTTCCTTTTCTGATATGTTAAAAAAATCCCTGGTCACTACACAAAGAGTAGGAAGGAGTTTGTTTGATCCATTCCGTGTCATGGGATACAACATACAGCCCTAAAGGATGCACAGCAGCATTTCACCAAAGTTGCTTCAACCTCTACCAGAAAGATAGACAAGATCGGCAATGTTTTGGGTAAACCTATTGCACACCATACTGACTTTGCCGTACATCATAATTCCTTCATTACTGCCGTGTCAGAACCCTGGAATTCCTTACCTAACATCATTGTAGAAACAGCATTGCCACAAAGACTGCAGTAATTTAAGAAGTCCCATCACCAGTTTCTTATGACAACTTTGGATAGGCAATAAATTTGGCTTTTCCAGTATATCACCTTATTTCTTACATATTTCTTGAGAATGAATAAATACAAATAAAAACCCAGTCCAATTATTATAAACTCTACAATGTGATTACTAGGCAATATCAGTTCCCATTTCACCAATTAAGTTAATTCTAAGAAATATTTTGAGATTAACTAGCCTTGAAAGTAGTATGGTTTATCTATAAAATTTATTTAATTAAATTTTATTAAGAACCATTGACATTTTTATTTATTCATTCACAAGATACAGGCTAGGCCAACATTTACTGTCCATGCCTAATTGCCCTTGAGGTGGTGTTGGTGAGCGACGTTCTTGAACCGCTGCAGTCCATGTGGTGTAGGTACACTCACAATGCTGAAGGGAGTTCCAGGATTTTGATCCAGCGACAGTGAAGCTGATATATATGGTGATATAGTCCTCCAAATCAGGATGGTGTGTGGCTTGGAGGGAAACTTGCAGGTGGTGGCATTCCCATACATTTGCTGCCCTTGTTCATTGCTATAAGTTGCACAATCAACTTCATCCTGTGAAATGTATCTCTTGTGTTGCAGATGAAAAATACCTTCATTTGCCCAAATCACAAACAGAATGAGTCAAAGTGGCTCAGAATCCTGTGCTAGTTATTACTGTCCATGGCAAAGGAATCCTCTGATTTCTAAAAGCTATCACCTGTTATCATTTTACTAGGAGTTTAAACTTGGTGGAAGATTACAGGTACAAGGTTTGAATTAAGAATTAATTGGATCTTGAACCATTGTTTTCAGATCTATATGCTCTTGTACAAACTTGAATCAGAGTTGTTTGAAAAGATCACCAGCACAACGCACTAAGATTGTTGGAGTCAGCATCATTTGCATATTGGAGGTGAACTCCCAGTGTGAAAAATGCCCATTGGAAGGTAGTGATTCAAATTCTACTGCAGTAGCTTAAAGCATTATAATTAGTAAAGTCACTGCAATTGGAAGCATGCCTACAAGGACTTCAGAGAGCCCTACATCTCTAACAGAGCATGACAATTTTGATGAAAGATGTAAGGCACAAGAGAATGCCTTTCCTTGGGACAAAATGTGCAGGTGCCCAGACAAGCTAACCAACAGGAACAGCACAAGATATTAACCGATGTGCATGTCAGGAGGAATATACCGTGTGCCTGGAAGCAATGTAGAAGAGGGTTAGTGACCTTAAGGCAGCGAAGGCAAAAGAAACACTTGTATGGCAATAATTTAGTGTACACTCACACTATCTTAAACTATTTTCATTCCTTATTGTGAATGTCTATACATCCAGCCACATATTGGAACCTTGTTTAATTGGCTGTTTGCTCCTATGTTCAGTGCAATCAAAAATCATGCAGTTCACTGCACTTGAGCTCAATCTGACGTATGCCACAGCCCACCCACTACAACACTAAGGATGAGACCCAGATCATCAATTCTCCACACTGAAGTATTTCTAAACTTTCAATTTTTTTTGCCAAGAACAGAGAAATTTTACTAAAGCTATACCTCAAAATTCTTAATCAATACAAAATGAACAACCTCTTAATTTCTCTTCCCATGCCCAATGGTGCATGAGACAGAAAGCACATACTTATGTTTAAATACGAACTTACGAATTGGGAGCAAGAGTAGGCCACTCGGCCCCTTGAGCCTACTCCACCATTCAAGATGATCATAGCTGACCTGAGTGTAACCTCAACCCCACATTCCTGCCTACCCCGATAGCCTTCCACCCCCTTGTTAATCAAGAATCTATCTAGCTCTGCCTTAAAAAACATTCAAAGGCTCTGCTTCCACCGCCTTTTCAGGAAGACAGTTCCAAAGACTCAATAGCCTCAGAAAAAATTCTCCTCAGCTGTCTTAAATGAGCGACCCCTTATTTTTAAAAGGTGACCTCTAGTTCTAGATTTGCTCACAAGAGGAAACATCCTCTCCACATCCGCCCTGTCGAGACCCCTCAGGAGTTTAAAGGTTTCAATCAAGTTTCCATGGCCAGTTCTTCTTGAAACAAGTCATCAGCCTGACACCAGAGGCTATAGATTGAGGCGCTCCTCTCTGCATCAAGCACAGTTGACCAGGAGCCCCTCCCACACTTACTGCCTGCCATAGGTGTATTGTAAGGATTTAGGAGTTGATTATCAGCCTGTTTGGCCATGTTATGAGCTTCTGTGGCCATCAAGTCCTGCAGCGGGGTTCGAATCTGGAGCTTCTAGCTCAGAGGCAGGAGCCTCCACAAAAAGAACAGAAGCATAAAAATTTCTGTCTCCCTTTCTGCCGCCAGGCTTCTGAAACCTGTTCCTTTAGTGCAGAAATTCAAACACAGGAGTTAATCTACAGATTGTACACAAGGGTATGAGAAATGAGGCTTGCCAGATGCACCTCCTGTACAATTCTCAAAATATCTCCCTGCTTCAGCAGCCAAGAGGGTCAAATGTGTTAGACATCTGTCCTGGGTACAGTTCCTTCCGTATGCGCCCTGCTGTTTTGCCATCTGAAGTATATTAAAACAAAACTATCTGTTGCTAATGCTGTTAGCAACATGCAAAAAAGCAATGCATTTCATCCTTCTGCCTCCTCCATTGGCAGCGACACAGGAATTTCACACTGAGCTTCTATTACAGGGGCAGGGTGAGTCAGCTACAGAACTGCAGATGGCACAAATTGCCTCCACCTGGCTCAGTCTGAGATCACATAGCAGAAATCAAATCACACAATCTGATAGTTAAAATTGCACATCCTCCCCAAGGAGAAGGAATGGGTCCTTTTAATATGATACAGCAGTGGTTCTCAAACAATTTGATTGAAAGACACCTTTTCGAATGGATTAATAATTACAGATCTAAATCCATCTAATAAATATTATATTATATAGTGTAATAATTTAAAGTGCTACTTGTAAAGGATGCTTTAATAATGCTCTTAAGAAAACATATTTACTTGTCATGTCCCTAAGACATGAAAAAGAGCATAAACTGTTAGATCAAACCTTACTTTTTTGCTTATTTAAAAAGTGGACTTTGCTAAATTAAAAGATGGCAGCTACAGGTCACATGATTCACAAGTGGCTACAGTTATCTGGAAATTTCCAACAGCAGTTACAGAACAAAAAGCTCAATCCTCATCCTTGTGGGATCTCACACCTCTCATTGTAAGGGCACATTACAATCAATGAAACCAGGGACCAGCAGACGACTCGTCTCCCCAGCCTGATCTCTAACAAAGAGAGAGCCATCAAAACTCGTTATACTTGCAGAGGCGCTAAACACCACCAGCTAAGGCAGACAATGGATTTTGACCAGAGGCATAGAAAGTGCTTGTGAGCTTGCAACTGACTCATTGATGGCCACATCACATGACTTAAACTTCTGGCCTTTGGAAAGTTTTAATATTACATTTTGAGACTCGCAACTTAGTATGCTGTCTAAACGCCAGTCTGCAAACATCAAAGCATAACTCCAGGTTTACCAACAGTCTGAATCAAGTCTAAGCCTCTTCAAACCTGTTTCTCTGGAAAATTCCTGCCATCACCTACCAAGCAGGTCAAGTTTCTCTAAACCAACCTCATTTCACTGTGTCACCATCAATTTTAAAGGAATTCTGCAAAATCAAAATCCTGCTTCTGCTAGCTGAACTGTAGCTCTTCTGTGAAGGAACCCTTACTGGACTTGACTTTTTGGACTCTGGCAATCATGCGAACTGATATTCACATCTGTGGTGTTTTTCAGTCATTCATAGTTGTAAAAACTCCTCTTTCCTATCTTCTTATTGCATGCATGAAGTTATGGCCATTCCCCAGGTTTGAATGTGTGAATAAACTATACTTTTAGTTTAACCCTAAAGAGAGTTTGCTGTGGGTCACTTTAAAACTTGACCTCACAAACAGAGGGTATGCGGAAACACACCACAGCCTATTTCAAAAATTAAAACACCTCTGCTTATGGACAGATGGTGAGAAAATAAACAATTTCAATTTTGCCTCCCTCCCCTGTCCGTAACACTTGTGTTGCTCTCAGGACTCCTCAATGTGCACTACTGCCCTCCTAGGTGAGAGCCTGCCCAATTTGCACTGCACATCTGGTAGCTACTCTCCCAACTAGCATTTTCACATTATATCACAGGTCCCCTGGGTAAGTCTCTATAGATCCCAGTTTGAGAACCACTGATACAGGCTTCAGCACTGCATAGGCCTCCCCTATCAACACTGAAAAGCCCACCCCAGAGGTGATACAATGTGACTGCATTTAACAGTTTTATTGACTGAAATAACACCAGGATTGGGCAGAGATCCCAGAAGTAATATATGGCAAGGCCTGTTACAAATAAACCTCATTTCTCTCCAAATCAAGGCTAGTTACTTTCTGTGTGGCCATTTCTCTCAGCATTTCAGAACAATAGAAACACTGAAAAGCAACAGAAGTAGAATTTTAATAAGGTTTAATTATTCATCTGGTGGTGCAGAGTTCCACCTCATGTTACTCTAAAACACATTAAAAGATAAAATGTTGCTCTACTTCTCCCAGCCACAAGCTGTAGAGTAATGTTGGATCTCCTCCAGGGCATCATATGCTAAGTATACTGTTGAGTGAGCAGCATCAAGTCTGATCGTTCAGATATCCAACCCTAATGAAACATGTAAAGCTCAGATTATTCAAACTAAGCCAAACAGCACACTGGAAAATAATTCTGTACTCTTGAAAAATGTACTTTTTTAATGCTTTGATTTCTATCAAACTATCAGGTGAGCTTACAAAGGAGATACAAGTCAAACCCCAGGGGTACTTGATTTGTCCTTAATGCCCAACTCCCTTCATTCCCTGTCATTTCCACCACAACCACTGCCAACATCTCCCCCTCTTCCCTGAGAGAAAACACTAGTTATTTCTTGGATTTGCATACATGCAGTTGCAATTTAAGATTGATGAATGGAAAATGACATAACAATGAACTGTTTTGCTGCCTCTAAATTTGTTTTGATTTTTTTGGGATCATCATTGCATGTGTGCAGAGAATCACATCAACAGTTCCATTCTTGGCTAGGTGATTCGGTACACTTCAGTTGAATCAAACAAATTTCAATGGGGGATTCAGTTTCTGGTCCAGAATTGATACTCTATCCATTCAGGCAGCACTCAAGTTAAGGAGGGTTGTGCGAAAGATGCTTTTAAGGGTAAGAGATGGAGAGGAATAGGATCAGTGCATGAGTTGGAATTTGCAGGGCTTGTTTGAAAATTATTTTCAAGTTTCTATTTACAGTTGAAATCACAGGCCATTGCATTCATGTTTGTTTTTCTGTGGTGCAAATTTATGTAAAGTGATATAGGATAAAAGATATTCCTGAATCAGGTCACACTAGTGTGAGATGCTTTCTGATTTGATCCTTTTTTTTGAGGAGCTGCAGGAAATTACTTGATTGTCTTTGGGAGTTAAAGAAAAATTTTCCAGAATTTTCTTTCCCTAAAATCGGCCTTCCTTTTTAATCAATTTTCGCAAGAGATTGCTGACTGAAAGGAAAGGGCTTGACGGTGAATATGCAGGCTTTTTGGGTGGATGGGCTTGATGAACTGGTTGGTCTTTTCCTATCCTTCATTTTTGCATATTCATTAGGCAGGTTAGTGATTGATCTTTGTGTTCCAATTGGCCTTTCCATGCTTTTCAAAAAACAACTATGTTCTATCTTGTTCAAACCGATCTATAATTCTAGCAATATCTAATAAGAAGCAATCCCTTACTAATGAGCCTGTTTATTAGGACCTTGGCATCTATGGCTAACCAGCTGGAACGGTTAAAGCAAACTTCAGAAATTAGGATGTTTGCAGTTTTAGATAATCAAATTATCTCTGTTAAGGATTTCATTTAATAATAAAGACAGACTCACATAGCTGTTTACATTGTCATTGTAATTTACAGCTCCTAGATCTGTGAGAAAGAGATCAAATCATATTAGCAGCAGATTAAAGTTAGAGGCTGGAAATTAATAGACAAAAACCTCAGGACCTCTGAGTGACAGCATGACATGATAAATGAAAATGTAAAGAATTACTTGTATTACAAAAAGCCTGAGGGAGTGATATTCTTAATGCAAGACTATTAGATGAAAGGAAACTGTTGAAGAGACATATGTCTAGATGGATTTTTGATTGATGATTAATGAGCAGGCATTAATTAGCTTATAACTCATGGAAAGCTCTGAAGATTTGGTGTAGAAGAGGTGGCGGCCACCAGTGCCCTTCTGAGATGCTGGATCAGATTTTCAAGAGCCTTCAGCACAATCAAACCCAACCACAATCAACCATCATGCCTTTGTCATGTTTGAATGTTAACCTATGAGTTTCGTCACTGGGACCAAGACTGCTGCTAGATCAGTATGTAAATTAGGTAATGACTAGGGCAATGCTATGCACAAGATTCAAACACATGGCACCAGCGCAAGTGAAGCATTTAAGCAAATAGCATTTACTGAGCAAATTCCTACTTTTAAAAATAAAAGGATCTTAGAGTTTGTGGGGAAGATTGATAAAGGATGTTTCTATATTCAGGAACAATAGGAGTAACTTTGACTGTCCATGTGCTTAAACTAATTTTAAACTTCTTATCCTGCTTTCTGAATCCCTCCATGACATCATCCTTCCTCATTTCTAACCACATCCAACTCTACAACCCTCCAAGATCTATGCTCCAATTCGGACATCTTACACATCCCTGATCTTAATTGCTCCACCACTGGGGGTTATGCTTTCAGCAGCCTAGGCCCCAGGATCCATAGTTCCCCCCACTTAAACCTTCTCTTCTTTAAAACAATTCTTAAAAACTCTCTTTTTGACCAAGCTTTTGGTCACCTGTCCCAATATCTCCTGACCCTTGGTGCGATATTTTGTTTGATATCACTCCTGCAAAACATGTTGGGATGTGTTACTACTTTAAAGGCACTATATAAATGCATCATGCTGTTGTCATTGCATGCTGCTTCACTGACTTGTCCCAGGAATTCTTAATAAATTCACTGCAGTCTTAGAATTACAAATTTCACAATTATCAAAAATGCTTTCACCCAACTTACTTTTTCTGTCGATATTGTGGATGCTGTGTTGCATCATTGTTAACTGTTCATATGTGACTGTCCAACAAGTACATTAAAAAAAATCAGACTTTCAACAAGTCTCCATATTAAGTTTGAAGGTTTTCATGGCGAGAGCGGTTACACCATGTGAAATGTGCTCTGAAAAGAGCAGTAGTTACCTTAAAAAGAATTCCCTAGAAGAACTGCTAAGCCTCGAAATTTTGGACAGCGTACTCTGTCCGCTATCTGGAGGAATGACTGGAACAAACAAAAAGATATTTATATATAATGGAGGATGAAAATATGGACAGGGTCTCACTGTTGATTGATTCCGGCTGTTGTATTTGTAATAAATCGGTACATGTTAACATTCTTGCTGCTGATGGTCAAATGGATGGCAAGTGTTTCTTGAGTAAGGGTCACTAGATGTCATTGATGAGGAGGTCATCATCCTGGGGGGGGGGGTTGGTAGACCTCCATGGCCTCCCTGATGCATCTTGTATGTTAGTGCATAAGGGATAAAAGTAGCCTGGAGCTGGACTGTTGGATGTGATGATTGTTAAGTTTGAGCACGTTTGACAATAACTGACTTGCCCCATTAACATTCCGAAGCAGGTTTGATGTTCCTCGAGTCAAGGCTGTGGCCTGTTTCCCAATGTAGATGAATCCTCAATCACGTGGTATGCTGTAAATTCCTGGTTTATTGTGAGATGGTTTCTTGTCTTGAATATTAATTTTACCATGGAGGCAGAACAATAACTTGCCATACCATTTCTTGATACTCTCACTACAATGTCCCACAACAGCACACCAATAAATAAGCCCATTCACACTGACAGATAACTGAACTACCGATCTTTCCATCATCCCTCCACCCTCCAATCAATCTCTAACACCCTCATTAGAAGAGTTTACTCCATCCATTACAGGAAATATCTACAACAAGAACTTCACCATACTAAGTCTACACTTCAACTCAATGGATTCCCTTCACACAAGATTAACATACACGCACCAGTTGCTCAATCCATAACAACTAGTTCCACGAAGACAAGAATTAGCCTCCTATATATCAGTTCCACCTTGCACCTCGGTAACGAAAAGCTAGAAACCCAGTGAGGCAAGATCAATTGAAAATTTCAAAACAGAGATGAATATTTATTTTAGGCAAGGGCTGTAGGAACCAAGATGGTAAATGGAGTCAAGATAAAGATCAACCATGATCTCACTGAATGGTAGAAGAGGTTCAGGGGATTAAATGGCCTACACCTGATCTGACCTTTCTCTGACAATGTTCCTGAAGTCACAAAGTTGAAGGAATATTGGATAATGGTGGCCCCAACTCTCAATTAGATTATGAACATGTTAGCCTAATAAAGTGTGCTTCTCTTATGCTCAGTGTTAGAAAAGATCGAAGCCCAGCTGAGGAAAAATGACTTACAGTAAATAACCGATATTAACTATTCACATTTAAAGTATCAGTTTTAAATTAAAATATCAGGAATTATCTATGGAGTGACAGAAAATATAATGGTCATTGGATGTGCTGCTTCTGATTCATCAAGATTACACCACAGCGAGCATATCATCAGTCATTCAGCAAACTTACCACTGATCAATCAGGACACACTGAGGACTAATTTATAGCATTCATTACCAATATTGCTGTTGCAAGAAATTTCAGGCCAATATTTTGACGTCATTAGATATATGTATATTTAGACAGAAAGGTGCTGTTACATACAGAATTAAACTATGGGAATTTAATAAACTGACTTTCAGTAAGGTCTTGGTCTTTGAAGTTCATCATATGCATCAGCTTCCATTTAGGAGATTACATTAGAAGTGTTTACAGTCCTGACAAACCAACATTTGCACCACCAGTGACCGCAATGTACATATTAATAAAGCAAAATGCATATATTGATTATGTTATGGTTTATTTTGAAGAACAACTTAATTTAGCAGGTCAACTAACAGATGAGAGAAGGTTATTGTAGTTTACAAGTAATTCCATACAATGGCATGAATCCAATTTAAATGGGAAACGGGTCACTATTAATCTTAGTGCTTTTATTGAGTTGCACAAAAATAACTGCAACAGCTGGACATTACTTTCAACATTCTTCAAGGAGTTTCAATAAAGTAAAAGGCATTTAACAAAAATCTCAAACAAAGCATGCTGACAATATATAGCTCAAGAACAACAGTTAAATGTTTGCACTAAGTGCATCTTGTCCATTGTCTGCCGATCACAGCAAGAATAAATGATCATTTTGAATTTTTAAACTCCATTTTTCTAATGTGCACTGCACTGCTGATCTTCCCACTTTTCACTGTGTTGCCTTTTTCCTAGTTCATAGGAAATACACCAACTTTGAAGCAAGAAAAGGGCCAGGTTTTCCTTTATTATTCTAATTCCCATGTACCAGCAAGTACATTTCGAAAACAATTCATTGAATGTGAAACACCTTGGATATCCCGAGGAAGTGACAAGATTAAGTATGTTCCTAAACAAAAACAGAAAATGCTGGAAAAACTCAGCAGGTCTAACAGCATCTGTGGAGAGAAAAACAGAGGTAAATGTTTCGAGTCCGTACGATTCTTAGAGTGTTACAGTTTATTTCGAAGAAGAACTTAATTTAACAGGTCAACAAACAGTCTTATAGTCATACGGACCCGAAACGTTAACTGTTTTTCTCTCCACAGATGCTCTCAGACCTGCTGAGTTTTTCCAGCATTTTCTGTTTTTGTTTCAGATTTCCAGCATCTGCAGTATTTTGCTTTTATCTCAAGTTTGTTCCTTCTTTTTTTTCCCTTATACCTCTTCCCAAGGTGGCCTAAGCATTCAGCTATTCTGATTAGCAAAGCAGATCCATCATATATGCTGCTCTGTGGAGGATGCAATGTACCATTGGTCATTTCTCCTGGATGAGTTCCTGGGAAGGCAGCAGCAGCAGCACCAACTGAGGCAAATAAAATCCTTTGAGAAGGTGGTAAAGCGCAAATTTATTAAATCAGATTTCAAGACAGTTTCCACATCAAGACTCTGCCTACCTACCTTGATCAATCTTTTTATTTGATTCTACTCCACCCGTAAACCCCTCTGCCTCTCCACCTCTCTGACACTCCTTAAAACCTACTTCTTTGATCTATCCTAACACTGACACTGAACCAAAGAAGGCAATGTTTTGATCTGATTACATCCTTTGAAATACCTTGGAACATTTTACTATGTTAAAGGTGCTATATAGATACAAGTAAATGGTATTGTAATTACTAACCCATCCAGCAGATGTTCAAGTAAGCACCTTAGGTGTTATTTAGCTCCTGAAAGCTGCACCAGTTTCTCTTGCTGGTAAATGTTATACAACAAGGACATTTACATTTGTCGGTAATATAAACAGAAGATTTTATTAGCCTCAACCAAGTGTACGGTCAATTTATATCTGAACTGTTTTGAATCTGCAGCTAAGCTGCACTTGTGGGACCAAATGCAAGTGTTTGGATTTGTTTATTCTGACAAAATTTCAGAATGAGCGCTCCTGCTACTTGACCTCATAACTCAGCAATACTGTGAACCAGGAAATTCATATCAAACAGATACCCAAGACTAGTGTGAATTTTCTGCCTTTCTTCTGTAGAGAAAGCATATATGAATAGATGAGTCAATGGTAGAATACAACCCAGACCATGCACTTACGTGCAGTCTTATTATTAATCCCAAGAGGCATGTCCCATTCAGATCAGCTTGATGTGAATGGAATGTGATTCTATAAGAGTTTCAACATAAACAAGGAGATGAGGTGGAGGATTGGGAATGGTGGCAGGATTAGTTTCAAATAATCCCATTATTTTCAGTTCAGGTCTTTTAACAGGTTTGTCCTGGATTCATAGGAAAGAGGCCATTTCCATAAGCAGAGTCTTCCATAAACTGAAAGCTGGGCCGGAATTTAAGGCCCCCTGGGAGCAAGATGGCAGGTGGGTGGGGGCGGTTGGTAAAACTAGGTACCATTGCAGTGGCAGTGCTCACTGCCTACCCACCCCTGCTGACACCCCCCCCCCCACCCATCCCCCCCCCCCACCCATCCCCCCCCCCCCCCCCCCCCCCCCCCCCCCGACTAGTATTTAGCAGCAACAGGGGAGGCGTTGGGCAGCCTGCTTGTCCATGAGACAATTGAGGCCTTTAAGTGGCCAATTCATGGGATTTTGCTCTAGGGTGGGGGTGGCCAAACCAAGTGTGCAGCTCACCAGGTGCAACCTGGCAGACTGGTGGCCGGGCAAGACGAATGCCTCCTTTACAGGCCCCCTGATCCCATTGGATGCCCCCCACCGATGGTAATTCTATAACACATCCCCTCCCCCGAGCTTCCTTTTCCCCTCCAAACCCCTGCCCTGACAATTCCAGCCACCCCACGCCCGACCCCTCTCGCCAGGGCCTGTCAGCCTGGCCACAGTGAGACCCCAGACTAACCTGAAGCCCAGGCTCCACAGATTTTTCATCATTGGGAACTGCTTGCAGTCCCAGCAGTGGCCACTGCTCTCTCAGTGGCATGCTGGGACCGAGAGCAGCTAACTAGCCAATTGGCTGGCAGGACTTCCTCCCAATAGGGCCATTAAATGGCTACAGAGTGAGCCAGCCAGCAGAGCCAGGGTCATCCCGACTTTTACAACATGGGCCAGGGACACAGCCCCTAGTGTAAAATTCAACCCCTGTATCTATATACATGCAATGAGTGGGATAGCACGCCTAGGATTAACATCCAAACTTTAATTGTTGTCATAACCACTGGAGGTCACGTAGGACGCCCACTATATTTCAAGTAGAGTATTACTTAAGCGGAGAACAGCTGCAGAATTTCAAGGTGCAGAGGGGTCAATGTGTTCTAGTGCATGAGTCACAAAAAGTTAGTATGCAGGTACAACGAGTAATTAAGAAGGCTAATGGAATGCTATCCTTTACTAAGAGAGGAAGTGAACATAAAAGTAAGGATATTATGCTTCAGTTATACAGGGCATTGATGAGACCACATCTTGAATAGTGTGTGCAGTTTTGGTCTCCTTATTTAACGAATGATGTAAATGCATTGGAGGTGATTCAGAGGAGGTTTACTAGATTGATACCTGGACTGAACGGGTTGTTTTATGAGAAAAGGTTAGACAGACTGGGCTTGTTTCCACTGGAGCTTAGAAGAGTGAGGGGTGACTTGATTGAAGTATATAAGGTCCTGAATGGTATTGACAAGGTGGATGTGAAAAGGATGTTTCCTCTTGTGGGTGAGTGCAGAACTAGAGGGCACCGTTTTAAAATTAGGGATCATCATTTTAGGACAGAGATAAGGAGAAACTTTTTCTCACAGAGGGTTGTGTGACTTTGGATCTCTCTGCCTCCAAAGGCTGTGGAGAAGGGCTCATTGAATATTTTTAAGGCAGAGGTAGATAGATTTGTGTTATGCAAGGGAATCAAGTTTATCAGGGGTAGATGGGAATGTGGAATTCAAAACAAACAGATCAGTCATGATCTTATTGAACGGCAGAGCAGGCGCGATGGGCCAAATGGCCTACTTCTGCTGTTATTTTGTATGTTGATAAGTTCCTGTCAAAAGGCAGAAAAATACCACATTGCACACACGCTGAGGAGACCAAATGCCCTTAGTTCTCTCTTACATTATCAGAGCAAGTAGCTAGTTGCATCACTGAGATATCAGCCACCTTCATATATGGGGAGCCATTGTGAAGTTGGCATCACTGAGGAGCACAACAGCTCATGCCTGTCCTGCTGTAATAAGTGTAGGAGGCCAGGCTACGCAATCTCCTCACCCTGCAGGAAGAGAGCTCATAACAGTCATGATATTTCGAATGTGTGGCGGTGTTGCAGACCTGCACAACCTGACACTGATGTAGGTGGTGGCGCTAGACATTACAAAAGTACCATTACAGCAACATCACTGATATTGAGGCTGGAGGCCGTGAAGAGCAGAGTCATTTGATTGCTCTATCTTGAGGTAAAGGGCATGAGGAATCTTGTGCCCAATGTGCACAGTGACACTTCATCTACCGTCATCTAAGGAGTTGGCTGTGTTAAGGCATCTGCTGAATAGCCAGAGTTCTCATTACAACCTTTTTGTGTTTCTCACAGGGCTTGCAGTGGAGGGGAAGCAATATGGTCCTAAAAGGTCATCACCACCACCTTCTCAAGGGAAATTAAGGATGAACAACAAATGCTGGCCTAGCCAGCAATGCTCACATCCTGTAAAAGAATTTTTAAAAAATCAGCTGTGTTGGAGTTCTGTGAGGCATCCTGGAGTCATGGGCAGATAATGGAGGAGTCCATGCAGCACATGTGCTCTGTTATGACACAAGCACGAGTTCCTCCATTGAGTGTGGGGCACCATCTTGGAGAGTCAAATGCAGCACTACTCCGAATGGGTGCAGGAGCAGTGCGCTGACATGCACAGAAAGAGTGAGACTCTCTGTAGCATTGATGTTCAGTGTTGCTGAATGCATGGAATAGAGGTCAATTGCATCCCAACTGGTGGCTTCATCCACCATGCAAGAGTGCCATGAAAGGCCTGAAGCAGCCAAAGAGGCTGATGAAGGGGCCCTCACTCAGGGAGTAACACTGTCATCCCTCACCTCCTTGGCTTCATGCTGCAAGGCCCTGTGACAGAGAGTCATCGATTTCTCTTATAACAACAACAATTGCTTATTATTTCATTCAGCATTGTGTTATTAATGCTTAATATCAAAAGTGAAATGCAGACTAAGGAGTGGTGGTGCAGGGGTGCCTGGGTCTGGTGTAGTCTCATGATTTGTGATGTGGGAGAATGGTGGTGGTGAAGACACCATTCTCAATGCTCTTGGGCGGTAATGGGATTATCCAGATACGTGTGCTCACCTCTCTCTGAGGGATGGCGAGTTCCAGAATCATCTGCAATAGGCTGAGAGGCACTTAAGTGAAACATTGCTGAATTATTGTGACCCTTGCAGCCATGCCAGCCTGCCAATCCCGAGGCCTAGGACAACCTCAGCAGTTTTCCTCCAATACCTGAGTGCTTGGCTCCTCTGGAGAGCTGCCTTCATTCTCCACCCCATCCTCTTCCAAGGAAGAATATTGTTCCAGATCCTCATCTTCATTCTGCTCCAAAATTGAAATTGGAGTTCTGTTTTAACCCTAGCTCGCTGTCTCTGGTAATGTGAATGAAATTGGTCTCATGCCAGTAGCATGAATCAGCATTGCAGTTATTGGAAATAAAATCAGGCACATTTTAAAATGTGCCATTGATTCACTGGGAACCCATTTTCGTGCAGCTGGTTTCTGTCACTGGTAAAAACTGATAATGGTATTAGGCCTTATTTGCCGCTAAGATACAATCAGAATGAAGTTGTGCCTTAAAACAAAAAGAATCTTTTGAGATATTTCAATATACATGCCAGCTGTGTTAAATAGAATACAAAATAATGACTGCAGTTCCAAAATGAAATAATATTACCAATTTTACAAATGGGCTCTCACCAGCTAGAAGTGCACATCAGAAAAATATAGGACCACCCCTCATAATCTTCCATCATTATGGTAAGACTCTGCATCCGCTGTAATATCAGCAGCAATATTTAATAATTTTAATAGTGGGGGAAATTTTAAGAAATATATAGCCAAAAATCACTGTGAAATGCTTGATAGGAATATTTTGACAATATCTGTTTAACTCAGTCGTTAGTCCACATAAAATGGGCTCACATCTCTACTAAGATAGCAGGCCAAGTAGTGTCCTAGGAAGGTGTTAAGTGGTCTTTCACAAATATCAACAGCAGTCAATTCTAGGCTTTTAAAAAGTCTATCTAGCAACTTTAAAACTTAATTATTTCAGACTGAAAGGTTGCATTTTGGTACCTCCCTTGTATGAGAGCCATTTATCTGACTTTATTGATAAAGGCTTCGATATTTGCAAAGCTATTCCTGCCAACATGCTCTTACGAGGTTAAAAGACCCCAGCATGAGTCTAATTCCAGTAATGCTTTCTAAATCTTAACGAAAGCAAACAGAATTATTACCCTGCTAAGGGTACCCGCTTTTGACAGTGAACTAAACACTGAAGGGCACATTATACAGTAGCCTTTGAATTCTTATCATCAGTGCTAGAAGCAGCTTTGATTTTCCGACAGCCATCCAGCTCCCTGGAGCCTGGACTTGTGCTGGTTTCCTGTGAATAAACGTTTTGTACCACTGCATTTCTGTGCAAGAACTTAAATCATATTAACTCGTCTGGACATTTTAACACCAGCTCCAGGAGAGTGATGCAACAGCATTGCCAAACATTTGCCCTCAGAAAAGGTCTCCCTGAAAATGGTTGCAGGATTAGTTGGGCAGTAGCGTGTAGGCTTCCATCTATGTATTCAAGGTTATCTTATCCTAGGGTTGAAGCAGTGAAAATATCTTACATCTGAAGTTGGCAAATGCATCATGAGAAAAAATATTTCCTACTTTCCTTTTGTCAACCATATGGTGGCTGCGCAGGGTCAGAATTTTTTCGCAACTTAGTTTTGGGTTTCAGTTTTTCATTCTGGTCAGATTTTTCCTTCTGCAAAACTACAGGAGGTTCTGAACATTAATAAATTTTGCCCATGCCTTCAGGTCTTATTTTTTGGCAGATGAAAACAGTTCCTTCTAATAGAACCAAGTACATTGGAATTCACTTTGAAATAATCACTTACATTTTGTTAGCCAAAGCTCATTCATATCATAACATACTTCCCTCCTCCATCAGTGGCATTAACCAGCACAATTAAGTTGTGCTTTCCTGCCAGAAAGAGGGAAGAATCATACGTTAAGGAACCATAATTAAACAACAAAGTCAAATCCAAGAAAATTCCCTGTTTTCAACACCACACATCAACACTCTTAACACTTGAGGAATACGGAGAACAGACATGCATTTGCACTTAATTTTCAGGCATTCTTCCTTCTTCATTAACCTTTACCATTCCTTCAGTTGACTTTAATTAAATAATATTGATATTTTTCTACAGAAAGGCATTTTGAAAGGGATACCATGTGTCAACCTACTCAACTGCCACCTTTGAATCCTTTTGCAGCCCTTTGCCAATCGATTAAAAATCCATTAACACCATGTTGATTAATATACAAAAATATAGATAAGTCCAACAACAGATCTTCTCATCTATTCATAACCAAATCTTCCTTTCCTGGACCCCTGTTGGTTGATATGTCTCTCACTAAGCACTGTCATGCTTCTTTTCCACTATCTAGTGAAAATCAACTTCATCCTCAAAAATCCAGCTTTCACTCCTCTGTCCACACCAACTATTTCCTCATTGTCAAGGGTCTTCCCATAGGTCCATTTGATTTCTGCCCTATTAGCTTCCTTGGAATCATCAGCAAAGTGATGGAAAAGTGTAATCGTACTCTCAAGGGTCATCCGGTCATCAATGTTCAGTTTGAATTCCACCAGAACCATGGTGTAACTATAAGCACCCCTTTATGACACAAACCAGATGGCAGTATCTTTCGCATATTGAGGCGAGGGGGGGTGGGGTTTGTTAACAGCATCCTGTTCCCAACAGCATAGTCAGAAGTGTGCAGTCTTGCTTTCTCCCCCGTTTGCCATACAATTACAATTCAAATTTAAAGTGCTGGTGGTGTGCACAGGAGACACATGCTATCACGCGGCAGAGGAAGATTTCCAATGGTGAAACCCACCATCAGCCAAGAGTGCTGCAGCTACCAGTGGGATATACAGAAGCCTCCTGGAAAAACAGGGAGGCTCTGCATCACGGTCACAACTTTCCTGCCCAATTCCATTGCCATTAACATAAGTCTCATTAAGAACTCAAGGGTGGCATAGGTGTTTTTCCAAAATTAAATTTCATCTGGAAATATTTCACATTACACTGGCTTCACTTTATTCATGAGTGCATTAACATTATTTGTTGAAATTAGTTTAGTCAGAGAGCTCAATATGTTGCCACGCCTCAAAGTTGGCATGCATTGATTATTCCAGGGGAGGTAGGGACATTTCCTTTATCACGGAAGAAACAACGTTGTGTTTTTTGCTTACTCTTTATCGAACGTTCACATTGGTGTCGAGTGTTGAACTCGCCACTACGAGAGACATATCTGAACTTGCAGCTGGCCCTCCTTTTTATATATTGTAAAGGGCATTTCCCGAGAGCACTCTCAACAGAGATAATTGAAACGTTATAGGTGAACTCAAAGCCCTTTGGGGGCTCTGCCAGCCAACACCCAGAGTCGGACACACATTTGGACATGACTGACACCACCCTTTAGGCTCCTAACTTTCTTTTCTAGATTGACTGTCCACACCACCCCCTCACCACCTCCACTTCACTGGTCCATACCCTCGAACCAACATTTTCTCCTCCCCTCCCTGGATCCCCATTCCATTCCTCCATGCCCCTGACCTCACTCCTCACTCCCTTCCCATTACCACTAACTCACCCTTGCTGGTTCTGAGTCTCCATGCAATCTGCCATTCTTCTACTCCCCTTTGTTCCTAAACAACAAAAACCGTTGACCTTCGGCACAGCCTCACAAAGCCGATGGGTGAACACCACCTTTAAACAAACATGAGCCGGGTACCATGAGAGTTGCATGTGCCACAGGTGTTATCTTGAAGGTAGGACATAATTTTTGAAAAGTTTTACGCTGATGGATATTCATGACATGTAAATGTATTACAAGTATGAGCCCACCACAGGCCAGCACGATGCTCACCATGTCACAAACACACCACTGACCTATCTCTGCATCTCAACACGTAGTCGAGAAATGGAGATTTCGCATCCCACCTAATTATGTCACCCTGTATGCCATGTTTCCCATTCTTGCGGGCTCTGTAAAATACTGCCCATGGACTTCTCCCAAAGCAGATCAAGCAAATGCTGGATGATTCAAGGTACAATATGAACGCAAGATGAAAATAGAGAGTAACAGTAATGATCAGACTCACCAAATTCAAACAGTACAAATGATACATAGTAAAGAACCTCTTTCCTTAAACCTTACTTGGCTTAAACAAGATGTATTCTAACTTCCACTATAGCATTTCTGACAATCTTCAATTTGCATAAAGCTTTTGCAACTCTGTAAAAACTAGCCTGCTTTGCAATCTTGCTATTTCAATAAGTCTCTGACTGTGCCCCTAGCTCCGCTTTTAACTCGCTCTTCAAAAAAGAGAAGGATTCCCTGACACAAGAGATATGAGGTGCTTTCAACAACCTAGATAAGTTATCAAATTTTGTATAGACTATGGGGAAAACAACTGCTTTTTAGCATATTAACTACCTTTCATCTCAGTGCATTTTTTGTTTAACATTTGTCAGTCATACATGTTGCATAAAAATAATTAAGTATCTTCTGTATAAAAATGGCCAAAAAGGATTAAAATATGACTGTGTTATGATCTTGGACCAGATCTCCAAGTTCTTGGTACGATCCAGTTAGAAACCAGTAACTTGTTTAAAGTAGATAAAGTTTGAGATTCAAGACACTTGTTAAGAAAATAAAGCCAAAAGATTCTGGTTTGGAACAAACAAAAATGAACTTCATTATACAAGGTCAGAAAGATAAAACAATTTACAACATCTATTTTATACTCTAACATTCAGCATTGATATGAGGTACATGTGATTTTTTTTTATTCATTCATAGGATGTGGGCATCGCTGGCTAGGTCAGCATTTATTTCCCATCCTTAATTGTCCTTGAGAAGATGGTGGTGAGCTGCTTTGAACCGCTGCAGTCCATGTGGTGTAAGTACACCCTTAGTACTGTTTGGGAGGGAGTTCCTGGATTTTGACCCAGACAAACTATGGGTGAACACACCACACTGCACAACAAATGGCAAATGTGACCAAGACAGATTCCACAGATTTCTCAACAAACCACCCAGATGTCAGTAAACACTGGAAAAAATTTCCCCCCAACCCAATCGGGGGGAGGGGAAGAGCGAGAGCGAGCGCGCCGCCATTTTATGTGGGTGGGCCAATTGAGGCCCGCCCAGTGTGACATCCCCCAGGAGCGCTGTGCACTCCCTGTGCAGGCGGGGGGGGATTCCCTCAGTCGGGAGTGTGCTCTTTCGTGCATGCATGAGAAAGAGCGCACAGATCTCCCTGAGGCTAATTGCTGCCTCAGGGAGATCAGCTCCGTTTTGAAACTTTTAATAAAGGAGTTTAAAATTTTTCCCTGCCATGTCCCCTCATGTGACACTGTCACAAATTGGAACATTTCCATAACTTTTATTTCAGCCTTTCATTAAAATTTAAAAGCCCTCATGAAGCCTCATCCCGCCCGTGGATGAGGTGTCATGTTTTTTCACAAGCCCGCCTGGGCTCCTGGCCTGCTCGCCAACCTTAAGGTTGGACGGGCAGGTCCATTAATGAGCTGAATTGGTTTCTTAATGGCCTCAATAGGCCGTTGACAGGTTGGCGCGTACGCAGCCAACTCGGCTGCGCGTCCACCAACCTGAGAATATAAATGACGCGGGGTGACATCAGGAGTTCCACCCAATGTCACCCCATGTCATTTTACACATCGGCGTGCGGGTCCCACTGCCCACTGTCAACCAATCTCATTAAACTCTCTCTCACAAGGGATTCCAGTCTTTACTTTCAAAGACCTCCCCTTGGAATTCTCTTCAAAGGTCACTCCAAGTCGGACGGCCTAAGTGACAGCTCACCTCACAAAGTTTCAATCTCATCTCCCGAGACTCCGTTCCCCTGGATTCCAGAGTCTGTACTCAAGCACCAACTCACGAGTACAACTTCAACTTTTTGGTCGTCCTGAGCAGAACATTAATGCGCCAAAGGGGTACCTTCGCTCCCAGTGGCCTGCATCACGGAGTCACCAACCTTCTGCTGCCTCCTCACATTGTCAGAGTTTCTCCTGCTCCTTCTCTAACCACAGCCCTTTTTCTGCTCGAAGCCTCTTTCTCTGCTCCTCTTTTTTCTTAACTGGGACCTCTCCCTGTTCCCTGCCAGAGGCTCTTCTTTTGAGACCTGTCGCCTTCCTCTGATGGGTCTCTGGTGGTCCTACCAACCATCTCTGGACTCCCTCCTCTTTTGGCGCCATACTGGGTCCTGTGATCGAATTCTCGCGCTGTTTTCCACACAGGCGCACTGCTGTTAGGATGGCTGAGCCCTTCCATTGCAGGAGGAGAGACCCAGAACAGAGCATGCGCCAAAATTGTTGGCCTGCTGAAAATTGCCGTCCTCAGCCTCCCCCCGGGAACACCCCAAGAGGAGGGCAAGTCCGTTTCTTTACAACTGCGAAGCAAACTTTTGCATGTCTGATGCCTTCAAGTGTGACCTTTATTTTGTCACCCATGATAACTATGCATTAGTTGTAAAACTTATTGTCAGGTAAACTCAGTTTTAAAAACAAAATGCTGGAAATACTCAGCAGGTCAGAGAGCATCTGTGGAAAGAGAAACAGAGTTAATGCTTCAGGTCAATAACCTTTTGTCAGCACTGGGTTTGACAATGTGTATATTTCAGATTTCCAGCAACCACAGTGCCTGCTTTTTTAATAGGTTCAATTGTCAGTGCTAAATTTTACATAATTGTAATGCTTGTCTTACAACTACACTACAAAATTTTTGAGCAAGGTTGTGATACAATATACTTCTTGCTGGGTAAAAGTTAGTATTTTACCCAAAATTAAGGTTTAAATAATCTGACCAAACTAATATTTAAATATGTGGCACTACCTTCAGCTTAATGACAGCTTTATTAACTTCTGAAATACAAATCAAATTTTGGCCTGAAGTTTCACACAAATAAGAAACTAGAAGCTATTTTGACTAAGTATTCTGGTTGAATGCAGCTACGTTTTACTGGTCTTTCTCTTTGGGGAACTGCCCAATCTTCATTCTTCAACTCCATTTGACAACCTGAAGATCATCAAGGGCTCACACCATGTGGGAAAATGCTGGATAAAAAGTCCTAAAGGAACATTTTGATACTCCAGCCACTTCCAATTAACAGTTATACTTTAAAACAGGCAATGGCCGGGGAGGAGCAAACATTCCCTCCCAAAGTCAATGGTCCATCATTTTTTTCCATCCCGCCCACGACAATTCTCACCACGGGCAAGATGGGAAATTCCCAGCAAGTGTGTCATGTCTTACATGGGTAACTGAGAGGTCCACGTAAGATCTATGCTAGATACTACATGTTCTGATGAAAGGTCCACAATTTGAAAGATTAAACCCATTCCCCTCCACAGCTGCTGCCTGGCCTGCTAAGTATTTCAAACGTTTCTGTTTTTATTTCAAAATTAAAAACATCAACGGTATTTTGCTTTTATCTTGTCATACTTTCAGTCCACTCACCAACATTTTTTCCCCTGCGCACACATCATTACAGTCATCAGGGCTACCAAATCTCACTCATTTGACATGACAACTCATTCATTCATTCGGACAGGTCTCCTGTCAACATGACCAGAAGTGGCTGTGAGAGAAAATTCACCCCAGAGTAAATAATCTGGACAGAATGCACACACCACTTGAATGCTCTGAATAAGACTAACCTGAAGTATGCGCAGATAGCACTTAAACCATTTCAGGTGGCCCATACATATTAGTTAACTTCACTGAAACTTAGGGCAGGCACAGGTGAATCAACACAATATTGATGTACTCTATGCACAAATATAGTAAATAGTCATAAAGTTCACTTTAAAATAACCTTGAACTGCCTTTCTGCCAGTCACATGATCTTAGTTTGTATTTTCTTTAACACACAAGCCAACCCAGTAAAGTAGCAGTTACCCAACATCTTACAGTTCTGCAAATCAACCAGGCTCAAAAATATATGTGAGTAACAATACAATGAAGACAAGGAGTTATGCTGAAAGTGAAGTGGGACACAGGTTTGTCAGGATTAGAAGGGCATTAGAAAACCAGTTGGGTTTTAAATTACAATCTGACGGCTTTATTGTCACTTTTACTGATACCAGATTTTATTCCAGATTTTTTTTTTATAAATTGAATTCAAATTCTCAAACTTCCAAGGTAAGATTTGAACTCAATCATTCACCATTTTACCGTACCCTGTACCATTGTGACAATTGTCAGAGCTGCCTTCTAAATTATCTGTAATTTACAGCTTCTAGTCTCAGTGAAGAAAGGTGACTTTCCTTGTAAGATAGCGTATTGTAATGTAATGGTTATAATACCAGGCATAGGGACTCAAGAGATTACGAGTTGGAATCTCTCAAGTTATGGAAGTATATTCAACATTCGTCAAATCTCGTAATTTGTAAGCTAGTATCAGCAAGAATGACCACAAAAGCTGCCAGGTTATCATAAAACCAAACTGGTTTATGTTCTTCAGGGAAGTGAACTTAATTGGTCTGACCTCCATTTGACTCCACTCCACATTATGTGATGGCTTTGAACCCAGACAAATTGGAGTTAGGCAATAAATGTTGCATTCCCAGCATTGTCCACACTCCACGAGAAAAACTCAAAAAAAAAGGTTGATGTTAATGTTGTAATACTATCATCTTAAAAAGCAGGTGGTTGAATATTGTATGCTTACATCACAAAAAATAATTTGTACTACAGAATGCAAATTTCCATGTATTTCATATAGATCACATTTCTTTTTGGTGCATTAAAATATTTATGTTAGCAAACATAGGAGAGTACCTGATGATACTCTGATTATCCAGCTCTTTGTAACAGAAGTTCCACTTCAGAAACAGTGATGGAAAAATTATTTGTAGAATTGTAGAACGCTTACAGCACAGAAGGCGGCCACTCAGCCCATCGTGTTTCTGCCACCTCTCTGCAACAGCTACTCAGCTAGTGCCATTCCCCTGCTTTTTCCCTGCAGCCCTGCAAATTCTTTTCCTTTGTTATCACGTTGCTGTTTGTGGGATATTGCTGTGCACAAATTGGCTGCCACCTTTCCTACATTACAACAGTGACTACACTTCGAAAATTAGATAATTGGCTGTAAAGCGTATTGAGACATCCAGTGGTCCTGAAAGGCGTTATTATAAATACAAGTCTTTTTTTCTATCAGTATAAAACCTCTATTCCTTTCTCTTTCACGTCCTGTTCCAGCTCCCCCTTAAAGCCATGCTGTTGAACAACTTTTCGCTGTCCTTCTTTTAGGTCCAATGCATAACACACTCAACAATCCTTTGCCTTTCAATTGCTTTATTTTTGCTTGACAAAGCTCAGTGAGCATGCAATTGGTCCAGACATGTTTTTGATTAGTGGGATTTGAAACCACATACAAAAGATTGAAGTCTGATTGAAAACAAATTTCATGACAGCACAGTCAAACAGCCTGCTGATATTTTCTATCAAGGTCTTATGTGATTCAGGTGATTTATTCAAGAAAGTATTATAGTCAATTATCACATTATAAATCGGGGGGAAAGAATACAAAAGGGTAGAAATTATTCTTTGGCTATATAAAGCCTTGGTTAGGCAATACCTGGATACGGAGAGCAATTCTGGGCAACACATCTCATGAAGAATATATTGGCTTTGGAGGGAGATCAGCCCATCTTTAGCAAAATGATACCCGAGTTCCAAGGGATAAGTTACAAACAGACATTACACAAACAAGGCAACTTAGAATTCCCTGGAATTGAGAATGTAAAAGGGTAATTTGATGGAAGTTTTCAAGATATTCAAGGGAACAGACAGGATGGATGGAGAAAAACTAATTCCAATGGCTGGGAAAATCGATGACATAGGGGGCATAGTTTAAAAATTAGAGTCAGGTTTTTCAGGAATGCAATTAGGAAACACTTCCACACACAAGATATGGTAGAAGTTTAGAACTCTGTTCCACAAATAGTAACTACAAATTTTTAATTTGAGATTGATAGATTTTTGTTAACCAAATATATTAAGGGACATGGAGCAAAGGCAGGAATATGGTGCTACGTCACATTTTGCCATGATCTCATTGAATGGCGGTGAAACAGGCTGGAGGGGTCAAATGCCCTACGCCTGGTCCTTTGTTCCTATGTTCATTTTCTAGAGATTATTTCACCCAAGTAAAAATGCAAAGCTAATGGTTTTGGACTACCATGAAAAATGTCTAGACTTTTTCTTGAAACACTGCACAGGTGCTTCGTTATGGTAAAATTATTCAAGGTTAAGACAGATCACCTATCAATGTATCATGAGTAAAATCATCTGCCATTTTGACTGCTGCACTATGCTCATCTTATGCAGATGAAGGTTGGAAACTTTATTAGGAATTGCGCCCATGTAAAGAATCATGAGTAAGAAATCTGCACACTATGTGGACAAACACAACATACAATTTTCACAGCACATCTGAAAGTCGGTGACTGAAACCCAGAAGCCTTCATAATAATAGTGTGACATACCTTCGCTTCGGTTTGTGTCACAGGAATAAAGCTACAGACGTTATAAATTGCATGGCAGAGTTTCTGAACACAAAAGGTAATAATATACATTTTGTTTTTACTTTTTCAAGCTGTTCCTAAGAAAAAAACTTTTCCTGTGGTGTGTACTTCACTTTTGAATAGAGCAGCTTATCTTTTGTTCATTTCCAAAATAAACTATTTCTGCACCTTTGCATGAAGTTATGGTGCATTTCAAGAGTAAGAACCAGAATATTGATCAGCACCTTTAGCATCATAAAACAATCCAAAAGCAGTTCAGAGGTGAAGACAGATGCTGAGGAAAAGAATTTGAGGAGGTCATTAAAGATACATTCAAACAGGTAAGATTTAAGGAACTTTTTGAAGCTGAGAAGTGACTTAGGAACAGAGAGTTTAGGAACATTATTCCAGAATCTGTGGCTGAGTGCTGAAGGTGGAATATAATGTGGGGCGTTGTAAAGGTTGCAAAGAAAAAATGGATGACTTGGTATTTGGTAAGCAGTGAAAAAGCACAGCGGTGATAATAAAGTTAACAGTAATGTCACGGAATAGAGCTGGGGTGTCTTCACTATTGTTAGGAACAATGTATAATTTTTAGTTGACTTTTTATCTATATGTATTTTTGTGTTAAGAAAGATAAGATGGTTCCAGTTTCACTTAGATTTTTTTTATGGACTTTGGTGCCTAGGAGTCTGGACGGACCTGTGGCTGTTTGTGTGTGTGTGTATATATACTGGTCTGTTGCCTAGCCACAGTGGTCAAGTGACGTGGAGACAGAGAAAAACAGTGAAGAGTTCAGTGTGTGTCAGGGAGTGAGGAGAGGGATTTTCATCTCTCTCTGAGATAAGAAATACTACAAGGCTTCTGGGAGACTGAGTTTAGGGAACTCGTGTTTGTCCTGCAGTTGAAGCAATTGTGAGTTTAGAGTGCAGTTTTGGGTGCCTTGGGGAGAGATACGAGTTGGATGAGAAACATCAAGTGAATGCAGCGGAAGAAGATCATTTGCACATGTGCCAGTACCAAGCCAGGAACCTTTGTGTGAAGCTAGTTGTAACGCTTTACTGGTTTGTGTGTCTGTAAAGATATTGCTGGATAAAGGAATATTGGGAAATTGAATCATCTTCTTGTGTTTGTATTAAGATCTTTCCAACCTTTTTGCCTGGTGTAATGTAGCTCATTTTTCTAGTTTAATAAATATTTTATTCTATGTTAAAAGTTCATCAGAATCACAGAAGGAGGCCATTTCACCCATCATGTCTGCACCAGCTCTCCAAATGAGCATTATGACCCAGTGCCATTGCCCTGCCTTTTCCCCGTACCCCTGCACATTGTTTCTATTCAAATAATCATCTAATGCCCTCTTGAACCAGCAGACCCTGTGAATTTGCTCGGTAACTTTCCTCCACAATTTCTAAATAAACAAGTTAGGATCTATCAAGACAGGTTTCACTCTGGAATCTGACTTGCCCAGGGTTATCAGCTAGGATCATAACACTATACTTATGAAAAATGACCTCATAACTCTAGGTGATGCCCACACAAAACTCCCTGGTGAGAAGAACGAGAAAGAGATTTTGGATTAATCCCAAGGTGACTGCAAGTATGGGAGGAGAAGCCTTTCTTACATGACAACCTACAATATTCAGAAAACCTGAGGAACAGGTATAAAAAAAAACTGATGCATCCCTAAATGTAAGCTCATAAATCAAATAGAGTACAATTGAAAAACTTCCCTTAATAAATTTTTGGTGCAATATCCAACATTTAATTTAGCATTTGAAGTTAAAAATTATTTATCCTTCACTTAAGAATATATGTAATTTGTCAAACTCTGGAGGCATTACCATGAGTGAAAACCATGTGCAGTCTTAAGGAGAAGCAAGGTTAGAAGGCAGGGGATAATTATACTCATTTTGGCTCCATTTTAAAGTTATATATTCTGTCCACTATGGGTGAATCATGCAATATAACCAAGTAAGTTTTATGCAGAGTTTCCATTTTAAATATACATATAGAAATTAATAATGAAAGCTTTTGTAAGATTTTGTGTGTGTTGACAGGGAAGCAAGCTAACTCAACCCACAGTTATTCGGAAATATTTCCAGCAGGACAATAACAGTGCACACAGCTATTGCCATTGAGCAAACAGCCCTTGAGAAGCTCTCTTCACAGCGTCAAATTAAAATGTTTAAAAATTGTGATAAACTTGCCAGCTGGATATATGTTAGCCTGGTTTGCAGTGCGACTAGCTTAAATCTCAGACACGAGAAATATTTCCAATAGTTCTTAAATAGGGCACAATGGGCCTGACACAGGAGGAGGCCACCCACGTAAATAGCACAACATTTAACAACTGTTCAGAGACTCTCCTCACAAACTAAGAAAATTAAATGAAAATAACTTGCTCTGTAGGCTTTACTTCAATTTCCAATTCAGCGTTTGGCTCAACCCACATAGATGGAAATATTTCTATATGACTAAACATGCACCAGTGAGGCTCTGAATTTAAGTGGAAGGATTTATTGTTAATAAAGAACGTGAAGAAAGCACAGCAAAAAACATGTTTAGAATGGAAAAACTTCCTTAAATATATAATATTTCAAGTTAACAGAAGACCTATCTCCATGAAAAAAATGTAGAAAATTATTGTACAGTCCTGCTCTTCAAATCACCTCATAAATAGTAAATCTACATTGTATGAACCAGTCAAACAGGAAGTGTATACTTCCTGCATATGTAGATTATAACCTATATCAAATATCAAAATGCAGTGGCTAAAGGTTTACAATTCGAGCACACAAGATTTCAGTTGTAACATATGTATACAGCATGTGCGATAATCAGCCTAAATTTATCAGCACTTAATTTGTTCTTTTGTAGATGCAAAATATATTGAATTAGTTCTGAGGCAACATAATCACTGACTATATATAATAAAACACAAGACAATAAGATGCAACAGTGGGTTTCAAAGATGTGCTGGCCCTTATTATCACATAGGCACCGTCACCATTTGGACCTGGAATACATGCAATTTGAGGTTAGCATAATGCCAGAGTCTTGGTTTGCTAATCCCCCACCTACTGGTATTGAGAAATGAGCACTTCGTCATTTTAGAAGGAGCACAGAATTAGGAAAAAAGGCTGAGTTGGTGGAGGGAGAACAATGTAACTAAATGCCCCAAGCAGCTACAGCTACAGTGACAGTGTCACTATCACAGACTGGTTCGCTGATGCTAGATAGTTCAGATTGCATTATGACCGGTGCCATAAAAGACAAGACAAAAGTACCCTGCAAAATTGAGAAGGGAGAAATCTGGAAACAGACTCCTGCCTCCAAGGAAGAAATAATAAAAATACAAATTTAAACAAAGAAATTAGAACAATAAAGTATTCTTTGTAATTGTTCCTCCAACATCGTACAGTGTTACTGCTAATCACATGCTTCATTACCGATAGGTAAATTCGGCGCTACACCAATGGAAAAATCCATCAGTTTGACAAGCGGGTGTAATGACGCTGGAACATGGAGCTGTATACAAGAACAGTTACCATTGATGTTGGAGTTACCAAATGCACCAAGTTTTAACTAGTGGAAAGAACAAGAATCACTCACTCATGTACAACACGCATATCATCAAATATTTAGAAGAGCTATGAATTGCACATCCTCAATATCTCTAATTATTGTTAAAAATGAATTCTATAAATACTTACGTTTACCAAAAAAATGATTAAGAAATTGTAAGCAATATTCACATGTCAGACATAGTGACTAACATGTTTCCAGCCTAAATAATCAATTAGTCAGTCTACACCCATATTTAAATTTTGGATTCATGTCTCAACCTTGTGGCTATAAAGGAAGAGCATCTACGGTCTAATTACATTAGATAATCCAGGTGTTTCTTTTGTGTAAGAATCCCAGGATGAGATTACTGAAGTATTGTCCAATTTAGGGCAGTTGAGTGTTAGTGACACTTCAAGGTTCACAGAATATTGAAGAAACAGAAGTGCAGAAGAAAAGAGCATATTGTAACATTTGAGATAAAGGCCAGTATCTAGCAGTCTGGAGTCACTGATTTAGCTTGTTGGCTGACTGGGTTATACTATCATTAAACGATAGTATACATGGTTGCAATTTTCTCAGGGACGTTATTTAAAAAAGTAAATAATTTGTTTGAAAGGAATGGAGTGAAATTCTAAAATTACTGATGGATTAAAGATACGTAGCTCAACATTTTGACAGAAAGTAGTTCCTCAAGTCAATCATGTACACAATTTAACGGCAGTCAGATGACGCATGATGTGCAAGGGTCTTCCAGCTGTTTTCCACACCTCTGATTAGTAGAGAAGTAACTGTAATGCATGGACTTGTCATCCAAAAACCATTTTAAGGCAATTTGAATACAGACATACAAATTAGGAGCCGGAGTAGGCCATTCAGCTCCTTGAGCCTGCTCCACCATTTGATAAAATCATGCTTGATCTGATTGTGGCCTCTACTTTTCTATCTACTCCCTATACCCTTTGATTCCTTTGTCAGTCAACAATCCAACCAACTCAGCCTTAAACATATTCAATGACCCTCCCTCCATTGTTCTTGGACCATGGACCGCGTTACATGTGACAGACAAAATAAGGATCATTTTAAATTTGGAAAACGGTGAGTTTGAGTCAAGCGGGAGGTTAAATTCTTGAAAAATCTCAAACCAAAAGCTCTCTACCCAGAGGAGCAGGCCCGCTCACCTCCCTCCTCTGGAGTGTTTCCAAACAGGGGACCACGCCTGTCAATCAGGCTGGTTTCCAGGCAGGGAACCTATTAGAAAAACACTCACATTGCAGAGTTAAAACTTCCATGTGAGATCCTCCCCCAACTGCTTCAAAATTCCATCCCAGTAAATATCAGAGCCAAAGTTACCCATGGTGGGCAGCATCTAAACATGGTGCTCCTCACAGCAACATCAATTAAATTATCCTGATGGCTCACAGCCGACACTGTAAACTTCATAATAAGTTACCTATTTTAATTAGGAAGTATCTTGTGGAATATTCTTTTGAGGTAACTTTTTTAAAAATGTCAGAATTTCATTTAGATAATGTCAAAGGAAAAGCCTTATATGGGTTATCCAGCAATTTTATCGGAAACAATTAATGTACTCTTTAAATTATACAAGAACTCCATGATACTTGAAAGAAGGGCCAAATTTTTGGATATCATAATCAACAAGTGGGAATGGAGTGTGGGGGAGGGGGAGGGCTCACTGGGCCTCCATTTACTTTGAAGATCATGTACATTTCAAGTTCTGGGTTACAGTCAGCTCCTGTGTGAAAAACTGCAACTTAATTATAATTTTGACATGAAATTCTCAAGATATCAAATAGGGGGCAACATGAATTTCCAGAAATGCCACTCATGTAAGTTCTGAATTATGTCCCATTGAAAAGGAAGATGTGCGTCTATGGTTGCTAGGCAGAGAAAAATACAGATGTGGATTTTGAGAGCCTTTTTAAAGCCGTGTAACTGAACAGAATGATTATTTTATATTTGTTCAGGGTGACATGTTAGAAGGTCGTCAGATTAGGAGCAAAACACAACAGTTCTACAAGTCCCTGTGTCAAGTCACCACATTGTCTAGTTAATTATACCAGTGGCTGGAAGCATTAGATTCTCTTAGTAGATAGGAAAAGAATAATAAACTATAGAGCCCTTCATGGCCTTGCCCCTCGGTATCTTTAAACTCTCCAGCCTCAGATGTCTTCCTCAACTACACTGTTCCTCCAGCTCTACCCACTGGCCCAGCCATGCCTTCCCCTCAATCTTTTCTTCAACTTTTCTAGCTATGCCTTCAGCCCTCTTGACCCCCCGCCTCTCTAAACATCTCTGCCTCCCTCTTGTCCATAAGGACCGTCACTAAAACCACGTCAACCAAGTTTTCAGCCACACCTCCTAATAGCTCAGTCTTTGGTTTGGGTTCATTTTTGTCTGATAATGCCTCTGGGAAGTGCTTTCGTGACACAGTTCTACATTAAAGGTGCTATATAAATGCAAATTGTTGTTGTATTTGTTAAGCTATGCAACATAGCTAATAATTAAAATCTTCTGTTAATCAAAACTAATGGATTTGTGTGAAACTCCTGAAATCATGGCAGTAACTATTGCCAGCATGCCAACAGTGAATTTACTTTATGTTGATCGCAACTTAAATATCAATCAAGCGATTTCTTTTTTGATTTGCATCTGTTACAAATATAGCTTCTTTAAAACTCACTAAACATATGTGCCTTGAAATATAACTGATGGAATTTCTTCCAAAGCTTAGAAGACTTCTTACTTCATGGGATTATGCCACTACAGCTTTCATTTACATACTGCCTTAAAATATCTCCAGACACTGAGGACTGAATTTTAAATGTGCAGGACCATGGAGGTTCAGTAGTAGTTTTGGATTAAAACCAGGGAAACTGACAGTGCGTCAGCAAACTGGCTCCAATTCCCACCAACTCTTAATTGCCACACATTTGTCTGCATGCAAACAACACTCTCGGGAGAGGTGAGCTGTCAATTTCAACATGTCAATCGCTCAATTACAGTGATATTAACATGGCTTTTCTCCATTCAATTGTGGGTCCATGGGTTTCCTAGGCTTCCTTGGAACTTGCCAGTTAAAAAGCAAGGCAAGAACACAGAAGCAATTGAGGGGACTGAAGACATAAAAGGGAATTATGGCAACATGTATTGTAACCTCACAGCCGTCTTCTTGCTGCTTGTGTGAAAGACTTTGTTCCCAGTACTTATACTTAGAGTGTACTATGACAACTTTGGAGGTTTGCACATCTGAACTCCACATTGGAGTTCTGATCCAGCAGATCAGCACTACTTGTACTGTTTCGCTTAGGACCTCAGATGAGGAGCAACAGGACCTGCAGGAGTAGGGGCTGCAGGAAGGGCACTAGCACGGGCAGCAGTAACAACCTGTTTCTCATAGACCTGCAGTTCCCAGGAGAGAGGGATGCTGCTCGCAGGAGGCGATACCAGCAACAAAAGGGTGTACCAGCAGAAGATACGCTTTCTCCACATGCCAAACACCAGTGACTTAGGAGGCTCAGGTGTCATGTGAGATGGTGGCAGACAATTGCAGCCTGTTGGCACAAGACCTGGTGGCCACTTTTTACCAGTGGGGAGGCGATGGCGTAGTGGTATTGTCATTGGACTAGTATTCCAGCGACCCAGGGTAATGCTCTGGGGACCCGGGTTTAAATCCCACCACGGCAGATGGTGACATTTGAATTCAATAAAAATCTGGAATTAAAGTCTGATGATGACCATGAAACCATTGCCGATTGTCATAAAAACCCATCTGGTTTACTAATGTCCTATAGGGAAGGAAATCTACCACCTACATGTGACTCCAGACCCCCAGCAATGTGGTTGACTCTTAATGTCCTCTGAACAAGGGCAGTTAGGGGTGGTCAATAAATGCTGGCCTAGCCAGTGACACCTACATTCCATGAACGAATAAAAAAAACACCACTCAACCTCTTACTGTCCAGATCCTTCCAGGGCTCTTCCAGAGACAATTGCAGGATCTCACAGTTGGTGGCCCACAAATACATAAGCTTTTCCAGGGCAGGCAATTCTGTCAACTTTGCCACTGATCAAGCTAGTCAGAATGAGTGGGCATTTGATTTGTGGCTCTGGCTGGCTTTCCTCAGGTGAAGAGTATCAACAACTGCAGGCATGTGACAATTAAGGCACCCAATCGCTCAGAAGGCTTCACCAACCTCAAGGGCTTCCCACTTCACTCCATCAACATGCAGCAGGTGTGTAACCACAAGCAGATTTTTTATATAGGTGTGCTACCATGATGTTTTCACCCTCAGGCAGTCCATCCTCCCTGATCTCTTCGCACTTTAAAGTAGACTTACAGGCTGGCTGCCCACAGACTCTTAAAACATGGCTGATGACACCCGTGAGGAACCTAACCAATGAGGCCTAGGACCAATAAGCCACATCACAATCACATTGTCATTGAGCAAACCATCAGCATGCTGAAGATACACAGGTGCCTGGACAGATCTGGAGGAGGCCTTCAGTACATACCAATGAGGGTCTCTGGAATGGCTATGGGGTGCTGCACTCACAACATTGCACAGCAATGAAACTTGGACCTGCAGGAGAAACAAGGAACAGAGCCTCTTCAGGCATTTCCAAGAAGCAAGAGCCAAACTGTGATGCAGTCAAGGTACCAGAAGAGGCACATGTTGCTGCTCGGGATGCCCTCATTATTGAGAGGTTCATTTAGGTTCCACAATGCACCTATCTGATAACCTCATGTAAAAGGCACTCCTTCTCCCCTCCTGCACCCCCCACCCCCAACAACAATCAGCACCCCATTTTTTAAACACAAAGTAGGCCTGTAAAAACACCCACACATCCCTTTTCACAGTCCCTCATTTCTTAGCCTCAATTCTCGTCTTATTATTCATCACAAAAAAACGTCATGTGTCAGGCAGCAACCAAAAATAAGCTACACAAGAAAGTGATTCAAATATAAAATGAAACTTACTAAGCTAACAAAATGAAACACACTCTTGTGCATGCATTTGTGCAACAAGTCTTTCCTCTTCCTAGTATTTCTATATGGTACGATCCATGTACTGTCACTCGAGCTAGACGCAGGCTGTCAGGTCCCTGCTCTGACTGCTGAGATACTCATAGCTAATGTCCTGAGTTTTGGAGGCCGTAAGGACCCAGCCAAAGAATGCTCCACCTGAACCTATGCAGGGGCAGATTCAACCGAATGACGCAACATGTGGGGAACTGACTGAGGGGGTTCCAAATCCAAAGCTCCACTCCAGGCCCACTCTAACCATTGTCCATCACATGGCCCCTCCTATGGCCCAGCCACAACACCCCCCACCCCACCACCCCCCCAACCACCACTGCCACCACCACCAACCCCCCCCCCACCCCGCTAGCAATAAACAGAACACTTTGCTGCAGATCGGTGTAGCAATGAGTAGATAGGAAACCATGCATCTTAATGAAAGTGGCATTAAGCCATTGGTGAAGGCCTACATGTACTCATTTGATACTCTGTGCAGGTGCCTGATCTTTCCATGAGCAAAAACATTAATCGCAAAGGTCTGAGAGATCATAGCACTGATGCTGGAGGTGGATTCCTCGAATTTCTCATACATTTGCCAGTATCATACATTCTCTGTTCCTGCTTCAGAAATACTGCACTTCCATGTTTTCCATACACAACCAAGTCCCACTCCCACTTCCAATGCCACCTCCATTCCCAGTACATCAGGAACGTAAAATCTAGATCAAGTCAGGCTGAGCGACAATGATCATTATTATTAGATTTCTAGAGCAACATGGGGATGATAGAGGAGAGAATGGTGTATCAATTGTCAAAACCAAACCCAGAAAGCACAAGCTGTGGTTTAGTCTTTTTCTGGGGGCATGAAATTATAAAAAAGTGATTGGTGAGATGTATGAAGATAAGGCCAATGAGCCAGTGTATTTCAGGGTCATTCACATAGATAATGACATCCACCTTTTTCAATAAATTAGAACACTTTTCCTGCAAGTGACATACAATCCTACTGATTTCTTAAGTAGAAGTGACAGAGCTCGATAATGCAGGTTCAAAATCCAAATATTTATTAAGCTAAATCTGAACCAGACAAGGGCAATTAATTTGGATTGTGTTCATTGGACCAGAAGGTGCTTTGATATTTCAAAGCTGTAAGCTAATCATGAGATAATAAGAGATCCTACATTTGCATATTAAATACCTTCTTAAATCTCAGTTTCAACTTAATTGGTGGGTAAATTAAAAACCTCAAATCAGCTCAGGCCCTGTGCCCTTTTGTGGAAGGCCTAGGGCTTTCTGAACTCCGCAATTTGCACATTCCCAATATAACTAACTCTTAATTAGTACTTGCACTGAAGAATATAGGGCTCAATGGGAAAGATCTCTGCAGTTTTGCCCTGATAGCTTTAGCCACCACTACACATGTACAAGCAGTTTACTTACCTGAGCTTTTCAGTGAACCTTTTGCTGCTCAGTACAGCACTATACACCTGCACCCGAGGACTTGGAAGAAGTACCACAAGAAGATCAAGGACGTCACATGGGTGGTCAAGGTCAATGACTGCATCGTCACATGGCATCTCCTACCCACTGCTCCACAAGCCTCTCACATTGTTCAATGAACCATCAACAGTCCCTGGCACTCAAAACCCATACCCAACATCCAGGTGCTGCACCTCACCATCACACACATTCCAGTGATGCTGGCCCAGCTCCGATTGCTTCCATATATCTTCAGCAATTAGCCATGGCAGGCACAACATCATCTAAACATAGTACAACAAAATCATTGCCATTCCTCCCATTCTCTTGTAGAGGACACACAATTGAAGGGAGCAAAGCAGAACCAACAGGGGGAACAGATACCTGCATCTCCTGAGCCTTATGGAAGAAATGGTTCTCTGCATCATGGGGCTGGATGTTACAGAGCATGTCATCCGGCTTCATTGAAAGCATTCAGGATGATGGTATGTTCCTGCCTTATGCCCTTTTTCAATTCACAGCTCACCCTCATCCTGCTCTCTGACATGATGAGGAAGTTGCAGACAGTGTGACCATGAATCGCTCATAGGAACATTGGACTTAGGAGCAGAAGTAGGCCACTCGGCCCTTTTGAGCCTGCTCTGCCATTCAATAAGATCATGGCTGATCTGTTTGTGTCTCAACTCCATTATCCTGACTGCTGCCCCATAACCTTCGACTCCCTTGTCTATCAAAAATCTGTCTAACTCTGCCTTGAATAAATTCACTGACCCAGCTTCCACCATTTTCTGGGGAAGAGAATTCCACAGACTAACAACCCTCTAAGATAAAAAAAACTCTCCTCATCTCAGTCGGAAAAGGGAGACCTTTTATTCTTAAAACTGTGTCCCCTGCTTCTAGTCTCCCCTGTGCCATTCTATCACCACAACTTTTCCCTTTTTGTTTTCCTACTTTCAGACAGTCAAGAGCTTCCATCTGCCCAGCCACAGGAGGAGAGTGGGCAGTGGCACATAACTAATGGTGAGGCCCCATCATTTGATCTAACACTCGTAGCCACCAGCTCAGATAATGGCACTGCTTAAACTTCAGAGGCTAGTTTTGAGTCGGAATCTGCACATGGTGACTCACAGGGCACAAATGGGTTGCAGCCACGCCAGAGGGGAAGCGATGGTTCGTGTGCCAGCTCACCAGACCATTAGGCCCATAACAGGTTCTGTGGCAGGAGACTCAGATGAGAACGTCTATGGAACCAGCATACAGGAGATTGTTGGATGGATGTGCATACCAAGGCTCTGGATGCATTGGCTGGTCTGCCAGCTAGCCTCCTGTCACTATCGAGGAACATGGAGGAGTCCAGGTCCAAAACCATGAGGGGTCCAGTCAAAAGAGAGAGAGCGAGCGCGAGAGAGAGAGCGAGCGCGAGAGAGAGAGCGAGCGCGAGAGAGAGAGCGAGCGCGAGAGAGAGAGCGAGCGCGAGAGAGAGAGCGAGCGCGAGAGAGAGAGCGAGCGCGAGAGAGAGAGCGAGCGCGAGAGAGAGAGCGAGCGCGAGAAATTATTCCTTTTAGTAGAGGGGTCGAAAACCAGAAGACTCAGATTTAAGATGATTGGCAAAACAAGCAAAGTGACATGAGGAAATATTTTTTATAAGCAGGCCCACCCACCTTCAGCTGCTTCATCAATGACCTTCCCTCCATCATAAGGCCAGAAGTGGGGACGTTCACCGATGATTGCACAATATTCAGCATCATTCGCGATTCCTCAGATACTAAAGCAGTCCATGTCCAAATGCAGTAAGACCTGGACAATATCAAGTCTTGGGCTGATAAGTGGCAAGCAACATTCGTGCCACACAAGTGCCAGGCAATGACCATCTCCAACAAGAGAGAATCTAACCATCGCCCCTAGACATTCAATGGCATTACAATCGCTGAATCCCCAACCATCAGCATCCTGGGGGTTACCATTGACCAGTAACTGAACTGGACTAGCCATATAAATACTGTGGCTACAAGAGCAGGTCAGAGGCTAGGAATTGTGTGACGAGTAACTCACCTCCTGATTCCTCAAAGCCTGTCCACAAGGCACAAGTCAGGAATGTGATGGAATACTTGCCTGGATGAGTGCAGCTCCTACATCACTCAATAAGCTTGACACCATCAAAGACAAAGCAGCCCACTTGATTGGCACCACAACCATTCACTCCCTCCACCACTAGCACACAGTGGCAGCAGTGTGTACCATCTACAAGATGCACTGCAGGAACTCACCAAGGCTCCTTAGGCAGCACCTTCCAAACCCACAGCTGCTACCATGTAGAAGGACAAGGGCAGTGGATGGATGGGAGGACCACCACCTGGAAGTTCCCCTCCAAGCCACTCACCATCCTGACTTGGAAATATATCGCTGTTCCTTCACTATCACTGGGTCAAAATCCTGAAGCTTCCTCCCTAACAGCACCATAGGTGTACCTACACCACAGGGACTGCAGCGGTTGAAGAAGGCAGCTCACCATCAACTTCTCAAGGGCAATTAGGGATGGGCAATAAATGCTGGCCCAGCCAGTGGCAGCCACATGCCACAAATGAATTTTTTTTTAAAAAGAGTGTGGTTCGGATCTGGAATGCACTGCCTGGGAGTGTGGTGTAAGCAGATTCAGTTGTGACTTTCAAACAGGAATTGAATAAGCACCCAAAGATTTTTTTTTTTTAATTTGCAGTGTTATGGGGAAAGGGCAAGGGAATGGGAGATGATGGGCCAAACGGCCTCCTCCTGTACTGTAAGCCTGTAACTGTTGTAAAGTGTTGGGCGTAGTTCGAAAGGTCTTAAGGTATTTATGGTCTTAGGTAATTCAACAGTAAGTATTTATTAACTACTAGAAGCTATGTACAGAGGCACAGTAAAGGGTTCAAGCCAAGATCTGTCTCCATGCTTGCTTCTACACATGATTCTATCCAACAGTACATTGACCCATAGGTGTGGGTCATGCATCCTCTATTACTGTGTGAGTGGTACTGTACTCAGTCCCACATTAACCCTTTATGTGCCAGGCACTTATACTACAGTAACCATTCTATTTCTATGCTTCTAAGTTGGCAGAGGGCATTGTGCATAGCTTGCCCTCTCCACATTCTCTGCTCTACCCCTCTGTCAAGCTGCTGACTCAGAGACAATGCAGCTGCAGCCCTGAAGAAGCCTGTGTGTGGACGGGTCACCAAATCCTTTAACCTCCCTCTGAAAATGCAACAACTCTCCTGCCAAATCCAGGAACTCACTGCAACACCTCCAAAAACATTTTGTTCTATTTTGAGGGATTTTGCAATCGCAAAGGTTATTCAAAATCACCTTACCAGCAAATTGGGTAGCTGACCTTTTAAGTAGCGCTAGTGCTGGGCTCCTCTTTTGCAGCTGAATGCTTGATCTTTAGTGAATGACAAGTGAATTTGTCCAACGGATCTGCACGATTCAAATTCAAAAGTTGGACATCGCTTCAGTCAGCAGAGCCGAGTGACATCATGACAGCACCACTCCGCTCCACACACTTCCAGTGCACACAAGAGGTGCCCAACTTAGTGCCCTCCTCAGCATGGGGCACCACACAGTGCATGCCCACCTAAGTGCCCTTCTCAGCTTGGGGCACCACACAGGCTGTGTCAGGAGCAGCAGGAGTCGGAACATGCCCCACTAGGAGGGCGCTGGGTTTCGGAGAGTGATCTGCAGCATTGCTGCGGAGTTAAATTCCATACCTATACACTCAAGAATTTTAATCTATTTAAGCAAAATTAATCGGATCTACAAACAATAGGTTAAATATAAAAAAAGTAAGTCAGGTATTTTAAAAATGATACGGGGTAAAAATTCATCCTAATGCAAACAGTATACCCCAGTCGGGAATCCTGAGGCTAGCCTAGGACAGTGGTTGAGCACTCAGTTCAACCATTTCGGTGTGCTCCAGCATCTGCTGCACCTTCACTGGCAGCTCCTCTGTTTCAGCAGCTGAATCCCAGGCTGCCTGCCTCTGTAGCAGTGGCGTGTCCTCGAGTGGGGAGGAGGGAGATTAGGAGGAAAGCTCATTGAGAAGCTGATTGAGAGGTAGCAGCAGCCCTTGGGAGTGGCATGAAACAGGGAGGCACATTCCTGTTGCGCTTGGCTCCACAAAATTAAACTGAAATATTTGCTGCCCAGTGCCGATCACTTGCTGGGCTGCATCCATGCCCAGAGAACCCGAGCAGAGCAGGTGCAACGTCTGTTCCAACGCAAGGCAGCCCAATTTCTCAGGGATGATCTAAAACAGGTATCAGGTCCTTTGCAAACGCCAATGAGGTTTTACACAGTCACCTGAAACTTGATTTTTAGGCAGCCTTTGGAGCAGGCCGAACTCAGCAAAGTTAGTTCATTTTTGCCCCAGCGATGGAAGATACCTATCACTGCTGTTTTTGAAATTCAGAGAGGGCCAGAGCAGCTGGTCAATTTGGGTCAAATCATTTTCTTATAGAAAATAAAACCTAGAAAAACATGGAGATTGAGTTATCATGCGAGAATAGGCCAAGATGCTTTTATGCCTTTTAAAAAAAGTTTTAAAGTAGTTTGGCTTCCAAGCCATTCTATCTGACAACTGTTTTAAAACTTTACCACTTGGCTCTAACAGGAGAGGTACAAAAAGTACTGCTTAATCTGAATTTTAATTTTGATAGTTTACCTAAAAAATTAAAATTGTATAATTAATGATCCAAATTTTTAAATAAAGGCAGTAAATGATATATTAATTGACAGTGGCATGGTGGTAATGTCACTGGACTAGTAATCCAGAGGCCCTGTCCTTTGGGGAAGAAAACCCACCATCCTTATCTGGTCCAGCCTACATGTGACTACAGACCCACAGCAATGTAGTCGACTCTTAACTGCTCTCTCAAATGGCCTAGCAAGCCACTCAGTTCAAAGGCAATTCAGGATGAACAACAAATGCTAGCCTTGCCGGCAACACCCACATCCCATGGAAGAATTTTTAAAAATTGCTTTGGACATCATTGCACCAGTAGATTACCATAAAGGAACTCAGCACAGCAGGTTTATGGCCATTCAAGGGACAGGAAGAGGAGTGGTTTTGCTTTCAACACCAGCACCTATGTAGGACAGATTTTTGTTGCGAGAACAAGGTTTATTCATATGATTAAAACAATTTACTAACTGAATTCCACAAGTTGATTTGTCATAGACAAATCAGATAGGTTAACCCCCAGTGCTATTTCAGATCTTGCATCTCCACAAAAACATCCAGCACCGATACTGGTTGTGAGAGACATGCTTAGGCTGCCTAATACAAATTTCAAAAACACAAAACACTGATTGACACACTGTACACCATACGGAACCAAAGGAAAAAGAAATCATAAATATTACCAACTCGTGAAAATAACGGCTTCCCAGCAACATTTCTTTTAAAAATTGGCAGCTGACAAATTAATCATATTTGGACCTTGTTATCATGTCCTTTTAGTTGCTATGGAGACACGACTACTGCCTATGTGTTTCTTTTTCCCCCTCTCCAAAGTGGCTTCAATCTCTGTCACCTTGAGGCATGAAAGAATTAACTGTGGGACATAGAAGTTGCCATGGTTGCATCAGATTCCATGTTGCTTTATTAATGTCATTAGGCCTGCAGAAAAAGTTTCACCTGTCGAAGAATCTGTTCATGTGGACAACTGGCAGAGCACAAGTCACATCTCTTCCAAAGTTAATGTAATCTAAAACATTAAAGGATTGCAGCTAAAAACTGAAAACTGATTTACTTAGGAATAAAGCACTTTCTTGTGAAGATCAGTAACTAGATGGTGTTGACTCAACGATGATAGGAGGCGTTGTCACTGATTTTCCTGTATTTTGTAGCAGCAGTAGTGAGAATAAAAACAGGTTATTCTACAGCCTAGCTGTATGGGATCAGGAATCCATCCTGCATTAACTAATTAGCTAACTAAATTGACAATGTTTTATATTTGCCATTAAATATTAATATTGAACATTCCATTGGAAATGATGTTTCATCAAATCTCTTTTTTGTGTGTCTTAAGTGAATTCTTAGGGAATGGGCAATTGCAAATTATAACTGATGTCTCAAAAATTCTGAACGCAAGTCTGACAGGTAGGTCCAGAAAGCCTTTGTGAAATCTGTGCACTTTCACATCTATAATCATTACTTTACATGATACACATTACATCCTGCAAAATGACATGAATAAAATTCATCCAAGTCCATTATAATGTACCAAAACCAGATACATACAGAACAGTGGCAAGACAGCATTTAATAATGTGAGGAACATATTACTTATAAAGGCTTTCAATCCCTCTGTTCTGCCAAAGCTAATTTTTTGAAGAAGGTTTCCCATTGAGAGAAAGAGAAATGTACAAATCAGCCTATTGGCATTGAAGTGCTGGGTTTAATTATTAAACCAACTGGTCGTCTATCTGACAAAATGGTGAAGGGAGGGTTACAGAAAGAGTGTTTGCGTTCATTACACTTTTATACTGATGCTTTCAGTGACACTATTCCAGAACTTGTTGCATTTAATATTATTGACTGTACATTTCTTCAATTCTTCATGTTCTTCAGTATTAACTATTTAGAGGCAAGTTATTTTGCAAAAATTTAAAATAAATGAACTTGTTGCCCATCCCCAGTTGCCCTTAAGGTGGTGGCAGTGAGGCACCTTCTTGAACCGGTGCAGTCCATGTGTTGCAGGAACATCCATAGCGCTTTTAGGAGCAAGTTCCAGGTTTTTAAACCCAGCAATGAATGAACTGCTACATAGTTCCAAGTCAGGATGGTGTGCGACTTGGAGGGGAACTTGCAGATGGTGGTGTTCCCATACATCTGCTGCCCTTGTTCTTCTGGGTGGTAGAGGTCACGGGTTTTGAAGGTGCTGCTGAAGGAGCCTTGGTGAGTTGCTGCAGTGCATGCTGCCACTGTGCGTCGGTGTTGGAGGGAATGGATGTTGAAAGTGATGGGTGGGATGCCAATCAAGCGGGCTGATTTGTCCTGGATGGTGTCAAGCTTCTTGTGTGTAGTTGAAAATGCACGCATCCAGGCAAGTGGAGAGTATTCCATCGCACTTGTGCCTTGTAGATGACGGACAGGCTTTGGCGAGTCAGGAGGTGAGTTACTCACCATAGAATTCCCAGTCTCTGACTCTTATGGTCACAGTACTTATAAGGCTGGTCCAGTTTAGTTTCTGGTCAATGGTAACCCCTCGGATATTGATGGTGAGGGAATTCAGTGATGGTAATGCTGTTGAATGTCATGGGAGATGGTTAGATTCTCTCTTGTTGGGGATGGTCATTGCCTGGCAGTTGTACATGATAGTTACTTTCTATTTAATGCCCCAAGCCTGACTGTACTGGAACAGTTTGCCTAGAAGCACAGCAAGTTCTGAAGCACAAGTCTTCAGTACTACTGACAGGGGTTTGACAGAGCCCATAGCTTTTTCTGCATCTGGTGCCTTCAGCTGTTTCTTGATATCATATGGAGTGAATCAAATTGGCTGAAGACTGGAACTGGTGATGTTGGGAACCTCAGAAGGAGGCCAAGATGGATCATCCACTCGGCATGTCTGGGTGAAGATGGTTGCAAATTCTTCAGAGCCTCGTCTTTTGCACTGATTTGTCACCCTCCGCCACCTCCCTTTCTTGATGGTTCTCATCACCAGACAGGCCCAGTCTGGCAGATATGTCCTTCAGGACTCAGCCAGCTCAGTCAGTGGTCATGCTACCAAGTCACTCTTACTGATGCGCATTAAAGTCCCCCACCCAGACAACATTCTGTGTGCTTGCCACCGTCAGTGCTTCTTCCAAGTGGTGTTTAACATGGAGGAGTACTGATTCATCAACAGAGAGAGGGCAGTTAGTGGTAATCAGCAAGAGGTTTCCTTGCCCATGTTTGACCTGATGCCATGAGACTTCATGGGGTCCAGTATCAATGTTGAGCAGTCCCAGGACAACTCCCTCCCAACCGTTCATCACTGTGCCGCCACCTCTGATGGGTTTGTCTACCATTGGGTCAGGCCATCCCCAGGAATGGTGGTGGAGGGGTCAGGGACATTGTTATATTCACAAAATCATAGCTTATAGTCAATATCAGGTGGCATGTGGGACAGATGTCCCAATTTTGGCACAAGTCCCCTGATGTTAGTAAGGAAGTCTTTGCAGGGTCGACTGGGCAGGGTGTCCTTTCTGATACCTATGTCAAAGACAAGTGGTCTGGCGGTTTTATCCTTGCTCTATTTTTCTGTGGCAGTTTGTTACAACTGAGTGGCTTGCTATGTTACTTGAGAGAGCATTTGAGAGTCAACCACATTGCTGTGGGTCTAGTCATATGTAGGCCAGACCGGGCAAAGGCAGCAGATTTCCTTCTCTAAAGGGCATTAGTGAACCAGATGAATTATTACAACAACCCAGTATTTCATGGTCACTTTTACAGATTAGTTAATTAAATTATTGCTGACAAATTACTCAAGTTCTGTGCTGCCAAGTGACTATTTATTAATTAATTGAATTTAAATGCCAGCTGCCATGGTGGGATTTGAACTTGTGTCTCCAGAGCAAGCGTTGAGGCCCCTGAATTACAGGTTCCGTTTAATGGCGTATTTGTTAGCTCATGATACTTATAGAGGCTTAAGAGTCTTAATATTTAAAGAAAAGACTCTGCAATTCCTCTCATATCGCAACATGCATTAGCTTTAAACAGTAATATTTTATTCTTCACTAAGAGATTAGAAGGCTACTTTCTATGTTTCTGCACTCTAGGGGAAATTGCACTCAGGGAGCTTGGATTTGAAAGTCATCAATACAACATTGTATTAATTAAGGTTTGCAGCCTTGGAGAATAAAAAAAGTTGGTTGCTGATGTTCTGAGGGATTTAAGTTTATCCACTTGCATTAATAGCAGTGCTGGCATCTTCAGTGAGAGGTAGATTCTCCCTCCAGTCACAGGGGATCTGTCAACATTTCTACCTTCAGAAAGCTAAAATCCCTCACAATGCTAGTCTTGAATAATTATCTGTTGCTTTATGCACAGCCATTTCAGAACTTAAAACATTTTTCAAAATCAGTGCTTCTTTTCCTGCTGTTCTATAATAATGATTTTGCAAACCTAAACAACAAGGAACGAAGGCCACTTTTCATAGAATAATTAACGTTTTGTATTAAACCAATCTTGGCTCCAGTGTACAATACATATGGCCATTAACGTGTGTTTCAACTGTAAAGATACCCACTGTTCTCACTTGGGAAATATATCTAGAAAAAACCCACAGAGCATGAAATGAAACTCCTCTCCACACATATAAGCAATGACGGAATCTAATAAATAAATAATGCAAGACACTTTTCATGCTGACACTTCCCGAAGCATGCATACTAAAAATTTGTTTCTTTGTGAATAAATATCTCAATCAACAAAAATTCGTTCCTTTCGGTATTTCTAAAATAATCCCATACCACAAGCCATTCGCAACAAAAGCTCCATTTTATGAGACTAAACTGGATTGGTGAGCTTTCTCTGCTCTAACCTCTATCACAAATCGGGAACATAAAGACGAATCAATTTTGTAGCCATTTAGTTTTAAATATGTTAGATTATTGCTGAAGAGACAGATCTAAGCTTTTCGTCTTGCACTCATCAGGACACTCGCAAAAATGCCAATATAAGGGGGAAAACACCAATTTATACTGTGTGAAGAAAGTCCTGATTGGTTGGCAAGTGGCATTGCCATGGAGAATGCACCACTGATGGTGACAGACAGTTAACTGCCAAGCATTGTTTGAAATTTAAACCAGGCAGCTTGACCCTAACTGGTTAAGGCATTGCCCTGAGGAATGAGTCAGCGAATGGCTGTCACTTATTTTGTTTAGCTGAAACAGGTGCAGTGTATGTAAATGTTACTTCTGTCTGCAAAGACCAGGGCCTTATTTATTAATATATGTAGCTTCCAGTACATGCAAATGTGCCACATTGCGAGCCTGACTTAAAGTCTGAAATTGGTTGTCAGCTTAATTCTTAGCACATTGAGGGTTATTTAGCAAATGTTGTCCAATCGTGGAATCACATCTTTTGTTGAACAAAAACAAAAATTGCTGGAAAATCTCAGCAGGTCTGACAGTATCTGTGGAGAGAAAGACAGAGTTAATGTTTGGAGTCCATATGACTCTTTTTCAGAACTAAAGAGAAGTAGAAATGTAGTGAAATATATACCGTTAAAGGGGGTGGGACAGGTGAAGCTGGATAGAGGGCCAGTGATAGGTGGAGGCAAAGGCGAGATTGCAAAAGATGTCATAAACAAAAGGTCGAAGGGGTGTTGAAGGTGGTGATACTGGCTAAAGAAGGTGTTAATGGTGACATTAAGAGTAGAAAGCAGGATGAGCAAGTGACAGATGGCCCTAGTGGAGGTAGAGTAGGGGGAGGGGATGGTGTGGAGAAAAGAGATTGAAATAGGCTAAAAGGTGGGGATAAAACAATGAATGGAAATAAATTTTTAAAATAATAGAAATAGGTGGGAAAAAATGTACATAAAAATTTTAAAATAAATATTGAAAAAAGGGGATCAAAAAGGGGTGAGGATGGAGGAGAGAGTTCATGATCTGAAGTTGTTGAACTCAATGTTAAGTCTGGAAGGCTGTAAAGTTCCTCATCGGAAGATGATGTGCTGTTCCTCCAATTTGTGTTGAGCTTCACTGGGACATTGCAGCAGGCCAAGGATGGACATATGGGCATGAGAGCAGGGTGGTGTATTGAAATGGCAAGTGACAGGGAGGTCTGGGTCATGCTTGCGGACAGACCGAAGGTGTTCCGCAAAGCGGTCACCCAGTCTGCGTTTGGTCTCTCCAATGTAGAGGAGACCGCATTGGGAACAGCAAATGCAGTAGACCAAATTGAGGGAAGTGCAAGTGAAGCGTCGCTTGACTTGAAAGGAGTGTTTGGGCCCTTGGACGGGGTGGGGGGGGGGGGGGGGGGGGGTGAGTAAAGAGGCAGGTGTTACACCTTCCGCAATTGCATGGGAAGGTGCCGTGGGAGGGGGAGCTGTTGGGGGTGATGGACGAGTGGAGCAGGGTGTCCCAGAGGGAATGGTCTCTATGGAATGCTGACAAGGGGGCTGGGGGGGTGGTGGGTGGTGAAGGGAAGATGTGTTTGGTGGTGGCATCATGCTGGAGTTGGCGGAAATAGCAGAGGATGATCCTTTGAATGCAGAGGCTGGTGGGGTCAAAAGTGAGGACAAGGGGGGGGACCCTAAAATGGTTCTGGGAGGGAGAGGAAGGTGTGAAGGCAGAGGCGTGGGTGATGGGCTGGACACGGACAACTAATATTGAACACTGTGTTTTGAGTTTTGCAAGCACAGGCTGGTTGGGTAGGGTCTGTACTCTGCTTGTTCTGAACAGCGGCTGGGATGTGCTGTTTGATATGATCCGCCAGTCTTTGGGACATATGGAGTACATACCTAGCATCACACTGGCACTGAAATTCATCAACCACATTACTCATTTGTGTGGTAGGCAAAATATCTTTTTGGCTTGACAGCAGCATCCCGTTACTGATGGATACCACTCGTGTTGCTGCTGCATAGTAGCAGCGTGAAACAGCTAGCTTCACCTGTTGCTCAAATTCAAAAGATACCTTGCCCTTCCAGGGTAATCTGAGGTAGACTGGGCACTTTTCAGGGCCGAAAGTGATGGCCTTAGACCCTCTCATGAGTAATGTGGTACATGAATTTAAGTGCCAGTGTGATGCTAGGTACGTAGGCCGTACGTCCCAAAGACTGGCAGATTGTATCAAACAGCAAGTCCCAGCCACTGTGTGCAACAGGCAGGGTACAGACTGTACCCAGCCAACCTGTGCTTGCACAAGTCAAAACAGTGTCCAACACTGTTTCAGAACAAGCAGGGTACAGACCATGTCCACAATTGGACAACATTTGCTAAATCATCCTCATTGTGCTAAAAATTACACTGACAACCAATTTAAGATTGTCAGTTGGGCTTGCAGTGTGGCGCATTTGCGTGTACTGGAGCTACATATTAATACATAGAGCCTTGTTCTTTGCAGACAAAGAACATGTACATGCATTATGCCTGTTTCAGCTAAACAAAATAAGTGACAGTCATTCACTGACACATTATTCAGAGCAATGCCTTGACCAATCAAGGTCAAGCTGCCTGGTTTAAATTTCAAACAATGCTTGGCAGTTAACTGTCTGTCAGCATTAATGGTGCATTCTCCATGGCAACACTACTTGCAAACCCATCAGCATTCTCTTCTCATATAGTATAAATTGTTGCTTTCCCCCTTATATCGGTATTCTTGCAAGTGTCCTGATGAGTGCAAGACAAAAAGACATTGGTGAGACCACATCCCGAATAGTGTGTGTAGTTTTGAACTCCTTATTTAAGGAAGGATGTAAATGCACTGGAAGCAGTTCAAAGGAGGTTTACTAGATTGATACCTGGAATGAGCGGGTTGTCTCATGAGGAAAGGTTAGACAGACTGGGCTTGTTTCCACTTGAGCTTAGAACAGTCAGGGTTGACTTGACTGAAGTATATAAGACCCCGAATGGCACTGACATGGTGGATGTGAAAAGGATGTTCCCTCCTGTGGGTGAGTCCAGAACTAGGGGACACTGTTTCAAAATTAGGGTTGCCCTTTTAGGACAGAGATGAAGAGAGTTTTTTCTCTGAAGGTTGTGCAACTTTGGAACACACTGCCTCAGAAGGCTGTGGAGGTGGGGTCATTGAATATTTTTAAGGTGGAGCTAGGTAGATTCTCGTTAGGCAAGGGAATCAAAGGTTATTGGGGGTAGGTGGGAATGTGGAATTCGAAACACAGGCCAGCCATGATCTTGATGAATGGCAGCAAAGGCTCGAGGGGCCGAATGGCCTATTTCTGCTCCTATTTCATATGTTCGTATGAACCCGGAACCTTATGACAGAGTGTGCAAGAAAATGGAACATATTCCCATTTTTTGGTGCCAGTGAGAGCTCAATTCTCCCAAATCAGGTTACTGGCATGGACATATTCAGAATAAAGTTCCCTTACTTCTGCTTTTCAATATACTGTGCATACTATCTTCCTCACAATTTATTTAATGCTAGGAGTTATCATTGCATAGGCTTCAACTTGAAAATGAAAATCAGGCAGTTTCTGGATTGGGCAGCCAAACAAACAAGATCAGTTTTATACCCAGTCAGCAAACTGAAAATCTACTTCTATGCCCCAAAGCAAAGGGGGAAACATTTTCTGAATTCACCTCTACTAAGGCAGCATGTGCAAAAACCATTATAGTTTGGAAATTCACATTATTTCCTTAAGGACGTTTCCAGCAATGGAGACAGAATGTTACCTATAGCAGCCCACAACAGTTACAAAAAGCATAAAAGATCAGCATTGAGTGTTTTAACATTTACACAGAAAATAAAGAACCTACATAACATTATGAATCTCAAACAAAATGTATCATTAAATCTGTGCAACAAAACTTTCAAGTTACCACTTGCTGAAATATAATGATTCAGGACTTGTCTAAAAAAATAATGTGTGAATAATGCATGATTATTAATATGAAAAACGACCAGCAAGTTCAGGAGATTAAGAAACTCACTGACTTATGAATCTCTAGAACCTGCTGGTTGATCTATGCTGCTCCACTATTTGTGAACAGGATCTCGCCCTTAGTATGCTGGTTATTTTTAAGAGCTTGCTGGATTGATTACCCACTAAACTCACCATAGGAAATTGCGTAGGTCATAGCATAAATACCCTTTTAACCATGTGATAAATGTTAATGGCTGCCAATCAACATCCCTGGCACAGAAAGTGGGAAATTTAAACTGTGGAGTTTCATTCTCTCAGGCAATAAATTATTGGAAATCTTTTAAAGGTCAAATTTTTTTTCCAGCCATAGTTCAGTTCGTAGCACTCTCAACTTCTGAGTCAGAAGGTTGTGGGCTCAAGTACCACATGTTTGCTTGAGTACAAAAGTCAAGGCTGACACTCCGATGCAGTACTGAAGGAGTGTTGCACTATTAGAGGTGCCATCTTTCTGATGCGATGTTAAACCGAGGCTTCACCTGTCTGCTTGAGTGGATATGAAAGATCCCATGGCACTATTTCCAAGAACAGCAGGGGAGTTATCCTTGGTGTCGTAACCAATATCCCTCAAACAACATCACAATAACAGATTATCTGGTCATTATCACATTGTTGCTTCTGGAAGCTTGTTACGTGAAAATTGGCTGCCATGTTTCCTATATTACAACAGTGACTGCATTTCAAAAGTACTTCATTGGCCATATAGCACTTTGAGACATCGATGGTTGTGAAAAGCATTATATAAATGCAAATCTTTCTTTCTTTCAAGTCTTTCCTTCTTTCTTTCTGTACCTGATTTGACTCTAATTCACCCTGTTCTCAGCTGCTCCTTTATTTTTCAATCCTACTATCTCATTGATTAAGGAGATACACTGTTGATCCCAATGTTCACTGATGTCATAGATGTCCTGTTACCCTTATGGCACTGTAATCAGCTCAGACTTCCAGCAAGCTAGGAGACAAAAAACTTTTAGTTCTGAAGGGTGCCGGGAAGAAATGTAACTAATGAGGTATAATTATGATTTGTAGCAGCTGAAGCCATATGAATTATGTACAATTTCTATCATTTGAAAAAAAGCAATTTAATAAACACTTCAACACAAATATAAAGCCAATCTAAACACCATAAATATTATTGTATTTTCTGCCCCTTTGACATTCAAGATATGCTTAACCAATACCAAATATCTATAAGAGATTTACGCAGGCAGCAGCCAGAAAATAAATCTGGATAGAATAAATTACTTCAGTACGTGTAATGTATTAAAGACTAATTGCACCTCCTGCTGGAAAATAGGAGTATTATTATACTGCCAAGTTATAATTGTCAAGACTTGATTTCTTCTCTCAGGGTTAAATATAAATGTAGAAATTAATAACAGCAAATTACCTCAAAACTTTCAAAGTATAATAACGCAAACAAAATGGTGTTACTTGAGTAAAAATTAAGTTAATTGCATTTATGCTCATTAGGAATAAATTAAAATAAAAATTGGCACTGGAACACAGTCCTGGATTAGATTTCCATCTTCAACTGCCAAATACCACTTTCATTAATCAAAATCAAACCATTTGTGATGATAACATCTTTAAAAAAATTTCAGTCCAAATGCAGCCTTGGAAAAGGATCACCGATCAATAACCTCAAGAATGGAAAATGCTGCAAATGTATAAGGATATCTGACTTCTATCTGACTTGTGGGGGAGACGGTGGCCTAGTGGTATTGTCACTGGACTAGTAACCCAGAGACCAGGGTAATGCTCTGGGGGCTCGGGCTCAAATCCCACCACGGCAGATGGTGGAATTTGAATTCAATTAAAAAATCTGGAATTAAAAGTCTGATGATGACCATGAAACTGTTGTCGATTGTCATATTGTCCCATATGGGTACACTAATGTCCTTTAGGGAAGGAAGGAATTCTGCCGTCCTTACCTGGTCTGGCCTACACGTGACACAGCAACGTGGTCGTTTCTTAAATGCCCTCTGATCAAGGTCAATTAGGGATGGGCAATAAATGCTGGCACATGTCCCATGAAGGAATATTTTTTATAAATTGTAGTAGTCTCATTTCATTTACAATTCCTGTTTGCTGGTTATTCTGATGGTGGCTGAATCCACTGTGTCCAGCATGCATTCATATATGTTACAACTGAGAAATGTCACAACCCAGGGTAACACACACCAATAGAGCAAAAATTCAGATTCATTCTAAAAACCTTTTCTCCAAAGTAGAGGCTCAAATTGTTGACTTTACCTCAGCTTGAGTACTCTTGTCAAATTTTGAGCGTATATGTACATGGAAGGAAAAATAACAATCGTTTTCATCCTGTGTAAGTCTCTTCATAGTTCAAAGTCACTTTAATTCAGGCATTTTAAGCATTATCCTCAGTTCTGTTTCTTGCACAGCTTAATTTGGATATTCATTATTTTTGGTCAGAAAAGGGATTTTTAACGATCAAGAATAGATTGTACTGAAAATTCACTGGCAATATAACAAGTACAGTTTCAGGCTACCATTGACCAAAATATGAACTGGATACTGTGGCTACAAGAGCGGAGGCTAGGAATCCTGTGACGAGTAACTCACCTCCTGACTTCCCAAAGCCTGTCCAACATCTACAAGGCACAAGTCAAGTGTGCGAGGGAATACTCCCCACTTGCCTGGAAGAGTGCAGCTCCAACAACACTCAAGAAGCTTGAGACCGTCCAAGGCAAAACAGTCCACTTAATTGGCACCCCATCCACAAACATTCACTCCCTCCGCCACTGATGCACAGTAGCTGCAGTGTGTACCATCTACAAGATGCACTGCAGGAATACACCAAGGCTCTTTAGGCAGCACCTTCCAAACCCATGACCACTACCATCTAGAAGGACAAGTGCAGCAGACACATGGGAACACCACCAACTGAAAGTTCCCCTCCAAGCCACTCACTATCCTGACTTAGAAATATATCGCCATTCCTTCACTGTTTCTGGGTCAAAATCCTGGAACTCCCTCCCTAACAACACCATGGGTGTACCTACACCACAAGGACTGCAGCGGTTCAAGAAGGCAGCTCACCACCACCTTCTCAAGGGCAATTAGGGATGGGCAATAAATGCTGGCCTAGCCAGCGATGCTCACACATGAATTTTAAAAAAGGTCCGGGTGAGAGGGTAACAGATTGGACAACTCAAAAGGAGGCAAGCCACTTTATTTGAACATCTCACAATCTAAGGTCCAAATGTGCTGCAAGGATTCAACAAGCTTGCTAAGATTATTTTAAATCATCCAACAGGTAAAGTGAACAATTTATTTTATAACTGTTGGATCTAACTAGATCTGGTAAATCCTTTGGGTATCACATTAATTCTAATAAGCAAAATCTGCAGGATTTATTGAAATATTTTGCTTAGAAGGCCAATTATCCAATAATAGATTTGATGGCCAATGAATTTAAACACTTGAAGGAGTTTTAATAAACCGGTGGTTTATTTGCTGCGAATTCATTCATTAGAACTATCCTTGTCCTATTATTTATATTGCAGGCGCAAGGTTAAGTTTTGCAGTTTACAGTTCCAAATGTATTACCCACATTACACAAAATACATTTGTGTTTTATGGAACTAAAATATGACACTTAAAACAAGATTTACCAACTTATTCAGTATTCCTAAACATCCAATTACTGATGATCAATAATAAGGAAACTTTAAAAAAATAACTGCGTGAACGCAATATAACACTTGAAAATCTAAATGTAGTAAAGATTGTCATAAAGATTGCTACAATTGTATCCCAATATTAATTCACAGCTCACATTCTGCAGTGGTTCCAGTAGGATTTATTTTAATTGGATTGTGTAAGACTAATAAAACAATGTAATATCCTGCAAATGTAACTAATGATTTTTGCTATGTGTACACAACCCATATTTCTAACCATACCTGGTGCATACTTGCATATATTTCTCCTGAAAAGGATGGTGCCACTGTTCTTACAGTAATGTTCAATCATTCATGCACATTTTAGCCTCAAATGTTCAAAGTGTGCTGTTAGCAAGAGTGAATCAACCTGAGAGTGAACAACGAATTTGAAAAACAGAGCGAACTGAAATAAGATATTTTTAAAATTCCTGTGCAACATTCAACATGGCTTTCCCATGTTATAGCTGCAAAAGTTAATTTCTGCAAATGTTTTCATTAATGTTGTAATGAAGGAGGATGTGATTATAGAATACAGAGCCAAATATATTTCTTTCTGCTGGCTTTTTTGTGCAAGTAAATTGCAAGGTCTTGGATGTAAATTTGAACAGTCTTCCTTTTTTTTTGGTGAAATGGTCACAATCAATGATTACCTCTCGCCTAGTTCCATTGAGGCAGACAGCAAGCAATCCTCATTTCAATGATTTCAGCATGCAGCCCAGCACCAAACAAACTGTTGGCTGGCTGCACATGCAGCAGAGGGCCAAGCAGCATACGTGGCTAGCACATGTTTCAACTGGCCTGCACATCTTAAAGACATCCCAGATCTTCTGGTGAGCAGTGGAGTGGGTACACCTGCCGCTGACTGATTTAAACTTCCCATTTAACTACTTTACACTGGAGCCTTTACACTTTTGGTCCTGGCTCCAGTTTGAATCCAGCGACAGAGTCCGGAGGCCAAGTGGCAAGTGTAATTCCGACAAAGCCAGCCTTCTTTTACATCATGACCTGGAGACATCTCCCTGATGGTCTGTCTTCAGTTAATTGACTTAGAATGTTTTTCAATGGACCCATCAACCTCCAAAACTGCACATCCTACCCCTCCCTGACAATGTTCACTGCTCTCAAACCCCCAACAATGCTCACCCCCAAAAATGTTCATCCCCCTTACCCCCACATTATTCACCCCCACCCTCGCCCCCAACAATGTTCATCGCTCCTCCCTCACCTCCCGACAATGCTCACACTGTTCTTCAGCCCCATCTGGCTCACCCTCCCACCTACCAACCCCACCTCCACCCCCCCACCCCAAACAATGCTCATTCCCCCCTCCTCTACATATCTTGGACAATGTTGATTCCCCTGACATCAGCCTGACAGGAGCCAGGGATTCCAGAAAGTGAGTTGACAGTGGGTGTAGGTGAGCAGTGTAAGGACGGGGTGAGCATTGTTGGGATATGGTTGATTAACATCGCTGGGAAGGGGAGTGGGTTGGGGGGACATTGCTGAGAGGGCATGAACATAGCTGGGGGAAGAGGGGGGGGAAATTGCTGAGAGGGGTTGAGTGGTGTTAGGGTTGCCATGGTGCTCGAGTCCTTTGACACCCCAGTTGACTTACTTTGAACTGTGCTTCTCGGCAGGCTTTACACCTGCTAGGAAAATCAGTGTAAAAACCAGGGTAAGTTTAGGGCAAACAGCCCAAATCCCTCTGATCCTGGCCATCTGATCTCACTGTCTTAGGGAATCGTGCAGCAACGCAGGCAGGGTAAAACCAGCAATCAGAAGTTTAAACTTCCCACCTAGAAGCACTGTGCATGTGCACACATCAGGAGACACATTCAGACCAATGTATAGCAACTGCTGCAGACTGGAAAGGAATTGGCTACACCAAGAAGCATGAAAATGGAGGTAACAGGCAAAAGAAAGGGATCCTGGGTATTCTGATGCAGCACTGAACGGAAGTATTAGTAGAGGAGTTGGAAGGGAGGAGAGAAGCAATGTTTCTGCCAGAAAACCTTAAAGACACAACCTGAGAAGAAAATGGGAGGATGTGGCCAGGGAGGTCAATTCCAGAAGTCTGGCACCAAGGACCTTGCAACAGTGCTGCAAGAAGTTCAATAACACCACACAAGTGGTCAAGGTAAGTGAATGTATCTTCAAAGGACATTTTTTATCCACTGCAGCATCAGCCTCTCATGTTACTCAATGCACCGTACTCCTATCACCCACCATCAGCAACCCCTAACAATCAGGACTCATGCCAAATATTCAGATACTCCATTTTACCCTCACACACACACACACAGCTGCCTGTCTCACATGCATCACTCGCTGCTTCCACATGCCTCCAGCTATTTAGCCACGGCAGCCACATCAGCCAAACACATTGCAACATAATCACTGACATTCTTCCTCTCTCTTGAAGGGCATGGTGGCCCACAACAGCAGGGAGTAGGGCAGAACCTGAAGGGGACAGGTATATTTCTCCATAACGTTTCTTGTGGTTGTGTGGCTCTTGTTATAGTCAAGTTGTCCTCACGTGGTCGGATGGTCGAGAATAGGTATGAACCAGGTGAATAGGGGGCCTCGTCAAGCTCAGTACAAGCATGACAATGTAAGATCATGCTTTGTGAAAGTGGCCACAAACTCTGTTAAAATGGCTGCAACTTAACATATGACTGTGGACATTTAAACTTTGAACAGTATTCGATTCTGTGGCAAATATTTAGTTGATCATGGACCAGAATAAGAGCACTTTGCAGCCACTGGTGAAGATTAAACATCTCATTGTTTAAGGAAGAGCCAGCATTTGAGGATCATGGGATCTCTAGACTACTGATTTCCGAGTGGCATATTTTACAAAGGAGAATATTTGCGCTCAAGTTGGGGCAAAGTTAAGAGTGAATGACCATTGTCAACTGCCACTGTACCGTGGTGGTCTGAACCCTAGAAGCGTTAACCCTGCAGTCCTGAAATTAACTATTAGGGACTGTAATATAACCACTGAACAAAGCAAATCTGTGTGAGAGAAACAACTGAAGCACCAGGAAACATCTGGCTACATTGGAAGACTTACAGCTATGATGGTTCAGCTGTTTCAAAGTACTGAATTTGTTCCAGCTTCCAAGTCCACCTGAGAAACAATTTCCTGGCTATTCGTCTACAAGAGGCTTTGAAGCTTCATGAGAACCCTTTGCTTTTAAAAGGCCTTCACTCCAACTAAAGTATCAACCCAACTAAGACAACATCAGGCCTGCATCGATATAGAGACTGAGTTAAAAATTCGATTTTTATAATTACAGATTTAACTTCATGAGTCTTTAATCTTTGCATGTATGATAGTGAGAGTGGCATGAGTGATTGGGATGTTGTGTTTTACACAACTGGGGCAGGTGTGAGATAATAAATAGCCTTTTTTGAAAAAAAAACACCAAAAAGCCTGCTGCTGGAATTTATTTTAAATTAAGACAAACCACTGAGGGTAAGGTAATACACTCACACCTTACACAAAAACACCCTGATTATGGACTGGAAGGGACCACACAAATTCTGTCCGTAACAGTATCCTTAATCTCCAAGCAGTGTGGTCACCAGCTCACTGTGGAGGACCAAAGATGGCGCTAATGGCAGACTGCCTTAGGATAATGCCACGGTACCAGGCATTCACTGATAGGATGCTCTGTGCATGGTAACACACCAGCTGAATATTGGTGAATGATAGCCTTGTGGTTCCGACGCATCTGCCTATGTTTTTTTGCGTGTTCACAGCATGTGGGCATTACTGGCCAGGCCAGCATTTATTACCCATCCCTAATTGCCCTTGAGAAGGTGGTGGTGAGCCGCCTTTTTGAACCACTGCAGTCCCTGTGGTTCACAGTGCTGTTAGGGAGGGAGTTCCAGGATTTTGAACCAGCGACAGTGAAGGAATGGTGATATATTTCCAAGTCAGGACGGTGCGTGGCTTGGAGGGGAGCTTCCAGGTGGTGGTGTTCCCATCCATCTGCTGCCCTTGACCTTCGAATGGTACAGATCACAAGTTTAGAAGGTGCTCGTGAAGAAGCCTTGGTGAGTTGCTGCAGTGCATCTTGGAGATGGTGGACACTGCTGCCACTATGCATCAGTGGTGGAGAGAATGGAGATGGAAGGTGATGGATGGGATGCCAATCAAGAGGGTGGCTTTATCCTGGATGGTGTCAAGCTTCTCAAGTGTAGTTGGTGCTACACACATACAGGCGAGTGGAGAGTATTCCATCACACTCCGAACGTGTGCCTTGTAGATGTTGGACAGGCTTTGGGGAATCAGGAGGAGTGATAATCTCCACAGAATTCCCAGCCTCTGACCTACTTTTGTAGCCACAGTATTTATATGGCTAGTCCAGTTCAGTTTCTGATCAATGGTAACCCCCCAGGATGTTGATAGTGGGGGATTCAACTACGGTAATGCCATTGAATGTCATACGGAGATGGTTAGATTTGCTCTTTTTGGAGATGGTCATTGCCAGGCACTTGTGTGGCACAAATGTTTCTTGCCACTTGTCAACCCAAGCCTGGGTATTGTCCAGGTCTTGCTACATTTGAACATGGACTGCTTCAGTATCTGAGGAGTTGCGAATGGTGCTGAACATTGTGAAATCATCAGCAAACATCCCCACTTCTAACCTTAAGATGGAAGGAAGGTCATTGATGAAACAGCTGAAAATAGTTGGGCCTAGGACACTACCCTGAGGAACTCCTACAGCGATGTCTTGGAATGAGATGATTGACTTCCTACAACCACAACCATCTTCCTTTGTGCTAGGTATGACTCCAACCAGCGGAGAGTTTCCCCCCCGATTCCCATTGACTCCAGTATTGCTAGGGTTCCTTGATGTCGCACTCGGTCAAATGCTACCTGGATGTCAAGGGCAGTCACTCTCGCCTCGCCTCAGGAGTTCCGCTCTTCCATGTTCGGACCAAGGCTTTAATGAGATCAAGAGCTGAGTGGCCCTGACAGATGCCAAACCGAGCGTCAGTGAGCAGGTTATTGCTGAGTAAGTACCGCTTGATAGCACGGTTGACGTCACCTTCCATCACTTTACTAATGATTGAGAGTAGACTGATGGGGTGGTAATTAGTCGGATTGGATTTGTCCTGCTTTTTGTGTACAGGACAAGCCTGGGCAATTTTCCATATTGCTTGGTAGATGCCAGTGTTGTAGCTTTACAGGAGCAGCTTGGCTAAGGGCGCTGCTAGTTCTGGAGCACAAGCCTTCAGTGCTATTGCCAGGATGTTGTCAGGGCCCATAGCCTTTGCAGTATCCAGTGCCTTCAGCCATTTCTTGATATCACGTGGAGTGAATCAAATTGGCTGAAGACTGTCACCTGTGATGCAGGGGACTTCAGGAAGAGGCCAAGATGGATCATCCGCTTGGCACTTCTGGCTGAAGTTTGCTGCAAGCCTTGTCTTTTGCACTGGTGTGTTGAGTCATTGAGGGTGGGGATATTTGTGGAGCCTTCTCCTCCAATTGGTTGATTAATTGTCCACTATCATTCATGACTTGATGTGGCAGGACTGCAGAGTTTAGGTCTGATCAGTTGATTGTGGGGTCGCTTAGCTCTTTCTATTGCATGCTGCTTCTGCTGTTTGGCATGCAAATAGGCCTATGTTGTAGCTTCACCAGGTTCACCTCATTTTTTGGTGCTGTTCCTGGCATGTCCTCCTGCACTTTTCATTTGAACCAGCATTAATCCCCGGCTTGATGGTAATGGTACATAGGGAGATATGCCAGGCCATGAGATTCCATAATGTGGTTGAGTACAATTCTGCTGCTGCTGATGGGCCACAGTGCCTCATGGATGCCCAGTTTTGAGTTGCTAGATCTGTTTGAAATCTATCCCATTTAGCACGGTGGTAGTGCCACACAAAGCAATGGAGGGTATTCTCAACGCGTAGATGGGACTTCATTTCCGGGACTGTGCAGTGGTCACTCCTACCGATGCTGTCATGGATAGATGCATCTGTCACAGGTAGATTAGTGAGGATGAGGTCAAGTAGGTTTTTCTCTCTAGTTAGTTACCTCACCACCTACTGAAGACCTAGTCTAGCAGTTATGTCTTTTACGGCTTGGCTAGCTCAGTCAGTAGTGGTGCTACTTGGTGATGGACATTGAAGTCCCCCACCCAGATTACCTTTTGTGCCCTTGCCACCCTCAGTGTTTCTTCCTACTGGTGTTCAATATGGGGGAGTATTGATTCACGAGCTGAGGGGGGCACAGTAGCTGTTAACCAGAAGGAGGTTTCCATGTTTGACCTGATACTATGAGACTTCATGGGATCAAGAGCCAATGTTGAGGACTCCCAGGGTAACTGCTCCTGACTGTATATCAGTGTGCCACCACCTCTGGTGGGTCTGTCCCATTGGTGGGACAGGACATACCCAGGGAGGGTGATGGTGATGTCTGGGACATTTTCTGTAAGGTATGATTCCATGAGTATGACTATGTCAGTCTGGTGCTTGACCAGTCTGTGGGACAGCTCTCCCAATTTTGGCAGAAGCCCCCAGATGTCGTAAAGAGGACTTTGCAGGATTGCCGGGACTAGGTGTGCCATTGTGGTGTCTGGTTCCTCGGTCGGTGTTGGGTGGTCTATCAGACTGTTTCTTTTCGACTTCGTAACAGTTTGATACAACCAAGTGGCTTGCTGGGCCATTTCAGAAGGCATTTAAGAGACAACCACATTGATGTGGATCTGAAATCACATGTAGGCCAGGCCAGGTAAAGACCATTAGTGAACTAAATGGTTTTCTACATCAATCGACAATGGTTTCATGGTCACCATTAGACTAAATTCCACCTGCTGACATGGTGGGATTTGAACCCATGTCCCCAGAGCGTTAGCCTGGGTCTCTGGACTACTAGTTCAGTGACATTCCCACTACACCTCCCCCTAGTGAGGTGGGGGGGGAGGGGGTGCTGAGCAACATGTGTGCAATTGATGGCTCCCTACACCATTGGGAATCCAGCTACCTTGGCAAACCAAGTTTCTGTTCCTTTTGCTTCTCTCGAGTTATAGAGAAAACAATGAACTCTCCTCTCCTGGTGTATAGAACCTCCGTTACTTCTCGGAAGCAGCTTTGGAAGGCAAGCTGGGATATGTTTGCAATGACACCTGCCCTCACCTGAACTTGTACAGAAGTTAAGAGTTACGATGCCCTCGACAGGCCCTGACAGCAGGTCCTCACCCTGCAGTGTGGCTGCAGGTCTTGCTCAAGGAGGTGACGAAGTTCAGTGACCACCTCCTTGGATCGTAGGCACCTTACACATTGTTCCCGGTTAAGGTGGAGCTAGAATAAGTGTTCCCTGAACGCTTTTGGTGTTTGGGGCCTTCTATTGAGAGCCCTCCTCCTTCTTCCTCACAGCGCACAGCTACCCCTCTCGGCAGCCTGTGCATGTCCCTATTGTGCTAATAGAGAGTCTGCAGCCAAAGCCCCCATAATTCTTGCAGGCTTACAGTTAACGGGGTTGAAAACTCCTCTAAGCTTCTCTCAGGATGCAGCAACCCTCCCTTCAAAATTCAACAACCAAAACTCCACTAAGAACACTTCCACAACTTTGCAACAGCAAAAGTACATCAAAAGCATTTCATCTGCAAGTTAGCTGACTGGTCCTTTATGTAACACTAGTGGAGGGTTCCTCTTACAGCTGAACACGTGTTCAGCTGCAAGTGAATAGAAAAAAAAACATTAATTGGATCCGCATGGTCCGAGTTGACAGAACATGCATCAGATCAGCCAGAGACTGTATGACATCACAATCTACCTACTCTGCAGGCAACATCACTGGAGATGGTTGGTAGTGTCCCAGCACCAGAGGTGTCACAGGGTCCAATTTCGTGGCCCTTAAGCTTGTAAGAAGCGTAGAGTTTAAAGGGTTTAGCTACATCCATTCTGTTTCTTTCAATAGGGAGAAGGCTGTCAGTCACTAATTTTCCATTAAGCATTGAAATCATTCCCACAGACACAAAAGTGTATCCAGTAATCAGTCATTCCATGCTGAAATACATCTTCAGCTGGTGAACAGGCAAAGTGACACATCCAATAAAGATTATAATTAGAGGCTAAATAAAGACTCATCAAGGATAATACTAGACATTTCACTTAACTGTCAAGTTTTAAGATAGGACAGCATGTTTTGAAAAGCACATAATGGTGACTACTGCGTCTGAGACTCCAACAGTTAATGGGGGTGACATTCATCTTAGGTAGTAGTGCAAACTGGGTGATCATGAATCAGCAGCCCGCTTTACTCTTCACTCGCTGTCCTTTTCCACTGGCTTCAAGACTAACTTTCACCCTCACCATACCAGAAGAAATTTGAAAGTACATCACATTTCATGATTTTTTTTTAAAATGCTGATTTTATGTACTTTTAACATTATTCCCCCAAAGCTATCTTTTCATTTCTGACAATACAAATTGTATGGACTTTTAACACATTAGATTCTGTGCTCTCTTTTAGTAAACTAATGGGGAGTCAATGGGATTATAGGAATAACACAGAACAGGATACGCTGTTTCCTTTGTAGTGCTATCCAGACAGGTCTAGCAAAGACGGTGGAAAAGTTGGTGTGTACGGTGAGGATCTTTGGTAATCTATTCAATCAGCATTTCCAACCACATTCACAATTTACTTCCCTTGTAAATATGTGATTGCCAGGTCTGGGAGTTAATTGTTTTAAAACTGAATAAAGCTTCCATCCACCAGAGTGACAGAACCGAACAACCATACATGATATCCTGCCCACGCACAAAGTTAAGCAGAAATGTAGAATTGCATGCTGGTTCCTACATTTCAGGGAGCTCAAATCAATTGGGTGCAAGGGCAACAATCAGTCCTGCAAAATGAAAACATTTGGCTGAATATCATTGATTTAGGGTTTCTGCAGCAGTGAAAGATCGGGGGAGACAGGTGCTGATGCTGAATGGTACAGGACAGACTTACAATTAAAAATTTCACTTTGTGGAATAGAAGGGATATATAATTAGAGAAGTTTGTAAGATAACAAAATTAGAGTTATTAGCCCAATGGAAAAAAGAGCTAGTTAGTTAGTAAATAAGCTTTTTAACTTAAGGAATAGATACAATGTAACGTAAAAGTGTGTAAACTGTCATTTAGTAGGGGTGAGACAAGAAGCCCGAGAAAATGGAAAGTAAGAGGTTTACATCTTCACCCATGTCATTCATTACAATTATTGTAAAAATTAACCATTAGTCATGACTCTAGGGTTTAAGGATGTAAGTCTGCAATGTGAACAAGATGTGATCAAGGTCTGTGCAGCTTACCATAAGTAGACATTTTGAGAAGGAACTTGTAACTCATAAAAGATATGAAAAGTAGCAGACTGTAATGAGATTTGGATTTGTAAAGTTTGACCAACCAGAATACTGAGCGCAAAACTATAATACATTTGAGTCCCCAGCCACCAGGTATGTTGTAATCCATTTGAAAATGTATGCCTAAGTTTTATTGCATGCTTTAAAAAGCTATAGGCGCTTAACCATAGCAACTAATGAACCTTTTGATTTTGAGGAAGAAAGAGAACATCTAATCATATATTTTAAAAATCTTCCAACATTCAAAAATTACATTGTAAATGCAGTTATTATGTGCAATTTTAAGCATAGTTCAATGAAAATTAATCTAATGCAACAAGAAGTTTAAGTTGTGAAACAGAGTACAAATTTAGTGGCAAAGCGTGAATGTACAAAACACTTTGCAGCTCGTTATTGATCATAATTTGAAATACAAAAATGATGATGAACAATCCCATACCAATGTGTTGCTTTGTGCATCACAATGCATGCTCTCCCACTAGACCCAGAGCCACCAAATCTCCTGGGAGAGGCAAGAAAACAAATTAGGGCGGATAATACAGGAATGGGAAATTTCTCTCGTAGTTCGTCAAAACTAGTCCAAGAGATCACATTAGTCACAGCTTACAGGATGTCTACCTCTAAAAGGTAAGTTATGTCCTGCTTGTGGGATCACTTATAAACATGTGCTTCCAAAGTATTTTTGTTACCATGTTGCTTCACAATAGGACACTAAGATGAAGTGGCTTGTGCTCCTTCCCACTTACTTGCAGAGGCTATAGTTGGAAAAATAGGCCCAGCCAATAGTTTTGTAATATCGGTTTTCTTCACAAGATGTCACAGTAGTTTAATGAACTATCATTGCCTCAGTGATTCATTTGCCACTTCTTTCAGTCAAATTCTTTATACTGCATACTGGTAGCATGGGAACAAGAAAATAGATTCTGTCCTTTGTCACACAATGGCTATTGGCACCTTTAACAAATTCTGAACAGCAAGTAGGAAGGTTTGCAATGACCAAAGCACTCAAAAGAAACGCTGATATTGTCAAAGCAGATTGGAAAATGCTGGTGGGATTTTTTCCAAATTGTGGCAGTGTTGCAGGAGAACAAAACTTTTTAAAATTTGTTGGTCACACAGATCACTTGATGTCCAATATTCATTCTGCCACTTCTTGCTTATGGTTATTTGATTGTCACTTGTTACTGCGATGGTCAATTAGCTTTAAAACCCAGAAGTCCAATGTATTGATGCAACTTCAATACTTCAAAAAATGTGTTTGCATTTGGAATTAAAAAAAAAACAAAAGGATATCAGGAAATCTGAAAAGACTTAGATCAACAACAACTAATATTTATATGCACCTTTAATGTAATTAAAAGTCCCAAGTCATATCACAAGAACATCAGAAAACATGCGACACCAAGCCACATTAGGAGACATTGGGCCTGAACTTCCTCAGAGTGGCAGTGTCGGATTGCCACTCCGTGCCCAATTTCTTACCCAATTTTTTTTCTCTAGCCTGTCTCGCCCAACCTTCTGACCTAGACAGGGCAGGGCCACCCCAGGGCTCAGCATCGAAGCCCAGTGGAGTCAAAGTGACAGAGGCCAGGCCCCCTTTTCTACGGCACTAGCTGCCGTAAACCAGATAAGTTTAAAGGTCCATTGAAATTTAAATGTCCTTGACAGGCCAGGGAGAAGGTAAACGTCTAAGGTAAGTAGATAGGATCTGAGGGGATGCCAGGGGTCAGATGTCAGGGGGTGGTCAGGCCTCAGGTCAGTTTGAATCTGGCCCCAAATTTTTTTGGGGGGTGATGTCGGGCCTCATTGGCAAGGAAGGGTGGGTACGGATATTGGGCCGGGCCTTGGGGGCGTTGGGATGAGAGTCGGGCCCGAGGGTGAGGGAGTGTGAGGAGTTCAGTGTGAGTGGGGGATAGCCAGGGAGTGGGGTGGGAGTCGGGGTTGTGGGGGTGTCCCATGGGGGTAGTCTGGGGTGGGGCAAGTCCCCTGGGGGGGAACCGCCGGAGGTGCAGGAGGAATCTCTTGGGCAGTGGTAGTTGGGGGTACGGGGAGGGCGTGTGGGGGGGGGAAACAGGGGGCAGGGTGGTCAGTGAGAGTCTCTACAATAGTTACCCAGAAGTTAGTTGTGGTTTTAATCCTAACTTTTTCTGGGTAACTATTGATGTAACCTAGTTGGAACTATCCACAGTTTGTGATTCAAATTGCATTTTGTGAACGGTTCCCTGTGCAGGGAAAGTTTGCACTCCTGGCAATTGCCGTGCAAACCTTACCTGGGAACATCCAAAGTGGATTCCCCAATGTATCTTTGGGGTACCCCCCCCCACACAATCGCTAGGGACGTTACACCCCAATAGGTCAGATGACAAAAAACCTGGTCAAAGAGGTTGGCTTTAAGAAGTGTCTTAAAGGAGGAAAGTGAGGTAGAGAGGCGGAGAGGTGTAGAGAGAAAGTGCCAAAGCTCGGGTCCCAAGGCAACTGAAGGCGCGGCTACCAATGGTGGAACATTTATAACTGGGAATGCACGAGAGGCCAGAATCAGAGGAGCGGAGACATCTCGGAGGGCTGTGGGGTTGGATTGGATTGTACAGGTAAGGAGGGACAAGACCTATGGAATTTGAAAACAAGGATGAGAATTTTAAAATCAAGACATTGCATGACCGGGAGTCATTGTAGGTCAGTGAGCACAGGGGTGATAGCCTGTCTGCAAGTTAATACACGGACAGCAGAGTTTTGGATGACCTCAAAGTTTACGGAGGGCAGAATGTAGGAGAACAGCCAGGAGTGCATTGCAACAGTCGAGCCTAACGATAACAACGGCACTGATGAGGGTTTCACCAGCAGATGAGCAGAAATTAGGGTGAAGTTGGGCAATGTTATGTGGGTGGAAATAGGCAGTCTTAGATAAGGCACGAATAGGTCAGAAACTCGTCTCTGGATCACATGTGGCACCAGAGTCACAAGAAAATCATGTCCAGAATAACCCTAATCAAATGAGAGTCAGATCAGGATATAAAACAAAATGATCCTAACAGATTCACCTTCCACTACTCAAGTGGTTGGGGATCAAATGGGGCATTTAGAATATGAAAAGGTACGATATTAACCAAATGAAATGGCTTCATTTCCAGAGTTTCTCTGAGGTGAGTTTGCCTTTTCATAAGGACAATTCCCAGGGATCGCATGCTCAAAAAAGAACTGAGCATCATGAGAAAATTCACTCAACTTAAGGGTTAACTTAATTCTCACAAGTAGACAGAATCAGAGTGATAAATCAAATATTTATGGTGAATTTATTTTGTGAACTTCAATGAACTACTACAGAATCACTAAGACACCAAAACTGTAATAATTGTAAGCAAACATATTATTTAGCTTTTTAATGTACAGTTTTTAACTACATTTATTTCTTTCATATTAATTAATGCAGGCCAGTAGTGGTGTAACCCTGTATGTGGAGTCTGTCTCATGGTGGTAACATGGAACATCAAGGTATGAAAAAAACCCAGACCAAAGATATATAAAGAATTATACAGAACTGCATTGTGGGATCAAAACTCAAAGCATGATGGTTAATTTAGTCAAGTGAAAGCCTTACTAGAATCAGCAAGTTCTGCAAAATGACGTAAACCTTGGGGGGCTTGTACAATGGAAGATAAACAGACTGAGCTTCATTAAGGGGCAATAAATGTGCTGCCTTATCCCAACTCTGGAGATTGATAATGGTGGTGGAGGTAACAAAACAGAGTCAAGCTAGCTATGGTACCTCAAGCGTGACCTTCAAAGGGGGCCCAGCCAGGGAACATCTGGAGAAGGCATGGAGTTGTACAGTGATGTAATTAAAAACCAATTAAATGGACTAAAAGCAGCCTTTACCTTATATGGCACAGAGCCATAGCAAAGAAAGGTATAAAGGGTCCACAAGAACTATCGCTACTGTGGTGAGTTAGAGTGATTTGATCGATCACTCAGAAGACATGCACAGAGGATTCGTCATTGTACTGACCACTGAGATGGACTCCGGCTTGCAGGCAAGCTAAACAATTGGCATTATCATGAGTATGTACTGTTGCTTAATGGTTTAATAAAGATTTATCACCTTTGGTGAAACTTCATCCAAGTTACGTGCTGTTGATATCCAAGATAAGAACCTTTAGACCAGGTACAGGGTCTTACATAATGAAGAAAGCATGTGTTGTGCTCCAAAGATATAATTTCTACTCATTGTACACTCTTTTTACTTAGATATTTGGCTTAATAAATGAATGGGGATGCATTCTATGCAATAGCCAAAGCACAGAAAAAAACCTGCACATTAAACACTACTTGTATATAATCATTTACTGAGCAAGAGGGAAGTCAAAGGTGGAAAGCCTTGATCTCGGACCTTAACCCAATGAGGAAGAGGAATCAATCTCGAGGATGTTAGCAACTGGGGATGTAGGAAGGCATGCCATATGGTTTTATGATAAACTTTTGCTTCTTATCCTTTTTACCATTTTTATGTACTCCTGCTGCTGCTCCTGGCATGCCCTCCTGCACTCTTCATTAAACCAGTGTTGATGGTAATGGCAGAGCGGGGATATGCCGGGCCAGATTGTGGTTGTATACACTTCTGCTGCTACTGATGGCCCACATTGCCTCATGGATGCCCAGTTTTGAATTGCAAGATTTGTTCAAAATCTATCTCATTTAGCACAGTGGTAATTCCACACAACGCAATGGAGGGTATCTTCAATGTGAAGACAGGACTTCATCTCCACGAGGACTATGCAGTGGTCACTCCTACCTATACTACCATGGATGCATCTACCACAGCTTGATCAGCAAGGATCAGGTCAAGTAGATTTTTTCCTCATTGGTTCCCTCACCATCTGCCGCAGCTATGTCCTTTAGGACTCAGCCAGCTTGGTCAGTAGTGGTACTACCGAGCCACTCTTGATGGACATTAAATTTCCCCCACTCAGAGTACACTCCATGTCCTAGCCACTCCAGTGCTTCCTCCAAGCACTGATTCATCAGCTGAGGTAGGGGGGAGAAAGGGATGGAGAGGGCAGTAGGTGGTAGCCTGCAGGTGGTTTCCATGCCCATCTGTGACCTGATGCCATGAGACGTCCATGGCGTTCGGGTAGATGTCAACAACTTCCAGGGCAATTCTCACCTGACTATAAACCACTGTGCCGCCACCTCAGATGAGTCTATCCTGTCAGTGGGATAGACATACCCAAGGATGGTGACGGTGATGGTGGTGTCTGGGACATCATCTGTAAGGTATGATTCCATGAGTGTGACTATGTCAGGCTGTTGCCTGTCCAGTCTGTGGGACACCTCTCCCATTTTTGGCACAAGCCCCCAGATGTTAGTAAGGAGGACTTTGCAGGATTGACAGGGCTGGGTTTGCTGTTGTCATTTTCAGTGCTGAGTTTAATGCCTGGTGGTCTGTCCAGTTGCATTCCTTTTTGTAGACTTCATGGCTATTTGCTACAACTGAGTCGCTTGCTAGGCCATCTCAGAGGACATTTAAGAGTCAACTACATTGCTGTGGGTCTGGAGTCACATGTAGGCCAGACCAGGTCAGGAAGGCAAATTTCCTTCCCTGAAGGACATTAGTGAACTTGACAATCGACAATGGTTTCATGGTCACTATTACCAAGACTAGCTTTTAATTCCAGATTTATTAATTGAACTTAAATTCCACCATTGAACACATGTCCTCCGAGCATTACCCTGGGCCTCTGGATTACTAGTCCAGTGACATTTAGCCACCCATAAACCCATTTGCAGCTGTGTTACAAAAACTACCATCAGGTTACCCTCCTTAAATAAATGAATAATTTGCATTTTAAAAAAACAATTATGCTCTATTCTACTCTCTGTGCTGGCTCATCAAAGATTTTGCATTTGTGATAATGCAAATTAGCTTGGGTGAAAACTTGAAGCAAAATTTCCCTTTCGAAAAGCAGCACAATTTCAAACACTGATTCCACCCAAAGTAGGAACTCTATCTCTGGGAATCATTTCAAATGCAGCAAGGTCAAGTACTTGAGTATCTTTCTGATCTAAACGTTATTTATTTAAAAGCATTATAGATGAAGTAGAATGCAGATAGTGAAACAGCAGGTAATCTGTAACATTGCAGAAGCAAACATGTCACACATATTTTAGCTCATAAAATATGACAGCACTTTCCAATTACAGTTGCTTTATTACAAAGCAGAGAACCATGAACGTCATCAACTACCTTTATTCCATGTTTACAGCCGATTGGTTGCCTGGTTGAAGCCTGTTGCAAAGCTGCAAACTTGCAATAGATCTGTAAATCTGGCTTCCCTTATTTCTGACTTTGCTCCACATTTTATTACAGAAGGACCATATTTTACTATGCAGCATTTTGCATCTTCTGTGCAATTGTACAATAGAAAGTAACACTTCATAGATTTGCTATTCAAGAATAAGTACCTTGAGGTATCCAACACCTATGAGAATTCCTTCAGCCTCTATGAAGTTTTTTCAACATTTAGCAAAACATCCTTCCAGGCTTACATTTAACCCCCAGGATTCTGTGGTGATAAAGTTACATTATTGACTTTTATATGTCATTATTGATTAGCTCAGCATAGCCGTTGTGTGCTCAGAAACTATTCTCCACAAATCAGAAGAGTCAATAGCACAATGACAACAAATGGCAAAACATTAAAACACACTTCAAAGCAATAATGCACCAGTGTAATATATTCTATCAAATAATTGTTTCATCCGTTGTTTCTCTCCCTTGTGCATCTATTACCATATCATGGAAGCAGTTTGATGATGTGAACGGATTTGCTAAGTGCTGGGTATTCAAGGTGGGTGGGGCGGGGGGGTTGTAGTGGAAACGGAAAGAACCAACAGTAAACAAACATTACGATGTGATGAGGGAGTTGTATTGCTTTTTTGATATTATTCAGCACGTAACTCTATATTTTTCCCCAAAATGCTGTCATTTGTGGATTCATCAGAATTCCATATTTAATAACAGTCTTCTAACTCATTTCCAGTTATCTACTATTCTAGACAAAAACAATGATAGTCAGAAGGAACACATTGGAAGAAACTAGAGGGAAGATTGAAGTGAATGGTGTCACACTGGAACAAGTAGATATGTTTGCCTACTTAGGACAAATAATAACAGAAGATGGTAGATATGATGCCAAAGTCAGAAGAAGGATAGAGATAGCCAGAAGCAATTTCTTGAATATGAAGGACATGTTAACAATAAGAAAACTCCAGCTTGAAACAAGGATAAATACTCAGGATGCTACATTCTATTCACTTTCCTGTATGCCTCAGAAATGTTGACAGTAAATGAACGTTTGTAGAATAGAGGCTTTGAAATATGGATGCTGAGCTATTTACTCAAGTTGTTGTTGAGTAACTGGTATAGACAAAGGTTCCCAACCAGCTATTCCACTTCTGACTTCTACAGCGTATGCAATAATTGATTTTATTTGTAGTTTTGGCTATCAAAAGATTAGGAACCAGCTTACAAAAAAGTCAGCACTTTGTAAAGCCAATCAAAATAACCACCAAGGCTGTGACTCAGTCAACACTAACTCAAACTTCTACCAATCAAACTGCTAAGCCATATCCTTCCATATCAATATCATCCACCCTTTTCAGGATAAATATAGCTCTTCCATAATCGCCAAGCTTTGCCATCAATTCATAGTTACTCATTGAAACAGAGCAAGACATTTCCATCCAATCTCTCATTTACACCAACAGAACAATGGTCTTCAGCCATATGAATCTTAGAATTAGCAGTGTCATTCAGGATCTGGGTAGCACTGGCAAGAATGCATTTATTACCCATCACTAATTATGCTGAGAAGCTGGTGAAGGGGCTTCCCTCCAAACTACTGCAGTCCATGTGGTGATAATGTTGCTCCTGTGAGTTCTGTTGAGGGGGCGCTCCTTCCTCTGCTCCCTTTGGTCTTGTTTTAAATTTATGGGATGTGGGCGTTGCTGGCTAGGCCAGCATTTATTGCCCATCCATAATTGCCTTTGTTCAAAGGGCATTTAAGAGCCAACCACATTGCTGTGGGTCTGGAGTTACTTGTAGGCCAGATCAGGTAAGGATTGCAGATTTCTTTCCCTAAAAGGACATTGGGGAACCAGATGGGTTTTTACAACAACCAACAATGGTTTCTTGGTCATCATTAGACTTTTAATTCCAGATTTTTATTGAATTCAAATTCCACAATCTGCCGTGGCAGGATTTGAACCCGGGTCCGCAGGGCATTACCCTGTGTCTCTGGATTACTAGTCCAGTGACAATACCACTAAGCCATCATCTCCCCCCCATCCAATGATGGCTGCTGCTCTGTCTCCTCCAAGTTCAGACCTCTCTGTATACTTAAGGGTTGTGCAGTATGTAGCACACCTCTAAGATCCAGCAGTGTCTTTGTGGCAACAATGGTAGTGTCAACCTTTGCTCTGTGGGTAGCACTCTCACCAAGGGGAGAATATTGTGGATGCAGAGACTTGAGTACATAATCAGGGCTGACACTTCTTGCAATGCTTCCCTATCAAAGGTGCCATCTTTCGGATAAAGAAATTGAACGAAGTTTTTAAAAAAAGGTAACCCGTCTGCTTTCTCAGATGGATGAAGAAAGATCTCATGATCATATTTGAGGAAGAGCAGGGTAATTCTACGGTATCCTGGCCAATATTTATCCTTCAAACAACAACACTTAAAAACATGATCTGATCAAAATCACAATACTGTAAATGGGAGTTTGTGTTATACAAATTGGCTGCTATATTTCCTACAATGTAACAGTGACTATATGTCAAAAGTACTTGATTGGCTATAACGCACTTTGTGGTGACTTAAGGTCAAAGGTTCTGCATAAACACAAGTGCTTACTTTCTTCATCCTATGACACACACATTTGATAATCCAATTACCAGTGCCTGAGTGACCCTTTAAACATAAGAAATAGTAGGAGTAGACCAAATGGCCCCTTGAGTCTGCTCCACCATTCAATACAATCATGGTTGATTTACCTCAACTCCATTTTTCTGCCACTCCCCATAGCCCTCGATTTCCTGAAACACCAAAAATCTACCTTAGCCTTAAATATAGTCAATGGCAGAGCATCCATGGCCTGCGGGGCAGACAATTACAACCCACTGAGGTAGAGAATTCCAAAGATTCACAATTCTTCTGAGTGAAGAAATGTCTCATCTTAAATCTAAATGGTTGACCCCTTACCCTGAGACTGTGGCCCTGACACAGCCAGGGGAAACAACCTCTCAGTGTCGATCCTGTCACAAGCCTTCAGAATCCAGTTCCAAAGATGAGTCATATTCGACTTGAAACATTTACTCTGCTTCTCTCTCCACAAATGCTGCCAGACCTGCTGAGTTTTCCAGCACTTTCTTTTTAATTTAAGGTTTCCATCATATGCAATATTTTGCTTTTATTCCTTTAGAATCTTGCATGCTTCAATCAGGTGACCTCTCATTCTTCCAAACTCTAGAGAATATGGACCCAATTTGCTCAGGTTTTCATTATAGGACAACATTTTCATTGCAGGGGTTTTGAGACACCAATCCCACTAGGTTTTGCTGGCAGGTTGGAGTTTGGGCAAGACTTGTCTGATTGCAAGTTAAAGTGCTGTTGTGATCCTAATGGCATCCTAATGAGGATCCCGATTTGCTAGTATTCACTAGGTCCCCGCAACAACCTACTAAAAAAAAACTGTGCAGTTACAATGGCTGTTTAATTGAAGGCTGTAACCGTTTTAATTCCAAGGCCTGAAATCTTAAACCGGGATAATGCTGGCACAAGCTAAAAACCTATAGAACAGAACAAAAATCTGTAATTTCACGAAGATATTGATAGTAATCTTAGATTACAAACCGACAGAAATTTAACAAATATACAGTTCTTCAAAAAAAAACTGAAGACAATAAAATTCCTCCAGTCCAAATTGTCAAAATTATTGGACACGAACATTTACAGAATGTAAAATCATTCAACAAATAAAGTAAAGAAAAGTATGCTTTTGGATGAACTGAACAATTGGTAATTATGAAACCCCCCTTAACCTAGTGCAAATTGAATTATTTTTGATTATGAGGTCACTAATGGAACACTCAATGCATGGATCTAACAGACAATACAATTAATTCTAACCAAACAGCCACAAATCAAAGGACCATGCATTCTAATTTCTTTCTTAGTGGGGGGGAAAAATTCTTCCAATTTCTTATGGTTAACTTAGAAAAAAAGCTACAATAAAGCTCCTGAGTTGTTTCCCACTTACTTGGGCAAACGTTAAAAATGTGGTATTCCTTCAAATAGGACATCATCCCGATTTTCCCTGTACTCTCTCATGCTCTGCAAACTCACTGTTCAAGCTTCTGTTCAAACTGTTGCCGAAAAAACAAGCAAGACCTCTTCACGTGACCTCAATGTGTGCATCATTCCACAAATGAATACTAAGTGTACCCAAAACCTGCAACCATAGAGAGCAACCAGAAATCATAGATTGCATATCCCAATCAAATAAATGGAATATAAAAAAGAGGCTAAAGGGCAATGTAAAATAAAAGAGTATCAGATAATAACAATTTTCTATATGCCTTAAATTTATGTCTCTCTATTTTGCCTTACATATGAAATTCCAGCAAAAGAAATTAGATACAGTTTGGAGTAATGCTGTCTGCTGTGTCAGGGTTATCCAATGGAACACAAATAAATATTCAATACAGGTTAGGTTTTCTGGTTTATTCATTACCATTTAAAGAAATTACATAAGTTAAAGTACTTTTCTGATTCGACTTTCATACAGCCTGTGTTCACAATGTACAATTATTGGTGGAATGTCAGGTTCTTACAGTATTTTGAGAGCTAACTTAGTAAAGGACAAATGAATAGTTAAATTAGTCAAAACGTTAAAATGTTGGAATGAAAATATTTTATTGTACATTCTCCCCATTCTGCATATTCTAAAAATTGTAGTTCAGCAAAAGGCACAGAACTATAAATGGAGACTGGAAAATATTGAAGTCAGGAGGTTCCTTTTCATGGCAATTTGTGTGGATATCTGCCGAAGGGAACAGAAACCAGCATCATCAATACATAACAAAAACAAAAAAATACCTAAGTCGTGCAGGATGAAAGAGGGTCTTTTCAATTGTAGAACAAATGACAAAGGAGAGAACAGCTCAGCAGGACTGCTACTTACACTACTTAACTTGTACACAATTAGATCAAGACCATCAAAATGCTAAGCTTTGGGTGGAAAATATCAAATGCCAGATTAGAGAAAATGCTATTTATCTATGCACTCTACCCGTAAAATTAAAACAATGCATTGGATTGTCTCAACGATTCAAATAAAGGATTACTCCAAAGCAGCTACAGATTGATTTTATTTAAGCTGCAATAACTTCACATTAAAGGCTATTTTCCTAATGTAGAATGTTTGGAGCATTTATTTTTTTGTAATATTGGCAGATCTTCCAAGATGCAGCCTGTGGTGAGTTTGGAGGCTATGTCATGTCAATGGGCAGTACAGCAGTATGGGAGTGATTAAGCATTCATATAGCAACTGAAAGGATTTTGAAGGAAATTAGAGAGATGTGTTCCTGGAAAATGTATGCCAATGACAATTTCATGTGCCATAGACATTGCTCACTTTTGATTAATGCTTACAGAAATATATATATGCATTATATATAAACATGTAACGTTAATGCACACATCTCACATGGTATTGCTGATAGTAAATTGGACGATGCATTTGTCTTGTATATGACAGGTACATTCCATCATAGTCACATTAATAGTGTATTTACTAAAGATTAAGCTGCTTGTCCCTTTAAGGGTAAAAAGCCTAATTCAATAAATAAAGATAGTATGAGAGCAGAGTTCAATATAGGTGTAACTTTTAGGATCTTAAATATGACAAATCTTTTTATCCACCACACCTAATATGACTTTCTGGATGAGGCCAGGCAGCTGGGTGGGGTAGATGCAAGTGTTGCCCGGGTGGGGCCAGGAATAGCACTTTTGCCCCTCCTGACTCCACATTCAGGCAAGGAAAAAAAAAAGACATTAAATTTTAAGGACTGCTGTTTGGCGGTCTCATGCCCAAACAAATGGCCAACAGCATGAATGGCGAATGCTGTGGTCAGTTGCAAACTAAATTCACAAAAGGGTCCGAAATACACAGTAGCTCTTTTACTTATACAAATCAAGTACCCATTTCAGAAGGGCAGCCTAACTAATATCAAGTCTGACAACATCTGTGGAGAGAAAGACAGAGTTAACATTTCGAGTCCTTATGACTCTTCTTCAGAGCTCTGAAGAAGTCATAAGAACTCGAAACGTTAACCCTGTCTTTCTCTCCACAGATGCTGTCAGACCTGCTGAGATTTTTCAGCATTTTTTGTTTTTATTTCAGATTTCCAGCATCCGCAGTATTTTGCCTTTAACCTAACTAATATTATGTGTAGCGTAGTTCTACTGCAGGCTTAGAATGGGTGCTGCAATATCAAATTTCTAGGTGCAGGTATCTCAGACGGATTGCAAGGCTGCTTTTCCAAACAATTTACATTTTCAATATTGCAGCCTAAAACCTTAAAAACTATGATTAATTAAAGTTGGGGTTATTTATTTTCAAGTATCCATTAATCTTTATGTTAAGGATCTGCCCAAATATGCTCTTGAGGATGAGATCCCAATAAATATAGATCAGATTGTGTTGATTTTGAGAGGATAAGTTCTGTATACTTAGACATTGACCAATTAAGTTTAATTACATCACCTTCTTCAGATGTGACAATGCAAATGAGCGATACTTTAGAACTATTTGTTGCATCATAAATTTCATGGTTTGACATGGTGATCAAAGTATAGAAACACTATTAGCAAAGAATCAATTATGACAAACACATTATGAAAGGAAAAACCATTACGGTTAAGGCCTGGTCCTCGAAACGTATGTTCTGCTTTGAACTTCTACACAATGTAACAACGAACCATGATAATAGTTTTCAGAGCTCAGATACAATTTTTGAATAGGGCCTTACTCGGCCATACTGTTTTATTCTATGGCAAACAATAATTCACTGATGAAGAGATATCGCCATAAAATGGGAACCTAAAATAATATAGGTAATAATTCAAATGTATAGGCATGAATTGGGCATAAAAGGAGATCAACTAAAATGTCAATCAAATGTGGCTAAAATGAGGAAAAGATTTTATAATCGTTCTTACAAAATAAAGTGGAATTATTGTGCAATCTCGACATGTTGAATATATTACATGAATATTTAAATTTTTCAGTAATTTATTTGTCCAGTAATTTATTTAAATATTTCAGTAATTTATTCATTTTTGGAACAAACTGAGTTTTTAAACTCTACAGTAAGATTTGCCAGATTCCTCATTTTATAAATCGCTTAAAAGAAATCTACTGAATGGGGAAATACTATACATTTTAAATGTAAGCCAATGTGATGACCCAGGTACTGGAAAAAGCTTATAATTTATTTTGGGCTGTGAATATCGTTTTTTTCCACCCCCAAGAAACGACAGGTCAACAGCTAGGTGTCCAGCAGGTATACCTGGTGAGAGAAGAGTTACTTTGTTTATCTGCGTTAAATAAGAACTACTGTTGCCAGGCTAGAGACTCTTGCTGATTGGTTGAAAAAACCTGGCCTGAGAGAAATATTCTCTGAACATTTTATTCCTTTTGAACTCAGAGTGTGTGTGTATGCCTTGACAGCAGGCTGTAAAAGGAAGACTATGTCTCTCTCCCCTCTTTGTGCTACAAGCAGTACAGAGAGTGAGTTAACCGTCTGTCACAAAATTTAGAATAACTCATCTGTATTTTGAAAGTCTGCAAGTTGTGACCAATGAGAGTTATCAAAGACCGTGTGTGTCACCAAGGATCTAGAACCTCTATGACCAGAATGCTGTTAGATCAACAGAGTCGAGACCTTTTCAGGCTATATCGTGTGTGTGTGTGTGTGTGTGTGTGTCTGTGTGCGTGTGTGTCTGTGTGCGTGTGTGTCTGTGTGCGTGTGTGTCTGTGTGCGTGTGTGTCTGTGTGTTTTGTTTTTAAAAAATGGGGAAAATTGTTACACTTGCAAATTACAAAGTCTATGTTAACCAGTTTTGCAGCTTCTTTCTAAAAAAAAATAAGTTTTTCAATAAACAAAAATTAATTTATTGTAAGAAGCCTGGTTAAAGTCTTTTTGCGTTAGGTATAGTTGTATCAAAGGTTAAAAAAATAGTCATTTTGGTGAGTGAATTAAACATTGAACTATTGTTGTGACCTGTGGAGAGGTGGGGCTGGAAGTATTTTGAAAGAGGGTTAATTGGTTTCTTGATTATGACATTATTAGGTTCCAGGAAATTCCCATGTGACCTGGGGGGCCATGGTGATGAACAGCTAAGAAGCAAAGGGTAAATTGAAAGCCAGTTGCAGTGGGGTTGGGTTCCAGTCAGGGTTATCTGTTTGGGAGTTCAGAAGACCAAGAATTTGTGCCAAAGAAAACAAGAAAGGCCTTTGAATGGAAGAGTTTTCCATTTGGCAGTCTTTGACCAGATCCTGGTGTTGAAGCAAGTCCCTGAGAATAGATCAGAGGCTGTGTTGCTGTCTGCATTATACAGTTGGAAAGGACAGAACACTGAAGGCAGGAAGAGTGAGGCATTGTGGATTGGACAATATCCATTACTGCTGTTGAAGTGGTGCTAGAGCCTAAAAGACCATTTAAAAGGGTGGAGAAGGGCGTCTCTGGATATTCTGTGCCATCAGGACTGGTATGACCCAAGTGAGAGGATTCGTAAACTTGTGCCTCGTCAGTGGTAACCATGTCCAGGGACTTTGGATGTAATACAGCTGCTAGTGAATGTGACTCAAGAGCCGAAACAGTTGAATGGGAAATGGGAGATCCTACAAACAGGAGACCAAGTTGGAAAGACAGAGATTGCACGTGGTCCCACATTTGTGCTGGAAGTAACACGACTGCTTACAATTATGCAAGATATATCTTTGTTGTATCGACTAAAAGTGAAATTTACCTTTTTGTTTGAAATACCCTTCACCTGTTAAGTTAATCTATGAATTAAGTTGGTTTTAGTTGGTTTGTTACAGTAAAAGTTTGAAAAAGTAAAACCTTGTCTAGCAGTTTTCTCTGTTGGCATGAGGATCCCTTTCTTTTTGAAACGCTATTAATCTCTATGGGAATTGTAATACCAATATCTAAACCCTATCACTAAACTTACATTTTACTTAGTGAAAAGCAGACTTCGAAGTGATGTGTTGGGGGGGGATTGTTAGAAATATTTTACTCCCCCAGACAGCATCAGGGGTTTGAGCTGCTGCAATTACTGGAAATCAGAAGTTCGATATCTTTTCAATTTTTTTCCCCAGCGAGCTGCAGAATCTTCTGATTAATCATGAGCATATCCCTTTCTCCCATATGTCTCATTTTTAAAAGTCCCTTACTATGATAGTGCTTCCCACAAATGCTTCAGCCAGCAGCAGCAAGCAGCAGAATATTAATCTGGTGCCAAAAAAAGTTGCCAACAGAATGCACACAGAGTTGGAGAGGCTGATAAACAGTTCCAAAAAAGCTGACACCCTATCCAGAAACGCTAACAATGCAAAAAGCAAAATACAACTGAATAAAGATCTACGAACAAAGCCACTGCTTCTCAAGATTTATGTTGTAACTAGTACATTTGTGCCTGCCTTTTGGAATAGAGCAGGAGTGTCTCTTAGCAACATTGGCTCGCTTGGCAAGCCCATGGAGAGGCAGGTTGGTGTGTTTCATGTCCAAAATGGAAGCTTATTTGCTCACAGCGAGGGCAAAATGTTTTGTGGTCCCAATTCTTACTCCTGCAGGCAGACACTTTGCTCAGTGTTGTTAAAGCAGAATATCACCTTGCAAGCAAATCATCTCAAAATCAGGAACCCTGCATCTGTTGCACATGGTTTGGTTATGTAAGCTGGGGTAGGAGCAGACGCCATGACAGGTAGGGAGCTATTTTATTGGGCTGGGACCTCCCACACCAGGGGCCAGGCAGAGGAATGGAATTTCCATATATTGTGCTGCAAGTCTCCTTTATTCTGCTGAGTCTTCCAGGTATTGAATATTATATTTGTCAAGTTTCTTTGGCTTACAGAATATGGGAGAAAGTGACAGATTCAAACATCATTGGCCCACAAATCAATATCATTAATCCAAAATCAAGGGGGCAATTAAATCACAGAATATTGTTGCCTTCCAGCTGGAACGTTTTGCTCTTTTCTCGTTTTTTTAAAAAAAAAATTATATTCTCTAATTTTTGATTTGTTCAGTGCCTGACCGAGAGAGTTGGCAAGCAATCTTGTCAGTTTCTTAGTGAAGCTTGCTGATGCCCGAAGAGGACATATTTTTACTCATCTGTTTTTGCCTCTTTTAGGACAGAATGGATTCATCTGTCTACAGCATGCCTTAGAATGTATTTGAGATCAAGATCACTGTATGAGAAATCATGGGCACAAACACATACTCCATGACTTAAAATACTAGCAAACAAATAAACAGTACCAACTGGTCAATTCTGTGTTTTTCCTTCTAAGCTTTTACTTTCAACTTCTTCCTTATGTAATGCATCAATGGGTTTTCTTCCCCTCACTATCCCCAAATCGACAATGTTACCCATCACTGTTCTCTGTGAAAAGTTCAGAGTTGTTTTCACTGCCTTGTGCTTTCTTACAGCTCAGTGGTCATCATCCTTTGGTTGGCTGCACTGTAGGTATTATATCCTTGTGAGTCACTAGGATGTACATGCCTGTTGTTGGGTGCACAGCAGTGAGCCCATGTCATTTAGTAAGGCCAGCACACCAAGACATCCCAGATCAGCATTTACAGGTTGCAGCCATTCAACTTTATGGAAAGATTGCAGGTTTGCTTAATGGCGATTTCTATTTGGAGTGTAGGTTGTTGTTTTTGTACAAGCAAATGCATAAAATGTTCACCTAAAAGTACAGGATTTACAATCGATTGGAATGCAGCGTATACTTCTCCTCATGAATGGATGCCTTGGCTCTGTCTGACCTTTATATGGCAAAGCAGAACATGATTTATGTCAAAAGAGATTGGCAGGACAAGCTTTGGTCAATGAAATACAAATGAAACGTAAATTATGAAAAAACTGAACAAGAATACTTCACAAAAACTGAAATTAGTGTAAGCATTTTTAGCTGCTTATTGAAATGCAGTTGAAAAATATTGCAGCATTATTCTTTAGTGAAATATTTGTATGGATTAATAGTCATAACATACCAGAAAGACATCCTTAAGATTTCTTTAGTAAGGCTGTCAAATATACTTCTGTCAGACTTTGTGATGTTTGAGTGGTAAATGACAAAGATAAACTAACTTAAAAACAGTCAGAACAAACAGTCACATAAACAACAACTATTTCATAACAATGTGCATGATTAATGTCATCACAGCCAATTAAAACATTAATCTTTATTTTCACATTAAGGAGGATTAGAAATGACCAAATAAATACCGAACTTTATTTAATACACAGGTAATTGGATGTTACTACAGACGCTTTAATACACAGCAGCAGCTAAGGGGGTTTAAACTAAGATCAGCACATTAGTACTGCACAATGTAGCTTGATCATTCTGGGGGAAAAACTATAGCTCAATCTTACATAAGCTGTTGTCTGAAGGTGTCAGCAAAGGCCAGACCTGTTATGCAAAGTTGACAGTAGGGAAGGGTGGGCTAGAACATGAAAAAATCTTTCTCAGTGCGATGCCCAAAACAAGCAGGGTGTTCCCCTCGCAGGCAAGTATCCAGCTCATTTTTAAAAATTAATTCATGGGATCTGAGAGTCGCTGGCATGGACAACATTTATTGCACATCCCTAATTGACCTAGGGAAGGTGGTGGTGGTGATCTGTCTTCTTGAACTGCTGCAGGCCATGTGGTTTAAGTACGCCCATGGTGCTGTTAGGAAAGGAGTTCCAGGATTTTGATCCAGTGACACTGAAGGAACGACGATATGGTTCCACGTCAGGATTGTGTGTTGCTTGGAGAGTGAGCGCGAGTGGGCGCAAGCGTGAGAGAGCAAAAAATCTTTTTTTCCAAAAGAAAGGGGCATAGCCACGTGACACTATAAACAACTCCTACTAATGTTTACTGTGCTTGCTGTTTCTTAGCTCCACCCAAACTGATCCTACGGGCTGTAACTTCTTATGGAGTGGCAAACGAGTCGGATTACCAGTCCACTCAAAAGTACTTACCTGGAAATCCAAGTATTCTACCTTGCCCGACTTTCCATCTCAGGCGAGGCAAGGTCTGTGCAGTGCAGTTTGCCTCCGGGGCCTTCTGTCGAGGGCAGCTCAGTAGCAGGTAATAAACCACGTGCCCTTTTTCACAACACTAGCTGCCATAAACAAGGTAAATTTGAAGGTCCAACCAGGTCCAAGGGTCTTTGAGAAGCCATGGGGAAGGTAAGTGTATAAGGTAAGAGGATAGGATTTGGCAGGGTTGCCAGGGTGAATGAAGTTGGGTGAGGGCCTGGAAGAGGAAATGGTGGGGAAATCAGTAGCTGGGCCTGGCCCAAGAGGCTGAGGGGGAAAGAGGGGGTAAAGAGGTAGATCGGTAGTCAGGCCTAGCTGGGGATGGGGAAGGGTGGGGGATGATGATGGTGGCGGAGGGGGAAGGGGGTTTGCAGTTGGGATTTGAGGGTGGAGGGGGAGGGCGGCAGTCTAGCCTTGTGGGGGTTTGGGGTGCAGGGTTGGGGGTGGTGGGGTGAGATTGGGAGTCAGGCCCTGGGGGAGCAAGTTCACAGGGGGTGGGAAGTCCCGTGGGGGTGGGGGTAAAGAGTAGACCCATGGCGGGGGTGGGGGGCTTAGTCGGCCTGTGGGATCTGGATGGGGGGTGTTGGGAGAGTCCCATGGGGGTGGGCTCCTGTTGCAGGAGGTGAAGTCAGCAGGGGGAGTGGGAGTCCCATGGGGATGGGTAATTGGGGGTGGGGTGTATCCTGTGGGGAACAGGCAGGGAGATTAGTCGATGGAGAGTTGGGGGTCTGGGGGTGGAGGGAGAAGGAGTCCCCTTGGGTGTCCCATGGAGGGGCCGGTGTGAGCCAATGCGCATATAGCTATTCACACGTAGAGTTGAGCTATATGATAGCCTCAAATCAACTGAGGAAAAGCTCGAAGTAATGTCATCAATTTATAACCTCATACTCTAGTCACTGCTAGTGATTACAGTGTCCACCATAACCTTAGCTACTTGTTTTATTATGTAACTATGCCGATTAATGATTAATTACTCAACTCTTTGGGAATGATAATTATATGGATGCATTTTTATTAAACATCATGCAGCCAACTTTACTGGTCACACATCACATTTTAAATTTATAGTGTTTAGCGCATGACTTTCAGTTTGGTTTCCTCCTTGATGATCTGGCAAAAAATTATTTCACTCACTCTGCAGCTTGAGGGCAACCTAACTAAGGGTTAAGAAATTATATCCATTTTGGTCCAAAAATGTGTTATAAGACAACAAATTGGTGAGATAAGTTAAACCTACACTGGGAGTCAAAAGCCCAGGCCATTCCTTCAAAAGGTGTTACAGGAGGAAATCAAGAATTCATCTGATTCCTCGGCATGTAGTTGTCAGGGTGCAGAAATCCAGTTTTCCCGCAGCACCTTCACTTCCCAGTTCCGTCAACTGGGGTAAACATGACTTATGCAATGATCAGGGATTTTAGTATAAAGGGAATGTGCCCCCCTAAAAATGGCTTTAAAAAATTTAAACCACATTCAAAACTAATCCCATTTTTTTTTAAAAAAAGCACTTTAACATCAATGTTCGCTCAGTGCTGTATCTTCCACGATTTACAAATGAGGAGGGGTAACCTTCTCTTCCGCTACTCAAAACCAAGCAAAATTAGTGCTGTCACTGATTTTTATTTCTGAGGCTTTGGGCGAGTTCATCCTTGCACTGAAATTTTCAACATCACAGAGCAGTGTTCACTCAGCTTTAGAAGCTTTCCTCTTCAATGCTCCCAGAGAAAAGGAAAATGTCAATATACAGCAAAGCAACTACAAGTCAGTTCCTGGTGAACAGTGTGTCAAATCTATTTTGATTCAAGCAGCTAAATACTTTTTGATCACTTAATTATTGACTAATGAAATTAAAAACCCTTCACAGTCACCAGCTCTGGTAGTTTTAATAACATGTTTTTTTACTTGATTGCAGTAGCTGCTGCTGACAGTCTATATATTCTGTACGCTACAAGACAAAGCATCTTTCAAACATGATGCCCAAATTAAAAGCTGAATTGGATCTTCTTTTTCCTACTAATTCTCATCTGGATTACAGAATCTGTCAAACAAATAGTTTCCCAACATGACTGATTAACAGCTCAGTACTAATGCACGTTTGCATTGGTCAAATGGTTTTTTACACCGTAGCAATCAAAAATGACTGGGTAAAACCATTTGCTTGGGGTGATAAACCTTTGGCATGGCTACAATCATACAGCTGTTCAAGGCAGCAGCTCACCACCACCTTCTCAAGGGCAAGTAAATGGGCAATAACTGCTGGTCTAGCCAGCGACACCCACATCCCATGAATGAATTTAAAAAAGTCAAAGTTTACAGGTTTTAATATTAAAAACAGTTTTCACTGGGTTATCATCAAGATTCGATTGCCAGAAAGAGCTTAAAGTATATTCTATGACTTTCTTATTTAATAAAGTTTCACCAAAAGTTGCATAGGTTCTGGTGACAGAGCTCAGGGTTTGCATTTAAGTATATGTGTGGAACCCTGCTTTTCTGGATTCAAGAGGAGTACAAGTGCTCATTATAATTCTGTACAGTCACTCATATTGCTCCAAAAATAGCATCAGTATCACACCAGGATCAACAATACCCTTAATAACCTGGCCAGCTATGAAAGCATAGCTTTTATCAAGGTACACTTTATCCATTCAAAGACAGCTGCAAGGCGTTACACCATGTACAAAAATAAAGCAACATTACAGTCACTGATTTACCACCGATTGAAGGACAAAGGGTTGAGGGGTTCACCTTGCTTTTATTCCTTATTCCCACAGTGCTCTCCAATACTATATGTAGGCTTTTCTAAAAAGCAGAATACTGATTTATAATCAACCGTTTATCACTGAACAGCTAATATTTAAAACCACTTAGATCTCACAAGAGCAAGATGATAGCAGTAAAAGGCCAGGGCTCTTTCATTCTATGCTCATGCGCTGGACATACACAGGTAGTACAGTCCTCAACACTGACTCTGGATCCCATGAAGTCTCAAGGCATCAGGTCAAACATGGGCAAGGGAAAAAAACAAAAACAGAATTACCTGGAAAAACTCAGCAGGTCTGGCAGCATCGGCGGAGAAGAAAAGAGTTGACGTTTCGAGTCCTCATTTCGAGGCAAGGAAACTTCCTGCTGATTACCACCGACCTCCCTCCCTCAGCTGATGAATGAATACTCCTCCACCACTTGGAGGAAACACTGAGGGCAGCGAGTGCACAAAACATACTCTGAGTGGGAGGCTTCACTGCTCAAGAGTGGTTCAGTAGCCAGCTTGGTCGTTAGCGGTGCTAAGTCCTGAAGGACAGACCTGCCAGACCTGGCCTGCAGCAGGTGGCAAGGGAAAATCTTACTTGTCCTCATCCTCACCAATATAGCTGTCACAGATGCATCCACTGCATAGTCCTTATGGAGACAAAGTCACAACTTCACACCGAGGGCACTTTCCATTGTATGGGTGGCACTACCACCACACTAAATGGGATAGATTTAGACCATATCTAGCAACTCAAAATAGGGCATCTCTGGAGATGCTGTGGACCATCAGGAGGAGCAGAATTCTAATCAACCATAACCTCATGGCCCAGCATGTCCTCACTCTACCAACAAGCCAGGGGACTAACCCTGGCTCAATGAGGAGTGTTGGAGAGCATGCCAGAGCAACATCAGGCATACCTGAAAATGAGGTGCCAACCTGGTGGGCATTTAAACAACTCACTGGAGGAGGAGGCTCCACAAATATCCATATCATCAGTGATGGGGGAGCCCAGCACATCAGTGCAAGAGATAAGGCTGAAGCATTTGCAGCCATCCTCAACCACCTCCTGGGGTCCCTTGCATCACAGATGCCAGTCTTCAGCCCATTCAATTTACCCCACATGATATCAAGAAACAGTAGAAGGCTCTGGGCCCTGACAGCATCCTTGCCATAGCACCAAAGACTTAGCCCCAGAATTAACCATGGCGAGCTCTTCCAGCACAGCTGCAACACTGACATCTACCAGACAATGTGGGAAATTGCCCATGTATGTCATGCTCATAAAAAAACAATTCCAATCCAGCCAATTATCACCCCAGTCTACTCTCAATCAGCAGCAAAGTGATGGAAGATGTCGTCAACAGTGATAGCAATAACATGTTCACCAATGCTCAGTTTAGGTTCCACCAAGACCACTTCATCAATGAGCTTTTCTCCATCATAAAGTCATTTATTAAGTAACATTCGTAATTCCTAACACTGAAGCAGTCCATGACTGCATGCAGCAAGACAGGGTCAACATTCAGCCTTGGGCTGATAAGTGGCAAGTAACATTCACACCTCACAAGTGCAAGGTAATCACCATCTCAAATAGAAGAGAATCAAATTATTCCTCTTTGACTTCCAATGGCATTACCATCACTGAATTCTCCAACAGCATCATCCTGGGAGTTACCATTGACCAGAAACTGAACTGGACTAGCCATATAAATACTATGGCTACAAGAGCAGGTCAGAAGCTAGGGATTCTGTAGGGAGTAACTCACCTCCTGACTCCCAAAAGCCTTTCTACCAGTTGCAAGGTACAAGTCAGGAGTGTGATGGAATACTCTCCACTTGCCTGATTGCAGCTTCTAAAACACTCAAGAAGCTTGACACCATCCAGGATAAAGCAGTCCACTTGATTGGCACCCCATTCACCTCTTTATACATTCACCCACTCCACCATTGACGCACAATGGCAGCGGTGTGTACCATTTACAAGATGCTCTGCAGCAGCTCACCAACTCTCCTTCAACAGCCCCTTCCATGTCCACAACCTATATCATCTAGAAGAACAAGGGCAGCTGATGCTTGGGAAACATCACCACCTGCAAGTTCCACTCCAAGTTACACACCATCCAGATCTAGTGTATTCCTTCACTGTAGCTGGATCAAAAATTCTGCAATTCTGTTCCTAACACTGATGGTGTGCCTGCACCACATGGATGGCAGTGGTTCCAGAGTGGTTCTCAAGGACAATTTGGTACAATAAATAAGTGTGAGCGTTGCCAGTGATACCCACATCTCATGAATGAGCAAAAATTATAGGTCAATGCTGTTTATTGACTTGAATATTTAGTATATTAGTTGCAGAAGAATAATGCTGCAAATATTTCAGAATTGAGAACTAGATTAATATTGCTGTAACAACAGTCAGCCAGAGGGTGGCAGGATATACACAGCCTCCAACAGAATTGAGTCGACAATTTGTTTTGCCCACAAATAAACACATCAGCATATGGAATAAGGAACTGTCAATTTATGCAGTTTCTCCTTTAAGTAGGCAATATAGAAATGGTACTATATTGTTACAAAAAGGTAAGGATGAGCACTTTCATAACAAAGCGCCGTCTGCTGCCAGCTTCAATTTTTAAAATGCTAAAATGCACCAGATGGAATTATTGTGTAAGATGAAAAATCTTAGAATGAATTCTTCACAACTGAAGCCACAGATCAAATGCAGGTCCTGTTGGAACTGGCTTGTGAATCTGTGACAGAGAGAAGTCATTTTGAAAGCAAAGCTCAATGAATTAAACATATACAGGATAACTGCATCAAATTCCTCAAGGAACCAGCAAAGATTGACAAAGCTGGAATTACACAAGCGCAAGAGCTAGTGGATAGAACAATATTACTCTGACCTTCAAAAAGAAAGGAACATAAGAATAACTAGGGAGATATAGCCTGACATATATATGGTGGGGAAAATACAAGCTCATTCTGCAGAAGGTTGTTACCATTAATCTAATCATTGCTGAAGTTAGACCCAATACTTCACGTTACAATAATCTGCTGGACTTTTTGGAGGAGATAACTGAAATAGTTGATAAGAGCTATCCAATGCAGATAAATAATTGCTTTCTGACAAACCAAGTTAAGTAATTTGTAAATGCAAGGCATTTAACTGGATTTGATTCCAAGTATATAAACAAATTATTGTAAATTTGTATGTTATTTGTGAAATTTTGAATACTATCAATCAGTCTTATGCTCATCACCTGGGCACACAGCTATAGGGAGCTGGTTTCCAAGTTTGTGTGTGTGTGTGTATATGTGTTGGGGGTGGGGGGTGGTGGGGAATGCTGCCTTGCAAATATAGACAACGCTCACGGAAGAAACTGCGTCTAAACTTTCAAAAGACTAGGTCGGCAAGCTCAAGGAAAGCAATCCTCACGTTGGGGAATGTTGTTAGGTTAATACACTATAATAAAAACATGAGTTCCTTAAAAAAAATAGGAATACCGAATTCTCTAGAGACTGCTCACTGGTTCATTAAATGCAGTGTGTCCGTCTCAGAGTAGGAGGCAAGAAATCTGATCAACTTGCAAGCACACCATATTTTCTAACTTAGGATGATAAATTTTTATGATATGGATAGTGTGAGCATCAAAAGAACAGAGCAGAAACACCTACTCAACAAAGCACATTCATTTATTATCCTGTTTTATTGCTGAGTTTGTTTGCAGGTTTACAAGCCTTCTACTTGCATGTGAAAGTTCAGCTAGTGAGGAAACATAAATAAGTACTCTGACATTTGTTCTGAACCTTGGGCACACCCCAGGACATGGGAGGAGATCCAGTTAGGGACCAATAACATTTTGTTTGAAGTTGATAAAGTTTGAGGCAAGACGCTTACTAAGTGAATAAAGCCACAAGATTCCACGGGTTTTAAACAAACAAAATTAAGCTTTACAAGTTCAGAAAGATAAAACAATTTACATTATTTATCTTACACTCTAACATTCAGGGTAATTATGAAGTATATGTGAATTAACAGGTGAACTACGGTCGGATACACCACATTACGCAATGGATGACAGATGCAACCAAAACAGATTCCATGGATTTCTCAACAACCCACTAAGACGTTCGTCACATTGTGAGCCAATCAATTTCACTGAAACGTTTGTCTTTCTCATGAGGGTTTCCAATCTCCACATCTGAAGATCTCGCCTTGGAATTCTCTTCAAAAGTCGTTCCTGATCGGACATCTTCAACAATGACCCACCTCACAGATTTCAATCTCACCTTCCAAGATTCATTTCCCCTGGATCTCTGAGCACACTTAAGCTTCATCTTCCACACACAATTTCAGATCTTTGGCCATGCCAAGCAGAATACCATTGCTCCAAAGGGGTACTTATGCCCCAGCCGTCGGCAGCATGGAGTCACCAACCTTTAGCTGCCTTCTCGGATCTTCAGGACTCCTCTCATGCCCACTTCGCTTAAAGTCTGCCCCCTGCAGCTCGGTCTTGTATTCAGAGCCTATTACTATGCTCCTTTCTTTAACAGGACCTATTCCTGTCCCCTGTCTTCATCCATTATCTGAGACTACCTTTTGGGACCTCTCCCTGTCCCCATCCCCAGTTTGGGACCTTCTCCCTGTTCCCCTCCCGTGTCCTGCTCTCTGGGACACACTCACTATGATGGTGCTCCGTTTCATTTGACCTGCCTCTTTGCGCTGTTTTCTCTTTTTCCTTCTGCGCAGGTCCCTGGCCTGAAGAATGGAAAAAAACCGAATGTGCATGTGCAACAGGATTCTAGGTTCACCAGGAACTGGAATTCCCAACTTATGAACTAAAGAAGGTAAATATTTGAGTTTTATAATATTTTGTTTGCTTATTGTCATTGTCCAAATGCTGAGGGTGAAGGGTTGGCATCTAGATAAATGAAGATGAACTGATCAGATTCATCCAGTTGTATTGCAGAAATCATTTCTTATGTAATCTTATGCCAGGACTTCAGGTATGTGGAAAAACTGGATAAGGTGGGTTTGTCCTCCTCAGAGCAAAGAAAGTTATGTGAAGATTTAATACAGGTGTTTAAAATGAAGAGTTTTGATAGAATAAATAAGGGGAAACTGTTTCCACTGTCAGTAGCTAGACAACAGAGTTAAGGAGCTGGGTAAAAGAACCGGAGGGAAGATGAAGAGAATGTTTTTATGCAGCAAGTTAGGCTGATCTGGGATGCACTGCATGAAAGGGTGGTGGAGACAATTCAATAACAATTTTTGCACAGAAGTTGAGTTATAACACACGCACACACACAAACAAACAAAGGAAAGAACAGGGTGTGGGACTCATTGGATAGCTCTTTCAAAGAGCCAGCACAGGCAAGGTGGGCTGAATTGCCTCCTCCTCTGCTGTAAAATTCTAGGAACCCCTTTTCTAAAAGATCCAAATTCAATCCAAAAGTTGAAAAGCAGATTATCATGATTTATTCAAGTACCTAAGTGCAACAGGCATAAAAGTAGTAATTGGTTATGTGGATTTGACAGATAATTACATACCTGATGCACATCAGATTCTGCATGAGTCAGATTGGGTTGGATCTAGCCGTGTTGGGTTGGGTCAGGTCAGGCCAGGTCGGCTGGTTCAAGAAGTCAGCAGCAGCCGGGTTTGAGCTCGCAATGGAATTCCATTTAACGACGGGATGCAACAACATCTTCCTAAATCTACCACTTTCTTTGAAGTTTAGCCAGAGGTATCCTCAGTCAAAGCTTATTACACATTTCAATTATGTAATTTAACTACAGCTCTATGTCCAGGTCTCTAAACTGACCTTTGCTATTTCAGTTAATCTTTGTGCACTTTAACGCTGGATGTATGAAATAGGATATGTGCAAATTCAAGTGCTGGAGCTGTATGAAATCATCATAATTACAGGTGCGTTATGAATGGCCAAGAAGTTTCCATCTGCTAACAACCACGGATTTAGATTGTGTAGAAATTTCAGAAGCAAAATGGTGTGTGCCCACCATCCTGACTTGGGTCCAATATTAAGAGAAATATATATCCAAGTGAGAAACTATTGCAGCAAAGGGCTTAATGCTCTACCTTCCTACAAATGGAGCAACATGATAGTGAATTCAGACACATTTTTAGTGTATTTACTTAGCAGTAATAAAACAAAAAAGAACAAGTTTTTTTTAAAATAGCAAGTCTAGGTTAAAATCATTATGTAACGTCATTCTTACATACTCCTGGACAGAGTTATCTTCTATAGTTACTTCAAATGGTCAATGCCTGATAAATATGATAATAAACTAGTTTATTATGATTAATCAAATGGGTTTAAACCATTGGTTTGTTATTCACCTCAGCGAAACTGAAACAGCCAGAAAAGCAACAGGAAAACCTCTATTAGGGGGTCTTATTCATTACTTTTTAAACTCACGTTCGGTGTAGAAGTCTACTTCCATAAACAAATACATGCTTCCTGTGAAGGCAAAGTATGTAGGACAGCAGGCCTCCGGATGAACAACAAACCCTTTTACCACTGAGATATGTACTGGAAATGGCATGGGTTATACCCTGTTTAGTCCTCAACATCAGTGCAAATCAACACACCCACAGGCCAGTTCAAACTAAAAAACTAAATTGTTTCTACTGAAAATACAGAAATGACTTAAAAGCACAATGGTTCAATTAGTAGAGTAATTCGCAACACTGAAAAAACCCTAATCATAGTCATAAATGACATCCCTGGTGGCTGTGACCAAGGCACGTTATCCCTCTTTGTCCAACTTGACTTCTCTGCAGTCTTAGCACGGTCAACCATTCTCCCCCATTTTTTCCCTTATTTAGATTAGCAGGATCTAGATCACTCCCACCGATCCAATTGTAGCCATCTCAAGCAAAGGGCTGTCTTGCTATCTCTGTACTATTAACTCTAGAGCCCCACAAAGATGCTTGGTCCCACTCTCCCTCATCTATATGCTGTTCCTTGGTGACATACTCTGAAAACATGGGATCGTGTACACCAACAACATATGGCTCTTACCTCTCCAGTCTCTGTGCTGCTAGACTGCTTTTCTGGCAGCCTTGCTGAGTTTTGACTTTGTCCAGTTAAACTTTAGATAGACAGAAACCAACATCATTGGTCACTGCTACAGACTCCATCCCCCTCCCTGGGCATTGTCTCAAGCTGAATCAGGTGGTGCACATTGTCTCTATTCTAACTGACTTCAAGTTGAATTCTTGACTAGGGAGGTGTCAGCTGTGGCTCAGTTCATAGCACCCTCACCTTTGAATCAGAGGGTTGTGGGTTCATGTCCCACTCCTAGAAAACCAAGAACTGTGATTGTACTCAAAAGAGTTGCAATCTGTGACTGTTGATAACTCGAAAGAGTTTGAATTCTTGACTATTTCCCCTCCATTACAAAGACCACTTCCTACTACCTCTAAGATTTGTCTGCCTCTGTCCAATCTTAGTACATCCGATATTGAAATCCTTCTTCAGGGCTTCATCACCTCCAGACTTAATTAATCTAATACTGTCCTGCCTGTCTTTCCATCCTCCATAAACTTCTACTCGTTCACAGTTTTGCAGCTCATCTCTTGTCCAACACCAAAGTGCAATTTGTCTCCAGGTCCTTGCCGATATCCTGGCCCCTCGCCATCTCAAATTTACAATGTTACTCCTTTTAACTTTCCATAACCTTACCTCTCTCTATTTCTGTTACTTCCTTTAGCCATACCACACTTCCAACACCTAGTTTCTTTGACTCTAGTCTTCTGTGCATCCTGACCCTGCTACAATTACTGGCCTTGCCTTCAGCTGCTTATGCCCATGCCCTGGAATTCACTGTGAAAACCCTTCTGCCTCTCCAATTCTCCAGGGCCATATGACATAGGAGCAGAAGTAGGCCATTCAGCCCATCGAGTCCATTCTGCCATTCAATGAGATCATGGCTGATCTGATGATCCTCAACTCCACTTTCCTGCCTTTTACCCATAACCCTCAATTCCCTACTGATTAAAAATCTGTCTATCTCAGCTTTGAATATATTTAATGACCCAGCCTCTACGGTAAAGAATTCCACAGATTCACCGCCCTCAGAAAAAATTCCCCCTCATCTCTGTCTTAAATGGGCAACCCCTTACTCTGAGATTATGCTCTCTGGTCCTAGACTGTCCCACAAGAGGAAACAACCTTTCAACATTTACCCTGTCAAGCCCCCTAAGAAGGTTTCAATAAGGTCGCCTCTCATCCTTCTAAACCCCAAAGAGTACAGGCCCAACCTATTCAACCACTCCTTATAAGAAAATCCCTCCATACCTGGGATCAACCTAGAGAACTGCCTCCAATGCCAGCATATCTTTGCTTAGATAAAGGGACCAATACTGTTCACAGTATTCTAGGTGTGGTCTAACTAGTATAGTGGCCTTGTATAGTTTTAGCAAGACTTCCCTATTTTAATACTCCATTCCCTCTGAAATAAAGGCCAACATTCATTCCATTTGCCTTCCCTATTACCTGCTGAACTTATGTGCTAGCTTTTTGGGATTCATGTACGAGGACCCCAAATCCCTCTGTGCTGCAGCTTTCTGCAGCCTTTCTCTATTTAAATGATATTCAGCTCCTCCATTCTTCCTGCCAAAGTCAGTAACCTCACATTTTCCCACATTATATTCCATCTGCCAAGTTTTTGCCCACTCACTTAACCTGTATATATCCCTCTGTAGACTCCTTGCTTCATCCTCACCACTTGCCTTCCCACCTATTTTTGTGTCATCCACAAGCTTGGTGATAGTACATTCACTTCCCTCATCTAAGTCATTAATATATATTGTAAATAATTGTAGCCCCAGAACTGGTCCCTATGGCACTCCACTAGTTACAGGTTGCCATCCTGAAAATGCACCCCTTATCTCAACTCTGTCTTCTAATAGTTAGCCAATTCTCTATCCATGCTAATATGCTCCCCCCTACACCATGGGCTCTTATCTTATTAGGTAGCCTTATGTGCAGTACCTTATCAAATGCCTTTTAGAAATCCAAATATATTACATCTACTGGTTCCCTTTATCCATCCTGCTTGTTACCTCCTCAAAGAATTCTAATAAATTTGTCAGGCATGATTTCCCCTTCATGAAGCAATGCTGACTGTGCTTGATTATATTATGTATTTCTAAATGTTCTGCTGTTACATCCTTTATAATAGACTCTAACATTTTCCCAACAACAGATGTTAAGCTAACTGGCCTATAGTTACCTGTTTTTTGTCTCCTTCCCTTTTCAGATAAGGGTGTTACATTGGCAGTTTTCCAGTCGTCTGGAACTTTTCAAGAATCTAAGGATTCTTGGAAGATTACTATCAGTGCATCCACTATCTCTGTAGCTACTTCCTTCAAAATGCTAGGATGCAACTCATCAGGTCCAGGGGACTTATCGGCCTTTAGCCCCATCGGTTTACATTGTACTTTTTTTCTAGCGATAGTTATTGTATTTATTTCCTCCCCCCTTTATGCCCCTCGATTATTTAGTATTTTTGGAATGCTATTAGTATCTTCTACCGTGAAGACTGATGCAAAGTATTAATTCGACTTCCTTGCCATTTCCTGGTTCCCCATTATTATTTCCCCAGCCTCATTCTCTAAGGGGCCTATGTTCATTTTGGTCTCTCTCTTCATTTTTATATATTTAAAGAAGCTCTTACTGTCCGTTTTTATATTATTTGCTAGTTGACCCTCAAAGTTTATTTTCTCCCTCTTTATTACTTTTTTGGTCATCTTTTGTTGGTTTTTAAAACTGTCTCAATCTTCTGGGCTTGCCACTAATCTTTGTATGTTTTTTTTCTTTCAATTTGATACTATCCTTAACTTCCTTGGTTAACCATGGTTTATCCCCTTCCTAAAATCCTTCTTCCTCACTGGGATATATCTTTGTTGAGAGTCATGAACTATTTTCTTAAACGTCTGCCATTGTTCACCAAACACCTTTTCTGCTAAACTCCTTTCTCAGTCCACTCCAGCCAACTCTGCCCTCATTCCTTTATAATTGCCCTTATTTAAGTTTAGCACAGTTGTTTCCGACCCAAATTTCTCACTCTTGATCTGGATGCTAAATTCTACCATGTTATGGTCACTGTTTCCTGGGGCCTCTTTGAAACCAAGCCTTTAGTTAGCCCTCCAAGTTGCTAGTCTCATACCTCTGCAAAGCTTTTTAGGATGCTTTGGTGATTGATAAATGCAGCTTGCTGTTAATAGCTTGGTCTTTGATAATCATACTGGTCTTCTCTAACTTTGAAATGTTGATTCTCATGCATTGTTTTGCCAGTTGGCTTTTAAAGTAACAATAGCATCACCTCTCTCAGTGGCAACTTTACACACATCAATGAGCTCTTGCTTTATTTGCAAAATTTCAAGTTTCATTCCCCAATTGCATTTGGAATTGCTTTCTTCATTAGCAGCTTGAAAGCAGTGTGACCCTATAGGACTCTCAACTATTCACAATTGATGCATTGCATGACCATCCCTAATCCTAGAGTTGTAGGTAGCCAATAGCATCTTTGCCTAGTTGCTGAGAGTTTTCAGGTGTCTCTTTTTGCCTATAACAATCCTCACTGCACTGGAAGTCAAGTGCATGAGCTTCATACTCCTCAAATTTGAAATCAGAGAAAACACAGCATTACATTTCATGTGACTACCACAGGCAGGCAGGGGTCTTGTTAATATTGAAATGTTAAAGTCCTTTGGTGCAATTGGGACCACAATATGATTTTAACTGACAATCCCGCCAGTCATGCAGTGTTGAACTTAACTGTTTAACCTGGTGAGAAGCAGCCTCTGGACAAGAAAAGCAAGGACAATTCAATTTTGCTGTGTTTCCTTGCAAGTTGAAAAGAGCTGCGGTGTATCTCCAGGCCCCACAACAAAACCTCGAGGTGCCCCTGGCCTGAGCTTCCCTTCCCTCCCCAAATGCTCTTGCCTCTGGAGTACGCAACCCTGCCTGGCCAACCCAACCCCCCATTGCCCCTCCACCTAGTCGCTGCATGAGATTCTGCTCTCAGCTGCTGGCAAGATCGAGTGAGACTTCAAGCATTGGCAATTAGGCTCTGGTGTTAAAATCTCTCCAAGCCTCATGCAACACTCGACCTTTCCCTCGCACACACTCATGCTCAAAGTTAAAATCAGAGCATAAACTTCAAAAAGACAAAGTACCCATACCCTGTAGCATCTTCATTCTTATAATACACACAGTAAAGCTTTGCTTGACAGGTTCTAGAGAATCAACATGCCTGAAATGCACATAAAAAATGTTAATGACATTACAGATGGGTGATAACTTGCTTTACAAATGCAAATTCTATTTTTCTTTCTATAACCACAAAGGCCTCCTATTCCCATCCTGTACAAAGTTCAAGAGTCAGAGCCATTGCACCAATTTATTTTGATTTGAAACTCAAAAGATTTATAAACTTATATAATATTTGAAACCTAAAATGGGCCTGTTAAAGTCTTTAGCACATAGCCACATGCAGTTACACTGCCCAAGGAGACAGGTGAATGCTGAGGATGTATTTCAAATAATGAAGACAACCTTATAAATATCCAGGACTAATCGGTCTCCTACATTAAGCATACCTCAGATATCTTAGAAGTGCACGAAAATTATCCTTAGGCAATCCTTCGGGATCAAGAATGACTTGCTTCCACTCTGGATCAATGGATTCAGAGAAGGCTGGTAAGTCCAACTCATGATCTGCAGACTTTGCTACATGCAGCCAGGTGACGTTTGAAGGGCTGGGTAGATAAGTTGTTGGAACATTTATACAAATTCTTTTAAGCCTCAACTTCACCTCCACATCTTCCCAATGAAATCTCTCAGTGTGTTTGGTGCCTTCCCAAATAAGCCTTCTCCATTTTTGCCGGTCACAGGCCAAGGGCTCCCATGAGTCGGTGGGGATGTTTGGCCTCTTCAGGGATGCTTTGAGGACATCCCTAAAGCGTTTCTGCTGTCCTCCTGGGAGAGTCCTGCCGTGACCAAGTTCCAAACAGAACAGTTGCTTCAGGAGTCTGATAAGCAGCACACAAACGACATGTTCACCCAGCAGAGCAGGTTTTGGAGTGATTAGCACCTCGATGCTGTGCAAGTTGGTTTGAGAGGGGAAACTGCTGTTGGACCAACTTTCTTGCTACCATGTTTGGAGCATCGCATGAAGGCATCACTGATGGTACTTCTCCAGTGCTTTGAGGTGTCTGCTGTAAGTTGTCCAAGTCTCCAAGGTATATAAGAGTGGAGGGATCACTGGTGCCTGATAAACCCAAGACTACGGTCATAGTTTGAGATCCTGGCCCTCAGATACTCTTTTCCTCAGTCAGACAAAGGCAGAGCTGGCACATTGGAGGTAGTGATAAATTTTGCCATTTATGTTTAGGTTTGTAGAGAGGCTCCCAACATATAGAAAGTGATCCATATTTTCCAGGACCTCACCATTGATCTTAATTGGTGGCGAGAGGCGTTGTGAGAGCAGATTGGACAAGGACCTTAGTTTTCCGGTGTTTAGTGAAAGGCCCATTTCTCATATGATTCGGAGGAGGAGTCAACAATGACATGGAGTTCAGTTTCTGACTGAGCAGACACACAAGCGTCATCTGCACATTGAAGCTCAAAGACTGAGATTGGAGTAATTTTGGTTTTGGATTGAAGACAGTAAAGATTGTTGAACACCAAAAGTATTACAGGCACCTGTAATGGGCCCACAATACCAGCTACGACAACAGATCTGTCAAAAGCATTACTGTCAAATCCAGACAGAAGTGCTCGTAAATTTGTAAAGGATTATTCCAAACACTGTCAACTTGAATCCCAAGATGTAGAGCCAAGGAAGCAACTGTGGAACAGGTGACATAATTGAGTTTTTAAACAGACTTTGAAAAATGCTGAAGATACTCCAGAACAAGACAAATATATGAATAGAACACCACATCACAAATGTTGAGATTAAAAGTTCTGTTATTTGCACAGTGATCAAAGAGTTCACTGTCAAAAATTCTAATGGCCATCAATAGAGTGTTTACTGAGGTACTGAAGGAACCATGACTGTTACTGAGTAGGAATATGGCTTTCACAGTAGGTACTGAACACCTCATCTGAAGTGTTATGCAATTAAAGTATCATTTCAATTTCTGTCTGGAAAGAGCTGTTGTGACCTTCCATCCTCTGCTTCCCCCTTTCCTCCAACCATCTATCCCTCATTAAAATGAAGATTCCTTACCAATCTGCAACTCTTACTGCCTAGTGCTATTATGCAACAGGTCACAATGATGCAGCAGATTCTCTCCAGAGTACCTGTACTTATCAAAGTACCTTAACCTTTGTGTTAGGAGCTGGAGAGTGAGCTTGAGCTTATGGAGCAACGTTAGAAGAGGGAGGGATGCAGTAGAGTGTGTGCTGCATCATTCGAGATGCCATCTTTCAAATGAGGTACTGAGGTAACGTGACTGTTACTGCTGTTAGGAAATAGAGATAGCTAAGTAAGTTATATTGGTATTTGTAGGTGTTAGGAATGAATTTTAAAGTTTAAATTTGATTTGTATTTCTGTGTGTTAAGAAAGGTCAAATGGAGTTTTAAAGTTTTAAAAAGGTGCTTGCATTTCTAAATGAAATGCAATGACTGTTGCTGCTAAGTTAAACAAATAAGGGTAGAAGACCTGAACTATTGCCTATCAACGCGGGGCCAGAGATGCAAGTCCCTTCCACAGACACACACACTCTCGGAGAAACAGCCGTTTTGATTTGGAAGCTGTGGTGTTCAGTTGGTTTTTTTGAAAGTTGCTGCCAGGAGAGACTGGAGTGAAGGGGACAGAAAGAAGTCCCAAGCTGAGGAAAACCCCAAAAATCCAGGGGAGTGGAAGAGGGGAAAGTCCAAAAAAGACCTTCTAGTCAAAGGAAGGACAGGAACCTGGAAAAGGTTCTGTTAAGTGAAGTTCAGAGTGAGGATCAGAGAGAAAGGCTCCAAGCTTCAGATTTAAAGAGGCAAAAGCTGCAGAAAGCAGATTTAAAGCGAGAACAGCTTGAAAGGTGCAAGAAAGTCCAAAGAGATGGTTGAAGGTCTGTAACTCTTTGCTATGGGCAGTGGTGTACTGTTCACAGCTGAGTTGGTGACAGACAGTGCATGGAAGACAGCTTGAATGCATATGGTGACCTAGGGAAGAGGAACATTGGATGGAGAGTTCGAAACTCTGGAGGTGGACCCTTGTGGAAGGTGTCTGAGAGAAAGCATTGGCTCAGGAGAACATTCCAAAGCGAGCTCTTGGAGAGCGAAGAGCGGAAACCCTCGTGTGAAAGACGGAGTTCAGTGAGACTGGTTGGCTCACGGTGTGACAAGTGTCTGGGGTGGTGGAAGAGGTGAGGAGCGATCCATAGCATATGGTTGAGGTGACATCTGTCATTTGTGGTTCCAGAGTGTGGTGTGTCTGACCACAGGTTGCTATAGTTTTACATGGACTGGGTATTTACTGTGAACATTAAAGTATAAGATAGCTTTTGTAACTTGTGTTATCCTTACAAATCTGTATATATCTGTAAAGGTATAGTTGTGGGTGAAGGAGCATATAGTTCATCTTTTCTTGTTGAATAAATGTTTTTTTGTTAAAAGTTTATCAGCTGACTTCAGTGACACTGTTCAGCAGCAACTCTCCACGTATCTAAACAAACAAATAAAAGTCAAGATCTATCAAGCTGGGTTCCACCCTGGAATCAGGCTTGTCCAGTGGTAACCTCAGCTGGGGATCATAACACTGCTTACAGACAGGTTTCAGTTTTCACAGTAGAATGGTGAACACACAATCTGAAGCATTGTGCAATTAAAGTATTGCTTTGATTTCTGCCTGCAAAGCACTGTCGTGGCCTTCCTTCCTTAAACCGAGGTCCCATCCATCAGCGTGGGTAGGTGTGAAAGTGCGCACGGCACTATTTCAAAGAAGGACAGTGGGGGTTCCCTCAATTATCATCACAAAATCACATTATCTAATCTTTATCACATTGCCATTTGTGGAATTCTGCTGCGTGCAAAACTGGTCATCTTTCCTACATTACAACGGTGATTAGACTTCAAAAAGTACTTGCGCTATAAAACAATTTGAGACATCTGACGATCATGAAAAGCACAATATAAATGCAAGTCTTTCTTATTTTCTTATCCCCAAGCAGCCATCCTCAAAACATTCCTGGCAAGTTGTAAAGCTAGAATGTGTCCTGACAGCAGTCTGCAAACCGAGCACAGACTTGTACAACCATTTTCTTTTGATCACATACAAGCAGCACATTAATCGAGAGAAGTTGCTTAGAGTTTACAAAACCTCCTAAGCTGGTCTTGAGATACCCCGACGGCAGCAGGAGTGCAGGGCAGCACCCAGCCATTGGTGTGAATCCATTTTGAATCAGATGGGAGGTGGAGAAGTCCACCATGATATAAAGAATGCATTAATCATCCCAGTGCTTCACTTATGGAAGGCCAGCTGCAAGATGTGTGAGATATCCCCCACAGTACTCTAGAACTGGTCCTGAGGTGAAGTAGCTTGGGACTGTTACCCCCTTAACATCGACTGGCCTGGGTTAAGCCCCAGGCAAAGCAGGAGTCTGTAGGAGGCAGAAACAACCTGTCTTGATAACAATATTCAGACAGATCGAGGAAAGTCACCCCTGCCCTGTGGACATTATCAGTTGAATAAGGCGTCCCGAGATTTGGTCCTTATCTGCTGTCTTTGTAGAAGCCCAACGGCAACTCTTCCTGCATGTGAAGGACTCTCTAACATGATCTCCCCACAACCCTACACTCGCTGGGGTATTGCAGCTGTGGCCACCCAAAATCTACAGACTTACCTTAAGTCCTGTTCCATTTTCACTTCATGGGGACTGGTTGCAGTCCCAGCAGCGGCCACTACTGTCTTCTGGCGCTGCTGGGGCTACAGATCTGTAGCTCTTTCGTGCAGGACCTCCTCCGTGTTGGGAGCCCACGCTTGACCAATTAAGGGTCCTTGGAATATAATATCACTGTGGGGTAGCTGGATTTCTGGTCGGCAAAGCGTTGATCAACTTTTAGATTGGGTGGGAGAGTGTGGTGGACAGGTAATCCTTCCCTCACATAAAATCCACCCCAGGTTTCTCGCAGATGGTGGACGATACACTATTTAAAATGCTGCCTATTTTTGTGGTATTTTCAGCTGTATTTCCTTGTTACCTCTCAAACATATCACAGATTATTCTAAATAATTTTTTAAATCCCATTATAGATGGAATTTAAATACTGCCCAATTGCACTGGTTCATGGTAGATTTTACATTTGCTGATATGTAAACGAGTTTGAGCAACAGTCAAGAAAAATCAGTATTTAAAACTAGTGTTATTTGCACAGAATCACAGAGTGCAGAAGAGGCCCTTCAGCCCATTGAGTCTGCACCTGACTTACCTACCTAATCCCATTTACCAGCGCTTGGCCCATAGCCTTGAATGTTATGACATGCCAAGTGCTCACCCAGGTGCTTTTTAAAGGATGTGAGGTAACCCGCCTCCACCACCCTCCCAGGCTGCGTATTCCAAACCGTCACCACCCTCTGGGTAAAAAAGTTTTTCTTCACACCCCCCTAAACCTCCTGCCCCTCACCTTGAACTTATGTCCCCTTGTGACTGACCCTATCCACCCTGTCCATGCCCCTCATAATCTTGTACACCTCGATCAGGTCGCCCCCCAGTCTTCTCTGCTCCAACGAAAACAACCTAAATCTATCCAACCTCTCTTCATAACTTAAATGTTTCATCCCAGGCAACATCCTGGTGAATCTCCTCTGCACCCCCTTCAGTGCAATCACATCCTTCCTATTTTGGCTGCAATTTGTACCCAGATAGCAACAAAAGTACTTCATTGGCTGTAAAGCACATCGAGACGTCTTGGGGTCATGAAAAGCACAAATACAAGTCTTTCTTTCTTACTTTTGGACTGTCCATTGCATCCATGCACCCAAAGCAAAAACTCTATCCTTCATGCTCTATCTTATCTGTTACCTAGGTTGTTGTCGAACAATTTCGGGGAAAACTCGCCATGAACAAAATCAAGATGTTTTGGAAAGCATTTGAGGCACAGGTTGAAACCCAATTCAGTAAGCAAAAATGTTGATACCAGGGCATCATAAAAATCAAAGTTTTCTTTAAAAATATCTGAAGGTTTAAGGGCAAATAATGATAGATAGCAACAAAATGCCATACAGGAAGGTTTAGTGAGGAATACAATCACATTGTGGAGGGGGAAAAAAACTCTTCCACTCAACAGGGATTGTCCCATCCTTCCTGTATGGATTTCCTGGATTATCAATTAACTTTCACATAGGATGGATAAACCACTTTCCTTCCTTTCCCACTTCCCTTTTGCAAAGAAAGTGGTCCATTGCCAGATTAAACAACATATACATTTCCCCCCAAAATCCATTAACATTGCATCAGAAAAATATTTTTTTTTAATGCTGCATCTTTATTTTCTGGTTTAGGAGAGGTTTCAATTGCTGCTTATAACAGGAACCTGCTTAGAAACAGGGTGAACGTTCCTCCAGTAAGTATTGTCTTACCTGAGGCTAACAAAAAAAAAATTCACACAGTCTGCCTGTTAAAAACATTAAACATGGAGTTCTTCACCACAGCCTAACTGCTGAAAGATCTATGCTAGAGCAAGACACCCCATGTCAAAAATTACTTCTTAACCATGAACTCTGCATGATGAAAAAGCATAACAATCAGTCTTTGTCCATGGTGTTTTTTTTAAAATAAATATTCAACACACTTAATGGAACTGTCATTATCCAATCCACTTACAATTAAATATTATAGAAAACAGCAGTTCAGTTTAATTGCGTTCATTGTGTTATATAGCTGCCAGTCAATAATCTGCACCAAATATTAATATTTGCTGCTACATTTTAATTATACTGCCACATGAATATGGTTTAAAATGACTTACTTCTACATCTAGAGCAACGACTCCGATCATACTCTATTAACTCAGCACGCTTAATATGCTCTTTGGAAAATATTCTTGCGTGGTCCTTCTCATGGCGCAAACGAGCCGCTTCTTCTTTGGCAAATACACCCAAGTCTTGGGTATATCTGCCATACATCTAATAATAAAATGGAAAAACAATCAAATAAATAAATAACAAACAAGAGGGGCATTGTCAACACCATATTAATGAAGGGCCACATTCCCATCCCAAATTCAAACTTCTGTTTATCTTCATCACCTCTGCTGATTTGATAAGCATTCAACCAAGGCAACCTTCTCCTATAATGGAACCAACTACAGACAGTTCCTCAAAGAGGGATGTCTAGAATTACTGCATGTGCTGTTGACAGATGTTGCTGAGGTGCATGATTATAGTTCCACTACCACTGTACTTTTGGCACATTTTCTGACTGAAATTATCACTTTTTGTGGCAAAACACCAGTTAGCTACCAGGACAAGCCCAGTTTTAATTCTCATTTACCCAATAAAAATGCATACTCTAGCTGTTGCAAATAAACACGTTAATGGGTGGGAACTACAAATAATAAAATGGTTTTATAGAGGCGGAGAGGGCTCAGCACACAAGAAAAGCATTATGCTGCAATCAATGCCAGACAATGTGTGAGGAGGGGAAGGATTGGGGAGCTCTAGAATATTGGCCCAAAATTTTCCAGCCAGCATTGGAACCCCTGTATCCAAGGCAGATCAGGCAGAAAATTACCTACTTATCTCCGTACAATTTTCCTGGCCAAATTTCCAATGGAGGGTCCTGCAGAACTCCCTCAGTGCAGGAATCCAGAGAGAGAGCAGCAAAGAGAACCTGCGCAGAAGCCACCGCATTTTCATGTTGGAAGGTCCCCAAGCCTCTCGCTGTGTTAATGAATGAATGTGAGGGGGGAATGGGTAAGCGAATAGGTATGTGAGGTAAATGGGTAGGGTGGCAGCTGGGTCGGTGGGTTGGAGGGATCGAGGGAGGAGTCAGGGAGGAGACAGTGGCATCAATGAGAGTGATTTGGCACGGGGTCAGTTGTATAGTTACCCAGGAGTTAGGCTAAGATTTTTCTGTCTTGCATTTCCTGCATAACTATTCAGGTAAGTAAGTCTGAACTGTCCAACGTCTCAGACTCTAACTCTGAGTCAGCTGTATAAAACACTAGCTAGGCGAAAGCTGGAGTACTGTGTGCAGTTCTGGTCACCACACTATAGGAAGGATGTGATTGCGCTGGAGAGGGTGCAGAGGAGATTCACAAAGATGTAGCCTGGGCAAGAGCATTTCAGCTATGAAGAGAGACTGGGTAGTCTAGGGTTTTTTCCTTAGAGCAGAGAAGGCTGAGGGCACACCTGATAGAGGAATACAAAATTGTGAGGGGCATAGATGGTGCAGATAGGAAGAAACTTTTCCCCTTAGCGAAGGTGTCAATAACCAGGGGGGCAGAGATTTAAGGTAAGTAGCAGGAGGTTTAGAGGGGATTTGAGGAAAGACTTTTTCACCCAGAAGGTGGTTGGAATCTGGAACACACTATCTGAGGAGGTGGTAGAGGCAGGAACCCTCACAACATTTTAGTAGTATTTAGATGAACACTTGAAATGCCATTGCATACAGGACTACGGGCCAAGTGCTGGAAAGTGGGTTTAGAATTGATAGGTGCTTGATGGCAGGTATGGACATGATGGGCTGAAGGGCCCGTTTCCATGCTGTATAACTCCAGGGCTCTATGACTTTGTTTGGAGGGTCCCGGGGAGCAAGGGAATTGCCCATCAGAAGTTCAAACTTCCCGGGCGATTCCCACGGAGTCAATGAATCAGGACTTCCACAGGGTCCTGGTGCTCATCTTGTGTTGTACGTTCAGTCTCTGACGATCCAGAGTTGGGAGATCTAGGCTATTATTCCAGTGATGTTGGCAATGGCAGATTGCACTGACTCAATGGTGACAATTCTCACCCGAGTCAGAGGGTCACGGGTTCAAACCCCATTCCAGAGGCGCAAACGGATAATCCCAGTTTCACAGGTTATCTTGACGTTGATCTTGATGCGGTTTGTGAAAATTTGCTGCTTGCAGATTTGCTACTGCAATGCCCTACGTTATAATCATGACTATGGTCCAGAGTACCTTGCACTTTGGGAAACCCTGACACCTGAAATGCATGATATAAATGCAAGCCTTTTTTAAAAAAAGTAAGACTAGGTGTGCAGGCAATTCCCTTGATCATTCGGTTCACAAAGTCAAAGTCATATATTTGAACAGGGTTTTGTTTCCTTTAAAAACAGAACCTGAGTGTTGCTGAAAAGAGAGAGACCTTTTTGTCAAAGCTTTTCATCTTGCACTCATCAGCACAATTTACAAGAAAACACCGACGTCAGGGGAAAACAACATATTTATACTGTATGAAAACAGAGTGCTGATTGGTTGGCAAGTGGACTCTGATTGCTAGAGTCATTGCTATGGAGAATGCACCAATTTACAGTGACTGACAGTTAACTGCCAAGCATTATTTGAAATTTAAACCAGGCAGCTTGACACCGATTGGTCAAAACATTGCCCTGGGGAATGAACCACTTATTTTGTTTAGCTGTAATAGGCGCAACGTGTATACAAAAACAGAAAATGCTGGAAAAACTCAGCAGATCTAGCAGCATTCTTTGAAGAAGGGTCATACTGATTCGAAACTTTAACTCTGTTTCTCCTTCCACAGGTGCTGCTAGACCTACTGTGTTTTTCCAGCATTTTCTGTTTTTGTTTCAAATTTCCAGCATTCGCAGTATTTTGCTTTTATCGCAATGTGTGTACATGTTCTTTATGTCTGCAAAGAACAGGGCCCTGTGTATTAATATGTGCAGCTTCTGGTACACGCAAATGTGCCACACTGCGAACCCAACAGACAATCTTAAATTGGTCGTCAGCGTAATTCTTGACAAACATGTCTCTTTTTTTCAGCAATATTCCTTTAAAATATTATTTTCTTTGCAGTGGGAAAGTTGGGGCAGGGGGGGTGAAAGCAGGTTATTTTCAATGCTATGATGTTACATATAAGCAGCTGGATAACATTTCTATTGCATAATAATATGTTTCAATCTGATCTGCACCATCATGTTAAAGCATTACGACAGGTTTAGATCAGTTAGAAACAGAAAAGCTGTTTCCATTAGCTGATCATACAAAAGACTAGGCAACACAGGTTTAAGGTTTTGGCCAAAAGATGCAGGGGTTGCGATAAAGAACATTTTTTTTTAAAACAAAGGTAAGTGGAACTTGCTGCCTACAGAGGTGGTAAAAGCGGAGACAATGATTGATTTCAAAAGAAATTGAATGGGTACTAGAAGGAAATAAACTTGTCGGGCTGTGGGGGAATATGACTGACTGGATTGCTTTACAAAGAACATGCATGGACTTGATGGGCTTAATGGCTCCTTCTGTACTGGAATGAATTTACGACTCCAAGACTATTTGACAAATGGAAAAAAAAAATGCCTGTTTCTCATTGACCATTTAAATTTTAGTCAGAACATTGAATTAAACCGAATGAAACACAAGTTTTATTATTATTTTCATAATAAACTATATTGTGTGGCGTAGCAAACTGTCACCGTTTACCATCACCAGGTCTCTTCATGGAATAACTGAAAACAGACTGCCCATTCTCAACGAACCAAAAAGCAGTGGCCCATGATGAAGAACAAAGACCTATTAAACGTCCTGTTCCAAACTCCACTGGTTTGGGTGTGATAGAGGTGATGGGGAGGCAATGGCGTAGTGGTATTGTAGCTGGACTAGTAATATTCTGGGGACCTGGATTCGAATCCCGCCACAGATGATGTTGGAATTTGAATTTAATAAAATCTGGAATTAAAAGTCTAATGATGATCATGGAATTGTCAATTGTTGTAAAAACCCATCTGGTTCACTAATGCCCTTTAGGGAAGGAATTCTGCTGTCTGGCCTACATGTGACTCCAGACCCACAGCAATGCGGTTGACTCTTAAATGGCCTAGCAAGCCACTCAGCTGTAACAAACTGCTACAAAGTCACAAAAAATGAATGAAACCTGATGGACCAACTGGCATCGGCCTAGGTACTGGAAACGACAATGGCAATCTCAGTCCTGTCGACCCTGCAAAGTTCTCTTCACTAACATCTGGGGGCAAGTGCCGAAATTGGGAGAGCTGGCTCACAGACTAGTCAAGCCTGACATCCTCACGGAATCATACCTTATAGAACATGTCCCAGACACCACCACCACCATCCCTGTGTATGTCCGGTCCCACTGGCAGGACAGGCCCAGCAGAGGTGGTTGCACAGTTGTATAGTCGGGAGGGAGTTGCCCTGGGAGTCCTCAACATTATTGGACCTGACCATCTTTCATCAAACGAGATGGACCCCACCAATAGAAACAACCCCTGTTGTCACCTTACATTAAAGGAATATGATTCAGTTGGTTGTACTCTCACCCCAAAGGCTGGGGTTTCAAGTTCAATCCCAGAGACCGAAGCACACAAATCTTAGCTGACGTGGCAGTGCAGTACTGAGGAAGCTGTGTGTAAAATTGACTGCTGCTTTTCCAGCATTACAATAGTGATTGCATGTCAAAAGCTGTAATGTGCTTTAGAACATCTGAAGGTCATGAAAGGCTCTATATAATTGCAAGCCTTGCTAGCCTTTATTCCTAATTATTCCATAGAGGTAAGCAGATACATGTGACAACACATGTCTAACCAATCACATGACTTTGTCAAAAACGGGATGAAACTCAGCCATAATGCGAAAGAACAGGTATTTTTAAAAAGACTAATCATGAAATAGAGATAGTGGGGAAAAGGTGCCCAAACATTTTTGACCCATGGATCTGCACATCAGGTAGGGGCCTAAACGTCAAATGAGTTTAGTTGTAAAGCCCAAAACTAATATAAAAAAAGACAGACTTGCATTTATATAGCACTTTTCGTGACCACCTGACCACGAGCCAAGTAAGTGCTTTTGAAGTGTAGTCACTGTTGTAATGTAGGACACGCAGCAGTCTACGTGCGCACAGCAAGCTCCCACAAACAGATCGAGTGATAAATGTTGCTGTTGACACCAAGGATAACTCCCCTCCTCCTGTTCTAAATAGGGCCATGGGGTCTTTCCCATCCACCCAAACTGGCAGATTCAGTTTAACATCTCATCTGAAAGGTGGCAGCTCTAACAGTGCAGTGTTCCATCATAATGCCTTGATTTTTGTGCCTAAGCCCTGGAGTCAGACTTCAATCCATAGTCTTGTGATTTAGAGGTGAAAGTGCCACAAAACTGAGCCATGGTTGTCCAAAAAGTACAGGCCATTAGCTAAGACAAAACTAACTAAACAAACAAGGAACGGGAATACACGATGAATGGTAGGACCCTAGGAAGTACCGAGGATCAGAGGGACCTTGGTGTACATGTCCACCGGTCCCTTAAGGTAGCGGGACTGGTAGATAAGGTGGTTAAGAAGGCATATGGGATATTTGCCTTTAATAGCCGAGGCATTGAATATAAGAGCAGGGAGGTTATGCTGGAACTGTATAAAATGCTGGTTAGGCCACAGCTAGAGTATTGCATACAGTTCTGGAATCCATGTTATAGGAAGGGTGTGATTGCACTAGAGACAGTGCAGAAGAGATTTAACAGGATGTTGCCTGGGCTGGAGCGTTTTAGTTACAAGGAGAGATTGGTAAACTGGGGTTATTTTCCTTGGAGCAGAGGAGATTGAGGAGGGACATAATTGAGGTGTATAAAATTATGAGGGGCATAGATAGGGTAGACAGGAAGGAACTTTTCCCCTTGGTGGAGGGATCAATAACCAGGGGGCATAGATTTAAGGTAAGGGGCAAGAGGTTTAGAGGGGATGTGAGGAAGAACTTTTTCACCCAGAGGGTGGTAGGAATCTGGAACTCACTGCCTGAAAGGGTGGTAGAGGCAGAAACCTCATAACATTTAAGAAGTATTTGGATGTGCACTTGCGATGCCATGGCATACAAGGCTATGGGCCTAGTGCTCGAAAATGGGATTAGAATAGTTAGGTACGTGTTTGACTGGCGCAGACTCGATGGGCCAAAGGGCCTTTTTCTGTGCCGTAGACCTCTATGACTATGATCAGTTTGGCATTGCAACTGCTAATCTGCAGACATCTGCAATTTAACATGAATTATAATTACCATTGGTAATTTTAAAATTAATTTCAACTCCCTTATTACCCTTCAAGTTCCAGAAACATAGACAGATGTTTAATCAAGTCTTAAACGACTGTTCTCGCTTTTCTGGCTTGTTCGGATTGCCTGGCGATGCAGTCATACACTTAGCATCAGCATGATAGCAGTACCATCGCTGAAGTAGATGATTGGACAACATGGTGCTCAATGTGGGGCAGAGGTCATTTATCCTGCACATATTGTACTTTGGCATATGTGTGCACATTAAAATGATGCATAATAATCAGAGCGCAGTGCTAGCAGTATAAATACATTCTGGGTTATCTTGCTACAATGATTATTCTTCAGATTGCTGACTAATTAGCAGTGCTAAAGCTCCAAAAAACACAGAAAGAGCTGGAAAAACTCAAGGTCTGACAGCATCTGTGGGAAGGGAAAGAGTTAACATTTCAAGTTGAATATGACTCTTCTTTGGAACTTAAGGGACGTAGAAATGTCCACACATTTCACACATAAAAGGTCTGAAATTGGTTAGAGAGCAGGAGACATTAAATAACAAAGATGCCGTGGAACAAAAGGCAAAGGGAGCCATAATGGTTACAATAAAGAAACAAAGCATTTGTCCAGAATAAGCGTTAATGGCAGAATAATGAACACCTCAGTCTGAAAGCAAAAACATGAAAGTAAGATACAGACTGGCACTTGGCAAAAAAAAAAGCAAATCAAAATGGAGCACAAAGTCTATGATCTGAAATTGTTGAACACAATGTTGAGCCCAGAAGGCTATAAAATGCCTAGTTGGAAGATGAGGTGTTGCTCCTCAAGCTTGTGTCAAGCTTCACAGGAACATTGCAGCAGGCTGAGGATAGAAATGTGAGCATGAGAGCAAGGTGACAAATTAAACTTCAATCATAGTTTAGTAAAGATAGGATGGTGCATATATATTAAAATATTGCTTAAGAAAGAGACACGTCTAAACTTTTTGTCTTGCACTCATCAGGACACTTCACAAGCACTATGTGTTAATACATATATTAATACACAGGGCCCTGTTCTTTGCAGTCAGAAAAAACATGTACACACATTGTGCCTGTTTCAGCTAAACAAAATAAGTAACAGCCATTTACTGACTCTTTCCTCAGGGTAAGGCCTTGCCCAATTGGGATGAAGCTGCCTGGTTTAAATTTCAAACAATACTCGGCAGTTAACTGTCAGTCACTATCACTGGTGCATTCTCCATGGCAACGCCACTTGCGAACCAATCAGCACTCTCTTCACACGGTATAAATTGTTGTTTTTCTCCTTATATTGGTATTCTTGCGAAGTATCCTGATGAGTGCAAGATAAAAAGCTTAGACATGTCTCTTTTTTCGGCAATATTCAAGTTCTGTACTACCAAACAGGTAAAATAGTAAGTTTCAATATATCATTAGGACATGCACCTGCAATGGTCACTGCATTACTTTATTGGCACATACTGCCTACTGTAAATGGCGTTATAACTTTCAGCTCTTTCACAAGTGACACAAAAGCAAAATATTGCAGATGCTGGAAATCTGAAAAAAATCAGGTCAGGCAGCATCTGTGGTGTGAGAAACAGGGTGAAAGTTTTATGTTAATGATGCTTTTTTGTCAAAATCCATTTACTAGATCTGCTGAATACTTCCACTATCTTTTGTTACTATATTTTACCAACTGTCTGTCCAATGAGGTCATAGATGCTATGAACAAAATTCAAATAAAATTAGCAAAAGAAAATGGTTGAACTTTAAAATAGCAACACCAATGCTCTAGTACAGTCTAGGAAAACAATCAGATACTCTGCACAAACATTCTTATGAGGAAACCCATGCTTCTCAAATAATTAGACCAGGAACTGCCAAGAATGAGCAAAAGCAGCAGTCTATCATCACACCACATTCACAGAATGATGATTGGAACAGACAACTATTGAATTCAAATGCCTTAAGCTTCTAGGGCATGCTTTGTGGCTGTGACAGATAGATGTTCTTCACATCATCTCTCACTGTACATTGATGGTTTGCCTTCCAGATTAAATAACCCCAAGAATATTGTTCTCAGATTAGTCATCAGAAAAATGTTAATATTGCTGAACTACTCAAACTTTCCCTCTTACTACATCCACTTTTTGAAAATTATACAAATTTGCACAATATTATAAAATCAAGAGGCAAAAAGAAGCAAACTAGGAGTATTAATCCTGTTATTTACTTCACAATATGGATCATTTTATAAGTATACGGATTCAAACATTAAGCATTCTTTTCCTGTTATAATGATGTACTTGGGTGGGTAGATTACCCACACTGCTGTTGAACAACAGGCAAATGAGAAGAATAACCCTGCAACAGATTCAAACAGAGTACTATAAACACATTCAACAGGCAGAAAAGGGTTTTCTAACTACGAAGATAATGTGGACATGGTAGATATTGTTAAATCCCACCAGCAAAGATAAATTTGGCTCCAAGGTATTTCAAATATTTTATTGCCAAATGCAAATGTTTTGCCCATTATCGATATTATGGGCTAGAAACATTAAGCGTATTCCTCATGCATATAACATTACAAAATGAAAATGACATGGTCACCGTGTGTGACCCACAGCACCAGCATTTTGGCAAGAGGTCAAGTGGGATTCCCCTTGCTGTCCCAGATTTAGACACCATTGGAATTTTTGGATTGCATTGCACCTTTATAACACAGCTCCAGTCATTACTTACCCTGCTTGCACCCACTGCCGGCAGTGACTTGTTGACAACTACATCCCAGAAAACCATATGTCCTCAAATATTCAATCCACATATCTTAATACATGTTACAAAGTAAGTCACTGCAGTGAACCAACAGAAAAGGCAAACTATGTAAATACCGAGGGGGAAAAAGCACCATGGTTGATGGAATACATTTACAGCAGTGAGGACATCATTAGGGATTTCCAATCATGAACAGTTTGAATTACTATTATGTTCAAATGATTAACAAATCAAACCTAGACGGCAATGCATTTGGTTACTTCCTGTAGATAGTGCGCGAGCAGTGATAATCACTAATCTCATTTCCTAGTGCACGTTTATAATTCTAAATGAAATACAGCCTTTTGTATGGAGCAATTTACTTTGGCCCAAGAACAATGAAGGTACACTGGGTCCCCAGGGCAATACATTTATCTGAAATTTAAGCCTCTGGTCTGAAATGCTTTGGTTTAAATAATAAAAGACTCCAGAGATCAGAAAAAGGTCCACCCACAATTAACCTACTGCCCTGTATTATACAACCAAGAGCAAAAATAAAACAATTATTACTACTTGGCATGGCATTTTTTTTAAAAAATGTTACTTAAAAGTATATCATGGATGAAGGGGCAGACATTTTTCCAGTCACTGCAGATTATCCCCTATTAACTTATGGTTCAGTATTGTAGAACTAAAGGCATGAGATACACATAATTACTGTTAATATGGATGTAAATTTTAAACTTGAAATTCTTTAAGGTTAACAAGAAGGTCACAAAGTCTTCCAAGAGCATCGCAGATTAATTTTTAAATTGAACATGAATTAAAAACTAGAAACTGACTAACATGAATGATGGTGTCAGGGTCAAGGGTGTCACAGAGCGGCTGCAGGACAACATTCTTCCGGGGGAGGGTGAACAGGCAGAGGTCGTGGTCCATATTGGTACCGATGACTTAGGTAGGAAAGGGGATGTGGTCCTGCAATCAGAATTTAGGGAGCTGGGTAGAAAGTTAGCAAGCAGGGCCTCAAATGTAGTAATCTCCGGATTACTCCCCGTGCCACGTGCCAGTGAGTACAGAAATCGGAGGATAAAACAGATGAATGCGTGGCTGGAAAGATGGTGCAGGAGGGAGTGCTTTAGATTCCTGGGACACTGGGACTGGTTCTGGGAAATGGCACCTGTACAAGCCGGACGACGGGTTGCACCTGAACAGAGCTGGGACTGAGTTCTTTGCGCGGCGTTTTGCTAGTGCTGTTAGGAGGGCTTTAAACTAACTCGGCAGGGGTGTGGGAACCAGGAGAGAATATGAGAGAGGAATACCAGGGTGCACAAAATACTGGGAGAGACAGATAGAACTAATATAGAGAATAGCAAGTTAATAGGTGGAGTCAAGGGGAGGGACAAAGTAACAGATTTTAAAATCAGGGTTACTATGCATGTATGTGAATGCACAGAGTATAGTAAATAAGATTGGGGAGTTACAGGCGCAGATTGCCATGTGGAAATATGATGTGGTTATAATAGAGACCTGGCTCAAGGAAGGGCAGAACTGGCTGCTACATATTCCTGGGTACAAGGGGTTCAGAAAAGATAAGAAAGGAAGGAAAGGAGGAAGGATGGTATTGGTTAAGGAGAGCATTGCAGTGCTGGAGAAAAAGGAGGATGTCCCAGAGGGTTCAAGGACAGAATCAATTTGGCTAGAGCTAAGGAACAAAAAGGGTGCAATACAGACTGCCAACTAGTGAGAAGGATGTAGAAGAACAAATCTGCTGCAGGGAAATTACAGAGAGATGCAAGCATTATAGAGTAATTATAATGGGGAGCTTTAATTACCTGAATGTAGACTGAGACAGTGGTAGTGTAAAGGGCAGAGAGGGGCAAAAGTTCATAGGTTGTGTTCAGGAACATTTTCTACAGCAGTATGTGTCCAATCCAACATGAAAAGATGCACTGTTGGACCTGGTTCTTGGAAATGTGGTGGGCCAAGTAGATCAAGGGTCAGTGGGGGACCATTTAGGATATTAGTGATCATTGTATTGTACGTTTTAGGATGATGATAGAAAAGGACGATAGGCAATCCAGAGTAAGAATAATTAACTGGACGAGAGCCGACTTCGATGGGGCAAGAACGGAGCTGGGCCAGATAGACTGGAACGAAAGATTGGCGGTAAAAACTATAGCTGAACAATGGGCTACCGTCCAAAGGAATTGGTTCGGGGACAGTCAAGATATATTCCATCGAAAGGGAAAGGCAGGGCAAACAAATGGAGAGCGTCATGGGTGATAAAGAAGATAGAAATTAAGATCAAGAAAAAGTGTGCTTATGGCTGGTGTCAGGTAGAAAATTCAATTGAGAACCAAGGGGAATACAGAAGGTTCAGAGGGGAAGTGATAAAGCATATAGGAGAAGCGAAGACGAGTTATGAGAAAAGACTGGCAGGCAACATAAAGGGGAATCCCAAAGTCTTCTATAGGTATATAAATAGTAAAAAGGTGGTAAAAGGAGTAGAGCTAATCAGGGACCTAAAAGGGAATTTACACATGGACGAAGGGGACATGGCTGAGGTATCAAGTGAATACTTTGCATCCCTCTTTACCAAGGAGGTAGATGCTTCTCAGCCACGGTGACAGATGAGGAAACTTTGTCACTAGAAGGGTTCAAAATTGATAAGGAGGAAGTGTTGAGTAGACTGTCAGTACTTAAAATTGACAAGGCACTGGGACTGGACAAGATGTATCCAAGGATATTGAAGGAAGAGAGAGTAGAAATTGCAGGGACACTGGCCATAATTTTTCAGCCTTCCCTAGACTCAAGGGAGGCTTTGGAATACACTTTGGAAGGAGTAATTTGACAAGGGAGTATTCAATGAACGGCATGACACTAGGAAATTCTGAGGAACAAGGGGACCTTCGCATGTGTGTCCATAGATCTCTGAAGGTGGAGGGGCATGTTAGTGAGGTAGTGAAAAAGGCATATGGGACACTTGCCTTTATCAATCGAGGCATAGATTACAAAAGTAGGGAGGTCATGTTGGAGTTCTATAGAACCTTGGTGAGGCCACAGCTAGAGTACTGTGTGCAGTTCTGGTCGCCACATTATAGGAAGGATGTGATTGCACTAAAGGGGGTGCAGAAGAGGTTCACCAGGATGTTGCCTGGTTATGAAGATGAATAGGCTTGGGTTGTTTTTGTTGGAGCAGAGAAGACTGAGGGGCGACCTGATCGAGGTGTACAAGATTATGAGGGGCATGGACAGGGTGGATAGGGAGCAGCTGTTCCCCTTAGTTGAAGGGTCAGTCATGAGGGGACATAAGTTCAAGGTGAGGGGGCAGGAGGTTTAGGGGGGATGTGAGGAAAAACTTTTTTACCCAGAGGGTGGTGACGGTCTGGAATGCACTGCCTGAGAGGGTGGTGGAGGCGGGTTGCCTCACATCCTTTAAAAATTACCTGGTTAAGCACTTGGCACCTCATAACATTCAAGGCTATGGGCCAAGTGCTGGTAAATGGGATTAGCTAGGTAGGTCAGGTGTTTCTCACATGTCGGTGCGGACTCGAATGGCCTCTTCTGCACTGTGAGATTTTGAGGTGCCAGAGGACTGGAGAATTGCAAACATTATGTCCTAATTATAAAAAGGTTGTAAGGATAGGCCCAGTAATGACAGACCAGTCAGTTTAACTTCAGTGGTGGGCAAGATTCTAGAAACAATTATTTTGGTATAGAATTAGTAGTCACATGGAAAATTATGGGTTGAGAAGGAAGAGCCAGCTTGGATTTCTAAAGGGGAAATTGTGTTTAACTAACTTGCTGAAGCTTTTTGAAGAGGTAACAGAAAAAGTCAATGAGGGTAATGCTGTTGATGTGGTGTACATGGACTTTCAAAAGGCATTTGATACAGTGCCACACAACAGGCTTGTGAAGAGTTGTTGAGAAGAGTTATTGCTCATGGAATAAAAGGGACAGTAGCAATGGTGGATACAAAACTGGCTGAAAAATAGGAAGCAGAAAGTAATGGTCAGTGGATATTTCTCAGGCTGGAAGGTTTGTAGTGAAGTTCCCCAGGGGACGGTATTGGGACCCTTGCTTTTCCTGACATATATTAATGATGTAAATCTTGGTGTGCAGGGGACAATTTCAAAGTTTGTGGATGATATGAAGCTTGAGTGTTGTAAACTGCGAGGACAGTATAGAAATTCAAAAGGACATAAACAAGTTGGTGGACTGGGCAGATAGATGGCAGATGAAGTTCAATGCAGAGAAGTGTGAGGTGACGCATTTTGGAGGGAAGAACATGGACGGACAATATAAAATAAGGGGTGAAATTTTGAAGGGGGTGCAGGAGTAGAAAGTGTATATGTGCATTGATCATTGAAGGTGGTGGGACAGGTGGAGGGAGCACTTAATAAAGCATATGGTATCCTGGGCTTTATTAATAGGAGCATAGAGTACAAGAACAAAGAGGTTATGCTGAATTTACATAAAACACTCATTAGACCTCAGCTGGAATATTGTGTACAGTTCTGGGCACCATATTACAGGAAGGATCTCAATAATTTGGAGAGAGTGTAGAAGAGGTTTACAACTCCAGGGATGGGAAACTTCAGTTATGAAGATAGATTGGAGAGGTTGGGACTGTTCTCCTTGGAGAGAAGCAGGCTAAGAGGAGATTTAATAGAGACATTCAAAATCATTAGGGGCCTGGACAGAGTCGATAGGGAGAAGCTGTTCCCACTCGTAAAAGAATCAAGAACAGGGGCACAGATTTAGTGATTTGCAATAGAAACAAATGACACGTGAGAAAAAACCTTTTCACACGAGTGATTTGGGTCTGGAATTTACTGCCTGGAAGTGTGGTGGAGACAGGTTCAATTGAGGCATTCAAGAAGGCATTAGATGATTATTTGAATAGAAACAATGTGCAGGGGTATGGGGAAAGGGCAGGGCAGTGGCACTAGAACATACTGCTCATTTGGAGAGCCAGTGCAGACACGATGGGCCGAATGGCCTCCTTCTGTGCCGTTAAAGTTCTGTGAAAAGCAGGTAAGTAAAACGTAAATGAATGGAAAGAGTTGTCAGCTGAACAGAAAACAATTAAAAGAACAAAATTTGCATTTATAGAGCATCTTTCAAATCCTGATGATATCCAACAACACTTTAGAGCCAATGAAACCTTTTGATCTCTATTATAACAATAAGATAGCAGAAAGAGTAACACAGTTAGCACGCACACAATAAGATAGCAGAAAGAGTAACACAGTTAGCACGCACACACGTGCAAGCACACACACGGGAATCAGGGGGAAACTCTCCACTGGTTTGTACCTAGCACAAAGGAAGATGATTGTGCTTATTGGAGGCCAATCAATTCAGCTCAGGGCATTGCTGCAGGAGTTTCTAAGGGTAGGTCCCAAATCCAACTATCTTCAGCTGCTTCAAGTGATATTCCCTCCATCATAAGGTCAGAAGTGGGGATGTTCATTAATGATTGCATAAATGCTCAGCATCATTCAAAACTCTTCAGATACTGAAGCAGTCCATGACCCCATGAAACAAGACCTGGACAACATTCAGTCTTGGGCTGATATGTGGCAAGTAACATTCATACCACACAACTGCCAGGTAATAACATTCTCCAACAAGAGAGACTAACCATCTCCCTTTGGATGTTCAGCAGCATTACCATCACTAAATCATCCCACCATCAACATCCTGGGGTCACCACTGACGAAAAACTGAGCTGGACCAGCCACATAAATATTGTGATTACAAGAGCAGTTTTTTGGTTTTGTTTTAATTAAAAAACTGTCTCTCAATAAAGTAAGTTTCAATCAAATCCAATCTTTTCTTTTCCTCCGTTCCTACCAGTCAGAGGAGTTTCACAGTGGTTTGCAGCAGTTTGTGCTGGTAGGATGGATATTCTAGAAACTGAAGAATAAGGAAGATTTCTGCACAATTAATCAGAGGGAGCTTGCCCTGCATCTAGGTGAATAGTAAAAAGTCCTTATTTCCAAAATAAGCTGGTTCAGAGATTCTGCTAATGCCCCCTGGCATATCAGAAGAGACTTAGCTGGAAGTGTTCCATTCCCCAAGTGGTGCCAGCCCTCAAAGAGCACATGTTCATCAAAATTGGTGCACCAAACATGTACACCTCATTCTCACCAAACCCAACTGTACAACTTGTACTTTGTATCTTATTCTTTGGTACAGCACACTTCACAAAGGTAATATACAACCAAAAAACTTGCTACATTCATGTTCCAAGACCATAACACCTTGCCTTGCAGTAAATCAAACTGGCTACACACAATCACTTATTAACACCCAAGTTGCTATATTACATGTAATTACATAGAGCAACAAACATGTTAATGTTTATCCTCCACACACACACACACACACACACACACAGAGACAGTAATCCTAATTCCAAGCACTCACCCTGTTCACATTTCCCATTATCTCCCCCCTTTTTTCAACCATATCTAAGCTATTCTTAAATATTCACCTGGACTGTGCTTCGATCATTGTCTGAAAATATAATAACTTTCATAATCTTATTGCGATTTATTGCCAAAGTGGGTTAATAGTGGGGCTTGGATTAGTTTCTCTGTCAGGATGTGTGCACGCGCGGGGGGTGGTGGGGGTGGTGGGGGGGGGGGGGGGGGGGGGGGGGGGGGAGGATTTAATTGAATTGGAGACAGCTAGTCTGGAGGTTTTGAGTTATCAAAAAGAAGCTAGGGTTTTAATGCTAAATACGTAAACATGGCTGAAGATTTGGAATGAGGTATGAGGGAAATTTGTATTTTTACATAAATTAGACTAGTTTGAATTTCAAAGAGATGGCAGCATGTTACACCTAGCTAAAAGAAGCTAAGACAAACACTGTTTATTTTTCCCAAAGGTTACTGACAATATAAATCTTTCATACTAATATTACGAGAAAAGAAAAGTTGCAAAGACATATTGGAACAATGGAACTGGCAGTAAAAAGAAGAAACATGTATAAAGGAAATGAGGTTGTGTATGGAGAAGGCATTCTACGATCTAACACAAGAGTGAAAAATCTCCAATCTCTGTGCATCAAGTTGCTCTCTAAAGGAACCGAAGCTGAGAAAACTAATTTTGAATGCGACTGTCCAGGGAATTGTGTTGCTTTGCCTGGGTATATTTAAAACTATTTGTTTACTGTTTCCCTCTTGGATTTGAGCAACTCAGCATTTACCATCCGCTGTGCCATAACAATCATTAACTCAAGTAATGCACTCCACAGGCTCAAAACCCTGTGTAAAATCTGGCTGTATTTTAGGGGTTTCTACATTCCGTTCTTCATTCTACAACCCCCACTAGACAAAAAGGTTGGGGTGGGAAAGCCCACTCATAATACCAATGGTTGCCCTGCAGCAATTTAACACCAGGAGTAGCGTTAATTGCTTTAAGGTGAGAGTTCCACCCCTTTCTCAGGAGGAAGTCCCGCCTTAAAGAGTTGCCAGCCAATCAGATAGCTGATAGCTCTGTAGTCCTAGTAGTGCCAGCCAGGAATGGTGGCTACTGCTGGTGCTACAGGCAGTCCCCACCACACCAAGGAGCCCAGGTAAGGAGTCTAGGCAAGGGATGGGGCCTGGGTTAGAGGTTGGGAGAGGATTAAAGGGGTGGAGGATTACCTTTGGTGTGGTGCCTCCATTGGCCCAGGGATCCCACAAAAGGTGGTTCTCCCCTAGCCCCTTGCCTAACAACAGCCCACAAGCTAAAGCTGCCAGGCTTCCCATGTGGCTTCTCTCCATGTGCGTAAATATTAGCAGTGGTGGAATGAGGTCATTAGTTGGACATGAGGGCCTCAAAAGGCCCAAGGGCAGGTGGGCGGCCCAACACCTCCCTGTCCCTATAAAATTTCAGACAGGTTGGTCAGAAAAAAGAAATTGTTGGAATTATTTGTATTTCATCATACCAGGCAGTATTCTAGCAATTCTTTAATATGCCTCTCTCCTGCTTCAACATTAATCCTATAGCTTAGATCAGAACTGCACACAGCACTCCAATTGTGGCCTAAGGTTTTAGAGAGATTTCTTTTATATATACATTTTTGGGATGTGAGCAACACTGCCACAGCCAGCATTCAATGCCTAATTGCCCTTGAAGTTTTGGTGGTGAACTGCCTTCTTGAACTGTTGCAATCCATGTAGTGTAGGTACATCCACAGTGACTTTTCTGTAGTGGTTTGATACAACTGAGTGGCCTGCTTGGTCCTTTCAGTGTGTAGGTAAGAGTCAATCACATTGCTGTGGGTCTGGAATCACATAGGCCAGACCAGGTAATGGTAGCAGATTTTCTCCCCTGAAGGGGATAGTCAAGTAGATGGGTTTTTATGGCAAGCTGGTAGTTTCATTTGGTGGCAGCCTTTTGTCTCTTAGGACAATGGTTTGCACCGTGGGTGATCAGCTCTTGTTAAGCACCAGCTGGTGTGGTTCAGGAGCCCCATTCTGCCATGGCAATCTCCACCGCATTTGCTGCAGAGGAGGACAGTGGGCTGAGAAGGTGTGCAATTCACTGGCCTCTGTATTCTCTGAGCCCTTTTCTCAGCCAGGTGAGCTTTTCGTTTCTGTTTTCCTCGTCCAATGTCCTACCGAACAATCAGCCTCCAGAAGTCATTCCAGTCAGTGACTGTCTCCCAGTTCAGTGTCAATGTCGACCGTCTTCATATCTTGCCTGGTGTCTTTGCAGGGGAGCTGTGGACACCCAGGAGGTATTGACCCAGTGGCAAGGTCACAGTAGAGCTTTTTGGGTATACAACCATCATCCATCTGATGAACATGACAAAGCTAGCACAGCTGTCGTTGGTTAACAATGAGTGTATGCTGATAGAATTAGCATGCTCCAAGACCTCAGAGTTGGTAACCTTTATCCAGCCATAAAAAATAAATCGAGGCTACATTTGAGACGGTGAAGATGGAAACTCTTCAGCCTTTTCTCCTAACGAGCATATGTTGTCCAGGTCTCACCACTGTAAATGTGTGCACTGAGCATGAAGGCCTGGGAGATTTGCAGTTTAGTGTTCTCAGTCAGGTTACTGTTGCTCCACATTCTCTTACTTAGTTTGGACCTGGTGATCATCAACTCGGTGAAAGACGCTCTTTGGTCTGCCCGAAACTTGTTGGTCTTCCAGCGCAAAGAGTTGTCCCCGACCGAGTGTTGCAGATTGGCACATTCCAAAGTCCAGGACTACGTGCTGAGGGACGCACTAAAGCTTGGGGCAGCCGCCGCAAAGGCGCAATGGGGAAAGGTCGCTGTCTAAGACCTTTCTGCCACAGTGCACCGAGGGGCTGGGAACTGTTGGGAGCCCCTCGAGCTGCACAGCTCAAAATGAATGTCTGCATTGAATACTAATTGTATTATAAATGTATTGAAGCACCTCAGAGTGCAACATGATGTATGTTGATAACTCCAATACCATTGTCTGATTGTCAGCATTGACCATATTGAAATGATTGTCATATTCATTGATTGTATTGATGCACCTTGTGATACATGTGTAAAAGTTGAATCTGATTGTACTTATGTGATTGTGATTTTGAAATGTTTTGTAATGTTCCTCCAGATATTTCATGAATAAAGTATATTTTTCAAAAAAAAAGCTTGGACATAACAGCGATCCTGTGGGATGTTTCCCCGAGCAGACTGTCAAAGTCATTTGGCAGAATGCTTCATCGCCAGAACTTTCCAACAAGCACCAAGATGAAGCTTGGCTGGTGGTGAGAAAGGCCCTCCCCGTCAGATCCTTCCAACACACCAGGAGTCTCACCCCCTCGGCACGTTGCCCTCGAGGTGGCTGTGGTGGGGAGGAGACCGTTGTTCACCTCCTTGTGGATTGTGCCTTTGCAAAGAAGGTCTGGAGAGAGATACAGTGGTTTCTGTCAAGGTTCATCCCGAGCAGTTCTGTGACACAGGACTCTGTGCTCTATGGGCTGTTCCCAGGGACACACACCGAGACAAACATCAACTGCAGCTGGAGGATCATCAACTCGGTGAAAGACGCTCTTTGGTCTGCCCGAAACTTGTTGGTCTTCCACGCAAAGAGTTGTCCCCAACCGAGTGTTGCAGACTGGCACATTCCAAGGTCCAGGACCACGTGCTGAGGGACGCACTAAAGCTTGGGGCAGCCGCCGCAAAGGTGCAATGGGGAAAGGTCGCTGTCTAAGACCTTTCTGCCATAGTGCACCGAGGGGCAGGGAAAGGTATAGACCCCTCGGGCTGTATGGCTCACAATGAATGTATGCTTTAAATACTAATTGTATTATAATTGTATTGAAGCACCTCAGAGTGCAACATGATGTATGTTGATAACTCCAATACCTTTGTCTGATTGTCTGTAATGACCATATTGAAATGATTGTAATATTCATTGATTGTATTGATGCACCTCGTAATCCATGTGTAAAAGTTGAATCTGATTGTACTTTTTGTGATGGCGATTTTGAAATGTTTTGAAATGTTCTTCCAGATATTTTATGAATAAAGTACATTTTTTTTTAAAAAAGCTTGGACATAACAGCGGAAAGGTTGCTGTCTATGACCTTTCAGCCATAGTGCACCGAGGGGCTGGAAATTGTATAGACCCCTCGGGCTGTACGGCTCACAATGAACGTATGTATTGAATACTAATTGTATTATAATTGAATTGAAGCACCTCAGAGTGCAACATGATGTATGTTGATAACTCCAATACCATTGCACTGTCTGTAATGACCATATTGAAATGATTGTAATATTCATTGATTGTACTGAAGCACCTCGTGATCCATATGTAAAAGTTGAATCTGATTGTAGTTTTTGTGATGGGGATTTAGAAATGTTTTGTACTGTACTGCCAGATATTTTATGAATAAAGTACATAACAGCTGCAGCTTTTGTGATGTGTATGTTGATTTCAGCATCAATTGACACATTGCTGGTGAGCGTCCATGTGAAACTATCAACAACCTCCAGCATCACATTGTCAGTGCCGATAGATGCCAGTATATGGCAACATCTTGGACTATGTTTCATGATATTTCATGATAGCTTCATGATCATTATTAATGAAACCAGCATTTAATCCAGATTTTTATTCATTGAATTTAAATTCCCTCAGCTGATCTCTCAAAAAAAAGTGTCCAACTTTAACTCTAACATAAAAAATTTTGAGTGAGCCAAAATTAGGCCCATAAAATCTCATAGCACAATTGAAAATTCTCCCAACATCTTCCCCAACACATCAGGTGGTCATTTCGATCCCACCCCACCCCCACTAGGGCCAACTGTCACTTGCTCATCCTGCTTTCTACCCTTAATGTCACCATTAGCACATCCTTTAGCTAATATCACTACTGTCAATACCCCTTTGTCCTTTTGTTTATAACATCTTTTGCAATCTCTCCTTTGCTTCCACTTATCACTGGCCCTCTATCCAGCTCCGCCTGTACTCCCCCCCCCTTAAACAGCTTATATTTCACCACATTTTTATTCCTCTATTTCTGATGAAGAGTCATACGGACTCGAAACGTTAACTCTGTCTTCCTCTCCATAGCTGCTGTCAGACCTGCTGAGTTTTTCCAGCAATTTTTGTTTCAGATTTCCAGCATCCACAGTATTTTGCTTTCAATCCTCTCCATGTTGTTTGTGGAACTTTGCTGTGCACAAATTGGCTGCAACATTTGCCTAAACAACAACAGTGATTGTAATTTAAAAAGGATGTCATCAGCTGTTTAGTGCTTTCGGCTGACCCAAGAATGTGTAAAGTGCTGAAAAATGTAAGATTGTTCTTTGTTAGTAAGAAACAGGATAAAGCTCCCATATATTGTTCTAATTTCAGCTGAATCAGGTTTGGTTTTTCCCATACCAATTTATCTCCGTGTCACTTTATTGCCAAACCATGCACAATTGTACGCTGTGATCTCACTCCTGATAAGAAATAAACAGAGGCAAATAGCAAGATCACAGAGATGAGTAAACAATATTGTAACCTCCTCCAACATCCAGTTCCTTAAAAAAACTCATTATTGATTCAATTCAGAATGTATTGCTACAGAACAGCTTACAAAGCTACTCTAACAGAGTGCATTTGGAGGTCTTAACTCTTTTATAGCTTGTAAATTCTGATGGAATTACAAGAATTTCATGAGAAGCTCAACAATTATTTTATGAGCCTGATATATCTATCTAACTGACCTTTCATATACTGCAATAATACAATACATCATTGTAATCAATTGCTCCACTACAAGAAGATAAAATTCTTTACATTTTAGTTAACTTATTTGCTTAAAGGTCTAAGCTTAGTCCAAACAACTTGCCAAATAAAATTCAACAGAGATGAATCTGGAATCCGAAAAGTTAAAGGGCTGTTCTGTGGTTTTGGCAGAAGATTAAAACATGTCACTTTTATAACTATATCTATGGCTGAACTACTCTGGTGATGGTAATGAAGTAAATTAGCATTACACAGGTCAAATATAATTAGAAAACAAAGGAGGAGTGAAACAATCACAGCAAACTTCCTTAGAAGAAGCACAACTAAAGCACAAGATTTTAGTCAATAACGTTAACTAGAAACTGGACTTTGGTAATCTAACAATTAGCTGAAAAAAGTTGACCATTAAAACCAAATATACAGCCATTATTATCAAAGATAACAAAAACTTGCAACAGCATTAGAATCTTTGCAATTGCAATGTATGCAAGGCATCTCTCTCAGTTAGAGGTCAGACCTGACTAGAGGGCACAATTGGGGTGTAGTTTAGTTAAAGTGGCCAAAGGCACTATTGAAGTGGTTTTTAAAGCAGAGTTTTTAAAAGCAGGATTCAAGAATGGGAGAGATGCAGCAGGATAAAGTTGGCTGGTTCATTTGGTCTCTCTAGTCACTCCTGCACAAAATATACACTCGGCTCCGTCAAGGACCAAGATCACAAACACTCCCAATACAGGCCATCTTCATCTCAATGTCAAGGGCCTCAAAGGGATGGTGAAGGCTCTGCTTCCGCAATGCCATCCAAGATTGTCTATGTCACGGTTTAGATTCTAGTTACGCGTGCCAGATTTGGAGGGAATATGCTAGTACATTTGCAGATTTCTAGGACATTACATTTCTTTTATGGTCAGATTTCCACAACAAACTTTGGCTGGATTTTCAAACCGGATTGGGAATCCAACACCCAAATCATTTCCAGGTCCTGACTCCATGTTGTGGCTGTATCGCTAATATGAAGCTATTTTAGTATGTAAAGCCCCAAATTGGGCTGGACGCAAGCTCAAAGCCCAATTATGGCACTGGGCACTGACTAGAAATGAGGATCTGCAGTACAATTGTCAAAGGCTGACGGCAATCACGGGCTCACTGTTTAAAAACACAAAACTACGGATGCTAGAAATCCAAAACAAAAATAAAAATACCTGGAAAAACTCAGCAGGTCTGGCAGCATCTGCGGAGAGGAGCACAGTTAACGTTTCAAGTTCGTATGACTCTTCAACAGAACTAAGTAAAAATAGCAACCTATTTTTACTTAGTTCTATTGAAGAGTCATACGGACTCATAACGTTAACTGTGTTCCTCTCCACAGATGCTGCCAGACCTGCTGAGTTTTTCCAGGTATTTTTATTTTTGTTATGGGCTTACTGTTGCCTTGCAGATTGAATTGGCAGGAAAGCAGAGGGCCAGCAGCCTAATGCTGCATACATGCGGCCAAATGGTTAATCTCAAGGTACTTGACCCACTCTGCTCAGTGACTTTGTGTCACTGCTTGAGCACCACAGTTTGAATAACTTTATTTTCAACGCTTTAATTCAGTATCATCACATTATAGCTCCCTGCAGTGCTGCCGACAGGTTGACACAAAGTTGCCCCAGACCGTTATGCTTATCCCCTTCACCGCTGTGAAAATCTCCTGGCCCTCTCCAGTTCATTAATAAGGTCTTCAATGAGCTAATGGGCAGTTAATTGGAGGTAAGCCAGTTGCGAGCTCTCCTGAACGCCCGCCTCCTCCTTCTCCTACCCCTCCCCCTCCCGCTTTGAAAATTTCAGCACAGAGGCTTCAGAAAGCTGACATGCCGTCTGGGAGCACTGTTTTCAAAGCATCCCCACACCTGATCTTGCGGGCACTGAAAATCCGGCCCTTTATGTTTAATTTATATTGCCAACTGATCATGTAGATTATAAAACTATTGGAAAATATACAAAAATGGAAATACAATAAAATTCAGGACAGCATAATTGCAAAACAGAAAAGGAATTATGTTTGCCTAGCCCGATTTAGTTATTTCTCACTCGCTAATCCCACTCCACCCGAAACCTGCTCTTGGTCTCGACTCCATGTGCATAATGCGTGGGTAATCAACCAGTATATTATTAAAAATCTTACATCTGCAAGCATATACCGTAAACTTTTTTCATTATAAACACCTATGATCACACTTATAATGGAAAACCCCTAGATAAATGTATCACATTATAATTACATCCTCCCCCACAGTGGAGATGCTATAGTCTCACCACTGGTGAAAAGATTTAATTACAGTGTTAAAGTTTACATAAGCAGTTTTCATTGTTTTTGAGGACATAAGAGTTTATAATGAAAAGGGGAGGCAGGAAGTACATGTAGATGAGATTTTTTTTAAAAAGATGATTTTGCAGTAGAAGTTACAGTGAAGCTATCAGCAATCACCACCAGAAAAAGCTGTCCAATTTTCTCTTTAGTGAGGAAATACAAATACAGTTTAATGTGGAAATCAGTAAGTTGTTGTCAAGAGTAGTCCTATTCCTCCAGAAGCTTTGCTATTCCATTATCTGAGTGAGGGATGCAACACAAACACGTGGAAGGGTACGGAGTTGCTACACTTGCATAACAAACTCTTCAGAAAACATTAGGGCTTCTCCATTCGAGTTAAACAAATTTTTTAAACAGTGTAATGTGTTAATTACAGCCAAAAAACCTCTCTGGCACTGAAAATCAACTTTTACAATAATGGAATCCCATTCCGTCAGGTTTTAATTATTGGAGGTTTTGAAAAAAATATTTTTATTACTAGTTATTTCTGTCTTTCATCTTCTCAATCTCTATCTCCCTCTTTTATTTCACTTTCTGTATCTGGTTTGAAGTGAATTAAATATTTAATTTACACTTCCTAATTCAGAACCTGTGGGCTGAATTTTGCCGCTAGTGACCCCAGGGTCAGGAACCCGGGAGAGCGAGTGGTAGTATACCAGATGTGATCTTCCCAGCGGCCAATTATGCAGCCCACCTCTGGAAGTCTTATCCAATTAGGGATCGCAGTCAGGTTCCAGCATCAGGATGCCCAATCAGCGTGGCATGTGGGTAGGCGTCCTTTGCCGTGTAGGCATGCAAATTTCCTCTTGCCCACCTCCAAAGCCACTTCCGCAAGCCTGGGAAAATTCCAGACTGTGCACCTCAAAGGATTGTTCAATTCCATTGGTTAGGGAGATACACCATCACTTGACCTGGTCACAAAGGTCCCAGATCCCTTCTACAGGGCATGCACTGTTTTGGATTTCTAATAACACTAAATTTCAGCAAAAGCTCATAGAAAGCCTGTGAGCCAAGTGTAGCTAATGGCTGGCACTACTGACTGCAAGTGCCGGGCCATTATATGTATTTATCTCAACAATGGTCACTTGAGTGAGAGGTGGGTATGATCATGGAATTGCACCCAGTAAAGGTCAGCACTTTCAGAAAGAAGGTTAGAAAAAAAAACCCCAGAAAGCAGGACAGGTTCAGTACTAGTTCCGCCCCATCCTTGTTTACATGTAGCAAGGTTACACTTTATTCAGAGAAAACAGGAATAGGCAAATGTTCCCCACTTCTGTGCATTTCAAATCATGCATGACAATGAACACTATTGCTCAATTAACATGTTTTCTCCGCACACCACTAGCTTGAGAGAGAGCTCTTCTCAGTACCTGGATCTTTTAAATAAAAGCAATTTACACTTTTAAAAAAAAAAGGTTGCACTACAGATGTCAGATTTTCTTTTTTGTTCCAAAGGGATATATGTTGCTCAAATTTTGGATATTTTGTTATATATAAAAATTGCTGACAGTTAAAACATGTCACCTCTGGTCCAAATAAAAATGCAAAGATGTCAACACTTAAGGGAAAATTAAATCCAAACAGCCCAGGAGGCAGTTATTAACTCTGGATTGCATGTTTAGTACTCAAAAGGGTTAAAGATCATGTGTCAGAGATTTCCAGTTTGCATGCCAGAGCACAGGATTGACAAAACATTTACGTGGTGACATTATGGCTCACCACACATCAAAAGAACTGGAACAGAGAAATCAATGTGAAAATCCCAATGGAGTTAATTTATCAGATGCTATTTCTTTTGATAACAAATTGACAGCTCTTTAAGCACAAAATGGTGTTCAACTGCTACGCACGAGTTTCCTGCTTACAGATTGTACATGCTGTGTAGATCCACCACCACGCTTTCAAAACTCTAAGCATAAAATCAGGCTGCAAAGAATATCTTCCACTAAAAGGTCCTTCAGGCTCATTTCACATGTAATGGGTCAGATTTCGACTTTATGCAATAGTATAAAACAGGTGATAGTAAATTCTCTCCCCAATTTGTATTTCCATTGGCAGCAATGAGTACTGGACTCTCAAACAGAGAGTTTAAAATTCCTGTCTGGACTAACATTTTTATTTATTGACCCTACATGGATGTATACACAATAGGATAAGAAATGATAGGATAAGGAGGGGGAAATACCAATATTACCTGGATGCAGAGACTGGCTTTATACAGCTAAGAGATAGAATTACATTACATGGCGTATGCAGGAGAAACAGGTTATTCGGCCGAACTAGTCTGTGCTAGTGTTTATACTCTCCACGAGTCTCCTTCCATTCCATCTACCTCATTCCAGCGTTTCAGCTGAGAAATAACACAGAAACTACTCAGAGACATTCAAACTGGTAAGGTAATGAAGAATCACTAAGGCTTCCAGCTTTAAAAAGCTATAGTTATTGGCTTTGAAAACTGATTCTCAAACCGCATCTTCATGCTTTGGTTTTTCTAACCTGCAAATCTGAGACAGCAACGACATATTTGTCAACCAGCTACCCACTTTTAAAGATCAGTGACTGTCCAGTAGCTGTGATGGTGGGAAGGTCTCCAAAAGTTTAGTTGTAAGAAAAAGTGGACATTTCTGGGCTTGTGGTATGTAAGCACCCTATTTCCATGGTAACTGCAAGATTCACAGTTCAGCACTCTCAGGAATGGCCATCAATATCATTAACACCAGAATTTAAAACCACCAAAATATTAAAACAAGTATTTATTCATAAAGAAAAATTTGATGAATGTAAGAAAGGGAAAAAAAATACAACAACCTATACCCACTCTTTAATATTAAAGTTAGATCTCTGTGATAGGGTAATTTTCTATCATTGTTACTATTCACATGTATAATTTTTTTTAAACAAACATGCAATGTACCCAAAATGATTTTCCGTATGAACTTCTGCATGGATAAAGTGAAATTGAATAGCATTGAATTAATAAATTTAGATCAATTCTGATGAGTTCAATCTAAAATGTGCATGCATTTGTTGAGTCTTTAAATTCTGTTGCAAATTTCCCTAATTGTATTTCTGTATATCCATGTGAGAAATACTCAATTTTAGTTTCTGGCATTATACTTAAAAAGAAACAAATATACTGTTTCAGTTAAGTGTCCAGTTAGGAAAACCTATTTCATGATACTGTTGCTAATGTTGCAACTTCATAAAACAAGATGTAAAACCAAATGTCAGTTTGACATGCATTCCACTGCCTGCAACATTTTAGTACTTGCTTGAAGGCTGTCACAGTTTGATGATGTCCACGGAATTTGAAGTTCTAAAAGTCCCTCTGTCTTAATTGTTGATTACCTCATGCAGTAAGAGATTTACTTGTCTGTTTTCAGACAAGTTCAGTCGTTTAATGTCTGATTCACTTTAGTGTGCAATTGTTCCACATCAGCATTCTTGTGCAGAAAACAATCAACCCTAAATTAGACGCAAGTAATAAAGAAGGGCGGGGGAGGGAGCTTTTTGATTCCTCATTGTTTTTACAAGTGTGAGCCTGAGTTTTTATCACAGGGTCAAAATATTTTCTCCAAGGCTCTCACCTCTTAACATCAGTCCACCGCAGCTGTTGTAAATGGGAGCTGAGGTGGAGCATGCTCGAACAAATCCAGAGTAAAAAAGGCAGAGTCGCAGATATGGTAGTTTATCTATTTACCTCTGCTGGTGATGCCCATCAGTTCTAACACTGTCTATTCTGATTTGGTCAGATTTAAGCAGGAATGGGAAATTGGGATTTGAACCATGAGTAGGTCAGAAACCCAAAATATAGCAAAATCCCCATAGGGCCAAGTCTTATTATTTTTTTTACATAGGATTAGGAGTAGATCATGGTTGAAGTGAAGCCCAATCCCTTTTACCTGCATTTGCTCCATTTCCCCTAATAGCCTTAACCAATAAAAAAAACACTTGGCAATTAACACAACATTCATGGTCTTTTAGGAGAGAGTTCCTGATTTCCATTAGTCTTCATGTGAAGAAATGCATTCCTGATTTCACTCCTGAATGGGTCCAATTTTCCGACTGCATTCTCTTGTGCTGGATTTCCCACCATACCCATTATTGACTCCTTTAATTATTTGAAATACCTCAATTAGATCACCCCTTAAAATGTTCAAACATACAAGACTAGTTTATGGAACCTGTTCTCATAAGGATATAAATCAGGAACTCTATTTCTCCTAAAACAGTGGATGCTGTGTTAATTGCTAGATTTTTTTTAAAAATTGCTTAAGGATATTAGGGGAAATGGGGCAAATGCAGGTAAAAAGGGATTGGGCTTCATTTCAGCCATGATCTACCCCTATGTGAGGAAAATAAAGAGACGGCTCTATGGGGATTTTGCTATTTTATGGGTTTCTGTCCTATTCATGGTTAAAAACAAAATTTCTCATTCCTGCTTAAAAACTCAAATGTTTAATAAAAAGTTAATGCTTACACAATGTATACTAATTATCTTTAAAGCAATGAAGGATGTTAATGCAATAACACAATGCTCAAATAATTTTAAAAGAGCTACAAATGTAACATGGACAAGAATGATGAATTATCTTTGCAATTCAATCCAATTCACTTGGATCAAATAATAAAACATTAAATGTACAACACTGGGCTTGGGTATCAGCAATACTTCGTCAAAATTAGAAATTCATCTTTAGACATTTAGGCTACAAAATTTGGCACAATACAGCCACCGGAGTCTGTTAGAAGCAGTTCAGGGAAGATTCATTTGACTGATACCTGGGATACCTTCTTATGAAGGTTGGACAGGCTGGGCCTGTATTCACTGGAGTTTAGAAGATTGAGGGGTGTTGCATTAAATGTGAACTGTAATGCTCAAAAAATTCTTATCTCTTGCTCTTGAATAGCCTGACATGGGCTATTTTGATGGTGTAGTAGGATAGTGATGCACTTTAATATTTGCTTCAAGTGTTACCTCAGAAGGGTAAAGCTTACAAATGTGTTCCAGGTAAATTACCTCATGACCAATGTGAATATCGATCAGCACATTATCTGTGCAAGCAACATCATGATGTTCTATTTTTGGTTTGGATTTTAAAAAATTAAATGTTTAATAAAAAGTTAATGCTTACACAATGTATACTAATTACCTTTAAAGCAATGAAGGATGCTACTGCAATAATATAATACCCACATAATTTTAGAAGAGCTACAAATGTAACATGGACAAGAATGGTGAATTATCTTTGCAATTCAAAGGTAACTACTTGGAGGAAATACTAAAACATTAATGTATGTCACCGGCCTTGGGTAACAGCAATTTCTCATCAAAATTAGAAATTAATCTTTAGACATTTAGGCCACAAAATTTGGCACAATACAGTCACCGGAGCCGGTGCTATGGATGTCCTCAAAATGGCGGACAGGTCATTTCCAGCCATTTCTGGCATGAATCCACGGTGCCCCATGCTGGGAGGGCATGGGCATGCCATGCATGTACCAGAAGCTTTGACAGGGGCAGATCATGATGTTAAACAGTCTCTTTGACCAATTTGATGCACCTTTTGTAAACTTGGAGCACGCAGATCCAAGTGAACACCATGTGCACAGCTGCACGTGTTTCAGCTCCAGGAGGAACCACCTGCACTCATTGTTTAATGGGCCAGCCATCCAACCTGCAGATGAGATGTCTTCAAATTTACTTTTGCTTTTGCAAAATTTGTGGATGTACTGTGGTGTTACCTTTGCTATTTTCCAATCTCATGGAACCTTCCTGGAATTCAGGGAACTTTTGAACATTAAAACCAAAACATCAACTATCTCACTAGCCACTTGACCCTAGGATGAAGTCCATCAGGATCTAGGGACTTGTCAGCCCGCAGCTCCAACAATTTGCTCAACACCACTTCTCTGGTGATTGTAATTTTCCTGAGTTCCTCCCTCCCTTCTATTTCCTGATTACAGCTATTTCTGGGATGTTACTCCTATCCTCTATAGTGAAAACAGATGCAAGACATCTGTTCAATTCATTTGCCATCTCCCTACTTTCCATTATTACTTCCCCAGACTCATTTTCTAAAGGACTAACGCTCACTTTGTTAACTCTTTCCTTATTTAAAGATTTAAAGAAAATCTTACTTTCCGTCTTTATATTTCCACCTAGCTTTCTCTCGTACGCTAATTTTTCCCTCCTTGTTCATCTTTTTGTTATTCTTTGCTGTTCTTTATATTCTGTCCAATATTCTGATCTGCTACTCATCTTTGCACAATTATATGCTTTTTCTTGAAGTTTGATACTGTCTTTAACTTTTTTAGTTAACCACAGGTGGTGGGCTCTCCCCTTGGAAGTTTTTTCTCATTGGAACGTATCTAGTCTTTGAATTCTGAAGTATCCCGTTAAAGGTCTGCCACTGCATCGCTGTGGGCCTATCCCATAACTTCATTTGCCAGTTCACTTTAGCTAGCTTTGCTTTCATGCCCTCATAATTGCCCTTATTTAGGATTAAAATACTAGTCTTGGACCCACTCTTCTCTCCCTCAAACTGAATGTAAACTTCAATCATATTATGATTGCTGCTACCTAGGGGTGCTTTCACTATGAGATTATCAATTAATCCCATCTCATTGCACAGTAGCTGGTCTAGTATAGCCTGCTCTCTGGCTGGCTCCAGAATGTGCTGTTCCAAGAAACTATCACAAAACATTCCACGATCTCCTTATCTAGGCTACTTTTGCCCATCTGATTTTTCCAGTCTTTACATTAAAATCCCCCATGATTACAGCTGTACCTTTCTGGTAAACTCCCATTATCTCTTCCTTTACATTCTGTTCCACTGTGTAGTTACAATTAAAGGGCCTGTACACCACACTCACAAGTGACTTTTGCCTTGTTTCCCATCTAACCCAAAATGCTTAACGTTTTGGTTTCCTAAACTCAAGTCATCCCTTTCTAATGCGCTAATCACATGTGCGATCATTGAACATTTTTCTGCATTGCAGCCAGATCCTCGGGCAAGGCTTTGGGAATTGACCTTCCTGGCCACCTGTTCCCACTCCCTTCTGAGAGTGTTCCTGCAGTGGCCTCTCTCCTCTGGTCAACCTCTTGGACTAAGGCCTCCAGCAGCACACCCAAGAATCTAGAAGCGCTCTCTCTTCACTGTTGCTCCATTTTGTGTCCTTCACCTTATAGCCAGACCGACAGCAGTAGCTTCCTCCAAGTAACTGAAGCCCCCCCACCACCACCTCCCCACTACTTTATGAAGGGCACTTTGCCTTTAAGGAGGTGCAAGCTAGCTGGAACACGTGCTGTCTATGCATGCCTCTGGGGCCTATGTTGAGCAGTCAGCCAACAGCACAGGGCATGCTCAGCTGAACACTGCAATCAAATGAACAGGCAGAATGAAATTTACAGTAACAGGACCGGTCATGGGGTAATCATTCATCATGACCGTAGTGCCCAAAAAGAGAAGCAATCCAATTTTTAATCCTTAATCTTTGAAGGAAAAGATGGTGCAATAATGTTCAATGACTATGTGGAGCAGTTGTATCAGTATCCATCAGAGGGAGATTGTCACAGAGCTATTGAAGTCTTTCATTCAGATAATTCTTGCCTGATAATGTATTTCAAGAGCAATAATAATACTTCCACATGTAATTTCTCCTTCAGTTAATTCAGAATTGACTCCCTATACAAACATCTGCAAATGCACTTATAATAAGTTTTCTACTTGCCACACCAGCCATACGTCTGAGCTATGGATGGGAATTCATTTGTCAAGCAAAATAAAATACGAGTTGATTACATTTATAAAGAGACACTAGTATAACTATCAAGCCTCAGATGGACACAGAATTAATAAATCTATTTATATGGTGCCTTTAATGTAATGAAACATAATGTGCTTTCGCTGGGTAAAGCTAAATACTGTATGACACTGACACTTAAGGAGATATTGAATCAGATGATGACCAAAAGTTTGTTCAAAGAGGTAGGTTTGAAGGAGCATCTTAAATGGAGGAAAGCAAGGTAGAGAGGTGGGGAGGTGTTGGCAGGGAATTCCAGGCCTTAGGGCCTGGACAAATGAAAGCACGACCACCAATTGAGAAGGGATTAAAATCATTAGAAGAAATTCTGCCTCCCATTAGGCAATTTGATATATCAAATAAGCTCCCATCAAAGCAGTTGGCCTTTTGTAAATTAATTCCTTTTAAAAAGCAGTGTAATTATTTGTTTAAGATTAGGATTAAACCCATTCAAATAATGTAGCTGATCAGAAGCTCTGTGAAATCCTGTACTTCTGAGGTCATGGAAACATCTGTCGTGGAATACAACTGTTCAGGGTTGAAAGATATACATTGTAAAGTTGGTTAGCTAGCCTGAGAGTTTCACAACATTGGAGATCAGGGAGAAATTTCAGCTAACATTGTTCATTTTTGTAGTGTTATCTGTGCCTAGTCATCTGCCTCAGGAAATGAAATAATTGAGAACATAAGAGTTAAGAGTACAAGTTAAAATATGATCTGCTTTGAACAAGTTTGATGACATAAATACCATAAATTGCAGCATATAAGTCAAGCCAGCATACAAGACATTTTCTTCAACCCCAAAAATGTTTTTATACATACTTGGCATATAAGTCGATCCCCCTTTTCAGCCACAACATGCTATACTTGTATTAGTAGTCAGCCTTAATTTTTCACCCCAGAAATGGATGTTTTCCTTACTGGTACCTTATAACTGGATGTAAGGGACCAAGCAGGCAGTACACAGGCTGTGTTGTGAAGATGCATGGGAGTTTAAGACACAAAGCAGACCCCCGCCATGGCAAATCTCAAAGATGGCGACCACCCACACCAACAGTTCACTGTTATACTCGAACATTGACCCTCATTTTGGGAGGTTTCAAAGGTTGACTTATACGCCAACACCTAGGGTACCTTTTGTAATTCCACGTTTTTACATCTCCAGTAATTTTACACATAGATACTTAAAACCAAAACAAAAGTTGTGCTTTCCAAATTTGTACCTCCCCAATACGATATATACCACACCACATTGTGTGCTGATATCCTGGATATTACTACATAAAAACTCTTTCCCCAAGCTCCTAGAAGGTGTTTAGATGTACAATCACCATAATTGAACTGAAGTCAAGTACCTATTTACAAGACTGAGAGGATCATCAAGGGTGAGGATCATTTCAAATCCAAGCAACCAAAATCTCTCTTTCAACTTCTCATATTGAATTATGAGCTTGGCCAAAATTAAATACTGATTGGCAGAAATGTCGACATGTACTAAATAGAGAGAAAAAAACTGCTCAATTAGTCTCATTATTTCCCAAACTCATGCCATAATGAATATTCTCTGAAGATAATACATTACTCAACTAAGACTTCTTTTGCAATTATAATTAGCGGCCCACGTAGTTTCAATCATTATAAATTAATATCCCTCCTCCCACCCTCACCCTCCAAAATGTCTTTAGCCTACGTGGCTGGTATAGGTTGCTTAATACAGGGCCGTCAATAGCGAAACATTGAATATATTCCACCAAGTTTGCCATGCACACTGTCTAGCATTATCTGATTCAGCACAGCACACAGCATCAAATTGGATCATTTCACTAAATTTACATACAATAACTGGATTCCAATAGAATTAAAAAGGAAATTGTTTCTGGAAGCTGATGCTAACTAAAGAGAATAAATATTCCAACACTCTTGTCCTTATTGAAGGTTATTTTTTTTAAACATGTTTGCTGCTGGATAAGGGAATCGTTATGTCTCAAATATTCACCAAGCCCAACACAAATTAAAATTCAGAAATTTAGACTTGCTTGGATTTAAATGCACAGCTCCCGCTTCATTTTTTTAATAAAAGGAGTCACACGAGGGAACAAAGATTTGCCAGTGAACAACTTAAAACCAATTTAGTGTCCTGTCAAATAACATTCTTTTCCAAAAAGGTAACATTAATGTCTGAGCTGCTGAAACGGCAATTGTTCAGTTACCCAGTAGGTGTAGAATATAATGAAGCTTTGATAAATTAACAGGACACTGCATAAACCCTTGGGGTAAAGGAGATTTGGGACTGCCTGCTGATATAAATCCCTTCTCTGTTCAACCAACAGCCTCATTCAGCATTGACCTTTTGGCTATGAATACATCTTAATGATGTTCACAGTCTTTATTATTAAACGCTGCAGCCCAGTTTGCATTGACCTTCCCATTATAGTGGTGAAAGTTCTCAAAGCAAAAAGTAACTTGACATGCACACATCATCTCAGACATGCAGAACACTTCAGGCAAGTTCCCTCAGCTTTAAAAAAAGGTTTTGGCTTCCTCTGCCCCACCATTGGCAGCCACACTTTCAACCATTTAGACCCCAATCTCTGGAATTCAGCTCCTAAACTGCTCCACCTTTCCACCACTCTCTCCTTCTTTAAGGCATAACTTAGAGCAAGTGATAGATTATAATATCTCTTTACGTGCTTTGGTTTGAAATTTGTCTGATAACACTCCTGCGAAGAGCCTCGAGATGTTTCACTACGCTAAAGTTATTATATAAATGCAAGTTGTTGTTGATAGGAATATAAATCAACCCCAACCACTTGTTTTCAGCCAAGACGTGCGATACTCACACGAGTAGTGAGCCTCAATTTTTCACCCAACAGATGGATGCTTTACTTACGTACCTTATTATTGGATGCAAGGGATCAAGCAGGCAATACGGACTGTGTTGTAAAGATGCATGAGAGTTTAAGACACAGAGCAGACCCTGCATGGTGAATGACAAAGATGGTGACCACCCACAGCCATGGTTCACTTCCTTACTTAGTGTATAAGTTGAGCTACGAACTGCACAGTTATCAGCTTGCGTGAACCCTGTTATTGTGCCAGCTCCAATTCTTTGACATGTCAGAGAGATCAGTTCCATGATGCAAACCTGAACATAATTCCTTTCTCACTCCTTCCCCTCACCCTATAGAATAAAGCAGAGTCTTACAGGAGATATAAAATAAAAAGGTCCTCCAAAAGCCATCACATTAACTCTAATGGCTGAGGAACTCTCTGATGGTGCTTACTGACACACATAACTTTTCACATTCTCATTCACCACAAAGTAAAAGGAGAATAACTTTAATTATTCAGTTACAAAATAAATACCATCCCCAATCTATTCAATGCACTTGTGAAATAATGGTGCATCATGTCAAAAGTAAATCTGCAAAACCAGTATTAATAGATAGAATCTTAAGATTGTTTGCTTTCAGAAAAGGAGATTTTATTATAGGGCTGGACATAAACTTGTACAACTTGTTTCACTCAGGTTCTAAGTGTCCAGTTCATTTAAGTGAAACTTTACGAATACAAAAAATCATACAGATGGGCAACTTTCAACCACCTCCAAAATGTCACTATGAGCCTTGTTAAGTGATCAGTAGCTAGTGATGTCAATAGGCCTCCTTTCTCACATACACAGAGGGACAGAGAAATGGAAAAACAGAGGAAAGAAGGGAGAGAGAAAGAATGTAACACATTATCATGAAGATATTAACTGTATGAGTTTGATATGATGTATTTAGGATTTAAGTATGTTAAACAAATTATTTGTTGGAGTTTGGCATGTTTATTGGTGTAACAGCGTTTGTAAATATAAGCCACAACCAAAGATGAAAGGGTGCAAGGTCATCCTTCTTCCAAGCTCTTTCAACACAGCTTTGGCTTCCTAATGCTTGTTTTTTCTTGGAATTTTACAGCAAGAATTATCCTGGCAGGGGAGAGACCATGATGGTTCTCCCTGGATGAGTGAGCATCATGATTCTGTGGGTTTGATTTTATTTTTTTTGTGGGGTGGTGGGTGGGTTCTCAGTGCTGGCCTTTGGCCTTTCCCTCTGCTGGTGTTGGAGCTCTCCTGTGGTTGTTGTTGTGCTGGATCAAGCCTTGGTGCTTGTCCAGTTAAGATTTTAGGTGGTGGTTCCAACACCTGAGCTCCAAGCTAAGTGGGGGGGGGGGTGCTGCGGAACTCTGTTATGCTGAAGATCAGTGAAGGAGGTAGTACATCCATCAACCAGACCTTATTGAATAAGAAAGTCCTTTTTGAATGTTGTGCACTTGAAGCCATGGACATCTATTGCCTGCAGGAATTTCCCAGTGGCCAACACTTTGATGTGAACTTTAACAACATTGCAGGATGTGTGAAATTCCTGAAGGTGTTCAGCAAAGAGGAAACCAGACTCCAATGTCGATCCTCATAGCAGAACCATCATTTACACTACCATCGCAACAGGACTGTGTTGTATCCATTCATCTCTACAACCCCTATGTCCCTGTCATGCACTTTCCTCGCCAGATACATTGAGGTGACGGGGAACAATATCGAGGTCAAGGACCCGTTTGGGATTTGGACTCAGCAAAAAGGTGGAAGCCAAGGTAGCCAGCCTCCCACTCCCTCCTGCTTTGCTATCAGGGAAGTTGGGGCTATTTAGTCTATGTGAGACATCCCAGGGTTTGTGGCAGCTGTGCCAAATCTAGTCAAGTGGCAGCCAACTGCAGCGCAGTCTTACGCAAGAACGGCAGGCAGGAAGGCCACCGGACAAAGGACTGCAGGCAGACTAAGTGCTGCAACCTGTGTGGTGGGGCGGGCCACCCAGACAACTCCTGCCCAAAACACTGCCTCAGCTATGCCCAGGCAGCTAGAATCAAGGAGGGTCACAAGGATGGAACAGTGAGCACAGCTGCTGCCAGGGAGACCAACAGCCCTCCCCCAACAAGTTTCCTCCCCCCACTCCACTGAGAAAAACAGTGGTTCCATGATCTTTGTCATTTAATCTCCCCCCACCTTCGAACCTATCCCTGATCTTCTCCTTTGCTCCACCTGTCCCTCCCCGCTTTCTCAACAGCGTAAAACCCATCGCACTCTTACCTCTCTTCAGTTCCAAAAAGGAGTCATCTTGGATTCGGAACATTATCTCGGTTTTGCTCTCCACACATGCTGCCAGGTCTGCTGAGCTTTCCAAGCACTTTCTATTTTTATTTCAGACCTCCAGTATCCACAGTATTTTGCTTTTATTTTAGTGTAAGGCTATGATTGCCTATATGCAGGTCATTGAGGTGGACACCTACCTCAGAGGCTTAAACCAGGAGAAGGCCTTTGACAGAAGGCTGCACACCGACATGATGGATGCACCCTCCAAAAATGGGGTTTGAGGAAGGAACCTGCAATAGGATCCAGCTACTCTCCAGAAACATCAGGAGCACAGTTTCAATCAATGCATGAGAATCAGAAAGCTTTTCCAATCAAATCCATAGTCAGGCAGGGATGTTCTTTCTCCCAAACAGAAACAAAAATACCTGGAAAAACTCAGCAGGTCTGGCAGCATCTGCGGAGAGGAACACAGTCAACGTTTCGAGTCCAAATGACCCTTCAACAGAACTGATCAGTTCAGATTTGGACTCGAAACGTTGACTGTGTTCCTCTCCGCAGATGCTGCCAGACCTGCTGAGTTTTTCGAGGTATTTTTGTTTTTGTTTTGGATTTCCAGCATCCGCAGTTTTTTGCTTTCATCTTAATGTTCTTTCTCCCATCTTGTTCCATGTGCTGCATCGAACGTTTTGCCGACTCCATCAGGAAGGTTGCAGGGTGACAAGCCAAGGCAGCGGAGGCATTGAGGCCCAAGCCTTCCTGTACATGGACAACAGTCGTTTTCTGCTCTATTCTGCAGTCCGTTTGCAGACTGACGAGCATCTGCAACTAATTTCAACTGGTCTCAGGCCAAAGTAAATCACAGCAACAGAGAGGCCATGTTCTTTGCTAACTGGTCCAGCTGCTCCTTTGTCCACTTCACTGTCAGGTCAGACGACCTGAAGGTGTTGGGAATATGGGTCAGAGGCACTGGGCATGGGGCAAAAACTGGAAGTATACAGCCATTGTGAGACAGAAACTAAGCATGTGTCAGTGACATTCCCTCTCCATTGCAGGTAAGAACTTGGTCATCAGGTGTGAGACACACTCAGTGTTGCGCACTCTGTCACAGGTCTGGTCCATGCCCGGCATACAGTCACCCGAGTCATTTTTCTATTTTATATGGAGGTTGAAAATGGACTGTGCCTGCAGGGACTCTAGATAAAGGAGGGAAAAAAAAACATACCCAATGTTGCCCTCATCCTGACCTGTGTGAGACTGCATCAAGTGGTGGTGAAGAGAGTGTCGCCCACCTCCTTCTGGAACGTGCCTTATCAAAGAAGGTGATGCAATGGTTTTTGCCAAGGTTCATCCTGAGCACCTCCAAAATGCAGGAGTTAAGTGCCCTACAGGCGGTTCCCAGGGATGCACACCAAGATAAATATCAACTACTGTTGGAGGAGCATCAACTCGGTGAAAGATGCTCTTTGGTCTGCCCAAACCTTGCTGGTTTTCCAGTGCAAAGAGCTGTCCATGAATGAGTGGAACCCATGGAAAACCATTTAGACTGTATACATCAGAGTATGTTTGACAGGGAATGTAATGCATACTATTAACATGGCCTGCAAAAGTAAGTATGAGGCACCTCAATGTCACACTGTACTGAGAGAAATTTAACTGTTTTGCATTTTGTAACATCAAATATGAATAGTTATGTAATGTACTTTTACAAATTCTGAATGAAGTATACTTTGGAAAAAAAAATTGTCATCCGACAAATCCCTTACATAACTAAGATTTAAACCACCCAGACTTCCTCACTTCCATCACTACCAAAGTAGTGGTCACACAGGAAAGAAACTTTCTGCAACTCCAGCTAAATAATATGAGCATGTACAACGTCCTGTACATTAAAAATCAGGAAGTAGCAAGGAAGAGTAAGAGAAAGAGAAAAAGGGAAAAGGTGGTTGTGGTGAGTATTAAAGAGACACAGAAATAGAGAGGGAGAAAAAAAAATTGAGAGAGAGAGAGGAGAAAAAAGGAAAGCGAGAGAGAGCAGGAAAAAAGGAAGGTGTGTGAGAGAGACAGAAAAAGAATCATTTATCCAGAAAAAAATTGGCATTCTATAAACTAGCTGTGTTTATTTCCAGACTTTCTAGAATCTTTCCAAAAGAATAACAGAAACAATGAGAGAGAGAGAGAGAGAGAGAGAGGGAGAGAGAGACACACACACAGACACCTTGGCCTGTTATTGCTACTATGTACTTACTGCCACCAGGGGGCCCTCCAATGTCCCTGAAAATACTTTACACATCACTTTCTCACTTCTGAATTACATGATGAAAATCATCTCCAAGAATGAGATACAGAGAGCGAGGGAGAGAAAGAGAGGGAGAGAAAGAGAGGGAGAAAAAAAAAAGAGGGAGAAAAAGAGAGAGAAAAGGAGAGAAGAGAAAATGAGACACAGGAAAAGAGAAAAGTAAATGGTGCCATGGAACCTGTACATGTGAATAGGTTGATGCAGTTTCAGTTTAACAATTATCAGAAAAATGGCACCATCAACAATACAACACAATCACTAGCCGAGATGACCTGTACATGTCTATAAGGGGGCTTCAACCCAAAACTTTCTAACTCAAAGGATAGTACTTCCTACTGAGTCAAGCTATGATATTCAAGTCATAGGACCTATGCTGAAAGGTATAAATTATTTTGCAAGTTGGAAGCAGCTATGTCAACCAGTCAGCAAGTATAGTGTACTGGCCAGGGTATAAGGGCAATTGTGGCTTTCTCAAACTCACAGCATCACTGCACATGTAAAGGCAGTGGGGTATACAGCTAATAGGCATAGGGCTGTATGATACAGCCCAGGATTGATTTCATTAAGATTCGACAAAGCCAGAACTTTAATTTAAAAAAGGTGTTTGTGGAGAGCATGAAGACTGTACTAGACTACTGAAAACGTCAGCAACAGAACAATGTCCATCCTATTAATTGTGGCAGCCTCATAATAAGAGGGACCCCTGAACTCAAACCTCCAGTTTCAAGCCATCAATACAACTGCACACATATCTGAATTTGAATCTACAATAATACTTATAAAAATTTGGGGCAGGATTTTCAAAGTTCCTAATTTGTAATCAAACTTTGTTCTTTTTCCCCACCTTGGTATACCCAGGGTACTACCATCCAACTATACCTAAAAAGACAGCAGGCCAGATTTGCATTCAACTCCCAGGGTGTTAAGCATAGCCTGAACAGACACTAGAAGGATAAGCTTTCAGATCTTCAGTGGAAGATACGTATGGCAGTAACAGAACATGCCAGATTTTTATTCCATGAAAGTGAATGATCTGTGACCGTAGCTCAGTTAGATTTAGGATAGCTATGGAAAAGGATAATGTTGGGCCAGGAATAAAAGTTCTAAGCTGGGGAAAGGCTAGTTTTACTATGATGAGATACGATTTGGCCCAACTACTTTGGAGTAGCTATTTGCAGATAAAACTGTCAGGGCAGTGGGAGGCATTCAAGGAGGAAATAGCGAGAGTACAGGGCAAGTATGTTCCTGTAAAGACAAAGAGAGAGAACCAAGTCCAGAGAACCCTGGATGTCAAAGGACAAAAAGAGAAGCTTATGACAGATACCAAGGGCTAAAACGGCAGAGTCCCTAGAGTAGTATAAAAAGTGCAGGGGGGTAAACTTGAAAAAGAAATTAGGAGAGCTAAGAGAGCGCATGAGAAAGCATTGGTGTGTAGAATAAAGAAAAACCCAAAGGATTTTTAAAAGATATATAAAGAGCAAGAGAATAACTGGGGAAAGAGTAAGGCAAATTAGGGACCATAGAGGTAATGTGTGTGTGGACCCAGAAGATGTGGTCACAGTCCTCAATGAATACTTTGCGTCGGTCTTCACGATGTTAAAGGACGACACAGGTATAGACATCAGGGTGGAGGGCCGTGAAATATGAGAGGAAATTAACAGAGGGAGAGAGGAGGTACTAGCGGGTTTAGCAGCCTTAAAAGTGGATAAATCCGCAGGCCCAGATGAGATGCATCCCAGGCTGTTGAGGGAGGCAAGGGAAGAGATATCAGGGGCCCTGGCAGTAATTTTCAAATCCTCTTTGACCACAGGTGAAGTGCCAGAGGACTGGAGGACAGGTAACGTTGTCCCATTATTAAAAAAAGGGAGGAAAGGATAGACCAGGAAATTACAGGCTAGTCAGTCTAACCTCAGTGGTGGGTAAGTTACTAGAAAGAATTCTGAGGGACAGAATATATCTGCACTTGGAGAGACATGGATTAATCAGGGTTAGTCAGCATCGATTTGTTAAGGGAAGGTCATGTTTGACAAATTTGATCGAATTTTTTGAGGAGGTAACCAGGAGTGTTGATGAGGGTAATGCATTTGATGTGGTCTACATGGACTTTAGCAAGGCTTTTGATAAGGTCCCTCATGGCAGGCTGGTCAAGAAAGAAAGAAAGAGCCCATGAGATCAAAGGCAAAGTGCATGTTGGATCCAAAATTGGCTGTGAGGCAAGAAGCCGAGGGTGATGGTAGATGGATGTTTCTGTGACAGGAAGTCTGTTTCCAGTGGGGTTCCGCACTGCACTTGGTAATGCACTTGGGGAGGGTTAACAAGACAAGGGATTACACTATGAACAGTAGCACCCTGGAAAGTTCTGAAGATCAGAGGGACCTTGGCATACACACCCACAGATCCCTGAGGGTAGCAGGGCAGGTAGATAAAGTGGTTATGGTAGCATATGGGATACTTGCCTTTATTAGCCAAGGCATAGGGAAGTTATGCTGGAACTGTATAAAACACTGGTTAGGCCACAACTAGAGTACTGCGTGCAGTTCTGGTCACCACATTAGAGGAAGGATGTGATTGCACTGGAGAGGGTGAAGAGGGGATTTACCAGGATGCTGCCTGGGCTGGAGGGTCTGAGCTATGAGGAAAGATTGGATAGGCTGGGGTTCTTTTCCTTGGAGCAGCAAAAGGTTGAAAGGGGACCTCATAGGGGTGTATAAGATTATGACGGACATAGATATGGAAAAAGTGCCTTCCTATCAACCTTTAGTAGAGGGGTCAATATCCGGGGGGTGGGGGGTATATATTTAAGGTAAGAGGTAGGAGGCTAAGAGGGGAGTGGAGGAGAAATTCTTTTCACCCAGAGGGTGGTAGGAGTCTGGAACTCACTGCCTGAAAGGGTGTTTGAGTCAGAAACTCTCGTAACATTTAAGTAGTATTTAAATATTCACCTGCATTGCCATAGCCTCCAGGGCTATGGGCCAAATGTTGGAAAATGGGGTTAGCGTAGTCAGATCTTTGTTGACTGGTGCGGACATGATGGGCTGAATGGCCTCCCCGTGTTGTAAATGTCTATCTGATCTTTGCTTCCAGATTCTCCTTCCTGTGCTCTATCCAGGCAATGCTAATCAGACAGGCAGCAAAGCCACAAGTCTGTTGATTCATGGAACCTCGCCATTATCTCATCCAACTGACTATTCTTCATGCATAAACCAAGGTGATCAATATTGGTCATTTGATTACTGCCAAATGTGATCCTGTCCTTACTCAGTGTCGTAATACGCATTTCAGCATCGAGTAGAAAGCAGTCAGGAGTGGAAATTTAGCTGATCTTTTCTCTTCTACACCTGAAAAGCCAAAACAAAGAATTGCAACTGTCCTGCCAATCTGACCAAAATGTACCTCTACAGAGACCAGGGGCTGGATTTTCCATTTGGTCCTGACATCAGCACCAATTCCAGGTCCCAGCCCAGCTCCAAGGGGGGAGCAGTCATGAGATGCAATTTTCCTGGAGGTTGACTCTAATTGGCTGAAAGGCAGGTTTGGCTGCCAATTTGGAGCCATGAGCGCAGGAAGAAAGTGGGATACCGAAAGCGTGCGCTTAATTTATAGGGATGATGGCAGCCATATTGAAATACTATATCAGGAAGAAGCGAGGAGCAGGGAAGCAGAGGCCAGGCAGCATGGCAGGGCAGCCCAAAAGTTCAGTGATGCAGGTCTTGAGATGATGATACAGGTGGAGAGAATTAAGCGAGGTCTCTTGTTAGAAGGCCACTCAGCCAAACCAAGCAGACCTGGCTGGAGGTGGAATAGGAAGATAACAGGCACAAAGTTGAGAGGAGGAGCTGAGTACAGTGCTGTAAGAGATTCAATGACCTTCTTCAGCCTGGCAAGGTGAGTACAGGATGACACCCAGATGACAAGCCTGCAGCCACCAGCAGACACACCAGCTGAACAGCATGAGGGCATATGGTGCACCTGAACACAGGAAAGATGTGTGCCCAGGATAACTATTGACCTGTAAGCAAGGTTCAAATACCTAGAGCTACTGAAGAGCTGACAGCACTGATAGATGGAGCATCTCGTTTAAATAAGTGGCTAGCATTGTCTTATATCTTTTTTCCTTGCAAGAAGAGAACACACAATTTCAGGGAGAGGGCTTACAAAAGGTGAAGGAGTGTTTCAGTTCAATATCCTAACTGCAGTAGAGGTGACGACATCATGGGGCTGGTGTCACATGAGGAAGTATGTTGGAGAAATGGGAATACCCATGGCAGAGTGGGAAAAGATATTCCTCTCTGACAAACATGTCAAAACTTCAGCTGCATTGGGAAACCTCCGCTCTGCAGAGGCAGCTGTTGTCAGAGGCAAGTTCTCAGTATCTCCTTTTTCTGTCTCTCACAGGGCCAGTTGTGGAGAGGGCAGGAAAGCATGCCCGTGCCACAGCAATGTCACAGGGGGCAAGAGGAGATGGAAACCACAGAATTTACACGTCACTGTTCTGATCCCCGCTGAGGTTACACCTCAACAAGCCTGGTCCCAGAGTTAAACCCGGCTTGATAGATGCTAACTTTTATTTGTTTGTTTAGATATGTGGAGAATAGCTACTGAACATAGTCACAGGAGTCAACTGATGAACTTTTAATAAAAGAATAAAACATTTATTAAACAAGAAAAGATCAACTATATTACAAAGCTCCTTCACCCACAATAATATCTTTACAGATATATACAGATTTGTAAGGATAACACAAGTTACAAATGTTATCTTATACTTTAACATTCAAAGCAAGTACACAGTCTATGTACACCTATCAGACACACCACACTCTGAAACCAAGTGACAAATGTCACCTCAATTCCCCCAGACACTTGTCATGCTGTGAGCCAACCAGTCTCACTGCAATCCGTCTTTCACATGGGGTTTCCAATCTCTACTCTCCAATAACTCGCCTTGGAATCTTCTCCCAAACTGACACTTTCTCTAAGGGTCCACCTTCAGAGTTTCGAACTCTCCATCCGATGTTTCTCTTCCCTAGGTCACCACATACATTCAAGCTGTCTTCCCCGCCATCAACAGTACAACTGCTTCATATGCCCATAAAGAGTTACAGACCTTCAGTTGTCTCTTTGGACCTTCTTGCCTCTTACAAGCTGTTCACGCTTTAAATCCACTTTTGTCTCTACAAATCTGAAGCTTGGAGCCTCTCTCTGACCCTCGCTCTTAACTTCATTAACAGGACCTTTTTCAGGTTCATGTCCTTCCTTTGACTAGAAGGTCTCCTTGGGACTTTCCTCTGTTTCTGTCTCACTCCTTTGGCCTTGGGATCTTTTGGTTCTTTTGGGAAATCTGCAGCTCCCTCTCCCAGTGTCCAGTCTCTCTGGGGTCTTGGTTTCAAACTTAACTTAAAACTGCTGTTTCTTTAGTTTGTGTGTGCGTCTGTGGGAGGGACCTGTCTCTGGACTCTTGTTTCTAGGCAACAGCCGAATTCTTCTACTCGTTTGCTTAACTTCTCTTTAGGAGTTTTAAAACTCATTAGAAATGCAGGCACCTTTTTAAAGTGAAACATGGGGGCAGGTGATGTGTCAAGGCTGCAGCATGTGGGAGTTCCTGGATAACATTGTGATCCAGGGCAAACATGTCTGCAGTAAGTGTTTGCGACTTGAGGAATTTCAGCTCAGAGTCATTGAGCTGGACGCTTCTGATTTGGTTAGTGGCCAGGGACAGGAGGGTGCGACTGCGAGTGAGGCAGGTAAGAGGACCCAGAAGGCAGGAGAGTGTGAGCCTCTGCAATTGTCCAATGGTTTGAGGTTCTCTCAGCTTGTTTGGATGAGAGTGGGGGCCGCAGGGTAGATGAGCAAACTGACCATGGCACTGTGGTACAGGAAGCTATCCAAGTGGTGGTGGTTGGGGGGGAGCAAAAAGGAATGTAGTGATAGTAAGGGACAGTATAGTGAGGGGGATTGACACTGTTCTCTGTAGCAAGGAGCGAGAGTCCAGGCAGCTTTGTCACCTACCTGGTGCCAGGGTTCAGGACATCTGCTCAGGGCTGGAGAGGAACTTGCAGTGGGAGGGGGAGGATCCAGTGGTCATGGTCCATGTAGGCAGGCCAAGGAAGGAGGCTTTGCATAGTCAGTATGATGAGCTGGGCACCAAATTAAGAAGCAGAACCTCAACCCTCCCCTCCCAATCTTATGGCTTCACGATCACTGGAAAGGCACAACCCCTCAACTGACTAACCGTGCACAGATCACTTGTTCTGCTAACTCTGCTCACCCAATGGTAACTGTGTGCCAATGGAGGAGTGCCCCTCCCAGCCCTTTGAGTCCATCTCATTAATAGCATGGCCATGATTGGCTGCCCATTACATTTCTCACTTGACCTGTTCCAGATCCAGTCCAGATCCCGAGCCTTCCCTCAAAAATTGCGGGCTAGTCCTTAATGAGCTGACAAGCTCATTAACAGGCTTATTTGTCATGGCTCAGAATCAAACAGGTTGCCAGGGCTGCCTACCACCATCTTCCCCAACTCGACACCCCACCCAACCACCATCTTCCCCAACTCGACACCCCACCCAACCACCATCTTCCCCAACTCGACACCCCACCCAACCACCATCTTCCCCAACTCGACACCCCACCCAACCACCATCTTCCCCAACTCGACACCCCACCCAACCACCATCTTCCCCAACTCGACACCCCACCCAACCACCATCTTCCCCAACTCGACACCCCACCCAACCACCATCTTCCCCAACTCGACACCCCACCCAACCACCATCTTCCCCAACTCGACACCCCACCCAACCACCATCTTCCCCAACTCGACACCCCACCCAACCACCATCTTCCCCAACTCGACACCCCACCCAACCACCATCTTCCCCAACTCGACACCCCACCCAACCACCATCTTCCCCAACTCGACACCCCACCCAACCACCATCTTCCCCAACATCACAAAATTCATTGACCATCAAAACAGTGCTTGGAATGATGGCTATTCTCAGGTAATTATGTGCTCATCCACCTCAGTTCCTGCTCCCATTTGGTCACCAAAATCTTGTCTCAGGAATCAAAGCAGAGCTTCCTCATCTGACTGGCCCAATAGGAACATAATTTAATGTATTTACCCACTGAACTATTCAAAGAACCTTGAGTGCATCTTTCCAAGAAACTCATTGTGACTTACAGGCCGTTACCTCTCTGCAGCTCATTACCATGCATAGTGGATATTAAAGACACAAACAGCACTGAAATACTTTAGGTGATGAATTTCATATAAATCAAGCCTAGTGAACCACTTAAGAATACATTCCCACCTCAATCTTTCCAACTGATGGCATAAAATCATTTGACTAGCCTCACTCCCAACCGGAGCAAGAAATTCACAGCAGTTTGTATATTTGCCAGGCTACAATGCATTTGTGCATCTCGATATTGGCACAGCAGTTTACCTAGTGTTCTGGACAAGATTTATCACTCAACCAATACCATCTGCTCATTTATCTCATTGCTGTTTATAGGACCTTGCTGTGTGTAAATTGGCTTCCCTGTTCTCCTACATTACAATGGTGATGATATTTCAAAAAGTACCTGATTGGCCTTGAAGCAGTTTGAGATGTCCTGAGATGGTGAGAAATGCTATAGTGCAAGTGCAAGTTCTTGTTATGTTCCTTCTCTGCCCTTTTTCAAAAGTGACCAAAAATGTGTCTGCTGACCTCAATCTTAAAAAGGCTTCAATAAAAATAGGTTACAAAGGAAGATTACAACAGATTTCCAATTCAATCTCACAATATTACAACTGTTTTAAAATCGAAAGACACAGCCATAATCAAAAAGTAAATCCGGAAAATCATTAATCAGCAGGTAAAATCATTTGGTGACAGTTCCTATGGTAAAAAGGAAATGGGGTTAGCAAACAGTGGGTAGCTGGGAAAGGGTTAGCAGATGGATAAATGATGGCTGGAGATCTTACCTAGGCTCAGGTAAAATCAAGAATTGATAACAGAATGAACATAAAGCTCAAAAGGCTTCCACAGTTATTCAAAAAAAACCTGCACCTTAGACAGCCGTGATGCAGTTTGTTTTCTTTTCCACTTTGAGTTTTCCTACTTCAGTTTTATTTGTGGTCTGCATCTTCCCATCACCCAGGAGAAAATTTTCTATATTATAGGATCACAACATAATTATGCTTGAGGAAGGCCATTCATCCCATCTTAGATCACCTATCCAGAGGCACGTTACATTCCTCCCATTTCAACATTCACTTGGCTCCAGGATTGTAGCCTCCACATATCTATCCAGTGGTCTATTCCATATACTGATCACTCAGAATTTCCTGATGTAAATCCTAAATTTGCCTTTTACCAGCTTAAATCCATATTTGCATGTTTTATTCTTCCAATTTACCTTAAAATAACAGATTAGCTAAGATAAACAGAAAATGCTGGAAAAACTCAACAGGTCTTAACAGCATCTGTGGAGGGAAAAATTAAAGTTAACATTGAGTCCTTTTGACTCTTCTTCAGAGCTAAAGTAAAAATGTAATGAAATTTACTTGGTCCATCTCTGGCACTTCACTTCCCTTGACCTCTCTATCTCAATTCCTGTGATAGATTGTTCACCAATATTCACAAGCCCGACTCCCACAGCTACCTCGACTATAACTAACACCCTACTTCCTGTAAGGACTCCATCCCATTCTCTCACTTCCTTCGCCTCCATCACATCTGTTCCGATTATGCCACTTTCCAAAACGGCACTTCTGACACATCTTCCTTAACCGAGGTTTCCCACCCACCCACGGTGGTCGACAGGGCCCTCAACCGTGTCTGACCCATCTCCTGCGCCTCTGACCTCACACCTTCCTCTCCCTCCCAGAACGATGATAGGGTCCCCCTTGTCCTCACTTTTCACCCCATCAGCCTCCGCATTCAAAGTATCATATTCTGCCATTTCCGTCAACTCCAGCATGATGCCACCGCTAAACACATCTTCCCTTCACCACCCCCATTGACATTCCATAGGAAGCTGTCCACTGTTTTAAGCTATTGCTTCTTCTGAGATTTTCTTCATCGTTCAGTGTCTAGGACCTGTTCATTGATGGAGAGTATGATCCCTTGGGCAAATTCACTGGAATTTACACTTCTCCACCTGAACCCACCTACTGTTGCCATTTCCTCACCACCTGTCTCCAACAGAGCCTGGACCTTTCATTGTGTCATCACAAGTCAATCGCTAAGTCTAATACTACCCATTTGCCTGCAACAATTCCATGGCTTCTGTCAGACACTAAATCTCCATACCTTCCTCTCTAAACAGGCATAACCCTATAATGCTAGACAGATTTATAAAAGGTGTTATCTGACAGAAAGAGCTTTTTGCTAAAAAGTCAGACGAGTTTTAAAGAATAAGACATTATGATATGGATATTCATATAAAAGAGTGTTTTCATTCTTTAGAAAAAATTGCAAGTCACTGATACATGTCCTTGTAAAACCTACAAGTCTAGGAGCTGCACAGTATGACTATTTAATTGCTGAAGGAAATTCAGCCTAAATACTAGGGCTTGCAAGCTAAAAGCAGAATCTAGTTTGCACATTTCTATATCAGTGCATTTACTGCTACTGATACACGTCATATCAATTCTATTTCTGAGTTTTAACTTGCAAAACTGTAGGGTGAATTGTTCTTGTATCATTTTACTTTGCTTTCTTTTAAAGAAAGTTGATGTTACTCCTTCATATCCAGATCTCAGTTGGCGCTGGATTTCAGAAGGAGCACAAATCACATCAACAACAGCACAGAATGGCACTCTGAATTCAGAGAATGTAGTCCTGAATCAACATCTACATGCAGATCAGAACAGCTTTTGATTTACAAAAAAGTACAATAAAATTCCACGAGTGCAAAACTATGGCTAATCCAATGAATAACAGCTTGCAGTAGCATGTTTTTAAGATTAAAACGTTCACAGGAGCATTAACAAAAGCTAGACACAGAGACACATAAGAAGATATTAAAACAGGTGACCAAATCAAAGAGGTAGGTTTTAAAGGAGTATCTTAAAAGAGGAGAGAAGGGTAGTGATGTAGAACGGTTTAAGAAGGGAATTCCAGAGTTTAAGGCTGGGGCAAATTAAAACGTATGGCTGTTAATGACGGAGCAACAAAACTCAGATGCGGTGGAGGCAAGAATTAAAGGAGCAGAGATCAAGAGGGTTGTAGGTTACAGAGATAGAGGGGGGCCAGGGCATGGAGGGATTTGAAAACAAGGATGATTTATTTTTAATAAAAGGGCTATGGGGTATATATCTGATGCTAAATAAGTATATCATGGGTATGGATGATAAAGAGTGTGGAGGGAGGAGGAGAAAAATTCTGCAGAGGGAGGGAGGAGGAAAATTCCATTCATATATTGTCAAGTGTTCAGTCCTCAAAAGGTTGATGGTGAGGCATTTTAAGGAACATCAAGAATAGCTCTGATTAGCTCTTAAGAAAATTGTGACCAAGGGTCTATGCTAGAAACATTACGCTGTCTTCTCCCAAGTCACAGTGCCCGAGTTGCTATTTCCGGCATTTTCTGTTTTTGTTTTACATGTTCCGGAACCTGCATTATCTCAATTTACTGTTCTAGAAAATGATCAAACAAACCTCAATTCCCAATATGGTAGCCTTTGGAATATTACTAGAGTTCCAGCTCAATCGAGAAGCTAATGATATATATTAGCCAAATAAAATAGCTCCTCAACTTATTTAGGAATATCGATGAGCCTGGTTCACAGCCATGCTGTAACATGGAACTAGACATAATAGGTTTAGAAAAGATGACACAGTTCACAGGATAGGCAAGGAATTTGCCCAGCTATGTAGCCCAAGTTATGGGCGGCTATAAAAACAGAACATTAACGGGACTACCTAATTTACCACAAATGTAAACAAAAGAATGGGTCATCAGGAAAGAGGTTTTCCAAATGCCATTAGAGGAATAAGAAAGCATTTTGAAGATTTTAATGACTGGGCAATCTGTAATATTAAGGGTATTTACAGCACAGAAACAGATCCCAGCAAGACCAGGCTGGTTTCTTTGCTCCACACAAGGCTCCTCTCACTCTTATCTTCATGCACTATATTGCTTCCCGTTGAATGCATCTATGCCATTCAACTCAACCAGTCCCTGCGGTAGTGAGTTCGACATTATAATCAGTCTCTGGGTAGAGGTTTCTCCTGAATTCCCTATTAGATTTATAGTGACCATCTTACAGTTCAGGTGTCAGGAAGATATGCTAATTCTCATAATGCTATTGGAATTTATTATCAAATAGTGGTGTGCGTGTGCGCATCTTAATTGGGTTAAATGCAGCTGATCTGAAGGCTTTGATGTAAACATGGGGGAAGCTTAGGATGTAAGGTGTAAAAGGACATTTGCATTTTTAAATAAACCAGACTAGATTGTTTTCAAAGGAGGGTGAAATGTGCCACCTAGCCAGGTGAAGTTCAGAAACAGTGCGTTTATTTTTCCCAAAGATTACTGGTAAAACTTAGTGCTATGAGGGATTTTTATTATCAGAAAGATAAAGTCCAAAAACAGTGAAACAATGGGAATTTGCATTCAAAAGAGGAAAATATGTGTAAGAGGAGTGAAGGCTGCGTGTAAGTGTAGGCATTTTTAATATCTAACAAGTGTGAAAAGCCTTTAGTATCTATGCCTCAAGCTACAGTTTTCAAAGAACTGAAGTTAAGAAAACTCACTTTGAACTCGACTGGTTCAGGGTATTGTGTGTCACCTTATCGGGGTCTTTTAAAATCTGCATGTTTTACTGTTGCTTTAGTGAAAGTTTAACTGGGAGTCAGACTAACTAGGGGATTTAGAAGTTTTCAGAGTAGCAATTTGTAGATCTATGTATGTGTTTAAGATCATTTCTCTTATTAAAAAATGTTTAATCCAGTTTTGTAAAAAACCTATAAGACTTGGTGGTCTAATTACTACTGAATTCAAGGCACACATCTCAAAATTTATATAAATTGTAAAACAAGTTGTGGCAGTTGTTTCAAGTTTCCCTTTGGGATTTGAACAACTCAGCATTTACCATCAACTGTGCCATAACTTCAGGTCTTGCCTGCAAGTGGAAAAATATTTTATGTTACCCTATCAAACCCTTTCACGATGTTAAAGGGCTCCATCAGGTTACCCCTTGGTCTTTTCTTCTCCAGGGAAAAAAATGCCAACCTGTTCAAGCTTTCCTGATACTTACTTGACATCAGGACTGACGGGTTGTGAATAAGTTTTTTTGCACCTTATTCAGTACCTCTACATCCTTATTATAATTTGGAGGCCATAACTGTTCACAAGTTGTTTAACCAGGGTTTTGTACAAATTTAATACAGCTTCTCTGCTTTTCAATTCTATCATTCTAGAAAGTAACATCAAGGTTTTTTTTTTATTAATGGCCTTATTAACCTGCATTGCTATTTTTTATGATCAGTACATCTGTACCCCTAGATCCTCTATCCAACTTAGACATTTATTTTCCAAGGGCTTTGTGGCCTCTATCTTTCAACCAAAATGTATTACCTTGCACTTATCTGTATTGAAAGTTCATTTGCCAACTATACACCATTCTGTAAGCTTACTAGAGTCTTCCTGTATTTTGTCAGTCCTCTGCTATATTAATCCCTCACCCAATTGAGCATCATCTGCAAATTTTGAAATTATACTTCTGATTCCCATGTCCAAATCACACTGAATCACAGAATTGTTACAGCACAGGAGGCCGTCCAGCCCATCAAGTCCGCGCCAGCTCTCTGTAGCAGCAATTTACCTAGTGACACTCCCCCATCTTCTCCCGTATTGCCCTGCACATTCTTTTCTTTCCAACAATCCAATTCACTTTTGAATGACTCAATTGAACCAGCCTCCATCATACCCACAGGCAGTGCATTCTAGATCTTAATCTGCGTAAGCAATTTTTTTTCACCTCATGTCACCATTACTTCTGTTGTCAATTACCTTAAATCTGGGCCCTCCTGTTCTCAATCCTTCCACCAATGGAAACCAATTTTCCAATAGCTACTCTGTCCTGATCCCTTATTATTTTGAATACCTCCATCAAATCTCCTGTCAACCTTCTCTTCCCCAAAGTAAACAGTTCCAGTTCCAGTTCTCCAATCTATCTACATAGCTAAAGTGCCTTATCCATGGAACCATTCTTGTGAATCTTTCCTGCACCCTCTCTAAAGCCTTCACATCTTTCCTAAACTGTAGCACCCAGAATTGGATGCAATGGTTCGTTTGAAGCTGGAATAGTGTTCTATACAAGTTTAATATAGCCTCCTTTCTTTTGTACTCTATGAACCTGTTAATAAAACCTAGGATTTTGCATGCTTTATTAACCACTCTCAACCTGTCCAGCCTCTTTCAATGATTTATGCACATATACACCCATATCCCTCTGAGCCTGCTCCTCTGTATTATTGTACCCTTTGTTTTATATCATTTCTCCGCATTCTTCCTACCGAAAAGGAAGCACTCCGCACTTTTTTGCATTGAATTTCATCTGCAACTTGTCCACCCATCCAACCTGTCTATGTCCTTTTGAAGTTCTACACTATCCTCCCCACAATTCACAATGCTCCCAAGTTAAGTATCAGCCACAAATTTTGCAGCCGTATCCTGTAGACCAAGGTCCACGTCATTAATGTAGTTCAGGAAGAGCAAGGGTCCCAACGCCGCCCTGGGAAATGTCACTACAAACCTCCCTCCAGTCTGAAAAACATCCATTAACCACTGCTTTCTGTTTGCTATCACTCAGCCAATTTCATATCCATGTTTCCACTGTCCCTTTTATTCCATGAGCTATAACTTTGCTCACAAGGCTGTTGTGTCACTTTATCAAATGCCTTCTGGAGGTCCATGTACACCATATCAACATCATTTCCCTCATCAACCTTTTCTATTACCTCTTCAAAACACTCCAGCACATTAGTTAAACACGATTGTCCCTTAAGAAATCCAAGTTGACTTTCCTTATTTAACCCGCATTTTGCCCAAGTCATTATTGATTTTGTCCCAAATTCTCTTATCTAGAAGTTTTTCCACCACAGACATTAAACTGACTGGCTGGTAGTTGCTAGGCTCATCTTTTCCAGTCTTTTGTGAACAAGGGTATAACATTTGGAATTCTCAAGTCCTCTAGCACCATCCCAGAGTTTAAAGACGACTGGAAAATTATGGCCAGTGCTTCTGCAATTTCCATTCTCACTCCCCTCAGTATCACTGGATGCATCCCATCCGATCCTGGCACCTTTCCAACTTTTAAGTACAGACAGCCTAACCAATCCCTCTTCCTTATCAATTTTAAACCCTTCAAGTGCCTGAATTACCTCCTCTATCACCATGGCCTGCACAGCATCTTGTTCTTTGGTCAAGACAGATGCAAAGTATTCATTTAAAACCTTAGCCATGCCTCCTGCCTCCGTGCATAAATCCCCTTTTTGGTCCCTAAATCAGTCCCACTCCTCCTTTTACCACATTTTTACCATTTATAAGCCCATAGAAGACATTGGGATTCCCTTTTATATTATCTGCTCATCTGGTGTCATACTTTCTCTTTGCTTCTCTTATATGTTTTTTCACTTTCCCTCTGAACCTTATATATTCAGCCTGGTTCTGGGTTGTATTGTCCACCTGACATCTGTCATAAGCATGCTTTTTCTTCATTATTTGAATCTCCATCTTTTTTTTCATCCAGGGAGCTCCAGATTTGTTTGCCCTGCCTTTCCGCTTTGTGGACTATACCCAGCCTGTGTCCGAACTCTCTCTCGTGCAGCCCAATGCTCAGATACCTTTTTACCTGCCAACCAACCTTTCATTCCAATTTTGTACTCAACTTATGAAACCCAAGGTTCAATAAAATTTAATAATTACTCTCTCAAAGATCAATACACAAAACCCCCTGGTCCCTCATGAATAATATATTTGAGTATTGCTGAAGAAAAGAGACGTCTAAGTTTTCATCTTGCACTCATCAGGACACTCACAAGAATATCAATTTAAAAAGGGGGAAAACAACAATTTATAATGTATGTGAATGCCAATTGGTTGGCAAGTAGCATTGCCATGGAGAATGAACCACTGATGGTGACTGGCAGTTAACTGCCAAGCATTGTTTGAAATTTAAACCAGGCAGCTTGACCCCAATTGGTCAAGGCACTGCCCTGAGGAATGAGTCAGTGAATGACTGTCACATACTTTGTTTAGCTGAAACAGGTGCAATGTACGTACATGTTTTTTTCTGTCTGCAAAGAACAGGGTCCTGTGCATTAATATTAACATGCCTGTTTCAGCTAAACAAAATAAGTGACAGCTATTTACTGACTCATTCCTCAGGGCAATGCCTTGACCAATTGGGGTCAAGCTGCCTGGTTTAAATTTCAAACAATGCTTGGCAGTTAACTGTAGGTGACCATCAGTGGTGTCTTCTCCATGACAATGCCACTTGCCAATCAATCAGCACTTTCTTCACATACAGTATAAATTGTTGTTTTTCCCTTTATATTGGTATTCTTGTGAGTGTCCTGATGAGTGCAAGATGAGAAGCTTAGACATGTCTCTTTTTTCAATATATTTCTTTTAAAAAATGAAAATTGATATGGAAAACAATTTCAGAGAGAGAACACTTACAAACAGAGCACGGGCAAGTATTCAGTGTAACTTTTTACTTATACCCATTAACAGGGCAAAGCCAGATTATAAATTCAACACTTCCTGAACAATATTTAAGACACGTAAAATGGTTCCATTTATCCTATGGTGCAATGGGAGAGGATTCAATTTCTCCAGAAAAGTAGCATCTCCCTCAAGAAGGTCTGGAAATTAGATTCATGCAATGTATGCAACCACTCATTTGGAAATATCTTAATTATCGTAAGTCATATGAACCTTATTATCACATTGTCTGCCTTAATGGGCAGACAACATTCTATCTGAGCCTTTTCTTCTCTACAGTAAACAACCCAAAGCACCTCAACCTGATATCATAGCTCACCCTTTCCTGCACTGCCTGCAATGCACAATACTCTGGGTGCGGCTATAATATGGAATAGAATTGGTAAATCTGCAATATGGTTAAACCAGTGGGCAAGATTGGTTCAAACTGGCAGAATGGAAATTTAGGATGGACATCAGTAAGTTATTTTAAAAGAGGTAGTTAATTTAAATTGGAATCAGTAGGGTTACAAGAATTCCCAGGGCACTCCTCCTTCCCTATCTAACATTCCATTATCACTCTTCTAGCTTGTATCAGAGTGCCTATTGACACCATCACAGAAGACAGTCTACAGAATCTACTTAAAAAGATAAATTATGTGCATAAGGTCAAACCCAAGCACTTGCAGCAGCGCTCTGGGCATGACTGATGAGGAAATTATCTATCATCTCAATTCTGGCCAGGGTTGGTGGTGTTACTATGCGTAGTCAATTCATATCTGATGCTTGCAACCCTTCACACCAGTAAATTACACAAGGGCAGAGCAAAAGCTAGTGTGTACATCCACAAACTAGGGGGAGAATTAAAAGACTTTCTATTGGGAAAGGGCCTTACCATCCATTCGATGCTTACACTGAAGGGAATACCCGAGCTAAAGAAGTTGCTTTTGTGAACGGTGATGAAGTAACTTTATTATGAACATATAAAATCTAGCAGATACCATTTGCTCAGTTGAGATGTAATGCTTCTCGTTTAATGTGCACTATTACCTTCTGTTTCATTAGCTCAATGCAAATTGGTCACTTTTGTAGACAAATCAAAATGGGAGGAGAGAAAAGCAAGGGACAGTCCAAGAGTTGGTAGGCCAGATGAGGGACTGAGGAAATTCAATGCAGATGAAGTATTACACAAAGAAAAATCAAATGATCATTGTGCACCATAAAATGGGTCAAAATAGTTGAGGGTTAACTTTAAATATCCTGTGGTATTATACTCATGCAATCAATTAAAAAATAGAATTCTGAATTACGTAGCCAAATCAGTAAACTACAAGTCAGAGAATGTGATGCTTTGGTCAGACTGCATCTCAATATAGATTCCAGTTTTCATCATTGAGGCAATGGCATTCAAACTTCAAACAGCACAGAGAAGGACCAAGAGCCTTATCCCTAGTATCTCAGAGTCCTGAGGAAAGACTGAGGAAATGACCCAGAAAGAGAAAAAAAAAACAGTAAAAACTGGGAAAGAATACCACCAGCCAGAGCTGGTCTTATATACCTTAAAATGGAACACCAGTAAAATGGGGAAATGTTTTTTTGCTTCCGGGTAGGGTTTCTCAGCCTTCATTAGTGGCAACCTCACTGCATATGGCAAAGAACTGGATCACGAAAGACCGCACTCTCTCTGACCAGTCCAAATAACAATACATCTCAATTATGTAATAATTCCCTCAAATACCTATCCAATTGTCTCAATTTTTCATGGTGTCTCATATCTTTGGGCAATTCATTCCACAAATTAGATTTACTACACTGAACAGGTGCAGTTAAAGTGACTTTGCACCTTCCTCTTCTAAACTAGAACCTATGGCCTGCTGGTTGTGGAAATCTCCAATATATCAATGTAGTTCTTAAGTGCCTTATATAGTGGAATAATATCCTACCTGAGCCTTTTTGTCTCCACAATAAACAATCCAAAGCACCTTAACCTGATATCATAGCTTACCCTTTTCCTGCACTGCTTCCAATGCACAATACTCTGGGTGTGGCCATAATATTACATGGAATAGAAAAAAGGTAAACCTGGAATATGGTTAAATCATGACAGCAGGCAAGATAGGTTCAAACTGGCAGAATGGAAAATTAGGATTGATATCAGGAAGTTGAGGGCACAACACATGAAATTGACTTTCATATAAGGCAGTGGAGGCATAAGCCTCAAGAGTGACTTAAGAAAACAGCTGCATACCGAGATGGGGATAGGGGAATAACTGCTTAATTGTTCTGGATAGTTGAGCCACAGTAGGCTGAATGACCTTCCTCATCTACAACAATCACAGCAATCTTCAACCAAGGATAAGGTAGTGTAGTGGATATATTCTTGGACTGGTATTGAATAGACTGAACTAATAAAGCAGAGAACACAAGATTAAATCATATATTGGAAGTGTGAGAATTTGAATTAATTTTTTTTTTTAAAGTCTGAAAATAAACTTATCTGGGCAAGCCTACAAGTAACTCCAGTCCCACCATGCACCCTAGTAAGCCACTCATTCATATCTAATTAGTACAGAAGACCAAGCACAACATTCACAGGACAACTAGGGATAGGAAATAAATACCACCAACACCCACAAATAGAATGTGAATAATAAAAATAAAATACTTATCACACTACAACTAAAGCAAATCTCAAATCTGGAAGGTTGTTGGATTACTCTTCAAAAAAGCTGCATAGACTTGATGGACGAAATGGCCTCCTTCCATGTTATACTGTTCTACCATTCTGTAGTTGACATTCCCTGAATTTGAAGGTCACTAGTATTCTGCCAGTAGAATAGGGGGCAGTGGAGGAGGAAATCGGTGGTGGGCATGGGTAAACCAAAAATATTGCATTATTTGGGGCATACAAATTTGGAAAAAAGAACCAAAATATAATTGAAGCGAAATATAGTGAGTGTTCTGAATCCAATGATTCTTTTCCCAAAAACAAATAGGAGTTTTCGTTTGTGAATAAGAACTGCAATTTCTCTTCACAGGGCAATAGAAAGCAAAATATCTTTAACAAAAATCAAACATTTTCAGTTTCCTAAGTTTCAGGCTGTTAAAAGGTTTTTCTTGAGGGAAAAAACTTCAATAATCCAGCTCTTAGGTTAGTTTAGTCCCTTAAAAGCCTTTGTCAGTAGATTAAAATGTAGTGTACTCTTTTAATTCTATTTAATTCATTTTTTGGAAAGATGAAATTTAGGAACTTCCATGACCATAAACAAACCAGGCCATAAAGCAGTCTTGAGAAAATAATGCAACAATCAACCAATGTTTGGAATGGCTGATCATAAATAAATTTTAAAAATCATTGTTAATTGTCACCTACTAAAAAATTCATCCACTTCCCTGTGCAAAATACCTATTCTATCACACAAATAATTTATGTCCTTGAATCCCCAAAGATTCAGCAACAAATAAATAATGTACCATCAAACATTTCAACACAAGGGTAAAAGCAAACCAAGAGCATACCACAAATAAAAAAAACTTCAGCCCTGTGTTGACAAGAAGTCAGTCATGGGACAAACAGAAAAGCTCCAACATAATTACAGGGACAGTTCATCCTCAACCACCTCCACCCAATGAGAACACAAAGCCATTTATACAACTATGGAGCTATAAAAACCAGCATAATGCACCGAATATGAAGAAATTCAAATCTTAGTTTCTTTTTCCATTTGTTCTCACATTATTGCCTATCCCTAGATTTTGTTTTTACAATTTAGTGCCTTAGTAGGGCACTTCAGGAGGGCGTTAAGAGTCATTCAGATGGTATTGGGCCGGAAGCATCTAGACTATGTCAGCCCAAGCAGGTTCCCTTCCGTGAAGGGCATTAATGAACCAGTTAGGTTTTTATAACAATCCAACAGCTTTTGCTTTCATGGTCATTCTGTTCTGGTACCAGACTTCAAATTATCAGACTTACTAAATTCTAAATTTATTGAATTAGACTTGAGAATTTGGGGAGGATGGGGGGGGGGGGTTAAACATTTGACCCCTTGATAACTAGTCCAGTATCATAACCACTATGCTACTGTACCTAAATGTAACTCAACAGTGGCATCTCTACTAAGAGAATGCTACTAAAAAACAGGAACTACAAGTTTGTTAATTGATATTGAAGTTGAAATTGAAAAGTAAAGTTCTGCAAAATTTAGGAAAGCATTGAATATCAAAACACAAAATTTAATAAAGGCTGTGTGGGAGTCCATTGCAAATCGCACCAGCTGAAGAGCTATCTAAACTTTTTGCCATTGTAGGCCACATTGGCGAGTATCACACACCTGCTGGGATCACAAATAGTAAATGCAGACAGGACTGAGCTGTCTGGACTTTATTGACTGGGTTGCTAGAGGTCGGATGTTGCTGACTTAAGAATTCCTGTGACTGAATAAGCTGCTGTAGCTTCACTTATGTGCTTTAAGAAGAATTTCAAGATTGTAGCACTTCCACCTGATTGCTGTTCTGCACTGTGTTATAAAATCCAGACGTTGGGATAACCCACTCTAAGATTGAACAGTACAACATCGTATTGTCACAAGCTTAAATACTGGCCTTTGATGTCATTTACACCCACATGTGCTGTTCAAGGAAAATTTTGCCAGTCCAGGTATTACTAAACAAAAAAAAAACTTTCCCTTATGGATACCAGACAAAATTGTCAGAACCAGATACCATGGTCACATGGTGAAAAATAGGGAGATGGTCTACACAAGTGCTGTAAAAGCTGAGCTAGTTAGATATATATCAAACTGAAATAGCTCAAAAAGAGATAAAGGGAAAGAAAAATAAATTAATTGCAAAGTAAGAGAAAAAAGTATAGGCCTAAATTAAGACAGATGTGCACTCAAATCATTTGAGTAAAGGATTTTATTTAACCTTTCAAGATTAAACTAATGTTAAAATACAAGATTTTTAATCTGCCTTGTTGTACCAGCAACCCTCAATTACAAACTTCACACTTGCGGTGAAACCAATTTGTTTAAACAACTCAACCAATTTACCTTTTACACTACTCCCACTGGAATAATTAATCAGGATTCTGACATGGATCCCAACTGAGAAATTTTTAGGGGTTTTAATAATCTCAGGGTCATGGGAAAGCTGTACTGCTCAAATGCCCCTTTTAAGATTATAAAAATATTCTCTTTTGTGATAGGTCATGAAAGCATGTTCTACTCTGTCCATTTCCCACCCCCATAAAATGAGGCAGTAAACCCCTTGATCCCCATCTAATGAATTGAGCTCCCAGATTGTGCTTTTCCAAATTTTATTCCATCAAATCTCGTAGCAAGACCAATGCAAGGGTTCCAAGAACTGGCACTAAACAGCAATGTAAACCATGGCAACTGCATGTCAATTTATTTCTATGCAAATTAACTAAACAAAACTGAGAATTTAAATGACTTCTTCTCACATTTTGTTACAGGAAAGAACACTCCAAAACCAACCATCAACGCACAAATTTAACTCCTAACACTTCTGATATAATTATCATTAAATCTCCTTCAGATGTGAAGTGCAAATATAAATAGCCAGTCTATGTGGGTTTATTTATCTTACGGCTGATTTGCTAGGAGTTATGTTGGGATACGGGTAGCTACTGGAGCATAGGGCTGGTTACCCCACACCGCCTCCCTCCCAGCACCCCCGGTAGAAAAGTCGGTTGCAAGACTTTAAAAAAGGCCATCCTGCAGCGATAATACCCTGGTACAATCTTAATGACAATTGTGGGACTTCCATCCCTCAGGGACAGCAAATCCCACACTCGAGATTGGCTGGCCAATCAGATTGGCCAGCAGCTGTATAGTCCTAGAACTCAGCACTGGCCGCTGCTGGGACTATAAGGGAGTCTCAAGGCGAAGATCCATGGCAACTGGGTTTGGACAAATCCTGGGTATTTTATCCAGGGAGGGGGGGGGGGGTTGCCCCCCCAATGGGCATAGGGCATCCCCCAGAGAAGTTATCCCCCCTGTTTCCATCTCCAGTGCAATAATAAGGCCTAAGGGCTGTCAGGCTGGCTGATGCCTCGCTGTATTAAGGGAGACAACCCAGGGGTGGGCAGGAAGGCAGTGGGCTCGCCATCATCCTATTTTGCATGCCCCCCTCACCTGAAATTACACCAGCCAGGGGTGAGTGGGGGACAAAAATTCTCCCACTGGACCAGACCAGGAGATGACAGCTGAAACCTTAGCTTTTTTAGGGTTTTTTTTCTGAAGAGAAGGAAGCTTTGCCAATTTCTGCAAGAAGATTTGTTGGGAATCCTCTTCACGCTTCCGAGAGAGAGCTAGTGCCTGTGGAGGAGACTTGAGCTGCGGAATACTAAATACAATGTGGAGGAGGGAGAGAGAGAGAGAACTTTGAAAACATTGTTGCATTGAAGAACAAAACTCATGCAATAAAGTATAAAACTGGTTATCTCTGGAAAAACTGAGCATTATTTCTAGACAGAAAACATATGATGAGAAAATGCAAACAGCGCCACATTCTATGTTGCAGTATTTAGTTTTGATTATTCCTATTCATGTTGCATGACGTTTTTCCTCCATACTGGTTTCAGTACCAAACTAAAGAAAAATAAGCAATATTATCTGCAACTGATTGAATGAAAACTGTTACCTATATAGTCATTCAAAATGTTAACTCCATCATTTGTTTTATTTAGTAAAGGTGGTACATATAAGCAGAAGGAAAATGAACAGAGCCACACATTTTTAATTTACAGGGAACCTATCGTGGGCTACCTTGTTCAGGAGGGAGTGGATAGGAAAAGAGAGAAAAAGCAATAAATGAGATTGTGTTGCCCTAAAGTTCCCACTCACTGAGCTAAAATTAATTCGGTGTATTCACCATTTTCAAAATGGAAGTTTTTGTTCTCTCATATACTTACTCACGCTAGTCACCATAATTGACAAATATTTCCTTAAACACTTTTTGACTTCTATGCTGCCTGAATAAGCTGTTTGTTTACATTATGAAGCAGAGACAAAATATTACGTGCATCACAATCACGATTTCCCCTTTTAAACATGCAAGTTTTGCCAGGCTCTGACTTTGCACGATTAGGAAGCATTGATGGTAAAAACGATAGTATCAATCTGATAAAGCCATTCAAAACATGTTCCATATCATGTTTCATTCCCCCTCTTTGAAGGCCCTCATCAAGCAAGTAGTACTCTATTATGGAAGAGATATAATTTAGATTTTATATTATATCTCTTGTTCCTTCTCCAACTTTCTGAAAGGATAAGCCAATTGAGGTTGAAAAGAAGTCTTTGCAAAATTATTGCAGGAGAGTTTAGAATATCTTGAATGAAGTTGATGCAAGCAATGTTGTTCTCTTGGAGATATTGGTGTACAGTCCTCTTGCTGCTTTTGATTAAAATGATTCACAAAAAGATGTCAACAGGATGTGGAGGTATATGTTAGAGTGAGTGGTATGATAAATCTTCAAATACAATCTAAGATCACTTTGAGAATGTATGAAATAATAATTTGTTTTTTGCCTTATACCTTATTGATTTCAGGTTGTCAGCTTCAACAACACAACCATCTGTTCTAATAAGAGAATGGATGAGATATTCGGAGTTTTATACTTGTAAGAAGGATTACTTTTGTCTTTAAGAAAGATGAAAAAAAGGATAACTCAATACATCAATTCATCATGGGGTGTAGCATTAAATCACAGATTAGAAAGGTGCCGGGAATTCAGTTCAGAAGAAAATCCTAGTTGTCACAGTCAGTGTCCAACTGGCCTCAGTTTTCCAGCCTAGGGAAAATTAGCCAGAATTTCCACTCCTGATCATTATCTAGTGGCATTTGTTTGAAAGTGCAATTATAAACTTCTAGTGAAGAAGAGCACACAAGTCTATGAGGCTCCATGCCCCAGTGACTGAATACATTGCCAACACTCACTGGGTGCTCGGAACTCTGGAACTAATTCCTAGCACGAGCTGCTGCCTATAGTGGGGGAGAAACTGTTAAAACAATTCCAGCTTTAAAATATACGCCTAAAGTCGGTGAAAGTTTGTTCTGCATTCTATAAATATAATAAATTTCAACCAAAATTGTACAAATGAGAATTAAACAAGTCACTTTTTTACATTTTTGGCACTGAAGAGCTAATTAATAACTAAGGAGTGTTTGTGATAAAAAGAGAAACTAATCTATTGTTAATACATAGTTTAACTAAAGGGGATTATCAAAAGGTTAAGTGTTGCATAAGATTTTTTTTGGTTATTGTTCCTAACCCTTTCTTGCCCCGACACAGACAGTTACAATGAAGGAACTCAGGGTTTCTTTCTCACTGCTCACTTAAATTGTCACAAAGTTGCTGTTTTATTCAAACCCAAAACAAGCAACTATTATGCTGGCAAAAATAAATTTTATTCAGCTTTCACATGCATTCGTGTGATACAATGACATTATAAGAATGTACATTACAATCAGTGTCCAGCATTAATCCCACACGCTTTTACTCAAAGGTCAAGTTACAGTTAAAACAAGTTTCGAAGCTATAAGTGCAGAGTCATATTAAACCCATTCAACGCAGTTTGCCTTCAAAATCTGTTCTAACTAGCTAATGGGTTTTTTCTCTGTATTTATTCACTACTTCTATTAGCTTTTCACTGAAAAAGGGTTCAGGCAGTATTAAGTGGCTCACATTAAATGCGGTTTTATTGACAATGCAATGAGTAGTCTAATTTTTCCCCAAATGTAATTAGATAATTTTCTTCTAGCATTTACCCATAAAATTACAGACAAGGATGTGTAGAATTGTCTAACACAATTACTGATTGGAAGGGTCATGCAGACCAAAACGTTTTTGGGCTGTACTATGCTGCTAAGGAACATTTGATGGTGTGAATTATAAAAACAGCCCATCATTGTTGAATCTGCTTCAACCACTTTTCCATTTATAGGTCTCAACATTCCTCACTGTTTAACCAGTGACCATCAGCATTAGCCTGTTGAATTACAAGAAGCATCAGAGTCAAGGTCAATCTCATCTTCAACTAAAATTCATGAACATACCAACCCTGGACAATTTTATCCTTACTAATTATAACTACGTTTTTACTGTCCCAGGGATACTAATTCAGTATAGCCCAGAGTCTGGATCTAAAGTCCTTCTCATCTATACAGCAGCTACTCACTGGATCAACTCATTATGCTATCAGGGGATCTTGAAGTGGTGCTGTTCTAGTCTTCTTTATCTGTACTCTTTGTGCACGAGAGTGTGAGTGAGGAGAATTGAGATGTAGTGATATCACAGTCTGGCTCAAATTAGATTTTTTTCCCCATTATATCAAGGAAACCATTTGTTTAGTATATTTACACAAATTGGCATTTGGGAACCATGTGCACAATAACATTTTTCAGTTATGAAGGAATGTCTATCCCCGAAATATCAAGGCGATTGTTCTCTCCACAGATGCAGACAGACAGGCTGTGCAACTCCAGCACTTTTTGTTTCAGATTTCTAGCATCTGCTGTTTTTTGATTTTTTTTGTACAATAGAATATTTTATTGTCAATAGAACGAGGTGCATATTTGTATCACTATAATAAAAAGAATACTTTAATGTGACCATGTTACTTATGCCTGCACACTGACAAGGAAGTGGTCTCATAAGGACAGGAAATTTGTCTTCGCATAGCTATCATACATATAGAATCTAAAATATATGCTCACCTTGTAGCCTTTTCAAATTGTTTTTCTTTTAAGAAAAATATATATGTGTACTAATAAACAATATCACTTAATGAATACACAATTTTTTTTATAACAAAGAGAATAATTGGAGACGGTCGACCGAATTGTCTCCAGGTCACTGTTACGGTCACTGGAATTGCTGGGAGAATTGTAGGGGTCACTTTTCAGATGCAACATTGAAACAAGAACTTGTATATGTATTCAGATAGATCCCATTGCTTTTTTGAACAAGATCAGGAGAACCTGTTTGAGATTCAGCCCTCAATCAACAAATTATTCACTCATTTCAATTTGGTCTGCGGGACCTTGCTTTGTGTAAATTGGCAGTTGCATTTGCTTACAGAGCAATAGTTCAACTACAAAACTAACTAAATAGATGTTTAGCCCTTCCAATGTATCAAAGATGTGAAAATAGTGTGCAAAAGCAAGTTTTTTCACTCTTAACTATCCATACTGGATTATCCACAACATGGGGGTCAGTTTTGCATAAGCAATTGAGCATTTTTAAATTGATTTTTCCCTTTTTGAGTTCTTGGTCCAGCAGGATAAGTAGTTATTATCCTGTGCCTATTGAAGGACTTCAAGTTAAAAGTACAGTGGTTTTTGAAATCCACTAGGAGTCAGACTGCCAACAATTTTTAAAAGAATCTTATTTTTAAAATGGAAGTGTGCGTTGTTTGCATGCATTGAGAGCCAGTTTGGTTTATTTTAATTACCTAATCAGAACTTTAAAAATTGAGTGTAAGTATAGGCAGCTTCATAATTATCCACCAGTTTCTATTATCTGCCAGAGGGCTCTCCGTATGATACATAATTGAGGTTCCATTCTAAGCCACAATGATCAAGTTAGCACACCATTTGAGTGACTTGGCAGTTTCATCCTGCGTGTCTGAAAGTATTGCACAATAGTTACCAACAATATCATGAGCTCTGAGCTAAAGACATACATTAAATCTTTAAACGTTTTACTTCAGTTTAACTAATTGCAAAGCAAGTTGATTGCCAAGTCAAGGGCTTCAGAGCCAAAATGCAGAGAACTTAAATTTCTTTAATCCATGGCAGCAGATCAGTCAATCTGAACAAAGTTTTCAAAATAATGAAAGGCTTTGGAAATGTAAATAGTAAAAGATTGTTCCCACTCAACAAGGCTCAGAGTCAGAATTATTGTTAGAACAATATTTTTCATTATCTATTAGAAAATTCAATACTTTACAACAAGTGCCTATTGAGGGAGATTCTATATCATTAAAAAGGGAATGAGATAATTAGGTGAAACTGAAGAATATGAGGAGATAGAGGTCAGGCAGGGAAATAGGATTTAAAATGACCATCCTAGTTCAAGGACTAACACACACATAATGCACCGAATGGCCTTTTGCTATGCTATAATTCCTGTCATCAATGATAATAATCATTTAACTATAGATTCTCAAGAGTACAGCAAACAAGACACATATTGCAGAAAATCAGGAAATTCAGGGAGGTGTGAAGTGCTGTGAATATGCTCCATGTCACACGATTGTTAAAAGACTAGTTCAGTAAATGTTACATCTACTGACAAAAGAAGAGGGATATGGCAAGAGAAAAGCTCTCTGCTTAGCTGCATAACATACATTACCTGAGGGACTCTACAAGGTCATCAGATTTCTGAACTAATCTATAGTTGTTGATTTAGCAAAATGCTTCTGATACTTTGTTCCAATTTTTTTTAAACTATAATGATAACACTGATGGTTTTAAGTAGCTGGACAACAGAAAAAGGAGTCATCCTTAAAGAAAAGTTTGAAAAAATCACTTCCATATAGTTTTTTTTGTTAATTATGCATTTGTGGGATGTGGGCATCACTAGCAAGGCCAACATGAATTGTGCATGATAAGATGGTGGTTGTTGGGAGGGTTTTAGTTACAGAACAGTGCCTCAAAGAAGTCTTCAGTCTTCAATAGGTTAATAGCAAGTCTTTAATAATTACTTGTAACTATATACATATACTTCAATACTACTTCAAGTTTGATCAGCCTTGGTGTCAGATTTGCCTCAGGATTAATAATTTCAGCAGAAGTTTCTGGATTCAAAGCTCTAGAGACAAAATGTTAAACAGAGACTCAGTCTGCCCTCTCTGAATAGTGCCATGGGAACTTAAGTTCACTAAAGTAAAAAACAGCAGAGTCTTCACTGTGTCCTAGCCAACATATATCCCTCAACCAACATCATTAAACAGATTATCCGGTCATTATTTATCTCGTTGTTGTTTATGGGACCTTGCTCAAACATAAGTTAATTCTTTCTTTATCAGCTCTGGAACATTTCTGTTGGTTCAGTTATCCAAAAAAAAACCTTTGAAATGACCATGACCAAGGTTTACCAGATTATCAGATATAAAACAGCACTCTGAAAAATTTCTTAACACTAAACCAGCCTCTATTCAACTTTTAGATCAGTTTAGCTCAACTCATCCTAATATTAATAAACCCAACACCGAATACTGGGAGCAAAACAGTCCAAAAAAAAAACACACACTTGCTGATGTGGTTTTCAAGTCCAGTGCATTTTAACAGCCAGTGGCCACCTCCAGCATTTTCAAAGTTCTTCAATGCTGGATTAAGGAACTGGTGAAAAGGGCAACAAGGGCTGTTAATACAGAACAGCTTCATGTAGCTCTTCAGGGAAGGGGAATCAGAAAAGCTATTTTATCAACTGATCCCTGGCCCCACTCACTGCTCATTTTCCTACTTCTCAGGTCCATCAAATTCTTCCTCTTCAGATCATGAGGTCAAAATTGACAATCCTGAAACCATTGACAATGACAGTATGCTCAGACCTAATCCCCCTTTTCAAAACAAAAATCATTCACGGGGCAGGGGTGAGACTGGATTCGGGCTGGGGTTCACGTATGTGAGATTCGCAGAAGCAGCTGCCCATTTAAATCACCAGCAGCCTTCAGTGAAGTGGGATTTTGGAAGGCCAGGAGTGTGAAACCAGAATGCGCAGATTAGAGCAAGTAAGAGGTCTGAACTTGGTAGAGTCATTTGGATAGCCAGGGTACCCCTTTGGAGGGGTATGGTACCCCTTTGGGAGTGGCAAGGCACCTGTTGGGATTGTTAAAATCAAACATGATTATGCACATTTTATACACAAATTCACTGGAACTGTAAAGCTGTCAAAGAACTGTCAAGGAACACTCCAGCTGTAAAGGAAGTGTGAAAGTTGTCAAAGCTGTCAAGGAAGTGTCCAAGAATACTTGGTGAGTTGGCATGGAGGAGGCAAGGGCAAAGTGTAGTTGGTGTGGGGCATTGGGAACATGAAGGGCCATGGTGAGTGTGGGTCCTGGGTTGGCATAGATGGGACATAGAGTGTGGGAGAGGTGAGGGGTAAAGGCTGTTTTTTGTTTTAATCTTTTATTTCATTTATTTAAACACAGTGCCAGTGCACAGAGGCAGACCTTCTTCCCAGTGCACCTCCGCAACCGGCAGCCTCTGCTCTCCTTCCAGGGTCACCCGCCTAGACTCTTATTTCAGCACCCCGCCACCAACCCCCGACCTAAAATCTGGCCTGCGGGCAGACATTTTTTAAAGGTAGGGGTCACCAAGCCGGGAAATCTCCCAACTTTGCGCAACAGACTCCGGGATGAAAATCTGGGCCTTTGTCTCGGTCAGGTAAGGAAAGTGAAAATTAGCCCCATGTTACTTTCAAAAACCTGAACCAAAACGAATTAAATCAACTAAACCAGGGTGTGGTTGCCTCCCCTTTACCACATAGTTCATCCCAGTCCTTGTGAGAATGACTGGGATAAGACAGCACTTACATCTTCTAAGTCTCTGCTACGAGTTCGAGCTGATGAATGAGCTACAGTCTGGATCACAAATGATTATTGTATTCACACAGACTGTACTCATAATACGTCCCCATGATTAAAATGGCCTGGTGATGTTAGCATTTAATGAGTAACTATGCTGTTTGTCGTCTTCTACGCTCTGCAGACTGCAGTTCAAATTATTGTGTGATATTAGTGCCTGCAGGATGATCAGGTAATGACAGTCTTACTGCATATCCAGTCATGTGCCATAGGATGTTAAAGACTGTACACAGAAACAACACCCCTTTTCTCAGGTACTATGCCAGCAGTGATATGATGCGGGCTTATGCCTGCAATTTTCAGCTACAGTACTATTATTTAGAAGGGGCCGAGTTAAAATGGATTTTGCTCGTGAGGAAATTTTGAGGAGGAGAAGCTGCTTCAGCTGCTCTCACATGGAGGTCAGCTCAAGAGTACAACTGTGGATGGTTCAGGATATTCATCTCCTCTGCCTGTGTATAAATCCCATCCTGTGTGTTGAAAAATCTCTCAATGCCAACTGTCAAGAGGATTAAAGTTTGGGTTGGTCTTAACCCAAGTTCTAGTGTGCACAAGTTCACAATACAAACTGTCTCGAGCCCTTGAATAAATGCTGAGCAGTTATGTCAACTTGCTCAGTTGATATAGCTCACTTCTTACAGATTGTGGGCTTGACAATGATCCAGGTTCCACTCATGTGCACTACTGAAGGGTTGCTATCCTGTCAGTACAATCCTTTGAACCATTCATTAAGTTAATGTCCTGCTTGCATCTCATCAAGAGAACCTATAGAACAATTCAAAGTGAAGCTGGAAGCTCTGGTGGTATTTTGCTTAACACTCCTTCCTCCAACAATATCCTGAATAAGCAACCTAACTTTCATTCATTGCAGGACCGTTTATGTTGTTGCTGGCATAAATGGCTGTCACATTGGTCTACACAATATTTACAATTGAAAACTAATTCAAAACTGAGCAAGTGGAGAGAATACAGAGGAGATTCACAAGAATGGTTCCAGGGATAAAGAACTGTAGCTATGAGGATAGATTGGAGAGGCTGGGACTGTTTTCATTGGAGAAAAGGAGGCCGAGAGGAGACTTTATAGAGGCATGCCTGAGGGGTGTGGACAGCGTAAATAGTGAAAATCTGATACCGCTCAAGGGAGCATCAAGAACTAGAGGGCACGGATTCAAAATAATTGGCAAAAGGAGTAAAAAAAGTGATGTGAGGAAAAGTTTTTTGATGCAGAGGGCAGTTGGAGAGTGGAACGAACTTCCTGGGAGAGTGGTGGAGACAGATTCGATCGAGCTATTCAAAAAAGAGAATTGGATTGCTATCTGAAAAGAAATAATGTACAAGGTTACGGGGATAAGGCAGGGGAGAGAGACTAGATAAAATGCTCTTTGAGAGAGCCAGTGTAGACACAATGGGCCAAACGGCCTCCTCCTGCACTGTAAAGATTCTGTGAAGTGATGTGTTGAGTTGATTGTAATACCAACATAGGCTATAATCTACACTAAAAATAAATAAGTTCACCCCACTTCAGTTAAAAAAGGTCTTCCTTCATTTGTTGGGGAAAAAATAGAATCAGCATCAGTCTGCAAGTGGCCCTACTCAATCTGGGACCGAATAATGTTAATAGCGAATGTCCAAAATGGGCATGGCTTCCCTCACATTGACTGATGGGTGAAATATTGAACCCTCTTTCACAAGAATGCTTTCCATTGTAGCAGTGTTCCTCATATTGCGCAGACATGCACTTCAAAGGTCAGATCGAATCTGTAATTAGACCTCCAACACTATCTCACAATTGTTTCAGTTTGTCTGTTCCAAATTAGTGCTGGTGCAAGAGTTCACATCTCAAGGAATTCAAACAGCAATAAAATCCAGCTGTGGAGCAGACTGTAACACTAACTGTATAGTTCATCTCACCTTGCTGCAAAGCAATTATGGTGCTGCAGCAACAAAAGAGCAAGCATCACTGCAGACAAAGCCATTCAATGTTCTGCATCTCCGCAACTAGTGCAAAGCTAACTTTTAGAATTAAAGTTCGAGAAGGGCCCAGGTCACCCCTGTTATCTTCACATCATAGGCTAGTGAACATATGAGGAAGATGGACATTGTCACTTTTAAAAAGGAGCATAGATTATGGACAATTTACCTTGACAAAATAGATTCCAGGGGGTCAGGTGACATCTTTTGTCATTTCTGTACAGACAGGGTCTAAATCATGTTTCGACATGTCTCTGTAAAGTTGTTAAAATGTAAAAGATCTTTTGGGGGAACCTTCCATTAAAGAAGTGTCAGGATGTGACAGAGCCTCCTCAAGGCTTCAGGAGCTAGGCAGTGCTGCGGACAGGCTTCGAGGCCCTCACCGCCTACCTGGCTTCAGCTGCAAGCTCCCCCTTCACAATGGTGGCCCAACTGTCAGAGTCCCGCCCAAAGGGCAAAGGCCTACTGTAAAACTTCAAAGGGTTAAACTATAAGGATGTGTTGCGTACGTTTGGCTTGCATTCCCCAGTGTAGAAAGTTCATGAGTGATGTAATCAAGGTGTTTAAGATGACAAAGAGCAAGACCACTTATGGAATTAACAGTTACTACTGTCTGGATGTTTGCAGAAACTCAGATATAATGGTCACCCCAGACTTGGTGTCTGCAAATTTGAAATCCCACAAAGAGGGGTGTGAAAGGTGTGAAGCTCTGAAGAGTCATAAGGACTCGAAATATTAACTCTTTTTTTTCCTCTCCACAGATACTGTTAGACCTGAGTTTTTCCAGCATTTTCAGTTTTTTGTTTCAGATTTCCAGCATCTGCAGTATTTTGCTTTTATCAAGGTGTGAATGGCTGTGATTTATCTCCCACTTTGTGGCAAATTGCTCAGCTATCAACCTGTTGTGTGGACAATGGAAACATTGATACTTATGTTACATGGACGAAACTGGCTTGAGATTTAAGATATATTATTCTAAGTACAGCCCAGAAAAGCCGATCTGGGATAAGGACACCAGAAAGGGAGATCATGTCCCAAGAAGAAAAAAAACTTTGCCTCAAAGAAATCAGGTTGAGAGGTGGAGCTATTCTTGTACTTTTGGATTTTAAATTTAACCACAAGGGCTTGAGACAGCTTTCGGCTGGACGAAGCCAGAAACCTCCAATTGCTTGGATAAAACCATTGTCAATTCATCACCAGAAACCTCAGACCTTCATTTTTCGTTCAATGAACCAAAAGGGAATTTTCAGGCCTACAACACTTCTAACAGCCATCTTGAGGAAACAATGTAATAGTGATTTTTGAACTCTTCTTACAGATATCAATGCGCGATACCTTGTTTTTTTGTAATCATCTTTTCTCGTACGTACGTGCGTCTCGTGCGAATGAGGATTGGGTGTTTGTTGCGATCACATTCCGGGTATTGTGCAAAACAAACATGATTTAAACACACCAGAAAGCGTGTTTCGTGTCTGTTCTTAAAAGTCACAGCACCCAAGGGATTAAAGCACTCCTTCTCTAAAATCATCAGTCAAGAGGTGGGAAAAGGGGGAATTTATCCTACATCTGTCCCCCGACCGTAACACTCCCCAGAGCATCTTTTCGTGTTGGAAAAGAGCTGACAGAAAAGAGTTGGCAAGACAGTCAACTCTGTTCTGAAATTTAAAAATGTATGAACTAATGATGTATCCCTCCATGGCCCAGGGAATCTGAACCAGCTACAACTACAGGTAAACAGCCTGCACATTCCAATAACTGAGACCACCTGAGAGAACCACAGTGATTGAAGGGCTAACTCCCTAACCACATGGAATTTAAAATCGGTCGGTGCAACTCCAAATGTGGACAAGCAAGTCTGGCAACAATGGGTAAGCAATTAAGGGTCTTTAAAGGCCTATTGTCAGAGGCCAACTGGCATTTTCCAGACAACCTCCAGGCGCACACACCCCCCCACCTCTCCCCCCGCCACCCCCCCTCCCCCCGCAGAACCAAGGCTTTGGGAGCTAGGCAGTGCTGCAAACAGGCTTAGAGGCCCTCCCCGGCTGCCTGGACTCAGCAAGTCACCCTGTAAAAGGGCCCCACCCTCACAATGGTGGCCTGGCTGCTGAGGAAAAAAGAAAAACACTGCCGGGTGACTGTTCCCCACATAGTGCAGGTTTGCGACCCCCATTTGACCCAGACGTCACAACCCTGACCCATGGGCAAAATCCCACCCCTGGACTTCAAAGGTTAAATTATAAGGATATAAGCTTGGCTTGCATACCCCAATATAGGAGGTTCTGGAGTGATCTAATCAAAGGTATTTAAAATGGTAAAGTGATTTTATAGGAAGGGTACAGAGAAACTATTACTTCTAAGGGAATCCAAAACAAGGGGGAATAATCTTAAAATTAAAAATGAAGCCATTGGAAGTGAATGAGGAAGCAATTTCACAAATGCTAGTGGAAATCTGGAACTTCTTCCCTTAAAAGACTACGGATACTACGTCAGTTAAAATTTTCAAGGCTGAAATGGATACATTTTTGTTAGGAAAGGGCATCAAGGAATAAAAGAAGAAAAGCCAGTTAAATGGAATTGAGGTACAGAAAATCTAACTGAATGGCAGATCAGGCTTGTGGGATTGAAGCCCTACGCCTGTCCTTATGTGAGAATAGTCCCACTCAGATAAACAACAGAGGAGAGGAGTTACAGAGGAGTGATGTGATTGACCATGCAGAGAAGTCGAGAAGGGGAGATAGTGCGCCACAATCATTGGTGAAGAGGATTAGTTACTGCTTTTTGGACAACAGCATTCTTGCAAATTAGCCAGCATTGCCAAAGAGAAGTACATTTTCCCATTGCTAGTTTATAATTTCAGCTCTAACAGTCTTGTCTGGTAGAAATGCGTGGGCCAAGGACTAAATAAATGCAAGTCAATTAGGAGTCGGACACAAGGTTAAATTATGTTTCTTCCTGGCTGATAAGTGATTTACTCAGACATATCCCACCCGCTAGTTGCCACGCACATATCTGGGTCATTTCTGCAAACGGATCCCTCTCTAATACGCAGCTGTTTATTTCAGAAGTTTGTCATGAAACAAATATATCAGTAATATGTTTGGGTCTCAAGGTCCCACAGTGCTAAAGCTTGCAGACAGGTAGAAGTGATCACCATGTAAAAGGGAGATCAAGCAGGAGGCAGGACTGTTCTGGAACAAATGCAGATTTAAACCTCAAGTCTGCAAAAGGCAAAAAAAAAGTTTATTTTAATTCTGCAACCTTCCACAACTTTCCAACATCACGCGAGTTAGTAATTTAAACAGAAATTGTAGATAAAATACATTGGGAAATGTTCTTAAACAAATCTCACTTTGTAATCACATGGCTTTAGAAAACAAAGGAAACCTTGTGTGGCTTCAACACCACCCATTAATCTGAAGCCATCTTTCAACATGCTGAAGGGGCTCTGCATTTCCACCAACATACAGCATTAGTCTGTATTTAGCGAAACTTTCTGTGCCAAGACATTCACAGGAAGTCTTTTTAAACCAAAGCATAAAAGAATTTTTCTACAGTGATGTAGTAAAAATAAAATATTTAAAACAAACTACAAAAAATCCAATGTTGCAAAAGGTACACAAATGTGTACATCAATTATGGAAATCGGGCACAGAAGCCATATGAAATGGGAAAGAATTCTTCTATAATTTCATTAGGTATGCAGCACGTAACTACCGAAATTCTTACCCCTTCTGTATTGGTTTACTTTTGCAAAAAGCCAGAGTTAATCAGGATTTCCTTTATTTTTGCATTTTACAAGTTAAATTTACTGGACACACGTACCATTAATAAGAGCACTTCATGTTACTTCTGAAATACTAAGTAGTAGAAATGGAAATGTTACGTTGGTATCAAATTCATGGTCCATCAGAAAATGTTAATTATTAAAAAAAGGTACAAAAAGTATTTTGACTTAAAAGGATTTAAAACATTTAAATGGCTTGGAAATTCTCATTATTAAATTGAAGGATATTTGTCCTTATGCACCAGCCTTTTGGACATTGCAGCAGCTCCTTGCGTTGGGAAGAGATTGTGCAACCGTCTTTGCAGCTTTATGTTCATCCATAGTCTGGAGAACCCAAACAAGGAATTCTATTGAAGTTAACATATAGGTTAGCAAGGAAATATTATGCTGCTTCTAGCGCATTGGATTCCAGTATTCCAAACAATTTTTCTCAGTGTCACGCTATCAAGAAGATCAGATACTTGTCCCAAATTATAAAGATATCACTGGAAGCTTGCCAGCTCAAGTAGTGAAGTGCTGCTAACCAGAAGGTCATGAACTTGATTCTCAGGGCTATTTGGTACTGGATGCCACAGTTGGGAGAGTTAGTCAATTCTTGGCTGGAACTAGCTTTGAGGTGGGGGAGGGGGAAATGGGGCTTAGTCACTGACATTGTAAAGTTGTTGAGTTATGCAATGGCATTTGTTGGTCAACCATGAAACCACAGTGACAAAACAAGTCCGCAACAAAAACAAATTGCATCTGTTAATCTGAAGGAAATCACTGAGGCAAAAAGTATTTTTTCTAATCGTCTTTGAGTGACCTCCAGTTATGATGCCGGGCATAAACAATGTTGCAGTGGGATGGAGGCAGGTGAGCTGCAGAAAAGAAAATGCTCGCAAACATTCTGCCACAGATGATAGTACTGTGGTGCTTTGTTTTTAAGTGTAAAATTCAAGTGTTATTGAAAGAAATAAACAATGATTAAATTCCAAGAGGCAAGTTTCAGCTTTGATCTTTAGAATCAACTCAAATGTACAAATTTCAATCATCAAACTATTAATGTAAATCATTCAGGTGCACACCAAATGTATTTTCCCATAGCAAAGTTTGCCAAATTCAGGAGCAGACAAAAAAAAATGTGGTGTTGGCCATTGCGATCTTTGCAAACAGTAAAATACTAGATGGTCACCACTGAAATATTGCACTGAACACTCCAAGGAAGATCCACAAATTCAATTCCTTTCTGACAGAAATTTGATGCAAAGGTAGGAACAGATAACGCCACATTTTAGATGCCATTTCAGCCATTCCTTACGGGCAACTGTTCCAGAGTCTTATAAAGGCCATAAAAGTCCATTGCAACCATCCAAATCTATATCTACTTGTTTATTACTAAGAGACTAGTACTTTAAATCAGTCTCTGCCTCTATTTGCATCTCTCAACACCAAGAGAAGACATCCAACCATTTAGCTGTGGTAGCTGTAGTGGTAGATATCACCAGCCAGGCTGTTCAAACAGCTGATACATCCTCATTGAAGGGCTCATGGTTGTGATGTCATTTATTATCAGGGGATTATCTGCAACTCAAAACGAACTGTGGCAAACGTTAACTCGATGACCATTTCAGCTAAGTTTTTAAGTATTATTCTACCAGTGCCATTGATAGTTTAGGCTGTATCTACACAGCAACGCTTGTCTGAGACTGCCAGGCTATGAATTGAATTCTGAGCCAGAAAAAGAGCACAGCATGCAAATATTTATATACATTCATGCAGCTCCTGGTTTCGGAGTGCTTGAACTCAAACCACGAGGGAAGAAAATTCCTGCATGCCCAGGAGGTCCATGGGTTGGACGCTGCATTGAAGGCTTACTCCAAATCTTAGATGGGGACATATCTTCATGGGTGCATGGAAACTTTTGCAACACTGCAAAGCAGAAAAGTACAACCATTTAAAAAGTTATGCCACTGTGATTTTCCTTCTGCCCCAGTGAAATGTTTACATTTTATTTCAAAATCACTTACAATAAATCTGCACAGATTCTACTTAACCACTGACAACCATGAAAATATTGACAATCTCATTTCAAATTACGTCAAAGGTAACCCCAATGGGAATTATCCATATTTTAACTTCATATTTCAAAAGCCACACAACAAAGTCTTTGCTACTCTGTTACGAGGATGTGTTTTTTTTTTAAAAAGAAAAAGGTACAATTTCTAATGCTTTTTTTCTGGCCAGATTTTAATAAACTGTAATCCTGTGAAGGCAATGGAAAGGACAGCCAGCCAGCCAGATATACAACTTGCATTTCACCCCAAGTGGGATGAAAAGGAACAGACTCAAAGTACATCCCACCCACCCCCGGGGAGTGTGAAAGACCCCATCTCCTGTTGATTTTTTTTACAACATTGCTCTTGAAATATTTATGAGGTGAGACATTAAAAATATTTTACAACTCAATGTCTACAGCACACATGGTAATCAACTTCCTCTGGAACATACAGCCAGCCAGGCTTTTTGAAGAACTGTTTACCAAGTCAGAGCAGAAATCGTAAGGGTATACTGAAAGGCTGCAAGAACCAGTCCCCTCTCTCTTTCGGAAGTAAGGTGCACGGATATTGCAGAGTAGCCAGCCTGAGAAGAAGAATCTACTGCCAACCAAGATCTTCTGGGGATAAAAAGTGGAAATCTGCTCCATACAACTACACCCAGGAGGACAATTGAACAAGGTGGCCACAGATTGGAATTACCAGAAAAGGCAGTTAACCATATATTGCTTTAATTGTTTTTCTTCTACACAAACTGTAAAATGTTTTCTACCATCTGTACTAGTGTACGTGTGGGGCCTAGGAATGTGCGATTTACCTCTAAAATTTGGGAAGGAGGATTAATGAACTTACCTCATTCTTTGACTTAAGCTCCAAAAATCTGTCTAATTAATTCTTTATAATCTGAAAGTATACACAGTGGGACTCCTGCAGTATTGGCAAGGCACATCTTCACTAAATTCGCAACTAAACCCTGTTACAGCCAAATATGGAGTGGTAAATTATGGGAGTCAATTTGTACTCCTCACGTGGTCGTAACAGAAATTTGGAGGCTAACATCCAGGATTAGATCCCACAGACAACAAGAGAAATGGAGTTGGGAAAGTAAAACAAAACAAAAACAGAATTACCTGGAAAAACTCAGCAAGTCTGGCAGCATCGGCGGAGAAGAAATCAGTCGGGAAAGTAAATTGTTCTCTGGAAGCAAATTTTCTTTTAAAAAAAATCGCCACAGGTTTTCTTGGGTTTACAATACTAAGTGCAAAAATGTCTACATTCAAAGCCAGTACCTTTCTAGGTCAGGTGGAAGTTACTTTTGATTTTAAAGTTCTGTTCCTCGAACAGCTGAAAAGCGTAGTGAAGGAGTTGAAGTTATAATACAGCCCGAAAGCTAAACTTTAAAACTAGCAGCTAGAGAACTAGATTGCGAACCTGGAGAAGCTGCAACAGACAGCCCAGCTTTAGCAAAATTACAGATAGAACAGAGATGGCTAGAGCTAGAATTCCAAGTGATGGAAAGAAAGAGAAGAAAGTATTAAAGAAAGAGACAGAGAAAAGAAAGGGATAGGCAACAAGTTTTCTGAAGAGAACAGCAAGAAAGGAGATAAGAATATGTGAACTGCAAAGGGACAGATCCCGTGACCACTGAAGGGACCCCTAGCTCAGGTTTGAGTAGTGAGTTATTCAACTTTGCTCATTTAATCCCCAAGTTAGATGAGGAAGAGGTGGAAGCCTTCTTCATCTCATTTGAGGGCAGCAGCACAGCAAGTGAGGCAGCCAGTGGAAAGCTGGATCCTGTTCCTGCAAAGTAAGCCATCAGACAAGGCTTATGAAGTTTACCCTCTGTTGGCTGATGAGAGTTCAGCAAACTATGAGGTGGCAAAGGCAGCTATTTTAAGTGCATACGAACTGGTGCCAGAGACATATCGGAAATCCATACCCTACAAAACTGACAGGACCAGATACAAATCAAATTTGAACAGCTTAAGCAGCTCATGTTTAAACGGTGGATATGAGCATTTAAGATCAAAGCCACTTATGAAAACCTTTGAGAAATGATGCTCCTCAGAGTTCAAAAATTCACCTCCTCTCCCTATGAAAATGCACATAGAAGAGCATAAAGTGGTAAAGGCCAGACAGGCAGCAACTCTGGCTGGTGATTATCAGCTAGTCCATAAATCCTAATCCCTGAGGAAACCCTCCTCTAAATCACCCCCACAGAGTGGTAGGAAGCTGAGTACCTATGGGAGAGAAGGGATGTTTGGAAACAAGGGCCCCTTCTCAGACCAGAAAGGACAGTGCTGCGACTCGGAAGTCTGTGCATTTCAATTGTTGTAAAGCTGGGCACCTTCATGCAGGTTGTTGGAAGTGATGGGGAAAGCCATTGGAGTTATTGGGGCACATTGGCTCTGTGCAGAAAGAGAGTGTCAGGCAAAGAACATAGCAGACCAGGCTGCGGCTCTGACCGCAGCAGTAAGTCTCTTTAAGCGTACCCAGTTTAGCAAAGTCCCTGAGAGTTTGTGTCAGAAGGAAAGATGTCCCCATTTCCCCCCCAGAGTGAGGCAAGTAAGCCTGTAATCATACTGAGGGATACTGGAGCCAGCTAATCTCTACTGCTGGGAAAAGGCATGACCTTTTCCCCTGGAGAGTGCAGTAGAGGCGAAAGTGCATCAAGGGGGAATACATGCCCATATTTTGATACAGGGTGCACCTGGAATGCAACCTTATTTCAGGACCGGCTACCAAAGGGGTCATCCCCGAATACCGGTAGATGGAGTTGACACGCTCCTCAGAAATGACCTGGTGGGATCAAAGGTGGTAGCGTCCCCCAGTGGTTTTAGAGAAGCTGAGCAAGGCCAGGGAAACAGAGCAGCTGCAGGAGAAAATCCTTGGTATTTTTCCTGACCGCTTGGTAACACGGCCTATGGCTAAACAAGCCCCGTCAGAGGAGGCCAGATGGATGACCCTGCCGTCTGGCTATCCAAACCCTTTTTCAGAACTTTAGAACACCCTAAGGATATCACGAGTAGGTCTTCCTTGGTTGCAGCTCACCAAGCCAACCTGGTGCTAAAGAAGTTAGCACAGACTGCCCAAACCAAAGCTGAAGCAGAGGGAGTCACAGAGTGCTATTATTTTATAAATGAGGTACTGATGAGGAAGTGGAGACCTCTTCACAGATGGGGTGGGGGGGGGTGGGGTGGACAGTAATCCACCAGGTACTGGCGCCGCCAAGGTACTGAGGGAAAATGTTGAGGCTAGCCCACAAAATCCCGAAGGCTGGACATGTTGGTATTTGAAAAACCCAAGCCCACATAAAGCAGCATTTTTACTGGGCTCACTTCCACACAGATGTGGTGAGGCTCTGCAAAACCTGCCACACCTGTCAGGTAGTGGGGAAACCGCAGCTTGCAATGAAGCCTGTGCCTATGATTCCCATACTTACCTATGGGAAACACTTCAGCAGGTGCTAATGGATTGTGTAGGACCCCTGCTGAAAATAAAAGGACCAGTATACTCTTACTATTATGGATGTGGCTACCCGATTCCCAGAGGCTACTTCCCTGAGAACTCTCGCTGCCAAGGTAGTGGAGGGATTAACACAATTCTTTACCCTATATGGGCTGCCCAGTTGGATCAGGATTCGAATTTCACGCCCAGAATTATCCAAGAAGTCACAGGTAACATGGATGTAACCCAGTTATGAAAAAACGGGCAGACAGACATGCCAAAGCCCAAACCCTTCAGCCAGGAGAGTATGTGCAACTGCTACTACCAATCCAGGGTGAATCCCTGAAAGCTCAGTTCATTGGCCCATACAGGGTAGCAAAGAGAATGGAGGTAAAATCGACAGCTCAAACCATAGGGAAAAAACAGCAGGTGTGTTATGTCAACATGTTAACGGTATCACTGCCGGGAGGTCCTATAGCAAAAGAGCTGGAGCACAAAAGGGACAGAGGACAAATTAGAGGGAGGCCTGGGTGAGGCCCAAATTGAAGCCCCGAACCATCCAATTAGCAAACACAGAAATTTTAGAGCAATTAGACACCATATTCACCCCTTTAAATGCAGAACAAAGAAGTGACCTAGCAAGGCTGCTCACCGCGTTCAACAGCATCTGTAGAGACAAGCCAGGCTGCACCACTTCAGCTCTACGTGCTGTGGAGGTGGGAGAGCCCCCTCCCATTAAACAGATTCCCTACCATGTTGGTTCAAAAAACTGACCCAGGTCTGGGAGGTGATCAAAAAAATGCTGGAGCATAAACTAAATAAACCCAGTGACAGCAGCTGGAGTTCCCCAGTTGTGCTCGTGTCTAAGCCGGGTGGCTCCGCAAGGCTCTGCATTGATTACCGAAAGATTAATGCAGTAACAAAGCTGACTCCTACCCGACCTCCCACCTAGAAGGCTGCATAGACACAAAAGGTAACACAGCCTACATCACTAAGATAAAAAGTGATTCTGATCACCCGAGCAAAGGAGATCTCTGCAATACTAACTCCGGATGGGTTATCCCAGTGCCGAGTCATGCCATTTGGACTCGGAAATGCCCCAACCACTTTCCAAAGGCTGGTGAACCAGGTAGTGACGGGGTTACCCAACTGTGCAGTCTACCTAGATGGCCGACTAGTGTACAGTGACACCTGGGAATGTCACCTAGAACAACTGAAAGCCCTCTTCCAAAGATTATGGTCAGCTGACGTAGTGGTTAACCTCAAAAACAAGAGTTCACTAAGACATAGGTGGCTTGCCTAGGACATGTGGTGGGTCGAGGACAAGTAGTGCCCAGAATTGCAAAAGGTACAGGCAGTAGCAAATTTTCCCATCCCCACAACAAAACAGGAAATAATGAGATTCCTAGGGATGTGTGGTTTCTACTGCAAGTTTGTCCCTAACTTCGTTACTATAGTTGCCCCACTAACAGAACTATTACAGAAAAAAAGCAAAGGTAACGTGGATGGAGAGATGCCAAACAGCTTTTGAGAAGCCAAAAGATATTCCAGCAAATGAACCTGTGTTAGCAGCTCCAGTCTTCAACAATGTATTTACAGTAGCTATTGACGCTAGTGACCTTGGGGTAGGGCTGTCCTGCTCCAGGAGAATGAATCAGGCATAGAGAGACCAGTCAGCTATTTCTCCAAGAAATTGAACAAATGCAAAAACGCTATTCCACTGTGGAGAAGGAAACCTTAGGATTACTACTGGCTCTCAAGCACAGATATATGTGTCCGAAATGGCTACACAGAGACCACAGTCTATACAGACCACAACCCCTTAGCCTTTGCAGAAAAAATTCAAAACCAAAAATGCGAGACTGTTTCATTGGGGTTTGTTCCTCCAACTATATCACTTAAAAAAAAAACCCCATACTGCAGGGAAAAATAATGTGATTATGGATGCTCTGTCCAGAGTTTTAAACCCTCACAGGAACAACAACTTGAATCTCAAGCGAACAGATCCAACAGAGTAAAAAGGAAGATCTGAGGGTGTGGATGAATGTATGTATATGAGTTTTGTTTCTTTTATTATTATTATTGTGATTTTTTTTCCCCCCCAGTCTTATAATAAAACAAGAGTGAATCTCATTTCATTCCACATGGTGTGGAAGTGTTCTGAGGATGCGTTTTTTAAAAAAGAAAAAAGATACAATTTCCTAATCCCTTTTTTCTGGCTGGATTTTAATAAACTGTAATCCCATTAAGACAATGGGAAGACTGCCAGCCAGCCGAATATACAACTTGCATTCCACCCCAAGTGGGCTGAAATGGAGCAGACTCTCGAGGAACGGACTCTCAACACCTCCCCCCACGGCGTATGGAAGACCCCAACTCTGAAGTTATTGCCGAGTGAAGAACCAGGAGAAGAGTGCTGTGTTTGCCATCAATCACAAGGTGACCGAGAGATGTGCCTTCAATGAATCGCGCCAATTTTGTAATCGAAGAGATCTAAGATTCAATTCCCGGCCTATGCAGACTTTTCCACCAGTGAAGGCCAGCATTTCAATTAGCCTTAGCACTCCATCTGGTAAAGAAAAGGGGCAAAAGAAAAAATCTACCTGGATTCCAATTCCTGATGATTGGCCAGTAACACCCATTCAACACACACTCAACCAGGCAAAGGCAGAACCATGTTCAGCTGTGATGCCTCCACAGGGGAAGAGCCCGCCTACACTTACATTCTACAACCTAAAAATGAGTACTGGTCACACAAACATTTTTTTCATGAATTCAGTGCCCCTTTTAAATTCAAATTTTAAATCAGTTGTTGTTTCACAAAATGGCACGGAATTTCCTTAGAAGCTGCTTTTGACCTCCTGGAGTCACAGTCTGTGGAGCAGTGCATTTATTTTTAATGTGCCGACTGATTAAAAACTAAGCAAACCATCAAGTATCTCCAAGATTTCATGAGCAAGTTTATGGCTACTTAAGTCAGGAATTTACTGTTCAGCTGTATCTGGACGAAATCCAGCAAGCTCTTAAATCAATGTTTAGCAGCAGTTATAGTTCATAAAAGCTAGGACATAAACTGTAGCTTGTGATAACAGCCAGCTTTTCATATCTTTCTGTAAATATATAGACGTGATCAAATTCCATCCAGTCATGTGTGTAGATTAAAAAAGCTTACACAAGGGGTGAAATTATGCCTGAGTTGGGACACAAAACAGACAATCACATTTTCTTCCTAGGAGACACGCCCGATAGGGAGTTTGATGAAAGTCAATGGAACTGAGCACATAAAGGTGACAGACGTATGGCTCATCATCTATCCTAGCCCAAGTCCAATCTTATCCCCAAAAATCCTTTCTTTGCACATTATATGCACAGTGCTGACATCCTATAAATATTAATCAAGAAGGGCATTTAAATATCAGTTGCAAATACAAATGTTGCATTAAGTGTAAACTGAAATCTTATTACATTGTAGCATGGGTGATTAGTTATCAATGGAGCCCCACATCACCTGCTGCCTTAAACTGGCAGGGACAGCCAACTGGCCAGAAAAGGCGTGCTAAGTTTCAAAAACCTCCTTCTCGGAATTCTTTATGGGCGAGGAGGAGCAGGAGTGCTCCCATTATGACCTTCAAGGAGTCCTTGAACACCCCCCTCCCTGCATTCAGCCCCCCCCAACCCTAAATGCAAGAGGAATCACCAGCCCTCCCCATTCTGATTGCGATTACACTGAAACCTCCACTTCCCAACTGCCAGGGGCTATTTCCTGGGTCCCCGGATGCAGCCTTTGGCAACCAAGTTCCTCCTCCTGCCCACTGGCAAGGTGTCGTATGAAAGTCCAGGAGATTTTATTAAAATAAGGCCCCGTTGTTAAGATTGACAGGGCCACATCATCAACATCCTGTCTACATACTGAAACTATCATTTTAATGTTATAAGGCAAAAATGAAATGCATTTAAATTTATTTGTCAAGCTTGTGGTTGTCAGCTCTGGGAAGCCATTTACTCCCTTTGGTTGTAGCATCATGTATAATAGGGTCAAAATGTAGACTAAAGCTACTTTTATACTGTAGATTAAATCTTGAGAGCAAAGAATAAATTATATTAATATACCACCTTTAATATAATAAAAATGTCCTAAGGTGCTTCACAGGAGCATTATAAAACAAAGTATGACACCAAGCTACCCAAGGGGAATAAGTGAGATGACCAAAAACATGGACAGTGAGATAGATTTTAAAGGAGTGTCTTAAAGAGGAAAGCGAGGTAGAGAGGCAGAGAAGTGAGGGAATTCCAGAGCTTAGAGCCTCAGCAGCTAAAGGTGTAATCATCAATAGTCGAGCTCTTGAACATCCCTGATTTTAAGAGGCCAGAAATAGAGTGCAGGTATTTTGGAGAGTGTGGGGTTGGAGGAGATGACTGAGATAGAAAGAGGTGAAGCCATCGGTGAGTGGCGTATGAGGTGGCAGGGGGTTTGGGGGTTGGGGGGGGTGGAGATTTCAAAGCCAGAATGAGAATTTTAAAAGCAAGATATTGCCTGATTGGGAAGCAATTTAAGTCAGCGAGCATAGGGTGATAGGTCAACAGGACTTGATGCAACTTGAGACAGGCAAAGTTTGGATGACCTCAAGTTTACAGAGAATAGAATGTGGGAGATCAGTGTGTTGGAATAGTCTAGGAGGTAACAAAGGCATGAATAAGGGTTTCAGCAGCTGATAAGCTAAGATGGGCTGCTGTTACAGAAGGAGAACTAGGTGGTTTTAGTTATGGTATAGATGAGGTCGGAAGCTCATCGTGTCAAATATGACACCAAGGTTTAGGCTCAGACTGTTGAAAGCGAGAAGGATGGAGTCACTAGCTAAGGGACAAGGTTTGGAGAGGGGATTGCAAACAATGACTTTAGTCAGGAGGAAATAACTACCTGTGTTAGTGTCACACTCGTGGGAGCTGGCCTTCTGTAAATGGGCAGTGGGAGCTGGCCTTCTGTAAATGGGCAGCATTGCGTGGCTTGCTATTGAGTCACGTGCAGATGAACTGTCATGTTTTCACCAGTACCCTTGCAAAGTACTGAAGTCATGATACTAAGATAAAGAATGTGCATTTGTGCTGACATCTTGATTCTAACATTGTGATAGCAGTACGATAATGTACTGCTGACACTGGAACATACATTCACTGGCTTCAGCAGCCAGGGAGATATGGAAAAAAAGTACGCCATAAAATATCCAGCTAGTTCATTCTCTCACTGCCAAAGGATATGCAAGAGTCGCATTAAGTGATATAGTGGCTGCAAACCAATACAAAAGCTAACATTAATGCATAAAAGCTGATATTAAAATAATAGAAATTGTTAGGACTATTGCAAACTTCAGAACACTAGCTTGATGCCAGCTAAATTATTTGGAGATAAAGTCAAGAAGAGTTTTTGAAAGAAGCAATATATTAAATGCTTTAAGTTTGGTACTATATAAAAAATTAAAGAGTGCAAACCCAGAAATATAAAGATTTAAGATGTCTACATTTGGTATTTTGTGTTGACATGTACCATGTAGTTTGGCTGAAGCACAATCAGCATTAATCAAGGATTCCAGCATTCTATGGTGAGCAGTGAGACTGTAAATATACACACCGTTTATCTCCTGATGAGATTATCAGAAACTAGTCTCACTGTGCTAATCAAAAAAGATGCAAGTCAAAAAAAATGATTGTTAATGATACATTGTGACCATGCAACGAATACTCGAGTGAAAACTAATCATACAAGGAAACTTATGTCACAGTATCACTGTCACACAATAAATAATATTCAGCAACCCTGAACATAGAACTCTGCTAGTTTCATATTGAGCACTTGGTAATAAAATCTTCTCTAGTTGGCATATTTGTTCAATATCCACAAGTATTAACTTTCACTGGATGAAGCAAGTTAAAGAATCTCACACAAATTAAATGTCAAGGCCACAGGACAATTAAGCCCCATATACAATAGTAAATTAATCTGAGAAGAATGAAGCGCTAAAGTCCGGAGGGTTAGTTTCCACAAATAGATACAAATTTAAACTGGAGGTCTGTGCTGTTGAGCCCTGTCTAACAATAACAGAGCAAGTTGTTCAATAATTGAAACGTTTAGAGACTGAAAGCTGAAATCTGAAAAGATGTGGAAATTAAAAAGAAATAAAATCTGAACAGTGCAAAAGGAACAAACAATACAGTACATTAAAAAGCTGATGAAAGTTTTATTGCTGCAGTGAAAAAAATAGAGCTATTGTCTTGTTCAAGTTTAAAGTGTTGATAGGTAACATGCACTTAAAAGAAGAGACTGGTCCATTGGCTGTGTTTAATTTTGCCAATGTATTTGATTTCCATCACAGATGAATAAGACCATAAGACATAGGAGCAGAAATTAGGCCATTCGGCCCATCGAGTCTGCTCCGCCATTCAATCATGGCTGATAAGTTTCTCAACCCCATTCTCCTGCCTTCTCCTCGTAACCTTTGATCCCCTTACCAATCAAGAACCTATCTATCTCAGTCTTAAATACACTCAATGACCTGGCCTCTACAGCCCTCTGTGGCAATAAATTCCATAGATTCACCACTCTGGCTAAAGAAGTTTCTCCTCATCTCTGTTCTAAAAGGTCTTCCCTTTACTCTGAGGCTGTGCCCTCGGGTCCTAGTCTCTCCTACTAATGGAAACATCTTCCCCACATCCACTCTATCCAGGCCTTTCAGTATTCTGTAAGTTTCAACCAGATCCCCCCTCATCCTTCTAAACTCCATCGAGTATAGACTCAGAGTCCTCAAACATTCATCATATGTTAAGCCTTTCATTCCTGGGATCGTTCTCGTGAACCTCCTCTGGACCCTCTCCAGGGCCAGCACATCCTTCCCGAGATACGGGGCCCAAAATTGCTCACAATATTCTAAATGTGGTCTGACCAGCCCTTATAAAGCCTCAGCAGCACATCCCTGCTTTTATATTCTAGTCCTCTCGAAATAAACGCCAACATTGCATTTGCCTTCCTAACTACCGACTCAACCTGCAAGTTAATCTTAAGAGAATCCTGGACTAGGACTCCCAAGTCCCTTTGCACTCCAGATTTCTGAATTCTCTCCCCATTTAGAAAAGACCTCTATTCTTCCTACCAAAGTGCACGACCTCACACTTCCCCACGTTGTATTCCATCTGCCACTTCTTTGCCCATTCTCCTAACCTGTCCAAATCCTTCTGCAGCCTCCCCACCTCCTCAATACTACCTGTCCCTCCACCTATCTTTGTATCATCTGCAAACTTAGCCAGGATGAATAGTAAAGAGTTATGACCTGGTGTTATTAACAAAAACTTATTTAGACTGCAATTGCAAGCATTTTAGAAGTATTACAGCCATATAATGGCCTATTTCTCTGTTCCATGGCTCTCTCGTCATTATTTTTCCTTTCAACTTGCATTTTGTTTCTGCCACCTACTGAAAGTCAGCCCCTCCCCCACACTTATTTATCCATGTAATCTTTCCCCATTAGTTTGTCAGTTGATTTATATTTAGCTTTTATGACAAAACTCAACTCAACTTTTTGTATCAACTTTATTTTATCTGAACTTGCTTCATAATATTCAACTTGTATTAAATTTTAGCTTGCAACTTTTTAAAAAGCACCCAGTCTGTAAATCATTCACAGAATGTATTTTTTTAATAATGTACAGTACCCCAGTGACCAGTATATCACAGAAGATATTTTTCTACAGTGTTGAGCACTCCATTCAAAAAACAGAGCAGAATTACCAAAACCTAAAGTGTGAATGTATAGAATTGGAGAAATATTCCAAGATAGATATAGAAAAAAAATCCATGGTGCTTCTTTATAAAGTGCCAAAAAACAAACATTAAAAAAATAACCAAATATCTATTACCAGTACTCCACTGTTAGGCTCCATATTGGAGCAGTGTCGCACTTTCTGGAGCCTAAATTCCATTAAAGGCAAAAACATTTCACAGTCCATCAAATGCTTCAGGTTATGGTCAGAGACTCACCCTTACAATAATAAATGTGACATTAAATACTGATACTGAGTGCATACAACTGTACTATTTTTGTTTGTGCCCCATATCAAGATTAAACTGTAATAAGATTATATGAAGTGCTTAATCTTATTTCCAACCCTAAAATTTCTGTACGTTTCCATAGGAATACTTAGATCAATAAATTATTAATTTTAAAAAGCAACTCCAATTAGCTATGTACTTAAAAAGACAAAGGCACTCTTCCTAAGTGAAAAATCTGTCTATCGATAGTTATTAATTTCAGAGAGGGCACTTAGTCATTGGTGATTTCACTACCAATAACCAGATCCTTAATGAGGTCATATTTGTTCAGTTAATACTGCAAACTTCAAACTGTTGGTAAAGATAGAACTCAGTGGGTGGAACTTTCGTGGGCATGTTAAACAGACAATATTGGATTGATACCCATTATGCCCCATGCCTGACCACTTTGTATCAACTTCAATGGAGAGTAAAATCAGACAGGGTGTGTAATGAGCGGCCAATCTGGCATTGCTGTTTTATGTCCCAAAGTTGAAAGTTTGGTTGGTTATCTTTATTTGCTGCAGCTCTTAAAGAAGTGTCACGCTAGAAAGAATTCCAAAAATGTTTGTCCCAGAACTTGCCCAAGTGAGTGACTCAGAATATATACAACAGCTCCAGGCTGTCTATTTAATTAAGTACAGGTCTAATGGGAAAAGGATTGCTATTATCTGGAGTTTCAGAAAAGAAGTCGCTCCAAAAACAAACCCAAGAATATACATAGAAAACAAGTGTAGCATGTGCAAGTCACCATTTGACTGCCAATTCCTAAATAGGAAGTGCTCCACAAAGTGGAAAGATTTACAAGCCAGAATCTTGTGCTCTGGCTGGTGGCAAAGCTTGGAGGCAGGAAGGGCATTTACTTAGGCAAGATGGTGCTGTGCTGGGAGGAAAGCCTTGCGGTCAACCTTCTCCATTACCCCCACCCCACTACCAACAATTGAGGCCCTTAAGTGGTCCATCAATGACCACTTAAAGGCACCATTCCACCGCCACTGGTATTAACCTAGCTGCAGACGAGCCTGTCACCATGCAGTGCACATAGCAGGTAAAAACTGTGCACCTAGCTTGTCAGCTCAGGAGGGGGGGGGTGGGGAGGGGTCCCTCGATCAAAGGCACTTAGTGCCTGATCGATGGACTAGCCATCAGGAAGTAGTTGCGGTGGGGTGGCGGAGGGGGGGGGGGGGGGGGGGGTTGCTGTTGACAGCCAACCTAGTACCCTTGCTGTCCTCTCCCCATGACCCCCACACAATCACACCCCAACCACCCACCACCCCGACATTACTTACCTGTGGCCTGGGTTGCTCTGCAATCCTGGGCTCTGGTGCTTATCCATTCAGCAGCAAGTACCACCTCCCCAGCGGGGCTGCTGAGCACAAGAGCTACCAGCCTCTGATTGGTTGACAGCATTCAGTAGGCAAAACTTGATTCCAGGGGAAGGCCCACCATTGCCTGATTGGCTTGTGGTTCGGCTGGCCTACCCACAAAGATGCAGGCGAGACCCCCAACACATCAAAAGATTCCACCCACAGAATCAGTTAAAAGATTCTGAAAAGGATTCCAAATTTTTCAGGACAATTGAAGTATTGTGCACAGTCTGACTGGTGTTTTCTTCCTTCCAGAGTGGGTAAGAATGCATATTTATAATTTAGACAGATTGGCAAAGAGCAATGCAACAAGTTTCAGATCATAGAAGATGCAGCTCTCCTCACAGAATATAAACCTTAACTTAAAAAAATGTATCTGGGAGCAAGTCCAAATTGTAACAGATAAGACTCAAAACAAAACTAAATAAATAGGTGTAAATCAGATCAGGCTGTGCCTTCAGAAGTCAATTATAATTGCTGTCCTAATTCTCCAAGTGCATGTTGTAGGGCTGTGAAAGGAGTCAAACATCAGCCAAGGACCTATCAAAGAATGAAGGGACCAATGGATTATGGGTTATGTCCATCACCTTGCTAAATTCATTTGCAATCAGACAATAGTGATGTAATAATCTATGAAGTCACTTTAAAAAGTACGTGCAAGTCCCATAAAGATACCATGAAAATAAGCAAAAAAGATAAAAATGAAGTTTAAACTGTGTCACCAGCAGGCAGCTACTTGGCGAAGAAGATGACTACTTATATTATAACTGGAACATATTAGTGGCATTCAGAAAAGCTCAGACTTAAGAATTAAACTTCAACAATTTATTTTCAGAATCCTTGGTACACCTCACATAAACATTGGGAACATAATTAGGCCCTTTGGGCCTATTCTACTGTTCAATTAGATCATGCTTCCACTCCCTTTACCTACCTTCACTCCATTTCCCATGATAATTGTATTTTTGTCTTGAAAGCTCCAATTTTCTCAACATCCACATCTTTTTGGAGATGAGTTCCTGGTTTTAATTACCATTTGTCAGGGATCTTGCTTCCTGATTTAGCTCCTGAATGACCTCACTCTAAATTTTAAGATTATGTTCCCTTGTTCTTGATTTACACACAGCAGTTTCCTTGTACCATACAGAGTGTACAGGACAGGAACAGTCCAGTTGGCCCAATTGTTGGCCCATTGTTCTATGCCTACATTTATGATTCACATGAGCCTTCTCGAACCCTACTTCAGCATATATATTCTATTCCTTTCTCCCCCACCTGTTTATCCAGTTTTCCCTGAAATGCATCTATGCTATTTCCCTCAGCTATTCCTTGCCGTAGCAGGTTCCATATTCTGAGCATTCTCCGAATAAAGAAATTTCTTCTGATTTCCCTATTGGCTTTATCAATGGCTCTCACATTAAATGGCCTCTAGTTTTGGACTGCTCTACAAATGGAAAATATTTCTTATATCCATCCTATCAAACCCCTTCATTATCTTAAAGAACTTGATCAGGTTACCACTCAACCTTCTCTTTCTAGAGAAAAGAGCCCTAGCCTGTTCAGCCTTTCCTCTTATACCCTTTCAGTTATGATATTGTTCTTGTGAAACTTTATACACTTTCCCCAATGCCACTACGTCCTTTTACAATATGGAGAACGGTCCACAGTACTCCAAAAGTGGTCGAACCAAGATTCAGTTTAGCTTTAAGTTAACTTCTCTGCTTTTCAGTTCTTTCCCTCTGCAAATTAAGCTCAGTGTTTGTTTTTTCTTTTTCAAAAAATTTAATTGATTAACTTGTGTCACTACTTTTAAGGATGTGTGTTTTTCCAAATCCCTCTACCACATTTAAATTCTTAATTGTCCAATTCTTCCTACCAAAATGCACCATTTCACACTTAGTGATATTGAAATTCATTTGCCAATTACAGACCCATTGTGCAAGCTTATTAAAATGTCCTGCATTTTGCTACATTATTCATTCATATTAACTAAACCCCTCAAACTCATGCAGTCCACAAATTTTGGAATTTTACTTCTGATTAGGGCCCAAATCATTAATGTATATGATGAACAACAGTGGTCCCAATATTGATCCCTGTGAGGCACCACTTCCCACCTTTTACCAGCCTGAGCACCCACCCATAACATATACTCTATGTTTTGTAGCCAGTTTGCTATCTATTCTGTTACCTGTCCCCTGACTCCACATGCTCTGACATTAGTCATGAGTCTATGTGGTATCATATTGAATGCCTTTTGAAAATATGATTACACTGTCTACTTTTTTTTGTTATTTCTTCAATAAAGTCGGTCAAGCATGGCCCTGCCTTTTGAAATCTGTGCTGACTGCTGTCATATTTTTGGTTTCTAGGGCAGGATTTTACGATACCCCACAGTGAGTTTGCAGGCTGGAGCATAAAATTCCTCGGATGGCCTTCACACCAGACTCCTGCCCGTCGCGACTTCTCTGCCTCACCCAACCCAGCATAAAATTGCAGAGGCCAACATGCCCACCCTTGCCCCATTTGAGGCCCTTAAGTGGCCAATAAATGAACACTTAAGGGCCGTTTCCCACCCAGCCTCAATTGTCAGGCTGGCAGGAGTTAAGGGATGCAGGAAAGCCAGAAAATGACCCCACTCAGGCTTTAAGCAGGAAGTGGTGGCGGGGGTGTCAAACATAAACAGCCTCCTTTCAATATTGGACATACCCTTGGAAGATCTGACCCCTGCGGGCGCTCCCTACCCCCCCCGCCCCCTACTCTCAACCGCTCCAGCAACACCCCCAACCCACCATGCCGACCCCTCTCTGCCCACCCCACCCCCAGGCCTCACCTCTCCTACCTACCTGTCCCGGACTTAAACTTTGGGAACAGCTTGCAGTCCCAATCCTGTCCACTGTGGCTTCTGCCACTGTAGGGACCAGGCAGCTGCCAGCAAATCAGATTGGCTGGCAACTCTCTGATGACGGGCTGCGTCCAAGTGAGGGGAGAAGTCCCGTCTCCAGTCAATTATTGTGCATTGGAGGGTTAAATGGCTGTGGGGGCGCATTTGCTGCTGACTTTTCAGATGGCAGGAAGGGAAACCCCATCCTAAATATCTTGGCACAGCTTCCCCCCACTACATCTTTGGGAAAATATTCCATTATCTTTCCTACCACTGACATTGACCTAAGAGGTCTTTAGCTCCTGGGACTTGTTTCATCTGCCTTTTTAGAATACAAGAATATGAGCCACCCTATCAAATCCTTTCAAACACCTCAATCAGACCACCCACTCCAGCTTCTATATTTGCAATTAACCCTCTAGGCCATGATATACTTATAGTGAATCTGTTTTGCACCACATCCAAGGCCAATATATTCTTCCTGAGGTGCGGTATCCAAACTCAATACAGTTCCACTGATTGGGCCTGACCAAGGCTCTACACAACTGAAGTATATCTTCTTTCCCCTTGTTTCCAGCTTCCTTGAGATAAAGGCCAACACTCCATTAGTCTTCTTGATTGCTTTTTGTGCTGGTCTACTTTCTTTTAATGATTTATGTACTCTAATGCAAGGGAACACCACCATCTGCAAGTTTCTCTCCAAGCCACACATCATCCTAACTTGGAACTATATCGCAGCTCCTTCACTGTCACTTGGTCAAAATTCTGGAACTCCCACCCTAACAGCATTGTGGATGTACCTACATCATGTGGACTACAGTGGCTCAAGGCGGTGGCTCACCCACCACCTTCTCAAGGGCAATTAGGCAACAAATGCTGGCCTAGCCAGCGGCACCCAAATCCTGTGAAAGAATAATTTTTTAAGATATATCTCTTTGCTCCTCTACAGTTTCTACTTTCTCACCATTTAGAAAATACTCGTATTTTTCTTGGGTCCAAAGCAGGTGACTTCACACTTGTCCTCCACTGAACTCCATTTGGCTTTGATTTACCCAATCACTTAATCTGTCTATGTCTCTTTGCAACCTCTTGGTCTTATCTGCATTATTTTGTGTGATGTGCAAACTTGGATACAGTATACACCTCCCTGGGGAGAAATTCATTCACAAAGCACAGCTTCTAGCAGAGCTACATTGATTCACTGGAGCAGGTTGTGCTAGAAGCAGTGCTATGCAAATGGATTTCTCCACCTCAAATAACAAATATGCTATAAAGTTGAAATCTTGAACACATTCCTGGGAAACACTACTTGTCACATCCAGCCAATAATATGTACCGATATGTACCCCAATTCTCACTGTCTGTCTCCTATCACTCAGCCAATTTCCAACCCAAGTTAAAAGACTACCTCCAAATCAATGCACTCCTCATCATGATCCCCCAAAAAAGCTTCACTTTGAAGAAATACTGATTTTCTGCACCATCACCAGCCAGCTGGAGGTCCGGCGAATTGTTTGCTTGCAGAATCTTGCCTACTTCAGAAAGAAACAGTCGCCTGGGAGCGTGCAAAAGCAAATCCAACTTTCCCATTTCCTTGAAATGTCTGCCCAGCACATCTAGACGATGACGAGGTCCAGAGCAGGATCTCACCCCCTAGTAAGCTGCAGGTGCTGGCACAGCATGCTGAAGTTCTAATGCCCTAACACTGTCTCAGTTAGAACATTTTCCGGTTTGCTAGTCATTTCTGAGTTTCTCATTCTTCTCCATTTCTGGCCATTTCATTTTCTCTTGTTATCATTACCAATCATCTCCAAAGACAGCAGAAGAGAGGAAAGTGGATAAAAAGACTGAGGAGAGAAAGAAGGAGCAAGAGGATAGGAGACAAAGAAGAAGCAGAGAGAGAAGACATTAACTGTTGGTGAACAACCATGCCTTCCACAACAAACTGTTCAATGCTGTTTTTTTATTCATTACATAATTGTTTTGAAATCAAATATACATAATTCAAACAGCACTCTCTTTCTGAGAATTGTTCAATGCTTGCCTCAAAGGCCTCACCCAATACCAACAACCAGTGGTGTCACTAGGCTGAACAAATGGGACATCTTCTGAGCAATTAATTTAATTACACAACCCCAGACTTGTACTGGGTTTGGAACTTTCCCCAGTACTTATGCTTATTAGGTGTACACCCTTTGGCATTTAGGAGCAACTATTTCAAATGTTGACCACTATTGTGATCTGGTGATACAAGACATTATCTGGAAACTCTTTCGAGTTATCAACAGTCACAGATTGCAACTCTTTCGAGTACAATCACAGTTCTTGGTTTCCGGGAGTGGGACATGAACCCACAACCCTCTGATTCAAAGGCGAGGGTGCTATGAACTGAGCCACAGCTGACACCTCTAAGACATTATCTGGAAAGTGCACGACCCCAGGCATTTTACAAATGACGATCTGAAAACAGAGTGCTACATTTGATGGATGAACTTAAATGAAAATTCATGGTTAAATGGGTAAATGCATTATGTCATGTGGTAATGAAGCATAGAGGCAAAGAACATTATAGTTCCATCACCCAATTGTGCCTAGTTAGCAGATCTCTGCTGGCATAGTAGTACATACTACAGTAGCTTGGGGGAGGAAGGCAGAAAACCATTTATGGGGGTGGCTGGACGCTGCTCTTAAACAGTGACTCTTGCTAGAACGTGCCCAGCTGTGATAATCAAGCGAGGGAAGAATTGGGATTGTCGGAAATTCTGCTGCATTTTTCTGTTATTTTAAGTCACCAAGAAAATCAAAACTAAGCTGTGACCATTCCATATGGAGCGGCCGCAAAGTGTGAGATTCAACAGGTGTAGGAAAAATTCCTTACTACACTGAAAACAACAGAATGAAGTTAAAGTGATATTGAACTATGGACAGACATTAATGAATGGCATCACTAAATGAGACCAAGTTCCTAGTTCATAGGGGAAACACAGCTGGAAGCAAAAAGTCAAATTTACACAACAAATTTCTAACACAATTATTGTAAACAAAACTTTATACTTCAAAACTAATGATGTTAAAAACTGCAACCTCCTGGTCCTTATTCTAAGCTCAGTGCCAATACTCTCAGGACATGTCAGAAGACTCATATGCCAGGATTTTCAATTGCTGGCGGGTCAGAAAGGGGTGCAAGTGTGATTTGAAAATCGTGTCCCCAAAAGAGGGAGGCATTGGATCCCACTGCCTCTGGAACGTGAACATTTTCAAAGGGAGGGCAGGAGAGAGGGAATGGAGAACCAGCTTGCCTCCAATTAATGGCCCATTTAAGATCCTTGAGGAGCTTGTTAACAGACTGGAGAGAACAAGGCAGCGATTTTCAAAGTTGCAATTGCAAACCTGAACAGCCTGGTGCACGTTAGTGCACAGCTGTCAAGTTCAAAGCAGGCAGAAAAAGGTTTGTTTTGATGATGAAAAATTTCAGGAGCTGGGAGATCTTGCACCAGATCACATGCTTTAACTTCCCTATGGCCATTTGTCCACTTCTGTGCTCGGTGAAGCTGCTGGCCCTCCGAGGCACTGTCTTTCTCTTGTGCCAAGCTGCAGCAGGCCCCATCATGGCTGCCGTCTGCCTTTGCTGTTTGTGCTCTGGGGCAGCTCCCCCTTCCCGATTATGCTTGACGCCACTAATTTGGCACCAAGCTCACCTTCAGCCCAATTAGGGCATTCATATTTCAAGATTGTATTGTGTGTGACTGTTGTAGGTGAGGTGCAGTGTCAGGATCCAGAAACTATCAGGTTCCCAAATTCAAGCCCATAGAATTAGAGAAATTAATAGCATAGCAGAAGGAGGCAATTTGGCCCATCTTGTTTACAAAGGCTGATAAAGAGTCAACCAGTCTAATCCAATTTCCCAGCTTTAAGTCTGTAGCCTTGTAGTTACGATGCTTCAAGTGCATATCCATTACTTTTTTAAAAGTACTCAAAGGTTTCTGCGTCTACCACCCTTTTAGGCAGCGAGTTCCAGACCCCCACCACACTCAGGGTGAAAATATTTCTCCTCAACTCCTGTCTAATCATCACAAATTAAATACCAAACATTTGGAATATGCTCCATTCAATCCTAAATAGAAGAATTATCACAAGCAAAAGACACAAGGCACTGACAGGGTAATGCTCACAACAGCATGCACTATTGGCATTCCACATGGTCATCACAACTCTTTTATCAATCTACCAAGTGTACTATGCTGTGCAAATGTTTATTGTTGAATGTAATGTATGGCATGGTGTTGCAACCAAAACATAAATGAAATTAAACTAAGACCCTCCTTATCTGAGGATATTTCAGTTGAAGTATCCTCCCAAGCTTTCATCTTGAGAAATGTTCCACCACTGGCATTGCATTCCTATCCACTCTGGGTGCTTCTTGGTGTGCAATATAGGAGCACAAGCACTTTACTAACCTGTCCTTTCCAGACGCTGCAATGTCTTATACCACCAGGTTACAATATCTGTCAACATTTGAAGTGGTTGCTTCCCATAAATGACAATGGGTGCACAGCAAATAAATTGAAGGTACTGGGAAAAGTTCCAAACCCAGTTCAGGTCTGAGGGTTGTGTAATTAGGTTAATTGTTCAGAAGAGTCCCATCGATTCAGCCTAGTGACACTGGTGGTTGATAGTATTGGATGAGGCCTTTGAGGCAAATATTGAACAATTCTGAGAGAGTGTACTGCTAGAGTTTTAATTATGTATGTTTAATCTCAAAACAATTGTCCTATGAATGAAAACCAGCGATGGACAATTTGAGAGTTGTGCAATTATTCGTCTACACTTCCCTACCAAGAAATGATTTCAGAAGAGCACAACACAAAACATCCAGATTTCTGTGTGTTTGCTATATATTTTTTTTTAGACTCCTTGCAAATGACCAAGGCCGGATTGTATTGGAGAGAGAGCACGCGTTCTCCAACGCATTACGAGTGGTGTTTACATCTGACAAAATAGCGGTTATTTCATGGATACTGTCCTATCTGCACCGTGAAGACTAGGTACTACATTGCTGCAACCAAACGCTCAGAAAACGGGGAAAGCTCGGACGGCTGGCCGCGGAAGCTGAAGGAACGCTGCCCCGACAGCGAAGCACGAAAGCCGGAGTCGCGATGTGCCGCTGCAGCCGCTGCAGCCGAAAGCTCGCTCGCTCGCAGCACCAAAAAGGGTTAAAATAGAAGTGCTTACCAAAGTTTGCTCGTACTGGAGCGCCCCCCGGTTTGCTTCGGCTCCAGCCATGTCTGTATCTGCCGGTGAAAGCCGCACTCTTGTCAATTTCAGCCTCGTGGAGCGCACCACTTGACGGAGACAGAGGGGAAACGCCGCCTGTCAGCCACGCACACACTCCGCCCTGTGAGTGCACCTGGCCCGGGGGAGACCCTCTCCTGCGGGGTCCCGATGTTCTTTCACACGACCCGACCGCAAACAGCTGCTGCCGCCGGTCTGTGTGTGAGCGGGAGCGATCCGGAACCCGCTTTCCTCACCCGCAAGCCTTTGTTTGTGTGATCATTCACACGAGCACTTGTAAAGGGAGCAGAGTTCCGGATATTTATCAGCTGCCGCCGCTGGAGGGGACGTGCCCGAGTTCTTGGTAGATAGAAAAAAAAAAGCACAGATTCCCAGGCAGATGCCGTGTCATTGGGTTTACCATCACCTTGCCGTGATACACATGTAGGAAACACGAAGACTTGTCTTTGTCACTTGGCCCAGGTTTTGAGGTCCCAAACGCGATGAACGCTGAGGCTGTTTGCCCCCCTATTGAGGGCGGGAACGGCAGCGCAACTTGTGAATTTAAAATCTTGAATTTAGGCTGTGAGTCAATGGGCTTCGGAGGAACCTCCAATGATGATCCCACCGGGAGCTCTGTAAAGCAGCAGGGATCCGTGTTTTGTTAATTTGACCTGATTGGCCACAACTAGCTCTGGATTAACGTTGATTTATTTAATGCTGAAACTAGTACTCCACTGGTCAAAGCGTGGAGGTGTCAGCTGTGGCTTAGTTCATAGCACCCTCACCTTTGAGTTAGAAGGTTGTGGGTTCATGTCCCACTCCAGGACTTTGAACAAAAAAAAAAGTCAAGAACTGTGAATGTACTCAAAAGAGTTACAGTTCCTTCATGGTCTATCAAGCACTTTGAGATGCCCTGAGGTTGTGAAAAACTACTGGTCAAAGCGTGCCAACTTGAAAATGCCCCATTTTATGCCCACACTTTGCTTCCTGTTGGTTAACCAATATTCTGTTATTACCCCCGACTACACGAGCCTTTAACTCGCCTATAAACCTTCCGTTTATTTCGTTTCCCAATGCCTTTCAGATACCCAGATTTACTACATCTACTGGTTCCCCTTTATCTACCCTACTAGTTATATCCGCAAAAAACCCTAATAAATTGGTTAAATATGATTTCCCTTTCATGAAACCATGTTGGCTTTGTCTGGTCATATTATGATTTTCTGAGTGCAATGTTAAGTATTGCTTAAGAACAAATTCCAGCATTTTCCTGATGACTGATGTCAAGTTAAGTGGCCTATGGTCCCCTGTTTTCTTTCTCCCTCCTTTCTTGAGTACTTCAGTACTGTTTCAGTTTCACATTTGGAGGCAACATTTTAAACTATTTTGATTTCATTTGTACCAAAAGTGATATAGGGAGTGACAAGGTATTGGAGGTGTTGGCAGGCTTAAAAAATCTCCAGGTCCAGACGATTTGTGTCCCAGACTGCTGAGGGAGGCAAGGGAGGAGATCACAGGGGCTCTGACCCAAATTTTTAATTCATCTCTAGCCACAGAGGAGGTACCAGAGGACTGGAGAACAGCTAATGTGGTTCCGCTATTTAAGAAGGGTTGTACAGATAAGCCAGGGAACTACAGGCCAGTGAGTCTCATGTCAGTGGTAGGGAAACTATTGGAGAAAATTCTGAAGCAGAGAATCTATTTCCACTTGTCAGAGGGAGGTCATGCCTAACAAATTTGATTGATTTTTTTTGAGGAGGTGACCAAGTGTGTAGTTGAGGGTAGTGCAGTTGATGTAGTTTATATGGATTTCAGCAAAGCCTTTGACAAGGTCCCACATGGAAGACTTATAAAGGAGGCAAATGCACATGGGATACAGGGTAATTTGAAAAGGTGGATTCAAAATTGGCTTAGCTGTAGGAGACAGAGGGTGATTACAGAAAGGTGCTTTAGTGACTGGAAGCCAGTGTCCAGTGGCGTACCACAGGGATCTGTGTTGGGTCCTCTATTATTTGTCATTTTTTAAACGACATAGGTGACGATGTGGAGGGTAGGATTAGTAAGTTTGCAGATGACACAAAGATTGGCCTGGTGGTTAACAGTGAGGTTGAGTGTCTTGGGCTACAGGAAGATATAGATGGGATGGTCAAATGGGCAGATAAGTGGCAGATGGAATTTAACCCTTAAAAGTGTGAGGTGATACACTTTGGAAGGAGTAATTTGACAAGGAAGTATTCAATGAACAGCATGACACTAGGAAGTTCTGAGGAACAAAGGGACCTTGGCGTGTGTGTCCATAGATCTCTGAAGGCGGAGGGGCATGTTAGTGGGGTGGTGAAAAAGGCATATGGGACACTTGCCTTTATCAATCGAGGCATAGATTACAAAAGTAGGGAGGTCATGTTGGAGTTCTATAGAACCTTGGTGAGGCCACAGCTGGAGTACTGTGTGCAGTTTTGGTCACCACATTTTGGGAAGGATCTGATTACATTGGAGGGGGTGCAGAGGAGATTCACCAGGATGTTGCCTGGGATGAAACATTTAAGTTATGAAGAGAGGTTGGATAGACTTGGGTTGTTTTCGTTGGAGCAGAGAAGACTGAGGGGCGACCTGATCGAGGTGTACAAGATTATGAGGGGCATGGACAGGATGGATAGGGAGCAGCTGTTTCCCTTAGTTGAAGGGTCATTCACGAGGGGACATAAGTGCAAGGTGAGGGGCAGGAGGTTTAGGGGGGATGTGAGGAAAAACTTTTTTACCCAGAGGGTGGTGATGGTCTGGAATGCGCTGCCTGGGAGGGTGGTGGAGGTGGGTTGCCTCACATCCTTTAAAAAGTACCTGGGTGAGCACTTGGCATGTCATAACATTCAAGGTTATGGGCCAAGTGCTGGTAAATGGGATTAGGTAGGTAGGTCTCACATGTCGGTGCAGACTCGATGGGCCGAAGGCCCTCTTCTGCACTGTGAGATTCTGTGACGATGAATACTGAAGTCTCAAACACCGAGCTCTATTATTTAATGGTTGCTTGACCTTCAGGCAGTAGGACCATACCCTGTCAGGGTAGCACATTCTCAGTGTTCAAAGGTTTATTTTAGAACTGCATTAAAAGCTTTAGGAAGCAGTAAAGAGCTGAACTCATGGTGCTCTCCTAACACTGGCTGGAAGGTGCCCCAGCCTCACACACTCTGTTTCCTGCTGAGACCCTGTTACCTGCTGAGACCTTCCCCTCTTCCCCCCCTCCTCCCACCTCCATCCCGTGTCTCTCTGAGTTGAGGCGAGAAAACCCACAGTGTCTTGCTCTTTGAGAAATGAGTGCAGATTGTAGCATAACAGCAACATATTCACAGTCAGACAAAAGGTGATACTGTGCAGTTTTAAATGAACAAAGCTATGATGAAATGTTATTGTAGAAATTACATTTAATTAGAAAGTGGGTGGGAAAAATAAGTGATCTCTGTTGGCTCATAACAATGGCTCATAACAAAGGCACTGAAATAATCTTAAATTTTACAACTCTTCAATCATGTTGGCTTTAAGGGTGAATTCTGAACATGATTGCAAAGTTATTTGCATGAAATATGAACTTTAAAACTGCCAGGAATAAAGCATTGATATTTACAATGACTAATTAGAAATCAGATAAATATGAAATTGTTCTGAAAGAATAATGTACTTTAAAGTATGCATGAGTATTTAAACTTCAAAGGTTTGGTACACAGATGTTAAAAAACAATCATAACTAATGTAGAAATGGTGGCCGGAATTTTGCTGGGCCAATGGGGGTCTTTTCCACTAGTCGGAGAACTGATGGGGAGCCCCTGTCAATCCCAAGGAGGAGGCCCAACTTAACCAGTGCCCTCCAGGCACGTCATTGATCACTTGCTATTGGACCTTCCCTGCGATTGAGACCCCCAGCGCCAGAAGTCCTACCCGCAAAGAGCTGCCAACTAATCAGAGGCTGAGAGCTCGTAATTGCTGCCAGTGCTAGGTACCTGTTGATGGCGCTGCACCCACCCAAGCCCAGAATCGCGGGGGTACCCCAGGTCACAGGAGAGTGAAGGTGGGATGGGGGTCGCAGGGTGGGATTCGTGAGGGGGGGGGTTTAGTAGCAAGGGCAGGGGGGTGGCTTTCAGAGTCACCCGCTTGCCCAATGTAAGGCCCCTCAATTGGACACAGAGTGCCTGATAGCAAGGGATCCCCTTGACTCATCCGACAAGTTTTGATCGGCTGCCCTAGGAGGGCACTGGAGACCTGAACCACCATTAAATTATTTATTTTTAAATAAAGCTCCTCCCTAGGAAAGGGAGAGGAGGAGAAAGGTTGAAATAACCTCCCCCTTTAATGCAGGAGAGGAGAGGAGGGAGAGGGGTAGAGGACAGGGAGCACAGGAGGGAAAGGGGAAAGTCCAGGTGGGTGTCTCCGGGTTTGAAGATGGACGGTGGGTGGGGGCTTAACGATCTTCCGGCAGGGGGAGGCAATGGCTTCAGCCAGCACTGGCCACTGGAAAAAGGCTGGGTTGGGGGGTGGGGGGAGGGGGGGGTGGCAGCAGGATGGTTGAAATCACACACACACCCTCCCTACCATTAAATTATGGTGGACTCAGGTATGATGGGCATCAATTGGCTCATTAATGAGCCTAATTGACATCTCGCCAGTGGCAGCTGGGAATCCAGCGTTTCTGCTCCCAACTTAAATGGGGGGAGGTTTTCCTGCTGTCGACAGATTGACCATTAATAAGTGGCCCGGCCTCCATGGATCCCATCATAACAGCTGCATTAAATCCAACCCGAGGTTGCATTATGTCACTCTGAGTGGGCACGTGTTTCACTTTTACTTGAGATCAAGGCATCCATTTTGGACAATGGAATCTCAGGCAAATTCCGAATCGAAGGATTACAAATTTAGTATAAAAGCAAAATACTGTAGATGCTTGAAATCTGAAATGAAAACAGAAAATGATGGAAAAGCTCAGCAGGTCTGGCAGCATCTATGGAGAGAGAAACAGAGTTAACGTTTCGAGTCCGTATGACTTGATACTTGATTTCTGAAAGAACTTTGCATTAGTGGTGTAACAAGGATCATAAATCCTAGTTTTTACACATCTTTTCTCAACACATGTTTGATAAGTGGATGAGTGGGAAGAAGCTTCTTCTGAATCACTGCAGACACTTTCAGTGCAAATCCAGACGAGGAGAGAGGGAGAGAGGGAGATTTGTGTGCCACTTGCGTGAGATGGGATCTGAATTTATTTTATGGAAACATTGTTTGCTCTTGTCCCTGATAGCTTTAAGTATTTCAAGTTTGAGGTGTTGAAAAGTATTTAAAAGTTTGTGAAAGTTTTAAAAATGTTTGAACTGTTTAAAAGTACTTAAAATCATTATAAAACGCTCACTCGCTTTTGATCTGAAGATTGACCTCAATGGGTGTGCCTTCAGCCCATGACATGATATGACATGGTGTCACCACGAGCAATCCTCACCAAGTTGAAACCCTTGTGCAGCCAATAAACTTGGTAAATTTTCATTTTTCCACTGGTCTGTGGCGAAATCCGCTGCTTTGTCGCTCACAGTAAAACTCAGGACAATATTGTTGTATCCCATAATTACCAGGTTGCTGCAGACAAATGTTCTGGAGACTAGTCTTTTATCTACCAATTCCAATGTTGTTTATATTTTCACGTTTCTCTACAGTTCATCAAACAACTTTACGTCATTGACCCAGATTTTGTGGTCACCGGTGATGTAACAGTATTTGCTGCTGACTGTGGGGAGAAATGTGAATTTACTGCATAAAGAGTATCATTTCCTCATTAGTTATGATTGTCTTAACACTGAATACCAACTCTTTGAAGTTTAAATACTCAAGCTTACTTTAAAGTACAGTTTTCTCTCATTTAACATTCCAAATGTGTTCCTAAAATAAAAGGCATGCTAAATTAAAAAGTGTGGAACAAAAATCACATACCCATAAGAAACCATGTAATACTGATGGATTATGTTCCTGACCTGTCATTTTTTACATTAAAAATCTGCTCACTGCCTTGATCCTAACTGGTCCAAAAATCTGCTTACTTGCTTACCAATTCTTACTAACTCACTAACTCTTACCAACTTATTAATTCTTACTAACCCTTACTAACTTACCAACTTTTCCTACTTACCCCCAGCTCACGCTTCTTACCTCCCACTTGCCACTTCCCACACTCTGCTTCCCTTCCTGACCCTCCCCTCACCGCTTCCCTTCCCACCCCTCCCCTCCCCACTTCCCTCCCTGATCCTCCCACTCACTGCTTCCATCCCCTAAGCCCCTCACTCATTGCTCCCCTTCCCTGACCCTCCCGCTTCCTCCCTCCCACTCACCACTTCCCAGCCCTCCTGCTCGAACACATCTGAAATTTAACTCAATGACATTGGATTGATGTCATGGTCACCTTTGATTATGTAGGGCAAACACACAAAGCTGTTAATACAACTCTAAAATAAATCTCTGAATACCAAGAATGTGCTACCATGACAGGACACTGTCCTCCTGCCAGCAACAGCTCTTGAAGGTCAAACAACCTTCAAGATTAGAGCTCAATGTTTTGAGACTTCAGTATTCAGAGGAATTTACTTTTGGTCCGCATAAAATCAAAAATCATTTAAAAGTTGGCTCCAAATGTGAAACAGAAGTGGTACATTCCTTGCTTAAAATTTAAATGGTGTCAACAGATGTGAATGCACTCCTGGGCAGGCTCTTTGCCTGCAGATACCAGCTCTAAATAAATCAACATTAAATTCAGTGGTAATTGTGGGCAATCAGCCCAAAATTAAAGAAGTACAGGTCCCTGCCACTTTACAAAGGGACCTGGAGGGACCATCATTGGAGATTCCTCCAGAGGCCCTCTTGAGATGCACCACAGCTCCCAGTTTTTGGCACAAGTGTAATTGTCAGACATTGCGGTGATGTCCTGACTCTCAAGAGCAGCGATCATCTCAGCGTTTCCTGCAAAATCTGGGCCATTCTGTTTCCTTTCATCAGATCATACAGGAGAGTGAATGTCCAGGAAAGATCAATCTTATGAAATGAAATAGTAGTTTTGTTTTTTGCCTAGCATTTTGTGTCGCTGCTGTCTCCTTCTGATCAAATTCTACCTGTATGTCACAACTTGTCCTCAATACTTTCACTTGTGCAATTTATTTTACTCCATGCATCAAGCCAAATACAGCTGAGGCCAGATATTACATAACCTCTACTGTGCTACAAGTTTATGCTTGAAGACAGACAATAAAGACAAAGGAGAGAAAGACTAATTCTAAAATGGACAAAAATCCCTTCTTAAGACCCACTGTGAGAACAGTGGTGATGGTGGACAGGGAGGAGACAGTGGGTATGTATGCTGTCATATTTCAAATCATAAAAAATAACATTTTTCCATTTGGGACCTTGGTCTTGACATTGGTAGCTGCAGATTTGGTTGTCTCCTGATTGGCCACTGCAACGTTAGCAAAAACCTGGACAAGAGTGGGTTTTCGCCAGTGATTTCCTGACATTGTGGGCCAATTTTAACTCCAATTGCCCAGTGGAAACCGGACAAGTGGATAGAACCTGCTCTTCTGAGCATCAGCATGGGCAGCAGCCAACAGGCAGCAATATCTGAAACTGTGGCCTGGGTTTGGAGGCTGGTGTGGCTTTTCTGGAAGGTGAATGTTGGGAAGATAACCTGGGATTAAAAAAGATCCAGAACAGTAAATTTTTAGCTTTTCTTGGGGAGCCTGGAGCAGGAGGTGAGCGAGCCTGGGGAGGAGGCGAGTGCAGCCTGGGGGAGGAGGCGAGTGCAGCCTGGGGAGGAGGCGAGTGCAGCCTGGGGGAGGAGGCAAGTGCAGCCTGGGGGAGGAGGCGAGTGCAGCCTGGGGAGGAGGCGAGTGCAGCCTGGGGAGGAGGCGAGTGCAGCCTGGGGGAGGAGGCGAGTGCAGCCTGGGGGAGGAGGCGAGTGCAGCCTGGGGGAGGAGGCGAGTGCAGCCTGGAGGAGGAGGCGAGTGCAGCCTGGGGGAGGAGGCGAGTGCAGCCTGGAGGAGGAGGCGAGTGCAGCCTGGGGGAGGAGGCGAGTGCAGCCTGGGGGAGGAGGCGAGTGCAGCCTGGGGGAGGAGGCGAGTGCAGCCTGGGGGAGGAGGTGAGTGCAGCCTGGGTGAGGAGGAGAGTGCAGCCTGGGGGAGGAGGCGAGTGCAGCCTGGGGGAGGAGGCGAGTGCAGCCTGGGTGAGGAGGAGAGTGCAGCCTGGGGGAGGAGGCGAGTGCAGCCTGGGGGAGGAGGCGAGTGCAGCCTGGGGGAGGAGGCGAGTGCAGCCTGGGTGAGGAGGAGAGTGCAGCCTGGGGGAGGAGGCGAGTGCAGCCTGGGGGAGGAGGCGAGTGCAGCCTGGGGGAGGAGGCGAGTGCAGCCTGGGGGAGGAGGCGAGTGCAGCCTGGAGGAGGAGGCGAGTGCAGCCTGGGGGAGGAGGCGAGTGCAGGCTGGGGGAGGAGGCGAGTGCAGCCTGGGGGAGGAGGCGAGTGCAGCCTGGGGGAGGAGGCGAGTGCAGCCTGGGGGAGGAGGTGAGCGAGCCTGGGGAGGAGGCGAGTGCAGCCTGGGGGAGGAGGCGAGTGCAGCCTGGGGGAGGAGGCGAGTGCAGCCTGGGGGAGGAGGCGAGTGCAGCCTGGGGGAGGAGGCGAGTGCAGCCTGGGGGAGGAGGCGAGTGCAGCCTGGGGGAGGAGGCGAGTGCAGCCTGGGGGAGGAGGTGAGCGAGCCTGGGGAGGAGGTGAGTGCAGCCTGGGGAGGAGGCGAGTGCAGCCTGGGGGAGGAGGCGAGTGCAGCCTGGGGAGGAGGCGAGTGCAGCCTGGGGAGGAGGCGAGTGCAGCCTGGGGGAGGAGGCAAGTGCAGCCTGGGGGAGGAGGCGAGTGCAGCCTGGGGGAGGAGGCGAGTGCAGCCTGGAGGAGGAGGCGAGTGCAGCCTGGGGGAGGAGGCGAGTGCAGCCTGGGGGAGGAGGCGAGTGCAGCCTGGGGGAGGAGGCGAGTGCAGCCTGGGGGAGGAGGCGAGTGCAGCCTGGGGAGGAGGCGAGTGCAGCCTGGGGGAGGAGGCGAGTGCAGCCTGGGGGAGGAGGCAAGTGCAGCCTGGGGAGGAGGCGAGTGCAGCCTGGGGGAGGAGGCGAGTGCAGCCTGGGGGAGGAGGCGAGTGCAGCCTGGGGGAGGAGGCGAGTGCAGCCTGGGGAGGAGGCGAGTGCAGCCTGGAGGAGGCGAGTGCAGCCTGGGGGAGGAGGCGAGTGCAGCCTGGGGGAGGAGGCGAGTGCAGCCTGGAGGAGGAGGCGAGTGCAGCCTGGGTGAGGAGGCGAGAGCAGCCTGGGGCAGTAGGCGAGTGCGGCCTGGGGGAGGAGGCGAGTGCAGCCTGGGGGAGGAGGAGAGTGGAGCCTGGGGGAGGAGGCGAGTGCAGCCTGGGGGAGGAGGCGAGTGCAGCCTGGAGGAGGAGGCGAGTGCAGCCTGGAGGAGGAGGCGAGTGCAGCCTGGGTGAGGAGGCGAGAGCAGCCTGGGGCAGTAGGCGAGTGCGGCCTGGGGGAGTGCTACACTAGGCCCCAAAAGAAAAGTTTAGGCTTACTGCTTCCTTGGGCTTTCCCCATTCTTACCTGTGAGGCCCTCTTGAAATCTCCATCCCATGCCTTAACTTGTTATCAATAATTGTAACTTTGGTGTTGGCCCACAGCCACCTACCAGTTGAAATGCCCTTCTCATCTGTTGGCCAGCAGCCAGTACCTGCCTGATAAGCAGCTTACCGGTGGCATGCAGATGAGGCCTGCGGGACTTAAAATCACCCAGGCCTCACACTGCCAACGTCAGGGCAGGTTGGCATCCACCTTACCCCTCCCCAACCACTGCCCCCCCCCACCCCGCCAACCCCCCCCCCCCCCCTCCGACCACCCCAATTCTGAGGGTAACTTGAACCAAACTTCTCCAACAGGAAACTGACTGAGAGGAACTGTGCTCCTCTCCGCAGATGCTGCCAGACCTGCTGAGTTTTTCCAGGTATTTTTATTTTTGTTTTGGATTTCCAGCATCCGCAGTTTTTTGCTTTTATCTTAGGAAACTGACTGAATTGGGCTGGCTACCAGAAGTCAAGGTAACATCAGGCAGAGTGTAAAACATGTGGCTGGCCCAATTCCATCAGGTTATCTTCTGGCCTGGGTAGGTTACAATTACCCCAGTGTGTTTGGAGAGAATCGGCATTCCCATTTGATGCTGGAAATACCACAGTGCCAGTCCACCTTTCGTTCAAGCAGGAGTCTGGAAGCACTCACTTTAACTGCTTTGATTGTTTATACAAATCTCCTTAAGCTCTCAATAATAACAACTTATATTTATGTAGCACTTTAATGTAATAAAATGTCCCAAAAGTGCTTCACAGGAATGTTATAAAGTAAAATTTGACACCAAGCCAGGTAAGTTGATATTAGACAAGATGGCCAAACGCATGTCAAAGAGGTAAGTTTTAAGGAGCATCTTAAAGGAAGGAAAAGAGGTAAAAAGGCAGAAGGTTTTAGGGAGGGAATTCCAGAGCTAGGGCCTCGGCATCTAGAAGCATGGCCACCAGTAGTGGAACGATTAAAATCAGGGATGTTCAAGAGGCCAGAAATAGAGGAGCACAGTTACCTGAAAGTGTGGTGGAGGAGATGACAGAGATAGATTGGGACAAGGCCATGGAGGGATTTGCAAAGAAGGATAACAATTTTAAAATCGAGTTGTTGCTTAACATGGAGGCAATGTAGGTCGGTGAGCACAGGGGTGATTGGTGATTACGACTTCAAATAAGGACACAGGCAGGGGCATTTTTAGATAACCTCAAGATTATTGTGAGTAAAATGTGGGAGGCAGGTCAGGAGTGCGCAGGAATAGTTAAGTCTAGAAGTAAAGGCCTGGATGAGGGTTTCAGCAGCAGATTTAATGAGGCAGGGTGGAGTCAGGTTATGTTACGAAGTTGGAAATAGGCTGTCTTAGTGATGGAAATGTGGGTGGAAGCTTATCTTGTGGTCAAATATGACACTAAAGTTGAAATAATCCTTTTTCCTTCTTAGGCAGTCCTCAGGATCGAAATGACTTGCTTCCACTCTGGTTCAGTGTGTTCTGAGATGGCCGACAAGTCCAATGCATGATCTGCAGACTCTGTCACATGCAGCACAGGTGGTGTTTGGAGGGTTGGGTACACGAGCTTTTGGAAGGAATGGTTGCAGCAAATCCCCAAGGCTCCTTCAACAGCACCTTCCAAATGTGTGACCTGAACCACCTAGAAGAACAAAGGCAGTAGTTGCTTGGTAACACCATCACCTGCAAGTTCCCCTCTAAGCCACACATCATCCTGACTTGGAACTATATCACCATTCCCCCACTGTCGCTGGGTCAAAACCCTGGAACTAACAGCACTGTGGGTGTAACTACGTCAGGTCTGCAGCAGTTCAAGAAAGCAGCTCATCACTACCTTCTCAAGTGCATTTAGGGATGAGCAGTTTGCTTACATTCAATGCATGAATAATAAAAATGTCCCACCCAGTTGGATGACAGTCTTTTAATTGTTTTTAATAGCATATTTTAGGTTTAGGTGCAGCCAACACATACCACAATTCCTAAAAACTGAAAAATTTGTTCTGTAAAAGGTTGGCCAGATGCCATTGTATTTTTAAAATTTGACAAGTTGTAATCTCACGTTTCGGCAAAACATGACATAGAGTAACCTGGTTCTCACATCGGGGGTGATTTCTGTGGGGGTGGGCATAGGGATAAGGGGCTGTGTCAGCTTCATGCCTAACCAGAGGCAATATGATTTTTTTCCAAAGCTCATTGGCTTTTGCTGTATTGCCAAAGAAGTGAACACATGAATGTTCTGTGAGGATAAACTTAACTTCATGTATAAGCTTTGCCACCAGCACTGATCTGTCACTGATGCTATTCAGTTTCAGGATAAATAAAAGAGTTAATGATGATCCATGCCTCTCATTGTTTAAACTAAGGGCATGGTAATTAAACTCTATTTGTATATTTTAAACAAAGAGTGATATTTCTTTTCTCATGTAATGTTTCTGCCAGGTTTGAACTGGCGACTTTACATTTGTGAAGCAAATGTGATAACAGGGTAACAATGGTGTAATAGTTAAGAGGTCTTCAACTTGAACTGTTGGGCTGGATTTTTAAACAGGATTGCATACCCGATGGCTGAATTATTTCTGGGTCCCAACCCGCATCAGATCAGCATCAGTGGGTAAATACATGTTAAGAGGCCAAAGATCATAAGAATGGAATAAGAATATCACTTGCAATCCAGATTGTCCACACTTTAATTTTAATGTAGTAAATAGCAGCACTGTTAAAATGATTACAAGGAATAAAGGTTGTGAACACAAACTGTCCCAAGTAAGATTGCAGACAAAGGAGGAAGAGCGGGTGTACCAATTAGAAAAGCTGAAACTTAGTTCACAAAGGAACAGGGGGGAAAAAAACTTCACACGTTCAAAATAGCAAAAAAAAAGGGAACAATGAAAACATGTTCATGTGAACATGTGAAGTCTCTGCTCAAATAAAACACCAAAGAAAAAGAGAAGTGGTGACAGAGACTGAACTCATGATCGGTCACTATGATGAAAGCAAAATAAAAGAGTTAAAGATGATCCATGTCTCTCATTGTTTAAACTGAGGAGATGGTAATTAAACTCTATTTGCTGGAAATCCGAAACAAAAACAAAAATACCTGGAAAAACTCAGCAGGTCTGACAGCATCTGCAGAGAGGAACACGGTTAACGTTTCGAGTCCGTATGACTCTTCATCAGAACTAAGGAAATAGAGAAATGAGGTGGAATATAAACTGGTTGAAGTGGGGTGGGACAGGTAGAGCTGGGTAGAGGGCCAGTGATAGGTGGAAGCAAAGAAGAGATTGCCAAAGATGTCATAGACAAAAGGACAAAGGAGTGTTGACGGTGGTGATATTAGCTGAGGAATGTGCTAATGATGACATTAAGGGTAGAAAGCAGGACGAGCAAGATAGCCCTAGTGGGGATGGGGTGGGGGGAAGGGATCAAAATAGGCTAAAAGGTAGAGATAAAACAATGGATGGAAATACATTTAAAAATAATGGAAATAGGTGGGAAAAGAAAAATATATGTTAAAAGTTATAAATTATTGGAAAAGGGGGGATCGGAAATGGGGTGGGGATGGAGGAGAGAATTCATGATCTAAAATTGTTGAACTCAATATTAAGTCCGGAAGGCTGTAAAGTGCCTAGTTGGAAGATGAGGTGCTGTTCCTCCAGTTTGCGTTTCACTGGACCATTTCAACACACCATCGTGCTCTCATGCCCATATGTCCATCCTTGGCCTGTTGCAATGTTCCAGTGAAGCTCAACGCAAACTGGAGGAACAGCACCTCATCCTCCTACCAGGCACTTTACAGCCTTCCGGACTTAATATTGAGTTCAACAACTTTAGATCATGAACTCTCTCCTCCATCCCCACCCCCTTTCCGATCCCCTTTTTTCCAATAATTTATAATTTTTAATATATATTTTTCTTTTCCCACCTATTTCCATTATTTTAAAATATATTTCCATCCATTGTTTTATCTCTACCTTTTAGCCTATTTCGATCCCTTCCCCCCACCTCACCCCCATTAGGACTATCTTGCTCGTCCTGCTTTGTACCCTTAATGTCATCAAGAGCATATTCCTCAGCTAATATCATCACCGTCAACACCCCTTTGTCCTTTTGGCAATCTCTTCTTTGCCTCCACCTATCACTGGCCCTCTACCCAGCTCTACCTGTCCACCCCCCTTCAATCGGTCACTATGAGTTTGTCCTATCAAATTGAAACAAACTGAAATGAAGTGAGTAGGATTCAATCAATTGAGCCCATAATCTGGTACATGATAAAAATAGTCAATCTAATCAAATCCCAAAACGTAATGATCTGGAAGACATTAATTTTTTTGTGTGTACATTTGAATTGATAGCAGACCAGCAAAACATGAACCAGAAACAATGACAAAGAAACTTGCACCATCACTCAATGATGACTGTAAGATTATGAGAAGTGTAGCTTTAAGAGCACACGTGAAGACCATAAACAAATTTAAGATTTTGTGTAAACTGTCTAGCCATTCAGACACAATTTTAACACTGGAAATGAAGAGTGAAAGCTTTGATTGGAGGAAAACACTGTGTAGAGAGAAAAAAATATAACCCCACACTAGGGAATCAGTTTTTAATGGCCGTCCCAGGTGATCTGTGATTCCAGTCACAGAATCATAGATTTGTTATGGTGCAGATGGAGGCCATTTAGCCCATCGTGTCTGCACCGGCTCTCCGAATGAGTAACCATAAGACGTAGGGGCAGAAGTAGGCTGTTCAGCCCATCGAATCTGTTCCACCATTCAATGAGATCATGGCTGATCTGATAATCCTCAAATCCACTTTCCTGCCTTTTCCCCATAACCCTCGATTCCCTTACTGATTAAAAATCACTCTATCTCAACCTTGAATATATTTAACAACCCAGCCTCTACAGCCCTCTGCAGTAAAGAATTCCAGCACTACCCTCTGAGAGAAGAAATTCCTCCTCATCCCTGTTTTAAATCCCCTTACCCTCAGATTATGCCCTCTGGTCCTAGACTCTCCCACAAGGGGAAAATACCTCTCAGCATCTACCATGTTAAGCCACCCAGAATCTTACATGTTTCAATAAGGTCGCCTCTCATTCTTCTAAACTCCAGTGAGTGCAGGCCCAACCTACTAAACCTCTCATAAGAAAACCCCTTCATTCCTGGGATCAACCGAGTGAAGCTTCTCTGGACTGCCTCCAATGCCAGTATATCTTTCCTTAGATAAGCGGACCAAAGCTGTTCACAGTATTCTAGGTGTGGTCTAACTAGTACCTTGTATAGTTTTAGCAAGACTTCCCTATTTTTATACTCCATTCCCTTTGAAATAAAGGCCAACATTCTGTTTGCCTTCCCTATTACCTGTGAATTTGTATGCTGGCTTTTTGTGATACATGCATGAGGACCCCAAATCCCTCTGTACTACAGCTTTCTGCAGTCTTTCTCCATTTAAATAATATTCATCTCCTCTATTATTCCTGCCAAAGGGCATAATCTCACAATTTCCCACATTATATTCCATCTGCCAAGTTTTTGCCCACTCACTAAACCTGTCTATATCCCTCTATAGACTCTTTATGTCATCCTCACCACTTGCCTTCCCATCTATTTTTGTGTCATCAACAAACTTGGTGATAGTACATTCACTTCCCTAATCCAAGTCATTGATATATATTGTAAATAATTGTGACCCTAGCACTGATCCCTGTGGCACTCCACTAGTTACAGGTTGCCATCCTGAAAATGCCCCCCTTATCCCAACTCTCTGTCTTCTATTAGTTAGCCAATCCTCTATCCATGCTAATATACTACCCCCTAACACCATCTTATCTTATTAGGTAGCCTTATGTGCGGTACCTTACCGCAAGCCTTTTGGAAATCCAAATATATTACATCTACTGGTTCCCTTTATCTAACCTGTTGTTACTGTTATTGTTACCTCCTCGAAAGAAGTTTAATAGACTCTAACATTTTCCCAATGACAGTAATCCCAAGATTATTAGCTTGGACATTCTGTTTTTTAGTTTAGCTCCTAACTGTTCAAATTCTTTCAGCAGAACTTTCTTTCTCGCCCTATCAATGTCTTTGGCATCACTGGACAGTAAATTTAAAACCCAAAGCTAATTGGCTGAGAACACACATTTTGCAGGAACATCAACAAGCAGGTGGAAAGAAAGATGCCCAGACCAAACATCCTGAGCTAGTTAATCAGGCCTGTGAGCCTGTGCTGGTGCAACCGAGCCAATCACAGAAAAGCAATCCTCGCTGTAAGCGTAACAAGTAAGGGCACATCCAAACAAACAACCAATTCAAAAAAGGTGGGCAGTACAGGCTGGGAAACTGGATCTGACCATGAAATATAAGATTACTGATTGATAATGAAATTTCTATTCCATTATTGATTGACAAACACTTAATTGTGGTCACAACAACCATCACCAAGAAGGATAATTCAGAAAGAAAAGGACAGCGTCAACATAGTGCCTTTTATGTCATCAGTATGTTCTGAAGCATTTCACAGCCAATTAAGTACTTCTGATTGTTTGTACTGATGACCTTGTGATACATGTTGTAAAAGTTGAACCTGATTGTACCTTTGTAATGGTGTTTTTGAAATGGTTTGGAATGTGGTTGAAGATATTTTATGAATAAAGTATATTTTTGCAAAAAAAAAGTACTTTTGACTTGTAGCCACAATTAGAATGTCAGAAAATATAGCAGCAAATTTGAATACAGCAAAATACCACACTTAGCAATGAGATCTGTTATGTTCTACAGTGGGATCGCTTTGCTTGCGAACTAGTTGCACGCTTATCTGTCAGCGGGTGAGTTGATAACAATATACTGCAGACACAGAGATCAATATGAGGTGAAGCACATGCTATTTATTTATACAGACAACAGAGCACTAACATGATATATGCTTCTCCAACCAAACCCTACTCTAGACTAACGCTAATATTGTAGCCTGCACTATACAGCTATTGGATCGTACAGTCACATGGTCAATCTGCTCACATTCTCTTAAAGGTGTATTGTACCTCATATTACCACAAGATCGATGGCTAAATAATCTGTTAATAGTGTTGTCGTAGGAAAAATGTTGATCAGGACCTTAAAAACTCTCTTCTTCATCTTCGAATAATGCATTGTCTTGTTTATGCCCCCCCCCCTCCTCCACTACCACCTCCCCACCCCAAGAGGGAAGCTGGGCTTTGATTTAACATTTCATCCAAAGGGATGAAGACCTTATTGCAGAGCTCCCTTGGGGTAATTCACAAAAGTGTAAACCTAGATGTGGTGCTCAAACCTCTGGAGAGGAGGGTTGAGCTCACATTCTGCATTCGGGTGAGAATTTTGCTTTAAATCTGGCACAGCATTCTGAATGCTGTTGCTTAAAATTTTCCACTCAAAACACTGCTTACCAGAAAAATTATTTTCACAAGGGGAGATCAGTTGAATGCAGTGTTTAATCTCTTTCTCCAGTGTATTGCGTTTTTTTGGTCAATCATTTGCTTTTGTGAGTATGCAACAGGAAATTTGAGGCAAAACTATCTATTGGTGTCATGGGTGTCATGTATGCATGTCTTTGGCCTGCTTTGAATATTCCATTATGCAAATTGATAATTTCAATGATCATGGCATTGATATTTCAGATGTGGGAGTTAACATTTGACAATTAGCAACCAATCAGTGTGTTGAACAGTTAGCTGCCACTGTAGGCCCAGGCTCACACAGAAAGAATGGTGACCTGGAGGAGTGCTGGAGTCTACTCAAGCATTCCTCAGAACAGACATCTTCTTTAAGAGAGTCCCATCAAATAAATAGAGGGTGGCAAAGCACGTTTGTCTGCAGGTCCCTGAAAACTACTTCAATAAGAATGCAGTTATGATTCAGTCACTGTGGTGAAAGAATTCCAGAATTTAGTTGAGATATGTTCCAAGTATTTCAGGTGTAACTGTAATCACATTGAAAATGTTAAAAGCATGTAGCTTATTATTTATTATGCTCTTTCACATTCATTGTGGCTGAAATTAAAGCTACTTCAAAGTAGTTACAGTATCAGTTTGAGGGACAAAACCAGATAATATGGAAATGCACAATGGGTCAATTAGAATCTGTGAAAATAACAAAGCATTAGGTATGCATCAGACTGTTCAGTTAAAACGTACATATGAAAAACATCATACCCAAAGAGCTCTCATTTTCCTTTTGGATTGTGCGGGTGATTTATTTAAGTGCGCGGCCCCTTGAAATTTTTTCATGCTGTAACTTGAAAGGGCTGACTGGGTTTTGGGTTTTTGTTAGCTTCCTTGCAGGGAATATTGATCATAACCTGACTGTATTTCCAACATTTTCTGCTTTCATTTCATATTTCCCACATTTGTAGCTTTTCCTTTATATTCTATTTAGAGGAATGCTTTGCTTCAAGGAGGGATTTCAGACAAATGGGAAAAGAAAATAACAAACTAACCTCTTTAATTGGGTAGAATTGCTGCTATTATGCATTTTTCAAACACAGACAGCACTTGCACACCAGCCTGGATCCCTCTGTAGCACAGAAGCTCCAAAATGAAAAACATGTCCATTATAGATATTAACCTGTTTATTATAAAATGGGGCCAAAATTCAAATACATGGCCTGCATGACAGAAATATGTATTCCTGTAACTTTCATAAACAGCTGACAGAATCTAAAATTAGCATTATGAATGCTGTAGCACACAATTAATAAGTCACTGGATGCATTAGCACAATGTGTGATTTTTGTTCCAATAATTTACCTGCTGAGTATATCCTCTTATGATGGTTCTTAGAGAACATCTTTTCATAAATGTTGTTTCATTCTTCCTGGCCAAAGGTGAACAATGTGGAAATACCAAAATCTTGATTCCAGGGATAAATCTGCACAAACTGGGAGAGAAAAGTAAAAAAAAAAGAACATAAGAAGTAGGAGCAGGAGTAGGCCATTCAGCCCTTCGAGCCCAATCCACCATTCATTGAGATCATGGCTGATCTTCTACTTCAGCACCATTTTCCTGCATTTTCCCCATATCCCATGATGTCTTTAATATGTAGAAATCTATCAGTCTCAAGCTTGAACATACTCAATGACCAAGCCTCTGCTGCACACTGGGGCAGAGAATTCCAAAGATTCACCACCCTCTGAGAGAAAAAATTCCTCCTCCTCTCAGTCCTAAGTGACCTGCCTCTCACTCTGAGACTGTCTCCCCTGGTTCTAGACACTCCAAGCCAGGTGAAACATCCTGCATCTACCCTGTCGAGTGTGATAAGAATTTTATGTGTTTGAATGAGATCACCTCTCATTCTTCTAAACTCCAGAGAATAAAGGCCCAGTCTACTTAATCCTTCCTCATAAGACAATCCCTCCATCCCAGGTATTAATTTAGTAAGCCTTTGTTGCACTCCCTCTACAGCAAGTATATCTTTCCTTAGGTAAGGAGACCAAAACTGCACACAATACTCCAGGTGTGGTCTCACCAAGGTTCTATATAATTGCAGTAAGACACCAGCAACCAGTTATAATAATGCTACCAGAGGTTTGATGGCAATGAATAAAATAAAATTACCCTTTGTCTCTTTCATTTAACAAAGTCTAGTTTCATTTAGTTACATTAACAGTTTCATTGGTTTTATCATTGCAAGAATGTGCTTGTGCAACATTTTGAGTTTATGGATATTGTTGGGTAATTATGGAAGATTATATTGCTAATAATAGCACTGCAATGCTGAACTCAACATGACATTCTATTTCCTGGACTTTTCTTGGGTAAAACTCCAAGAAGTATGACTAATGGGAAACAAAGGAGCAGGTTAGTGTGTGGGGGGTGGATTCAACTTCATGGAAAATTATGAAAAAACTGAAAAGAAAGGAGAGCCCAGGAGAGGCTATTAAAGTCTCCAGAACACAAAATAGGACAGAGTGTTTGGAAAGGGCTAGGAATCTAACTTCAAGCACATCAGATAAAGGGACGACAATGAGAAAGGGGACGGGAAATACAGGACTGAAGGTGTTGTATCTGAATGCACGCAGTATACGAAATAAGGTAAATGAGCTTGTGGCGCAGATTGAAATTGGCAGGTATGATGTGGTGGGCATCATGGAGACATGGCTGCAAGGGGATCAGGACTGGGAGCTAAATATCCAAGGATATACATCCTATTGAAAAGATAGGCAGTTTGGGAGAGGGGGTGGGATTGCTTTGTTAGTAAGAAATGAAATTAAATTGATAGCAAGAAACGACGCAGGGTCAGTTGATGTAGAATCTGTGTGGGTAGAGTTGACGAACCGCAAAGGTAAAAAAATCATAATGGGAGTTATGTACAGGCCTCCGAACAGTAGTCAGGATGTGGGGCACAAGATACACCAGGAGATAGAAAAGGCGTGTAAGAAAGGTAAGGTTACAGTGATCATGGGGGATTTCAATATGCAGGTAGGCTGGAAAAATCAGGTTCTTAGTGGATCCCAAGAAAAGGAATTTGTGGAATGTCTACGAGATGGCTTTTTGGAGCAGCTTGTGGTGGAGCCCACTAGGGAACAGGCAATTCTAGATTTAGTGATGTGTAATGAGGCAGATTTGATAAGGGAACTAAAGGTGAAGGAATCCTTAGGAGGAAGTGACCATAATATGATAGAATTTACCCTGCAATTTGAGAGGAAAAAGCTGGAATCAGATGTAACGGTATTACAGTTGAATAAAGGCAACTACAAAGGCATGAGGGAGGAGCTGGCCAGAATTGACTGGGAGATGAGCCTAGCAGGACAGACAGTGGAACAGCAATGGCAGGAGTTTCTGGGAGTAATTTTGGAGACACAGCAAAAATTCATCCCTAGGAAGAAGAAGCATACTAAAGGGAGGACGAGGCAACCATGGCTGACAAGGGAAGTCAGGGACAGCATAAAAGCTAAAGAGAAAGCATACAATGCGGCGAAGAGCAGGGGATTGAGAAGCCTACAAAGACCAACAGAGGACATCTAAAAAAGAAATAAGGAGGGAGAAGATTAAATATGAGGGTAAACTAGCTAGTAATATAAAAGAAAATTGCAAGAGTTTTTTTACATATATAAAGGGTAAGAGAGAGGCAAAAGTGGACATTAGGCCACTGGAAAATGACGCTGGAGAAGTAGTAGTGGGGAACAAAGAAATGACGGAGGAACTGAATAGGTACTTTGCGTCAGTCTTCATGGTGGAAGAAACGAGTAACATCCCGAAAGTTCAAGAGAGTCGGGGGGCAGAGGTGAGTATGGTGGCCATTACCAAGGAGAAGGTGCTAGGAAAACTGAAAGGTCTGAAGGTGGATAAATCACCTGGACCAGATGGATTACACCCCAGAGTTCTGAAGGAGATAGCTGAAGAGATAGTGGAAGCGTTAGTGGTGATCTTTCAGGAATCACTAGAGTCAGGGAGGGTCCCAGAGGACTGGAAAATTGCTAATGTAACCGCCCTGTTTAAGAAGGGAGTGAGGCAAAAGACGGGAAATTACAGGCCGATTAGCCTGACCTCGGTCGTTGGTAAGATTTTAGAGTCCATTATTAAGGATGAGATTTCAGAATACTTGGAAGTGCATGGTAAAATCGAGCAAAGTCAGCATGGTTTCATCAAGGGTAGGTCATGCCTGACAAGTCTGTTAGAATTCTTTAAGGAGATAACGAGTAGGTTAGACAAAGGACAGCCGATGAATGTTATCTACTTGAACTTTCAGAAGGCCTTTGACAAGATGCCGCACAGGAGGCTGCTCAGTAAGATAAGAGCCCATGGTGTTAGAGGCAAGGTACTAGCATGGATAGAAGATTGGCTGTCTGGCAGGAGGCAGAGTGTGTGGATAAGGGGGTCCTTCTCAGGATGGCGGCCGGTGACTAGTGGAGTTCCGCAGGGGTCAGTTTTGGGACCACAACTTGTCACTTTATACATTAATGATCCAGATGAAGGAACTGAGGGCATCCTGGCTAAGTTTGCAGATGATAGAAAGATAGGTGGAGGGACAGGTAGTATTGAGGAGGCGGGGAGGCTGCAGAAGGAATGGACAGGTTAGGAGAATGGGCAAAGAAGTGGCAGATGGAATACAACGTGGAGAATTGTGAGGTCATGCACTTTGGTAGGAAGAATAGAGGCATAGACTATTTTCTAAATGGGGAGAGAATTCAGAACTCTGGAGTGCAAAGGAACTTGGGAGTCCTAGTCCAGGATTCTCTTAAGGTTAACTTGCAGGTTGAGTCGGTAGTTAGGAAGGCAAATGCAATGTTGGCATTTATTTCGAGAGGACTAGAATATAAAAGCAGGGATGTGCTGCTGAGGCTTTATAAGGCTCTGGTCAGACCACATTTAGAATATTGTGAGCAATTTTGGGCCCCATATCTCAGGAAGGATGTTCTGGCCCTGGAGAAGTGTCCAGAGGAGGAATGTGCTAATTAAGGGTAGCAAGCAGGACGAGCAAGATAGTCCTAATGGGGGTGAGGTGGGGGGAAGTGATCGAAATAGGCTAAAAGGTAGAGATAAAACAATGGATGGAAATATATTTAAAAATAATGGAAATAGGTGGGAAAAGAAAAATATATATTAAAAAAATGTAAAAAATTATAAATTATTGGAAAAAAGGGGATCGGAAAGGGGATGGGGATGGAGGAGAGAGTTCATGATCTAAAGTTGTTGAAGTCAATATTCAGTCCGGAAGGCTGTAAAGTGCCTAGTAGGAGGATGGGGTGCTGTTCCTCCAGTTTGCGTTGAGCTTAACTGGAACATTGCAACAGGCCAAGGATGGACATGTGGACGTGAGAGCACGATGGTGTGTTGAAATGGTCCAGTGAAACTCAACGCAAACTGGTGGAACAGCACCTCATCTTCCGACTAGGCACTTTACAGCCTTCCGGACTTAATATTGAGTTCAACAATTTTAGATCATGAATTCTCTCCTCCATCCCCACCCCCTTTCAGATCCCCTTTTTCCAGTAATTTATAATTTTTAATATATATTTTTCTTTTCCCGCCTATTTCCATTATTTTTAAATGTATTTCCATCCATTGTTTTATCTCTACCTTTTAGCCTATTTTGATCCCTTCCACCCACCCCACCCCCACTAGGGCCATCTTGCTCGTCCTGCTTTTTACCCTTAATGTCATCATTAGCACATTCCTCAGCTAATATCACCACCGTTAACACCCCTTTGTCCTTTTGTCTATGACATCTTTGGCAATCTCTTCTTTGCCTCCACCTATCACTGGCCCTCTACCCAGCTCTACCTGTCCCACCCCACTTCAACCAGTTTATATGCCACCTCATTTCTCTATTTCCTTAGTTCTGATGAAGAGTCATACGGACTCGAAACGTTAACTGTATTCCTCTCCGCAGATGCTGTCAGACCTGCTGAGTTTTTCCAGGTATTTTTGTTTTTGTTTCAGATTTCCAGCAAATAGTGTTTAATTACCATCTCCTCAGTTTAAACAATGAGAGACGTGGATCATCTTTAACTCTTTTATTTTGCTTTCATCATAGTGACCGATCATGAGTTCAGTCTCTGTCACCACTTCTCTTTTTCTTTGGTGTTTTATTTGAGCAGAGACTTCACATGTTCACATGGACATGTTTTCATTGTTCCCTTTTTTTTTGCTATTTTGAACGTGTGAAGTTTTTTTTCCCCTGTTCCTTTGTGAACTAAGTTTCAGCTTTTCTAATTGGTACACCCGCTCTTCCTCCTTTGCCTGCAATATTAGTTGGGTCAGTTTGTGTTCACAACCTTTATTCCTTGTAATCATTTTAACAGTGCTGCTATTTACTACATTAAAATTAAAGTGTGGACAATCTGGATTGCAAGTGATATTCTTATTCCATTCTTATGATCTTTGAGCCTCTTAACATGTATTTACCCACTGATGCTGATCTGATGCGGGTTGGGACCCAGAAATAATTCAGCCATCGGGTATGCAATCCTGTTTAAAAATCCAGCCCAACGGTTGAAGTTGAAGACCTCTTAACTATTGCACTATTGTTACCCTGTTATCACATTTGCTTCACAAATGTAAAGTCACCAGTTCAAACCTGGCAGAAACATTACATGAGAAAAGAAATATCACTCTTTGTTTAAAATATACAAATAGAGTTTAATTACCATCTCCTTAGTTTAAACAATGAGAGGCATGGATCATCATTAACTCTTTTATTTATCCTGAAACTGAATAGCATCAGTGACAGACCAGTGCTGAAGGCAAAGCTTATACATGAAGTTAAGTTTATCCTCACAGAACATTCATGTGTTCACTTCTTTGGCAATACAGCATAAGCCAATGAGCTTTGGAAAAAAATCATATTGCCTCTGGTTAGGCATGAAGCTGACACAGCCCCTTATCCCTATGCCCACCCCCACAGAAATCACCCCCGATGTGAGAACCAGGTTACTCTATGTCATGTTTTGCCGAAAAGTGAGATTACAACTTGTCAATTTTGAAAAATACAATGGCATCTGGCCAACTTTTTACAGAACAAATTTTTCAGTTTTTAGGAATTGTGGTATGTGTTGGCTGCACCTAAACCTAAAATATGCTATTAAAAACAATTAAAAGACTGTCATCCAACTGGGTGGGACATTTTTATTATTCATGCATTGAATGTAAGCAAACTGCTCATCCCTAAATGCACTTGAGAAGCTAGTGATGAGCTGCTTTCTTGAACTGCTGCAGACCTGATGTAGTTACACTCACAGTGTTAGTTCCAGGGTTTTGACCCAGCGACAGTGGGGGAATGGTGATATAGTTCCAAGTCAGGATGATGCGTGGCTTAGAGGGGAACTTGCAGGTGGTGGTGTTCCCAAGCAACTACTGCCATTGTTCTTCTAGGTGGTTCAGGTCACACATTTGGAAGGTGCTGTCGAAGGAGCCTTGGGGATTTGCTGCAACCATTCCTTCCAACAGCTCATCTACCCAACCCTCCAAACACCACCTGTGCTGCATGTGACAGAGTCTGCAGATTATGCATTGGTAAAAACAAAAAACTACTGCGGATGCTGGAAATCCATTGAAGCATCCATCAATCCATCATGCATTGGACTTGTCAGCCATCTCAGAACTCACTGAACCAGAGTGGAAGCAAGTCATTTCGATCCTGAGGACTGCCTAAGAAGGAAAAAGGACTATTTTCAACTTTAGTGTCATATTTGACCACAAGATAAGCTTCCACCCACATTTCCATCACTAAGACAGCCTATTTCCAATTTCGTAACATAACCTGGCTTCACCCTGCCTCATTTAATCTGCTGCTGAAATTCTGCTGCCAGAATTTTGTATGTGTGGTGCTATGCACAAAAGTGTACTTTGTTTACTTTGAATAAATTGGAAACCTTTCTCATATATTTCTACACTCTGAACCCATTTATCAGAGCTATCGAAAATATGGCTGTCAGACCACATTTGGAATATTGAGAGCAATTTTGGGCCCCATATCTCAGGAAGGATGTTCTGGCCCTGGAGAATGTCCAGAGGAGATTCACGAGAACGATCCCAGGAATGAAAGGCTTAACATATGAGGAACGTTTGAGGACTCTGGGTCTATACTCGATGGAGTTTAGAAGGATGAGGGGGGATCTGATTGAAACTTACAGAATACTGAAAGGCCTGGATAGAGTGGACGTGGGGAAGGTGTTTCCATTAGTAGGAGAGACTAGGACCCGAGGGCACAACCTCAGAGTAAAGGGAAGACCTTTTAGAATAGAGATGAGGAGAAACTTCTTTAGCCAGAGAGTGGTGAATCTGTGGAATTCCTTGCCACAGAGGGCTGTGGAGGCCAGGTCATTGAGTGTATTCAAGACCGAGATAGATAGGTTCTTGATTGGTAAGGGGATCAAAGGTTACGGGGAGAAGGCGGGAGAATGGGGTTGAGAAACTTATCAGCCATGATTGAATGGCGGAGCAGACTCGATGGGCTGAATGGCCTAATTTCTGCCCCTATGTCTTATGTCTTATAGTCTTAAAATGAAACGATAGCCATATTTTCGATAGCTCTGATAAATGGGTTCAGAGTGTAGAAATATATGAGAAAGGTTTCCAATTTATTCAAAGTACACAAAGCACACTTTTGTGCATAGCACCACATATATAAAATTCTGGCAGTCACATTTATATGCATATAATTCTGAGGGCCAACTTTTATTAAGCCAAAAACAAAACACCCCATGGTTAGGACTCCAGTAATGATTGGCATAGCATCCCTTTGCAACTAAATTTGTGTAAAAATATGTTAGATTTTATGAAAAAATAATTTGTAAAGAGTTTGAAGAAAACATGAATTACAGAAACTGTGGTCTGAATTTTCCCGTCGGCAATTTGGGGGCAGGGCCCGCTCACCGAGGGGAAAATGATGCGGGATGACGTCAGGAGGAACCCCCGATGTCATCCCGGTCTCTTTAAATTTTTAGGAAACTCTTTCGAGTTACCAACAGTCACAGATTGCAACTTCTTTCGAGTACAATCACAGTTCTTGGTTTTCCGGGAGTGGGACATGAACCCACAACCCTCTGATTCAAAGGCGAGGGTGCTATGAACTGAGCCACAGCTGACACCTCTTAAATTTTTAGGAAGGCGGGAGGACAGCGAAATTAGCTGTCCGCCCGCCGACCTGTCAATGGCCAATTGAGGCCATTGACAGGATAATTAAGATAATTAAAGACCTGCCCGGCCAAGCTTAAGGCTGGCGGGCAGGACAGGAGCCCCAGCGGGCTCCAGATTATTCATGAAACTTCATCCACTGGCAGGATGAAATTTCATGTCCGTTTTTTAAAAATGTAGTAAATTTTAAGTGTTTATTATTAACATGTCCCATCTCGTGTGACATTGTCACATGAGCAGGACATGTTAATAATTTTAATATTTTTCTATTTTTAGAGTTTACTTACCTCTCACAAAACTCCCTGAGACAGGACTTTGCGTCAGGGAGCAGTGCAGTCTTTCGCACGCATGCGCGAAAGAGCGCACTTTGACAGATGGGGAATCCCTCCACCCCCCCCGCACAGGAATGTTGGGCAGGCCACTGGGTGGGCCTTAATTGGCCCGCCCACTCAAAATGGTGGCGGGCCTCGTTTCGGTGGCGGGGGTCGGCTGTCCGCCCGCCGCTGAGCTGGTGGGGCCCGCACGCCCACCAAGGACAAAATTCTGGCCTATGAAAACAATGGCATTTTATGTTCTGCATGGAAAATTATTTTATGTAAAAGCAGGGAGGTGGTGGCATAGTTGTATTATCACTGGACTAGCATGCTCTGGGAACCCGGGTTTGAATCCCACCATGGCAGATGGTGAAATTTGAATTTAATAAGAATCTGGAATTAAATGCCTGATGATGACCATGAAACCATTGCTGATTTGTTGTAAAAGCCCATCTGGTTCACTAATGTCCTTTAGGGAAGAAAATCTGCTGTCCTTACCTGTGACTCCAGACCCACAGCAATGTGGTTGACTCTTAAAAATGCCCTCTGAACAAGGGCAATTCGGGATTGGATGGGCAATAAATGCTGGCCTAGCCAGTGACAACCACATCCCATGAATGAATAAAAAAAGGCACATTTTGAATGTCAACAAAAGACCAGAAACAGCTCTGCAATCCAGCGATAGTGGGACAGAGAAAGAATTGGCCTAATTGATTCCATTCTTTTTTCAAACCACTGTGTAGGGTCACTAAGTTGTTTCAGTTTGAAAATGCTGGCTATCAGAGATCATTTCTCTTAGATCTTAGGTAACAAGGTGTGAGCTATTCTACTCACCAAATAGTTTCATACTTTACACTTTGATATTAAACTGTTTGTATTCTTTCAAGTGATCAAATACATTTATAGAAAGTGCCTTATCCATTATCTGCTCCTGTTTAACTTCAGCTTTTTAAAATTTACTATGCACAATTTAGTCTGGCATCAGCATTCATTCCAGTGTATCGCTGTAGCCCTAAAATTACTGTTGACTTTAAAGGTAATGACGACAACAGTAAAATCAGGATCCTTCCCAAACTGTTTTAAAGAGGAAGAGGTTTATGTCCAGAAGTATGCATTACTGGCACATTAATGTGGTTTAGCTGGTTGTTACTAGCATAATATAGCATTTATGGAGAAAGTGCCCCAAGTTGTAATGCTGTTGCATTTCACTTGCATTGTGTTCCTATTGGCCATGTTAATTGGGTATTACAGTTGAGCCACCACATCACTTGCCATGAATTAATGCCGCAACTAATGAGCTTTCAAGTTTCAGAATACAGAATGTTCGCTACAGCCTTCAGTATTCCCCTAACATTTGGCTTAAAGAAGACCAACAAGAAAGCAAGAAATGTTGACAGAGTGTGATGACAAAGATATACAGTCTGGACACACTTCCATCCCAGGCACGAGCAACAGCGCTTCACTGAAGAATAGTGCCTTAGGAGGCTAAGGTTTAGCAGGCAGCCAGTGATACAGGAATGCCACCTCCTACAGGTGGCATAATTAAGATAAGAGGTGTGATTCGAAGAGTTGGTGCTATCTATCAGGAGGGGCGTTCACAGCAGCACATCTCAGAAAAGTCCAGGAATACATCCATGATTTTTTCAACCACTAAAATCAATGAATAGCAAATTACAGACTTTGCAGCAGTGATTTCCAAAATATACTTCCTACTTACCACTTTTCATTGGGACAATCCGATTGGAGAGTCACCCCTCTCAGGGTCACCAAGGCCTTCATTTTTTCTTGTCTGACTCTTTCCATAAGTGGGAGAAATAATTGTAGCATTCATCAGTTTACTGTCCGTGGAGGCATCACGAGATGACGGATGCATTAGGCATCACATTTATTATATAAAAGAAGAGGGCTGTCTTCTTCTACCAAGGTCGTTGGGCTTTCAATAGTAGTAGACCATGATTCCAATGCCTACTTTTCTAAGACATCCCTCCCCCACCACCCAATGCTTTCATTTTACACCAATTATCTATGACAACCTTATTTGAAATGGCATGAGAAGAGGAAGCACAGCTCCTGGGAGATAAAAGCTACTTAAACAGCTGTGCCTAATGATGCCATTAAGGCTACAACAGACATACAGACTGTAAATACAATACAGCTCATGCTACCACTAGGATTATCAAAAACATACAATAAGCCTGGCCTTAACTTATTTATATACTGTATCCCAAAATATTATTTTCTGAAAGAAATCTATCCAGTTTGAATGAATCAACACTTTCCACTTTCATCGTCTCCCAGTTGAGCCTGTCCCATAAATTTAATGTTTCCTAAGTTAGCTCTGAATTTACTCCCCTTTGATCTCAGGCAGTGTCCTCTGGTTCTACTGTTTTGGACAAAATGAAACACCTTGCCATGATCTACATTATTTAGTCCCCTCATAATCCTTAGAGCAGCAATCATATCACCATTTCATTGAGGATATGCCAATTTATGTAATTGTTCCTCATAACCTAATTGCTTTATCCCCTCAAACGTTTTGGTTGTTCTCTTCTATATCTTCTCAATCCCTGCAAATCTTCTTTGTACAGAAGTGAGCAGAACTGGTAACCTCCTCAATCCTATCATCCTATATGCCCTTGCTGTCCCGATCATGACTATCACTGATAAGGCAATCTCTGACCATTTCCTTGGATCACTCTCTATCCACATTGCCCCTTCCACTGTCCTTCTTTCTGTGTCCGACCCTGGGAAAAAAAATCTCCCCCAAGTCAATTACCTCTGCTCTCTTAAATTCCAACTATCTAGCCTTTGACCTTTAATTCATCGTAACACCTCAGTAACTACAGATTTGCTAAACCACACAATCTCCACCACCTTTGATGCCCTTGTCCTACTAGAAATATTACTCTTTCCCACCATAATCATTTTCCCTGGTGTACCTCTCATTTCTGCTCCCTTAAATCCAGGGGACACTAATTTGAACATCCTTGGTGAACAACTTCATCACCACATTTGGCTAGACCACCCATTATCGGACAATGTTCTCCAACACAATTACTTGCTATTCTAGGATCATCCAGGATGGAAAAAGATAACCTTCGGCTTCTCTTGTCGACCACTAACCAGCTTTATAAATCACCCTATCCTCCCCGCTCTCACCTAAGTGCAATGAGCTCCTGGATTGTTTTGTTACAAAGATTGAGATCATCCAGTCAGTTGGTTCTGCCACTTCTGTCCCTTTCCCTAACCCCCAGGCCTAATTTCAACTAAGGATCCCCTTGCCATAACAATAACTTTACATCTTTCTTTAGTTTCTCTCCTATATCAACCCCCCTCACCCCTCACCCATGCCCTCTCTGAGTTTATTTTGTCAATGAGATCGATCTCTTGCTCTCTAATCATTATTCCTGCTGACCATTCAACTTCCCTCCCTGGCTCCTATGTTAGCTGACATTATTACTGGTTCTCTCTCCTCAGGTACTGACCTCCTTGCCTTCAAATCTGCTTTCACCCCTTTCCTCAAAAAATTAACCCTTGACTCTCCATCCTTGCAAACTACCGTCCATCTCAAACCTCCTTTTCCTCTCCAAAGTCCTTGAAAATGTTGTCACCTCCCCAATTTATGCCCAAAATTCCCAGAACTTCATGTTTGAATCCTTCCAACTTTGTTTCCACCTCCATCATATTACCAAAATGGCTATCAATGTCACAAATGACATCCTATCTGACTGGCAAAGGTAAACTACCCATCCCAGCCCTACTCAAGCTGCCTGTAACCTTTAACACAGCTAACCACATAATTCTGCTCCCAACACCTCCCTGGGTAGGACTGTGTAGTATTAGGGTGTTGAGCACTGTAAGGGTTAATGTGGGACTGGGAAAACAGTATCACCACATCATGATGTAGAGAGTCACATGGGAGTAGTAGAGTGTAGGAGTGAGTCTGGTAGAAGTCAGAGATGGCACCTAGTCAGGACTGTGTCCTATATAGGTAAATAGTTATGTGTTATTCATAAACAGTTATTGTTCAACCACACAAGCCTCTAGGCCTCTTCATGAGATAACATACAACCTTACAACATGGTGGCAGCAGCTGAAGGACCCCAAAATTCCTAGCAATGAGGAAGTAAAGAAACTGCAGTCTGACCTAAGTGAAGTGTGATAACTTGAAGACTGCAGATCACCTAAGAAGCTCCATTGCAGATGTGGAGGCTCAAGGGCAGAAGAAAGATCCATTTTACAGTGTAAAATGGCTCCACCAGAGCATGTGGATATCTGTTGTGAGACCCGATCGAAAGCAGAGTCAAAGGACCTAGCCAGATTGCAAAAAAGGTGAGCAAACTCCGAAAAAAAAGGCTGAATTAAGATTTTAATTTCAGCTTAATAATCAGGCAACACTGGCAGACCAATTGTTTAACGAGCGCAGCTTGAAGAATACAGCAGCCCAGATCCAGAGTCAGCGCCTTAACATGTGGCAACCCAGCGCAAACGAAAAAAAAAATTTAAGGAGAAGTTAGAGCAAAACATTGGCTTCAATTTGATTCTCCAAGCTCAGGAAAGCAACTAGCTAGACAAAATGATTCATTCAAAAGATTCTCTGCAGAATCGCTGGAGTTTAAAACGGCTCTGCAACCATAGCGGGAGCCTGCCAAATTCCAACAAGCGAGGAAAGAAAAAAAAATTTAAAGCTGTACTCCCTTGTGCTAAAAACAGTCATGGATGGTAAACCAACATTGTCAGATCAATTAAGGCAGATAGAAGGGCCAGATCGGGTGAAAAATTAAGCGTTATGGAGAAGAAGATCTTTAGGATATATGATAGCATCAGGCTTGAATGAGAAAACAGAGACTGAACAAATGAATACACTATTATATACCCTCACTGGAGATGTTGCTCCCTAGATAGGGGAAGTGGTCAACATCCTTGATGTTCTGTTGCCTGATGGTAATGGGGGAGGGTTTTGTTGCCATCTAGTCATTATTGTCTTGGTTGTCTTGCAGCTGATGCATAAACCAACCTTGGCGCCGCTACTTTCAAGGCTGGTGGTCATGTCTTGGAGCGAGCACCACTCTTCAGGCAGCAGGGTGATGTCATCTGAAAAATCCAGGTCTGTCAACCAATGGTGTTGCCATGGGATTCCAAAGTCAGCACCCACTATCGCCTTCCTCATGAAGAAATCAATAACCAAGAGGAAAGGAAATGGGGAGTATATGGAGCCTTGCTGTACTCCTGTGATGATGTTGAAGGAGTTCTTCAGCGTACATGATAAGATGCAATGCCATATTTCAACAAGTACAATAAATTGAAGCTCACTTTCTCTTTCCACAGCTTTAGTGCTAATTTTGATGCTAAAAGTTTAAATATGCTGGCATCTTTGCACCATTGATCAATATTACTTTGTGATGCAAGCCAGTTTAATCATTTGTTATTGATTAGGGATACAGTCCAGGGTGCCATTTTGAGCTAGGACACCTGAGCCAGAAAAGTATTATTAGTGGCTGCGTGCAGAACAAAGAACTAGGTGTATGTAGCAGTGTCTTACCTGCTGAATACTCATTGTAAAATACCTACTGCATGTGAGTAGGCACAGAGGGGAAATTCCATAGCTATTGGAAATGCAAACCCTTCATCTGGATCCTGTAATAACAGGGATAGCAGCTTTGCTCCTATTGCTTTAACACAACTATTGTAAAATAATTGATTAAAATCCCTCTACAAAATAGATTTTAAGGTTCCAATTAAATTCCTTCAAGAGAATGTTAACAATTTTGTGAACAATAGTTAGACTCACCTCATTCAGCACCCATGAATAGCAAGCAATGTCAGGTGATTTGTTCAGTTTGTGGTGAAGGTCAGGCTTTTGAAATTCCTTGTGATGAAGGCCAGATATTTAACATTCCTTCAGTGGCTCCATTATGAATTAAAGCACATAAATGTTTCCGATAAAATGACTTTAGTATTGATGTATTTTGTCATTGAAATATGCGCACCAACATTTTCATTCTGGCATTGCCGGGGTGAGTGCTATGCAATTCAATCAATAATGGTTCTCTTCCTCTGGGGGGCACAATAACTCTCACTCCCAACAGTAAGACGCCATCCTGGCAGGTGAGCTTGTATCTCCTGTCAAAATAGGGCTTCATTTTGTCCGACTTTGGCTCGTTAGACCACCCCTGCAAGACTTGTTCCCTGACATGAGACAAAACTGGATCGTGGTTGTTCCATTCTCTGATCTGTTTGACATTCACTGGTGATGAATCCAGAAAGTTTAATAACAAGACAAGTTCTTATGGTATGGGGACACGCACATTGCTGCCCTTTAGAGGTAAGCGGCTCAGCGCGTCGGCATTGGCAATCTGACTTCCTGGCCGGTGGGTAAAAGTATATTCGTAAGGAGCTAAAATCAGCGCCCACCTTTGGTTGCATGCCGAGGTGATTGGGGGTATTGCCTTATCTTCACCAAAACAAGCCTAGTAGTGGCTTGTGGTCGGACACTATGGTGATGTGGCAATCATGGATGTATTGGTGGAATTTCTTAATGCTAACTACATTGGATAAGCCTTCTTTTTCTATTTGTGAGTATCTTCGTTCTGCCTCACTGAGTGTTCTTGAAACGTAGACAATGGGCCGTTTGGAGCCATCTGACATCCGTTCTGTTGAAGGGTCATGTGGACTCGAAACGTCGACTCTTTTCTTCTCCACCGATGCTGCCAGACCTGCTGAGTTTTTCCAGGTAATTCTGTTTTTGTTTTGGATTTCCAGCATCCGCAGTAGTTTTTTGTTTTTATCCGGTGGGAGAGTACTGCCCCTACTCTGTAAGGGGATGCATCGCATGTTAAAATCAATTGTTTCTTTGGGTTGCAAAGTACCAATAGGGCCGATGAATGTGATAACTGCTTTACTGCCATAAAAGCCTGTTGTTGTGGGGCGTGCCAAGTCCATCTCTGGTTTTCCCTGAGTAGCCTGTATAATGGAGCCAGTACTGTTGATAAATTTGGGAGAAAACAACCATAGTAGTTAACCATTCCCAAGAAGGACTTGAGTTCTGTGGCATTTTTGGGGGCTGGCACCTCACGAATAGCTCTCACCTTGTCTTCTACTGGGTGAAGGCCCAGCGAGTCGACCTTAAGACCCAGGTAAACCACTTATTTTGCTTAGAAGATACATTTTTCCCTTTTCAAGCATACTCCAGCTTGTGAGAAACACTTCAACACCTCTTCCAAGTTAGCCAGGTGTTCTTCATCAGTTAGTCCTGTTACTAGGACATCATCGAGAAAAGCCACCACATGGGGTAGATATTGGAGCAAATTTTCCATAGTCCTTTGGAAAATGGCACAAGCCGATGAGACTCCAAAAGGATATACTGGTATAATCTCCTATGTGTGTTGATAGCCACAAAATTGCGAGAGGCCTTTTCTAGCTTGACTTGCTGGTAAGCGTGGCTCATATCAAGTTTTGTATATGCAGGTCCCCCTGCCATCTTGGAGTACAATTCATCAATTTTTGGTATAGGGTGCCTATCAAGTCTGGTTACTTCGTTAACTGTCAACGGTTGTCCCCGCATATTTGCACACTCTGGTCAGACCTTAGTACTGGAACTACAAGTGCTGCCCATTCAGAAAATTGTACAGGTTGCAAGACTCCCAACTTTTCCAGCCTGTCTAATTCTATTTCCACTTTTTCTCACAATGCATAGGGGACTGGCCTCGCCTTCAAATATCTGGGGATTGCTGCGGGATCCATGTGGATTTTAGCTTGCAGTCCCTGAATCTTCCCAAGCTCTTCCCCATTCTATTTCTTGCAGATCTTTCATTCTGAGTTGAAAAATCTCCGTCCACTCCAACTTTATTTCCTTAAGCCAATTCCAACCAAGTAGAGTTGGACCCTCCCCCGCTACCACTATCAGGGGTGGGTTAGCAGATTGGCTTCCATATTGTACTGGAACCTTGCATATACCCTTCACTCACATGTTTTTGCCAGTATATGTCTTTAGTCTGGCATCTGAGTTTTCCAGCCTTAGTGAGTGGTCTCCTCCATTAAGATTCTTAAATGTATGTTCCCCTATGACGGTCGTGGATGTGCCTGTATCCACTACCATTCGGATGGGTTTTCTGTTGACTTCTACTGTACGTAGATTGGCTCTGTTTTATCTATTTTTAAATTGTGTAGCAAGTAAATATCTGACTTTTTCTTCTGGCTCCTCCATTATATAAATTTCACCACTTCTGCCTTTTTGTTTGAATTTTCGCCTCAATCTTTCTTTACAATGTTGCATAATGTGTCCATTGCGATCACAGTAGAAGCACTCAGTTCTTCTAAATTGTCGTTCATTTGTAGGCTGTTTGGTTCCAATTCTGCTATTATGAATGTGGTTTTTATCCATTAAACCATTGCTTTTTGCTGGTCTGTTAATGGTGGCTGTTTCCCGCCTTTCCGCGGGGCCCTGTGCTTCCCGTGCCATTTCTAGCCAGTGCTTCCCTCCTGATGTGGAGAACGGTGCCATTTTGTGCCCCCTTGATTGCTTCTGAATCCCTGACGGCGCTTTCCATTGCGAACGCCAACTCCAGTGCCTTGTTGAAATCCAAATTTGTTTCTGACAACAACCTTTCTTAAATGGTGTCTTCGTTAATCCCACACACTAATCAGTCTCTTAACATGTCGTTCATTGACGTCCCGAGCTCAGTGCTCTGCCAGTTGTTTTAAGGCTGCTACATAGCAAGCGACTGTCTCTCTAGGGGTGTGGCAGCTTGAATTGAATTTAAAACGCTGTGTTGTTACCAAGGGTTTCGGTTGGAAATGGCCTTTTTGTATGAAGGTTTTGTATCAGGCAACAGGAAATAAGTAGCATGTTATCAAGGAACAAGTTTGCACATGGACCAGCTACTTGCATATTGTTCTATAGCTTTACCTCAAGTTTGTCATCTTCTCTCATATTCGGATCCAGATACTCTGGGTGCTGAAGACAGCATTGACCCAATCAGCAATCTCCTGCCGGACTAGTTTTTGAGGCAACCTCATAGAAGACACTGACATTATCCCTTTCCTCACTCCTGGAGCTTTAGCTGCCATTATTTTGTCATTTTCAACGCATTCCCTAGCCCAGGTGAGAATGCTGCAGTTTAAATGCCTGCACTATAAGCGTGTAACTTTTGAAGATGATGATCCCACAGATACTGCAGCAGATGGAAATGTCCCACCAGAAAGTGTGGAGGTTGGTTTCAGAAAAGGTAAATCACTTTCTCTGGGATCAATTGGGACAAGAACACAGTTGGAACTGACCTTGTTAGCAGTCCTCTTGGTTGTGGTCATGGCACTCATTGGTTGCATTATTACTCTGGTAATAAAAAATGCCCAAGATCCTTCACGTAAAATTTGTCTGACAGAAACTTGTATCATGGTGTCTGCTAAGATAACAGAATCCCTAGACCGTACAGTGGACCCTTGTAATGACCTTTAACAATATGCCTGTGGTGGATGGATAAAGAAAAATCCATTGCCAGATGGTCACGTTGGAATACTTTTAAAACGCCACACCAATTCAACTTGTGCACTTTCCATGTGCAAGAGCAGACATGAGGTTGATTTATATACAAATTATGAATATTGAGACAGCTCATAATGTGGTGTTTACACTAATTTGTGCAGGAACAGGAATTTCAAGGCTATTATAACTTTGAAAAGAATAAAGGAGACCTAATCAGGCAATTGAAAGAAATCAATAGGATATTTGATCTAAAACAATTTGTGAGGAAGTATGAGCTGGCTGCTGTCTTTGTCTTTGGGCCCCTTGGGACTGTTGTGTCTCCTATCCTACAGCAGCCAAATCCTGGGGGAAAATCCACTACAAACTGCATCACTTCTTCTGCAAGGGCAGCCTGGCCCTGGCTCCTTTCTTCTTTTCAAAGAGGAAAATCTAGCTCCTCGTATTAAAATGAAACATTCTCAAGTTACATATAGCACAGTTAAACGCTAAATAAAACTCCTTGTGTTGTGCCCCAGCGCGGCAGTGTGGATTTTTGCATTTCCCACAGCTGGGCAGTCTGTATCTGTTCTGAGTGAGAATTTTCAATTTATGCCAAATTTGGGACAGTTCTGCCCTGGAGGTCCATACTTTATTGAGGCAGAGACCTTTTATGATTAGATAGAAGAATATGTTAGTGATTATAGTGAACAGACAGAAGAACGCAGTAGGGGGGGCACAGAATGCTGAACAGAAAATAAAGCAGATAACTGAGGAATATCAATGTTATATAATCTCCCCACTGTCAAAGGAAAGGAAAAATATTGAATAGAGAAGGGAATGTGGCATTTCTCTGATGTCTGTTGTCAATCATTGAGAAACACTGGCACTCATGAATCGCGAAAGCTGGACAGAGGAAAATTCTGAAAAAAAATTTGCATATATAAAGAGCTAGCATTCGGATTGTTAATTCAAAACAGTTCTGAATTTCTCTTTTCAATTTTTGGGAACTTTATCACTTTCAAAGCTCCCTATGACTAAAAAGAATTATGTAGATTTACATAGAATATACAGCACAGAAACAGGCCATTCAGCCCAACCAGTCCATCTTATACTCTACTTGAACATCCTCCCATCCTTCCTGACTTAATTCTATCAGCATTACCTTCTATTCCCTTCTCCCTCATTTGCTTATCCAGCAAACGTATCGCTACTACTCACCTCAACTACTCCATATTCTCACCATTGTCTGGGTAAAGAAACTTTTTCTGAATTCCCTATTGGATTTCTTGGTGACTATCTTCTATTGATGGTCTCTAATTTTGCTCTTCCCCTCAATGCTCTCTCTGCATCGACTTCATCAAAACCTTTCATAATTTTAAAAGATCTCAATTAGATCACCCCTCAGGTCACCCCTTTACTTTTCAAGAGAAAAGAGACCCAGCCTGTTCATTCTTTCTTGATAGGTGTAACCTTGCAGTTCTAGCATCCTCCTTTGTAAATCTTTATTGCACCATCTAAAGTGCCTTTACATCCTTCATATGGTGACCAGAACTCCACAGAATATTCCAAGCGTGGTTTAACCAAGATTCTATGTAAGTTGAGCATAACTTCTCTGCTTTTCAATTCCATCCCTCACAAAATAAATCGAAGTGCTTGATTTGCTTTTGTTATCGGTCCTATTGGCCTATATCACAACTATTAGTGATTTGTGTATTCATGCTCCAGGTTCCTTTCGCTCCTCTGCCCTATTTAGATTTTTATTTTCTAAGTAATATGTGACCTCCTTATTTTTCTTATCAGAGCATAATACATCACACTTACCTATGTTGAAACTCATTTGCCAATTATATGCCCATCCTTCAAGTTTATTAATGTCTTTGTGTAATTTGTTGCAGTATTCCTCAGTTTTGACTATCCCTTCCAATTTGATATCATCTACAAATTTAGAAATTGTGTTTTCGATTCCAGAATCCAAATTTCAGACAAAACTGAAAAATCTAGCGTCCTTTGGTAACCCAATGGAGAACAATCCCACCCAAATGGTCTGAATTTTCACTCCCAGATCAAAAGTGCAGAGTTGGGATGATTCCCACAAACCCAACCCGGGAAAAAGTGCCCTGGAACTTCAAATTTTTGTTCCGGAGTGTTGTGGGGGTGGTTTTATGGGAGACAGGTGACCCCAGAAAAGAGTTTGGAGGCTGCCGGGTGCGGAGGTGGGCTGGTTGAAAGGCCTGTCTTGGTGTACCAGCACCTTGTCGAAGCAATGCAAAAAAGCAGTAAAGCAGAAAACAGCCCTTATCTTTCATACCTCATCACCATCCTGATGCCCCATCCATGCCAACCCATACCAGCTCATGCCCCCAACCAACACCATGGCCCCTCATACCTTCCATGCCAAGCACTGTCCTTGTACCACCACCATGCTCATTACAGCCTCATGCCAGCTCAAGCCAACCATGTTCCCATCCACCACCCTTTGCCTTGACACCTGCCATGCCAACTTACCAAGATCCACCATGGACAGACCTAAGGACACATGTTGAGATTAAATAAAGTTCTTAAGTATCTATTGATGAATTCACGCTTTTTAAAAACAGTCATTGATAAAAAATCTATTCGATACATTTGACTTCCATTAATCCCTTATAAAAACAAACATTGGAATTCATAGTTCTACTTCAAAGAGTTCCTATCCAGTTGAAGCTGTCAATCAAATTGTGAACTGAAAGGCACCCCACTGTGATAATGAAAAGTTGTGAAATCAGTCATGCAGCACTAATTCTGTAATGATTACTGAAATGTTTTGTCACTTCTTAATAATTTAGAATACAACACGCAAACACACCTCTCCGCTTCTGAACCCCAGCTTCCTGTGTCTAACGGAAGGTTCCTTTACTGTTTTCCTACAGCAGAGGGCAATACATCTGGGACTTAGCACACCCTACTGGCAGGATTTTTATATAGCACTTCTTTTTAACTAAAATGTCCTTTTACAAAGAACATAAACGATAAACACAAATATCACAATAACCCTCCAGCTCATGTCAACAGACAGAGTGAAAGAGCAAGAGCACTTTTTATGCACATTCATGTTGTTATGGCACAACGAATGGTAAATGCCGAGCTGCTCAAATCCCAGAGGAAAACTCGAAACAGCTGCCACAATTGTTTTGCAATTTGTATTTTATTTTGAGATGCTTGTCTTGAATTCAGCAGAAATGAATCTACCGAGACTTAGAAGGTTTTTACAAAACTAAATTAAATATTTTTATTAAAAAAAAAAGATTTTGAGCACATACACAGGTCTACAAATTACTACTATGATAACTCCTCACCCCCTAATTAATCTGACTCCCAGTTACACCTCCGTTAAGGCAACAGCAAAAACAAATAAATTTCAACAGACCCAAGCAAAACACATCAAAGTGATATTCACAGTGAATTTCCTTAGCTTCGGTTCCTGTAGACAGCAACTTAATGCATAGCGGCTGGAGGCTTTTCACTTGTTAGATCTTAGAATACCTCCTCCTTACGCATAACCTCATCTCCTTTATACACGTTTCTCCCTCTTTAATGTAAATTCCATTGTTCCAATATGTCTTTGCAGCTTTACTTTTCTCATAATATAAAACTTTCATGATACTCATTTTATCAGTAACCTTTTGGAAAAATAAACACACTGTTTGGCTTAGCTTCTTTTGGCCAGGTGTAAAATCTTATCATCTCTTTGAAATTCACTACTCTGGTTTATCTAAAAATGTAAATGTTCCTCATACCTCACATTCTAAAACTTCAACCAAGTTTGCGTATTTAGCATTTCAAACTTAGCTTCCCTTTTGATAACTCAAGCTCCAGATCAGCTGTCTTTAATTCAATTAAATCCCCCCCCCACACACCCCCCCCACCACCCCGCCACACATCTACACACAGAGAAACTAATCCAAACTCCGCTATTAACCTACCTTTACAATAAATCACATTAACTATGAAAGTTATTATATTTTCATGACAATGTCTAATTTTAACAATCCCAAAAGCACCTTACCTCTCCAAAAGGCGTCCCAGGACGACATCTGAAAGGGTACCCTACCTCTCCAAAAAGGTACCCTACCTTCCCAAATAACTCCAGCAGCTTTTCATTTGATTTCCTGTCTGTGTTGAATATGTAGTATATAAATGATGATTTCCTTACACTGAATGTTAGGGAAGAAACTAGAGGAAATCAGGTACTGGGTCTAGTTTTAGTAGAAATCCTGATACAGTATCAGGCTGCCATTTGGGGGAACACCTGGACAGCTGTGACTACCATATAATTTGGTTCACTTGATCAGTCAAGTTAAAGATGTCAAAAATGTAATGCTAGTTCCAGATTTGAAGAGGGCTAAGTTTGCAAAACTGGCAAAGGTGGATCAGGCACCCAACAGATAGGGAAATTACCAAATGCTGAAGGGAAATGAAACTGTTAAAACCATTCAGGCTCAAAAGAAAGCCATGTATGTCCTCAGAATTAAAAGAAGGGTCACATTTAGAGCAAAATCAAAGCAGCTAACTGGCCATTTGAAAGGCCAAATCTGATCTATGTAGAAATATTTGTACAGGTTAAAGGAAAATAACTCTCAAGAGAATAAGGAGACATATTGTGTTCAGCTAAAGTCAACAAAATCTACTATCAGTGTAGCCAAGTTGGAACAGAAGGTGATAGCTAGAAGTGGTAACAATGGTAAGGTCCATTTTGGCAATCTTAAGATTCAGATGGCAATAAAAGACTGCATAGGCCCATTAAAGGATTTCTCAGGGCAGAAATCTTACAAATGTCAAAGTACCTACAGATGTGATCCTGGGATAGTGACTCCAGTCCTGACAGTATTCACCGAAGGTGCTCAAAGTGGTGGGGCAGGGTTTCCCGGTTAGTGGGATTTCTCACAACCCACCACATGAAGAGTTGACAGGGTGCTGGCTAACCCATGTTAATTAGCTAAGGACGAGACTTGCACCCACGTTTGGGGAGGAACACCCGCATTAGAGAGCTGCCGGCAAATTGGATGACCATCGGCTCTGTAGTCCCTGCAGTGCCAGGTTCGAAGAAGAAGAGCTAATGGAGGCCAGACTGAAGGTAAGGCCGGAGTGTTTTATCTTTGGCCTGGGGTCTAGATAGGGTCTTTTTAGAGTATGCCTGTTACCTTAAGAATGCTACCATAGACTATTATACGTCAAAACCATTCTTGTTTATTTACAGATCTATATACATCTCGGTACTCTACATGAGATTGTACTTCTGCTTCCCACCAGATCTCTGATCTCTGTCTCTTAGTCATGTGTTATTGCATCATAGTTGCAAGAGTATCAGGCACTTCTGATGTTAACTCTTTACTCTAAATCTCCCCAACAAGTCTTTATCACAACTATATACACACTCCTACATTTCCCCCCAAAGTCTCAGACTTCAGAGTCTCTGTGGTGCCAATCTCCCTGATCTGATCCTGATTTCATTTTGAGGTTGAGGACAAATTGCACTCTCATCATTCACTAGGAGGTGGTTGTAGAGTTTCTATTTGTTTCTGGTTCCTTGCCTCCACCCGGATCTAAATAGTATGTCCAAGGTTCCATTGGTTTCCTTCCCAATGATATCAAGGCTCTTCAGTCCCTTCTGATATTTCCCTGGTCCTACTCAATTCTATAAGATTTCGGCTGTGGCATTCTTTCCATTACAATGCCATCTTTCTGTTGATCTCATATCCACACTCTCTCCCCAGGCTGTAGCACTTTCAAGCCTCGTGCTCTGTGTCTGAAGTTGAAATGACGAGTTTGACTGTCTTTTTGTTGATCTTCATGCTTCCAAACTTTCTCATGATCATCTGAGGTAATGATAGGTTGTAGTGTTTGTCGTAGAGCTGGAAGTTGTGTTTGCAGCCGTCTTCCCATCAATAGTTCTGATGGCGCAAACCTGTTTTTTGGCAGTGAGGTGCTGTAATTAAGAAGGGCTAAATTAATATCTTCGTCCTTTTTCATCAATTCCTTGATTGTTAAAACTCCTCTTTCTGCTTTTCTGTTTTACTGAGGATGGGCAAACTAGTCACAGGCATGAAACCATATTCCTGCACAAAATTATGGAACAGGCCATTAGCAAACTGAGGTCTGTTGCCTGACACAACAATATCCGAGATACCATGTGTCACAAAAATTCTTCTCAGTGATGTAATGGCTGCCTCTGCTGTGGTGTTATGCAGTCTGCTCTTTTCAAACCATCTGGAGTAGTTGTCAATGACAATGATGAAAACTTCACCTTTAAACTCAAATAAATCCATTCCCAGGTGCTCCCATGGCCCCATAGGGATGGTAAATGGTGCAAGTGGTTCGCTCTGTTGCTGGCAATGCACTGCGCACATAAGGCAATTTTTAATTAACTCTTCAGTGGAGTGACTGATGCCTGTCTACCAGACTGACTGTTGGGTTCTTGCTCAGCATTTCACTATTCCCAAGTGACCTTGATAGATTTTCTGAAGAGTGTCGAGTCGAAATGTTTTAGGGATGTCTAATCTGTCGTTAAAAACTAAGAATCATCAATGATTGGGAGATGTTTCCTTTGCTCAAAATATTGGTGAAGTACAGGATTATAAATGATACACAGTATGTTAGGGAAGAAACCACAGGAAATCTGGTATTGGGTCTAGTTTATAGTAGAGATCCTGATACAGTATCAGAGCTCCATGCGGGTGAACACCTGGACAAAATGACTACCATATAATTTGGTGTACTCTGGCCATCCATTCTGGCAATACTCTTTTATTTTGATGCACTCATCATCCTGCTATTGAGTTTGCTTACTTTCTTGTAATCTCTTATCAGTGGATGGTAAATTGGTAATGAACAAAGTATGTGCTTCCGCTTCTTCAATAAAATTTAAATCTTCCTGCTTGACTCCTTCCACTGGTATTCTTGACAATGCATCTGCTGTTGTCTGGTACTTCCGCTGAACATACTCAGTAAATGAATCATGTCTCCTGACCCTCAGGCTATAATGTTGAATTCTAGGCAGCATTTTTGCAATTTCCTTTAGGTGAAGAAGAGTAACCAAAGGTTTGTGGTTGGTTTCGATTTTAAATGACATAATCAGAGGCGTTCTCGCAAGTCTGTGTGGCTGCTAATGCTTCTTTCTCAATGGTTGCGTATCTCTTCTCTCTGTCCATGAGAGACCCTGCGGCATAATAAACTGGTCTTCTTTGTCCATTTTTTTGAACTTGAAACAGCACTGTGTCCAAGCCTGTAGTTGATGCATCTGCTGCTACAATTGTAGTACGCTAGAATTTCTGGTGAAATGAGGAGATTTTTGATCTTGTCAAAAGCATTTTGCTGCTCCACATTCCAGCAGCACTGTTGACCTTGTCTCAACAGCTGTCATAACTACTCACTGATTTCTGCCAAGTTTGGTAGGAACTTGCCTACTTGATTTACCATGCCAAGGAATCTTTGTGTGTGTAATTCTGTGATATTTTTAGGCTGCAAAACTCTCTAAAGACCTTGGTTTTCTATGGTTCATTGTAATTCTTGAAGCTCGCACAATGTGCCCTAAGAATTTTATCATAGGGTTTGCAAATTCACATTTGTCATTTAATGTCAAACTTGCTTCTTGTAGAACTTTGAGGACTGTTCTTACTCGACAGTCATGTTCTTCCTTCGATGAACCATTTATGGGAATGTTGTCCATATGGCATATTACTTCTTCCATGCCTTCCAGGGTTTGACACATTGTTCTTTGGAATATCGCAGTTGCAGATACAATTCTGCATGGCAACCTGTTAAATCAATAATGACCAAATGGGATGATAAAAGTAGTTAGCTGTCTGGATTCTTTGTCCAGAGGCAACTGCCTAAAGTCGCTGTTAGCATCCAATTTTGTGAAGGGGCTGCTTTTTGCTAATTTGGCATTGTTAGTATCCACTGATGCCATCAAGAGGATCTCATGCTCTGCTGGCTTGTTTAGTTGAGTCATTTCCACACAGATTCTAATTGAACCATTAAACTATGGTATTGTAACCGTTCCAGAATACCACTTTGTCGGTATGGTTACTTGAGAGATGGCCCCTTGGTGGACATGTGTTTAGTCTCGCTCTTGATTTTGTCTAAGAGTGGGAGAGGGACCTTCTTCGTTGTAAAGAGACATATAGGCTTATCATCTGCCTTCAGGGTTATGTGATATTCTGTTTTCAGCTTTTCAAGCCTGAATACCTCACTGGACTGCTCATCAGCAATTCCATCTACCTTGTAAATGAGCCTCAGCTGCAAGCATGCTTTTCTATTCAATGATGATGACTCCTGGTTCTTTATCACATACAGGGGTTCCGCAATTCCTTCAACCTTGTATCTTAATCTTGCCAAATGTTGGCCTATTACTTTTAGTGTAGTCTCCACTAGACCTTGCAACTGGATGAAGGATGGCTGAATGTGATATTTTTAAGCCATTTCACTTCATCAGATAATACTGAAACATTTGTGCCAGTATCTATCTATCTTGAATCCTGTGGAGTGACCATCAACTTCTAATTTAATGCTCTAATAATTATATTTTGTTTTGTTAACATCTTCTCAAAAAGTCACTTATTTTTTTCTGTGCTCTTCCACTTCTTGGATTTTATTTGGTTTCATTGTAATTTTCTTTCTACCTAGAGGCTATAGGAACTTTGGATCTGCAGACTATTTCAAAAAGTCCTAACTTCCCACAACGGTACTCAGCTCCTGCCGCTGGGCATTCCTCTCGCTTGTGTAGGGTTTTCCCGCCACACCGAGAACATCTCAAGATGTTGATTGGCTCGCTTTCTTCCAATTTTATGGGCTTTTGCTTCACTGTGTTTTCTCTTTCCTGTCCAACATATTGAATGGCTTCATTTATTTTTATCCAAGGAACATCACCTCCCCCATGAACAACTGCTCTGTTTTGCTTCCTAAGGTTGGTCTGTTGTGCTATTTGTACTGCCTTTGTGAGAATTAAACCTTCCTTCATTTGTAAAAGATCTGCTAGGGTTTTACCTAAGACCCCAAACACTGTAAATCACACATTAATTCATCTATGAGGATCCCATGGTCGCAATTCTCCAGGAATTTGCACAGGTAATTTATAAATGAATCTGTAAATTCACCCATTGTCACATTGTCACATGAGGGGGACATGTTAGGGAATTTTTTTTTCTATTTTTAATATTTTTCAAAGTGGAAGCAATCTCCCTGAGGCTGCACTTAGCCTCAGGGAGACGTGCGCTTTTTCGTGCATGTGTGCAAAAGAGCACACTCTCACTTTTAGAGAATCCCCCCTGCCCGCACAGGAAGCACATAGTGCTTCCTGCTGGACGTCATGTTGGGCGGGCCTTAATTGGCCTGCCCGCGCAAAATGGTGGTGTGGCCCACTTCACTGGTGGGGATCAGCTCCCCGCCCGCCAGAGATTGGGTAGGGCCCGCCCACCCGACAGGCAGAAAATTCTGCCCAATGTAACCTCCATGCTTACCCATTTGTTCTGGATCTGTTGCTACTTCAGAAGTTTGGCTTATACACTGTGATCTGTACTCACTGCTGTCTGGACTCTGAGTCTGTGTTTTGGCTATCAGCTGCAGCACTCACGATGTTCTGTTCTCAGGTAAATCTTCGATCCTTTTTCCTATCCTTTTCCATGGGTTTAGAGGCTTATCAGCCCTGTGGTCTTCTCTAGGAGTTTTTCTGGGTCTTTACACTCTGTCTGCCGCCACCATGTTTTGGATGGTGCACATAAACAGTCGACAGAAACCACCAGCTGTCATCATGTTTCGTCTTAGGTTCAGAGTCTAGATGGGATTTTTTAGGGTTTGCGTGTTACCTCAAGACTGCTATCCATAAAAAACCATTCTTGTTTATTTACAGATCTATGTACATCTCAGTACTCTACATGAGGTTGTACTTCTGCTTCCCACCAGATCTCAGTCTCTTAGTCATGTGTTTTGCATCACAGTGACATCCGTAGTTACATCAGTATCAGGTACCACCGATGTTAATCCTTTACTCCACATAGAGTATTGGCAGGACCTGGCAGACAGGCCCCAGCGAGGGGAGTGGGGGGTTGGGGTGGGGTGGGGGGGGTGGGGTGGGGGGGTGTTAGACAGAATGGGATGGAGGGTTAAAGTGGGGGGTATGACCTTATGGGAAGGCACTGCCTATAGGCACAGGGGACCCCCAAAAGAAGAACCTCACACTTTCCCAACACCAGCCCATGCAGCTAAAGCTGTTGGGCTATCTGCTTGGTGTGGGCCTCCTCTTATCATGGGTAAAATAGTGGCAAGGGCAGGCTGAGGCACTTAAGTGGCTATTAATTACCACTTAAGGGCCCCAATAGGCCCAAGGGCAGGTGGGCCACCCAACGACTCTTCATCACCACCCACGCCACCCTCCCCGTAAAATGGGAGATAGGTTGCGGCGAGGGAGTAGGTGGTGGGCAGTCTATGCACTTCGCATCTTAACAGCCCCCTGCCTTCAAACCTGCCAGAGCGGGGACTGTAAAATTCAGCCCAATGGAAGCTCAGTGAGCTTTCTTCCTGCTAGAATCTAGAATCAGGGATTGTTTCCATGGACTGGAAGGAGGCTAATGTACCAATATTCAAAACAGGCAACAAGATAGAGGCTCACTAGCTTGACTCCAGTTATGTGCTAGTTGCTAGAAGGGATCATTAGAGATACATTATATGATCACCTGGATGGAGGAGGGATTATGAGAGACTTTCAACATGGTCCCTGGAAGATAAAGTTATGTCTTACCAACTTGGGAATGTTTTGTGGAGGTTACTGGGTTTGTGGATGAAGCTAGCCCAGTCAGCTTAATATTTTTGGATTTTCAAAAAGCCTTTCACAATCTACTACAGGCTAATTGATCGTCATGGGTCCTATGGGATTGGTTGCTGAAGTGGATCAGGAATAGGCTGCATTTTTGCAAACAGAATTGCTATTATTAGTAACGGCTCTGCCTGGTTGTTTCAAAGTCTGCTTTTTGCAAACATTTCCAAGCTATCTTGCCTTATACCAGTGAACAAGAATTAAACTAATCTATTATCCAGAATATAGAGGCTGCAAACATCTGAGTGCTTTAATCAACAGCTAAAATGTGATCACCTTTGATGGCACACTAGTAAGAGGCATTTGTCACTAGAGGCATGAGTCCAAATGACCTCCGTTGATGGCTTAAAAAATTTCCGGTAGCACTTGAACCACCTCAATGGTTTTGCATATAGAAAACTGCTTTGGGAGACAAGAATAAGTGTTTGAATTCATCTGATCTGAGTAGCCAAGTATTTTGTTTGTCAAAAAATGTCCATTTATTTCTAAGAAAGATCTAATTTAAAGTGATTTGACTTGGATGTCCTATTTGCTAAATGAACAGGTTGCAAACAGAATCACTGCTTCAGTCCACCAGCATGTGATAATTATGATAATCCATATTTAGGCACACTGAGCATTGAATTTGCTGTGACATTAGGTCACAGGCATCATTGCGTTGGATAAAAATCAAAAAGTTATTGATTGAGCTTTTGACTCTTCTGATTGGAAATTAATCAGGAAATAAACTGTTAAATGCTCAAGTAAAGACATAATAAACCCTGATAATAAATCAGTTGTTGTGCTGGCCTGGGGAAATATGTTGCACAACTAATGAGAAAGTTGGTTCAGTGTGTGATAATCAGTTGACAATATCAATCTTCCTGGTCAACATTTCTCCCTCAACTGACACCATGAAAAACAGATAAATTGGCCAATCACCTCATTGCTGTTTGATCTTATGGTCAGACATGACTACCACATTTGTCTACACAATAACCGTCACTGCACTTCAAAGTAATTCCTCACATATGAAGTACTTTGAAACATATATGAGAGTTGTGAAATGGTATTGTTATTCAGCAGGTAGGGGAGAGGTTTAAATTACCCCTTTAGATTACCCTTATGGAAAATTTTGTGGCAAAGCTTTTAAAGGAAGAAGGTAAGAACATTGCAGATGCCCTCACTATAATCCTCTAGAGTTCTCTCAATCCAGGAACTTTTCCTTTAGATTGCACAGTTGTGCACTTCACTGCGTTATTTTAGGAATGTGAAAAAGAAACTAGGGAATTATAGACCAGTTAGTCTAACATCTGTTGTTTGGATAGTATCACAGTCTAGAACTAAGGGTAGAGTGACTGAACACATTGGGCAGGAATTTATGTCCTGCAGGCGGGCGCGCACCCAACCCGATCGGGTGTAAAATCGCACGAGGTGACATTGGGCGAGCGTCCCAATGCCATCGCGCATTTGTGCGACATTTCGCTCAGCAGGTGCGCACAAAAGTAGGAAGCGCGCCCGCTGACAATTAAGCGGGCAATTAATCCCACTAACAGGACAATAGTCTCCGATTTTTCATGACCCATCCACCCTTATGGTTGGTGGATGGGCGAATTGGCCAAGCAGCCTTTGCATTTTTCATCAAACCTCATCCAAAGGCGGGATGAAATCTCCGTTCTGAAATAAAATAAAAATAAATGTCTGTGGACAGCACTTTTATGAGGTATGCTTTCAGGTGCTTGATTGTGAAGCATGGGCATTTTTTTGCAGCTTTTCACATCTTTATTTCATTATTTGAATGTCTGCAGCTCCCTGAGGCAGTTGTCTACCTACAGCAAGCTCTCTTGCAGCGCTCACCTGTGCCTGCGGTGATGTCGTCACCCGCTCTCTTCCCGCCCCCACCCCAGCAACGCTGAGCTTTTCACCGCACGTTTTATGCAGGCTGGATAAAAATAATCAAAAAGGCTAATGCAATGCCAGTCTTTCTATTCAAAAGACCAGGGTTCGAAATCAAGCTATAGAAAGCCCATATCTGAAGTATTGTGAGCAGTTCTGGGCACCCCATCTTTATAAGGGTATATTGGCCCTGGTGGGTGTGTAGCATAGGTTTATCAGAGTTATGTGGAGCAATCACACAAATTAGAGTTGTATTCTCTGGAATGTAGAAGGGGATGGGATCGGGATTGGGGGGAAGGAGAGGAGTCAGAGGGTTGGGGGGTAGTCAGGTGGCGAGGTCAGGTCAGGTTGAGGGAGAGTTGTGGGGGGGTCGGGACGGGTGTCTGAGGGCTGCGATGAAGTTGGAGGGTTGGGGGAGGAATTGGGGGTGAAGAGGAGAGTAAGGGAGTTCAGTGTGAGTGATTGGGGGATAAGTTCTGTAGTTACCCTAGAGTTAGACTAGGATTTTTCTGTCTAACATTCCTGGGTAACTATCCAGGTAAGTTAGTCAGAACCATCCAAAGTCTCTGACTCTAACTCAGAATTTGAGACTTTTTGGCATGAGGTGGGGTGGGGGGGTGGGGGCTGGTCATTGGGGTGGGGAGATGGTGGTCCCGGGGAGCAGGGAACCTCCTGGGCAACTCCCACGGTGTCACTGCATCAGGGCTTCCAAGGAGTCCTATAACATATCTTGAGGGGTAAGTGCAGCCTCCGACCATCCGAAGAACAGAAGATATGGGCCTTTAAAGATATGAGGTCAAGGTGAGAATGGGCCACAGATCAACCATGATCTCACTGAATGGTGGAACAGGCTTGAGGGACTAAAGGAGCTATTCCTGTTCCTATGTTCTCTTTGTTTACAAGCTTGTGCCTAATGACATAAATTGAGTTTAAATGCATCAATGCACGAGCTGAATACACCATTATGATGATGGTTCTGTTGGCTCTTCTCCATCCCAAAATAACAAACAAGGCTCCAATTATTTTTTTGCCCAATAAAGGCAGTGTCACTTAAGGGAATTAACATTTCCTGCAAAAAACTATTCCCCAAATCAAATATTTAGAGCATTATTCGGCATGTTGCACAACATTATATTTTAGGCTTCTGAAGCTGAGAAATATCTGAAATTTCTGAAAGGATTAGAATTTTGTTTATCCTATCAAGCACTGAGGCAAACTATGGGTCCTTTACATGTGAAGGGATGGGGGTGTAACTTTCTTCTGTGTTGCAAATTAAATAACACTAGGACCTTGGACCTGTGTTACAATTATGAGATTTATAAAATTATTATATTATAGGACTGCATCTTTAAATTTAAGATAAACAAAAGGGGTCATGTAACCTATTCTGTCTGATAGTAAGCCTGAATGGTTTGACTGTTAGAAACAAAGGAAGGTTCAGATTGTTTTACTGTGAAGAAGGTGCAAGGTCTTTATGCTTGGAGACAATGGTCAGAGTCTCTGAGTTTACCATGATTAGTCTCACAAAGTCCCGGAAAGATGTTGCTGGTATTGGATTGTAAGCAATTGTGATGTAAGCTGTCCATTTACTTCTAAGATGAAAGGGAGCTGGGATCAGAGATAGAAAGTTAGTATTTCTACCTGGGGGCAAGGTTAATGTGTTTCACATTGGCAAGGGAAAGACGGCAGAGGAGGCCATTTTTGAGATCGGGTTACAGGCTTCCTTACAAATCAATGTATATCACAGACAGGCAGCAGAGTTTCTGTATGGTCAGCAGAGGGAAAAGCCTGTTTGGCTTTGCGAGCTACCACAGTTAGATGCGGGAGGAAGAAGGTCTCTCGTCGAAGAGATGCATCCTACAGCCTTCAACGAATTCCAAGAGATTTATTCTGGCATGGCCAAGAGGAAGAAGAATCATTGGAACAGGCTTCAAGGCTTGTGGTGGATTTTTAAAAACTCTCCAAAAACTGAGGAAAGTGCCTGGAGACGTTCGTTATTCAAAGTTATTACTCACTGATGTGGGAATATGGAAACCTCTTGAAAGCTGGGAGCAAATGTGGACTGTTTGTTAAAAGGATTGCAATTCCATAGAGAGTGAATGTTAAGAATGGGTGATAAGTTTACAAGGGGACATTACTTTCTGTAGTTTAAAGTATAAGTTGCCACAAAAAGTCAATAATGCTTTTTAGTCATTTGTTACAGTGAAAGTTTTAGAACGTGAGATCTTGCTTTGCCCTTCTTTCAGCTAACAAATGTAAGTTTGAATCTCTTTTTGAAAGTTATTGGTATCTATGGGTGTTGTAATGTTTTCAGAGGCAGAAATATCTGTTTGTTAATCTCCATTGAATCAATGCTGCAAAAAAAACATTCCTGCAATAGGAAAGTGAAGAGACAAGAGATCTGACCAGAATTATTTTTATAGAAAATTACCATGTTAACTACTGGAAGTGCATCAATTTTCAAATAATTTTTCTCATGCTGCACCGGTAGCACGGAGTGGAAAATGGCATCAAAAGAAGAATGGGCAGAATTGTCAATATAGGGAAAATAATAAGAAGCTGGATTGTAATGAGAAGTGAAGAAAGCTGAAGCTGAAAAGAACAGGTGCTCTAGATACGTGAATGGGGTGTGGGGGCAGGTGGAGAGTGTAGGGGAATGTAACAGAGAGGAAGAGAACAGTGGAGTGCATACCATTACATCTCTTGTTTTATCCTTGAAGCTATAAGTCCTTGCTGGGATATACTTCCATGGGTTGTGATGGCCTTTGAACTGGAAGCAGTACTGTAAGGAAAAATGATAATTTCTTTAAAAAGTCCTTGGAATCTGTAATTGTTTTTAAAAATGTTTGAAAAGGGTTTTTAAGAGTTTGCATCAATTGTAAAGGGATCAATTGTAATTTTCTTGGATTAATAAGAAATTCTGGCCCATGTGACCTGGCGACCCTTGACCTGGAAACAGTGCCAACAAGAAAGAAGTTAAGACAGAAGCCTTGTAGCTGACAGACACACCATACAGCTGCAGATATAAAGGAGAGCTGCAAGCAGAGGAGCTGGAGGGTGAAGGTGATCAGTGCATAGAGAAAGCAGACAGAGACTGAAAGAGGAACACAGAGAATTCTTGTGAGGAGAAGATGCAAATCGCTCTCAGGAAGAGGTCAGTTTTTCTGTTTAGCAGAAAAGGAGACAGGAGCTCTTTTAGGTGTTGTGCATGCTGGCTAAAATTGTCTAAATCCTGGAAAGCTGCATGAATAGCTTGGACATGCTAAAGATCTGGATGTTTTCCCAGAAGTGGACAAACTTGAAGTGAGATGTTATTGCTTGGTTGGTTGGTTGTAAAAGAACCCGGGAAAGCTACACCATCAGGACTGTTGTGACCTGAGAGAGGGAGGATTCATATAAGTGTACATTGCTGATGATGATCATAGGCATGAAACTCAGGGACGAAAACTGTTATCAGATAGGACTCCGGTGCCACCCTACATGAATAAAGGACTCCCCAAAGCCTGTCCACCATCTACAAGGCGCAAGTCAAGTGTGTGAGGGAATACTCCCCACTTGCCTGGAAGAGTGCAGCTCCAACAACACTCAAGAAGCTTGAGACCGTCCAAGGCAAAACAGTCCACTTAATTGGCACTCCATCCACAAACATTCACTCCCTCCAGCACCGACGCACAGTGGCAGCAATGTGTACCATCTACAAGACGCACTGCAGGAACTCACAAAGGCTCCTTAGACAGCACCTTCCAAACCCACAACGACTACCACCTAGAAGGACAAGAGCAGCATATACATGGGAACACCACCACCTGGAAGTTCCCCTCCAAGTCACTCACCATTCTGACTTGGAAATATATCGCCATTCCTTCACTGTCACTCGGTCAAAATCCTGGAACTCCCTCCCTAACAGCACTGTAGGTGTACCTATACCACATGGGCTGCAGCGGTTCAAGAAGGCAGCTCACCACCAACTTCTTAAGGGCAATTAGGGATGGGCAATAAATGCCGGCCTAGTCAGTGACACGCCACATCCCATGAATGAATAAAAAAAGATTGAGGAACTATATAGCTACATAGTGGCACATGTCTGCAGGGAGTGATGCGGGTGCTTGTGGTTTTGTAAGATGTATCTATGTTGAATCGACTATTTGAAGTGAAATTTCATATTTAATTTATGTTGATTCTAATTTGTGTTAAAGTAAAAGTTACAAGTGAAATCTTGTTGGTAATCCCTTCATTTGAGGTGGGGGTGGGGCAGTGGTGGTTAGTGGTCATTCAGCAAATTTGCTTATTTTGGTTTACAGTTTCCACATAGGGATAGTGACAAAGTGCTGATTAACCTGAAATACCTCAACTAAGTGGTTGCTATGCCAGTATACATCTTGACAGAGAGTGTTACAGGACTTTAGACCACAATGTATGTAGGGAGAGCGGTGGGGATAGGAATCATAATTCTGCCCATTCCTGCCTTCACTTGCAAAGGGCAATGCTGGCAGCTTCTGGCATATTCAGTTTCAGTGTTGCATGCATAAATCAATCTTTTAACTGCACTGTCTTTTATTCTGCTTTGCTAACTAAATTAAAATGACATCCTAGTTTCAAGAATTTGATTAAATTTAAAAATACACAAAATGAATGATTATTTTAATCAGATTTCTGTACTATAACCATCGCTTTATTTATAAATTCCAAACAATTTTATTTTCATCGGCATACATAATTATCTGTACATCACAGTTTGCCAGAAATAATCCAACTAATCAGATTACAATGTTAAAAATGTTTTTTTAGTGTTTAATTTTTATTTATACTATTCAAGATTGGCATTTGGGGTGCTTATTTTAAAAACAAATATTATTAAAGCTGCTTTATAAAACTTATAACAAAAGCTACTAAATCTAGAAGGATTTTGCAGTATCATTCTGGTGTAAAACATTTACATCTAATATAAAGTAAACAACATATGAAAGCTGGAAGAATAAGAAAAATATGTGGAATACTTCCCAACTCCTTGTTTTCAGATCTGAGCATGTGACTCCAAAACAACAGTGCTACAGTATATGACAAATTGTCCGTTGTTTATATTTCACACCAGCATTCAAAGACTGTATGATGCATTCACTTTAGGCAAAGTCAAACCACGGCTAAGCTTCTCCATGGTCTTTGCCAGTTAGTGGGGTCAGGGACTACAGGTAAGATTATGCCTACTGTGTATGTCTTCCTTCATCTTGTACTATTTTGCTTCAACCTTGTATGTGTGATGCTTCAAAACCAACCCCATCATTAATTTTATCTCAATTGCCAATTGTCATGAGCCTTTTTGCATAGATGCTCCATTTCTCCTTGAGCTTGTGTGAATATTTGTATTGTAGGATCTGCTTTTTTCTGTACACTATTGTTTTAAGCTCTTCCTGTTCTGCTGAGTCCTTGTCAATGCTCCAATTACAATTAGCTTTCTGGTGAACTTGCAAACAATTCAGCTAATTTTGGCTTCACATAAACATATACAGTACCAGTAGGAGAAAAGCATTCTCAAACATTTTAGAATAAAAGTACCAGCAAGAATTAGCAAAAACATATTGCAAAACCAAAAATAGCTGTAAAGCTTCTCATCCCTTCAGAGTTCCATTGTCCATGGTGCTTCCCTTAGGCCTACAACAGATGGACAAAGAGAGTAAAGACCCAATCTCCTCCTAAGCAGATAGGAAATCACACTTCATTTAAATCCCATGTATTATTTCATTGAAGCAATGGATCCTTTTGGCAAGGTCTCTACAGGTCAATCTAAAACATTAGGAATGTTTATGTTATATGGATTTGAGCCACATTTTGAACTTCACCAGTGCCACTTTTGCTCCTGTGCTACTAGCCACAGACTTGGAGAATATAACCTTATACTTGTTGTTTATCAGTACAAAGCTCTTGCAAGATATTGTGAAATGGTTTCAATGCATTCTACATATTAACTATCAGTATCAGTAATACTTCAACTGAGGACTTGCGTGATTTGTGATTGCTAACATTCCTTATCAGGTTTATCAAGTTGTAAACTGCTGTATTTAAAAAGCCAATCAGCAACATCTCATGTCAATAAATTATCCTGTGACTTTTAATTAGTTTTGTTTCCTTATTTTCTCTGGGATTCCTTTGGAAAAATCCTAAGGCCTGAATTTTACCCTTGGCGGGTACACGCGATTGGCAGGTCCGGGACCAGTCGGGAAACAGGCCCTCGTCCGCCATTGACTCATGACCACGCTTTCACGCTGGCTGGCCAATTAAGGCCTGCTCAGTGTGAAATGCGTCCTCCTAATGGTCAGGAAGGGCCAGGCAGGGGTGGGGGCCTGTTGGGCGCCGGGTCCAATGACGACACAGCAGGCGGTTTGAAAACGGCATAGGCAGCTCCTTGATGGCTGCCAGGGAAGAATCATATATTCTGCATTCTGGAGAGTGAAGCTATGGCCTCAACAGCAGCTGGAGACACCAGGCGGGAGGGCAGGTCGGATGAATACTCAGCCCCGCATTTATCGGATGAGTGCCTCGCGGTGCTCTTGGAGGAGGTGGCTGCCAGAAGGGACACTCTCATTCCCAGAGATGGAAGGAGTGGCCACCACACCAGACAAAAAAAGCCTGGGAGGAGGTGGCAGCTGAGGTCAGCAGCCACGACATTGTGTGGCAAACGTGGGTGCTGTGTCGCAAAAGGTTCAATGACCTGCTGCGCTCGGGAAGGGTGAGTACCATTTTGACATGGATCAGTGTAAAGAAGTGTTAAGGGCTGGCTGTCCCCCCCCATGGAGCTCAGGGGTGCTAGAGTTTGAGTGCCAACTGTCAATGATGGCGGAGCTGGCCAAGGGGGTGAGCCCTGGCAGTTTGGACTGATTGGCTTGCGGCTTGAGGGCCATGACTCGGGTGTGCCCTCCAAGGTGTTCCTCAGGTGTGGTTGGCCTGGCTGCAATGGCGCTGCAGGTAGAGAGTGAACTAATCAATGCTCCTCTCTCCTTTCAGGAGAAGACGGGCCATAACCAAATAGAGAGGCCACAGACAGGCGGAGGCCCCCCAAACCTTCTAATATTGACCAGATTTAGGCAGGACACCTTGGAGCTGGAGAGGAGGTGTCAGCTGTGGCTCAGTTCATAGCACCCTCGCCTTTGAATCAGAGGGTTGTGGGTTCATGTCCCACTCCCGGAAACCAAGAACTGTGATTGTACTCGAAAGAGTTGCAATCTGTGACTGTTGATAACTCGAAAGAGTTTGGAGCTGGAGAGGCACCTCATTTAGCTGGTCGAGGAGAGGGTGGGGTGTTAGATGAAGGTAAGAGTGTAGTGCACAGAGATGAGAGTTTCGGACAGTGGAAACATTCTTGTGTAATCTATTAATTTATGGGAGCCTCAAAACTGGAGTTCCATTGATCATTGAAAGACGAGGGCACCATGATGTAGATCTCCATTGTCTCACCAGGGTGCCTGGCATTTACAGTGACAGTGTGATAACTTAAACTAATGACATGTTGTTGTTCTCCCTTAGATTCACCAGCAGGTACTCATTCGCAGGACCCCAAAGAGCCACACCTGATGCCAGAGGACCACCAGGCTTCAGCTGCACCTGTGTCACGCCTGCTCTCTGAACCAAGAACCAAAGCAGATACCACCACCTCAGTGGATATTAGATCAGTGGCTAGAAAGTCGGTGCACAGCGTTGAGGGCACTTCACACTCACTTGAGGCGGAGGCAGAGAGTGGCCAAGGCGCCAGCAGTCGGAGGATTGCTGGGGACCAGGACAATCCTGAACTGAAGGCAGATGATGAGCCTCTGGTGTCATCTATTAGGCGGCAGATGTTGGATGTCCAGTGGGATATGGGGGTGGATCTGGCAGAGATCCATGAGGGTATGCATGCCATGGCCTCTGCTGTGGAGGAGTCCATGTAGAGCATAATCACTGCGTTGATCCTCATGGCCGAGCGCATTGCCTCCTCCATTGAGAGAGTGGCGGCTGTCATGGAGAGGCAGCTTCAGGGACAGAATGAGGGGTTCCTGGGGTTGTGCTTGGACCTGCAAGCCCTCACACAGGCAATGACCTCAGGATGTTAGTGCCAGTGTGGGAAATGGATTGGGCACCCGGGTTAGGTGCCCGTCCATTAATGGTGAGCAGGTAGATCCAGGGCCACCTCACGTTGGTGCACAATCTCTGCGGGATCCTCTCAGGGCGCTCAGGATGATTGCAACATCTGCCCCTCTGCCCCATTGACCATGGCATCTGATGAGGCTGTGACAACTGGGGAGATGCCAGCCATGGCACTGGCCATTCCCTCCCAGGTGGGACCGTCACAGGGTCCACTGGCCAGAGGATGACCGCCAAGAGACAGCCTCCAATGCCGCTGCCAGCGATGGGGGAGGTACCAAGATGTAGCACTCGTAAACGTAAGTTTAAGACACCATGAGCACAAGAGGGACTGGTCACGGATGATTTTCTGTTCTGTAATGTTTTGTTTGTAAGTTTACTGATGTGGAAATGAACACCAGACATGGTAATGTTAATTTGTTTTGAGTGTGAAAATTACTTGAATGTTGTTTTTGTCGCAATGGCCTGAGTATGCTTCACTTTTTATTTTTGGTGCAGGGTAGGCCAATATATAATGTTGGACATGAGTGGCTCTAAACTTTATTGCACAGGCACTGAGTGGGCTTTGTGCTCAAATGAAAAGGTCATTTCAGACATCCAGGGTGAAGGCAGCAGCCCTGGAGTGAGGTGGAAGTTGATCTTTGGCAGCCTGGCTGAAGGAGCATTGGATCAAGGCATCCCTGATGTAGCTGCCTCCCTGAAGGCTACAAAGGTCAGCCTCCATGCTCTCAGCGTTCTCCTAACCGTGCTCCTCTTCTGACTCACTACTGGACTCATCACCTGTGGCCTGAGGAGCTGCATCAAGATCCTCTTCCTCCAGTGGGTCCCCCTTGCTTGTGCCAGATTGTGGAGAGCGCATCATTCAACTACAATCAGAGACTGGACTCTGGGGGGTATTGTAGTGCTCCCCCTGAACGGTCCAGGCAACGGAAGCCCATCTTCAGAAGACCTATGGTCCTCTCTGTCACCACCCTTGTGGAGGCAAGACTCCTATTATAATGTTGCTCTGTCTCTGTTCTTGGGTGGCAGAAGGCATCATAAGCCACCATTTCAGCGGATAACCCTTGTCACCCAGCAGCCATCCATCCAGTTGGGCAGGAGCACTGAATAGCCTTGGCACCTAGAAGTGTCTCAGGATATAAGCATCATGGGAGTTGCCAGGGTACCTTGCACAGACTTGCAGAACCTGCATCGTGTGGTCACACACTATATGGATGTTCATCAAGTGGAAGCCCTTCCTGTTGATGAAGGCTCCCGGCTGACCTGCTAGAGCCTTGATGGCCACATGTGTGCAGTCGATTGCACCCTGAATGCAGGGGAACCCAGAAATCGCTGCAAAGCCTCTGGCTCACTCAGCCTGGCTGGCCTCCTCCATGCAAAAATGAATAAATGTCATTACCTGCCTGAACAGAGCTTCTGTCACCAGCTTAATGCAACGGTGGACAGCTGATTGGGACACTCCACAAAGATCCCCCACTGACCCCTGGAAAGAGCCGGAGGCATAGAAGTTGAGGCCACTGTGACCTTCAGAGCCACTGGCATGGGGTATCCACCCACACAGTTGGAGGTGATCTCAGGCCCAATCATCTCTCAAATGGAGGTCACTGTCTCCCTGGAGAGACGGAGCCTCCTTCGACATTGCACCTCAGACATATTGAGGTAGCTGCATCGCTGCCTGTAAACCCTGGCAGCAGGATAATGGCATCTTCTGCGGCCCCTTCTGCCTTGGATTTCCTGTTGGCCCTGCTCCCCTTGTGCCTGCGCCTCTCCTCCCACAGGTCCGTCCCCTGGAAGCTGCGCAGGGACACGTGGCCTCCTCTCCCTTCTGCCCCTCTCTCCCTCCTCAGAGGAGGTGCCTCCAGTGGAGACCACAATCCCCATTACCAGGGTAACAAGGCTGTCTGACACCTGGCCAAAATGCTCCGGGGGCCTTGGAGACTCAAGGAGTCCTGAAACGAAGGCTGAAAATGCTAAGAATGAAGCTCAGAACTGAGGTGAAGCTGTCAAGTTCAGATAAGTAACCAGCAGCAAACTATCTCCTAAACCCCTCACTACTCACACTGCCAATTCTGCTGACACTTTTTATCACACCCTTAGATGAGGTTTTGCAAAATGTGGGCTCATTTTGCTCATGCGACAAGTGCAAAATCGCATGGGCAATGTAAAATCTGGATCAATTGGGTTTTTAATGGCCTTAAGTGGCCTTTTAATTGATGGTGGGTGGGGCTCCGACACCCGCGTGCGGCGCTGACCTTAAGATTGTGCGGGATGACGTTCGGGATGCTCGCCTGACGGCTTCTCGTGCGATTTTACGCCTAATCGGGTCGGGCACGCGTGCGCGAGGCATAAAATTCTGCCCTAAGTTATATTACCTTGATGATTTGAAACCTCCTTGTATTCTTGTATATCTTGTATTCCAGTGCTTCCAGATGTCTGTGGTGTTACTACTTTGCCAACATTGCAACATCTGAATGAGATAGGATATTAGTGTTTCAATTTACCACAAGACAAATGGTTTTTAAATTTGTTTCAATGTGTCCTTCAATAAGTCAGCATTTTAATATTACTGCTACAAAACAGCTAAACGCTGCAGCTTTTTCAGCAGGCCACTGAGAGACTGATGAACAATTTGCTTCTGGGTGTTATAATCTAACAATTTTTTTCTAATTCTCATGCCTCTTCCGGTCCTGGTGTCACCTGGTGACTTAGTTATGATTTGATTGACAATGAGTGTTTTCCATGGCTCACCTAGTTAACCACTCCTCACGTGGGAGCAAAGACAGTTCGTGGCAGCAGACTGATCAATAGGCCCAAGCTTTTCTCCATCTTACATGTATGTTTTCCAGTGAGGTTCACTGAAGTGTATTTTAAAAATGAAGGGGATGGTAACTGGTATTCACCCTGCAATGTAAACATGTTTTCAAATTTTGTCAGTATGATTTGCCATCGGGGGTACCATATGACAGGCTTTCCAATTCCTCCTAGGTCACATCAATCTCGAGGCAGTTTCCTTGTACTCTGCAGTTCCTGCCATAGGATTATAGAACGATTCAGCACAGGGAGGCCACCGTGAACAACGTGTCTGTACCAGCTCATTGAAAGAACTATCCATTGCCAATCCCTTTCCACAAAGTTCTGCAAATTCTTTCCCCATTAAAGTCCCTTTTCAAAATTATTAGTGAATCTGCTTCAACCACCTTTCAAGCAGAGCATGCCAGACCACAACAACTCAGTGCACAAAAACTTTCTGCTCACCTTGCCTCTGGTTCTTTTGCCAATTTGTGTCCTCTGATTCCTGGACCTCCTGCCACTGGAAAAAATTTCTCCTTATTTACTCTATCAAAGCCTTTTAATAATTTTGAACACCCCTTTAAATCTCCCTTTCACCCTCTGTCTAAGGAGAACAGCCTCATCTTCTCTAGTCTCTCCATGTGATTGATGATCCGCATTCCTCATACCATTCTGGTACATTTCATCCCTGTTTTGACATCTTTCCTAAAATGTGGTGCCCAGAATTGCACATAATGCTGCAGCTGGGGCCTAATCAGTGATTTATAAATACTTAACATAACTCCTTTACTTTTGTACTCTCAGTCTGTATTTATAAAACCAAGGATCTAATATGACTTTTTAACAGCCACTTGAACCACCTTCAAAGAATTCTTTACATGTAACCAGGGTCACTCCATTCCTGCTCTCCCTTGTACCATCTAATTTATATTCCCTCTCCTCATCCTACCAAAATGGCAATAAATAAGCAATTGCAAAATTAAAGACTTCTTTCACATTTCACAATGAATATACACAACTTGGGGAATAAAAACCCTCACAGAAAAATTAGTCCAATTGTAGGCAACAACAGAAGTTAAAGAAAATATTAGTTTAAAGCAAGGTTTGTTATGTTTTCAAAATAAGTAGCAAAACCAAAGGTTGAGAGGATTTTAGATTTCAGCAAAGAATGACCAAGAAATTGATAAAGAAATAGAAAACAGAATATGAAAATCAATTAGGACAAGACATAAAAACAGATGGTAAAATATTCTATAGGTATCAAAACTGGAAAAGATCATTGAAGGTAAACAAGGGTCACTTAAAGGCAGAGACAGGAGAAGATGATAATGGGGAATGAGGAAATGGCAGAGACATTGAACAAATACTATGGACAGAATTTTCTGAGCGCTTTAGGGACAGGCAGGTGTTGCGAGGGCTGGTAAAATGGCAGGAGAAAGTATTTGGAGGGAGCCAGTGGTGGGAAAGATGTTGGTTTGGACACTTGCAGGGTGGCTAATTAAGAGCCACTTGCCCCCCACCCCATCCAGGCATTTTGCTTGTGTCATGAGGGCCTGCCGCCGCTTGGGGAGACAGCCCAGTGGAACTTGGTGGTCTCCCAATTATCTCTGGGAGATTGGAAGGGCCATCCATTATGGGCACGTCATGGCCCATGGAACTACCCCCTGATGCCAGCAGCGCTGGTACTTCATGACTTTCCTGCCCCCAACCCAATCGCAGAAATTCTGCTGCCTGGCCCTGGTATCCTCCAACCTATCTCAATGCTCTTCGAGATTCAAGAATGCCTAAGGCGCCTTCTCCCTGGACCTGCAGCCTCAGCAATGGCCAGAGCTAGCAGTGGCACTGCTGAGGCTCCTGAGCTGTCAGCCCTCCGATTGGGCCAGCAGCTCATGGGGGCATGCCGCTGTCTTTAATTGGATTGCGGACCTGGTAGCAGCCTGTTAATTGGCATCACCAGCAACTTGCCACCCCAGGCCCTTCTGCCCATCGAAGTGGAGATGCCTCTCATGTTTAGCCCTGGTAGCAGGACCTACCAACTATTGGCAAAGCTCAGCCCTCTGTATCTGCCTTCACAGTGGAAGACACAGGAAAATTTCCAAAAATAGCAGGTTGCTGAGGGTCTTGTCTGAATGAGAATCTTGAAGAAATTAGCATTATTAAAGAAATAGTAGTGGAGACATAATGGGGGTAACATATAAATCCCTTCTCCTGACCTGATGGCCCATATCCCAGGTTTTTAAAAGAGATGGCTACAGAGTATTATAACTATCTCTATTGTGGGTAATATTAAGGGTTAAGGATGTGGAGTTTGGGTTTCAGTATAAGCAGATTTGGTGGCTGTTTACTTTTGGTTTGGTTTGGTATGCCTGGGTGCAGTTATAAACAATGCTTGAACTTTTCACCCAACTGAGAAGCTTTCAGAAGCAAGAAAGCCTTGGTTTGCAATGAAGAAAATTGCTGAGGGTGGAGCTATGCTCTAAAAGGAAAACTAGTGGGTTTTGGCTATTTTTATGAAAAAGTGTATGAGAAATTGCCCTGAAGGCTGCAGTTGTGTTTAACCCGAAAACTCAGTTCTGTATGTTTAGGGAGGAAAAGAGGGAGCCCCAGAGAATTGTGGAGGAGCAAGTAGCTCTGCAAAGAGCAGCAGTCTAGTTATGGATTAGATGCCCAGTTGCACAGTGCACTGGAGCAAGTGCCCACCACTGATGCCATTTCCATCCAGGAATAATGGGAGCAACTCAAGCCCGCTGTCCTAGACACCTGCGCACAGACTATCGGGTTTGCGCCACGACGGAGCCAGGACTGGTTTGATGCTAATGACACTGCGATCCGCGATCTCCTCGAGTGGAAGCAAGCAGCCTTCATTGCCTGGCAAAGTCACCCACATACACGGTGAATGACAGCAGTGTACCACCGACTGAAAGCTGAGGTCCAGCGTTGCATTCAAGACATGAAGAACAACTGGTGGGTGGAGAAGGCGCACGAAATTCAGGCCTACACTGACCAACACGACATGCGCAACTTCCTCCAAGACGATCTATGGACCCCGCTCGATTGGACAAAACCTTCTCCGATCACAAGATGATTCCCGGTTCATCAAGGACGACAACATCACCCATCAGCATTGGAAGGAGCATTTCGAACTGCTCTTTAATCACGACTCCACTGTATTACAGGATTCCCTCGGTGATCCACAAACTATCGATGAGCTTAAGTGGGGCAATCAAACAAATGAAAAGCAACAAAGCGTGTGGGCCAGACGCAGAGGTCTACCATGCTGGCAGCTATCAGCTCAGGGCACAACTCCAACAGTCCATGCTCCATATCTGGGAAGAAGAGGACATCCCCCGGGACATCAAGAACGTGACCATCATTACTATCCACAAGAAGGGGTACAAATTTGATTGTGAAAACAACAGGGGAATTTCCCTCCTGTCCATCATGGGTAAGATCCTGGCCCGCATCCTCCTGAACCGCCTTCATCCGGTTGCTGAGGAGATCCTCCTGGAAACCCAGTGTGACTTCCAACCATCCTGGAGTACAGAGGGCATGGCCTTTGTGGCTAGACAGATCCAGGCTAAATGTCAGGAACAAAATCAAGACTTGTTCCTTGCCTTCATTGACCCGGCCAAGGTGTTTGATCCATTAAATTGTGAAGCTCTAATGGATTGTCCTCCAATGCTTTGGTTGCCCATTGAAATTTGTCACCATCCTGAGACTCCTGCATGACAAAATGGCCGCCACCATCCTGAGTGGAGGATCTGAAACTGACATCTTTCACATCCGGACCGGGCTCAAATAAGGTTGTGTGAACACCCCCACCTTGTTCACCATTTACCTGACTGTCATTGTCCACCTCATCCAAGATGACCAACCACCTGGTGTCAGCATTTAGTATCGTCTGGACAGGAAGCTCTTCAGCCTTGGTCACTTCTGGGCAAAAACAAAACTCACCACCATGGACATCCACGACCTTCAGCTTGTGGTGACTGCTGTGTGATGGCTCACTCTGAACAGGACATGCAAAAGGAAGCTTGACCTCTTCAACACCTCGTATAAGAGACTTGGCCTGTCCTTAAACATCGCCAAGATGAAGGTCCTTCACCAACCTTACCTGGGCCAGTTGAGCATCCCCGCAATATCCATGTAGATGGGGTGGTTGTGGAATATGTGCAGTACTCCCCGTATCTTGGCAGCCACCTCTCCCAAGGGACTACCATCGATGAGGAAGTCCAACACCAAGTCAACAGTGCCAGCGCTGCCTTCTTCAAGCTACGCCAACTTGTCTTTGATAAAAGGGACCTTTGGGAGTCAACAAAGGTTCTGGTTTATAAGGCCGTTGTGTTGACCACCCTCCTCTACTGCAGCGAGGGGTGGACTGTCTACCGATGCTACCTTAAGATCCTTGAGAGCCTCCATCAGCAGTGCTTGCGACAAATCCTGGGGATCAAATGGGAGGACTGCTGGAAAACACAAGGGTCCTCCATGAAGCTGCGTTTACCAGCATTGAAGCTCTGCTCCTGCGGAACCAACTCCAATGGATGGGCCATTGCGTCTGGATGCCCGAAAACAGACTCCCTCGGCAGGTTCTCTTCTCACAGCTCTGTTGGCCAACGCTCAAAGGACAGCCAAAGGGAAAGGTATAAGGATACACTCAAGGTCACCCTAAAGCATAGAGACATTAACATCACTGACTGGGAGGAGAATGCTGCTGATCACTCAGCATTGCACTATCTGGCCCATCAAGGCGCAAGCCACTTTGAGGCTCAGCGACTTGACAGCGAGGCAAAACGGCGGCAGCAGAGGAAGGAGAGGGAAGCCAACCTGGGGCTGCAATTTCCATTCCCCTGATCAACAACGTGCCCCCACTGCGGAAGAACATGTGGATCCAGAATTGGGCTCCTCAGCCATCTGAAGTCTCATCAAGCTTGACGGACATCATCCTTGATTTCAAGGGACCGCCGTCAATGACGAGATGCCAAAGGAGTGTCTACATGTGCCTGGTGGGTTGTGGCGTGTGACCGTCAGTGATGCCTATGCTTGGACCAGGAGGTCATATTAGTAGAAATATACCATAGACTTGAGCTGTGACCTGTGCAGCCAGACACAGGGAAAAAGGAACTGCCTGCCAGAGTATGAGTATGTTTAAAAGCCTATCAGAGTGAAAGCCACAGTAAAAACGTTAAGTTGGGTTAAGTCTGTTGGATTGAGTTTAAGGTAGAAACACATATTGTTTAGATTCATTATCTTATTTGCTCAGTGTGCCTTAGTCACTATTTCTTGTGTTTGTTTTGTTTCAGTTTGTATTGTTAAGAGTCTTTTGGTGTTTCAATTTAATCTTAAAGTCCTGCCGCTTATTTTCTTACCCTTGGTACTTCCACACATTACTTTCTTTAAATGATAATGGCCCAACAAGCCACATCCTACCAAGTATCAGGCTTGTCCAGTATTCTCATAGCTGGGACCCTAACAAGGGATAATGGTTTAGATAACAAAAGCACTTTGAAAATCATAATTTTAAAGCTTTGGGATTTTCTACCCCAGAGAGCTGTGGATGCTGAGTTGATGAGTATATTCAAGACCGAGATTGACACATTTTCAGATCCTGAGAGAATCAAGGAATACAAGGGTAATGCAAGAAGGTGGAGTTGAGGTCAAAGATCAAACATGATCTTACTGGATGACTAAGCTGGATCCAAGGGCCAAATGACATACTCCTGCATCTATTTGTTTCATTCTTATGTTTTTATGAATTACTACATACTTCCTTGCATTAAATTTCATCTCTCATGTGCCTGTCCACTTCACCAGTTTGTCTATGCCCTCCTGGGATTAGCTACTATCTTCCTCTGTGTCTATGACTCATCTGAATTTTGTGTCATTTGCAAACTTTGAGATTCTGCACCTGTGGGAATCTGAAAATTGCAGCAAAGCCCAGTGCTCTGGTGTCCAGGCTAGCTTGAAATCTAGCAAAGTCAATGTAATTATGGGCCTTGGCAAAAAAGGTGTCTGTTAACTCCAGTGTGCTCTTGTGTTGTGGAAGCTTGAGAGATCCTGCAGAGGTCCCCAAGGGAGCCCTGGGAAGAGTCACTCGCGTAGAAGTTAAGAGCGGCGGTGACTTTCAGAGCCACTGGTAATGGATGTTTTCCCAGTCCCCGCGGCGTCAATGCCTGGAGAATGTGGCAGGTGTGAGCCACCAGATCCATGGACGTGCAGAGGCAACACTGTCTTTTGCTCATCTGCAGAAAAGACATGTGTGTTGTGTACATCCTCGGTCTTGAGAGCCGCCTACGCATGAGGTTTCTGTGAGCCTCATCCTCTTTGTCAGGAGGGGGTCCTGCCCTCTTGCTTCTTGCTCATGAGAGTGAAGCTCCTCCCTTTGGCGAGTCTGGTGCGGCCATCGCAATCTTCTCACCTTTCCTCCTGCCTTTATGTGATTATGAGGCAGTCTCCTCTCTGCAACATCAATGAGAAAAAGACATGGGTCAGCATTAGCCTCCAATGGTCCCATTTCTGTCGATGACGAGTGAGTGACTGTGAGTTCAAGGGTTTGGTTCCAGTGTCAGCACCTATTCGCCACTGAAATCCTGGCCAAGATGCTCCTCCCCATGCCCACCACCCATTTACATTACCAACTGCTATGACATTGTTTTGGCCAGATGCTTGGATGTGCTGCTTTAAGGCCAGGCGCTGGGATCCTCATTCATTGCACTCTAAGACTACACTCTTTGGAATACACATGAGGGCTAATTTTGAGTGAGGAACTGAGGTTATTTGAGGGGGTTGCTGAGGCTTCTCATCTGTGAACCTGCCAGTGCCAAGGTTCTGAGCTCCTGCTTATAACACACATCTACAGCTTGACCAGTTGCCCAATATTTCTTGACCTCATTATAGCTCTGGAGAATTTCCACACTGAGAACAAGAGGTTAATAATACAAGGAGATTGTTTAGTGCCATGAATCAGGATTAGCCTCGCATGCATGCGCTTCATTTCTTCACTCTCCCAGGACACTGCATTGTCATTGAAAGGCTCCTAACACATCTCATCTATGCATCTCCCCTCATTTGGGAGTACACACTTCAGTTGGCTGCCCCTTTAATCTGCCCCTCAGTGCAGTGCACCACTCCTCTAAATGGCCCTCAGAGCCCTCACTAGCAGAGCTTTTCCTCAGCTCAATTTTGTACCGCGCCATTGCTTCAGGTTGCAAGATGGTGGTGCTGAGGTCTTACTGCCAGACCAGCTTGGATCCTACCTGTCTGACTGTGTAAATCCCTCCAATCATTCCGGAGAAACATAATATTCAGGTTTCCCATCCTGCGCCCCCCAATAATTCTCAAACCTCCCCCCTCCAATCCTTGATCCCATTGTAATTGTGGAGGATATCCCTATGTTTACCCCTGAGTCGTTTGAGGTGGATGTGCCCATGCCCTTTGCCCCTCCCCATCTTGAGGCCTATTGCACAGTGAAATAGAGATACTGCCCCCACCCTCACTCCCATGAAACCTTCGAATGCCCCTACACTACATTTTCCCCATCTATAGGCTGCAGAGGTCTCCCCTGACTCTGAGTGTGCCATCTGAGGCCCAGTATTATGCCAGAAACAGCCTGGACTAACGTGCCTGATGTTACAACCATGCCCTGTGCACAATATGCTGGGCACAACTGACACTGCTGGTCTGGTAGGTAGAGCCTTGCCTGTGAAAGTGATGTGGTGCTGCTTGTGGTGCTGATGTGCCTTCTTGATCCAGCATGGAGGGGTGATTCCGGTGAGCAGCCATTATGATGAGTATGCATGATATTAAAACGTATTAAAGTGACATTCCTGACATGGTGCAACAGGAAACGCCATTAAAGGCAGGAGCAGACGATCTGCAAAGGAAAGTGTCTTAGGGCATCACCATTGGTTATATGCATTCCTGCTCTGTGCACAAAAGTGTATTCATATGCGGATAAAATTAGAGCCCATCTTTGAATTCATGCAGAAGCTAAGGGAGGGATAGCTTTTTCTTCACTGAATAGACCCAAGAGTGGTTTGTGGTCAGGCACTATCGTAGAGTGTTGGCCATGTATGTATTGATGGAATTTTTTAACTCCAAAAATAATTGATAATCCTCCTTTCTCGATTTGTGAATACCCTTTTATGGCCATGGAAAGGGTCCTGGACGCGTAGCCTATTGGCCTTTTTGAGCCGTCATCCATCTTGGGATGGATGGGATAGTATCGCTCCCACGCCATAGAGGGATGCACCGCAGGTTAGTACCAGTTCCTTTGTCGGGTTGTAGTGCACCAACAAGTTTGAAGAGTGCAAGAGTTGTTTAACTTTCGTGAAGGCTTCTTCTTGGGGCCAAAACCTAACACTGATTTTTCTTTGATAATGTGTAGGTAGGAATCAACCATAAAAATTAACCATTATGGAATGACTTGAGTTCAGAGGCGTTTTTAGGTGAAGGTGCCTCCTTCATAGATTTAACTTTTTCTTCTACCAGGTGTAACCCTTGGGCATCCACCCAATGGCCCAAATAAATGACTTCATTTGCCTGAAAGGTACACTTATCTTTTTTTAAGCACGCCCCTGCTTCCAAAAATCATCTCAAGATTTCCTCCAAATTAGCCAAGTGTTCAGCTTCCATGAACCCCATTATTAGGACATCGTCCGGGTAGGCCAAGGCTTGAGGTAGTCTATGTAGCAAACTTTCCATCGTCCTCTGGAAAATCGCGCAGGCCAAAGAAACGCCGAAGGGTAGATGCGTGTGTTGATATAACCCTTTGTGGGTGTTTATGGTCACAAAATCTCTCTGGAGGTGTCATTCAGCTCCAGCTGCTGATACGCGTGACTCATATCTAATTTAGTATAAATTGTTCCTCCTGCTAATTTAGCGTACAGATCCTCAATCTTGGGGATACTTGTCCTGCTTGGCAGCTTTGTTTACTGTTAGCTTATAGCCCCCACACATCCGGATGGTCTGATCAATTTGGTGTCAACCTTCTCTCTCAGAGCACATGGAACTGGCCTTGCTTCAAAGAAATGAGGAGTTGCTTCCGAGTCAATGTAGATCTGAGCCTGTAGGCCTTTGATTTTGCCCAGTGCGTCTTGAGAAATCCTGCCATACTTCCTGAGCAGCTCTGGCAGTCCTCCTACTTGTAGCTGGAAAATTTCAGACCAATTTAGTTTAATTTCTTTCAACCAATCATGACCTAGAAGGCTTGGTCCTTCGCCTTCTACTACCATCACTGGGAGTTGTGCTGTTTGGTGTTTATAATAAACAGGTACAGTGGTAATATTCTTCAATTGGAAAGCTTCGCCAGTGTAAATTTTCAATTTGGCTGAAATCTGCTCCAAATTCAATTGTTGAGTACCTTTGTTTAAATATTTGAAGGTGTGCTCTTCCACTACGGTGGTTGAAGCACCAGTGTCCACTTGCATCATTAAAAGTTTTCCATTTACCTGCAGAGTAAGTGATTGGCTCTATCTCTCCTACTTGTACACTAAATAGGGAGTAAATATCAGAGTTGATGGTTTCTGGTCCTTCCACATTATGTACTTTGATTAACTTAGTTTGCTGCCTGGGAGCCTGTCCTAATCTTGTTTTCAATGCTTCAGTATGTGCTCTCTTTTATGGCAAAAATAGCACCCCACCTCTTTGAGGCCGCAAGTTTCAGCAGTATGATTGCTTCCACACCAGTAACAATTCATCTTCAGATTTGCTACTGAGCTGTTTGCTGTATTTATTTTCAATTTTCAGGTAGTGGGGGCTGTCTCCTGCCTCGCGGAGTCCCAGCTTTTCTGAACTGGTACTAACCTGCGGTGCATCCCTCTATGGCGTGGGAGCGATACTATCAGCTTTTCGTGCCACACCAGCTGTCCGTTCCCGTCCCAACTGGAATACAGCGCCATTTTGTGCACCTTGTACAGCCTGCGCATCCCGTTCGGCGCTTTCCATCGCGAGTGCTGTTTTCAATGCTTTTTTTAAATCGAGGTTTACTTCAACTAATGATCGTCGTTGAATGGCATCATCTTGCACACTGCAGACCAAACGATCCCTGAGCATATCACTTAGGGGTTCCCCGAAATCACAGTGTTCGGTCAGTTGTTTCAATTTCGCCACGTATGGAGCAATGGTCTCAACCAAGGTTCTAACCCTCAAATTAAACCGGAATCTCTGTATAGTGACTGGGGGTTTGGGTTGAAAGTGTCCCTTAACGAGGTACACCAATTCACCCCAAGGTCTTCGAATTGGGGGCGTTCAGGGCCATCAAACTTTGGATTAAATTTAGGTTTTACCCCTGCAAATGCTTAGGAGAATTGCTCTCCTCCTTTCCTCCCCTATTATTTTGTTTGCCTGGCAATAGAACCCGAGGCATTCTACATATTGACACCAATGCTCTGTGGATGCTTCAAAGGGGTCAATCCTGCCAAAATGTGGCATATCTGTTGAGTATATCTTCCTTTTTTTCTGTTTAAACAAGATACTCACAGTCGCTGGGCAAGGGACAACGTTGGACCCAGTTTATCCTCATCACCAGTTTGTTAAGATCTTGAATTTCCAGACAGGTTTCTCATTAGAAATATCAAACTTTAATTGCAGGCTGCAGCAGCAGTTACATGCTTTCATCAAGCTCCGCAACGAGAAGAAGAACTCCCATTCTGTGGTGCCCCGCGCTTAGAGCTGATTTGTTCACAGTCACGTGATACTATACAACACAATAAGTCTTAAAGCTACAGTCACTACATTCCTTAAAGCTACAATTACTACATAGACATTCTCAGAGACTATGTGAGGATCGATGGAGTGTCCTCACTGCATGTCGTCATCATCATCCTCCTGCAATCGAGTGACTATTAGGGCCTTCACTGGGTCTCACTGACAACAGCATTATCACAGAGGGCATGTGTGCTGCCATAAGCCAGACTGGAGTCAAATGTTCATAAGAACATAAGAATATAAGAAATAGGAAAAGGAGTAGGCCATTCAGCCTCTCAAGCCTGCTCCGCCGTTCAAAAAGACCATGGCTGATCTTCTCGTGTTTCAATTTCCATATTCCCATCTGACCCCAATAACCTTTGAGTCCGTTACCTAACAAGAATCTATCTACTTCTGCCTTAAAAATATTCAATGACCCTGCCTTATGAGGCAGAGAATTCCAAAGTCACACAACTCTCCAAGAGAAAAAATTTCTCCTCATCTTTGTCCTAAAAGGGTGACCCCTAATTTTAAAACAGTTCCCCCTAATTCTAGACTCACCCATAAGAGGGAACATCCTTTCAACATCCATCTTGTCAAGGCTGTTCAGGATCTTACATACTTCAAGCAAATCACCCCTCACTCTTCTAAACTCCAGTGGAAACCACCCCAGTCTGTCCAACATTTCCTCACAAGGCAACCCATTCATTCAAGGTGTCAATCTAGTAAACTTCCTTTGAACCGCCTCCAATACATTTACATCCTTCCTTAAATAAGGAGATCAAAACTGCACACAGTATTCGAGGTGTGGTCTCACCAATGCTTTGTATAACTGAAGTGGAACATCCTTACTTTTATAAAAAATGCTGGAAAAGCTCAGCAGGTCTGACAGCATCTGTGGAGAGAAAGATAGAGTTAATGTTTTGAGTCTGCCTTACGCTAGCATATTTTGTTTTTGTTTCAGATTTCCAGCATCCGCAGTATTTTGCCTTTTTCCTTATTTATATGTTCAATCCCTCTCGTAATAAAGGATAGCATTCCATTAGCCTTTTTAATTACTTGCTGTACCTGCATAGTAACTTTTTGTGACTCATGCACTAGAACACCTAGATCCTTCAGCACCTCAGAATTACCTTTGTGTCATCTGCAAATTTAGCTACCATGTCTTCATTCCTCTCATGTAACTCATCATATGCAATGTGAGGGTCCATGGTGTCTCCACACTGCATGTCATCATCATCCTCCACAAATCTAGCAGCTATGAGGGCCTTCTGAGTGCACCTGCCTCATCTGGCCCCAGTGCGAGGGCCTCATCCCCATCATCATCGCCTTTGAGGAACTTCTCACCCCCATCACTGTCGACGTTGTTCTCATCGGAGACCTCGAGCTCCTGCATCTTCTCCTCGGCTATCTCCCCTATGTGTTGCAGTGCCAGGTTGTAAAGGGCGCAGCAGGCAATGATGATGCATGACACCCTCTGTGGACTATATTACAGGGCTCCAACAGACCGGTCCAGGCACCAGAAACTCATTTTCAGCTTCCCAATGGTTTGCTCCACCAAGTTGCGAGTTGCAGCATAAGCCTCGTTATACCTTCGCTCTGCTGCAGCCTGAGGCCACCGCATGGGTGTCGTCAGCCACGTCCTCTGTAGGTAGCCCTTGTCCCCTAGGAGCCAACCTTGCAGCCTCTGTGGACCCTGGAAGATGTTAGGGATCTGCGTACGACTGAGAATGTAGAAGTTGTGGAAACTCCCTGGAAACCGTGCGCAGACCTGCAGGATGCGTTTGTGGTGGTCACACACCAGCTGCACATTCAGCGAATGGAAGCGCGTGTGGTTGACATAGTTGACCCCTTGTTGTGCTGAAGATCTGAGCAGTGAGTGCAGTCGATCGCACCCTGCACCTGTGGGAAACCCAAGATCTGGGTAAATCCAATCGCTCTTGCATCTTAGCTCTCTTGGTCCTGGGTGAAATGCTCAAAGTTGTGTGCCTTCGCGAAGATGGCATCTGTGACCTCATGGATACATTTGTGGGTGAAAGCTTGTGATATCCCACAGAGGTCACCTGTGGAGCCCTGAAAGGAGCTCCTGGCATAAAAATTGACTTTTGTGGTCACTTTCACAGCCACTGGCAGTAGATGCCCTCAATGTCCCCGTGGCACCAAATCCTGCAGTAGCTGGCAGATGTGACTAGCCAGTTCCCTAGACATGCACAGTCTTCGGCGACACTGGTTCTAGGTCATCTGCAGAAATGAAAGGCGACGTCTATAGACCCTGGGTCTAGCTAGGCACCGACCAACATTGGATCACTCTGGCTCTTCAGCAGCTTGTATGGGAACCCCAGCCACCCCTTCTCCCAGAGGGTGGTGCCATGAGGCATACACCAGGTTCCATGCTCCCGGTGTACTCCTCCTGCAGGGTGAAAGAGGGAGGCGCCTGGGTTAGCGTGGGTGTACTAAGAACACCTCTTGCTTAAGTCTGATGGCACCTTAACGCATCCCGGAGAGTGCTGGCCACCACTTGGATGGCCAGAGTTTAGTGCGCTGCATGGTTGCCCGAAACCACAACCACCTCCGCCCCACTCCACTTGACCGATTGGTGGCAGCTTTGCCCATTGGACTGCAGGCTGTGCTCTCAGCTCAGGCACAGGCATTCTCCTAACCCACACTGCAAGGCTGCACTGTTAGCTTGAACCATGGAGGAGACTGGCCCAAACCGGGATGATGACATTGCAAGGGGCTGTGAGCACCTCCACCAGTGACTGCTCCATGGTCAGCTTTAACAAGGAGATTGTACAAAGTGTCCTGTCGTCCAACTGTTCTACAGTTCACTAAAATGCTCATTAGTTTGCAGTCTGTGCCCGAGGGGTGAAAAGCTCTGAAGCACCTGGTGGCGCTTGCATGCCTCTGTGTTGCTTGAGTGGACAGATAAGCTAGAGGCCTGACTCCACGCATGTCAATGTGGCTGCACCTGAACTGTCTAAGCTGCAGAGGAATGGTCACTTTATACAAGGTTTCCCTAATGTGTGGCAGCTTCCCTCCCCCTAACACCCCCCCCCACTACTCTCCTCACCACCGCACCCCCCCCCCCCCCCAAAAAAAAAAACCCTGCAGGTGCTTGTGCATTAACTTCAACTGCAGGGCAGGCCTTGTCCCCCTATTCAATGTGCCTTAACCACAGGGCAGTCCTTGCACCCCCCCTCCCCCAAAGTGTCTTAACCTTGAAGTCCAACAGGCGACCCGGGCGAGCACTGCGCAATGTTACTGTGCACTCACCTCCGAGTTCCCCTCAAAGTGCAGCCCGCCAAGTGCACATCTTTTAAATGCTGTTGTGAAACACTTTGGGTGGGCGGACAATCCAGCGCGGGGAGGTGGGGGGTGGGAGGGGTGGGGTGGGGGTGGGGGGGTGGGCGGGGGCGTGGGGGGTTGACTCTGGCGAGCTGGCTTTATAATGATATGCAGGTGTATTACAATGAGGTTCCTGACGTCTGATGGTGGGGAACGCGGCCCGCTATTGGTGAGCTGAGCGGACAATCGCAAACTGGCTTCATGACGTCGTAAAACCGATTTCTGGGCTTCTCGCCATATTGCTGCTCACGCCATCGAACACGCCCGACACCAGCGGGCACGGAAAATACTGCTCCTAGTCTTTGGACAAATCTGTGCTGGCTTATATTTTTCTGAGTGGCGACTAATTTTGTTTATTGCCTCCAAAGGTTTCCCCACCATCAATATTAGGCTGACTAGTCTATAATTGCCAAGTTTACACCTTTCTCTTTTTTGAACGACGTGTAATCCTCCAGTTATCTGGCAGTGCCCGCATGTCCGGGGAAGATTGTGGCCAGAGCCCTTGCTTTCTCTGCCCTTTCTTCCTTTAGCAACTTGGCATACATCCTATCTGGACTGAATGACTTTTCTACCTTGAGTCAGCCAATCTTTTTAAGCACGTCCTCTTTATCTAATTTTCCAATTTCTCCTTTACTACCTCCTCCTTTTACCGTGACATTGGTGACATCCTTCTGTTTATGGAAGAAAGATGCAAAGTACACATTTAGTGCCTCTGTCATGCCCTCTGCTTCTACAAGATCTCCTTTTTGCAGCCTAATCAGCCCCACCCTCCTTCTGACTGCCTTCCTATATGTTTATAGAAGACTTTCAGTTTTGCTATTAGTCACAAATCTATTCTGATACTTCGTTTTCCCCTCTTATTTCCTTTTTCATTTACCCTCTGTATTTTCTGTATTCAGCATGGTTTTCTATTTCTTTATGAGCCTGGTATTTATCAGAAACCTCCTTTATCCTGTCTCATTTTAATCTCTGTACCTTCAACCATCATGGGAGGTCTAGCTTTAAGCGCCCCTCCTTTTCCCCCAAGGGAATATGCCTAACCTTTACCCAAACGATCTCCTCTTTGAAGGTCTCCCATTGCCCATTCACTGTTTTAACTGTCAATCATTGAGTTGATTCCACGTGGACCAGATGGCTTTTCAACTCGCCAATATTAGCACTCCTCCAGCTGAATATTTATGTTTTATTGCTCCTTGCCCCATTCCACACCAAATCCAAACCTAACGCCCCTCTATTACAAAATAATCTCTAGCCAGTCTAACGTTTTAGTGTGTATTCAGTGTCCCATTGGTTATCTGAGATAGGGAATATCAAACAGCATTGCTTTTTAAATGCCACTCAGTGACAGTCCTTCCTCCAGCTGAGCAATCGTCATGAGATCTACATGAGTTGTAATATTCATGTTTCTCTTCCCAAGGACGTAACTAACCCATCTCAGTACCAATGGTTTAAGAGGTGAAATCCACACTTTGCCTAGGTCTTTGAAATCAACAAATGATTCGCCTGCTTTCTAAATGCTGGTGTCATCTGTCATCTAGTCAAAAGAAAACCAAATTCTGGAACCTTAGTTTCTCTTCCACTATACTGCAATCTAACAAGGTGATCTTAATGTATCTCCTGATACATCTTGGCTCTTGATGTTCATGTATACATCACCTCTCCTAATTGTCAGTGGATTGTATCAGATAAAATAAAATGGACAGCTTCATACAACCTTCATAACGAGAGTGCATCTCATCTCAGCAGGAAATCCAAGGAGGACAATTCCCAGCTGATGTTAAATATGTTAACATGCAGTATTCGACAGGCAGGCAGGATGGGAATCATTAGGATGACTCATTCTCTGAATATTTGTAGAACCAGATTGACCACAATCATAGAGACCGACAACCCCTGTAACCACGGAAAGCACAGCATTCTAGTCTTCACTTCTCTTCTGTTCATTGGTAATTTTTAAGTGCAATTTAGAATTTAATAAACTTAAGGGTAAAGATCTTTTTAAGTGAAAATAAGGAATATACCTATTTTCCCTAATTAATAATTCATGTTTTCATGTTTCATCTTTCCACACTTCAAGATTTAATTTGTGGCACTGAGATAGACAGGTGTGTGTTATTTTTTAAAAAGTGATTAGATCAAAAGGAGGAGTTATTTCAGGATAGGCAGCCAGATAATAATACATTAGACATTTATTTTCAGTTGAAGTCAGTGGGATTGATGAGGCCTGCTGTGGATTATTGTTATCATTTTAAATCAAGCAGACCAACAGTTTAACAGTGAAGTGAGAAATACCACTTAACCCAAAACAATGCAGGTTTCTTCACTAAAGTATTCAGAATGAACTGCTCCAGAATGAACCCTTAGTGAAATAAGTCAATCATTTTTTCAGTGGTACCTTCACCGCCCTGAACAGGATATATGAAAAGGATCCACAGATCCTTTGGAAGGAGTATCAGCAAAATGTGGGAAGGGAAAATGCTGATTTTCCCCCTCCCAAAACCTGGCCAACCTGAACTACAAGAACAAGCGATTACACTTCACCGGACAGCAAATTCTTTGGTGTAGCCTGCTCATTTCTTTCTGAAACTATACCTATAAACAAAATTGTAGTGCCAAACTCATTATATCAAATACCCTCCTGTAACAAATGTATATTTTTCTTTACCCAAGTGTCAGCATGCAAGACAGTGTACATTCTTTAAAAAATCATTTAATAAGGACAACTATAGATGTAATGAAACAATTCAAACTAATTTGTCGAGAGCACCACCTTGTGGTTATATCCAGTCTACACATGGTGAACAAAATCAAAGTTTAAAGAGGATAATTGTAAAGAGAAGCTTGTTAAAGAGTGTGCAAAGTCAGGATATAATAAAAGATACTGACACGAAGGCATATTGAAAAAATTGGCATGTTGTTAACTCATGACTAAATAAAATCTTAACATTCAGAGTCGTAACAGAACTGAAGAACAGGCCAAAGTGCAGTTCGGTGTCAGTTTTCTCCAGTTATCAGTACAAATTAAGAAATTCTGTTTGCCTAGCAGTAGATTTGCTTCACCTGTCATTGCCAAGTCATTATAATTATCATCTTCTGAAATAAGGTGCCAAATCTCCTTTTGGATAACTGGACAAGCTTGTGACGATCACATCCAATTACATATTTACTCCATCTGTCTGCAATATACTAAACCCTTCAATTTCTTACAAAGGCATGTACATGGTGTTGGTGTAAAACATGTCATCGTTGTAACCTTTCACTGACAGGTTTGCTCTGGCATGATGATAACTCAGATCACTCACCTTTGAACTGTACGACCTGCAGCCTCGACTGTCTAACATCTGCTGTCTATCTGATGAAATCAAATGTCCACTTGTACTAAGTTCTGCAGCTTCTGTTGACACTGTTGGGATATTTATTAGGCATGTTGAGATTGTACCTGCAGCATTTCACTGAACAAACTCAGGCGCTTTAGATGCCTTTTCACAATTCTGACAATCAGAATTGTTTGTGTATTGACTTGGTTTCATTGATGCTGCTATCTGTTTACATCCAGAATAAACAGGCATTTTGAAAATAAGAATCTTTTATTTCTAGCTTTTACAATTGATCTGACACATCTGGAATTCCTGACTTGATGTTTCTTGTTTACCAATCTATGTAATGATCCCATCCATAGTAGAAGGCTACCTCTTGCAAGTAGTAATTCTCCCCTTAGCAACAGCATGATTTCAGAGTTTATGGTATAGATATAAAGCCCAAAAGATCTACCTACAATACCTATTGCTATTGTCACCAACATTATCTGTAATCAGCATTATTGTGTCTGCATAGTGAAAATTATTTGGACATTTTGTTTGGGACAATGGACCTAGATTTATGTCACTCAACACTCTGTTCATTAACCTTTTGTATTGGAAAACAAAAGTCAAAATTCTCAGGCAGGCTTTATCCCAAAATTGGCTATGAACCAGTCAACCTGGTTCCTATCTGTACTGGATTTCAGGAAATACTGTAGAGCTTTTCAGTGAGTCAGACAATTGTTTCCAGCCCTCATCCCTCTAAACAGAGGCTTTGCCAAACTAAGTAAAAGGACTGCTTGCAGTCAATAAAATTGATGAAGTATAATTGTATTCAATGTATCTTCCGCTGAGTTGTGGAAAAGTGAATAATTGATTACCCTCGCTATGGCCCTTTCGGAATGCTATGGGCACAATTTTTAGCTTGGCATGCGGGCTAACATGCCCCGACCCACTCGAGCGTAAAATAGCGTGTGATGACGTTGGGCACGCGTCCTGACGTCATCCCGTGTTCGTGCGATATTTCGGTCAGCGGGCATGTGCAAAAGTCAGAAGCGCACCTGCAGACAATTAAGAGGGCAGTTGAGCCCATTAAAGATCCAATTGCTTTGCGGAACACCTTCGGTCTGTCCGCAAGCATGACCCAGACCGCCCTGTCACTTGCCTTTTCAACACACTACCCTGCTCTCATGCCCACATGTCCGTCCTTGGCCTGCTGCTATGTTCCAGTGAAGCTCAACGCAAACTGGAGGAACAGCACCTCATCTTCCAACTAGGCACTTTACAACCTTCCAGACTTAACATTGAGTTCAACAACTTCAGATCATGAACTCTCTCCTCCATCCCCACCCCCTTTCCGATCCCCCTTTTTCCAATAATTTATAATTTTAAATTTTTTTATATATATTTTTCTTTTCCCACCTATTTCCATTATTTTTAAATGTATTTCCATCCATTGTTTTGTCTCTACCTTTTAGCCTATTTTGATCCCTTCCCCCCACCCCACCCCCACTAGGGCTATCTGTCACTTGCTCATCCTGCTTTCTACCCTTAATATCACCATTAGCACATTCCATAGCTAATATCACCACCGTCAAAACCCCTTTGTCCTTTTGTCTATGACATCTTTGGCAATCTCTTCTTTGCCTCCACCTATCACTGGCCCTCTATCCAGCTCTACCTGTCCCACCCCCTCAACAATTTCATCTCATTTCTATATTTCTTAGTTCTGATGAAGAGTCATATGGACTCGAAACGTTAACTGTATTCCTCTCCGCAGATGCTGTCAGACCTGCTGAGTTTTTCCAGCTATTTTTGTTCTTCTTTCAAAGTTCCAATTGTCTCTGATTTTCAGTGGTCGGCCAACCTTACAGTTGGCAGTCGGGCAAATCTGCCAGACGGACTTTGCATTATTAATGAAACCCTATCCAAGGGCCAGGTGAGGTTTCAGTTATTAAATTTAAAAATAATGTATAGACAGAATTTTCATCATGTATATTTTCAGGTGACTCATTCTGATGCTTGGACATTTTATTCCAGATTTTAAAATCTTTATTTATTGCTTTAAAACTCTTCAGCTCCCTGAGGCAGCTCTCTGCCTTCAGGGAGCTTTCATTCCGCGCTTCCCCGCGCCCGCACTTATGTCAGCACCCGCCCTCCTCCCGTCCCCACCCTGGCAGCACTGAGCATTTCAGCACGCGTTTCACTCTGGCTGGCCATTGATGGGCCAACTGGCATGAAATTGCGGTCAGGGGCTGATCGCGTGCGGCGGTCCATTCCCTGGCTGCACCCGGGCCCGCCAATCGCGCCCGCACGCCCACCTAAAAATCCTGCCCTATTTGTTCATGCAAGATCACTGCCACCATGGCCACTAAATCTTCATTGAATACATCATGGAAACAATTGACTGAGCAAGCTGATTCACTTTGTGTAATCAGCACAAAGATCGCCCTTCCCCATTCCTCAGAATGCTTTCGCTTATTTTGGAATTAGTGGTAGCACTATCACCTCAGAGTCAGAAGATTGTAGGATCAAGTCCCACCTCAGATACTTGAGCATATAATCTAGGCTGGCACTTCAGTGCAGTATTGAGGGAGTGCTGCACTGTTGGAGGTACCATTTTTCTGGTAAGTTGCTTAAGCTGAGGTGCCCTAAATTTTCTTTTATTGGTAGAAAGAGCCCTCTTGGCACTATTTAGAAGTAGATGTGTAAGTTCTCCCCAGTGTCTTGGCCAATATTTATTCCTCCACTGACATCACTAAAAAAAAATGATCTTATCATGATCTCATTGCTGTTTGTGGGGCTTTGCTGTGTGCAAATTGATAGTGACTACGTTTCAAGTGTACTTCATTGGTTGTAAAGGGCTGTGGGGTGTCATGAGGTTGTGAATGGTGCTATCTAAATGCCAGTTCTTTTTTTGTATCTAATTCAAATTTCATACATCATATCTTCCAGTCTCCTTCCAGCAGCATTTCTGTCACAATAGCATCTGTGCTGACAGCAGATATATTACTACTCTTGCAACACTTACAGCAGCACTTTACAAGTCACAAGTAGATTATGTGCTGCTGTAGACATGGACTTTAATGAGTTAGATTCAAATAAACTTTACCAAGATAGACGATGTTCACCCAAAGGCCTGGTAAATTGTCAAACATCTATGTTCCTGCCCATACAATGATGATGGAAAATAACACCAAAAGTTTAACTTGCTCATATGCATGATCTATATTTATCAGTATTCAAACTTGGAGACCTTGATCACCTGAATAAAGGTTTTTCTGCGACTAGGGAGCAGAAGGTAACATAGGTACAAAACATTTTAATTCTTCATTTATTAAAAAAAGGAGTAGAATGAAAATGAACCCGAGGAAAGGAAGAGAACAGCAAAAGGGAAGGAAGGAGAGAAAATCAAGGAAAGAGGTGTTCGCCGAATCACAGAATTGTTACAGCACAGAAGGAGGCCATTCGGCCAGTCGTGTCTGTGCCAACTCTCCAAATGAGCAATTCACCTGGTGCTATTCCCCAACCTTCTCCCCATAACCCTGCACATTCTTCCAATTTCAGATAATAATCCAATTCCAGATCCAATAGAATCTGCCTCCCCCAAACTCACAGGCAGCCCATTCCAGATTTTAACCAGTCACCATGTGAAAAAGTTTCTCCTCACGTCTCCATTGCTTCTTCTGCCAATTACCTTAAATCGGTGCCACCCTGTTCTCAATCCTTCCACCATTGGGAACAGTTTTTCCTTCTCTACTCTGCCCAGACCCTTCATGATTTTGTATATCTCTATTAAATCTCTTCTCAACCTTTCATTCTCCAAGGAAAACAGTCCCAACTTCTCCAATTCATCTTCGTAACTGAGGTTCCTCATCCCTGGAACCATTCTTGTGAATTCTCGTGTTGAAACATCAGATGTTAAAATATATTTCTAAATCAAAGTACATTTCTGGAGTATTTTAGCAGAATATAATTAATGTGATGGTAATTCAATGGCCAATATCAAAGTAGCTTTATTAATATCATATTGGTATTAGTTTCAGTTTTATAGTGTGTCTGCTAGAAATATTTAGGAAGATAGCTGGCTGAGGGAAACTGGAATTCCCCAAAGGGTTAAAATCACAAAGTGGTGCAGCATTTAAGATGGATGCTTTTCAATAGTTTCCATGATTTAAAATTTCCACAGCTGTCTAGCAGATCAGCCACAGAGCATAATGGTGATGGGTTCTAGCAGCACTTCATTGGTAATTATGTAGAATACTTCACGGCAATTAATCTTGGGAGCACAGAGATTCACTGTACAACAGGAATGCCTGCTGCTGGTTTAGTAATAAGAAGCATTGCTGTCAAAACCATTGCAAAGTTCATACTTGATTTTAGGACTTGAATCAGTGCTTGTTCCTGTTCCTTTGATGTAAACCTGCTGTCTATAGAGAAATTACTGGAATGTATGTGCATGTATTGAACTGCCCGAAGTAGAAAACTGAGAAGAAATTGGTGCATTATTGTGCTACAATTATATTTAGTTTTATTGTAAGACATAGTGATGTACCAATGTTTAAAATACAGGCCACTATCAAGGTTAAAAAGCGTAAAAGAGAAGCGGAAACAAATCAGAAAGTACTTAGGTTTTAAAAGCCTGAAACCTGTAGAGGAAATGAAGATCTGGGGAATAAAGAATATTCATTGGAAACTAAGCTCCCTGAAGGTAGTTTCAGCAATGGAGGAGATGCAGAAATTCTACTTGAAGCCAAGAAGATTCCAAGATTAAAAAATACGGATAGGTGAGGGAGAACTAAGGATAAACAAACATCAAAGTTGAGAAAAGAAAAGCAAAATGCTGCCAGACCGGCTGAGTTTTCCAGCATTTTTTGTTTTCATATCAAAGTTAAGAAACTTTTTTTGAAGAATAAAAATAGATTTTCTTTCCCTGTTGAAGGTCATGGAGAAGATTAACATGTAATGATTCAGCCATTGTACTCTGAGAGTTGCGGAGGTGGTGAGTTTTGAAGAAATTAATTAATATAAAGTCAGAAACAGAGTTGATAGCATTGTGTGATGACTGGAGCAGATCACTTATATTAAGACGGAACAGAGTTGGAGAGAGGATGTCTCTTAGGAACCCTTGAATTAATGGAAAAATAATCTGACGATAAAAAAATTAGCGAGAACACTGATAAAGTAATTTGAGAGGAAATTAGATTGAATAAATGTAGCTTCGGTTATACAATGTTAACTTATTCAAAAGAGTATGGGGTCAGAGCTTGTCAAGCATTTGAGGGATGCCCGGATGCCCAAGGCAGACTTATCAAAGCATCAAACAATGAACTCCTGCAGATACATTATAAAAACAGCCAGTCCAGCAGATTGTTCACCATGTCAAAAACTGCACTGGTGACCCTGGATTAAGGTACCATGAATAATGCAATGGATAAGTTGAAGGTCAACAGTAGCTTCTATAACTTTAGAAAATGCTGCTGTAACAGAAAGAGGATAATCATTCAAAGGGTAAGTGGGATCACCGCTCTTATGAATTGGGTGAACACAAGCAATTTCCAAAGGAAAAGGAAAGATGGGCAAGGAATAATGTGTATTAGAGAGATACAAACATATGAAAAAAAGAACAAGAATAGACAATGAGACCAAGAAACTCATCTCATCCAGTTGACAATGCAGCAGTGCACACTATCCACCCAGAAGTACATACTTTGAAAACCGTGGGAGGAAAATCACCAGGGCAGAGGTCTTATCAGATTTCAAAAGGCAGAGGTTCTGACAGACATGATGAGGTTAAAATCTGCTAAAACAAAGTTGAAATCCTAATTTTTGCTGGCATTCTCTTTAAGGGGATTTTTCCAGTTCTGGATAGATTATCTTGGAGGGCGAACAGTGGTTTGTCATCCATCAGTTGCTGGGTTAACCACGGAACAGAAACAATCATGAGCAGGGATGGGGCTATCCTTCCTCCTGCCGAACAACTGTGAGAGGAACCAAATATAAAAATACGCATTTACGCATATGTGAATACACATTTTATGTTATATATTGTAAAATGAGAGAGAGAGACCAAACAATAGTTCAAACCGTAGGGTTGAAAACACAACAACAACAACATGGGCAGAATTTCCTGGCTGGCCGGAGGGAGGGGGGGTGGTGGGGGGGTGGTGTGTTGGAGGGGAGCGGGTGCAGACCCAATCGCTGCCTGCGATCAGGTCTGTGCCTCCATTTTACGTGTCCAGGCCAATTAAGGCCTGCCCAGCGTGAATCATGGCTCCCGAGGACAGCGGGAGTGGGTGGGCGGCGGCGGGACTGCAATGACCACCAGGTCCAATGGCGACTTGGCGGCCTGTTTTAAAAAGCTGCTGCAGCCTTTGAAAGGCTGCGAATCATGGCCTGTGGAAGGGCTCCTCAGAGCGCTGCTGGTGGGCAGGCCAGGCAGGAGGGTAGGACAGGGGGGGCACTGTGCCCCTCGTTTTTCCAATGATTGCCTTGCTGCCCTCCTCCAGGAGGTGGCAGTGCAACAGGAGGTCCTCGTACCCCAGGGTAGGAGGAGGAGGCCCCCCCCACATCACCAAACGTGCCTGGGAGGAGGTGGCGGAGGTGGTGAGCTCCCGCGACGTGGTGCGGTGTGCCTGGATCCAGTGCCGCAAGCGCTTCAACGACCTGTTGCGCTCAGGAAGGGTGAGTGCCATGTTGGCATTGGTCACTAAACCCAGCGGGTAGGCTTCCCCCCCAACCCAGGCACAAACCACGCCCCCCCCACCCCCCCCGCCCCAAATCTGAGTGTAGTGACTGCATTGAATCATTGATGGCATGTGTCCTTCGCTGGGTGGGCCAGCAAATATTGTCCCTGCCGAGGTCACCCTGAAAGGGTGATGATGAGATGGGTTCTGCCCCGGCAGCATGTGGTACACTGAGACCCACATCACTGTTTTAGGGACAACCTGGAGGAGCTGCACCTAGGCGCAGGGCTGGAACTCCAGGACATGTCAAAGTCAGGGTGATGACATGCTGGGAGGGGAGCTTCAGTTTGGCGTGGCACCAATCGATCTGCTCTCCTCTGCGCTTCATGTGCTTGTGCCTCCTTGCTATGGAAGGTTAGACCGTGTGGTGCCAAATTGATAATGTGATGTAGGCATCATTTGGCCAAGGGGGTGGCTGGTGGTGTGGGGGAGGAGAGTGGGGGTTGGAAGGCCTAGCATCCTTGTGTGAGTATTAGACAGCAGCGGGGGGTGAGGAGGCACTGGAGCCCTGCAATGTCCCACTCTGGTTGGGGTCGGCCGTCCGCGAAGAGAGTCCAGAAACAAGTAGCTCTAATCAATGCTCTTCTCCTCTTTTCAGGAGAAGAATGCACATAATGCCACCGAGCGGGTGAGGACTGGCGGCGGGCTGGCACAGTTGGCGGTTCTTAGCCTCTTCGAGCAGGAGGCCCTAGATTTGGAGAGGCGCCATGCGTCCAGGTCCACCGGTGTCGGTGAGGATGGGGTGCCACAGGCAGGTATGTTTGCCCAGCAGTGAGGTCTCCATTGTTCTCCCAACAGCCATGGCAGTGCCGAATGTTCAGTGATTGAAGTTTGCAACATGGCTTGACCATTGCTTATGGAACGATGAGCGCATAATGATCCGGGGGACAGGGATGCACATTGACATTGTCTCCACATTAACTGATCCAATGTCCTTGTTCTCTCCTTCAGCATCAGCGGAGCAGGGCCGGGAGGAGGAGCAGCAGAGGCCCCCTCTCACACCTGAGGGGCCTGAAGCCTCACCAGCGTCACACCATCTCTGCCAGGCAGGCGCCAGCGCAGATACTAGCACCTCGGTGGGAATTAGAATATCAACTTGTGCCCCGGGGCACAGCAGTGACGGCACTTCACAGTCGCTGGAGGAGCTGGCAGAGACAGAGAGTGATCATGGTGCCAGCAGTCAGAGGACTGCAGGGGACCAGGCACATGCTCAGTCGGTGCCTGATGATGTGCCTCTGGAGTTGTCCGTGACGCAGCAGGTGCAGGAAATGCGGCCGGGTGTGCGGGAGCATCTGGGGGAGATACATGAGGCTATGCTTGGCTTGGTCTCCATGGTGGAGGAGTCTACGTGGACTATCGCCGAACCAATGATCCTCATGGCCAAGCGCCATGCGTCCTCCACGGAGAGAGTGGCGACCCTCATGGAGAGGCTCCTCCAGGAGTCCCATCAGGGCTTCCTGGGGATGCACTCATAGCAGCATGCCCTCACATTGGCATTGACCTCAGCTGGTCATTGCCTATGTGGGAGATGGCCTGGGCATCAAGTTTCCCAGCTCGGTGCCCATCTGAAGCAATCTCACGTCGGCGCAGCAGCTGCCTGTCATCTCTGCGGGCACCTCTCAGGGCGCTCCGGATGAGGGCGGCAGCTCCTCCGCCCCTCTCCCAGTAACCGTAGCATCCGGTGAGGCTGCGACAATTGGGGAGATGGCAGCTGTGGAACAGGCCAGAGGATGACCGCCAAGGTCATTGAGGCCAACATGACAGCAGAGTCATGAGGCTGTCTCAGATGCCACTCCCAGAGAGGGGTCAGCACCAAGATGTAGCACCCGAAAACATAAACATAAGGGACCTTAGGTATATCACGGATTTATCACTGGTGCTTTTGTGTGGGCCTGCAATGAGGTCTTTATGAGTTGGTGTGATTTTTAATGCCTTTGTCATTTTGTTTCATTAAGTTTCTTTTGTTATAATATTAAATTCGGACATGTCACCATGGCTGGGGGTGTCTCTTCTGCATGTGGATGGTTTCCATAAATGCAATGAGCGTTTTGTCGGACATTCAGCTTTATTAACAGGGACCTTATTTAATGTTCCTAACCAGGCGGATTTTGCACTTAGATATCAAGTATGGAGCCTTCTACCCAGGCTTGTCCTGGAGGTCCATATGTGATGTGCTAGCTGAAGGTTCATTGGATTAAAGCCTCCAGGTGTCCCTGCCTCCCTGGAGTATGCCCGGGTCAGCGCCTACCCCCTCAGCATTTCCATGTGCATGCTCATCCTCGGACTCACTGCTGGACTCATCGTGTGCAGCTGCAGCCACTGCATCGATGTCTTCATCGTCCACTGTGTCCCCCCTTTCCAGCACAAGGTTGTAGAGAGCGCAGCATGCAACCATTATCACCGACACACAATCTGGGGGATACTGGAGTGCATCCCCTGAGCGGTCCAGGCATCGGAAGCGCATTTTGTGAAGACCAATGGCTCTCTCCACCACAGTCCTTGTGGAGGCGTGGCTCCTATTGTACCGCTGCTCAGCTTCTGTTCTTGGATGGTGGAGAGGCGTCATGAGCCACCTTCTGAGGGGATAGCCCTTGTCACCCAGCAGCCATCCATCCAGCCGAGCTGGAGCACTGAAGAGCCCCGGCACTTGGGAGTATCTGAGGATGTAGGTGTCGTGGGAGCTGCCTGGGTACCTTGCACAAACTTGCAGAATCTGCATCCTGTGGTCACACACTATCTGCACGTTCATGGAGTGGAAGCCCTTCCTGTTGACGAAGTGACCGGGCTCACCTGCTGGCACCTTGATGGCCACATGTGTGCAGTCAATGGCACCCTGGACACAGGGGAAGCCAGCAATCGCTACGAAGCCTCTGGCTTGCTGTGCCTGGTCCCAACGGTAATGGATGAAGGTCAATGCACGCCTGAACAGAGCGTCTGTAACCTGCTTGACACAAGTGTGTACAGCTGATTGGAGGCACCGCAAAGATCACCCACCGAGCCCTGGAAGGAGCCAGAGGCATAGAAGTTGAGGGAAGCTGTGACCTTTAGAGCCACTGGCATGGGATGTCCACCCACACAGTTAGCGGAGATCTCAGGCCCAATCATCTGACAGATATAGTCGACTGTCTCCTTTGGCACTGCACCTCAGACATATTGTGGGAGCTGCTTCACCGCCTGTATACCCTGGCAGCAGGGTAGTGGCATCTTCTGCAGCCCCTTCCACCATGGACTACCTCTTGGCCTTGCACCCCTTGTGCCTGAGCCTGATCTCCCAAAGATGGCTCCCCTGGAGGCTGAATATGCACTCCTCCCCCTCCTAGCCCTCCCTTCCTCCTCAGAGGAGGTGCCTCCAGTGGAGAGTTCAGCTCCCATTCCCAGGCTAAGGGACAGCTTCCTGAAACCTGCAGGCGCAAAATAGATTCCTCACTGCAGAGTGTTGGCCTGAAGGTTGTGAATCCAGACCAAGCAGCTGGTGTGCGTTTTGAAGTATTGCAGATCACACAGGCAAGTATCAGTAACTTTGAAAAATCAATATTTGACAGAGCACACTCGTGACCCCACTGAGCCCTCTTATCCCACCCGTGGATGAGGTTTATACAAATGTGTCTGACCCACCTGCCCATTGTGCCCGTGCGCTGACCCGAACATTGCACGGGTGCCGAAAAATCCCCGACAATTGGCGCCTCAAGGGCCTTAAGTGGTCGGTTAATTAAAGGCGAGCGTGCATCAGAGATCATCGCGCACACGCCCAACAAAATATCGTGATGGCGCACGGTGACGCCGGGACGCGTCATTTTACGCGTGTGCGTGCGGGGCCCGCCCCCTCACGCCAACGGGAAAATTCTGCCCCATATGTTTAGATGGCACCTTTAACATAGTGAAACATTCCAAGGCACTTCACAAGAGCACTATAAGACAAAACATGACACCGAACCACGTAAGGAGACAGTACCTCAAATGACCAAAAAGCTTAATCAAAGAGGGTTGATTTTAAAGAGTGTCTTAAAAGAGGAAAGCATGGTAGAGGAGCAAAAAGGAATATAAATTTCAAACTGAAATGAAATCTCAGTCACAGCTTGTAGATTTCCTGGCAAGATAATTTATTCTGGTTAACCTTTACCATGGAATTATTGTTTCTAATCCCACTCTGTTCATCTGTACCGATAAAAGAAAGCCATCTTTTCACTAACGGTTTAATATTCCCATTCTTCCATTTATTGTTTTAGGATAAAACTAAAAATACCTGGAAAAACTCAGCAGGTCTGGCAGCATCTGCGGAGAGGAACACAGTTAATGTTTCGAGTCCGTATGACTCTTCAACAGAACTAAGTAAAAATAGAAAAGAGGTGAAATATAAGCTAGTTTAAGGGGCGGGTGGGACAGGTAGAGCTGGATAGAGGGCCAGTGATAGGTGGAGATAACCAAAAGATGTCATAGTCAAAAGGACAAAGAAGTGTTGAAGGTGGTGATATTACTAAGGAAGGTGCTAATTAAGGGTAGAAAGCAGGACAAGCAAGGTACAGATAGCCCTAGTGGAGGTGGGGTGGGGTGAAGGGAAGGAATCGAAATAGGCTAAAAGGTAGAGATAAAACAATGGATGGAAATACATTTAAAAATAATGGAAATAGGTGGGAAAAGAAAAATCTATACAAATTATTGGGAAAAAAAAGGGGGGATTGGAAAGGGGGTGGGAATGGAGGAGAGACTTCATGATCTAAAATTGTTGAACTCAATATTCAGTCCGGAAAGCTTTAAAGTGCCTAGTCGGAAGATGAGGTGCTGTTCCTCCAGTTTGCGTTGAGCTTCACTGGAACAATGCAGCAGGCCAAGGCTGGACATGTGGGCATGAGAGCAGGGTGGAGTGTTGAAATGGCAAGCGACAGGGAGGTCTGGGTCATGCTTGCAGACAGACTGAAGGTGTTCTGCAAAGCGGTCACCCAGTCTGCGTTTGGTCTCTCCAATTTAGAGGAAACCGCATTGGGAGCAACGAATGCAGTAGACTAAATTGAGGGAAGTGCAAGTGAAATGCTGCTTCACTTGAAAGGAGTGTTTGGGCCCTTGGACGGTGAGGAGAGGGGAAGTAAAGGGGCAGGTTGGAGATAGCTAAAAGATTCATAGACAAAAGGACAAAGAGGTGTTGAAGGTGGTGATATTATCTAAGGAATGTGCTAATTAAGGGTAGAAAGCAGGACAAGCAAGGTACAGATAGTCCTAGTGGGGGTGGGGTGGGGGGAAGGGATCGAAAAAGGCTAAAAGGTAGAGATAAAACAATCTATACAGCTCCACCCCCCCCCCCCCCCCCCGCCCACCCCCTTAAACCAGCTTATATTTCACCTCTTTTCTATTTTTACTTAGTTCTGTTGAAGAGTCATACGGACTCGAAATGTTAACTGTATTCCTCTCCGCAGATGCTGCCAGACCTGCTGAGTTTTTCCAGGTATTTTTATTTCTGTTTTGGATTTCCAGCATCCGCAGTTTTTAGCTTTTATCTAATTGTTTTAGAATGCCTCGTTCAGTAATTAGCTTTGTGCTAAAGAATAGCAAGTACATTTGAACAGCTGGGGTTATTGTTTAAATACATAAATCTGGCATTTTGATGACTATTATCAAGAATGGTAACAATAATAGTTACACTTTACAGCAAATGTCCAGAAAATAATTGCTTTTCAAGTAGCCTTGTATTCCCTGGGAACACTTCTGTTGATTGATTTGTAACAGCGAAAATGTTTCCCTTCTCATCTTCATATTTGTTCTTCCTACTGTTTAATGTTATGGAATATTCTTCTCTTTCAGAATCATGTGCTTTGATTGTGAAATGAATGTAATAGCGCTGAGCTCAAATTATTCCATTTTCCTTCACATAAACATTGCAGGGAGGATGATTGTGTCTGACTCTGGTTCCTATTAGGAACAGCAGTGTTGTTATACAATGGAAATTAAATAACCAATACCAGATTTCGAAGTTACCAGAATCATTGGTATAAGATTGGCTTTATCCACAAATAGACTGTGGTGTTTATTTTGCTGTGCCATAGCACTAACTAGATTTAATGCTAGGATGCTTAATGATGATTTAATGCTAATAGCCTCCTTACTCAAGCCTATGTTAACAAATGGGAAAAGCTTTTTTACTGATAGTAGTTATATCTTCCTGCAACAACAACAACAACATGCTACTCTAAAGCACTTTTAATGTTGAAAATATGCCAAGGCGTTTCATCTGGGAAGGTGTGGGGTGGGTAAAAAAGGAAGACATACAAATATTGAGTTGAGGTAAGGAGTTAAGGCAGGTGACTGATGGCATGATTGAAACTCTTTCGAGTTATCAACAGTCACAGATTGCAACTCTTTCGAGTACAATCACAGTTCTCGGTTTTCCGGGAGTGGGACATGAACCCACAACCCTCTGATTCAAAGGCGAGGGTGCTATGAACTGAGCCACAGCTGACACCTCATGGCATGATTGAAACTCTTTCGAGTTATCAACAGTCACAGATTGCAACTCTTTCGAGTACAATCACAGTTCTCGGTTTTCCGGGAGTGGGACATGAACCCACAACCCTCTGATTCAAAGGCGAGGGTGCTATGAACTGAGCCACAGCTGACACCTCATGGCATGATTGAAACTCTTTCGAGTTATCAACAGTCACAGATTGCAACTCTTTCGAGTACAATCACAGTTCTTGGTATTCCGGGAGTGGGACATGAACCCACAACCCTCTGATTCAAAGGCGAGGGTGCTATGAACTGAGCCACAGCTGACACCTCATGGCATGATTGAAACTCTTTCAAGTTATCAACAGTCACAGATTGCAACTCTTTCGAGTACAATCACAGTTCTCGGTTTTCCGGGAGTGGGACATGAACCCACAACTCTCTGATTCAAAGGCGAGGGTGCTATGAACAGAGCCACAGCTGACACCTCATGGCATGATTGAAACTCTTTCGAGTTATCAACAGTCACAGATTGCAACTCTTTCGAGTACAATCACAGTTCTTGGTTTCCGGGAGTGGGACATGAACCCACAACCCTCTGATTCAAAGGCGAGGGTGCTATGAACTGAGCCACAGCTGACACCTCATGGCATGATTGAAACTCTTTCGAGTTATCAACAGTCACAGATTGCAACTCTTTCGAGTACAATCACAGTTCTTGGTTTCCGGGAGTGGGACATGAACCCACAACCCTCTGATTCAAAGGCGAGGGTGCTATGAACAGAGCCACAGCTGACACCTCATGGCATGATTGAAACTCTTTCGAGTTATCAACAGTCACAGATTGCAACTCTTTCGAGTACAATCACAGTTCTTGGTTTCCGGGAGTGGGACATGAACCCAAAACCCTCTGATTCAAAGGCGAGGGTGCTATGAACTGAGCCACAGCTGACACCTCATGGCATGATTGAAGAAGTACTCGTTGGGGAAACTTTGAAAGTGGAACAGCTGTAGCAAAGCAAAGGGGTTGAGGAAGAGAATTCCATCATGGAGATGTGTAATATTCTATGGAAATGTTCCCGATGGTGGAGCCAAAGGAGAGGTGAGGTTGTGAGCTGAGAAGCAGAGGTGGCAGTGGATGCAGAAATAGGGCCGGGTGAGGTTATAGAGACATTTTTAAATAACAACAAGGATTTTGAAATGAAAAATTCAATGGGGGACAGGAAACCAGTGTAAGTCTTTGAAAATAGGGGAGATAGGTAAGTGGGACTTAATGCAAGTAGGTCTAAATGTAACTTGTATACCAGATCCACCCAAAGATCATCCACCACCTGGCTATGACAGCCACAATCAGGTTTTCTTCTTTACGTTTTTATACATATAGCCTTCTGGAGCTCAGTGTCATTAAACTACGAAGAATTAGGGGACTGGGAAGTCATGATTTATGGATTCAGATCAATCAGGGATCTACCAGCTCTATGGGCTGGGCCATTCAAAAAAGTCTCTTTGTGTTAGTAATCAGAGAGATTGAGAAGGAGGCAACAGACAAATGATAGAGGTAAGGTTTTTTTATTCCTTCATGGGATGTGGGCACCGCTGGCTGGGCCAGCATTTATTGCCCATTCCGATTGCCCTTGAGAAAGTGGTGGTGAGCTGCCTTCTTGAAAAGCTGCAGTCCATGTAGGAACATCCCACAGTGCCGTAAGGGAGGGAGTTCCAGGATTTTGACCCAGCGACAGTGAAGGAATGGTGATATATTTCCAAGTCAGGATGGCGAGTGGCTTGGAGGGGAACTTCCAGGGGTGGTGCTCCCATCTAACTGCTACCCTTATCCTTCTAGATGGTAGCAGTCATGGGTTTGGAAGGTGCTGTCTAAGGAGAACAAATGACTTTGGAGTGATTGGCTGCCAAGCTGGAAGCAGACAGGCAATTTCTTTTGCACAATGTTTTGGTGTTGTGAAAGGGTTACATAACTGATACATCAGAGTTTAAGTTTTTGTGCATAAATTTCAATGGGGAGTAGTCCAATCAGTCTTCTCATATATTCTAACATTCTTTTATGCATTGGTCCTGAAATTCCTCGGTATGCAATTCCTGCCGTTATTCCAGGATCACATACACCGGTGATTTCCAGTGCTGACCTACTGAAGATTGTGAGGTCAGTGGGAGGACACCTAATTTACAAGCTCCATTTTGGGTGCATCACCAATGCCTATCGGCCTTATATGACCAGAAAATCTGTCACCCTCACCATTCCCCGTGTGTTGTAAGATTGCTTGTTCAATATCCGTTCTTGTATGAGTTAGAATTTCCTCCAGTTAATCATTTGGGAGACTGAAATAATGGTCTTTGATCCCCGCCACCAACTCGGTAAGCTCGTCACTAATTGCATCCCTTCGCCCAGTCATTGCCTCAGGCTGAAACAGATTGTTCGCAATCGCAGTATCCCATTCAATCACAACCGAAATTCTCCAACTCTCATATATACTTCATCGGAAAGACCATCTCCTTCCACCTTCGTAACATCACCCATGTCCACCCACACCCCAGCCTGTCAACTCAAGAAAAACTCCTCCATCACCTCCTGGCTCGACTATTCAAATGCGCTCTTAGGGAGCCTCCCATTCCCCACTCTCCGTAAACTTCAGCTTGTCCAAGACTCTGCTGCCTGTATCCTATCCAGCACCATCCCACTCACTCATCACTCCTTGCTGACCTACAAGGGTTTCCTGTCCTCCAATGCCTCAAATTTCCAATTCTCATCTTCAAGTTTAAATTCCTTCCTGGCTTCTTACTAGCTTTTCCATTGGTGAACTTGACAGCGTTGTAAGCCTATGATTGATGTTGTTCACAACAAGAGTTTGAAGTCCTGTAATATTCCATGCCCAATACAGAAACTTGAACAAATTTTCATAAAAAGCTAATTCTGCTGTTTTTCTCCTTTACTTTCTGCAAACACAGCTTATTGCCATACAGAACAATGAGAGGAATGTCTGACTATTGGTCTTCTCCAATGCCTTTGTCAAGTAACACACTTGTTACAAGATACAGTGCATGTCTGGGCTGAGGTGCACTCAGAGAAAGTCAAGACAATTATTTGCCTATCTCTCTTTTTCTATGCCCTGTGTTATTAAAAGTAAAGTGCATAATGTTTGGAACATGCTATCTTTTGTAGTGTATTCTGAGGAAGATGAGACTTTCATCCTCATCACTTGATCAGGTGTGGTCCACAAATACAATTTGACAAACTCAAGTTGAATTCTATCTGACACCTAGAATTAACATCAAGACAAGCCTGATTATATTCATGGTCAATAAACATTATTATCACTGTCAGAATATTAAATTAGAGTAGAATATATTTCATTTGTGACTATATAATTCATTTCCTCAATATAATTGTCATATGAAATGTTTTAAAAGGGATATCCAGGGCTATGATTGATTACTAATTTATATTACTTGGCTAAAGGTTCAATTCTAATTAATATAATGCAGACCATTTAAATGAGGGGGAAATTGCATTTGTCACAAAATCATTGAAGGATGAAACTTTGTGAAAGCTACTTTGAATGTTCTTAAATAAAAAGATGATCGAGACTTTATTTAGTGAATTTTAGTTAATTTTATAATGGTTATCGATGACCATTGTCTAAAGTTAAAAATTGCTAAAGCTAGTACCCTCTTCATTCTTTATCCTTGGACTCCAAGATTATTAATCTGCGGGGTTATAGTCTACAAACCCTTATTGTGCCTGTCTGAAATTTCTCTTTCAGCTATTTTCATGGAAGAGTTCACTTTAAACAGGCTAACTCCTCTACAAAACAGCAGAGAGAGGAACTTCAGACAGTACCATCAGGGCTTGGATGCTAAAGAATAAAGAACTTGCATTTATGTTGCACCTTCACAGTCTCAGGATGATCCAAAATGCTACACTGCCACTTAGTTATTTTTGAAGTGTAGTCACTGTTGTTACATATGCAAACATGGCAGCTCATTGGCACAGCAAGATTCCACACACAGGTATGAGATAAATAGCAATTAATTTATCAGTATCACATAGATTCAGAGACTCAATTTTCCTTTTGAATAAAATCAATTTATAACAAACCCTAGATAACCTGACCTACAGAAGCCATCAGTGGACACTTGGCTATCTATCCTAGGGTAGCCTTTCTTCCTCAATGAAGTTATTTAAAGTATTCAAGTATCACAGCTCATCCTGATTCTCTCCTCTCTTGGCACCCCCATATAGCTATTTTCTTAGCACAGTTAACAGCATAATGATCAGTAGCAGGAACTCTTATTTGATTTTTCTTAAAGACACTGAGGCTAATTACTTATTAATGAAAGAACATTAAGAAAGGAATTGGAACAATTCTGGAGAACTCAACTGACAAAGTAATTTAAGTTCAGATATTTTCTAGCTTTGTTGTTCAGCAGAGACTAGGAGCAAACCTGGAACCTACATCTTCCCTATGATTCAGTACCATACCACTGTATACATGTACCCACTGAACTTTGGAGTTTGTTGGGGGATGGTGGGGAGGGAGAAGGAACCATCAATGTGTTTAATCTTTGGTGTTCTATTTATCCCTGTTTCTTTATTTTTATACTTATTGCTTGTTGTGACTCTTTTTTCACTGGCAGCCTCTGTCTCAAAACTGAAGGCCGATTTTTAAAATTATATATGGCTAATTGAAAGTGAAATCAGAAAGGCAGGAAGTAAGAGTTCAAATGTATTGCAGCACTGAGGTGTGATTTACTCACTATTTTACTAACAAGTATATCATTGCATTCTTCTGTTAAATAGAAATATATTGATGAAAATAATCAAAACTGAAGCACTTACATTATTTACATTCCACAACTTCACCTACAGCAGAGTCCAGGTTGTTATTCACATTAACACAGCTACATGCAGTACAGACAGGGAGGACACACTTCTATTTATATGTTGTAATTTACAGTGAATGTTAGCAGGTGGTCCTTAGGCACAGTCCTGCACCAACCATTCGTTATTTTCACCACATTCAATCTACTTCTTGGTAAGACCCTTAACAAAAGCCGCCTTCCAGAGGTTTACAAATGAAGTCTCTATGAGGAATTTATGAAGAATGCATCTGGTGTTTGCTGATGGTACGCATGTGAATCACCTCATACACATAATCTAACACATCAATTATCTGACACTTTCCTCCCTGGGGTTTCACATATGCAAATGGCAATCACAGAAGCAGCATCCCATTCACAGTGAAGATAAAAAAGGTCAATTGCAATGGAGATCAAGTCACACGAACGAAGCAGCTTCTCCCACTTGGAATTTGCAACAGAAACTTAACAGCAAATTGTTAAAAGACAACGAAAGATATCACCTTCATTCATTCAGCTGTGTTCTGAGCCTTCTTCTCAGGAAACCCCTCACTGGATGGAGCTCACACGCCCATGTGATTTTCCTAGCTTTAATAACATGATTGTGGATTTGCATTTCAAGAAACGTTTAACATACGGACGAGAAGCACAATGTTTTCTCATTTGAAAATAAAAATGTTAAAAATATGCAATAAATCCACTCCCTATATTATCAATGTCCTTTGAATAGATGGAAGAATGTACGATAACAGTTCACTGAGCCCCTTTAGGAATGAATATGTCATCTTTAGCCCATCCATGAACCGTTTGAAAGCTCCAAACTGAGCCTCGTAACTAATAACATTCTTGCAGATTATGACAATGTTCCTTCACGGCAGGATTGAAACACATGAGGTATGCACTTAAGAATTCAGCATGAAGAGCATATCATAGTCTTGTCCAATGGTGTTCAACATCTTTGTTTTCCTTTGATTAACTGCACTGAGCACTGAATCTACTGAGTGCGCTTAAATTAATGATTTTTCTTCATCTGGCTTTCAAATGAAGTTCTCAAAATCCCAGCTCGATCAACTGGAGAAGACATCACAGCATATATCACATGCAAACTCTGTCCATTGCATGTATGGAGTGCATTCATACAAATTTGATCTATGGTTTAGAACCCCAGCTGCTCTTCCCCTTCTTTTGGCCTTTTAATTTCTCTCCATCTTCATCATAATATGAAGACAAATCTAAAGATAAAAAAGGTATTTAATGTATTGGAACAAGCCTGTTGGAGGTAATATTTTTATGGTGCCTAAACAGAAACCATTAAGCAGATCAACATTTATAACAGACAGAGAAGCACACAGATTTTATTTTTGCATTTTAACTCTTCAAGAGGATTATTTCCTTGCCTTTCACTCACTACACCTCCTCAAGAGAAACTGCTGTCTCCTGCACCACTCTAAAGATATATATGGATGAGATGAATTGTCAGTCCTGGTCAATCTAGTAACAGCTTAGATTTCTCACATATAGATCTGAGAAATAGCAATGTGGTATGTTCTGCAGACAGTTTGCAAAGCTAACCTGCAAGTTCCATTTCTTCCTTTGACATTCTTCCTTCCATTTTAAGAAGCAAAATATTATAAACTCAGCAGTTAGCAAGATTACAGACCATCTCTGCATTGTATTCTTAGACTTATTAGTCTAGAAATTCATTATTTCCCTGCTTCTGATGGATAATGTACATGGAATACTCTGGGATGCGATTTCATATATTATTGCTTCAAGGAACATAAGAATATAGGACTGGGGAACAGGAGTAGGCCATTCAGCCCATCAAGCCTGCTCCGCCATTCAATAAGATTATGGCTGATCTGGTTGTGGCCTCAACTCCACTTTGCCGTGTGCCCCTGCTCCTCCCCACCCCCATAACCTTGTCTGTCAAAAATCTGTCTAACTCAGCTTTCAATATATTCAATGACCCAGCCTCCATATTAATGACCCTTTGAGAGGAAACATTTCTCCCACCTCATCAATAAGACCTCTTATTCTTAAACAGTGTGTGCTAATTCTACTCTCCCATAAGTGGAAAAATCCTCCAGTTATCCACCCTATCAAGTCCCCTCAGGATCTTATATGTTTCAATAAGATTATCTCTCATTATTCTAAACTTTAATGGGTATAGGCCCAACCTGTTCAACCTTTCTTCATAAGATAAGTCCCTCATTCCCAGGAATAACTCGAGTGAACCTTCTCTAAACTGCTTCTAATGCAATTATACCTTCTTCAAATAAGGAGACCAAGACTGTACACAATTTTCCAGATGTGGTCTCACCAATGCCCTATACAGCTGCAGTAAAACTTCCTTACTTTTATATTCCATTCCCCTTGCAATAATAGCCAACATTCCATTTGCCTTCCTAATCACTCACTGTGCCTGCATTCTAACTTTTTGTGATTCATGTACCAGGACACCCAGATCCCTCTGTACCACCGAGTGCTACAATCTCTCTATTAATAGTATCTTGCTTTTCTATTCTTCCTGCTCCATAAACATCCAAGGCTCATGGCAGAACTATGTTGAATAATGATTCAAAAGTTTAAATAAGGGTCCAATGCTCATGGTAGGTTCCTTCTGTGATATTGGTCCTCCCTAGTGTCTCACTAATCACATAATAATCTTGCTTGGCAACTCAGGATGCTAATAGGCAGAAAGGACAGTTGAGGGACACTATTTTAATGGCTCATTCGCTACATACAGGTCACTTTTTGCTCTGTCCTATTAGGTGCTTATTAACTTCTGATGGTATTTAGCTTGTATTCTGGTTCATAAAACTGAATGCTGATATCTGAGAAAAACATTCTTTCTGGAATGCTTTTGTCTGTTTTCACAATAGTTTACCTCGAGTTATTTCTGGGAATGAGGGGCTTATCTTATGAAGAAAGGTTGAACAGGTTGGGCCTATACCCATTAGAGTTTAGAATAATGAGAGATAATTTTATTGAAACATACAAGATCCTGAAGGGACTTGGTAGGGTCTGGTAGGGCTGCCTTTGGGGCTGGAGGACCAGGGTGTGCAGCAAAAAAGAGTGGAGAGAAGGAGCAGATGGGAAGAGGGAGGAGTTGGGCACTGCACTGAAATGGATTTCCAGGGAGTTCTTCCTATATGAACTTTGCTGAGGAGCAATGTCTCAAATACCTTCACTTCACAGAGGAGGCTATCATTGAGTCATATCACCTGCTGCACCACAACTGGAGCCTCAAACCAAAGCCTGTGGCATTCACAGTCATTGTGGTCCATGATTTTATACAACAGGCTCTTCCCAGATTTCAATAGCTGTTATCAGTGGCATCTCACAGTCCACCACTGTGTCATGAGGTCACTGAGTCTCTTTGTACCAGGAAGAACCCCTACATCACATTCTCTATGGATGAAGTGGCAAAGCAAGACCAGAGAGCACTAGCCTTTCCATGTCTTGCAGGCTTCCCCAGGCTGCCATGTGCCGTAGACTGCTGCCACCTTGTCTTGCGTGCTCCCTTCATCAGCCTGGCACCTTTCCAAATCAAACTGCCTCAGTGGCTGGCTTCAGAAATGTCTAACAGAATGCAATTTTCTTTAAATGGTTGAAATATGTCAGGAGCTTTTAGCTAACTTATTTTAAAGTAAATCTGCTGAATTTTACCTTCACACTCCGGACAACACTTTTGTTGTCGCTTTACAATGTTCTCACAGTTTAGAACTGGACACTTCTCTCGTTGACACTTTGTGGATCCTTCCTAAAATTTCAAAGCAAAACACAATTATTGGAGTTTGCTACAGCATTCTTGCCCTGTTTGGTAAGTCACTGTTACATACAGGGGTTCCAATTTTATTCTTAATTCCAATTTTAACTAAATTGGTGTCAGCCTTGGCCCAGCAGGAGCACTGAATCAGAAAATTCTAGGTTCACATCTGACTCCAGAGTCTTGGGCACATAATCAGTGCAGCACTAAGGGAGCGTTGAGCTGTTGGCCACGCTGTCTTTCAGATAAGCTGTTAATCTGGGGTCCTGTCTACCCGCTCAGGTGAATTTAAAAGGTTCCATGGCATAATTCAAAGATGAGTCACTGAGTACTCCCCTGGTGTCTTGGCCAATGTTTATCCCTTAACCAACATCAGCAAAACAAATTATCTTGTCAATATCTCACTGCTTTTTAAGGGATCTTGCTGTACATAAATTTGTTCCTGTGTTTCCCTATTACAACATTGACGACACTTCGAAAGTACTTCATTGGCCGTGAAGTGCTTTAAGTGGTCAGAGGTCCTCGAAGGTACTGTCTATTTGCAAATTCTTTTTCTAAATAAATATCAAAAATGACATATAATATTTTTCATTTTAACTATTTCATAAATGGTCAAACTTTTAGAAGATAGTTACTCGTTGGCTTTCTTTTCTTCTTATTTTACTTCTCTCTGTCCTCTTTCGAGGATATGCCCCAGCTAAAGCCAGAGGACAGGAGAGCAGGTTTCCACCAACACTACTCTCAGTCAGCTAGAAAGGGGTACAGTTTCTGCTTTCCTCTGCTTCTCAGTGAGGATGCCCTGCTATCTGTTTTATGCCTCCTGACATCAATGTGACTAATCTCTGAAACTCAATAAAGTGGGGCTGAAGCAGTGTTCCACCAATCCAGTCTGACACTGTGCACTGATACTCTAATATACCACATAATATAGTTATTATTTATTATGTGAACTAACAAAGACACACATTAATTATTTATTTCATGGAACTGCAATTATAATTATTCATAAATCTCCCAGAAAACCTTACAACTAGATTTCATTTTCTTTGCAAACCAGTTGAGCAAATTAAGTCTTTGACAACAGCATCTTCATAAATTCTTAAATAATAACTCAACATTTCAAGCAATATCAGCACTTTTGATGTGGTCTGAGGTATATAATTTTTAATTAAATAGAATACCTACATCGCACCAGCAAGTAATGCATTTCATTTCCCCAAACGGAGGAACTTCAGGATGCCATTTATTATTGTTCGTGTATATATGACGCCCAAATTTGCAGGGCCTCGGCTCATCAGCCTGCATCATGTCTGTATGGTCAAAAGGGGTAATCTCTGTAACTGTGGTAAAAAAGCAAATTTCAGAAGCAAGTTCAGGGTATCTATCCACAATTATGCACAATTTATTTTTGATGGGCAATGTATGTGGGCACTCTGGGGTACGTTTCAAAATGTTGCTGATGTTGCCTGACACTAATATTTGAGCAAATGCCTATTCGGTATTCACTAAACAGTTTCAATTGATTAATTTGGGTCTCAGTAGATTCCCTACAGTAAAATAGTGACTGAAGTACCTCATTGACTGTAAAGCACTTAGGGATGTCCTGAGGTTGTGAAAGGCACTACATAAATGCAAGTCTTTCTTTCTCTTACATAAAAGATAATAGAAAATTAAACCAGCACTTATTACTAACCTGGACACTCTTTGCAGCAGTCTGATGCATTCCTTCTAACAGGTTGGCTACAAGGCAGATGAGGGCATTGAACCTTCTCACAGTGAACCTCCCCAGTTGCTCCCTATGAATGACATATAAGTATACTTTTTGGTATTAAATTATATGTAACCTATATTATTATAAAGTATCAGCGCATATCATATTGGAAATCTTCAGACAATTAATAATTTTGCTGTTTTAGTGAAAATATTACTTTCACTGTCGACATAAATGGTAATTTCATTCTTTATCAACATCTCCAAAATTTTGCCCACCATAGGTTACCTAGAATAGTCCTGTCTCCCTTCTAAAACTTGAAACTATATTGGCCACTAAGCAATCCTCCTACATGCGTCGCACTTCATGAGCTCTGAGAGATAGGGCCTCTGCGCTTCCTTCAACTCCTTCAGGATCCCAGGTTGCATCCCATTGGGTCCTGGCACTTTGCCTTCCCATAGCTTAAATGAACTTAACTAAAATGTTCCATTTATCCATCACAGTATCGCACATCACACTCTCAACCACTTCAGGATTCACCTTATCACCAATATCATCAACATTTATAGAAAACCGAACCTCCTGTACATGTGCAAATGAAGTTCCCACCACAGTCCCCCTTAAGTGATAGCAGCAGAGTGGGAGCAGCCGTGAAGAACTTCCTGGCCATTATATTCACTAGCTAGATGCTACTGATGTCAAAATAATTGCTAATTTTATTACTTCCTCCTTCAGAAAGTTCTAACAGTAGAAATCAATTTTTATGAGTCCAAAGGAGGTTCCTACCTTACAAGTGCACACTGCACATTTCACGTAGCCAAAGGGTGGTACAAACGGATGCCAGGTTGTCCCAGCAGGATGCCATTTCTTGTCCCCATCAAAATAGCAGCCTGAAATATGAGATCGATAGTTCGTCAGAATAATTGTAGCTTCATTTGGTCTCTCTAGAATCACTGTAAAACTGTATCCAACAGTTATTAATACCTTACTATTCCAAAGGTAGAATGCTAACAAAAACAATCCTTCTCGACAAGGTTGGTAAAATTTTCTATAATTAATTTCAGGTTTCTCTCCCAATTTTACAAATGCATTTACTTTCCCTTTCTTGTAGAGTATTCCAAGGGCCATGCACCATTGCTTGGCTGTAATGTCAGTTATGTAACCTGTTCCTAGCTCTCTGCTGCTGATTGAGAGCACCGCAGGGTAATTTGCTCTTGGAGTTTTATTCCTTCCTGCCCAGATGGGATCAAGAAGAGGAGAAGAGGAGTGTGGCATCTGCTCCGCGCCTTCCCTGATCACATAGCTAAGGGACCCACCATATAGGAAATGCAACCTAAAGTTGCCCATCTACCAGAAACATAGGAACAGGAGAAGGCCATTCAGCCCATCGAGCCTGCTTCACCATTCAATACGATCATGGCTGATCGAACACTTTTACCCTTTTACCTTTTACCCACACTATCCCTACAACCCCTCACATGATTGTTAATCAGAAATTTATCAAGCTCTAGCTTAAACATACTCAATGACTGAGATTCCACAGCCCTTTGGGGTAGAGAATTCCAAAGATTCACAACCCTCTGAGTAAAGAAATTTCTCCTCATCTCGGTCCTAAGTGGCTTTCCCCTTATTTTGAAACTGTGTCCCCTGGTTCGAGACTCCCCAACCAGGGGAAACACCTTACCTGCATGTACCCTGTCTATTCCTTTAAGTATTTTGTAGGTTTCAATGAGATCACCTCTCATTCCTCAAAACTCTAGAGAATACAGGCCCAGTTTGCCCAATCTCTCTTCATAAGACAGTCCTGTCATCCCCGGAACAAGTCTGGTGAACCTTCATTACACTCCCTCTATGGCAATAATATCCTTTCTGAGGTAAAGGGACCAAAACTGCACACACTACTCCAGGAGTGGTCTAACCAAGCTTCTTTTGAATTGAAGCAAGACTTCACTACTCCTGTACTCAAATCCTCTTGTGATAAAGACGAACATTCCAATAGCCTTCCTAAGTGCCTGCTGCACCTGCATGTCAGCTTTCAGTGACTTATGGACAAGAACCCCCAGGTCCCTTTGGACATCTGCAATTTCTAATCTCTTACCATTTAGGAAATACTCTGCACATCTGTTCCTTCTACCAAAGTGGATAACCTCACATTTTTCCAAATTATATTCCATCTGCCATGTCCTTGCCCACTCACTAAGTCTGTCCAAATCCTCCTGTAGCCGCTTTACATCTTCCTCACAACACACATTCCCGCCTAGCTTTGTAGCATCTGCAAACTTGGAAATATTATATTTGTCCCCACATCCAAATCATTGTGAACAGCTGGGGCCCAAGCACTGATTCTTGCGGTCCCCACTAGTCACAGCCTGTCAATGTGTGAATGACCCGTTTATTCCTTCTCTGTTTTCTGCCTGTTAACCAATCCTTAATCCACGCCAGTATATTGCCTCCTATCCCATGTGCTTTTATTTTGCTAATCAACCTACTGTCACTTTATCAAAAGCTTTCTGAAAATCCAAGTATGCCAAGCCCATCGACTCTCCTTAATCAATTTTGTTAGTAACATCCTCAAAAAACTCCAACAAGTTTGTCAAACACGATTTTCCATTCGCAAATCCATGCAGACTATGCCCAATCAAATCATGATTATCCAAGCATCCATTTAACACATCCTTTATAATAGATTCTAGCATTTTCCCTACTACTGATGTAAGGCTAACAGGTCTGTAGTTCCCTGTTTTCTCTCTCCATCCCTTCTTAAATAGCGGGTGACATTTGCTACCTTCCAAACTCGAGGAGGCATTCCAGAATCTATAGAACTTTGGAAAATGACCACCAATGCATCCACTATCTCTATAGCAACCTCTTTCGACATTCTGGGATGCAGGATAGCAGGTCCCGGGGACTTATCAATTTTAAGTCCCATTAATTTCAACTCCTCATTCTCCCTAGTCCCTTGGATCTCTAAATCTGGGACATTTCCTGTATCTTCTTCAGTGAAAACTGACACAAAGTAATCATTTGCTTCTCTGCCATTTCTCTATTCCCCATTACGAATTCTCCTGACTCTGCCTGTAGTCTATGTCACCATACTTTGGGATCCAGACATGTTGCACCATTTTGCCAGACGTTAATCAACAAATTAAAACAGCACATCAGGAAAAATATTCACTGAAACAAAACAAAAGATGATGTGGGAAGGATTCTGCTTTTTTTCCACTGATGGTACAATCAGAAACAAACATTAAAAAGCCAGAGGAGTTTACTGAAGAGAAAGGGGCCATTTAGTCTAACGTCCCTGTGCCAGCAATTTTGAAAGAGCAATTCTAAAAGAGGTGGCTGCGGAGATAGTGGGCGGAATTTAATGTGCCTCTCAGAGCAAGTTGTGAGGTTGGGGGGACTTTCGCTTTCCCAATGCGGTGGCATTCTCTCAGCAACGGGGAAGGTCGAGGACAGCCTTCCACACAGAGGCTAATTAAGGGCCACTTCAGGGCCTCTTCCCACTGCCATGGGGGGTGGTTGCCCAGTAAAAGCTGGTGGCTTTGCTGCTTCCCCCCCACAGTGGCAAGGCCACCCCCATGAAACACCCCACCCCCCACCCTCACCAACGAACATCCATTTCATTGAGGCTTGTATGGCTGGTCCCAGTGACCCCAACCCCACATATCTTGGTTCCAGGGCGGCATCCATGATGCTGTTGAGGGCTGGGTGCAGTCCCAGCAGCAGCCACTGCTCTCAGTGGAGCTGCTGGAACTGAGTTGTTTCTGGCCTTCTGATTGGCTGGTTGTTCTAGAAGGTGGGATCTTAGTCCTTAAAGGGTCAGGAGTCCCAACGCCAGGCAGTTAATTGCCTGATGGTCACATTATCTGGCCAGGGCTTCTTGAAGTAGCTGAGGCTACGTTGCACTCAGCTTTCTGGCCCACTACTAGGGCTACCATGGCCTCCAGAAAATTCCGCCCAGCGAATGCGTTGGTAGTGATCTTCCAAAATTCCCAAGAATTGGATTCTTGGGAATCCCAGTGGATTGGATGGTAGCAAACATAACATCGCTATTCAAGAATGGAGGGAGAAAGAAAACAGGAAACTATAGGCTAGTTATCCTGACACCCACCAGTCATCAGAAAAATTGTTAGAATCTATTATTAAGGAGGTGTCACCAAGACGCTTAGAAAGTCAAATGATTAGGTAGAGTCACAATAGCTTTATGAAAGGGAAATCATGTCTCATAACCAGGTTAGATAAGGGGGAGCCAGTGAATGGAACATATCCTGATTTCCAAAAGGCATTTGATCAGGTGCCACATAAAAAGCTTTGCATAGGATAAGGGCTCATGGGGTTGGGATAATATATTAGCTTGGATAGAAGATTGGTTAATGGATAGAAAACAGAGAGTGGGGAAAATGGAGCATGATCAAGATGGCAGGCTGTAACTAGTGGGGTGCTACAGGGTTCAAGGGGCCCCTGCTTTTGACAACCTACGTTAAAGACTTGGATGAAAATCCCGAGTACTATAATGTATTTAAGATTGCTGACAGTACAAATTTAGTTGGACCGTGAACTGGAAGGAGGACATAAACTGGCTGTAAAAAGATATGGACGGGATTATTTGGCAGATGGAATGTAAGGTGGGAAAATGTGAGATTATTCATTTTGGTGGTAAAGTAGAAAAGCAAAATATTTTTTAAATGGTGAGAAACTTTTAAATGTTGATGTTCAAAGATATTTTGGTGTTCTCATACAAGAAATGCAGAAAGTTAGTGTGCAGGAACAGCAAACAATTAAGAAAGCAAAAGGCATGTTGGCATTTATTACAAGGAGGATGCAGTGCAAGAGTAAGGAAGTCTTGCTGCAATTGTAGAGGGTTTTAGTGAGACCATACCTGGAGCACTGTGTACAGTTTTGATCTCCTTATCTCAGGAGGATATACTTGCAATGGAGGTGTTGCAGTGAAGGTTCACTAGTGTAATTCCTGAGATGAGAGGATTGTCCTATGAAGAGTAGTTGACTAGATTGGGCCTATGCTCTCTGGAGTTTAAAAAAATGAGAGGTGATTTCATTGAAACTTATAAGATTTTGAAGGTGCTTGTCAGGATAGACACTGAAAGGTTGTTTTCCATGTCTGGAGAGTCTAGAACAAATGGAGGGACATAATCTCAGGTTATGGATCAATCATTTAAGACTGAGATGATCAGGAAGTTCTTCACTTAGAGGGTTGTGAATCTTTGGAATTTTCTACCCCTAAGAGCTATGAGTGTTCGGTTGTTGAGTATATTCAAAGCTGAGGTAAATAGATTTTTGGACTCTCAGGGAATCAAGAGATACAGGGATTGAAGGGGAAATGGTAATGATGTCAAAAATCAGCTATGATCTTATTGAATAGCAGAGTAGGCTGGAGGGGCTGTACGGCCCCCTCTTCTTCCTATTTCTTATGATCTTATGTCCTTAAAAACTAAACCCGTTCACCCACCCTCCCCATAGCCCCGTAACTTCTCTGCTTCAAACATTTATCCCCATATTTATGATTTTCCTATAAATAATGAACAGCTGAACTCATCCCTCTAAATTACCTGTCAGATTTCTGACCATTGCGTCAATTGATATTAATAGTTTACTTAACAACAGCTCATCCTTGATTAGACTATTAATAGCATTTTTTTTTAATGAAGTTGTATTATAGACTTACCTTCAACCTGCTCTGCTTCTGTTTTCTTCTCATCTTTTGTTTCTACTTTATCTGTCAAAATTACATCAAAAATATCAAAACCAAATAAAAATCAACTTTACCAGCGCAGTAGTAAATATCTAAAAAATATATATATTTGATAGATATGAAATGAATTAAATGTTTTCACTGTTTGTCACATCATTCTGTCACTCCCGTACATTCCATATTTATAACCCTATGTGAGCTCACCGGGACAGCGAATTATGTGGCATCGCACACAACAAGTGAACTTTTGAAAACCAGATTGCAATAGTGAGCAATATAAAGCGTATCATTAACTTATAATCCGCAGAGAAAGAGCCGAAGTATCCCACTGAACGGACCACTCGTTTGACAAACCATTTTTTTCAATTACAAGAGTTCAGCTGCTTCTTTTTCTCTATTGAACACAGCAGTGATGGGTTTTGACATTTGCATAGCACATCACTTCTCACTGATTTAAAATATACCTTTGCAAACAGGACAGCATTTATCTTCAACACGAATGATTTCTGAACAGTTTAGAGGAAGGCATATGATAGGGTCACATATCACAGTCCTTTTCTAAAATAGAAAGAAAATGTGCAAAAGTTTGATTGAATCTGGTTATACTAAAATAAATTAGTAAAATAAATCAAACTAACACTTCACATCACTCAAGCTGACTTTCAATATGTCACCTGGCAACTACAGATGGAGCATTTCCTGTCATAGTCTGGTGCCCATCGAGACCCATGTGCTCGCTGCTGCCCTTCAAAGAAACAGGAATTTGGATCTTTCTTCAACTCCTCTGGATCAGGTTTAATTTCCTGAAAGAGACTATCTTCATAATCGGGTTCCTTAGGTATAACAAATCCTTTCGATTCGCACTGGTTTTGAATCAGCACCTGAAGAGAATAACAGTTTTAATAAGACCAACAATGATTCTGAATTGAGAGCCCTGTTAATAATGGTAACACAATACAAAATCATGGTCTGCAAGGACTGCTTCAGCTACTTGGATTGATTACATGGGCTTTATCCAGCTGAGTGCTTCATTTAAGTGCAGATTTTTATGGTGAGATATTGCAATGATCACATTATGAAGCAGAGTCTTTGTAAAGTATTTCTGTAGTGCCTTATCATCCATTGTGCACAAACAAATGACTTTTTATAAGAGCTATTAACCAGGACTCAAGTGAATTAGCTCCAAATCAAATTACAGTTTAGTACAGGAAAATGCTGATGTTTGAGAAGCATTCAGCATTTTACTAAACATAGCGATATTTCTTTAAATGGATCTTTCTTTAATTTTCCATAGCAATCCCCTCCTTTACATTGTTCTAAAAGCACATTTTCAATAATAAATGCACTTATACATACCGACCCTCGTATCTCTCCTTTGGGATTAAGTTTTGTGCTAACTTGAATAAATGCAGTTCCTCTGTTAAGATGTCTCAGAAGTTCTGTGCTGATATCCTTTAATATACCTTGAGCCTAAATGACCATTACAAAATACATTAATTAGGCCTATTGTGAAAATCAAAGAATGGCCATGTCAAAGAAGGACAAATGACTTACTGAGATATTATTGAAATTTTAAAATATCACTAGTTAACTATACCAACCATAAGATTTATGGAAACATTATTTTGCAGGAAGGAAATTCTAATAACATTAGCAGGTTTAGTAATCATTCACATCTCATTTAGGAACATAAAAACAGGAGTCAGCCATTCAGCCCAATGATCTTGCTCCACCATTCAATATGATCATGGCTGATCACCCACTTCAATGCTGTTTTCCCACTCCATCCCCATATCTCTTTATGTCATTTGGCATTTAGAAATCTGTCAATCTCTACTTAAAACATACTCAATGACTGAGCTTCCACAGTCCTCTGGGGTAGAGAATTCTTAAGATTCACAACCCTCTGAGTAAAAACATTTCTCCTCATCTCGGTCCTAAGTGGTTTCCCCCTTATTTTGAAATTGCATCCCCTGGCTCTAGACTCCCCAACCAGGGGAAACATCTTACCTGCATCTGCCCTGTCTATCCCTTTAAGTATTTTGTTGGTTTCAATGAGATCACCTCTCATTCTTTGAAATTCTAGAAGATACAGGCTCAGTTTCCAAATTCTCTTCATAGGAAATTCCCACCATCCCGGGAACAAATGTGGTGAACCTTGTTGCACTCCCTCTATGGCAAAAATATCCTTCCTAAAGTAAGGGGACCAAAATGGCACACAGTACTCCAGGTGCGGTCTAACTAAGGTTCTAGGCAATTGAAGCAAGACTTCGCTACTCCTTTACTCAAACCCCTTGAGATAAAGGCCAACATACCATTAGCCTTCCTAATTTCCTGCTGCACCTATATGTTAGCCTTCAGTGATTTATTAACAAGGACACCCAGATTCTTTTATACATCTATATTTTCTAATCCTTTACCATTTAAAAAATATTCTGTTCCTCCTATCAAAGTGGATAACCTCATATTTTTCCACATTATATTCCATCTGCCATGTTCTTGTCCACTCACTAAGTCTGTCCAAATCCTCTTGAAGCTGCTTTGTATCTTCCTCACAACACACATTCCCACCTGGCTTTGGGTTATCCGTGAATTTAGAAATATTACATTTGGTCCCCACATCCAAATCATTGATATATGTAGTGAACAGGTGGTGCCCGAGTATTGATCCTTGCAGTACCCTGCTAGTCACAGCCTGCCAACGCGAGAATGACCTGCTTATTCTTAGTCTCTGTTTTCTGCCTGTAACCAATACTTAATCCATGCCAGTATATTACCTCCTATCCCATGTGCTGTAATGTTGCTAACCAACCTCATGTGGGGACTTTATCAGAAACCTTCTGAAAATCCAACTCCACCAAATCCAGCAACTCCCCTTTATCAATTCTGCTAGTAACATCCTCAAAAAAACTCTAACAGGTTCGTCAAACATGATTTCCCATTCATAAATCTATGTTGACTATGCCAAATCAGATCATTATTATCCAAGTCTCCATTTATCACATCCTTCATAATAGATTCTAGCACTTTCACTGCTACTGATGTAAGGCTAACAGATCTGTAGTTCCATGATTTCTCTCTTGCTCCCTTCTTAAATAGTGGAGTGCCATTTTTTACCTTCCAATCTACTGGAACCATTCCAGAATCGATAAAATTTTAGAAGATGATCAGCAGGGCAGCCACTATCTCCACAGCTACCTCTTTCAACACTCTGGGATGTAGATCATCAAGTCCCAGGGACTTATCAACCTTCAGTCCCCATTAATTTCTCCAATACAACCTTCTTAGTATTAAAAATTTCCTTCAATTCCTCATTCTGCCTAAGTCCCTTGGATTTCTAATTCTGGGAGGTTTCTTGTATCTTCCTCAGTGAAGACAGACACAAAGTAATCGTGTAGCTTCTCTGTCATTTCTCTATTCCCCTTTATAAATGCTCCTGACTCTGCCTGTAATGGACCCATATTTATCTTAGCCAAACATTTCCTTTTTACACTTAGACACCATCAGAGGGATCCAGGAGTTTTGATCGTTAAAATGGGGTGTAGTGTGAAAGTCAAAAATTGATGGAGTGCATATAAATCCTCTCGAAAGGCAGATAAGGTCTGTTTAAGTGTCATGAGCTGGGATTGTCTGACTCTGTAGTGAAGGAACCCGCTGCAGGACATTTGGCAGCCCAGCCAAAAGTCTATTGACTTACGATGGAACCGGATGATCCCAGCAGTGGGCGAGGCCACAAAATCCCACCTACGGTCTGAAGTTTTTTAAATACCCTGTTCTTCAGACATGAAAAAACAGGCTGAAACTGCAGGATTGCTTTGATCAGCAGGCCATCTGGAGTAGGTTAGGAAAAACACTACCATCAAGTTTAATTGGCAATTTAACAGGCTATTAAGATTATCTGTCTTTGATGTGGGGTCTGAAAAAAGTTTGTTTGCTTTTATAAGAGATTGAACATTTGAGGAGATGTAAAAGCTTTGAATGGATTTCATGTCTGGGATTTTTTTCAATATCAGGTGTGTATGAGTCAGGGTTGAATTAGATTGTTAGAAGTTTATTTTTTGTCATCTCCAGATGGCTCCTGAGATCTGCCCATGGTGGATACTGGGTGAGTGGCTATAGAGGTGCATGCATGTATGAGGGAACATGGAGTGTAGAGGGGGCATGTTGGCATGGAGGGGCCATGGGATGGCATGGGGTGGGTGGGGGCAATTAGGTAGCATGGACAGGTCATGGTGGGTGGGTAGGTGGTTGAGGCCATGTGAGGGGTAAGGGATAAAGGGCCTGACAGCTTCTAAAACAACAAAGTCCCAGGGAACCAAATTGGGCCTTCTAACCAGCTACCCTCGACACTTACCTGCCTCCATGGCCACCTAGGATCTGCATCTGGGATCAGCAGGCCCGATACAATTCTGCCACCATCCCGCCACACCCCCCCACCCCCCCATCACCCCACCCCCACCCCCCTCACCCAGAGCGAATTTTGGGTCTAGCAGGGCCGTTTAAACCAAGACAGGTCTGCTAAATTGGCCCCTTGGCAGTGAAAACCCTGCCCATTCTGTCTGAATAGGGTAAAAAGGTCAAGATCAAAGGCCTAGTCACCTTATATGAGAATTAGTATAACAAGAATGAGCTAGACAGGAATTTGCTTTTGAAGTGGAACAGTTTCTGCTTTTTTATTCACATTTTCTTCTATCCTCTACTGAAGGTGGTCATTTCCTGATGGGGTATGATTCCTCAAGTACCTAAAGACCTTCGAGTTCCTGATCTAGTGATGATTCTTCATTTGAGAATCTCGATAGTGGGTGTTGGCAGGCTGCTTCAGCATGGGTCCAATCTGTTCTCATTGGACATCCCCACATGAGCACTCTTGCAACCACTAGATCCAGAGTTGGAACCCCAGCTGATCCAGCTCTTCTCAGGGATACTCAGTCAACATTAACACTCGGACAACTATGCAAGCTGAGATCAGCAAACTCAGAACTGACCAGGGATCAAAGTAATAGTTTAACGTGTCAGTTACACATTGTTATTGTTGTCGGTGAATAACGTTCTGAAGGTAACCTCATGAAAATTCTGCCTCTAGTCAAATTACCCCCAACTATAATTTTGCTTTAAAAGTTATGAGTGGAATTTTAAGGCCCTGTCGCGGCAGGGCGGGGCAGGACAGGGCCGTAAAATGCGGCAAGCCGTTCAAAAGTCTATTGACTTTGGCGGGACCGTAAAATTTCACCCCATAGTACCATTTAAACAGTTTTGTACCTCTGATCCATAAAAGCCTTTGAGGAGGCGCTTGTGCTCCCCACTGTTATCATCCATTTCCCCAATCTCAGCAAACCCGTGGAGATGTGCATTGATGGTGATATCTTCAGCTTTGCTAAGCCCAGCCACAACTATCTCATAATGTAGGTGGCAATGTTCATCCAAGGACACCCACGCATGTCCTGCTGAACCAGTCTTTATGGGAGGCACCACAAATTGTCCAGCTAGAGGAACTGGAAGCTCTGTGGAGGAGAGATTCCTTGTGTTAGTATTTCACGTTGAGCTGAATCACAAACAGGTTGAATTTTGCAGTTTTACCATACAGCCCATGACCTCTCACAAGAGGTAAAAACAGGGTATGCAATCAGTGAACACATAAAATAAAAGAGACCAAATGAAAAACAGAAAATGAAGAAAAGATTTATCAGGATGGTTCCAGAGATGAGGTAACTTCAGTTACGTGAATAAATTGGAGAAACTGAGGTTGTTTTCCTGAGAGAAGAAAAAGTTAAGAGGGGATTTGATAGAGGGATTAAAGGTCATGAGGGTCTGGACAGAGTAGATTGAAAGAAACTGTTCCCATTGGTGGAAGCGCCAAGACCAGAGAACATTGATTTAAAGTGATTGACAAAAGAGCCAAATGTGGCATGAGGAAAAATGTTTTTATGCAGGGAGTTGTTAGGATCTGGAATGCACTGCCTGAGAGAGTGGTGGAGGTTGATTCAATGTGGGCTTTCAAAATGGAGTTGGATAAGCACTGGAAGGGAGAAAATTTGCAGGGCCAGGGGGAAAAAGCAGAGGAGTGAGACTAGCTAAATTGCAAAGGGCCAGCATAGGCTCGATGGGCTGCATGGCCTTATTCTGTGCTGTAATCATTCTATAATTCTACAAGTACAGCACAAGTTTGTCAGCATCTCAAAGAAAAACACAGCTAATGTTTTTGACCGTGACCTCAATCAGAACTGATTGGCTAAGAGAAACCATTTATATGTCCAGAGAGAGGCTCGCATGACTATAAATAATCCTGATGAAGCTCTTCCTGAACACACTAATCTGCCTTTTTAGATGCTGACTGGCCCACTATGTAATGCAGTAATACTCTGAGTCGGAAAAGATACTATACTTATTAAGTTGCTGAAACTTCCCATCTGGTTTCTGACCATAAACTAATAACCTGAAACCTATTTATTAACAACTATTCATCCAGTCCATTTTTTTAACTTATCATTTTGTTCTGTTGCACCACTCCCTGCTGGTAATCTATTCCACATTTCTATTATCTTCCAATTGAAAAATGTTTTGTCTAAATTCCTTGTTTCCTTTTGACACCCTTAACTTTGAGCTGTGTCCCAAAGTGTTCTGCCCAACATAGGAATTTTTCTGGATTTAGTCCTTCCTGACTACAGACAATTTTAAAAACCTCAAAGGACCCCTCTTGTCCTCCACTTCTTAAGACAGTAAAGTCTCATGGTAGTTCATCTTTTCTCATCACCTAGCCTTCTAAATTTAACAACACATCTTGTGGCCCTTCCCTGGATGATCTTTAATAATTTCTGTAATACAGAGACCGAAACCTGAATAAAGTACTTCAGATGCCATCTCACCAAAGACAGATATAACTTCAAAATCATCCCTCTTGATTTCCAAGCTCTAGAACCCAACAGTTTCTTTGATATTTTTCTGACTGCCTCTGAACTGCTGATGGTCAAATGCCTTGGGTCATTTTTCTGTGTTAAAAATGCTATATAAATGCAAGTTTTTGTTTTTTGTTGTTGTTTTAATGATCCAAACACCCAAGCCCCAAGCTCCCATTCCTGTTCTGCTATTTGAAGCATGTTACCATGTAGTCCACACTCATACTTATTTTGCTCAAATTAATAATTTTACATTCATTTGTGCTGAATGTATTCTGCCAACTGTCTGCCCATTTACCAGCCTGCACAGACCTCTTTGGATTACTGTTCATTGGCTATTGTCACTGACATCAATAAACTTTGACAATAGCCCATCCTCCAAGTTATTTATAAAACTTATAAACAACAAAAGCAGCAATGCAGACCTGTGGAACTCCTCTGGCAACCGGTTAGCATTTGATACCTCCCCATGCAGCACCACCCATTTATTTGCTAATTTCTAGCCACCGCCAGTGCAGCACAATAATTAGCCATGTGTTCCACGAGCACATAACAGGAGTTTTAATGCCTTTACAAAAGTTCAAATTAATAATAGCAATAATAATAAACAAAAATGTCTTCTATTCAGTAGAATTACCACCATCTCATTAGAAATTCAGTCAATTGGTCATAAGCCACCTGCCCTTTCTGAACCCATGCTGGCCAGCTTCTGTCTTGCCACACGGTCCCTCATCAAAGCCTAGAACATTTTTTTCCCATAATTAAGGAAAGGCTCACAGCCCTCTGATTTGAGGGCACACCCCTTGCTACTTTTTAAAAAGACAGGAGTCACATGCAGAAGATATCTGATTACAGCATGTTCTGTTTTTACTGCATAAAATAAAATTGAACAAGTGAAATCACAGGATTACTGAAGTAAATATATTCTGTGTAAAATTTCAAACTGTATATATTGTTTTGAATCAATGACTGACATAACCCACTCTCAGCTGAACAGCTGTAAACTTCTTATAAGATATGACTTCATTTTCCTTACCATAGTATCTTGCTTGAAGACCACTATAGAGTAAAGAACTGATTTGTCCTCTTAACTCTCCCTCTTCATACTCCTTCGTTGCAACATTGATAAAAAGCTCATTCTGCAACAGCATATGAATGTCTCTAGCATTTAGCCTATCGCTAACTCCAATTGCCTAAAATCACAAAATAGAAAGTTAAAATTTAAAACACTAATAATTATTTATCAACGGCTATGCACTTTCTTTTCAAAAGTACTTACAAAATTATTCCTGTAGTCAGAAGTTACGTCGTGTAAAATATTACGTTTGTTCTTGCGCCGAGGTTTAGTTTCAATTGTGAGTCCTATGATTTCACTGGCTGTGCCGGCTACTTGTACCTGTAGTAAAATAACCACTTGCCATGATTATTTCCCAGCAATGCTTTCAATTGGCTGTAATCAAATATTTAGAATCATCTCCAATTATATTTCAAAGTATAAATGAATACAAATTATGAAGCATAGAGTGAGGTGGACAATTCAGAAAATATATTGCATTTAAAAGGAAGAATCCATGTCATTGGAAAGTCTGTTTTTAATGGTTTCTTGTGCAGTTTCTTACAAAATAAACTGGAACAAAATGTACAATTTTTACCTGGAATTCTAGGGTGCCATTATCATGCAAAATAAATTTTGCTGAGCCAACAGCACCAGTTTTAGTTGGTGTAAGAGCATTTCCACCTGATAGCACACTCTGAATAGCTAAGAGAAAGAAGGAAAATCATTTTTTAAAAATCAGATTGCGAATGTTCAACAAATTTGATTGTATACAACAGTAGAGCAGTAAAAAATTGTGTAAAAAAAATTGATCTAGTCTGAGTCATGGAAGAATTTCAATATTAATGCTACTCAAGTATTAACCAATAAGAGGTAAACCTCTGTGAGGGCAGACTAGTTTTTCCTGGATTTGCTCTTCAACTAACCCTCATCCCATTCCTAAAGTGCTTGGTTCTGACGGACATATCTATCCAGAAATATGACCAAAACCTCGTCAAACTTTCTCAGATGGAAGGAGTAAGATTTTGAATGACAATCAAAGCTGGGATTCAAGCTCAAAAATCACATTTGCACTAATTGCCAGTTTGTTTGCCTACAAAACAAGAGCGGCTACATTTAAAAATAATTCATTAACTATGAGGTGCATTAGGATGTAAAAGGCACTGAATAAATGCAATTCCTTTCTTAGTGATGGGCATACTATTTGGCTTAGTTTCTTTAAGTGTGCATTTATACTAAATTGGTACAAATGTTACTTTATATCGGGCTTATTGCTGCAACACTGAAATATTCTGAAGTTAACAAGACAGACGGATCTGGAGCTGGGGTGACACATCACCCTAATGTCTCACTAAGTGCACTATTAAAGCAGCAATTAATAGTAGTGAAAATCCAGAGTCATTCCCAACATAGTTCCAGTGAGAAGTTGCGAAAGTCTCCCTCCACTGCAGGAGCCTCACTTATGAAAGTGAAGCTCTGAAGAGTGAATAGAGGATGGTGACGAGAATTATATGAAATTTTACTGCTCTTCGTTAGAAGGATAGGTTCCAAGGTTTAGTGTTATTTATTCTCGAAAGATTCAGACAGTGGGATTTTTGATTGAAGTTCATTAATGTGATTGGTTCAGTCCAGTGTGTACATTGTTTGGAATGGATAAGGATGGTAGGATAAGGTGTTATGTCTATTAAATCCATAGGTAAAGAATTGGATTAGGTGGCAGGAATTATTTCTTTTTCTAGCCCTCTGGAACAAACTTCTGCGAAGGTGGTGAGTTTGGTGAACAATTGCTGACTCCAAATTTATAAGAAAGCATTTGGCATTAGTGCAAAGTGAAATCGCTTCAAACCCTTTTACATATGTAGCCTAAATAGTGGTCTAGGACCAAGGACATTCTTGTACTTGGTTGCTGTAACTTTCACTGAAAAGCCTCATGAAATCTAGCAAAACAACATAAATGCCCTCTACTCAATTTTACCAGGATTTCCATGGCTCTTCCTCTTAAGTTACAGTAGACTAGTGGGATAACCACTCAAAAATCTACCCCCAAACTCTCATGTATTAAAGTAGTTTCCAGTTAACTAGATTTTCCACTTACTATCACATGTCTTCTTGGCTGTGATGAATCCTGAAATACGATCTGGATTTCTGCCCTCAGTCTCTAGGGCAATTTCTAGCTGGCCACGCGAAAGCAAGAACATCTCCTTGTTGCTGAGATCAGTCAGCACTTCACCAAAATCAGAGTCCTGGGCAAAAGGAAAAAAGATATTTTTTCCAACTTCATATAAATTAATAACATCATTGTGGATTAGGTCCCTGCTATTAAAATACATCAAATGTTTAAGTTATAATCAAATAGCAAAAGTCTTTAATACGTTGTCATATAAACATTCATACCACAAATTACTTCAAATTTGTTATCAAAATTAGTGCAGTGCAGCATTAAAACCAGATTCAACTTCAGAGTAAATTTTAGGGTTACAGAATTAGAATTATGTTTACAAAAGTTAAACTATCTATTTGTTAACTTTGAATTAGTGATGTGTCTAATGGGAATACAAGGACAATGAAAAGCTTCTCAAGTGTATTAAAGCTTAGGTAAAGGACTTACAAGTCCTAGGTTAACCCACACTTGAGCCTAAGCCTGGCATGTTTTCTTCAAAATGTACAAGCTGCTGCACTGTAAAGTTTGGGTAAATAGACTTACATAGGTGCTTATGTTGGCTCTGACTTCTCTCAGTGGTCTGTTTCTGTACAGCAACTGCACTCGCACTGGCACCATGCTGCGGTCTGCAAGAGAGCGACAGAACTGTGAGCAAACAGTGCTTCACAAGGTCATGTGGAGATAAAGGGGCCGTTGCACTGTGCTTTATCAATTGGTCAAAGCCACAACATGGAACAGTGGTAAATAAAACATGACTATCAAAACCTAAATAGGGTTGTGAAAATCTTAATATGTAGAACAGTGCTATCTTCAAAAAACAGCAATAGTGTTGCCAGATATCATCTATGCGTTATATCATTTTAGGATGCCATGAAGTAGGATTATATTAAGAGACAGGGTTATAAAGACCCCATCAGTCTTTTTGAGTTAGTATTTGAATTCAATAAATCACCCAAAAGTAGGTAAATGTTTTTACCTTTTTCACTCCTCTTCAGCAACCCCTCAAACATAATGATGAAGTGCAAGTTATTCTCAACGTCACTGAGTGTCAGCATAGCAATACCACCTAGTCCTGAGCGATCAAGGTCAGTTGAGGTCAGAACAGAACTAAATGTTTCTGGGGAAATAAAAACATGTTAAGCATACTAGGCTCCACAATCCTGCTCATAGTTTAACTAGCTGGATGAAAGAGGTTTATTTTGCTCTTTTGAGTGTTACAACTTACCAGCAAAAAGTGCCCTATGTTTGACAATCTTGCCTTGGATGCCAGCATGTGGCCTGGGCTGTGTCATCAGAGCAACGTGGAGCTGATCAGACTTGAGGAGCTTGATGTAAGGTTTATGCACATTCCTCCACATGCCACAGATCTACAAACACAGCCAGAGGCATAAGTCAGAGAGTGAATGCCAGAGCATCAATTTGGTCATGGTAAACGCTGATACGTAGCTCACCAGATTGCTTTGTGGTGAAGATGTCTTGTGGACAGGATGTTCAAATAAAACAGTACCATCACGGTCCCGAAAGCTAACCCTGATAGGACGGCTAAGTCTATGGGAAAGAGAAAAGACAATTTTCAGATTACTGAGAGGGGTTTCCTCAATGGTCACTTTTCTATCCATTAGTTAACAGCAGCAGCATATTGACCTGATTTCCCTAATCCCTCCCATTTTTCTTTGGTCTGAGATAGAAAACCAAACCTTTAGAAATGAATGTAATGCAAATTTGCATCCATCTCGCGGGCAGCATGCATAACTTTTTGTTTTTCTTAAATGTCGATATGTATCAGGAAGTGTTACTGAACACCTGGCATTCACCCAGGGATCCAATACATGAGATTACACTTTTTAAAAATGACCTGATATTTAATGGTCTAATGTCTGCATGACAGACATGTGCTGAAGCCCTTATTGAGAAGTCAATTTAAGCAAAAGTAAAACATACACATTATTGCATGAACTCAAAAACCCTCAATACCAGGTTTGTATAGTATCCAATTTATGTTCTGCCCATTTCATCCCATTTACATTGCAAGGTAAAATTAGAACAAATGCAAAATCTGTGTATGCAAAGCTGTTACAAATTCACAGCTCCCACTTCACCATTTTCTGTGTGGACTTTACCCCACCCCCCGCCTGTGGATCATCACATCATCAGCCTGTTTAAATAGGCTGAAAGCTCTGGTGGAAGGCAGCCAGAACAAAACTGAATCAAACAACTTTCCCAACTGGTAGCACTTTACATCCAGAGACAATGAATTAAGGGTTTTTATAAGAATAAATTGGGAAAAGCTGCTTTCCTTTGACTGGGTAATGAAAAGCCATTAATCTAGAGAGTTTTAGAAAATTACGACTAACACAGCTGCAAATTGCTCACCTGTTTCTTTTATTACACTGGGGTGGGAGATCATTGAGTCCTGTTGATTCCTCTATCTTAAGGTGTCTTATTTATCATTACCATTTTAAAGTTTATATTAAATCCACTAAGTTCCACTAAAATTTGTTCTGTGTCCTCCCTCCATTGTGAAGATGAATACAAAGTGTTAATTTAGTAAGTCTGCTATTTCTTTATTGTCCATATAGCTTCACTTGCATCTGTGTTTATTGGACCCACATTCCCCTTTCCTCTCTCATATCAGTATATTTATATTTATATTGTTAGTGTCGACATTGGCTTGCATTTCATCCATTTTCCTTTTGCACAGGTATCCCAGTCAGCTGGATTTCCGATTTTCCTGTAATTGTATAAGCCTTTTCTTTTCGCTTAATAAATTTGTTAACTATGATTGCTTAACTGCCCAGATGCAGTCTTTTACCTTTTAAGGGTATGCCATGGTTCTCTATCATACAAATACTTCTTTGAATACTTCAAACAGTTTGCTTATAGGTTTACCCATTAACAGTTTAGCACAGTTTACCATGGTCAATTCATTTCTCATCCCTTTGAAGTTTGCCTCAATTACATTTAAAAACTTTGTGGCTCTCTCTTCTCTCTCTCAAACCTAATATCAAATTCAGTTTTTTTAAAGTCACTATTTGTGAATTCAATCACATCATAGCCAGATTGCTAATTAATTTGTTTTGTTACTAAATCTCATATAATCTGTTTTCTTGCCGGGTTTAAAATAGATTGATCTGGAAGACTGAAAATGCTGAAATGCTCAGCAGGTCTGGCAGCATCTGTGGAGAGAGAAACGGAGTTAATTGTTTGGGTCGATGACCTATCATTAGAACTCTGAACAGGTCATCGACCTGAAACATTAGCTCTGTTTCTCTCTTCACAGGTGTTGTTAGACCTGTTGAGTGTGTCCAGCATTTTCTGTTTTTATTTTGGATTTCCAGCATCCAGACCATTTTGCTTTAATTCTAAAAATCTGTCCTGAATACATTCTGGAAATCCATTGCCTTTATGACTTAAGTTGTTCTCCCAGTTTGTGTGAAAATTAAAATCACCTCACTGAAATCCCTTTTTTGCTACTGTAATTGTGTCTTTCATCAATGTCATAAGTCTCCTCCTTTTTCAATTTGCCTGGTCTTTTTAAAGATTGTACAGCCAGAAATGCTTAGATCCCAATGATGCCCCATTTGTAGTCAAACCTTTGTAAAGACTACAGCATCATACCCTGTAAATGTAATTTGTGCACAAAACTCAGCTGTTCAATTCCTTACCTGATGTATATTTGTGCACAGGACTCTTATATTGTAATTGTCCCACCCTGCTCACATGTGGATGCTAATCTTAACCATCGATAGGACCAAGGCTCGGACACCAAGATGCAGTTTTGTAAGGATACTCTAGGAGAGTTTTCCCTTCTCACTCTCAACTAAATCTTTCCTACTGCTCATTTTATCCACTCATCCCCAGTTTTGACCATCCCATTTGTGCAGCCATCCCTAGCCCCAGAAATACTTAGTCCTACCGAATTGGGTGCAAGTAGTCCTGGTGATGCACAAAGTGGTGGTTTTCAAGTCGGCTCTGAAATGAATGCAGAGGTTTTACATGGTCCAATTTAGTCTGAGCAGTTGACCAGGGATGCCAGGAATCGCTGGCAAGAGAGCAGAATCTGTTGCTGGGGGAGGGAGATGGCTCATAGTTTACTTTCCAGATGTTCAGTTGGCTGTGAGAAGCGGAAGAGTATGTGCTGACTCACTGGACCACACAGTTCCTACATGTGTTCCTTAAGTTTTCTTATCTGAGACTGATATTTGGATGACGCTATGGGCAGACCACAAACGCGAGTTCACGACCCAATGCACCCAGGCAGCCAGAAGGAGCTCAGCACATGTAGGTTTATGCGTATATCCAGAACGGTATTCTGTTCAAATGAGACCGGGGGAAGGGGAGCATCCACTTATTCCTAACATTAAACAGATGTCCTGCTAACTTTTTTAAAAAAAGGTACCTAGATCGGTCCGAAGACAGCCTAGGCACATTTTATATTTATTTTGACACCGCGGAGTTTTACCACACAATTGTGTGGAGCTGCCATTTGGAGGGCACCCTCCATCACGACTCTCCTCCCCCGTCCCCATTTAAAATACCTTTCATAATGAATGGCGAATATGAGGTTGGATCTGACCAGAGTAAATCGACCTTTGGCCACTCCTTTGGATGCTGGCGATTGTCCAGATGTTTCCGTGAGCAAAGCTACAAAATCTACAGAGAGCGAAAAGCTTGGTGAATTCTCCATCACAAACATCACACGGTTCTTATACACAAGGTGCTATCGTCTAAACACAAGTGTCTGATATATACCTGTTCTGCTGTCATCCATTGAAATGTCCTCAGAGCTGATGTAAGAGCGATCATTGTGACTTTTTTGCAAATTGTCCTCTTTTTCAAGCGGAAAATATTCAAATCCGTCGAATATCTGCTCAGGTTTCTTCTCGTGGCTTCTGGCGCTCTCTACAAGTGAGAAAGGGGCGCTCTGTTAACCCTGTCTGGAAACCTTCTTAAAGATGGGAAAGCTGTAAACTGATCACCATAGCGATTTATCCTCACCTTTCGGGCAGCTTTTGCAGCAATGTCCAGGCAGCAAGATGGGGGCACGACAAGCAGGCTCGGGACAGTCGTGTTTAATATTTCTGCAGCTTACTTTGCCATTAACTTTACCTCTTCGATTTCTTTGCTTTAAAAAGCAAAGACATTTTTTAAAAATACATATATTTCTTGTTTGAAAGCAGATCAGATCACTTTGTAGCACAAATAGCAGTAAATAAATCTGGCACAAATAATGAAACAACACTCACAATATTAGATTTATTGACAGTACCGCATGGTTTGATCCCACTGGACACTTCCCCACTCATGTTCAAAAAGGGAAAATAGTCTTACTTGCCTGACGAATGTCATTGCATCTAATTTTGCTTTCCTGTTCCATAATTCACGACAACACTTACCCAACGCATAACTATCAACCCTGATTAGCAGGAATAGAGTAACACATTTGTTAATCGAATACACATTCATCTTGGAAGATGCAATCAGACAGCACCTCATTAGCAAGGTGAGTGGGGGCGTCTTCCTAAAAATTAAACTGTTTTGCTCCGCAAACAACTCATAATCTCTTGCTAATGGGGAAATAATACATTGCGTAATTGTTTGTGGATAATTCGCAGACTAGTCTGAAATGTCGTTGAGTAAAATTGGCTTATGTTAAATGTAGTGGAAAATGAGGACTTGTTAATTCGTGCCCCCGGCGGGTGCATAGGCACACGCGTGAAGCGTGGTTTAGTCCGGCTAAACTCAATTCACAGCCTTCAAAATACCAATGTTTGTGTCACACAATAACTGTGGAAACGACCTCCTGTAAAATCCGACAGTGGAACTTGATATGACAGAATGGGAAAGAACCGTTCAGACCCACTGTACGCTTCCTAATGTTGATTCACAGAAAACTCAATCCAGGCACTTGATTTTTTTTCTAACCGGACCCCATACCACGAATGCTGTGAGTGAAGCAGTCTCTAGACCCCCCAGAATGAATTCCGTGAAGGCAATTTCTGGATACTGTAATGGAGATCTCATATCATAAATGTGAATAAAATAGTACAATAACCACAATGACGGAGATTCCATAGTAAGAATGATGTTAAATGTTTACGAATATTGTTAAGTACACCCTATTGAATAAATATACGAAACGAGGCCCACAACTTAGATGTATAGAAGATTCCATAGGACGAATACTATAAAGGACACATCATGATGCGAATATTGAAAAGACCCCGTCACATTTGGAAACAGTAACTGGATTCCCAATCGGAGCAACACGCCACAAACGGTCGCAATGGTTATATCAACTCATGGATCTAAGGGATGTGTTTTTTCTTAAATAAAATAAAGTACAAACGGAATAGTATCAAGTTCTATTTGTTTTTTTTTAAAAAAAAAGCATCTGGTAGCCACGATAAACATACCGGCTCGCAATGGCAAACGACACAATGCATGACTCCGAAGGGTTGTCCCAGGTCTGGGTGCCAGGTATCCCGGAGAGCGTACACTTTCTCACCGAAAGAGCAGCCTACAAAAGAAATAGGGAAAACACCTGAAGTCCCGGCCTTTCACTCACTTAAATACTTCCCACAAATAGCCAAAACAGAGACTTACTCCTCTCTGTGACAATCGTTCGCCCAAATTCAGAGATTTGCTGAGAAAAGATGCAAATGTTTTATTTTCAGAAAAACAAGGCTCTTTCCAGGGTTACATTCCAAGCATATTAGGGGTGGGGGGGGGTATTTCCTGGAGGGTGAAAAGGGGTAATTGGGAAAACAAACTGACTAGTTACTGTCACTGTCCATCCATGAAGCGACATAAACCTGACCGGCTAAGAAACAATTTCAGTAGAGTTACCTGCAGCTCCTTTAGATTGGACCTGGTCATCTTCTGCTTGAATGGGTAAAGAAGGAGTTTTCGGTCGCAAAGCGGCTGCTTCTGACAACAACTTAAAAATAAAAGCTAGGTGTAATACAGAGATCAGATAATCTGTTTTCATCGTGTCTATTGTATCCAACGAGTGACAATTCACTTTTTCACTGGGCAATGATTCCCTCCAGCTAACAACAGCCAGTCGCGGGGCCTTGAGAAGTTCTCGAAAGCTGCGTCGGTTTGTTGTGGCTACAAGAAATCCAAGCCTCCCAATGCTGCCTTGTGTCCGGACTCCCTATTTTTATATACTCCGAACAAAGCCCTGGATCTGCATCAAAGTCAACAAAGCCTTAATCACTGGAATATTCCAATCGACTCATAGAAAGATGATTAGCGGACACAGCGTGGGATCTTCTTCGAACTCACTGGGCAAGTGTTAGAACAATGAAAAACAGACCTGGGCAAACTGGGAGCCGAGAACCAAGTGTGTATTTAAAAACCCGAGATCTGCCACTGTGAGATTGAATCAATTGAGCAGTGAAATACACTTTCACAAAGCCCTGGGCGGTATTTGCATTTGTCTAAAGCGGAGCAAGACTGGGTGAACACTGTAAATTGCCTGTGAACTCCAGAAAGCTGCAAAGTACATTTTGTTTGATTGTGTTACTGCCCAGAGTGTCTGCCCCTTTCCTTGTAGCCTTTGCGGTGTACCTGTTGCCAAACAAGAACTGTACTCGTGTACACCGAAGTTATTGAAGTACAGACGGCATTGTGCCACTGATGACATGCCCCTGTACACTTCAGATCCGAATGTTGAACGCCATGTCAGAGGATGGTCCACTGGGGTTACGATTAATCCAATGTGTATCATGGCAGAAATCTGAATTCGGGCCTGTTTCCGTTTTCCTTTCTTGCTTGCCTTGAGTTAAATTAAGTCGTGGGATGCCGACGCTGTTGGAGGTTTCATTCCCACCAATTTGAAGCAAATGACAGATTCATGCGTCTCCAAAGCAGTTCTCGGAATATGAGCCAATGTATTTTACTTGGTGCAGTAGCGATGTGGGGATATTTAGATGTAACAATATTGTAGATTGGGTCAAGTATTCTCTACATGAACACACCTTTCCAATTAGAAAACCTTCCGAACCAGAAGTGAACTCAAGACGATACCGAGTTATGCTGAGGTCAGATGTGCTGGTCTCAAGGGGAGTCACATTATTTGAGTTTTTTTTCCTCAGTCCAGGGTCCCAGGCAGCTTTGGCTAACTAACGTTTCCGCCTGACCACAATAGTTGCAAAGAGCCACATTCTATCCATTTTAACGAATTGTCAGTCAGCAGAGATATATTCCGATGTGAAACGTATTGATCGATATCACAAAAAAATCCCAAGAATAATTTGGGGAAAATTACTCCCACAATCAAATAATTACCCATTTAATATTATGTTAACTAAAGTTCAATAAACTTATTTTTATTGCCCTTTACCATTTGTCTCAGGGAACCTTTTATATAATTTACTGAACTTCGGCGCTCCTTAAAAGTTGCGTTGATTCTGTATAATGTAAACACCATACTGATTCCAAAATACCTGAGCAGAATTTCAATCTTTGTCTCACCCCCTCTTTGCTCACTGGTGGTCAGTGAGAGTTCGAGGGCAACAGATAGTCTAGTTCAATTTGATAGGAATCAACTGTTGGATTATATAGTCTCTGAACGCTATAATTGGACGAATCCTACATAATAATCCATCTTAAACGCAAGGTTTGACCTTTTACCCGCAACAAATCATCTTTTTGGAAACCGGCGTGATCACATGTCCGTTTTAATTCACAATTTTGACCAGTGAGTCATAACTTTATTCAGTTAGTTAATTCTTTAATGGAAGATCTTGTTCTCCCCCGCCACCACACACATACACTCCCTGGTTAGTTTTCCTCTGCCACTTTACATGGTCTGAAGGCTGACATAATGAAATAATAATAATGAAATAAAGCTGACATTATTCCCCTCCTGGAACCCTCTTCCACGTCTTCCCCCACACAGTTACACACTCAGCATGCCAAGCTTAGCATCGAATACAGAATTGTAAAAGTCTTTAACTCGGGAACATATTCGGCGGCCTGAGCCTGGACCCTATTACAGGGCGAGATCTTGGAGTGGTCTTAACAAAGGCAACGATATAGGAATAATGCTTCCCTTCCCGATCCAGCGTGTTTACTGCGAGGTGCCATTACTACCCATTCCATTCTGCTCCACATCTTGAGAAGTTGCCTGTGCCAATCAATGACCAGTCACATGGTCAGGAAGCCAGAAACCATTTCACAACACAAATATTCAGCGGCTGACAGAGATAGTCTATTGATATCAGTCTATCCCCACCCCCCAGCCCCCACCCCTGTGCAGTACTCCCTTCAGCCTAACTGCATCCCCAGTCCCACAAGGCTGTGCTCTTTTACTCTGACATGGCTACCAGTCTCATGCGACTAATTGGCTTGCTCTCATATGGTATCCCCTAATCTGTGCATCCAGTGGTTGTCCCTGCACCATGGCCTTGACCCTTCACCCAGGTTGCTCAATTACTAATAGAATCTGAAGGACAATTAGATTTGGGCGGGGAGGGGGAGAGACAACGCTTCTGAAAGGAATACAGGAGCGCTTACTTCCGGGAGTATTTATAGAACTCGCACTCAAACGAGCTTGTATCTGTATTTGTAACCCGGCAGATTCAGCACTACTTTGTGCATTATCTTCAAATATCACCTTCGACTGACTCAAACTATTTCTCTGTCATTCAGCAACGACACAAGATACAATTTGTAAAGACAGCTTAGATATAGTCTCGATTGCTTACTTGTAAAGTTCTGAACAAATGGATGACTAGAAATTTATGTCATTTGATAGGTGTATTACTTCGAATTATTTAAAATCAAACGTGTCATCTCACGGGGCTACAGTTCCGCCAATGTTATTTCAACCATTTAGTGTACGTCCACAACTATGGAGCTCATGTGGTTGTAATTATGGGTCTGACTGTAAATATCAATGCAGAAAACAGATAGGAAGTTGGGAACAGGGAAATGTAGAACTGCAGCATGCATGTAAAGATTCTTTATATTTGGCATTTCTGGGGAACAACGGCTCCCGTAAACGGTGCAGATAAACTGTTCCCACATGGGAAAAATGGCATATGAGGACTCCACCTGGTCCCTGTGATCGAGGGTTAAAAAAACACCAATCAGGTGTAACACTGGCGGTTGGGTTGTTCCCGACACCAACACAACCTCCTCCCAAAATCTACACATTATTCAGTGATTCCCGCCAATATTTCAAATTCTAATCCGAAATACAGATTACATTTAATTTGAAGTTAAGGAGATGCATTTACGACAGCTAAACTGAAGGACATCAGCGCATATGTAGTGCGGAACAGTCACTTTAACATTGCACTCGGCCTTGTGAAGTAATCATGTTGTGCCGAGTAAATGAACCATTTGCAGGCACAGTGTGTGGGATTAAAGTAATGTCAGAGCTGAGGGGTTTCATCCAAAGTATGAATTGATTTTAATGCGGTGTGATTTCTGTTGTGTAACAAACTTTCGACCCCCCCCCCCCCCACCCAATTTTCTTTTTAAACATCCTGTTTAGTTACACACGCTCAACTCCGCTCAAAGATGCAAAGCGGGATGACTGTAATTCTGCGGAGGTGTAAATGAGAGTGTTTCTAGGGGTTCATTCATATTGGCGGCTAGCTGTGAGCCCCAGATGTGGAACACAGGGCGCCACACAAGTAGACAGAGCGGAGCGACAAATATTTGTTCCAGAACTTCACAGTGCAGTGGCAGGAATTCATGACGTCCCGACAACAGCACAACCTGGTTTTATCTTTCCTGCTGCATTAGAAAAGGACGTTTCTTTTGTTTGGGGCAGGCGCAGTTCAAGGAGTCCCTTGTGACGAATCTGACCAGTGTTCTTTGAAATTCAGTTCCGAAGCTCCCGAGCTGTTTGTAAGAGACTGTTAATAAATAGTAGGGCACATCTCTGAGTGCAATTCGACTCTCACATTGTTTTACAAAATGTACTCAAACATGTTCGGCTTAGAAGGTCAGGAAGAGAAAACAGATGTTTTAAGGGCTACATTTTCTCTGTAAGCGGTTGTCACTTCGAGCCTGCTTTCAATAGAAAGACATTATTGAGGCTCAGTTTCTGAACACAAACCAGTTTTAAACCTTTCAAACATTAGTCAGGATGTGTCCAAAGCGAGTGTCCATACTCTATCAATGTATTACTTAATACTTTCCTTACAACACAAAGGATGCTAGAAACACGCGTGGGTCAAACCAAAAGCTTAGAATACTTTTTTTAAAATACAATTATTCAGTAAAAGCTCTTAGGGCTATTGCTGTTCCCTGCCCACATAAGAACAGGGGAAATAACATCTAGATAACATACAGTGAAATCCTGTCAGACGCAAAAGATTAGACAAGAGTTATTAAGAAACGGATTTCCCGATGACAGGGCTGATATATATTATCACTGATCTGAAAGAAGCTAAAATTGTTACTTGTAACAACGAACTGGGACGGCAACAGGAATGCTTCTTGTGGATTTGACAATTTATTGCATGTGTTTATTTCCATCCTCGCAACTTTCCCTTAACATATTGCAGGCGTTTTATTCTCTTCATTTTCTCTCTTATACATTTTAAAGGTCTGCATGTAAATAATTATTTACAAACTGCGCATCTGTCGTACTTTCTGTTAACTGACGGAGGGTAAGCAGTTCAGCACCAACACGAAAAGCAAGTCGACATCACATCTGTGGTCTAACAATAACTTTGAAAGGGATGTTTTAAAATTCATAGGCTAGTTAGAAAAATAAAAGAGCAGCAATGAGCGATTAACGGAGGAACCGAGCTCCATACTCCGCTCACACTTTGCAAACTATGCACTGCACCTCGAACTTAAAGGTCAGTGCTCACTTCACAGAGCTGCTGTGCAGGTCTGTGAAATTACAAAGATAACAATGTTAATGAAATCCAGCTAATGGAAACATTGTGGAACTGCAGTCTTATCCTTTACTGGTTATGTGGAAAAAAACAGCTACCCCGCTTAAAACTATTGGAAACCAGATTGCTTTCCTGCAATTCTTAGGAGTTATTTTATTGTCTCATTCCAACTTCAATAATCTGTAAAACTAACATTTGAAATCTAGATTGTAAAAGCAATATTTGATTGAAAGCTTTGAACAGAATCTTCAGAGAAATGCAAGAGTTTCCATAAATTACAAATACTTTAATAAACAATAATATTTTAATATACCACAGGATGCAGGTTCGTATAACAATTATCTGGACTCTGTACCCTTTTTTGTTCTGGTATATTCTCGCATTATCTTCGAGCTGATTACAAGAAAGTATCGGCTAGTTCTGCAAAGTGACAGGAACGAATCCCTAACTATCAGCAAACCTTAAAACTCATTTATATTACATTTTTATGTAAAAAAAAATGTTGATCAGTAACACTTAACATCCTGGATCTTTCGTATTTTGCCTGAGAAGTGGAAGAGGGGGGACTCGGCTTAAACTTGCAAATTAAATGTAAAACCTGTTCAAGAGCAAAGATGTTCGACTAACAGATGTTTATTATTAATTTGCAAATGCTAAACCCGACTCGTATTAGTAAAATGTGCGAATCGCTGACATACAACTGCCAATTACACATCCCCAAAATTAATTTCCTCCACTTGCCCTTCCTTGTGTGAAGGGGCAATGCCGGCACTTGCAACACTTTCCTTCAGGATAACGAGGTGTGTATTGATTCTAATTAGGAGTAATTAATGGCTAGTTCGGGATGGGGGAGGAGAAACCAGATTGCATTACGTCAAATCCACATCCAATGTAATCTTGACTAAATATTTCCATTTGACCCAAAGTTTTTTATGGGCCAATCTGTTATAGTAACGTTTCCCCTATCCAACTAGAGTGCGATGAATACAGTTAATGCCTAATCTAAAAACCGAGTGAAAGGGAAGAGAAAAATGTACTTCAAAATGTGCATCTAAAACCTTGTTCAGACCGTCGATTACATAGCTCACTTGCCAGGTTGTTTAGCTGTATGTTCCCTCAGTATCTCACAGGGGAGCCCCCCCTACAACGTTTAATAGGCCTGAAGATGCTGCGATCTGCTAACACAACTCCTGCACAGCTTCAAAACGGACACATTCTGGTTAAGTATTGCTCCTGGCTCCGATGTGAGCATCTTTCTCTGTAGATGCAGGTGCCAAAGGACTCTCACAATGTCTGATCAGCCTGGCCTCCCTCAATTCTTTCGACTCGTCCTTTTCTGCTTCTGAGTAGCAGAGGCTAGTGACTGAAAAGCCGAAGATGCAAAAAAAGGAAAGCCTGGAGAACAAGGAACAACGACGAAACCAGCAGCAATTAAAATAATTATTTTGCAGTCATTATAAAGAATTAACTTTCATGTCCTCAGAATATCTCAATTGGCCTGTATAGCCAATGAACTGTTTTGAAATTGTGCTCACTGTTTTGTAGGCATAGACAACAGCCAACTGGTACCTAGCAGTGAGATAAATGAGCAGTTAATTTGTTTCTTTGTGGTGTTGGGTGATGGATGAATGTTGGTCAAGACACTGGGGGAATCCCAGTTTTTCTTTAGAAGAGCTGTGGAATCCTTTACATTCACCTGAACAGCATCCTAGTTTATCATCACATGGGAAAGACAGCCCTCCCAGCAATTCAACACTCAATCAGTACACAGAGCTGTTGCCTAGATGAGCATTTGGAATTTCTGCAGGGAGCTTTCTGATTGTCCATGGGAAAGTCAGCAGAGGATCATCAGAAACACAATTTTTCTGGCGTTTCCATTGATTTTTTTTACGTACGTTATGGCAAGAGATCAGGGAATCCCAGCTGAAATTCAATTTCCTTCGGTTAATCCTGGAGTGAATCTTGAACATAAGAACCAGGAGCAGCCTGAGTAGGCCATACTGCTCAAGCCTGCTCTGTCATTCAATATGATCACAGCCAATCTTTTACAGCAAAACCATTTGCACCCTATTCCTTGATTCCCTTAGTCCATATTCATTGACAGAGCATCCCCAGTGGCCCCAGAAATTCACAACCTCAGAAATTTCTCATTATCTCAGTCATAAATGGCTGGACACTTATCCTCAGACTATGACTCCTGGTTCTAGACTCTCCAGCCAGGAGACCTACAACCTCCTATTTCAGAGGTAAAAAGGCCAAGCTGACATAGAAAAAAACTTCCAACAATTAAAAGTTTTTGCAGAGCTTCTGTTAAATGCAATCTCACCCAGCCCTCCACCAGCTATGGTTCAGCCATTGATGAAGAACTCTGGAGGAGACCGAAGCCAGGTAAAGGGCACCCACAAGACAGGCACTAAGGGAAAGCACAAAGGTGATAGTTGATATGTATTTTTTTTTAATTTATTCATTCACAGGATGTGGGTATCATTGGCTAGGCCAACGTTTATTGCCCATCCCTAATTGCCCTTGAGAAGGTGATGGTGAGCTGACTTCTTGAACCACTGCAGTCCATGTGAAAACACTTAATTGCAATATTTAAACCAGATGGATTTTGATTGAATTGCATATATTATTGAAAGTATTGTTGGATAAAGTTAGGATGGAATGATCATTATGCGGTGTTTTTAAGTTCAGGATTTTGACCAAGAGGATGGTGCGATGGTTCCTGTCAGAGGGTGGAAAGGTGGTAGAGTGTGGAACAATGGCAATCTGGAGATTTTTCTCAGGGGAACTGGAGTCTGATGAGATGCTAACAGTCAACCTGCTCAGAGCTACAATGTTCCAGATGCCTTCTTACTTCATAATCCTCCTCCTCAGGTGGTCACTGGAGATGTGGTGGAGAGGACCATGCCCTTGAGCTTGCCAAGTTGTTGAACACACAGCAGATCACCATGATTCACAGGCACGTTCCAGCAAGTATTGAAGTGCTCCCTTTGAACAGTACAGGCTGTGCAACTATTGTTTGAGGATGCCAATGGTCTGCTCCACAATGTTTCTGGCTCTCTTTGTAGGAGCACTGTCCACATGCAGTCTGATAGTAGAGGGGAGTCATGGGTCAATTGTAGAGCAGATAGCCCTGACCACAGTAGCCAGTTTCTGTTCATTGTAGTGGCTTGAATATGGTAGGAATAGCCTCAGGGTAAAAGCATTGTGACTGCTGCCAGGATAGCAGGCATTCATCAACATGACACCCTGTACATGGTCAGTAGAATCCTTTGTGGTTCTGGTACATCTCCCCTTTGAGATGTAGCGCCTGCAGAACCAGGTGAGTGCAGCGATGGCTCCCTGCACCACTCGGAATCCCGCTACTTTGGTAAAGCTACATACCTACTCCACCTGCTTCTCTCTGCTTAAAGTGAAGACAATGAAGTCTTTTCTCCGAGTGCAGCGAACTGAGAGATGTTGTGATGTTGCCAGCTCCAGCCTGAAAGGATCCTGAGGGGTAGAATTTAAGTATAGCTATGATCTTGACAGCCACTGGCAATGGTGTCCTCACCATTCTCCTTGACTGTAGACTCAGTTCGAAGGAGTGGCACAGTTTAGGGACTCTGGCACTGCTCCAATCTGTGGTGGAGATGAGAGAAATGCTTTCTGAAAGCTTTAGGTGGATATAGTCTTTTGTTCAGAACCTTCTTCCTCCTCTTTCTATGAACAGCTTCTCTTTTCTGCCTCTCCTCCATCTTCATGTCATGATACAACCCAAGAGGAACTGCAACTACAGCCTTCGTAACTGAAAGCAACTTTTCTGCTCAGTTTTAAATGAGTGTCCCTTATTCTGTAACTATGTCCCCTAGTTTGAGATTCCCCCACTAGTGGAAACATCTTCTCAACATCTACCCTGTCAAGCCCCCTCAGAATCTTGTATGTTTCAATAAGATCACCCCTCATTCTTCTAAACTCTAATGAGTAAAGGCCTAACCTGTTTAGCCATTCTTGATAAGTCAACCCCTTCATCCCAGGAATCAGCCTAGTGAATCTCTTTGGAACTGCCTCCAATGCTTTCTTAAATACGGGGACCAAAACTGTACACAGTACTCCAGGTGCTGCCTCACCAACACCCTGTACAGTTGTAACGAGACTTCCCTATTTTTTAACTCCTTATCAATACAGACCAAAATTCCATTTGCCTTCTTAATTACTTGCTGCACCTGCATGCTAACTCTTTGGGGAGAATTTTCCCGTTGGTGATTTGGGGGCAGGGCCCACTCGCCGATGGGAAAATGACATGGGATGATGTCAGGAGGAACCCCCGACGTTATCCCGGTCTATTTAAATATTGAGGAAGGCGGGTGGACAGCAAAATCAGCTGTCCGCCCGCCGACCTGTCAATGGCCAATTAAGGCCATTGACAGGATAATTAAGACAATTAAAGACCCTGCCCGTCCAACCTTAAGGTTGGTGGACAGGCCAGGAGCCCCAGCGGGCTTCTGATAATACATGAAACCTCAAGCACTGGCGGGATTAGGTTTCAGGTCCGTTTTTAAAAACTTTAATAAAGTTTATGTGCTTCTTATTAATATGTCCCACCTTGTGTGACATTGTCACATGAGGGGGATATGTTAATAATTTTTATATTTTTCAATTTTTCAAAGTTTTTTACACTGTCAGTAAACTCCCTGAGACAGCACTTTGACAGATGGGGAATCCCTCCTCCACCCCTGCACAGCGAGCGCATAGCGCTTCCTGTCGGGCAGGCCGCCAATGAAGGCCCGCCGACTCAAAATGGCGGCGGGCCCTGTTTTGGAGGTGGAGTTCAGCTCCCTGCCCGCCGCCAAGCCGGTGGAGCCTGCCCGCCCATCAAGGGAAAAATTTTGGCCTTTGTATTTCATGCACAAGAACACCCAGGTCCCATTGTGCTGCACGTTTTTAGAGTCACTCTCTATTTAAATAATAGTCTGCCTTTTGATTCTTCCCATCAAAGTGCATGACCTTACACTTTCCTACATTAAACTCCATCTGCCAAGCTTTTGCCCACTCACTCAATCTGTCTATATCCCCTTGTAGATTCCTTATGTCCTCATCAAAACATATCCTCCCACCTATTTTTGTATCGTCAGCAAATTTGGATACATTACACTCTGCCCTCTCCTCCAAGTCATTAATATAGATAGTAAATAATTGAGGCCCTAGGACTGATCCTTGTGGCACTCCACTAGTTACGTCTTTCCAACCTGAAAAAGACCCATTAATCCCGACTCTCTGTCTTCCGTGTGTTAACCAATCCTCAATCCATGCTAATATATTACCCCCAATACTGTGAGCTCCTATCTTGTGCAATATCCTTTTGTGTGGCACCTTATCGAATGCCTTCCAGAAAGCCAAATACAATACATCTACTCGTTCCCCTTTATCAACTCTGCTTGTTATGTCCTCAAAGAACTCTAGCAAATTTGTCAAACATGATTTCTCTTTCACAAAACCATGTTGACTCAGTTTGATTGATTTAAGCTTTTCTAAATGTCCTGCTATTTCTTCCTTAATAATGGACTCTAGCATTTTCCCAATGACAGATGTTCGGCTGACTGGCCTATAGTTTCCTGCTTTTTGTCATTTGCCAACTGTGGAATTGAGACTCGTTATTTCCTCCTGATAGCTTTGAGTTGTCTCTGAAATTTGTTTGTTCACATCTCGAACAGCTTGCTTCACTGAAGACTTCAGTTTATAGTGCATTGTCAAAGGTGTATAGCCAGCTTGAATCTTGTGCTTCAAACCTTCCAGTTCAACTCTGATGCAAACACTTTCCTATAGAACAGCTTTGTTGACTTATCACATGTTTTGCTTCTTTTGAGTTACCTCAGGTAGCTTTTCTTCATTCATAGCAATCTGCTCACTCTGCACTGACCTCTGTCTTCCTTCCTCCCTCTGAGGTGTTTTGGCTCCCTCTCCCTGGGGTTGTCTGTTCCCCTTGGCAGAGTTGCCCTCTCTCTTTGGGGTCTCTTGTTGCCCTCGCGGAGTTGCCCTCTATCTCTGGGGCCTCTTCCAAATTTCTGTCCATGGCAGTTTTCTTTTCTTGTAGTTACAGCTTTAAATTGTATTGCTGCTTTAAGACTGTGAGTGCAGTAACCATTTTTTTTTAATGCTCAGGCTGCCGGCAGCTGTCAGTGTTCTTTGTTGTGAATTTCCTGTGCTTTTTTGGGTTTTGGTGGGCTCTCCGAGAATCGTGGGTCCTCTCTTGTTTTAAACTTTTTAAAAGTGCAGCACTTCTTTTCTCTGGGCTAGTTCTTTCTATTTTTTTTACTCTGCAAGTGTTTTTCATTCCGTGAATGTCCCACGCTTCGTAATTTTGGCAGGCTCTCCGACGATCGGCCACTTCATTTTTTTTTAAGGCCTTTGAAGCTTTGGAACTTGGCCTTTTTAAAAAAAACAACTGCAGGAGCTTCTCTTTTTTTTGAATGTCCTGCGCTTTGAGAGTTTCGGTGGGCGTGCTTTTTTTAATGTTGTGAGCTATCATCTCTGCAGCAATTTCTGCTTTTAAACTCAGCAGGTTTTCTTCTTTTTTTACTGCAGGTCAATCACCTCTTGTCATATGGTGCCAGCTGACGTTGCAGCTATCCTCCAGCACTGCCTGCAGCAACTAACTGAAACTCTGCAGGCCTTTTCCTATTTTTTTAACCGTGCCCTGCAGGTTTCTCCCTTGACTCTGCCAGCCGATATTTATTTTTACAGTCTTTTTTTAAACTTGCAGCTTTCTTTTAGCTGCCCTCTGGGTCTGAGCCCTTGGGACTGCCACTATTCTAAAATGCTACTTTTTTTGTATTTTTGCTCAGCATCTCGTGAACTGTGTCACTCCGGCAATATTCTGTAATGGACTTCCACTCACTCTGGTGGATTTTTTACTTTGAAGTCTGTAGTGAAGCTTCTTCAACTTTTTCTTGAAGTTTTCCTCTTAGGTGCAGGTCTCTTTAGTTAGGCTTCAGTTGCTCATAGTGTTTCATACCTTGGGATGCAGTTCTGGGTTCGTGCATTTAGCTGCTACCTTTCATATCACCAAAGATCACCATGTTGGATTATGGCACTATCTCTGATGTGATTTCTTGTGGAAGCTCCCACCGCTGCCAACCATGTTGTATTATGGTGTACGATGATGTCTCAACGATGAGATCTTGAGACTTTATATTTGAACATGAGCCCTTTATTGTTAACCTTTAGCTATTTACAGACCCCAGGTTACTGTCATGCATGGTGCTATTACCTCTACTGAGGTTGGATCCAGAGTGTTCTCTCTAGACTGTTCTCTCAGTCTAATACCATGTGACTCCATGCATCATGCTGTGGGCAGTGCTATTCCCCAATCCCACATTAGCCCTGGCTCTGCTGAGCACCTTTATATTACAATGGCATGCAAGCACATCATACAACAACAGTGACCCTCCTAGTCGTCTGCCATAACTTCAGCAGAAATCATAAAGACACAGCATAAATGGCATTTAAGCCATTTCTCCATGGTTTCTGCTGCTCTTTTGTTGTAGTTACTGCAGATAATGAAGAGAGCCCTCATGGAATTTCAACCCCAGTTAGAATTGGGTTTGTAATAGCATTTGTAAAATAACTATTAAAATTGTTATAGTGTCGGGAGAAACAGAGAGAATTGTATAGAATTCAATTCTAAAATGCTTTTCTGTTAAGTAGGTTATGATAGTAATAAAGCTGCTCCTCCAACCCAAATAATGTTTTATTACAGTAAAATTGGTGTTTGATTCAGCATTATGGCATTCAAGTCAAACATCTTTAGTTAAAAATTGCTAGCTGAGGGAGATGGAAGCAATCCAGTGTGGAGAACCACCGAGGAGTTGATTACAAACCTAGTTAAGGCTAGATGTTAATTATACTGGAAAATGACAACTCCAAAATTGATGGATATGTCACTGATAATTGGTTAAATTGTTGGTTCTTGAAGCTGCATGAGAAATATTATTGGCCAACTTAAGACTGGTCAGAAATCTACCTCGGTAGAATTTACATCCAGCAGAAATAAGATGAGAATGTACCGACATCTGGAAAAAATACTATTCTGATTTCCCTTGTTAGGTATTGTAGTACTGTGGAAAAATTTCGTCAATCAATTATGATTTACCTGTAATATACTCTAAATATTTTCCCTAAAACTAACGTAAGTAATTATTCAGAAATGTGTGGAAACACTTCTGTAAATGTAATTTGTCAGTTCAGACATGGGCGTCCCTAGAAGCCACAGAAATATGAGGAATTGGACATAAGTCTTTCTTATAACTAAATGTTTGGGAGCTAGCCTGACGTAATATATCATTTGTATAGTGTTTAGAACTTTGTTGCCAGGAATTTCCTTGAGGCTTCTCCTTCTCCATCACTGAAACCTTGCCAGAATGTGGTGGAAACCCGATTTATAGGGTATGTGCATAAATAGGGTTTCCATGCCAAAGTTAAGGTGACAGGGTGGAAGAACGCCAGAGGAGAACTCCATAAACAATACTGCCAACTTTGTAAAGTAGATCTTACCTTTGGGTATATTGATACTTTAGAGGGGTGGCGTGCAGGAGAAAGCAATGGGAAATAAACTAAAAAAAGTCCAAATAAAACAGTAAAAAATTGGCAGAAAAATCCGAAGGTTTTGAGTTCCAATTTTTTTTATTAAGTGCTTCTCTTTTTTGTCCGGAGGAACAGTCCAACCTGGTTTGTAGCTTCAAGAATCCGACAGATTTAAAGTAATAATAAGATAAGGTGTAGTGTACCTCATTGTAAAAGTAAATTTGTCCAAATTAAAAACTAGGACTTCTGTGATACAACAGATTATTGAAACTTACAGGGTTTAACAAGGTAGATGTAGGACACTCTGGCTGGGTGGGGGGGTGATGGGGGCATGGGGGGGTGGGTGGGGGGGAGGGGTTGGGGAGGGGGTCTAGAGCCAGGGGACACAGTTTCAGAATAAGGGGTAGGCCATTGCTATTTAGGACTGAGATGAGGGGGAATTTCTTCACTCAAAGGGTGGTAAATATTTGAAATTCTCTACCCCAGAGGGCTGTGGGAGGCTCATTCATTGAATATGTTCAAGGCAGAGATTGATAGATTTTTAGTTGGTAAAGACATCAAGGGATGTGGGGATAGTGTGGGAAAATGGAGTTGAGGTAGAAGATCAGCTATGATCCAAGTGAGTGGTGGAGCAGGCTTGAGGGGCCAAATGGCCTACTCCTGCTCCTATTTTCTATGTCTCTTTGTTTCTTTGCGCATTGGGACACATAGTGGTCAATTTAGAAGTTGTGCTTCCATTAGTTGGGAGGTGACTAGAGCAAACCTGCTGCCAGCCCAGTGGAAGCAGTTGGAGACCTGTTCCATTTTCATGATCTGGCTTCATTAGTATTTCATTGGCAAGCTGCTTGCACCTTTGGAGTTAAATTATAACAGGATCTTATTGAAATCATAGGGTCCTAATATGCATGCATTATGAGGTGTCCACCTTTTTCTGGCAGGGACTTGGACCCTCCATTTCAAGGCATCCAAAAAGTCATGGTGGCCCAGCTGTTAGCAAGAATGGGCCAGTAGGTGCTGCAATTTTCATTGCATTACCTCTCCATTCCCATCCAATGGTGGAGAGGAGGGGGTGGCGAGGAACATCAGCCCCATTATTCATTCTAAAATAAACAGGAGAATTAATTAGAGTAATTCCGCAGCTCAAAAGAGGAAGAGAAAGTTATGTAGGTAACTGGCATATATTGGAAAAAAGATTTTCAGAATGTTGCAGTGCTTTAGAAGGGGAATTAGCTGAACATAAGACTTTAAATCCATTAATTACTATCCACAAAAGGCCATGCCAAACCTATATACCTTAACTGTGATGTAAATACAAATAAAATTGGATTCTGTGCGGGAAAGGATAATAATGGAAAGGCTCCACTATAGTAGAGATCATAACATGCCACTGAATATTGAAGCCAGGGCAGGCAAGGCCTCAGACCGCCCTTGCTCCAACTGAGGCGCTTAAGTGACCAATTATTGGCCACTTAAGGGTCATTTCCCACAGCCTCAATTCTTAGGCTGGCAGAGGGACTTATCTTGTGTGGGGGAAGCCCGAAAATGAATGGGCTTAGATCTTAGGTGCCAAACAGGGGGCGGGGGTGCCTCCATCAGAAACTCCCTTCTTAAGGCACCCCCCATCCCCCTTAAGGTCCAATGGCCATTGAACCGCCCTCCCACATCCTCAGCCCACCCCCAACACCTCAATTGCCCCCTTTGCAACCCCCAGGTCTTCCCTACCCTCCCTGCCTTGCAATCCATTAAATTTAGCTTGCCCTCCAATCCTAGGACTTAGGCTCAGGCATTTTCCTCAGCTGTGGCTCAGTCCATAGCACCCTCACCTTTGAATCAGAGGGTCGTGGGTTCATGTCCCACTCCTGGAAAACCAAGAACTGTGATTGTACTCGAAAGAAGTTGCAATCTGTGACTGTTGGTAACTCGAAAGAGTTTCCCTAGTGATGAGGAGTTAGAGCTTTAGAGGTGTCAGCTGTGGCTCAGTTCATAGCACCCTCGCCTTTGAATCAGAGGGTTGTGGGTTCATGTCCCACTCCTGGAAAACCAAGAACTGTGATTGTACTCGAAAGAGTTGCAATCTGTGACTGTTGATAACTCGAAAGAGTTTCACCTCTTTCGGTGTCAGCTGTGGCTCAGTTCATAGCACCCTCGCCTTTGAATCAGAGGGTTGTGGGTTCATGTCCCACTCCCGGAAAACCAAGAACTGTGATTATACTCGAAAGAGTTGCAATCTGTGACTGTTGATAACTCGAAAGAGTTTCAGTCCACTGGAGCTCTTGTCATTGGAGGGACTGGAGGGCTGCTGGCCAATCAGATTGACCTGAGGAGACACACTGACAATAATTGAAAATTCATTGATTCCTTTATTAATTAAGGCCACATCTTCCCAAAAATCAGACAACAAATGTCACACAATTTGCTAATATAACAACTGAGTTTGTTCTTTAAGTACAAAAGGAAAATTCACATTGCATTCAGCACTGTTACATCAGACTTCCAAAATCAATTTTGTTAAGCACTTCTTACCAGTTAGACTCCAAATCCACCTTACAGAAGATTGCAAGTAACTGTAGATATGAAGAATAGTCCATCCAGTCTTCCCCATAAAAGTTTGATACCTTGTGCATGCTTGTTCCACATTTAACTAGCCATGTGCAGACACCAGAAGTTGCTGTCAGTTTTACAAAGTAGTGACAATTAGTGCAGACAGTTTTGCCGTCATCACGATTGCAAATTCTGAGCTATTGTATTTGACCTCAGGAAAGCTAATTGCTTATCTTTGAAAATCATTCTGGGATTTTAACTTCCAGCTGGGACTTTGGTTTAATGCTTCATGCAAAGGCTGGTGCTTCCAAAAATGCAGCATCCTTACATCACTGCACTGGAATGCCAACCTATATGGTCTCAAAAATCTTTGCAGAAGCTGTAATGAGCACCAAACTCTAAATTTACAGGCATAGTTTTGTTAGTTATTAAAGTGGGTAACAAGACATTGGGCGGAATTTTACAGCCCTGTTGTGTTGGGGGCAGGGCCGTAAAGCACAACGAGCTGTTCAAAAGCCCATTGACTTCGGCGGGACCCTAAAATCCTGCCGGCGTAAAATTCCACCTATTGATCCTGAAGTTGTGTGGGCTGACAATCCCGACATTTATGCTGAGTTTTCATCTGCTGATGCTCTCCAGTGTTGACCCCACTAAAGTGTATGGGATCAGCGAAGGAAAACTAATTAACACTGGGAGGTTACGTTATGAGAACCCATCAATCCTGGGCAGTTACAAAAGGCAGCCTTGGAGCCAAGCTAGGAATATATAGCGCTGCTATCTTAAACAGAAATAATTAATGTGGTGTCCCTTTGGACCACTACCAATTAAAAAGTAACTGGTCACTTCCCTGACTTAGATTCCCAAAGTCTTCCTCCACATCCACTGAATCTGAGGCTGATCTTCCTTTTATTTACCAAGTGTATCTTTGTCTAAAGCTATACTAAATGTCTGAGATGTTAAGGTCATGGAACTCTTTCTCCACTGACATGTGTGTCCTTGTAATTGGTGGAAAAAGTTTCAAACCATTGCAAGGCTTCAGAAATAATGGCAGCATAGATCGAGACCCAGTGTATTCAGGTTTAGGCCTATTTTGGAGAAAATTTGCTGTACTCTTCCTTGAGGGAGTTTGCCGGAGGGACTTTGGAATGTTTCCCCCTGATTTTGAATGTAAACTCAAATGACTAACTGAACATTTATTTCCACCAGGGGGCATGAAATGACAAGGAATTGCCATAATACTGTAAATCTGTAAATATGGAAGACAGTAAAACAGTTAAGGGACTAAATGCTATCAATGATTGGAGAAACAAACAATAAAAGCCACTGAATTGCTGTCAAGCTGATAACCATAATACATTGATGTGCATGAGATATAATCGTACAATATAATATATATTATATATAATATATAATCCTAGAGATTAGGATTCTGGATAAAACAATTGATTTATGATCAGCAAGTTAACCACTACCTGGAAATGCTGCTAGGCAAATAATACTTGAGTTAATTCTAGGCGTAGTATGATTGAAGACTCCAATGGATTGTATGTAGTTCAATGAAAAGAAATTTGGACACTACAAAACATATATTCTAATAATTTAGACAACTATTATGAAGTATTAAGCTTTACGATATATTATTGAGTGGGACCTGGATGGTCAAGCTCATTGAGCAGACCATCTTTTCCCCAGATTTGAATCAAACCCAATTAAATGCAGTCATTGGCTTCTTCCAGGGGCTCTAAAAGTGCTACAAGAAAATGAAGCGGAAAATTTCAGAATCACAGAATCATGTAATTTTAACGGCACAGAAGGAGGCCATTTGGCCCATCATGTCTGTACCGGCTCTCCAAATGAACATTATCACTTAGTGCCATTGCCCTGCCTTTTCCCTGTACCCCTGCACATTGTTTCTATTCAAATAATCATCTAATGCCCTCTTGAATGCCTCAATTGAATCTGCCTCCACCACACTTCCAGGCAGTGCATTCCAGACCGAACCATTCGTTGTGTGAAAAAGTTCTTTCTCACGTCACAAGTGCTTCTTTTGCAAATCACTTTAAATCTGTGCCCTCTTGTTCTGGATCATTTTATGAGTGGGAGCAGCTTCTCCCTATCTACTCTGTCACAGCCCCTTCATGATTTTGAACGTCTCTATCAAATCTCCTCTTAGCCTTTTTCTCTCCAAGAAGAACAGTGCGAACCTCTCCAATCTACCTTCGCAACTGAAGTGTTTCATTCCTGGCATGATTCTTGTAAACCTCTTCTGCACTCTCTCCAATGTGTTCACATCCTTCCTATACCGTGATGTCCAGAACTGTACACAATCCTCCAGCTGAGGTCTTACGAGTGTCTTATATAAATTCAGCATAACCTCCTTGCTCTTGTACTCTATGTGCCTATTAATAAAGCCCAGGATAGTATATGCTTTATTAACTGCTCTCTCCACCTGTCCTGCCACCTTCAATGATATATGCACAAATACACCCAGGTTTTTCTGCTCCTGTGGCCCCTTCAAAGTTTCACCCCTTATTTTATATTGTCTCTCCATGTTCTTCCTACCAAAATGCATCACCTCACACTTCTCGACATTGAACTTCATCTGCCACCTATCTGCCCACTTCGCCAACTTGGCTATGTCCTTTTGAAGTTCTACACTGTCCTCCTCACAGTTGACAACATTCCCAAGCTTCATATCATCCACAAACTTTGAAATTGTCCCCTGTACACCAAGGTCTAGATCACTAATATATATCAGGAAAAGCAAGGGTTCCAATACTGACCCCTGGGGAACTCCACTACAAACCTTCCTCCAGCCCGAAAAATATCCATTGACCCTTACACTCTGCTTCCTATTTTTTAGCCAATTTCATATCCATGTTGCTGCTGTCCCTTTTATTCCATGAGCAATAACTTTTCTCACAAGTCAGTTGTGTGGCATTGTATCAAATGCCTTTTGAAAGTTCAAGTACACCATAGCAACAGCATTACCCTCATTGACCTTTTCTGTTACTGCTTCAAAAAGCTCCAGCAAGTTAGACAAACACAATTTTCCCTTTAGAAATCCATGCTGGCTCTTCCTTATCAACCCATATTTTTCCATGTGACTACTAATTTTATCCCGAACAATTGTTTCCAGAATCTTGCGCCACTGAAGTTAAACTGACTGGTCTATAATTGCTGGGCTTAGCCTTACAACTTTTTTTGAGCAAGTGCGTAACATTTGCAATTCTCCAGCCCTGTAACACCTCCCCTGAGTCTAGGGAAGACTGAAAAATTATGGCCAGTGCCCCTGCAATTTCTACTCTCACTTCCTTCAATATCCTTGGATACATCTTGTCCGGTCCCAGTGCCTTGTCAACTTTAAGTACTGACAGTTTATTCAACACTTCCTCCTTAACAATTTTGAACCCTTCTAGTGACAAAGTTTCCTCATCTGTCACCATGGCCTGGATAGCATCTACCTCCTTGGTAAAGAGGGATGCAAAGTAATCATTTAATACCTCAGCCATGCCCCCTTCATCCATGTGTAAATTCCCTTTTAGGTCCCTAATCGGCCCTACACTTCCTTTTACCACCTTTTTACTAGTTATATGCCTAAAGAAGACTTCGGGATTGCCCTTTATGTTGGCAGTCACTCCTCCTCCTTTCTTTCCTTTCCTACTTTTCTGAACACCTTGTACTCGGGAGTATTTAACACCCAGTTCTTCCCTTCCTTGGGCCAGGTCTCTGTTATCGCCACATCATCATATTTCCACATGGCAAATTCCCATGATCCCTCTTCGCTTCTCTGATATGCTTTTTCACCTCCCCTCTGAACCTTCTGTATTCCTCTTGGTTCTCAATTGTATTTTCTACCTGATGCCTGTCGTGAGCGTGCTTTTTCTTCTTTATCTTAATTTCTATCTCCTTTTCACCCAGGTAGCTCTGGATTTGTTTGCCCTAACTTTCCCTTTCGATGGAATATGCCTTGACTGTGCCTGAACCAATTCTTTTTTGACAGTAGCCCATTGTTCAGCTATAGCTTTTCCCACCAATTTTTCGTTCCAGTCTATCTGGTCCAGCTCCGTTCTTGCCCCATTGAAGTCGGCTCTCGTCCAGTTAATTATTCTTACTCTGGATTGCCTATCGTCCTTTTCTATCGTCATCCTAAAACGTACAATACAATGATCACTGTCTCCTAAATGTTCCCCCACTGACCCTTGATCTACTTGGCCCACCTCATTTCCAAGAACTAGGTCCAACAGTGCATCTTTTCATGTTGGATTGGGCACATACTGCTGTAGAAAATTCTCCTGAACACAACCTAGGAACTTTTGCCCCTCTCCGCCCTTTACACTACCACTGTCTCAGTCTACATTCGGTTAGTTAAAGCCCCCCATTATAATTACTCTATAATGCTTGCATCTCTCTGTAATTTCCCTGCAGATTTGTTCTTCTACATCCTTCTCACTAGTTGGCGGCCTATACACTACACCGAGCAATGTAATTGCAACCTTTTTGTGCCTTAGCTGTAGCCAAATTGATTCAGTCCTTAAACCCTGTGGGACATCTTCTTTCTCCAGTGCTGTAATGCTCTCCTTAACCAATACCATCACTCCTCCTCCTTTCTTTCCTTTCCTATCTTTTCTGAACACCTTGTACTCAGGAGTATTTAACACCCAGTTCTGCCCTTCCTTGGGCCCGGTCTCTGTTATCACCACATCATCATATTTCCACATGGCAAATTCCCATGTCTGTCTTTCTCAATTCAAAACCAAAAAGCAGTCGAGGTTTGAAACATGAATCTGAGAATTTGCATTAGTGAGATTGCAGAAGTGCCAATGTCCGAGTCGTTTGCTTTGCTCAGTTGAAAAGGGATCAAAACTTGAAAAGGGGTTGAAAGGGATTGATTCTTCTGGGGGAGGGTTAATAGCCAGAGGCTGGGGTCCACACTGGTACCAATAACTTAGCTAGGAAGAGGTATGTGGTCCTGCAATCAGAATTTAGGGAGCTAGGTAGAAAATCAGCAAACTGGACCTCAAATGACGTAATCTCTGGATTACTCCCAGTGCCACCTGCCAGTGAATACAGAAATAGAAGGATAAGGCAGATGAATGCGTGGCTGAAAAGATGGTGCAGGAGGGAGGGTTTTAGATTCCTGGGACACTGGGACTGGCACTGGGGGAGATGGCACCTGTACAAGCCGGACGGGTTGCACCTGAACAGAGCTGGGACTGAGTTCCTTGTTTTGCTAGTGCCATTGGGAGGGCTTTAAACTAACTTGGCAGGGGTGTCGGAACCAGGAGAGAATATTAGAGGGGAATACCAGGATGTACAAAATACTGGGAGAGACAGGTAGAACTAATATAGAGAATAGTAAGTTAATAGGTGGAGTTGGGGTGAGGGAGAAAGAAACAAAATCTAAATCAGGGTTACTATGCATGTATGTGAATGCACGGAGTATAGTAAATAAGATTGGGGAGTTACATAAATTTGGCTACATGTGTGGATTGTCAGACTTTAGGCATTTGTTATTACCCCACACCCGATCGAAGTAATGCAGGCAGCAGGCAAACTTTGTGCTACCTGTTCATTTCCAAGATCCTGATGTACAGCCCAGCGCTGAACCTGCTGCTAGATGGCTGCCACCTCAGCAGGGGGCCCAAGTTTGTGCGAGGGTGGCACCACTTAAAACTAGCTTGCGTTACTTAAAAGCAGACTGCACCTATTAAAGGCAAGGTGCATTCTAGCTGCAGTATGAGATGAAACTGTTAGGAAAATATTTGAAGGTCTTTAGGAAGGGTCCAAAATAGCACAACAGTCAATAGAGCATGCCCCTGGTTTTCGGATGCCATGCTGGAGTCGCTGATGTGGGAAGTGAACCAGAGGAGAAAGGTTCTCTTCCCCCAGAGGGCCAGGATGCTCTCCAGACAACTGCTGAGAAGTCAGTGGGAGCAGGTTACCATGGCGGTGAATGCCATTGGTCTGATGCTGAGGACCTGGATGCAGTGCTGTGAGAAGTTTAATGACCTCACATGAACGGTTAAGGTCAGTTAATGCATTTTACATGTCACATCCTACCAGCTGCACCACTAGCCTCACACACTGCTCCATTCACCATATTCACTTCACTCACCTATCAGCAATCAATATCAACCACAACTCAAATCTCATAATCACACGCTTCACCTCACATTCATACACCTAGCACTGCTAGAAGCTGCACACTCACATCTCATATACTGCCAGCTATTCAACTGTGGTGGGCACATCACCCAAACACATCACAACACATTCATTGATCAACTTCCCTCTCTTTTGAAGGACAAGGTGACCCACAGTAGATGGCAGCAGCAGTAAAATGGCAGGAGGTCAGCATTCATGCTCCCACCACTGTCACTCCACCAGTGCTCCTGTTGTTGCCTTTCAGCCAGCCAGTCCAGACTCCAAGCTAATGTAGTGCAGTCTGAAGCCAGGCTGTCAAGGCCCAGAGCTGATTGTGGTCATCCTTCACGGCCATCTGCAGTCTCATCCAGTGAAAGTCAGCAGCATTCTGCCAGCCATGCTGCAGTCACTGGGGTAGCACTGAACAGGAGCACTAGACCAAGCAAAGGCATCCATAAGACAGGCACTAAGGGAATGCACAAGGGTGATGAGTATGGTGTGGAGTACTGGATGTGCTGTTGGATAAAGTTGGTGTTGAATGGTTGTTTGGTAGTGTCTTTTATTTCAGCATTGTGGCCAAGAAGTCCCTGTGACTGTCCATAACCCAGTAAACCTCCACACCCATAATTGGAATCCCACTGATCACCATCTCCCCACATCCCCAACCTTGATTAACACTCCCCCACAAGCACTATCTCCCGTCCACCTTGGTTACACCCCCCCAAGCGCCATATCCCCTCACTGATCAAACCCCACCGAGCACCATCTCCTGCTCAACCTCGATCAAACCCCCCAGCACCATCTCCCCCTCAACCTTGATTAAACCCCCTTGAGCATCATCTCCCACCAACGTCGATTAAACCCCCCGAGTACCATGTCCCCTAACCCCGATTAAACTTCCTGTGACCCACCACCCACCCTGATTAAACCACCAGAGAATCACACCCCCTCACCTTGATTAACCCCCCCGACCATCATCGCTCCCTCAACCTCAATTAAACTCCCCCAAAGCACCGTCTCCCCCCATGTCGATTAGTTCCCCTGATCATGATACCCCCCATGTTGATTAACCCTCCTAAGTACCATCTCCACCTCAATTAACACCCCTCCGAGCACCATCTCCCCTTCAACCTTAGTTAAACCCCCTGAGCACCATTTCCCCCCACCTCAATTAACCCCCACCCCCAGAGCGCCATCACGCCCCTGATGTTGATTAACCCCCCACTGAGCACTATCTCCTGCCCACCTCGATTAAACACCCCAGAGCACCATCTACCTCCACCTTATTTAAGCATCCATGTGTACCTGCTCCCCCTCAACTTCAATTAAACCTCCGGACATCATCTACAGCCACCTCGATTAAGACCCCCAAGCACCATTGCCCCCCCTCCTCGATTAAACACCACCCCCACCCAGCACCATCTCCCCCCCATGTTGATTAAAATCCCAGGGCACCATCTCCCCCCAACCTCGATTAAACCCCCCCCACTAGGGCACCATCTCCCCCCAACCTCGATTAAACCCCTCCACTAGAGCACCATCTTCCTCCCAAGTTGATTAAACCCTCACCAAGCACCATCCCCCGCCCACCGCGATTAAACCTCCCCTGAGCACCATCTCCTCCCTTCTTAATGATCAGACCCCCAGTCTAACCACAACCTCTAATACACCAGGACTGGTACCCCCCCATCCGCAATTTCCACACTGCAACCTGATCTCCTCACCTTCAACCGCCATCTGCAATCCCCATGCCATTCAATCCACCTTGACCACCTTCACCACCTGGTGATCTGTGCACCGCCACCTCCCCCACCACCCCAGCCCCCAGACCTCCATATCCCCCCCATCCAAGATTGGGCTCCTCCCGACCACAACCTACCCTCCAACCTCCATCTCATTATCAAAACCTCTCCCTCCCTACCTGTTTTTGTTCGATGGGTCCTTGCGCTCGACGCTTTCACAGCTGACATGAGAAAAAAGTGAAAAGACATCCTGCAGCTTTTAACAGCAGGACCATCAGGAAAACTGTATTTCCAGGTTTCCCGTCCATAGCTCCTCTATCCGCTACCCCGCATTGAACGTGCAGCTCCCTGAACGGCAGAGCTGAAACAATAGTCCTAGAAGTGCAGTAGCAGGCAGGTAAAATGACATTTTACCCGCCAGCCTTGATGGCAGGTTTTCACACCGTATCATCCCAAACCCGCTGCATTGACGATGCATTCCCGGGATACATGCTGTTTCGATGGCGGGCAGGCTCCAATTTGCCTGCCATGCCATCACCTCACTGCTTCATCATGCCAGGCACCACATTTAAAGTCAAGCTGTGCCTGGTGCTTCCAGCCCAGAACTGCAGCAAAGAAGGCATAGCCCCAAAAGGCAAGACTGCAGCCCTCAAGAGCCTTTTGGACGCCCTGGAGGCCCGCTGTGATGTCCTCTATCCCCGTCTGGCCACAGGCAGGGCAGCTACATTACTACTCTGGCTTGGTAGGCAATGGCAGTGGTGATCAGTGCCAATGTTCCACAGAAGAGGTTGGCCATCCAATGCAGATAGAGGATGAATGATCCCTCCATGCAGACAGGGTATGGCAACCAACTTTTCACTCTAACTCACAAGATCAAGCCCATCACACATTCACTGGCATCTCACTCACTGCCAGCTCAAGGGACATCACCACCCATTCTCACACACTTTCCCTCACATGTCCATCTGCCCTCATCTCCTCTGGAGACTGCCTCCTCAGCCCTCGCCATCTTGAGGCCACTTGCACAGCTCAACATGCGCCCCCACACACACCCTGGGATACCTTCTTTCCCCAGTGCACTCACATCCTGCAGCCTCTTCCCTTGCCTGAGGCCACTTTTCCCCCTTCCCCAAGCAAGCCCTAGCTCTGCAGCCATTGAAAAGCCACCACATATGGCTGATCTGATAGGTAGAGACCTGCCCGTGATCTCCTCTAAAAGTCATGTGGTGCTGTCTGTGCAGCCTGACGCTGATGACTGCGAGCGTTGACTGAAGCAATATAGGCAAACAAACCTTGAAGTCCCGACCGAAGTGCAGCCCGCCAAGTGCACGCCTGACATATGCTGTTGTGAGATATGTTGGCGTGTTTTCCCGCCGATGTGGCCAGACGATCCAGCCAGGGTGGGAAGGGTGGATAGTTCTGGTGGGCTGGCCTTACAATGATATGCTGATGTATAACAATGAGGTTCCCGATGTACGATGGCTATCGGCGGGTGGAGCGGACGATCGCAAACTGGCTTCACGATGTTGCGAAACCAATTTTTGGCCTTCTTGCCATATTGTCCGCTCACGCCACCGAAGACGCCCAATGCCGGCGGACACGGAAAATCCTGGCCCTTGGATTCTTAATACTCTTGGAAGTGGCTTAGCCACTAAGTGTACAAACAACCAGGAATTGAGGAAAAGCCTCCTCACCACCTTAGCAGGGCAACTAGGGGTGAGCAACAAATGCAGCCTTGTCAGCAATCCCACATCCACAGGGTGAAAAAAACGAAATTCTAAAAGCAGAAACAAGATATCAATGTCACAACTCTGCAAGAGGCAGAAAGAAAAAGAACAATACCCCAGCCAGATCATTATTGCTACAAACGAGAACTCCACAGCAATATTCCCTTTAATTAAACTAATCAAGAGTTCAATCCATTGCACTGTCCTCATCCATTCAAAACTATCGTGTATACTTAAACACAACTTTCCCTTTTCCTGGCAGGCATATTATTTGTTACGGAACATTAGCTTGTGGGAATGTGCAAAACGTAATTGCACTATGTAAACAAGAGAAATTGGATAATAAGCAACTCGGTGTTAGATTTTCTTCTGTTCAAAGCAAGACCAGAATAAAATGTCCTTTTCCTGTATTTAATAGTCTATTAATGAAATCATGTGCAGCTTGGAAAAATGCAATCCCTGCAAAGACAATGTTGTAATTGTTTTACAAAAAAGTACCAGCCGATAACAACACACCTAACTTCTCCAAATAAAAGGTGTGGCTATGGGTACCCGCATGGGCCCCAGTTATGCCTGTCTCTTTATGGGGTATGTGGAACATTCCTTGTTCCAGTCCTACTCAGGCCCCCTCCCACAACTCTTTCGCCGGTACATCGATGATTGCTTCGGTGCTGCTTCATGCTCTTGTCTGGACCTGGAAAAATTTAATTAATTTTGCTTCCAATTTCCACCCCTCCATCATTTTCACATGGTCCATCACTGACACTTCCCTTCCCTTCCTTGACCTCTCTGTCTCAATTTCTGGTGATAGACTGTCCACCAATATTCATTACAAGCCTACCGACTCCCACAGCTATCTCGGCTAGAGCTCCTCATACCCTGCTTCCTGTAAGGACTCCATCCCATTCTCTCAGTTCCTTCGCCTCCGTCGCATCTGTTCCGATGATGCCAATTTCCAAAACAGTTCCTCTGACATGTCTTCCTTCTTCCTTAACCAAGGTTTTCCACCCATGGTGGTTGACAGGGCCCTCAACCTTGTCTGGCCCATCTCCCGTGCATCCACCCTCACACCTTCCTCTCCCTCCCAGAACCATGATAGGGTCCCCCTTGTCCTCACTTATCACCCCACCAGCCTCTGCATTCAAAGGATCATCCTCCGCCATTTCTGCCAACTCCAGCATGATGCCACCACCAAACACATCTTCCCTTCACCCCCCCTTCCCTTCCATTCTGTAGGGACCGTTCCCTCCGTGACACCCTGGTCCACTCCTCACTTCCCCCTCCTCACTGTCCAAGGGCCCAAACGCTCCTTTCAAGTGAAGCAGCACTTCACTTGCACTTCCCTCAATTTAGTCTACTGCATTCGCTGCTCCCAATGCGGTCTCCTCTACATTGGAGAGGCCAAACGCAGACTGGGTGACTCGCTTTGCGGAACACCTTTGGTCTGTCCACAAGCATGACCTGGACCTCCCTGTTACTTGCCATTTCAACACATCACCCTGCTCTCATGCCCACCTGTCCGTCCTTGGCCTGCTGCAATGTTCCAGTGAAGCTCAATGCAAACTGGAGGAACAGCACCTCATCTTCCGATTAGGCACTTTGCAGCCTTCCGGACTTAAAATTGAGTTCAATAACTTCAGATCATGAACTCTCTCCTCCATCCCCACCTCCTTTCCGACCCCCCCTTTTCCAATAATTTATATTTTTAAAATATATATTTTTAATATATATTTTTCTTTTCCCACCTATTTCCGTTATTTTTAAATGTATTTCCATTCATTGTTTTATCTCCACCTTTTAGCCCATTTCGATCCATTCTCCCTACCCCACCCCCACTAGGGCTATCTGTCACTTGCTCGTCCTGCTTTCTACCCTTAATATCTCCATTAGCACATTCCATAGCTAATATCATCACCGTCAACACCCCTTTGTCCTTTTGTCTATGACATCTTTGGCAATCTCTTCTTTGCCTCCACCTATCACTGGCCCTCTATCCAGCTCTACCTGTCCCACCCCCCTCCACCAGCTTATATTTCATCTCTTTTCTATTTTTCCTTAGTTCTGATGAAGAGTCATACGGACTCGAAACGTTAACTGTATTCCTCTCCGCAGATGCTGTCAGACCTGCTGAGTTTTTCCAGCTATTTTTGTTTTTGTTTCAGATTTCCAGCATCCGCAGTATTTTGCTTTGACCTAACAAGATAATTGGCCAGTCACAAGTTGGTTAATCGGTGGGGCAGTGTGTAAATATTGAGATTGGCACAATGTAAAATGGCGAATACCATTTTTGCATTCTAGGCCCAGGATACACTGGTTTCTGTGATTGGAGAACAGTGAAGGGTATGAATGGCATCTTGGATGATCATAATAACATGACAATTGAATTATTGTATTTTTGTTGTTACTGTTTATTCATTGCATTTGTGGTGTCATAGGGTGCTTCCATTCATGTGTAATGTTTCTTTTCAATGATGCTGAAGCATCCCTAAAGATGTACCCATGAAAAGGCCCCGAATACATCAGTAATCACTGTATCAGGGAAATGGTGATGCAGGAGTAAGCAAACTTTTAGTCTTTGTGGGTCATGTAGGTACATGCTGTGCAGCCTTAAGGCCCATATCTATAAATTAAAAATCCACTTTCATTTATCTCAGTTGTTGATTTATCATTTACCTACCACTGAATCAACAATGCTAAGAATGCTGCATTCCAAACTCTTGGCCTTCCTAACTCAAACATGAAAACCAGCAAGTAAGAAATATAAGCCTGAGCTTCAAAGGCTGGATCATCAGGTCTCAAAGCTGTATGCAGCTCATGGGCCACAAGTTGGTGCCTCTGCTGTATAATTCCTCTCTCTCTATAATTGACTTCTGACTCAATGAGCATGGGTGCAATCTTACTGATTTAGAAGATTCTTGGGTGTCAGGACGATATGCGGTCCTGATCCCGATGGAGTTCGAAAGCCGCCCGCCTACATGATCTTCCTGGAGGCGGACAATTAACAGGCTTCCTCTGAGATCCTCTCCAATTGGGTATGGGGGGCAGGCTCCACAGGTGGGAGGGCCAATTGGAAGTGCCCGAGGCTCTGGATAGCCAGTGGCCTCACCAGGAGAGGTGGGTACTGCTGCTCAAGGTGGATGTGCCTTTGAAAACTTCATAAAATGGTTAAAATAAGAACGACCACAGCTGCCAGGTCATCATTGAGGAGGGGGAGCCCTTCCGCAGGATGGCCTGTGGTCGCAGCTGTGACCCTCTGGCACCCATGGTTCCAGGAGTAGGGGGACGAATTAGGAGGCCTTACAGGCCCTCACTAGCCTGCCATAGGAGGCTGCATCCAGCCGTCTGTCAGGTTTTCGTCTCAGTGGGGAACCCATCCACCATCGAGAAGATACCGGTGGCGTCACAAATCTTTCCCCAAGTGGCCACTTAATTAGCACAAATTGGCTACCTGCCACTGCCGGGTGGGTAACTGGTTTCGTTATGACCCTGCCTCCAGTAAGGAGACTCACAGGCAGGATCCTGCCGGGTAGACAATCTGTTGCAAATCTTTTGAAAATTCCCCCCCTACTCTCCCAGCCTTCAGAGCTGCCACTGCATGGCTGATAAGATTCTGCCATAAGAGCCCACATCATACATTCTGTAAGGCTGTTACTTATATACTCATGCAATTTGTAAGGCAATGCTATATTTTCAGACTATATTACGGTCAATGAGGTTAAAAATACTCTATTGCATTAACAGTACTTGACAGAGAAAAAATGTTTTATAAATCTGAGCTTCAGCAGAGAATTGAAAGAGATCTTGTGCAAAATATGCTTCAAACTACTGGGCTCCAATTTTACTGCACATCAGTTCGTTGCCATGGATGTCATCCAATATTTAATAACCACTTCACTTCAATATATTAAATTGAACTTTAATTAAATATTTGGTGCTGATTAAAACATTTACTTGGTTGGCTATTTTTGAGTGAATCATGTAAAAGCAAAGCCAGAATGCTATTATCTATAGATTTTTGGCTTTGCAAGTCATGTTTTATGTGATGATTAATTACAATTGCTTCACCCAGCTTGTCATGTGGAAAATATTCTACATTTTAATTGTCAACATGCATTGTTCACATGTATTTTAAACTCAAACTGCTCTTATTCCCTTTAAATAAATGATCCCTTTTTTAACCTTGATTTCGTTGCTTATATAGTTGCTGATTTCTTAAAATCAAATTCAAAGTCAAACCCTGAACTCCATTTCCTCTTAAAAATGAATCTGTAAAAATGAATTCTTTTATACAAAATATTTTCTTTGATCTCATTAGGATTGCACTTAATTCATAATTTCTAGTTGTTTTATTTTTCCTTGTATTAACTTTTCTGAAGTAAATTCCATTAACTCTTTCATAAACAGTACTACAGCCTATAAGAATTGGATTAGAAGCTCTCCAGAATGGTTCAGCATTACCACCTTTCTTAATTAAATTTCACATCTGCATACCAAGAAAATAAAAATGGAACTGAAGAAGTAATTTAAAAGAATCTTTATTAAACCTAAGTCAATCAATAAATAACTGTGAACTTCAAACTCTTACTTCACAGCAGGGATAACTTATAGAATGTATCTAGTAAAGGGATTAATGCAATATTTCACAATGTGCAGTGTCGCATTTTTCAAAATACCACCCCAGTCAGTTGGCATTACTTTTGCCTCTGAGTCAAAGGCTTTGGGGTCAAGATCCACTCTGAATTTTTCCACATCCAAGCATATAATCAACAGTGTCACATCAGTGCAGTATTGAGGGAGCTCTGGATTTGTTGTAGTTCATTACTGTTAAGTTTTAAGGTTCCCATATGTTGGAAATGATCACATTTTAGACTCAAAATGCTGGAGCTTCATCGAGTGCATTTCTTTCAGCTCTCTATGTGGCTGATGGACCAATACAATTTTTTCGTTCATTCGCAGGATGTAGACGTTGCAGACTAGCCCAGCACTTATTGCCCATCCCTAACTGCGCTTGAGAAGGTGATGGTGAGCTGCCTTCTTGAACCGATGCAGTCCATGTGCTGTAGGTACACTCACAGTGTTGTTAGGGAGGGAGTCCCAGGATTTTGACTCAGTGACAGTGAAGGAATGGTGATATATTTCCAAGTCAGGATGATGAATGTTCCTTAGCACATGTCTGCAGTGCAGCAATTAAATGTGGCACCACCGATGTACATTCTCATAAAAATTAATTCCTATTTCTTTACAAATAATATAACAATATAGCACCCCTCTTTCTTTAAAAATATATAATACCTCTATATCTATATAACTGATCCAATTATAAACTGGTTTTTCTAATCTAAATAAGATTAACAATCAACTTATATAAATACGCTTACCAGTCTTTGATTGCTTGTTTTCCTTTCTAAAAATATTATTCATGGTATCGCTTAGATTGTAAAATTCTGTGCCTCCATCTTGTAGATTTGATATTCATCAATCTCAGCAGTGGGTTGGTATGCTTCACAGGTGACATGTGTGTTGTTCCTGGTGTTGTAGGAGTTTTGCTTGATGTTGCTAATGTTGTGTCTCTTGCTGGTGACGTTGTTGATGTTGCACCACTTATTAGTGATATTGCTGATGTTGCCATACTGGTTAATGATGTTGCTGGTGTTGTTGATGATCTTTTCTGGTTTTCCAGCTCAGGTGCAGCTTTTGGTGAGTTCCGGGTTTTCATGATTGGATCCTGTATATGTATAGTTTGTCCTTTCAACAGCTCAGGCAGGGGTTTAACATGCTTGTTGAAGTGTTACCCTCCTTCTACCCATGCTTCCATGAGTTTTTGTCTTCTTCCTCCTGGTCACTTGGAGGGAGTATCTTGATTGGCAAGGTTGTCTTATACTTTCTCCCATTCAACAGCTCTGCAGGTGATTTCATGTCAGCCTTGAGAGGTGTGGATCATTCTGACAATAAGGCAAGGTTTGAGTCTTTCCTGGCCTCTCAGTACTTCATGAGGGCTCTCTTGACTCTCTCGACGTGTCTTTGTATGTACTCATGTCCCCTTGAGTAATGTGATGATGAGGTGATGATGGTGAACCCATATTGCTCAGCAAATTCCTTAAATTCTCTGGAGGTGAATTGGGCTCCATTGTCACATGTTATTCTTTCAGGAATCCCTTGTTCAGTGAACAGAACTCTTGCAGCTGAGATGATTGTTGTGCCTCTCAAAATATTTCACCTTTCCATAAGTTAGAAATAATCATACTTTCAACTTAAAATGCTGGAACTTCACTGAGTGCATTTCTTACAGTTCTGTATATGGCTGTTGGACCGATGCATTGTTATTCAACACATGGCTGCAGTGCAGTAGTAAAATGTGAAGAACAGCAGGGAAGTATTCTCAGTGTACATCACTCACACAGATTAAATGATCATTCATCCTATTTGTTATTTGTGGAAGATTAATTTTTGTGAATTAAGTGCAGCATTGGCCCACACAACAGCAGTGGCTATACTTTAGTTGCAATTCATTGAACGTGAAGTACTTTGGGATGTCTTGAGAATACAACAAGGAGTTTTATAAATGAAAAATTTAAAGATATACCATAGCTTCTAGACATTTTATGGTACTTCGTCAGTAGATAAACCACAAAAATACATCTCAATAATATGTTTTTTTAAATTCCCTCATGTGATGTGAGTGTTGCTGCCATGGTCAGCATTTATTGCCCATGTCTAATTGTCCTGTGAGTCATCTTCTTGAACCGCTGCAGCCCATGTAGTGTAGGAACACACAGTGCTGTTATGGAGGGAGTTCAAGATTTTGACTCAATTACAGTGAAGGACCAGTGATATATTTATAAGTCAGAATGGTTTGTGCCGTAGGGAGGAACTTGCAGGTGGTGTTCCCATGTGCCTGCTTCCCTTGTCCATCTAGGTGGTAGAGGTTGTCTGTTTGGGAGGTCTGTTGAAGGAGGCTTGGCAAGCTGTTGCTGTGCATTTTGTATATCGCACACACTGCTGCCACTGTGCACTGGTTGTGGAGGGAGTAAATATTGTGGAGGTGCTGAATGGGTGCTGATCAAGTGGGCTGCTTTGTCCTGGATGGTGCCAAGCTTCTTGAGTGTTGATGGAGCTGCACTCATCCAAGCAAGTGGGAAGCACTCCTTCACATTCCTGACTTGTGCCTTGTAGATGGTGGACAGGCTTTGGGGAATCAAGGGGTGACTTGCTTACCATGGAATTCCCAGCCTCTGACCTGTTCTTGTGGCTACAGTATTTATATGGCTGGTCCAGTTAAGCTTCCGGTCAAGGGTAACCCTAAGATGGCTTTCTTAGTGGGCACTCGGCCCAATGCAGAGATGACTGTTAACGGCAATCATTCTAACCTCACCTCTGGAATTCAGCTTTCTTTTCATTTATGCTTGGCTGTAATGAGGTCTGGATTTGAGTGGCCCTTGCGGGACCCAACTGAACGTCGGTGAGCAGTTTATTGCTGTGTAAGTGCTACTTGATAGCACTGTCAATGATATCTTCCATCACTTTGCTGCTTTGCTGGAGACTGAGAGTAGACTAATGAGCAGTAATTGGCCTGATTGGATTTTCCCTGCTTTTTGTGGACAGGGCATGCCTGGGCAATTTTCCACTTCGAGGGGTAGATGGCAGTGGTGTAGGTGTACTGGAACAGCTAGGCTTGAGGCATGACTAATTCTGGGCGAGAATTCTACACTGGCTGTGCGGGTGCACGCCCAACTGGACAGCGCTTGAAATCGCATGAGAAGACGCTGGGTGCGTGTCCCGATGCCATTGTACACTCGCTCAATATTTCACTCGGCGGGCGGACGTGGCAATCGGAAGCACGCCCGCCTACAATTAAGCAGGCAATTAAGCCCATTAAGGAGCAATTGAAATTGATTTTATGTGGCCTGTCCATGTTTACGGTTGGGGGACTGGCCAATCGGCGAGGCGGCCTTTACATTTTCGCTGAAATGCCAATCCAGGGTGGGATGAAATGTCTGGGGTGAAATATAATTAAAAAATGATATCTGGGGACTGATGTTTTTTGAGTTCTGCTGTCAGGTGCTTGAATGTGCTGAATAGACACAGTTTGGTGCATTTTCTTCTTGTCATTTAATCTGTCCAGGTCTGCAGCTCCCTGAGACAAGTCCACAGCAGCTGTCTGCCTTCAGGGAGCTCGCTAGAAGCACCCACCCGCACCCTCACTTTTGTCGGTGCCCCCCCTCTTCCTGCCCCCACCCTGCCCCCACCACCCCCCACACCAATGCTAAGGCTTTCTCAGTGTGCGTTTAGCTATGGCTGGCTGTTAATCGGCCAGCCAACATGAAATTGCATTCGGGGGCCGATCACAAGCGGAAGTGCATTTCACATCCACTTCTGAGCCTGCTGATCGTGCTCGCCTGACAAACATAATATTCAGGGCCTGGAGTACAAGTCTTCACCACTATGGCCGTGATGTTTTTGAGGTCCATAAACTTTGCTGTATCCATTGTGTCCAGCTGTTTCTTGATATCACATGAAATTAATCAAATTGGCTAAGACTGATATCTGTGATGATGGGCGCCTCAGGAGAAGGTCAAGATGAATCATTCACTCAGCACTTGTGGCTCAAGGTGGAATATTACAGAAAATCCTCTTTAGAATACTGTGCACTTTGCTGTAATGTGTTTTGCATGACCTCTGAATGCATAGCAATGTAAAATGGATTTTTTGTGATACAAACTGTTGATAATTTTAATTAGCTTATCTAAAGGCTGAATAAATCAACTAAATCCAGACCTTCATGCCTTTCTAATTTAGCTGCATAGGTATAATGTGTATTCCAGGGTAGCAGCTGTATAATCTGTTAGTAAAGTGTGTTGTATATGACCATTCTGCTTCTGATCATTATAGTGGACCCTTGCTGGGCACACAATTAGCTGATAAAATGATTAAGCACAAGTTAATTTTCTTGCACAGTTTACTCAAAATATTCAACCCAAAATGGAAAATGTTCTAACATCGCCAGCTGGATTTTACGGCCCCCTGTCGGCATATTTGAAGGGGGGTGCGGTGGGGCACATAAAATAAAGCAGATGGCCTCCCCAACACTTTCCCCCCCACCCTGACCTGTCTCCCATATTATGGTGAGCGGGGAAGCCGCCTGGCCTGCGGCCCAATGAGGTCCTTAAGTGGCCAATTAATGGTCACTTAAGGGCCTCATCCTGCCCCTGCCACTGGGGAAGGTGGAGGTGAGGCAGATAGCCCAGCAGCTTTCACTGCATGGGCTGCAGTTGGGCAGGAAGGAGGGTACTTCCTTTGAGGGGACCCCTGTGCCCATCAGAGGTACCCCTCTGAGATCATACCCCACCAACCCTTTCTCCTCCCCCTGGCACTGGCTTCTCAAACATGGTTCCACCACCCACCCTCTTGCTGTAGTCTGCCAACCAGGCCTGTCAGTCCGGGCTCCATCGCCTCTCCTTCCTCAGGGTCTGGCTGTAGTCCCAGCGGTGGCCACTGCTCGATCCTGGCACTGCTGCGACTACAGGTTACAGAGATCAGATTGGCTGGCAGCTCTCTAGGGCGGGGCTTCCAGATGAGGGTGAAAGTACCGCTCTGAAACAATTAAGGTTGCTCCCAGGGTAACATTACTGTGGGGAAGGTGGATTTTGGGTGGGCAGGCTGCAGGGAACATGGTTCTCTTTAAAATCCAGCCCCACATCCACAAATTCTCACCTGCAGGAAAGATACTTTAATAAAAAAAACAAATGGTCAAGCTGAACGGTAGGCAACATGTTTTCAGAAAGGATAGATCATGGCAGACCAATCTCAGTAATTTCTTTGAGGAAGTAATATCCCAAGTAGATAGTGAAGTGCCCTACAGTGTTCATGAACTTCTAAAAAGCAATTGTCAAGTTCTCTCACAAAAGGCTATGAGCTATACCCAAATTTGGTGGGGATTTCAACAGGACCTTGTTCTGAGAAACAGAAGTATAATTGCAGACCTGAAAGACCTGCAGAAGTGGATCAGGCCTCTGGCCTTCTGACCCCTGGTGGAGAACAGTAGCCAGACACCCTCCAAAAAGTTAAACGCAAAATACTGCGGATGCTGGAAATCTGAAACAAAAACAAAAATAGCTGGAAAAACTCAGCAAGTCTGATAGCATCATGCTGTCAGACCTGCTGAGTTTTTCCAGCTATTTTTGTTTTTGTTTCAGATTTCCAGCATCCGCAGTATTTTTCTTTTATCTTAGTATTTAATTGACTGCCAGTTCTCCTCCACGAATGCCTACCTTGAAGAAGTGCTCTTCTCTCTGACAGGATTTATGACATCTTTGGCAATCTCTTCTTTGCCTCCACCTATCACTGGCCCTCTATCCAGCTCTACCTGTCCCACCCCCCTCAACCAGCTTATATTTCACCTCATTTCTATATTCCCTCAGTTCTGATGAAGAGTCATTTGGACTCAAAACGTTAACTGTGTTCCTCTCCGCAGATGCTGTCAGACCTGCTGAGTTTTTCCAGCTATTTTTGTTTTTGTTTTCCTCCAAAAAGTCCTTGCTACAAAAGAACTCAATCACCTTTTTTTGGTCTCCTCCCAGGTACATGGGCCACGGTTATTATCTCCCCCACTCCCTACATTTGGACACCTCTCCAAGACAAAGACAGGAAAGTGAAGCAGGAGGGCCAGAAATACCCTCCTCCACTTCTTTTCTACAGCAACCCTTGGCCTGGGGTAGGCCCTGCTTTGTTTCTCAGGGAAACCCCAAAAATCCCATGACAATATAAATAGAGAGCCAAAATTTGACAAACGTTGTTGGCAAGGGGATAGATACCCCACGGCCCTTGTCATTTCCTGAGTCAGCCCTCAATGGACCATCCCAGAGTAAGGGACCCTCGGGGGCTTTTCAGTTTTATTTGTTTATCTCTTCTGGCTTTTTCTTCTGTTGTGTCCGTGATTTCTCTTTTTGTCAGATCCACCCTCTATCTCCCATTACTTACCGATTTGAGATTTCTCTTTGTCGTCGCTGCATTAATTGTGTGCGTGCATATTTCAGTACTGCTCAGTGAAATTGTTATTTTTAGCCCAGATTTTTCATGCTTACCCTTTTCACTTTTACATGTTTATGACCATACTTTCATTATTGTGTCTAGCTCAGTGTATTTTCCTTTGGGTCTCTGGATTAATTATCCACGTGCTGACATCTGTTCTCTGCAGCTGTCATAACACAGCTTTCTTGTTGCCCTTAAACATTACAACAACATCTTTTTGAAAAATGAATGAACCCGTACAAAAGAGGGGGGGAAAAAAAGGAGATTTGAAATCTATCAGTTTCTCGAATGTTGAGTATTCCCTATATTGAAGGATTCATGCTGACCCAGTTTCAGACTCGATCAATCAAACAACGAGTGTTGATTGTGGAAAAATTCTAATTGTTATCTTTCATTTTGCTTCGCAGCAAGTTAAACGGTGTTATAGGCAAAAACGTAGGAAAATTGCATTAATGTTAATCAGGTCAGTCTGAGAGCAATCGCCTTGAGCTCCAGAGGTAGTGGAGATTTCAGCACCTTTTGATGTACTGTCAGTGCCATCTTTTTTATCACCTCCTCGATCACCACCAACATTCAATCTGGCCTGGAAATTATATTTGCTACCTGTTCTCCATGGTCATAACATTTATTTATTTCCTGAGCCCACCTGCCGGCCAGGATCTTCCAAGGCCAGTCAATGGGCTTCTGGCTAGCCTGCTGCATCCTGTCATAGCGGAGCTGAAAAATCCCAGCAGTCTGTCTTCACTTACTTTAAATTTATATCTTGAATTTCTATTATGGAATATAATAGGGGGGATCGCTGGCCTTCTATCCAGCTTCACCTGCTCCACCCACCTTAAACAGTATGAATTTCATCACATTTCTACTTCTCTTTAGCTCTGAAGAAGGGTCAAACAGACTCGAAACGTTAACTCTGTTTCTCTCTCCGCAGATGCTGTCAGGCCTGCTGAGTTTTTCCAGCATTTTCTGTTTTTATTATGCAATACAAATGTTCATTTTTGGCAGTTAAGATAATTGACACAAAGTCTAGAGACATGAACAACGAGTAACACAATCTGCTTCTTCATTATGCTCCAAAAAATGCCTCCTGCTACTATATTCCTCAGTGTCCCAGAGAGCAAAAAATGAGATGTTTAATCTTATTAAGCCATGCCAATCAAATATTTTCAAAGAAATAAACTGTCTCAAGTGGATTATCGTAAGTTGTTCTATTAATGGTTTCAAGAAAATTTCAGTCTGGCTGTGACACTTTGAGGAAAGAATATGAGATATCCAAGTTTATTTTATAAGTACATAACTGCTGTCTCTTTCTGTATAAAACAGCAATTAAATGATGAGCCCACAACTTGGCTGCATGAACCACTGTGACAACATGGGCTGGATTCCCTAAGCAGTAAAACTAGCAGCTCAGTTGGAAAAGGCTGAACAATTTCACAAGCAATATCAGACAATCAGTGGCACGTTGATTTCTGATCTCCTTTTTCAAGTAAGTCTGACTGAAGCAAACTAAAAGGAACGAGTATGATAAGTCTTTCACTCTCAGTTAGTAAGAGCTTGTTTTTTTTGAGATACAGCTACAGATTTGGACTTGTTCAGAATTTTCAGCTTTTACAGATAAACATGACACGGAGACTGACATTCCTCTTGCATGCATCCGTGGAATACTCCCAGCCAGAAAAGGCAGCGGAGGTCTCCTAACAAGTCTGCACCATTACCACTAGCTAACAGTTTTAGAAGGTATTTGAAGGCCTGCCAAGGAGTTTTGGCTCTATCTTTAAAAGTATTGAGGAGCCAATTCAAACTAATTTGTTACTGTGTCACAAGCATCAACACGTGCAGTCTATGTTGGAATGTATAGCCTAGCTGTCCCAGAGATACTGTGGCTCAGCCCTCACAGAGAAAGTTCACATTACCATCCTTTGCAGCTCTGGAAAGATTGCAAATGGCTGCCATGCCGAATCTGGGCTATACCTTGGTACAATTTTTAAAAATTCATTCATGGGATGTGGGCAGTGCTGGCTAGGCCAGCATTTATTGCACATCCCTAATTGCCCTTGAGAAGGTATTGGTGAGCTGCCTTCTTGAACTGCTGCAGTCCATGTTGGAACAGTTCACGTTGCCTTCTCTCAGGATATCAGCATGTCTGCTCCCTCACTGCTCCCTTAGTCAGTAACCGTCATAGTGTCCAAAAGCTGCCTGAGAAAAGTGCTGCAGCCTTCACCCAGAGGGCCCCTCACACGTATGAACACTTGGAAGGTGACAAATACAAGCATCTCAGAAGTCCCAATGCAAGCAACAACAGCATTTTACGAGGTTTTACTGAAACCTCTGTGGAAGCATCTTGTAGGAGTAATAAAGTTAATAAACCTTCTTTTACGAAAGCACTATGGGTTGTCACATTGGGTGAGAGATTGTTATGCTTGACATCAAATTATGCATTTTCATCGGATTTTGCACTTTCGTCTCCTGTGACTTTTCACAGCAACTTCTGAATCTCCATTGTCATTTTGCAATTCACATAAAAGTTGGCTGAATAGTTTTGTTATTCTCTAATGCAGGATTAAAGGAATGGTGAAGAGGGCATATCAAGGAAAGTGACTTGGCCTATTAAACCTTGTGGGTTGGGTAAAGTCTTCCATAAGCATGCCACCATTATTTAAGAAGCAAGCAAGAGAATAAGCAGATGACCACAGGCCTGTCAGTTTAATATCAGTTATAGGGATGTTGCTTCAATCAATCATCACGACCATAGTAATTGAGGTCTTGGACAAACACCAGCTGTTCAGGAGAGTCAGAATCCAGGGGCAGGGTTTTCCCATGCCCCCCGCGTCAGGCTTAATGGTGGACTGGTGGGGGAGAATGCAGTGGAAAATTAGTTTTCATCTGTCACTGCCCGCCATGGCAGGTCGCATTTTTCGCCAGAACCTGGCGTGAAACCCATTTGCACCCTACTAATGAGATGCAGATGAAGGCCCAATCGTCCGCGATGGCAGCAGGAAATCACACCAGCCCAGAACTTATCTGGACTAATGCAGTGTGCAAAAGCCGGGACTTACCTTAAGAAGACCTTGGGCAGCTCGCGGCGTTCCAAGGAGAAGATGGAGGCCTTCAGTGGTACAACACGTGCAGCACTGGGTGGGTGAAGCATCAGCCTTGTCGATCTTCTCTGCACAGCAGCATTGAGGAGGTGGTTCATTCAGGGACTTTGCCCAGGGTTTGGATCCTCCAGCTGCAGGTGGAAGGCTGTGGAAGGTACTGTTGGGCAGCAAAGGTCTGTTGGGAGGGGCACAGAAGGGTAGGGGCTGCAGAGGTCTAAAAGGCTTCACGCGAAGTGGTCAGTCGAGTCAATGGTGGACTCCTGGGGTGCAAACTGAGGGTAACTTGGCAGAAGGGTGTGATGAGGGTTACAGAAGGCAGAGGGAGCTGGAAGGTTGGGAGGGTGAGAGTGCAACGATGTCACGTGAAGGGGTGCCGAGGGTAGTTGGTGGGGACACGGAGATGGACATGGATTCAGGGGGATGGGCAGGATGAGGGCGGGCAAGTCAGTGTTAAGGGGGGGTGGGATTCTCGGGGAGGAAAGGCACCTCGACCTCAATCTGCACATTTCCGAAGGTGATGGGGGAGGGTTGAAGGCTGATGGTGGGACGGTAAAAAGTTATATCAGGGTAGGCGGGGTTGGTGGTCAATTGTTGTGGGGGATAGGGCGTGGGTGACTGGGGGAGGGGAAAAGGTGTTCGATCTAGGATAGAACGTCACTAATACCATGGCTGGGCTGGTTACAACTATGCAGAGCCATGTGGTGGAGATCTCGAGATGATGTATAGGAGTTGGTCATCGGGGATGGGTGGAAATGCAGGTCATCTCAACTGGACAACTGAAGTGAAGCCCCAGTATGTAGTATTCGCAATGCCAGGACCCTGGGTCACGCCAGTGTTTGAAGGCTAAAGGCTCAGCGTGCACAGGAGAGCGCTTGCACATGGTTCACAGGGGCTTTGACATGTACCTTTTCCTTCCTACAGATGCCTCATTATGAGGGATGGGATGTCCCCAGGAAGATGAGGGGAGGGAGGGAAGGGAGAAGTGCTAAGCCTTAAGGACTACAGCTAAAACAGCACATCAGACATTATTAAATGAAAGTGTGATCTTTGTGACATTGAATAGTGCACCCATGCAACCAATTGTGATTTCAGTATTTCTTAATTTTCCTTTCCCTGTCACTTCATCTAAGTGCTCCCCCACTATCCGCAATAGGGGTGGAGGCAGCCTGCTGACCAGTCGGCCCTGTTGCCTTGGATGGCCTTGGCGGCCATCCTCTGGAGACCTGAGGCCTAAAGGACCCTGGCTTACTTTGCCACTTCCCAGCATTCCTCCAAGTGCCAGTGAGCTCGGCTGACCCTGCCTCCTCTTGCTGCGGACACGTGTCCATGCGGTGACCACCAGAGTGTGAGACCTTTCCTACACTAGAGCTAAGACCCACTGATGTGTGTGTCTCTGGACTGGTGGAGGATGTAAGTGTCTGTTGAGATGCCTGTACAGTTGCACTTCACTCTTCTGTGATGCCCTCGCTCCTCTCCAGGCTCGGGCTTGCATTGGAGCTGGACAGGGCTTCTTGTGGCTTGGCCCTTGCCCTCTTCCTGGTGGCAACTGAAAGTGAGAGGAGAGAGTGAGTGACAACATGAGCTGCCTCCAATGTGGAGGCACCCTTGACTTTGAGGTTTCTATGACATGCATGGATCCATATTGGTTCTCCAGTGGCCTGGTCCCACTCCACCCTGCCAGCTGGGCTGCCAACTCCTCAAATTCAATCACTTCCTTCAGGTGTGGACAACCCCGTCTTGTCTTCTCCCTCTCTCACTGGTTATGGCTTAACTTCTGCTCAAAGAGAACAGAGAAGATGGGGTTGACAGGAATTGTATTTAGCGCCCAGTTTTACATAGCAATTTCATGTTTCTCTTATGCTCCCAGTGTTAGAGATAGCCCACTGGATTGTGTGGCATATCGGAGCTGCACTGCAGGTTGTCCAGAAGGGTTCAGGGCCACCACCCTCCAGAGTGGTGAGACCATCCAGATATAGGAATAAGGCTCAGAGAGGCATGTCATTTGGGGAGATTGCTGGTGCCCTCAATGCCTAAGCCCCTTACCCCCATCGCCCCCCCTCCCCTTACCCACCCAGCCCTTCCAGACCGCGTGAACTCTCTGTGTGGAAAGGTGGGGGAGGCACAGTAGCCTCTCTACCTGCAGAGTAGATGGACTGCAGTGGGGCTATGAGGCATGACCTTATGGCGTTGCCACTGAGGCCCATTTCCCCTATACCATTCATTGTGGTTCATGTGAGCAGCTGAGGGCTCACTTAGCCTGGTGGTGTGGATGAGGTCATTCATTCTGTCTTGGCATTGGAGGGCTGACCAGTGCTGGAGGCCCCAGGCACTGACTGCGGTGGCGACCGGCTCCCAAGCAGGGTTGGACTCCCTGCTTGGCCTCCTCCTCCCATCAGCTGGGTACAGGATGTCCCTCCTGGCCTCCACCTGATCGAGGAAGATGCCCAGGAATGATTTTCTAAACTTTGGTGTGACAGGTCCCGGTCCCCTTCTTGCCATATCGATCTTAGTAAGTTGCTATCCGGGTTTCTTTTAAAAATGGTGTCCAGATATGACAATGGGGTGCATGCCATCCAGACTGGCCCGCTGCGTGATACATCAGGAAACCTCCGACTGCATAATTAATGATACCTCGTGAATTCCCAGTGACCTCCATGGCAGGAAACACTCCCCAACTCCGCCCTGCCACGGGACTTAGACCCGGATGGGAAAATCCAGCCAATGTGTAAAGTATAGGTGGATGACTGATTAACCTAGGTGAATATTTTGGAGGTGTCACTAACATGGTGGTTAGGGATGTGCCTATGAATGCTGTCTATACAGACTTCTTTAGACATTTTATAAGTTTATCCAAAAGATTATCAAAAACGAATGCACACGGATTTGCAAGCAACCTTGTGAGTGTTTGATAATTAGTTGTAGCCTAGGAGACAGAAAGCGGGACAGTGTGATACAGTTTAAAGATGAGAATAGAATGCCTCCAGAACATTTTAACACTGTCTTTTCCCGAAATTAAACTTCACATCTCTAGGTCAAGATGTGAAATAAATTAGGCTCAATAAGAAATCATTTGTTCCAGCTCAATCAATCAAAATATAATTGCACATTTCAAACATTACTTTGCAGTAGGAAGCAATCAAAACTAGAAGAATTTGCCTGTTAACAATCCAGCAAACAGGCTTAAAACAATGTCTCACATATGTAGCAATTCGAAAGATCCCAGAATGCATTAGTTAACAAATCAAAAGTTTTCAACATGTAAAATTTAGTTATTAGTTTTATCAAGAACTGCTGAACTTTGACCCATTGTGATTTCTGCTACAAAAGATTTTTTTATAACTCTCTCATTGATACATTAATAATATAAAATACCTTGGGCCAGGAATTGGTCCATTCTGTTTTTGGGCATGGGGGGGGTCGGCGTTTGTGTTCTGTCCGCATCTGTTGACTTGGAGGTAGACAGCATGCAGATTTGGGGCTGCCTCATTTACCTGATTCTAGCAATGGTCTGAGCAGGGCCCATGCCGCTGGCAGCTTGAGCGCTCAGCAGGGTGCTTAGCAGCATGTACTGATAGCATGTGGTGCAGCCATCCTGCTCTTTTTAAAAGCAATCTGCCCCTCTAAAAGGGAAGCTATACTGAAATGCAGCAGGCTTCTGCTGAGTGCCATTGCTGCAATTCTGAAGAAGGAAAATGGAACATCAGGCTAGAGAGAGGGCTCCCAGGTTCATAGATGTGGTGTTGGAGGTCTTGGTTATGAAACTGGGCAGGAGGAAGGGTGCCATGGTTCCCGGGTTCAGGAGACCCTCAAGGGAGCAGGGGATCAAGGATATCAATTCCCTCAGTCTACTGACTCCAAGTGGGTGGTCAAGGTCAGTGAATACATCTTCGCATAACATTACTACCCTCCAATACACCAGCCTCTCACTCTGCTCAGTGCTCTGCACCCCAATCATTCACCCATTGGCAGTGCCTGGTACTCAAGACTCAGGCCTAACATCTGGATACTCAATCTCATCATCACACATTCCAATGCTGCCATTCCCATGCTTCCACATACTTCCAGCTATTCAGCTGTGACAGACGTATCCCCCAAACACATGGCAACACAATCATTAACATTCTGCCCTCTCTCTTTTGAGACAAGGTGGCACATAATAGAAAGGAGCAGAGCTGAGTTGGACACCTGCATCTCATGGGCCCTATGGAGGAGATGGTTCTCCTCATCTTGGGGCCAGCTGTGATTGAGCCCATGGCATCCAACATTGCTGACAACATTGAGGATGATGAAATGTTCCTGCCTTATGCCCCTTCCCAGCTTCCACTTCTCCTTCATCCTGCTATCTGGCATGATGAGGAATCTCTTGATGGTATTACCATGGACCTCTTGCTTTCCTCCTCACCCCCATTCTCTCACCCCAACCTTCCCCTTTCCAATTTCCTGCACTCAGATACCCAAGAATTGCTACTTCCCAGCTACAACACTCCCAGGAGGAGAAGGGAGAGCAACAGGAGAGCGCTTATGGAGCAGTCCCGTCACTTGATCTGGCACTCATAGCCACCAGCTCAGTTACTGGCACTGCACAAATATTAGAGACAAGTTTAGAGTAGTGAATTGCATGTAGTTAGTCATCGGGCATGAATGAGCTTCAACCCAGATCAGGGGATAAGGATGGTTCACTTTCAAGTTCACTGGAGGGTGAGGTCACAGACGAGCTCTGCTACAGAAGACTTAGATGAGGACCTTGATGGGGCAGTATACAGGAAAATGTTAATGAGCATGGACACTAAGATGTTGGTGCATTGGCTGGTCTGCCAGACAGCCTCCTGTCACTGTCAAGGAGCATGGAGAAATCTGGCTCTGACTTGGCAGAGGGCCTTGCATAGCGATTGCCCTCTCCATAGCTTCTGTTCAATCTCCCTGCTCTGTTGTTAACCCAGAGGCATTGCAACTTCTGCCCCCATAGCTGTTGCAGCCTTTGGGGGGTATTTTACAGAGCCCACAAGAGCAGGAAATGTGGCTTGTGGGGTGACTGAATTAGGCAGGATGCAAAATTTTGACTTCCTAGGTACAGAGAATTAAATCAGTGGCATGTTTGTGGCAGGTGGGGCCTCATGTCGTCCTGTGGCAGGTTCCCACTTGTAATACATGTCATGAATATTCATTAGATAAAGATAAAGTCAATGGTGCACCAGAATCCTGTGGCACCCCATTGGCATTTGCTTAAAGGTGATGTGCTCCTGTCAGCTTTGTTTAGTTGTATGTAAGATCAGCAGTTTTCCTTGTTGAACTCTGTGGCACAAGGGAGGGAAGCAGGAGAATGGCAGCTTGCATGGAGGCTCGGGACCGACAAGGGTGAGTCGGTTGTGAGGGGGGGGCTGTGGAATGAGGTCGGGGGCATGGAGAAGTGGAGAGGCATCCAAGGGAGGACAGAGGTTAGGATCGGAGGCATGGAGGAGGGAAATGAGAAGGGCCTGGCATCCAGGGTGTGGTGAGGGAGTGGTGGGGACAGAGTTAGTCAAGATAAGAAAATATAGGGCCTAAAGGGCCACATTGGTACTGCCTACTTCTGGGTCCATCTCAGGGTGATGACTGGCAGAACCCTTTCAGGACTTTGAGTTCACCAACAACATTTCAATTATCTCCACTGAGAGTGATCTCAGACAATCTCCTTTACAACATTAGAACTGAGGGCCAGCTGAGCCTATAAGTTCAGCCATGCCCCACAGAGCAGCAAGTTCAACACTGGACACGAATGTGAACATTCAAAAAAGAGTGAAAAAAAACACATCATTGTTTCTTCCACAATAAAGGAAGTATCTCAAACTCCCATGCAGCCATCATTATGTGTCAACCAGGAGGCATGCCAGTACATTTAGCTCTGTGACTAAGCTAGTCTCAATAAATAATGATGATGCACCTATGAATAAAGTGAAACAAATGTAATGTGAATTATTTACAAGGGAAATTTACATTTGAAAAAACACATATGCCACATTTGTGCTCTCAATAAGTTTTATGTTAATGGCAGTGCGGTTGGGCAGGAAAGTCTTGGCCATGATACAGAGTTTGACCTTCCTGTTTGACCAGGAGGATCTCTTATAGCCCACCTGTAGCTTCAGCATTCTCAGCTGATGATACGTTTCTCCACTGAAAAGCATCCTCCGCCACAGAATCACACGTGTTTCCCATGCATGCTGCAAGCACTTTAAATTTTAATTGTAATTGCGTGGGAAATGGGAAAAAGCAAGAGAGCATAAGTGGCACACACTTCCAGTTCTGCTGTAAGAAATGACATGCCAGTGACAAAATTCCATCCTTTTTGTGGGCAGGTCACCTACTTTTCTGAAACGTGAAGCCAACTACAAATTAGAAAAAATAGCTTAATTTCAAGCACAATTTTGTAATAGGACTAAGTGTAACTTTCTCCCCATGGGTTTTCAATTGCTGTCCCATATAAATAAACAGCATTCACTGATTTTTTTATATATATATATATTTAGTGCATTGGCTAAACATGTTGGTCTCACGTCAGGAGAGAGAAACTTTTTGTGATTCATTTTTATTCGTTCATGGCATGTGGCCATCGCTGGCTAGGCCAGCATCCATAATTGCCCTTGAGAAGGTGGTGGAGAGCTGCCTTCTTGAACTGCTGCAGTCCCTGTGGTACAGGTACACCTACAGTACTGTTAGAAAGGGAGTTCCAGGATTTTGACCCAGTAACAGTGAGGGAACAGCGATATATTTCCAAGTCAGGATGGTGAGTAGCTCAGAGGGGAACTTGCAGGTGATGGTGTTTCCATGCATCTGCTGTCCTTGTCCTTCTAAGTGGTAGAGGTCATGGGTTTGGAAGGTGCTGTCAAAGGCGCCTTGGTGAGTTGCTGCAGTGCATCTTGTAGATGGTACAGACTGCTGCTACTGTGCATTGGTGGTAGAGGTAGTGAATGTTTAAGGTAGTGGATGGGGTGCTAATTAAGCGGGCTACTTTGTTCTGCATGGTATTGTGCTTCTTCAGTGTTGTTGGAGCTGTACTGTCCAGGCAAGTGGGGAGTATTCCATCACACTCCTGACTTGTGCCTTGTAGATGGTGGACAGGCTTTGGGGAGTCAGGGGGTGAGTTACTCTCCTCAGAATTCCCGGACCCTGACCTGCTCTTGTAGCCACAGTATTTATATGGCTAGTCCAGTTCAGTTTCTGGTCAATGGTAACCTCCAGGATGTTGACAATGAGGGACTTAGTGATGGCAATGCTATTGAATGTCAAGTGGAGATGGTTGGATTCTCTCTTGTTGGAGATGGTCATTGCCTGGCACTTCTGTGGCATGGATACTGCTTGCCACTTTTCAGCCCAAGCCTGTATATTGTCCAGGTCCTGCTACATTTGGACATGAACTGTTTCAGTATCTAAGGAGTCACAAATGGCGCTGAACATTGCGCAATCATCAGCGAACATCCCCACTTCTGACCTTTTGATGGAGGGAAGGTTATTGATGAAGCAGCTGTTGGGCCTGGGTCGCTATCCTGCGGAACTCCATGATTCATTTTCAATGGGAGAATTTATTTAATTGTAACATTTATCTCAGATGATTGCAAATTGGCAGCTGTTTTACACTTCACCCAAAAGGTGTACAATTAGGTGTTGTTTTGTTATCACACATCATTTTTATCAACAATAAAAGTTAATTCTACCCCCAAAGAGCAATGTACAATTGGTAGAAGTTTTGACATTAGAAAAGGTAAAAACATTTGAGTAAAATTTTCATGCCAGTTAAATCTTGAGCAGAAGCACGATAGATGTCTGATTCCAAGTGAGTCATCACCACTTAAGTTTCAGGGATGGTATTAACATTGTACATCACCTGTTGGGGGCACAGGAATTATCATGCTATAGGATTAAAAGGCTTACAGCAGTTTAAAGAGTCAGACATCCAAATAAACAGATCTGATGCAGAGTAGAAAGTGAACTTTCTAAGTAATACCTGGCATGTTTATAGGAGGACAAAGATGCACTAGGCTTTCCGATGCAGCTGAGTAAATGAAGAAGAGAACAAAAAGTCAATTTGCCCCAGGATGTTAGAAAGAAAGAAAAACTAGCATTTATATAGCACCTTCCATGACCCCAGGAACTCCCAAAGCACCTTACTGTCAATGAAGTACTTTTTAAAGGGTTATAATGTTGGAAACCCAGCTGCCAACTAGCGGACAGCAATATCCCACAATCGGCAAAGTGACAATAACTAGATAGTTTCTTTTAGTGGTGTTGGCTGAGGGATAAATGTTGGTCAAGACACTTGGTATGACTTCCATGCTCTTCTTTGAAATAGTGTCCTGGGCTCTTTTACATCTACCTGACAGAGCAGACAGTGCCTTGGTTTAACGTCTAACATGAAACATGTAAGACAGCACCTCCAACAATGCAGCTCTCTCTCAGCACTGTACTGGAATCTCAGCCTGGATTTGAATCTGAGGCAAGAGCTCTACCAACTGAGCGACAGTTGACACTGTCCCAAGAGAATCCTAAGATAAACAACACAAGATAATGAGGGAAATGACCAGGACAGGCAATGGTAAAACAGCCATTCCTTACACTGTAACATAATACCAGAAAACAATTAATAATCTTACCACATTAAGCAAGATAAATTGAGCCAGTCAGATTTTTGAAAACCCAGAGAATTAAACACATCTACCACTTAGGAATGTTACTGGCAGTACAAGTACCATGTATCAGAAGTCCATAGAACTCTATTCAAGTAATAATGCCTTAAATGAAAATATACTCATGAGTATTTTGATTATAGCCCATGACACTTTGGATGAGAAATTGTTTACAGCTGAGACATGAAATAGAGAATGACCCATGACCTGGAACAGGTATGCCTGAGGCCCAACTAATGATGGACAATGGGACCCACTTACATCAGAATGTGGAGGTACAGACACCTGGTGGGTGTCCCCAAGCTACTTGATGGTGAAGGAGATTCAAATTTAGGACTCCTTTTGGGAGGTGGTTGGTCAGGATATCAGAAGGGCCATCATCAGGAGATAGGGTCAGCCTCATTCAGGGCAAACTGATTTGGTAAAGGAGGCATTAAATAGGCTTTGGGCCCCTAATTTGCATATGTAAAGTGCCAAACACCAGTTTCAGGCATAGGTTGTGGACACCTCTGATGATACCTAAGCAATATGGCAGGCAGCGCACTTATAGCATGGAATGCAATCACATTTTCCATGTTTTGGAGTCCATTTTATATCTGGAAAGCAGGCACTGAGCCATTAAATTTCTAGGCAATAGTTTTTATTGAATAACATCTAACACCAAAATTCCAGTGACCACTTCTTGAAAAACTTCAATAACACCTGCAGATAAAAAAAATTAGCAGTAAGGAAAAAATCCATAATTTCTGCCAATAAATAATGAAACACCATTGCCAGTAGTAATGTTGCCAGGACAGCTGAGTGTTTCCAGAATATTTTTAAATTTCAGATTTCCAGCTTTTGTATGTCTCTTGTACTCGAGGTTGACATTGCCAAAAGAGAAAGGAACATTAGTTAATGGTGTGTCATGAACTAATGTCAAGCAACTCCTTCAGCAATCTCTGCACTAACAACCTGTCCAACCCAATGGAGCTGAACTTTGATGACCACAGCTTCAATGCTGATGTTGTCAGTGTGTTTCAGTATTTCATTACCTCTGGGTTCCTCCAAGGATCTATCCTTCGCCCCCTCCTGTTTCTTATCTACATGTTGCCACTCAGCAACATATTATCTAAAAACACAGCATTAGTTTTCACACGTACACTGACGACACCCAGCTGCACCTCAGATCCCCTCTCTTGACCCCTCCACTGTTTCTGAACTGTTAAACTGCTTGTCCAACACATAGTTCCAGAAAGAACAGAAATTTCCTCCAACAGCAAGACGGTAGCCATTTTCCATCGTGTCACAAACTCCATTTCCTTGACACGGACTCCATCCTTCTTCCTGGCAACTGTCTGAGGTTGAACCAGTTTGTACTCAACCTTGGTATTATGTCTGACCCTAAGATTAGCTTCCTACTACATATCCAACCATCGCTAAGACTGCCTACTTCCACCTCGGTAACATCACTTGACTTCATCGTTGCCTCAGCTTATATGCTGTTGAAGCCATCATCCATGCTTTTGTCACCTCTAAACTTGACTATTCTAATGTACTCCAGGCCATCTTCCCTCATTCTACCTTCTGTAAACTTAAGGTCATTCAAAATTCTGCTGCCATGTCTTAATTCGTATCAAGTCTCACTCATCCATGTTTCCTGTGCTCTTTGGCTTACATTGGCACCTGGTTAAGCAGTGATTTTAAAATTCTCATCCTTGTTGTGAAATCCCTCCATTGCTTCATCGCCCTCTATCTCTTATGATCTCCTCCAGCCTTATAGTTCCCTGAGATCTCAGCATTCTGCCAATTCAGGCCTCTTAAATTTCCAGATTTTAATTGCTTCACCACTGGGGGCCATGCCTTCGGCTGACAAGCTGTAAACCCTGAAATTCCCTCCCTGAATCTCTCTGCTTCTCTTCCACTCTTTCCTCCTTTAAGGCACTCCTTATAACCTACCTCTTTCATCTCTACTAGTAAGACCTCATGTGACTCAGGGCTGCATTTTGGGCCCTATTGTGTGCAGGGATAGAGTCAGACAGGGCCCGAAAATACCAGTGTCAGCTGGCATGCGGTTTTGCGATGCTATTCCTGGCGCTGGCCGGGAATATATGCCAAATGTTCACCAGCCTGTAGGAAAGTGTGATCATGACATGTCCGGTCCCCGATTAAGGCCAGTTAAGGTATTTGTAGAGTTCGCCAATAGATGGTTAATGGGCGAAGTTGAGAGTTTCACAGGCCGCATGCTCTACATGTGCACACCAACACACCAACAGAAGGGGCATGGGTGCAGAGTGGGAAGCCAGTCGTGGCCACCTGAGGAATTATCCCGGAGCCATAAAAGTTTCAGTGTTGCAGAGTCGGACATGGCCATTGGAAGACAGGTGCCCTTGGAGCTGTGCAGATGGCAGGGACAATGGACAGTCAGTGCTCAGGCAGTGCGGGTGATCGTCATCATCCTGGCATGGTGGGGACAGAAGGGCGCGGGGGGCAAGGCGGCCCAGGAGAACTGGGCAACCAGCTAAACATGGGGAAGCCTGCATCTGACAACGGGAGCACGACTCTCAGATTTTGGGCCTAGTGCAATGAGGAGCAAAACCCTCAGGAAACAGGAAGGGTGGAGCCCCAGGCATCAGGAGGGCAGTGAAGAATGACGAGGGGCAGGAAGGCAATGGATACTGTACCCTCTATATAGGATCTACTGCCAAAGATGGAGTTCCCAGATTATGACCGAGAACCAGTGCCATAGGCAACCGCGATTCTTTAGGCATGTGGTCACAGAGATCTATGCCTTCATTGTTGAGGATATTGAAACTTGCAGCACTGGTTGCCACACCCACCAGTAGCCATCAATGTCACTGTGGCCTTGAACGTCACCTCTGGTGAAGTGTGAAGTTCTTGGGAAGAAATAGTAAGATTCAGCAAGAAGCTGAACTGCATGTGCTGTTAAAACATGGATTTCTTTATTCTCCTTCTAGACTCCCCTTGCTGATATATGGATGTGGTAGCCTTAAGTGGACAAAGTGCTCAGCGCAATTATCAAAACACTACATGTGGATCTTAGTGTCATCTGGCAGATAGCTGCACACCACTGCATCTCGCAGGTCACTGAAAGCATCTTTGCAAGAGCTGGAAAGTACTTTTATTTCATGACAGATGAGGCCATGCAGGCAGAGGGGGCAGTGGATTTTGCCTCCATCGCTAGATTCCTCCAAGTGCAGGGTTTCCTCAACTGCACCCATATGGCCATCAAGGCACTAAGTGACCAGCCAATAAGATTCATCAGATATGTGCCTTCGGGTGTGGTTATTTATAGGATGACAATATGGGGAAAATGTACACATATGGCCAGAAACATCCCCCCGTTGGAGGGGTTGTGCAGGGGTGGACGGGAGTGAACCTGATCAGCGCCCCCGATCGGGTCCGCGCCGCCATTTTACATGGGCAGGCCAATTAAGGTTGTGCGGGTGGGGAGGGGGTGGGATTCCCCGAGTGGTTCCCTGCGCTTTTTCGTGCCTGCGTGCGAAAGAGCGCAGAGATCTCTATGTCTCAGGGAGATTTGTTTCAGTGTTAAACATTTAACTAAAGGATTTTTAAACTTTTGAAACATGTCCCCTCATGTGACAGTGCCACATGAGCTGGGACATGTTAATTAAATTTTGGAAAAAATTTTACTGATTTTTTAAACACTTCATGAAACCTCATTCCGCCCGTGGACGAGGTTCCATGAAATATGCGAAGGCCGCCTGGGCTCTTTGCCTGCCTGCCAACCTTAAGATTGGGCGGGCAGCTCATTTAATTGTTTTAATTAGTTTTTAACAGACCTTAAAAGGCCTTTGATAGTTCGGCGGGTGCGCAGACGACTCATCTACACGCCTGCCGAGCTGACAATCTAAGTGACGCGCAGTGATGTCGGGATGCACGCCCGGCGTCACCGCGCATTGTTTTACGTGCCGGTGAGCAGGTCCCTCCCCCCGCTCACCGACGGGAAAATGTTGCCCATAGACAGTAAGAAGAGACCCCAATGACCCATTCAGTGCTTCTTGCTATGCAATAGCTTCCACCCTTGGCCACTACCAAGCAGTGCTCCCCCTATGGCCTTGGAGGAGGTGGAGTGGCCTGTTCACAAGTCTCTGCCTGTGGCTGAGATGCATGTAGTGGTCATTCTCATCATGGAGATGCCTGTGGGGGCATTGCAGAGGCTGCCTGCAAAACTTGGCTCTGCTGCACAGAGAGATCCATAGTCAGAGGAGCCAAGGATGCTGTGAATGATGAAGGTGCACAGTGAGGGGTTGCACCCTTATTCTCCTCTGAGATATCCTCAGCCCTTGGCTGGCAATCCAGATGGCTGGAGGGGGTTTTAACTGGTATGCAACTGGCATCCCCTTCAAACATCCTTGCACCACAAGCACCACTGATCGTCCCAGGCTACACAAGTGTGGCATGCATCTTGTGCATGCCAATGTGTTGCTCCTCCATCCAGTCAGAGTGCTGCTGCATATAACTCTCACCGTCCTGACTTGGAAATATATCACTGTTCTTCCACTGTCGCTGGGTCAAAACCCTGGAACACCCTCCCTAACAGCATGGTGGCTGTACCTACACCATATGGACTGTAGCAGTTGAAGAAGGCAGCTCACTGCCACCTTCTCAAGGGCAATTAGGGATGGGCAATAAATGCTGGCCTAGCCAGTGATGCTCACATCCCATGAACAAATAAAAAAACCTCTCCATGAGGTTGGCTATACTGTCAATGGAGGAGTTCATGGGCTCAAAGCCTGAGCCATGATGGTGCATGTAAGCTGAATGGACTTCTCCATCCTCAGCCCATGACCCCACATTGCCTCAAGGAGTTTTGACTTGTGGGAGCACATCTGCTGCTGCTGGTCTAGTTACAGCCTTTCCTGAGCTGTTGCATCTGTGCCTGTGTCTGTTCTCCATCCTCTGAGAGGAATTGCCCACAGCTGCCTCTGCCTCTGGTACCTCCTCCTCCCCACTTGAGCCCTGCTCCCCACCCAAGACAATCTATCTAATTGCGCATGAAGATCCACCAAGGTGACAGTGTCTGTGATGGTGGACAGTGAGCTTGTCAGGTGTGAAGGTGCTTCCTCAGTTTTGTGAGGTTCCTCTGTGTCTGCAGAAGGAGAGGGTGTCATAACATCAATGCCTGCACCTGTGGGAGACACAAGAAGAGATCATGAGAACCAGCCTCGGATGGCGGAAGCCATGTATTGCTGAGGCTACCTAATGCAACTCAGTGCTAGGCATGCTATCAGACAGGATGGGTTTCGCTGTCCCTCCTTATTGATTGTCTCACCCTCTGTCATCACTATCTGCACCATGGATTCCCTTCTTGCAAGGCCTGACATCCTCACATCTGGAATACTGGTTATCTCCATTGCTCTTCCCTCCATTGGTACTCCCTTATCTATCAAAAATCTATCCTACTTTGCCTTGAATAAATTCAATGACCCAGCCTCCACTGCTTTCTGAGGAAGAGAATTTCACATACTAGTGACCCTCTGAGAGAAAAAAATTCTCCTCAGCTCAGTCTTAAAAGGGAGACCTATTATTCTTAAGCTGTGTCCCCTGGTTCTAGTCTCTCCCACAAGTGAAAACATCCTCCCAGTATCTACTGTATCAAGTTCCCTCAGGATCTTACATGTTTCAATAAGATCACTTCTCATTTTTCTAAACTCCAATGGGTGTAGGCCCAACCTGTTCAACCTTTCTTCACAGGATAAGCCCTTCATCGCAATTATGAGTCGTGGGAACTTTCTCTGTACTGCTAACACAATTATATATTTTATCAAATAAGGAGACCAAACCTGTACACAATATTCCAATGTGGTCTCACCAATGCCCTGTACAGCTGCAGTAAAACTTCCCTACTTTTATATTCCATTCCCCTTGCAATAAAAGCCAACATTCCATTTGCCTCCCTAATCACTTGCTGTACCTGCATACTAACCTTTTGTGATTCATGTGAGATAAGACATAGGTATTCTCTGTGAATGGCATCTGCCCCTATCCATTAGAAGCTGCATGTTTCAGTGCTGGTAGGTCTTCACCAGCAAAATAGCTCTGAGCTGTTCTGTGGTGTCATTAAGTGCCCTATGCACACACTTGTCCCATGTTCAGGAGCAGTGTGTGCCCTGGGATACTCAGTTGGTGTGTCTGCTGGAGGGTGCAAATTATGAGGCTTGCGCTGAGGGGTGGGGGTAACACTTTGCCAGATTGTATTGTGTCATTGAATCTCTTAGGGCACTGGATCCATGCTCCTCTATTAATGCTTCTGCCACGGATGATGGTAGCTACCTCTTCCCAGGATTGTTTGCTTTGTGTGGGTGATGTTTTCCTGCCACTCGAAACTGGACGGCTGTTCTGCTCTGAATGCCGGGCTTTCCAAAGCCATCTTTGAACCCTTCAGCTCAATGCGTTCTTCACAGAAGGTCTTCAGCTTGCTCCCTTCAGATTTAAACACAGCCACAGTAATGGCTGTTGTAGGGGTTTAAATCGCTTCCATCTAACCCACACCCATTCCTGCCCCCATGGCCTCTAATTGGTCACCAAACCCAACTCCAATACAATTAAGGGGTTGGCCCTACATAAATTGTGACTTTAATCTATTTCTCTCAGAGGTGGGCACAGGACCCAGAAGCAGTCCTGCCTTTCATTTCTTGCCATTATCATGAAAATTCTGCCCTTGGTGTCAAATTTTGTTTGATAATATTCCAATGAAGCACCTTGGGGCATTTAACTAAGATAAAGATGCTATATAAATACATGTTATGATTGTTGTTGTTCACTATTAGCGACCTTTTCCTGCACCTAGTATAAAGATGTGAAGAGTGAAACTTTTCCAACTGTTAAGTGTGCCTTCTATTAAGTCCAAATGTTTCATATCCACAAGTGTCAGGCAATGACCATGTCCAACAAGAGATAATCCAACCATCGCCTCTTGATGTTCAATGGCATTATCACCACTGAATCCCCCACTATCAACATCCTGGGGGTTACCATTGACCAGAAACTGAACTGGACTAGCCATATAAATACTGTGGCTACAAGAGCAGGTCAGAGGCTAGGAATCTTGCGACAAGTAACTCACCTCCTAACTCCCCAAAGCCTGTCCACCATCTACAAGGTCAGGAGTGTGATGGAATACTCCCCATTTGCCTGGATGAGTGCAGCTCCTACAACACTGAAGAAGCTGGACACCGTCCAGGACAAAGCAGTCCGCTTGATTGGCACCACATCCACAAACACTGACTCCCTCCACTACCAATGCACAGTAGCAGCAGTGTGTACCATCTACAAGATACACTGCAGGAATTCACCAAGGCTCCTTTCAGCAGCACCTTCCAAACCCACGACCACTACTACCTAGAAGGACAATGGCAACAGATAGATGGGAACACCACCACCTGGAAGTTCCCCACCAAGCCACTCACCATCCTGACTTGGAAATATATCATCATTCCTTCACTGTCGCTGGATCAAAATTCTGGAACTCTCTTCCTAACAGCACTGTGGGCGTAGCTACACCACTTGGACTGCAGTGGTTCAAGAAGGCAGCTCACCATCACCTTCTCAAGGGCAACTAGGGATACCCACATCCCGTGAATGAATTTTTAAAAATACAGAAGACTGATAAGGACAACCATCTTAAAAGCTTTCAGTTTATGGCAACCAGCAGTTACACTAACAGCTCAAAGATTTTCTCACTATAACTACAACAAAGTATGCCCACTTTGTACAAAGTATACCTGAGTGCATGTTCAACAAGCATTATTGAGGTGTCAGCTGTGGCTCAGTTCATAGCACCCTCGCCTTTGAATCAGAGGGTTGTGGGTTCATGTCCCACTCCCGGAAACCAAGAACTGTGATTGTACTCGAAAGAGTTGCAATCTGTGACTGTTGATAACTCAAAAGAGTTTCAACAAGCATTATGGCCAGTAAACAATGACTCCAAGAGCACAGCAATGTGGAGCGAATCACGGCAAGTGGTGGGAAAACCTTGCAACTTCACAGAGGATCCGAGCTGAAGAGTTTAATTTTAAGAATATGCCTTTTTGTTGATAATGGATTGCAGGGTTTCAGTTAAAGTGAGGTGCTGAAGCTTTCCTTCATATACCTAACCAGAGGTCTGATTGTGAGTGAAGCTTTTTTTTTGCTTCCTCTGTACCATTTGGCTAGAGACTCTCTTGATTGTTAAGGCCTTGTTGCAAGCCAAACAATTTTTTGGTGGGAAACATTTTTGAGCCTTGGAGGAAGAAGCAGAGTAATAACGGGCAACAGTTTTTGTCATCTAATTTTACCAGACTTGCTCACGGACTTACTCACATCTAATGTCTTTTCTAAAAACTGGCCAACTGAACTAATTATGGTCCCAAGAGAGCAGAGTAAAACTGGCTGTTAGAAATTGAACACACATTCTCCAGCTTACATGAGAAATAGTTTGAAGAGTTCTTAATTATAAGCAAAGAAAATAAGATGAGCAGCCATATTTTAAGATGTTTTTTCCTTCCTTCAAATATGTTCCTTTTTGACCTTGCAGTGGTTGTAATCTCCAAAATGTTTGTTCTCGGCCCCCAACTGGCCTATCCCTGCAGTAACCTCTGAGATGCTCATTCTGGCCCTAAGTAACACCTAAGCTAACGTGCTCAGTCACAAATCCTGTGTGTCAACTCTGGTCAGGAACCCTCTTAACTAAATGTCATCTATATTTTTGTTTAACAGGAAGTTAGAATGGCAAGAGCTTAAGAAAATCTTATTAATTTTAATCAGATCAGTCTGAGTGCAATCTCTTGAGCTCCACAGGTAGCAGAGATTTACAGCACCTGCTGATGTGCAGGACAGGCCTCGATCCCTTTCTTCATTTCCCCAGTCGCTACCAGCACTCAAGATCAGCCTCTGGTGTTACTACGACAGATGCTAACCTCCTATTTTCTCCTGGCTTAAGTTCACTCAAATGCTTAATTTATACATGTGTGGTGAATTTAGATATTGAGCATGTTTTCAGCCCCTATGCCCAAAGATTTATTGATATTTTGCCACAATGAGAGAAGAATTTTCTTTGCTGTGATATAAATATTAATTGTTTCTTCCTAATTCGCAGGTCCAATCAGCTGTGCAAGTTCATTGAGCTATTGGAGTTCAATATTTTCAGACACACAGGTTGAGTAAAGAAGGACATGCCATGTTTGGAAATGAATTAAAATATTGGCCAAAAATTGGCTCCAGTGGTGAGTTTACATCAAAATATAATGGAGAAACTATTGGATAATGCTGCAGTGAACATGGCAGTGAATCAGAAGTAACGCACAGATAGTAACATACTGACTGTCATGTATGGTGCACATACAGTGAATTATCTCTGTGGTTACGATTATTTCCTTTCTGATAATTTCTTTGAAACACTGGCCACACACGCAATCCATAGCCCAGAAGCATCTCAACAGACAATATTCACAGTTACATTTTTGATTCTTATGATGAATGAGGTAGATTTGTCTATTTAATCAGCTGGCTACAATGTTTGAACCAATCTTGGAGCAGTAGATCATGCTGTCGCCAGGAATCGCGGCGGAGAGAAAACAAACTCCCATTCAGGAAAATTCCCTTTGCCTTTCATTCTAAAAGAGGGTGGCGCTATGATAATTATTTTAAATATTTTTCAGCAAGTGTAACACTGGAGCAGCACCAGGCCCAGGAAATTATGGCATGCCATAATGTCATAATTCACTGGGCCAAAATTTCCAGGGGCTTTCGTGCCATAAAACAGGCCCGAAGAAAATCAGGATCATTCACTGGAAATATAACACAATTAACTTAAGACCCAATCTTACATTATTGGATACTAACATTCAGCTGAAATTTCTCCCTGCCCTGGTTTAAAAGAAGTTTTAGACTATTAAGAAATGAACTATATTATAGTATATGTTAAAATATACAGAGTGACAGTCTGAGAAATAAATACACATTCTATGTTTTTCTTTATAAAATGAATAGTTTGCTACTAATATATAGCATCAATTTCTTGAACCGCTGTGACAACAGTGGATTCCCTAAACGGTAAAACTAGCAGCTCAGTTGGAAAAGGCTGAACAATTTCACAAGTAATATCAGACAATCTGTGACATGCTGATTTCTGGTCCTCATTTTCAGTTTGACAGAAGCTAGCTAAAAGGAATTGATATGAAAAATCTTCCAATCTCAACTAGCGCCATTTTAGATACAGCCGCCAGTATGCAATTTTTCTCAACAAATCAATATTAGTATTTTAACTGTGCAGATTAACTTATTACAATAATGCTAGGGAGTTATCCTTCCTTTGAATAAGAGAAGACGTGGATGAAGTCTTTAAAGGATGGACCGCAAATTTCTCAGTGCATTGAACTGCTTGCCAAAGAACTTATGTAGCATGCGTACAAAGGGCTCACTACCAATTGCATGGAGATTCTGTCAATGGAGCATGTGGTCACCTTAATGGATACTGCAAATGTGTAATCCCTGTCTTGTTATAACTGATATTGAGTAACCTAACCAGGGTTTTTTCAGTGTCAGCTATGACTCAATTGGTAGCACACTTACCTCTAAATCACAAGGTTTTGGGTTCAAGACCTACTTCAGGGCTTGAGCACAAAAGCCTACACTTATACTCCAGTACTTCATTGGGTGTAAAGTGCTTTGAGATGTCTGATGGTGGTGAAAATTGCTATACAAATGCAAGTCTTTCATTCTTTTTCTTAAAGGAACCATTGGAAAGACCTCAGAAGGGCTCCAATAAACAGCAAAAAGCCTTTAAACATTTGCAAAATATATATCTTTGTACAGCCACATGGAGCAAGAGCGATCCTTCTGGCTCCACACAAGTACTGCGGGCCACTACTGGCTCAGGGTTATCCCTGTCAGCTCCATTCCTTTCGCTCCTCCGGCACTGAGCTACAAATTGGCTTAGCGCCAGACTCAGTCTGAAATCATTAGGCCTCAACCAGCAACTGCATTGGGACACCCATCTGGTGCCCATAGTTCCAACCCTTCCATTCAGGTGAGGTCAAATGCTGAGTTTGTGCCCTTAGAGTGTCAAAGACTATGCATGGGGAAATTGCTCCATCATTTCAATACAGCTCAAATTTCTACTCACAAGTATTCACTAAACTGCTAGCGAAGGCTTTTCTCAGCCCATTGTTAAACCACCTGCCAAAAACAGACTTAGCAAGTTTAGTAAATGTACTCATATAGGTACACAGTAAATATGGCCGCTGTCTTGTATTCAAGGTTTAAATACAGTAACCTAGAAACTTGATGGATAACAGGGATTCAAATGCTCCCCTATTGGCTCAGATACCTGCAACGTATATTTAAATTACAAGGCCCCCCTGAGGACCTTGCCAAAAGAAACCTCATTCAAAATTTATGGTTGCATTAGCCAATTGATTAGTGTTATATAGTCAGTAAATTACAGAGTGGCTGGTGAAGAAACTCCTATCTGCAGCACAGTGGTTGTACATGGTATATTCACATCTTCCTGTGACACAATCAATATACTTGAAACAACTAAAAGAATGAATAATCCCATATTAAATATCTGTAGCAAATACTTCATGCTCCCTCATATTTTTTTTGTTCTCTTTTGAGTGTTACTTAAGCAAACCTTAGGGCTAAGGAATTATTTTGTTAGATAGAAGTCATTTCTGTTATATGATGTGATTCCTGGTTGTGAAAAGGACATGGTATTATATAATTACCTTGCCCTTCAGGGTCATATTTCAGGAGGGTTTTCGCAGCAAACAGAACTTAGTATTAATTTTTCCAGTCCACACATTTCACCTGCTAAGCTAATGGTCTAAATTTGAAGCACCAGACCAGGAATTGAGGCTACAGCTGGAATCATTTGTTGAAATAAGACCAAAATCTGAGTCTGAGAGGTCATATGGTACAATCTTGCACATATGGTAAAACAGATGGAAAATGCCTATTGTAATCCTTTGCATTTGCTTTCTTCATATTCAATCCCTTATAGACAAAGAATTGGATTGTGAAAAGATGTTCATGCAGAAGCAGACAACAGTAAACTATCAGTTTACCCTGCATTACAACAGAGGCAGAACTTACTGTTTGTGTGAAGATTGTTGGAATAGCTCAAATCTGTCCTTGCACAATAACATTAGAGAATTTCAGGGTTCCCCCTGCGTGGTTAAAGCATGCACCTATTTTCTTCATATGTGACAGCATGTTGGCTAAATCCACACATTTTCCATCATAACAGTTAGAATATATTGACCCACTGCAGTCTAGGTGCCAGGACAGAAGATTATGCCCAGACCCATGACATGGGGTACAGTATATCTCTGGCACAAACCCTTGCAGGAACTTGGAGATAGAAAATGTAAAGGTAGCACTATTACATCTCTGGCTTGGTTATATTCATAACCAATAACCAATGCCCCTCCAAGATAGTCATACTTTATTTTTGTAACGCAGAGTTAACTTTGCTGCCAACAGTGAGTTTTTTAATGTAAGGTTCATTACTACCTCAACAGTGACCTCCAAATATCATGCCCCAAGACCAATAAATGTTCATTTTTGTTAAAAGACATAAAAATATGTGCTTGGAAAAACCAATTTACTGAATATTATTACATTCTATTTTGCAAATAGATTTAATATCCTGTGTATATTGAGCCACAAAGCTTCAGATGAAATGTACAATTAAAAAGTTAAACTTCATTGTGCACAAAGCCTAACTTGCAGAAAATGCATTAATTGTGCTGTAATAGCTCTATTAAATTAAAACAATGAACCAACCAGAGTATTTACTTGATTTGTGCTTTCAAGTGCTGTTAGACCTGCTGTGCATTTCTTTTTGTGGCCCAATTTTGAATTTCATTTAAGATTTCTAGCAAATGCAGTTTTCTTTTTTCCCATTATTAGTAACTTACTGATGTTCATATGCTCTAAATGTCTTAGCATTAAGCTTTAAAGTATAAATAATTAAGAATTAGAGAAAAATGAACCAATCAAAGACACACATAAATATCTGCTATGTCAGACATAGAAGACATAAGGAGACTTCACTTGTCTTCCAGACCTATTCAATAGAGATTATTGCTATACATATCCATGTTCCAGTAGTAACCGGCTTTTGTCAATCTTACTATCAGCCAACAGTACTGGATGACTATAGAATTACTTACTTCTTTGGTGGTCTTCTGCCAAACTGCTACCCATTGTACAACACACAGTAAGTAATGACAGTGATCAAGTTGATGGTGTTATGGGACATTTGTCACTTTAATAATTAACATTTAACATCACTGCTGTTGCATTCATCATCAGCCACAGACAAACCTAAGGGATCTATTTTCAAGCTTGAAGGAAAGCTCTGTAAGATATATTAGAAAAAGTTGTGTGACCTTTCAATTGTGAGTGGTTAAAAAAAAGTGAATCACAGGAAGACAGTGGCATTGCAATAATGTCACTGGACTAGTAATCTAGAGCACCAGGCTAATGCTCTGGGAACATGGGCTCAAATCCCACCATGGCAGCTGGTGGAATTTAAATTAAATTAATAAATCTGGAATTATATAGCTAGTCTCAATGGTGACCATGACAACTATCATCCACTGTTGTAAAACCCACCTGGTTCACTGATGTTCCAATAGGGAAGGAAATCTGCCATCCTTACCTGGACTGGCCTACATGTGACTCCAGACCCACAGCAACATGGTTGACTTTTAACAAAGTCACTCAGTTCAAGGGCAATTATGGATGGGCAACAAATGCTGGTCTTGTCAGTAACAACCACACCCCATGAAAGAATAAAGAAATGAGTATGGTCAATTATCTGAACAGCAACTTTACAAACAAAATTTTTGCCTCAACTAAACATAATCAGGAGTTTACACTTAGACTTTTGCTACTTGTCCCACAAATGTGACAATTGGAGTACAGAAAGAAGCTGCATTTTACCCTTATCATGGCCACAGGCTGTTGCAAACGCTTTACAGTCAAAGATTTACTTTTGGTGTGTAGTCACTGTTTTGCAGGTGAATATGGAAATCAATTACGTATAGCAATGAGATAAATTAAAGTAATGCGATGCTGGAAATCTGAAAAAAATCCTACCAATGGCTGGATAAAACATTTAGCAGGCCAGGCAGCCTGGCAGCAACTGCAGCTGAATTTTCATCAGAGCTAATGAGATAAATGACCAGTAATGGCTTTTTGGCAGCGTTGGCTGAGAAATAAATGTTGGTCAGGACACCACCAGGGTGACCAGTGACGGAGCTCAGGAGTACCAGAAAACCCCTGCCAACCCCTGATGGGAACATAATGAATCCCAAATGAGATTGAATGTATGGAACACCACATCCTTTCCTAACTGTGATAATTTACTTTACCTTGCTGAGTTATTGTGCATTACTGTGTTTATTGTTATATTATTATTACAATCCGTTTGATTGCTTGTTGCAGCTCTCACATCAATGGTGGTTTGACCATGGATTCTACGGCAGGGTATTGGGGGATAGCCTTGCCAGTAACAGCTGCTACTGTGGATTCATGGTTGAGGAGTTGTTCAAAATATTCTTTCCAGCATTAATGGATGCCATTGTCACCCTTAAAAAGAGAAACACCATCCCGTTAGCAAAGGGGATTTTGTCCATTTGACTTTGGTCTATAGATGGCCCGAGTGGCTTCAAAAAAGCTTTGTATGTCATGATTGTCAGCATATAATTGGATTTCTCAGGCTTTTGCTTCCCACTACATGCCCTTTATCTTCTGGATTTGTCTTTTGGCATCAACCTTGAGCTGTTGGAATGCTGCCTTTTTGACTTGCGACCTATGGTTGTTCTGCCAGGCACTGACGGCTACTCGTTTTTTGTTCGAAGAGATTACATATTTCAACATCATTTTTGTTGAACCAATCCTGGTGACGACGAAGCTCGAACCTAATATTCTGGGCATAAGAGTCTAGCACAGCTGACTTTATTTGTTCCCACTCTTCTGAATTTGAGTTAGACATGTGAAGATTTTCCGGACTGGTTGTGAGCTGCACTTGGAATTTCTTTCTTCAGTTGGGCTGCTTTATGGCTGAGACTTTGGTCTCCTTCCTTTTGGGCTTTTGGGCCATGCAATATCTTGGTTCTAGATGGATGTTCATCACCAGTCAAGCAAGTCGATGATCTGTCCAGTAGGCATCAGTCCCCCATGTAGAACAGATGATACAGACATCACCTAGATCTTTGACCAACACAATGATATAATTAGATAGCGTATCCCCCTGCTTGTTCCTTCAACTGTTCCCCCTCAGGGAGGCAGATCTCACTAAGGGCAGTAATGTCAATTTGGAGTCTTGATAGCTCAAGTTATACAATTGCAGTTTTTCTTTCCGGACAGTCACTCTTGAGATTATCCATGAGTGTTCTAAAATTCCAAGTTGCAAAATGTAAAGTTTCCTTTCTTTGACCACAAAGATGGTGATCCCGTGGAGTGGGGTTCCCAGCCAGGAGAAAGTGGGACAGACTATTTTTAGGGCATCTTTTCGAGAACCTCTTCCCCTCATCCACCACCAGCCCCCTCCCCGCCACATTTGGCATTTGGGGTGAGTAAAGGGTATCCTGAAGAACACTACTCAGTCACAGACTCCACTGCCCAAAGACACATCTGTCTCAAAGCAGGTGTTCAACGATTTTCATATATCTGTCACCTGTGTGCAGACTCTTGACAAGGGACTCCAAGGTTCACAGCCCTGTCCCTGTTGCTAAGTCTCCATCACCACAGGGCTTGACAAATGAACTCTGGTAGAAGCCTGTGAATGACTTTGTTTAACTTGGGGACCTTGGGGCGCAGCCATTGCCCACACGATCTTGATGGGTTGGTGGTCAGATTTCGGTGACGTGTCGAAGCACTGTGACCAGGACCACCTTGCCACTGTATCCTTCTTCCACCTTCACAGCTGATGAGATGCAGTCTTCCTTCAGCTGTTCTGCCATTGAAAACATTTTGGACCACACTTTGGCTGGCACCTCTCCTGCCCTTGCTGCCATGGGTGACCCTACCAGGAGCAAGGAGCTCCCAATGGCATCACTCAAGGGATCATTGGAATGCACAAGCCTCTCCACCACATCAAGGTAGAATATGTTAAGCACTTGCCATACCTTGGAAGCCACCTCTCTCAAAAGGCCACCATTGATGAGGAGATCCAATATTGGAGCAACTGAACCAGCTCAGTGTTCTACAAGCTATGGCAGTGTGTGCTTAATAACAAAGACCTCTGCAAGTCAATGAAAATCCCAGTGTACAGAACAGTTGGTATCACTGCAGTCCTATACTGCAATGAGACCTAGACTGTGTGTCAGCGACACATAATATACACAGAAATTCCATCAGCAATACCTCCACCACATCCTCTGGATTCAATGGGAGGACCATCGCACAGACACTAGTGTCCTTCTTGAAGCCAGCTCCACAACCATTCAGGCAAAGCTCAATTTAAATGGATTGTTTCCAGATGGCCAAAAACCCTCTCCCTGACTAGGTTCTTTTTTCTCAACTCTCAAGTGGACAATGTTCCAAGGGAGAACAAAGAAAATGCTTCGAAGACACTCTGAATCTCTCCTTGAAGCATGGCAGCATTGACATTAATGACTGGGAGGAGCTTGCTACCAATCATTCAGAATGGTGACAACTTGTCCATAAAGCTGCATTACGTTTTGAGTCACAATGTGTTAATGATGAGGCAGGTCTGCAGCAGAGATGGAAAGAAAAGGAAGTAAATCCTGCATTCCAAAACCCACTACCTCATGGGAAGTTCTGCCCCATGTACTCAAAGATCTATGGCTCAATAATCAGCCTGTTCAGCCATGTGAAGGCTCATGGCAGAAACTCGCCACCTCTGTTCATATACTTTGTTCCATTGCTGAGAGAACCCACCGGAGGGCACCTTGAAGGATGTGCAGATATAAAGATCCCTTAAATTTGTTTTACAGCAGATTTTCCATTCCATTTGACATGACACCTTTCTCTGAGCGAGAGTGTATAGGGACTCAATTTACGCTGCTACTTATGCATGGGCACAAAAATCACGAGTCAGTACAATGGCACCTTACAACACGGGCAGCAACTACATGGGGTTAATTGTCAATTAATGAAGTCTGGACTTAATGATGTCCAGAACAAATATAATTGGGATTTTAACTAATTAACACTTCAAAATAAAAATGTGGACATAAAGGCATCCAGCACTGGACAGGGGACAGACCAGCTAAAAACTGAAGTGTCCGGAATAGAAAGAGACAAATGGCACATCACTGAACTTTTTTAAATAGTGAAATTAGATTGTTCACATCCTCCTAAAGAGACAGATAGGGACTTGGTTTAACATGTTTGCTGAAAGTCTGCACCTCTGACAATCAGCATTCCCTCAATAATGAACTGAAGCAGAGAGAAAGGAACTGTTATCTATTGGTTTGTTGTAGTAACATTTGAAGAAAATTACTAAAATAGAGTGAATTTTCTAAAGGATTTCCAAGATGTTAGGATCTCAAAGATTTTCAATTAGATCTCTTGTGACAGTCTGCTGCATAGGGCGAAAGCCTAGCTTTTTGCTGAACAATATATTTATGTTCAGCAATATTTTTATTTCCAAATACATTTTCTGCTTGTTTCATTCCTACTATTATTTCTGTACTGTCATTCAAGGTGTGGCTCTAATAGTCTTCTGACCAGAATCCAGTAATCGCCTAATCTGGCTGCCTGCCAGATTATCAGGAGTATGAAGTTCTATTGTATTCTTTCTTATCATGACTAGACTAACTACTAATGCACACCGAGGCAAATTTTATATAGCATTTGGCCAGAGATTATTACTGACTGTATAAGATCTGGGTTCTGGATAGTAGCAACAGAGTATAGTCTTTTTTGACAAATTTCAGAAAGCTATTTTCTGAGGTGGAGGTTTAGAAATACCTCAGCAGAAATCACACCAATTGACAGAAGTATTAAAGCATTATCCTCATGTAGAAATTGGCTGCAATTTGTTCGATAACATTGAGAAAATCTCTTGTTCTGCTGAAATCAATAGTGTTTCTATATTTTTGTTAGCAGTTGGAAGCATTGAAAAACATTCCCAACTGCGAACAAAAATGTGGAAAAAACTATTGAATTACATGATTTCATCAAAGCATGGCTCCAGCCATGGCTGGGTGAGAGGCTGCTGTTCAAAGTACTTCTGTCAGAGAGGGCTATTACTACATGACAGGTGATCACCAATTTGTTGGAAGGCACTTCATTTGTGTAACACCTTGCTCACCTTCAGCTGCACTCCCCTGTTGCCAGCTTTCAACATGGGAGCAGCTCATGCAGCTTCACCTTAGACCTCTGATGAAGGACAAAAACATAAGCCACAGCATCACCTACAGCACCAGCAACATCAGGATCAACACCAGTATCAGCACCAACTGCCTTCTCCTCAGCTGCCTGCCCCTCCACGGAGCAAAGGGAATGGACACCAAGAAAACGGGACCTCCAACACAGGGGCTACAGGCAGTGGATCAGTTCTCTCAACAGTCTGAGTACCAGCGTTTTCAGGAGGCTCAAGCTATCATGGCAGGTTGCTGCTGACATCTGCAGTCTCCAAGAACAAGACCTCTTTCCCAGTGGGGAAGCTGGCCGCGCATTGCCAGGAGCCAACAAGGTACCTGTCACTGAAGGGCCTCCCCATCACGTCTCTGCCTCTCACCAGGTTGTGTGCTCCCTTCTCCTGAAGTCAAAGGGGTTTCCCAGGTCTCCTCTCCATTCCTGTGGATGCTGCAACTGCAAAAAATCCAAGTGCTGACGAACCCCTATGACCCATGCCATGGTCCCTCTAGTTAGGAATCCTTCCTTTGACAGAACGGTGAATGTGTCATCTCCTGACTGACCAGGGAACACAAAGGCAGGATGCTAATACCATGGTTCAGTGAAAGAATCCCAGCAAAGCCCACTCCATCACCATTTGGGTTCCTGACCTGTAAATGGTCCCACCATTTTGCCAGCAAATAAGTCCAGAAAATTCCACCCTATGTTCCAGGATGTGCTGAAGAACAGAGAATGATGTGAATTCTGTCCAAGAATGTGCATCAACAGCTCCCCCTGCAGTTGAAACAGAAACGCCTCAGTGCAAGTAATCACCATAATCAATGGACTCTACATTTAATATAGTTTCAGGTCTCTGTAATTTTTTTTTTTAATTTGAAGGAATTCATAGGGGAATATGTTGAATAATTATTAATTAGTTGCCCTGGTAAAACTTTTACATCCCTGAATAAGTAAAGACAAAAAATGCGTATTTGATTTTATTGTTTGTAATGACTAAAAAGAAACCTTCCGTGCATTTGAAAATGGTTGCGACTTTTTAAAATTTCCACCATGTTATAGAGAGACTGGATAGTTCGATGAGATCATCTCTGGACCTAGGTTTGTATCGAGGGCAGACTAGAAGGCCTTTTTTGTTCAACTTTGAAATAAATTTAAGAATCTGAAAAAAATTCCTTGTGTCCTTGGGCTTGCAGCACCATGACTATCAACAACTTGGTACAATTGAAGCTGAATTGGCAATCTCATAAGGGAGGCAAATGTGTAGTGGCATTGCCACTGAACTGGTCATCCAAGGTAGTGCTCTGTGGGACCTGGGTTCAAATCCCACCATGGCAGGAGGGGGAATTTGAATTCAATAAAAATCTGGAATTAAAAGTCTAATGATGACCATTTTTAAAAAAAACCATTGTCAATTGTTAGAAAGAACCATCTGTTCACTGATGTCCTTTAGGAAGGAAACCTGCTGTCCTTACCTGGTCTGGGCTATATGTGACTCCCGACCCACCACAGGTGGTTGACTCTTAAATGCCCTCTGGAAAGCCACTCAGTTCAAGGGCAATTAGGGATGAGCAATAAATGCTGGCCTAGTCAATGACACCCACATCTCATGAACAAGTAAAACAAAATTCAGAGAGGGGAACAAAAATTATAGTGTAGGAAGTAGAAACATTAACATTGGTGGGTGCAGTAGAATTGGAGCCTTCTGCAGGTAGGGTTAATGCATATTAATTTCATTTTGCTATGAGTGTGAGGTTATCACGTTAATTGGTGGGAGGTTATGTTTTAAACTGTCTTGTTAATTCAAGGCAAAATAAAGAGAGACATATGACCTGCTACGAGTTCTGTCCAATGATAAGCCTGTGTGGCCTGATTATCTTGTAGACAGGGCCCCAGGTCAAGCTTTATTGAAAGTCAGGTACAAGTTTAACATCTGAACACAAAGAACAGAGCAGCTGGCTCTCAGGCAGTCAGAATCAGAGACACTGGAGAGAGATTGAGAGAGAGATGTAGCTGTATGTGTGAGAAGCAAGAAAGCTAATGAAAACAGACTCCCCGTTTGAAGAGATGGACCTTGTAGAAATTTAAGGACCTAAAAATTGCTAGTGGGTATCTTGCTGCTGGAAGTCAATTCGATTATGCTCAGGAGGATTGAGTGAAGGGACTTTTAAAAGGACTCCAGAAGGCCTGAGCTGGTGTATCAGGTAGGAGAGAGAAAATGAAAAAGCCAGGAGGGAGCCTGGGCTTTAAAAACAAGGCTACAGCAGGAATTTTCTAGCTCCTCACACTGCCGGGGTCTTCGTGTTCTGCCATTGTGAACGGAGGTTTCACATTATTTTGTTCTCATTCCATTAATTTTAAGATCACAAATTAATAGTCCCTTACATCAACACATTATAAATCTTTGGCAATAATATTGTTACATTCATCCTTTTGAACTTTTATAAAATCTACTGTATTTTAATGCTGTCACAGAATCACACAGAATCACACAGTGCAGAAGAGGCCCTTCGGCCCATCGAGTCTGCACCGACACATGAGAAACACCTGACCTACCTAACTAATCCCATTTACCAGCACTTGGCCCATAGCTTTGAATGTTATGACTCGAAATATTTTTTGGTGTTCAGGCGGATGTAAAATAGCTGAGCTTTTCATTCCAATCTGGTTAATTTGGGAGGGCCCAGAAACTATTGAAAAGGTTGAACATTTGTTTAAACCAAGGTCCGGGTTGAGATTGCACTGTAAATTCCTATTTCAACAAATAAAGTGTTTTTAATTTTTCAACATCAGTCATTGCTGCTAAAACACAAACCACAATGGTTAGAATATTTTGAAATATGGGTTCAATTGTGTCAGTTTATGCTTTCAACCATTGTTTATGCTTTGTTCTACGCATTTTAATTAAAGTATTGAATTGTATTGAATTGTAGAGAAAGTTTTATACGGAGATGGGGCTATTGGGGCTTTGGTTAATATTGAATTACACAGAAATTAGTTCATTTATAAACCATTAAAGCACAGTGCTGTTACTGTACAAATAGTAGTAGGAATTTTAGCCCACTTACAAAAGGCATTTTACTGCATCTTTCAGTGGTGTGGAATCTGGCACCCTGTCCATGAAGCAGCAATCCTCTGCCAGGATTCTCAACCTCCCTTGATTGGCAGGCACTCAATTACACCCCTGCGAGCACAGGCACCCACTATTGCTCTTCTCATGGAGTGTCCTCCCCTCAATCACACACATAATTTGACAGGGTCACGACTTGAGGTCACCAGTGGGTGCATCCCAGTATTTGCACTTAGAGTAACAGACTACTGAGCTTTGAGATCGTAATTCTCTGAAAGTATCTACAGGTTGATAAAGTCAATAACAGGCCCAGATCATTTGGGTTTTTATAAATAGGTACACTAAGAGTTAAGAAGTAAGGCATTACTGTACCCCATTACAGAAAGAAAATTAAAGCTATAGAGCACATACAGTGTAGATTTGCCGAGAATTGGAAATTAGTTAAAAGACATTTGAGATACTGGGACAATTTCCACTGCATTAAAGAGGGCTGAGGAAATTTGATAATAGTTTTAAAATGTAGGAAGGGTTTCAATAGAGTGAATAGGGAAATACTATTCCCTATGGTTGAGGAGCTAGTAACAAGTAGTCATCAATTCAAAATTGTCTCAAAGAGAATGAGAAGAGAGGTTAGAAGAAATTTATTTTATGCGGTGTATTGTTGAAGCATGGAATATTTCACTGCCAGTTTTGTTAAGGTAGATGCCATTGCATCTTTTAAGGAAAATTGGGAAAATATTTGAAGAATACCAAGCTGTAGGGATAGATTGGAGCAGCCAGTTAATTATGGATTTATCTAACACAGACTTAGCACAGACACGATGGGCTGAATGGCTTCCTCCTGGGCTGTAACATGTATGATCCTCACTTTCTGAAATTTCCTTCATTTTGGTGTCTCACTCGCCTCTTGTAACATTTGGCCTGGCTTAGACTGAAAACTCACTGGAGTATTTGCTGGCGCAAAACTAATAATGAAAACCCATGAAGCAATGCATTGGCATGTTAAAGCAACGTGCAGCAGAGCTAGATTTGTGAGTGTTTTCATAGCATTTAACAGATTAGCCTTGAAGATTTTATGATTCCCTGGACCAGATTATATAACTTTTGGAAGATTCCTGTTCTGTCATGTGCTGCATGGAGAATGACACCAGGAAAACAGATGGATTTAGCCTCACCACAGCTTTCTGTCAAAGATTCATCATGTCTGTGGTTCTTTTTGAAGTGGTAATGGAATAGGAGATGAGAATTATAGCTGACATAACCTACTGTCATATCAAATGCATTTAAAAAAAGGCAAAAATTCTTTCTGTGCTGAAGAACACAGACCACATCAAGTACATTGAATTTCTGGATAAAATGAGGAGCTACGTTTAATACCTTCACTACACTTCACTTAGGGCTAGTTCTGTACTATGATTTCCTTAAAACTAGCCTCAAAGATTAATATAATGCTACCAGTTTGTCCTTTAATGTGATGACCTTGTTGTGAATAACTGCAAGCTGTTCTCTACCATGTGCAATAGATTTCCAGATTATTCAATGCATATGTATTCATTCATTACTTTTAAAATATCCTGGTCTTTTATAGTTTAGCTCTTTTCAATCGGACAGTGAACAGTATAAATTGAAGTCTATGTATGCACAGGACTGAGCAGGCATGCACAGAGCTGCTTCAGGTTCTACATAACCCTGGGGTCTTCTATTCTCATACAATACAGAAATTAAGATGGAACTTTAAAAGTAGTGTAAAGATGGTATAGAAGAACAGGATCAGGCTGAAAGAGAGGAGGAAGAATCTTTTTTTTTTGCCATAACTACAGATGAAATGCAAAGCTGTCTAGGGATGAAGTTCTGGATTCATTAGATATTTCAACCTTCTTCAATAGCAGTATAAGGGAGGTCAACATTTGCCATGGGGTCTGAATGTGAATATAACTGACAGCTGGAGCAGTCAAAGCTTTATATATATGAAAATGGAAGTTACATTGAAAAAGACTTGTGCCGGCAAGATATTGCTTGTTTCTTCAAATTGGCTGCTGCAATTTTGGCAGAAGGTAATCAAAAATGCCTTTTACACAACTTTACATTGAAACAAAAATAGCCAAATCACCTGAAACCAACTGTAATCAGAGCAATTTCAAGAGATCAACAACAACTTGCATTTATATAGCATCTTTAACATAGTTAAACATCCAAAAGCAATTCACTGGAGTATAATCAGGCAAATACAGATACCATGCCAAAGATGGAGGCATTAGGACAGGTGACCAAAGACTTAATCAAAGAGGTAGGTTTTAAAGGAGGAAAGAGGTGGAGATGCTGAGAGGTTTATGGAGGGAACTCAAGACCTTAAGGCCTAGATCATTGGAGGCACATTTGCCAATGGTAGGTTGAAGGAAGTGAAAGGTCCAGAATTGGAGGAATGCAGAGTTTTCAGAGGGTTATGAGGTTGGAGGAGGTTACAGAGATAGGAAGGGGTGGGACCATGGACTGATTTGAATTAGAGGATGAAAATTTTAAAATCAAAAGCTTTGGTGAAATGGGAACTAATGTAGGTCAGCGAGACAGGGTTGACAGATGAATAGAAATGAGAATACAGGCAACAATGTTTTTGATGAATTCAAGTTTATGGAGGGTGGAAGATGGGTGGAAAACAGTAAAAGATGAACATGAAAAGGGACACTTACAATACAAACTATTGTTCCAGCTGAGGGAATGACAAGCCACTTAACTGCTTTAAAAAGTTCCATGCCAGTTGACAAGGCAACTTAACATTATATATGGGATTAATTTCAAAACTTGTAAATCATGTGGCAGGGATGATCTAAGATGAAAGATTAGCAGGCGCCAAAGTAAGATTGTCACACCAATCACTACGCTACCAACTGTATCTAAGCCCAGGAGCACCTACACAGCAATCACTGATGAAAACTGGTTCTTTGGCCTTCAGGTCAATACAAAGCCAATTGCACATTGTGCCATCTACCACAAGAACATCTGCAGCCACCCTACAACATAGGCATAAGAGTGCCAAGGCCACCTCTACCTTCAACCTTTCTGCCTCTGCCTCCTTTCAGGCTATCAGAGGTGTATTTTATATCATTAGCCAATGTTCTATTGACATGTTTATCAAACCAATATCTGAAGCTTTGGTCAACATGGCAGGCAGTTCAATCTCCTTTCTCACAGAACAGCAACAGGAGCATAACATTGCTGGCCAGTATAACTATAGGCACCTGTTGTTCTAAAAATACAATGTCATCAATTGTATCAATATGGCAGTTTGGTTCCTGCTTCTCCATTGCCACCACCAATTGCTCTGCGTATTACATGCCCAGTGCTAACTCCTCAAGCTCAATGATTGTCCAGAAAGTGTGTATCTTTGTCATTGTCTTCAAATTTTGCTAAGAGGGACACATGGTGCTAAAAAATTCTGGCTTCTTGGGACTAATGGGATCTGGAGCTTGCTCTTCAGCAAGGTCTATAGAAAGAGAAGAGGAAACTGCGTTAGACTACTGGCTGCATAACATCTTTTCAAATATTATTCACCTGGCAAAACATATAGGGGCTAATAATCTGCATTTTAGAAAGAGCTCCTAATTCATAATTTTTTCATGAACTTAAAGACCCTAACGAATAGCATGTGTCCAGACACCCAGCAACCTTTGCACTGGTTGGCCACAATGCAACAGGCTGGTCACCTCAAGTATTTTGCTGGCTTTAGGCCACAACACCTGCTATCACATTAATTTGTTCCATGGTGTTATAGCTGAATGCATAAACAGATGAGGATAAGTGAGTGAGTTAAGAAAGAACATGATAAAATGGAATTAGCCCCAAGGCTGGAGGATGCTTTTAACTTCTTCCATCTCCTGCTCTCCATGCTTTCGATCGCAAGAATTATCAATGTGACCTTCATAAAGGCATTGGAAAGAAAATAATTTTGGGACCCTCCTCGCATTCTGACCTGCTTCCATGCATTTTGTGAGGGCTTGTTTGCAAGCACAGAGTTGTGAGGTATTAAAAGTTTCAGAAGCTATAAAATCACACCTAATTATTATCCTGCATCCCAACATGCACATGAGTACAGAAATATACATCGTGCACCTGGATTTTTTAGATCAATTTGTGTGAAGTCCTTTTAAAGGGGCCAGTGGAGTGGGCAAAGAACTTCAGGAGTAAACTATATCCAAAATTTGTGCTCCAACACATGGTACCAGTTTACAGGGTTGGTGTGTACTGCTCAAGCATATTTGCAGATGCAACACATTCACCTTTGGCAGGAACAGATATTTGAGGTCCATCTCTTAAAATCCTTCAACACATCATTAATGGAGGCACCAGTCAAATGATGACAATGAACGTCCTTGCTTTAGACCTCTCTTGAAAGAGAATTAATAGTACTCATCCATTCTAACATGGATCTTGGAGTTGGAGTAAATATCACAGATAAAAGCCATGATATGGTCATATAGTCCTATAACTTTCAACTTTCCCTGAAGGGTGTAGGATGCACTACATCAAACATCTTAAGAATTTGATGTAAGCAATTGGAAGTGGGTTTTTCCCATCCTAGACTTCTCACAAAAGTGGAATCAAACCTGTTCCTTTTGATTGTTTAGTGAGTCTCCAGGGCATCTGACCTGTCACAACAAACTGAAAAATGTCCTACCCTGTCAGATATCAGCAAGATTTGAGTTGGTTTTGAGATACAAAATGCTCCTTCTTTTGGTGATTTACCGCAACTACACTCTGGAGGATACCCATATACTACACAAAAGTCTAATCGCCAACCTGATAAAGGTAATTTCAAGATGAGTTGGTGATTCCTTCCTTTGTTTTCACCTAGAGCAACTTTTAGGAATTAACATGAAGATTGCCTATAAGTGTTGCCTATCATTAGCGAGGTGACACAGAATAGGATCCACTTCTTTCCATTCAGCTTGTTCATTAACACCTTCTATTTGCAGCGTATTCCGTCAGTTTTTTTTTAATTATCTCCATGCAGTTAAGTCTTTGCTTTGATCCACTGAATCAGAGATAAGGTCAGTATGATGTTCTTTCAAGAAACCAAGGATGCCCTTGTGGGCTTATTCAGCCAAAGATATTAGCCTAGAGGAACTCCTTTGATCTTGATTGACTACAGACATTAGCCAATGGGAATAAACTTTAGGAATCTTGTGGGTAATGTCATGCCTTTGCCGATGAAAGCAATGTATCTATCCCATTTGACGCCCCTGGCTTCCTGACATGTTGTATCATGGTCTCCCTTTGGAGGAAGGCTTGATGGCTTCAAGTCTTGATTTAAAGGCCCAGTGCTTTAACCAAGTAGTTCATCCTTCTGCAATTACTTGAATGAATGAGTGACTAGCAAGCTTGGGCTTCAACTTGTTCATAACTTTGGCTGCAGAGGCAAAACCAAAAGCTGTATCCATTTGTATCTGTGTCCACAGGCCTTTTGACAACCTGTAACTACGGAACATGTAAGGAAAGAACACAAATCTGTATGTGAGGGAAAGAAAAATTCAATCTCAGCCATCTTACCACCCAAGATGTTGGTGGTTCAGGTGGAAAAAGAGGGACAGCTGGTCTTTCCTTCTTTTCTAGTGCTAGTATTCTTTTATTCACATTTGCAATCTACTTTTCTACCTTAAAGTGGAAAATATCCTTCTTTCTGCTTTAACCATATGCGCTTTTTACTTAAAAATAATGAAGTGTGTGTGTGAACTGATGTTTTATTCTCCAGGGTGAATGTAGAATTGTTACCTGTGAACTAGCTCAAGGTAATGAAATGAAGAGAGGACCACAGCATTCCAGTGAAAGGAGATCACTTCATTCGATTGTATTATTTCTTGATGCGCAAGAAATGACGTGAAGTAAAAGCAAAGTGATTTCAAAATACATTGTATCACATGTTGCAATGGTTGGGTGAGTTGCACACCCCTTGTTTTGGTTGTCAAATACTATTCCTCCAGCAGATGGCACTCCAGAACTTCCACAAACTTATGTCCATCATGTTCAAGCATTACCAGTATGTTCAACACTCCAGCCACTGTCTGGTGAGATTTATTTGGTTAGCAATATTATCTCTTAATATAATAAATGTTAAAATCTGATTCTATCCTCATCATATTTGCTGTACAAGGAGTCATGTCAAACTGATTTCAATCTAAATTTCACCAAATGCAATATTATCAGCTTTTCATTGTTAGAAAGCATGCGTAGTTGATTCATGCTAATAGCATTGTTCTCTACAAAATATTGCACTGCCTGCCCTCTTACTTCAAGCCACACTAAATGGAGGGCAACCAGCAAAGACAAAAATTGTGGCTGGGAGGTTTTGAAAACTACCGTGTAGCAATATTTATTTTCTTAATAATATACAATTTAAAATATTTCTTTTAAATTGTCAGTACTTCTTTCCCTTCAAAATGCCTCCATATAGTATCAATCCACTGCAGTTCCTACTCCCATAAAATGCCCATATGACATTGGCTTTGGACCTGTACAGAGCAGCCAGAGACAATAGCAATATTGACATACAGTGAATGGATTAACTGGTATCTATATGATTACTGAGTATTTATAACCCCTATTACCAGTATGAATCGCATCCTGATTCACATCTTAATAGTGATAAGTCACTACTCGTCAGGCTGCATGTGCATTTAACTATCCATGTTCATATGTAGATGATATAATTTGAACAGTCCAATAATTTGCACCTTCTCATGTACAAATTTTTGGTAATCTCTTATTGTGAAGAAGCATAACCACTGTGCTATTTCATAACTAACCAAGTCAACCAACCAATTCAGAAACATTTAAATGTATAACTTTATACCTAGCTGTGAACTAAGAGCTAGAACAGTTTTTATATATTATCAGCAAAGCCATGTAGCAATTGTTGCAAAAGTCACCAGGAGCTAAATTGGATAGCCCCTGAAATCAGGTGTAGGGATTGTGATGCGCGATTCCTCACGCCCTTTCAAAGTGATGCAAGCAGCAGGCAAACCTTGTGCTGCCTGCTCATTTCCATGATCATGGCATGAAGCCCAGTGCTGAACTTGTTGCTGAGTGGCTGCACAATTCAGCATGAGGCCCAAAGTTCTTGCAAGGCTAGCACCGCTTAAAATTAGCCTGCACAACTTCAAGCTAGACTGCACCTCTGCAAGACGAGGTGCATTCTAACTGCAAATGGGGCTGGAACTGCTTGGGTAACATTTGAAAGCCTTCAGGAAGGATCCAAAGTAGCACAACAGGCAAGAGTGCAAAAAATGCCCCAGGTTTTTGGAAGAAAAACAGAAAATGCTGGAAAAACTCACCAGGTCTGACATCCCCTTTTTGGACGCTGTGCTGGATTCACTGTTGCAGGAGGTGGACCGAAGGCAGTAACAGCAGGGGTTTATGGTGGTCAATGGTGCATCACTAGCCTCATATACTGCTCCATTTAACACTCTTTCTTCAGTCACCTATCGACAACCTATATGAACCACGAGTCAAACCTCATATGCAGCTCGTCATCCTTACACACCTAGCACTGCTGGAGGTCGCACATTCACAGGTCATAGCTTACACACATCGCCAGCCATTCAACTGAGGTAGGCACATCACCCAAATATGTTGCAAAACAGTAACTGGCACACTTCCATCCCTTTTGCAGGACAAGGTCACCCACAATAGCAGTAGTAAATCAGCAGGGGGCAGGCATTGGGTGCATATGCTTGCTCCCATGGAGAGATGGTGTTGGGGATAAGGGAGTGGTCATCACTGAGCCGATAGCCAGCGGCATTGCTGAAGCCGTCAAGGTATATTCCTGCCTAATGTAACTTCTTAAATCCCATTTCTCCCTCATGCCTCAGTCTGTTATAATCTACAAGCTGCAGATGGTATAAACATGCATCTCTTGCTTTCCCCCCACCCTCCTCACCCCAAACCTCTCCTTGTCCTTTCATGCTTTCAGATACGCAAGAAATGTGGCCTGACCAGCCAGTGGTGCCACATACTGAAAGCCTAGAGGGAAAGTGGACTGAATAAGGAGAAACACAGTCACTTGACAGATACTGGCACTGGGTATAATTTAGTGGGCACTATAGAGGCAAGGCCTGCATGTAATGTGGCACCAGGCATGAGTGGCTATAGGCAGGTTCAGCTTGTGCCAGATGCCTGGAGGGCAAGTTCACAAGAGTTCAGCTTCACAGGCTCTGATGAGGACTTCGATGGGGCAGCTTACAGAAAAAGGCTAAGACATGCATACAGAGATTCTTGGCGCATTTGTAGGCCTGCTGGAGAGCTTGTCATCATTAAGGCGCATGGGGGAGTCTGGATCCAACTTGGCACAGGACTTCACAAAAGCTTGGAGCCCATACTTTCCAGCACCGAAGTGGTGGCCAACTCCAATGAGAACACTTGCAGGCCAATTGTGTTGCAGTGTCTGATGGCCAATAACTCAGTAGGCTGAAGCCAAGCAAGGTCTGAATGTTGGAGTGGAAAATCAGACTGAGGTCATGAGTTCATTGCTTGTTGCTATGCAAGCCCAGTTTTCTTTTTGCTTAGCAGGCTTAGACTGATGCCATCATGGCTGCAGAAAACAGTGCTCAAAGGAACTTGCAGGGTGTCATAACTGTCCTGTGCTTCAGCAGACTGTGAGGATTGATGAGCTACTGCCCCAGGGGTGTGGCAGTGCCTCTGTGGAGCATGAAGCACTGGCATCCTCTCCCTGGATGACAGCATTCATGCTCCTACCACTGCCATTCCACCAGTGCCCTTGCTGTTGCCTGTCAGCCAGCCACACCATAATGATGCTGCTCCTGCCAAGGTGGTGTAGTCAGAAGCCAATCCCTCAAGGCCCAGTGCTGCTGGTGGTGAGTTGCAAGGCCACCTCCACTGAAAGTCAGCAGTTTTCCACCAGCCAACGTTCTAATCTAGGTCACTTGGTGGTGAAGGTTAGAAGTGGAGCCTAATCTTTACACACTTATAAGCTTTTATTTTCAGAGACACACATTACAAATATGCATCTCCAAAGCTAACAACAACATTTTCAATCTGCTCCGATATTAGGACCATAAATGAATCCCCAGTTAATGATCTCATGACCTCAGTCTGAGCTTCCACTCCAACATTCAGACCTTGCTTGGCTTCTGCCCCTACTGAGTTATTGGCCATTAGACACTGCAACACAGTTGGTCTGCAGGTGTTCTCATGGAGTTGCTGGAAAGTATGGGCTCCAAGCTTTCACGTGTGAACTGAATACAGTTGAACATTGAATTCATATATAATTAACAGCCACTGGGGTAGCCCTGTGTAGGAGAACCAAGCCAGGTGAAGGCACCTGCAAGACAGGAACAAAAAGGAATGCACAAGGGTGATTAGTTGATTATTGTAAGGAATTTTGATGTGTTGTTGGATAAAGCTGGTATGGAATGGTTGTTTTGTGTTGACTTTTATTTCAGGATGGTGGCCTAGAGGACACAGTGTGGTTCATCACAGTGGGTGGTAAAGCTGTGAGCTGCTGAACCAGCGGAATATGGTTTTTCATTTAGGGGGCCAGAGTCTGATGATACACACATGGACAGCCCATCTGGAAAATGGATGTACCAGCTCTCTCCTCCCATCCTCTTCCCCCTCCTCCTCTTCTCCTGAAGTGGTCACTGAGCCATGGTAGCAAAGGCTGTGCCCTCACGATGGTCAGGTTGTGGAGGATGCAGCAGGCCACCACAAATTGGGAGACCCACTCTGGCGAGTACTGGATGGCTGTTCCAAGCAGTGGAACTGTTACTTTAGCACCCTGATGTTCTGTTTAGTAACATTCCTCATGCCAGCATGGCCCTCACTCTATGAGGCCACGTGGTGGAGTTACAGAGGGGGGTCATCAGTCAGGTGTAGAGTGGATAGCTCTTGATGTCAGGCAGCCACCCTCTGGTTTGACAGAGTGGCTGAAATATTGCAGGCACAGCAGACTGACGCAGGATGAATGCATTATGACTGCTACCAGAATAGTGGTATTCAGCAGCATGCTCTGCTGGATGTGGGCCACCTGAGCTACTGTACACCACTGCGTCGCCACCTCTGCTGGGTCTGTCCTGACAGTGGGACAGTACACATCAGTGATTGTAACCCCCCTTTATGGTTACACCTCACCGCATTTGTCCAGATCCGCAGCAATGTGGATGACTCATAAATGCTCTCTGAAATGGCCGAGCAAACCATTCAGCTGTATCAGAAAATTGGATAAGGAGTGAAACCAGACTGATCACTGGGCAGCGCCCTAAGCATCGGAAATGACAACGGAAATCTCAGCCCTGTTGACCCTGCAAAATCCTCCTTACTAACATCTGGGGGCTAGTGCCAATATTGGGAGAGCTGTCTCACAGACTAGTCAAGCAACAGCCTGACATAGTCATACTCACAAAATCACACCTTACAGACAATGTCCCAGGCACCACCATCACCGTCCCTGGGTGTGTACTGTCCCACTGTCAGGACAGACCCAGCAGAGGTGGCGGCACAGTGGTGTACGGTAGGGAGGGGGTTGCCCTGGAAGCCCTTAACATTGAGTCCATGAAGTCTCATGGCATCAGGTCAAACATAGGCAAGGAAACCTCCCGCTGATTACCACAAACCACCTCTCTCAGCTGATGAACCCGTGCTCCTCCATGTTGAACACCACTTGGAGGAAGCACTGAGAGTGACAAGGACACAGAATGCACTGTAGGTGGGGGACTTCAATGTTCACCACCAAGAGTAGCTCGGTAGCACTGCTACAGTCTGAGCTGGCAGAATTCCAAAGCATATAGCTGCTGGACTGCGTCTACAGCAGGTGCTGAAGGAACCAACAAGAGGGAAAATCATAAATGACCTCATCCTCACCAATCTGCCTGCCGCAGATGCATCTGTCCATGACAGTAGCAGTAGGAGTGACCACCGCACAGTCCTTGTGGAGACTAAGCCCCATCTTCACATCGAGGATACCCTCCATTGTGTAGTGTGGCACTACCAGCACGCTAAATGGGATAGATTTTGAATGAATCTAGCAACTTAAGACTGGCCAACCATGAGGTGCTATGGGCCATCAGCAGCAACAGAATTGTACTCGAACACAATCTATAATCCCTGGGCATGCATATCCCCAACTCTACCATTACCACCAAGCCAGGGGATCAACCCTGGTTCAATGAAAAGTGCAGGAGGGCATGCCAGGAACAGCACCAGGTATACCTAAAAATGAGGTGTCAACCTGGTGAAGCTACAACACAGGACTACTTATGTGCCAAACAGCATAAGCAGCAAGTGATAGAGCGAAGCGATTCCACAACCAATGGATCAGACCTAAGCTCTGCAGTCCTGCCACATCCAGTTGTGAATGGTGGGGGACAATTAAACAATTTACTGGCGGAGGAGGCTCCACAAATATCCCCATCCTCAATGATTGGGGAATCCAACAGATCAGTGCAAAAGATAAGGCTGAAGCATTTGCAACAATCTTCAGCCAGAATTGCCGAAGTGATGATCCATCTCGGCCTCCTCCGAAGGTCCCCAGCATCACAGATACCAGCCTTCAGCCAATTCGATTCACTCCATGTGATATCAAGAAATGGCTAAAGGCACAGGCTATGGGCCCTGACAATATCCGGCAAGAATACTGAAGACCAGGGGCAGGATTTCCCGGTCAGCGAGCAGGGGGCAGGACCCGCACACCAATGCGTAAAATGATGCGGGATGACGTCGGGCGGAACTCCTGTCTTCTCTCCGTGTCATTTCAATTTTCAGGTCGGCGGGGGTGTAGCAATGCGCCCGCTGACCTGTCAACACCCAATTGAGGCCACTTATTAAGTAATTGACTTCATTAAAGGTGCTGCCTGTCCAACCTTAAGGTTGGCGGGCAGGCCGGGAGCCCTGGCGGGCTTCAGAGAAAGCATGAAACCTCATCCACAGGCGGGATGAGGTTTCATGTAGGTTTTTAAAAAGTTAATAAAAGTTTAACTAAAAGTGATGGACATGTCCCAACACATGTGATAGTGTCACATGAGGGGACATGTCAGGGAAATTTTATTTTTCTATTTTTAACATTTTTGAATTTGGTGCCGATCTCCCTGATGCAGCACTTAGCCTCAGGGAGATGAGTGTGCTCTTTCTCGCGCATGCACAAAAGAATGCACTCTCAGCTTAGGGAATCCCCCTCTGCCTGCACAGGGAGCGCATAGCACTTCCTGGCAGACGTCACGCTGGCCGGGCCTTAATTGGCCCGTCCACGTAAAATGGCGGTGCGCCTCCGATTGGGGGCCCCAATCGGAGACATTCCTGCACGTGCCCGTTTCTGAACCTCCCCACCCAACGGTGGGAAAGTTCTGCTCCAGGACTTGCCGCGCCCCTAGCCAAGCTGTTCCAACACATTTACAACACTGGCATCTACCTGGCGATGTGGAAAATTGCCCAGGTATGTCCTGTGCATGAAAAGCAAGACAAATCCAACCCAGCCAATTACCTCCCATCAGTCTACTCTCAATCATCAGTAAAGTGATGGAAGGGGTCATCAACAGTGCTATCAAGCATCACTTGTTTAGTAATAACCTGCTAACTCATGATCAGTTTGAGTTCCGCTAGGGTCACTCAGCCTTGGTTGAAACATGGACAATAGAGCTGAACTCCAGAGGTGAGGTGAGAGTGACTGCCCTTGACATCAAGGCAGCATTTGACCAAGTGTGGCATTAAGGAGCCCTAGCTAAACTGGAGTCAGTGGGAATCAGGGGAAAAGTCTCTGCTGGTTGGAGTCATACATAACACAAAGGAAGATGGTTGTGGTTGTTGGAGGTCAATCATCTCAGTTCCAGGACATCACTGCAGGAGTTCCTCAGGGTAGTGTCCTAGGCCCAACCACCTTCAGCTGCTTCATCAATGGCCTTCCTTCCATCATAAGGTCAGAAGTGGGGATGTTCACTGATAATTGTGCAACGTTCAGCACCGTTTGCGACACCTCAGATACAGAAGCAGTCCACATCCAAATGCAGCCACACCTAGACAATATCCTGGCTTAGACTGACAATTGGCAAATAATATTTGCACCATGCAAGTTCCAGGCAATGAGCATCTCCATCAAGAGAGAATCTAACCATTGGCCACTTCACATTCAATAGTATTACTGTCACTGAATCCCCCACTATCAACACCCTGGGGGATACCATTGACCAAAAACTGAACTGGACTAGCCATGTACATACTGGCTACAGGAGCAGACCAGAGGCTTGGAATCCTACGACGAGTAACTCACCTCCTGACTCCCCAAATCTTGTCCCCTATCTATAAGGCACAAGTCAGGGGTGTGATGGAATACTCTTCACTTGCCTGGATGAGTGCAGCTCCAACAACACTTGTGAAGCTTGACACCACCCAGGACAAAGCAGCCTACTTGATTGCCACCCCATCCACAAACATTCACACCCTCCACCACCGACACACCGAGGCTGCAGTGTACACCAGCTACAAGATGCATTGCAGGAACTCACCAAGGTTCCTTAGACAGCACCTTTCAAACCCATGACTGCTACCATCTAGAAGGACAAGGGCAGCAGATACATGAGAAAACCACCACCTGGAAGTTCCCCCTCCAAGCCACTCATCATCCTGATTTGGAAATGTACCACCGTTCCTTCACTGTCGCTGGGTCAAAATCCCAGAACTCCTGCCCTAACGTCACTGTGGGTGCACCTACAACTCATGGACTGCAGTGGTTCAAGAAGACAGCTCAATGCCACCTTCTCAAGGGCAATTAGGGATGAGCAATAAATGCTGGTCTAGCCAGCGACACTCACATCCCGTGAATGAATTAAAAAAAAGTTGATGGAACTATAAACCATGAGAAAGCTCACTCTCCTGACAAAGCCACATGCTTAGAGAGGTGACAATCAAGTTCCCTGTCCTGACAGACAGAGCCTTGTGGACACAGTGATGGACTAGTAAACTGGAAGATGTTCGACCTCATCTGGAGTACTATGTCCAGTTCTGGCAACCATACTTGAGGCAGGATGTGAAGGCATTGGAGTGAGTACAGAGGAAATTCACAAGAATGATTTCAGGGATAAAGAGCTGTATCTACGAGGCTAGATTCGAGAGGTTGGGACTGTTTTCATTCGAGAAAAGAATGCTGAGAGGAGACTTGATAGAGGTATTCAAGATCTTGAGGGGTTTGGCCAGGATAAATAGAGAGAAACTGTTCCCACTCAAGACAGCATCAAGAACTAGAGGGCATAGATTCAAAATAATTCGCAAAAGGAATAAAAGTGATGTGAGGAAAGATTTTTCACCCAGAGGGTGGTTGGAGTCTGGAACAAACCTTTTGAGAGGGTGGTGGAGGCAGGTTCGATCGAGGTATTCAAAAGGGAATTAGATTGCTATCTGAAAAGAAAGGACGTGCAAGGTTACGGGGTTAAGGCAGAGGAGTGGGACTAGATAGAATGCTCTTTCAGAGAGCCAGTGCAGGCTCGATGGGCTGAATGGCCTCCTTCTGCACTGTAAAGATTCTGTGTTGTTTGCTTGGTCAGCTGTTCCAGATCGGAAGGATCCGCAGGCGAAAAAATTCAGGGCCACAGTCACCTTCACAACTGCTGGCAGTACTGTCCTCACCTGCTCTGTGGCTGCAGGTCTGTTCCAAGAGGTGCAGAGTTCTCTTGGTGAATTGCTGCCTCCACAGATATGCTGCTGGCTTAGGTGGAGATAGGAGAAGTGCTCCCTGAAGAGCTTAAGTGGGGAAGTCCTCCTGCTAAGTTCCCTCCTCCCTCAGCTTGTCTTTTTTGCTGCCTCTGCTCCATTGCCCTCTGATGTTGCAGCCCAACAGGAACTTTAACTTTGGTGCCCATGACTAAGAGTAAATGGTGTGCTCAGGGGCCTTTCAGAAATACACAGTGCCTACCCAATGCCCAGCAGCACTATCCTGAAGACTTAACCAACTTTTCACAACTCTTCCAACAATCCCTTACTTCTACAAACTCTGGAAGAGCAAGTAGATAGTAAGAAGCAACTAATCTACAAGTTGGATGGATACCTTTATATAACACTCGTGAGGGTCCCTCATACAGTAGACTCAGATTTAGCTGTGCATGTTTGAGAGAAGTTACATAGAGTGATGAGGTCAAAAATGGTAGGTTGTGGGTCAAATCAGTATTGGATGCTGGTTGATGTTACATTCTACCTACTCTGAATAATTCCGGTGCATCCACATAACACCCTGGCTATAATCCTCAACAACATGGAGATCAGAGCAAGCCAAGTTGGAAGTGGTCGGGAGAAGTGCACACTCCATTTTTCACTCATGGTTCCAAAACTATGGTGCTAAAGTTTGCAGTCAGTATTTTGGCTTTTCCATGATTACAGATTCCCAAAATCACAACTGAACAATGGGAGATTACACTAAGCTTATGAAGCTGGCAGCCAATTCCAAACAAAGTATCCACTGCCTGCAGAATCTTGGGAACAAGTGTGAAAGAGGACACCACACTTGGAGGAAGCTGGCTGGTTAAGATTTCTCAATTGTACCATATATCAAGTAGATGGTCCAAGATTGCATACCACAAAGTATAGCCCCGGAGGTGTTGCCTATACATTCCAAATCCTTATAAAGCCTGTTATGATCCTTGGACAGACCCTGGGTTGTGGAGGGGGGTTGGGGGTGTTTAGGACCAATAACGTTTTGTTTAAAGTGTACAAAGTTTAAGATTCGTTACACTTACTAAATGAATAAAGCCAAAAGATTCCATGGATTTGGAACAAACAAAAATAAGCTTTACTATACAAGTTCAGAAAGATAAAACAATTTACATGATCTATCTTATAATATAGCATTCAGGGTAAGGTACGTGTAAATTAACAGGCAAAATGTGGTTGAACATACCAGACTACACAATAAATGACGGATGTGACCAAACCCAATTCCAAGGATTTCTCAACAACCCACCCAGATGTTTGTCACATTGTGAGCCAACCAATCTCACTGGAACTTTATCTTTCTCACAAGGGTTTCTAATCTCTACCTTTGAAGATCTCACCTTGGAATCTTCTCCAAAAGTCGCTCCCCTTTGGATGGCTTCCACAATGACCCACCTCGCAGGGTTTCAATCTCACCTTCCGAGATTCCTTTCCCCCGGGATTTCTGAGTACACTCAAGCATCCTCTTATAAGCGTAATTTCAAATTTTCAGCCGTGCCAAACAGAACACCACTTCTCCAAAGAGGTACTTTATCCCTAACATCCCGTAGTACAGAATTACCAACCTTCAGCTGCCTTCTCGGGCTTCTGTCATGTCCACTTTGCTTAAATCTGCTCCCTTCAGATTTTCTTTAATTTGGAGCATATTTCTCTGCTCCTATCTTTTAACTTAACTTTACAGGACCTATTTCTATCCCCTGTCTTTGTCCCTTACCTTGGACTTCCGTTTGGAAGCTCTCCCTTGCCCCTCCCTGGTTTGGGACCTCTCCCAGACCCCTCCCATGTCCCGCTCCCTGGAGCACTCACTCAACAATGGTGCTCCATATCAGGTCACCTGACCTGCCCTTTCACGCCATTCTTCTTTCTTCCTTCTGCACAGGTGTACAAGGTTGTCGGCCTGAAGAACGTAAAGTACCCAACTGAGTATGTGCGGCAGTACCTGGCCGGCACAAGTGTGTAAGGCCCAAGGTTCGTCGGGAGTCAGAGTTCCTGACCTCCAAAATCAGCTAGATAAGTACAGGTTTCATCACAAACTGTACATGACTTTCATTGCAGCTTATATACATGCAACCGCAGCCCAACACTCATTCAAGCTTCAACTTCAATATGCTCCCATGATCACTTACTGATACCCAGGATGGGCTGAGTTTTGGGCTTACACTTGCCCATGTGAATGTGATCCTTAAAAAATCTCAACACTACTTCTCTGCTTGGATGACAAAGCAGTGCATAAGACAAATAATGACTGATGGATCAGCCATCTTTTTGATACATGTACAGCTGGTACTAGCTTGGAGTGAGCTGGATGCAGCAAAGGTAACTGTTGCGGTGACAATGACTGCCACTGCCAGTATCATCCCTGTGTCGCAGTTGGTTATAGGTGACTCTGTAGCTGGCTTCTGCTGAACCAAAACCTCCATACACAATTACCTTCAATCTTTGGCAGATGGATGTGCCAAGGTTTGTATATTTGGTTGGTGCCATAATGTGCAGCTCAGGTGCCTGCTATATCCCAGGCATATCTTCTAGTACCACTTCAACAATGAAATACTGTATTCAGAGTTCATTATTGCTACCTCTGCTCCACAGGAGTCTGAAGATTGCACCTGAGTATCTTATTAAAATTGGTGTTGGAAGAATCACTTTATATGCCCCAAATTTCCATCAGTTGCTGTTTTGATTATCCTGCCTCAATCTCTTTGCAGCCTCTGAAAAGGTCATCCATAGTCCTCCAATGCCTCTCCTCCATTTCCACTTCAGTGGAATCACCCCAATTACTATTTCCCTGAAGGATCCAACCATGGCCTCTTTCTTATTTACATTTGCAGAAACAAGGTCAGTTTGCACTCTATGCTGACCACACCCAACTCTACTTCTCCACCACTTTCTTATCGCTCATGATTTAGTATTGTCCATCAGACATCCAATCTAGGATGCATCGCAATTTCCTCTCTATCCCTATAACCTCCTCCACCTTTACAATCCCTCTCAGTTCCTCTGACTCTGGCTTTTCTGCACCTTTCCTTCCCTTCACTCAGCCTTGATGCCTAACCTTTGGCAATCTAGGTTCCAAGCTCTGTAATACCCTCCCTGAACACTTTGCCTCTCCACCTCCTTCTTCTCCAAGACACCCCTTAAATTCAAACTCTTCAAGCAAGCTTTTAGTCATCTCTCCTTCTTTGGTGAAGCATACGTTTTTTCTTACGCATCCGTGAATTGCCTAATTGAGATTTATTTTTCCTATGTTTTAAGTGCAATATAAATTATTTTTGCTTCATGTAAAAACAAAGGCATTATGAGGAAATAAAGAATTGTTTCCGAAATTAATAAAAAATGAAGAAATACTGAAATTACTTTGCTAAAATTACTACAAAATTGCAAAGCAAAAATCCAAAGTTTTTTCTCATGTAAGAGCTCCATTGCATATAGCACTTCCCTCTGCCAATTCAAAATTATGCAGAGTTAGTAGAATATGGAACTTGCTACCACATGGAGCAGTTGAGTCAAAAAGCATAGTTGTAATTAAAGGGAAGCTAGATAAATGCATGAGAAAGATAGGAACAAAATGTTATGATGATAGGAGGAAGAGGGATGGGAGGGCTTTTGTATGGGGTGCATTATCAACAACATTGGACAGTTGGGCTGAATGACCTGTTTCTGTGCTGTACATTCAATGCAAAATGCAAAAATGAGTCTTGAAGGCAAAGAAAGATAATCCCAATGCAAAAACAAGGGAGTAATTCAAAGTATACATTTAAATTATTTTGCATGCATTTTGAGTCTTAAATGTGGGAAATGCATGAAATATGCATGAGTATGAGTATGAGTATGTGCATGAGTACGCTAGCACAAGTTTGTGATTGGTCGGAATATTGCTAGCAGAAAAATATTGGGTGCAAACACAGGTAAGGCCTACATGATCAATTTTCCAATTTCTTGCATCCCTTTCATGCCTGAGGAACCAGCATAGATGATCAGAAAATAAACCTGTCTGTGAAGTTCACAATGGCTAACTTCCCAAATACATGCTAACTGTGAAAGTACAGAGGACATTGTTGCGCTGCTGAGTTTGATTGTCTATCTTGTTTTTTCCCTTTGTCAATGAGGATTTTAGATTAGCAAGTAAAATTTTGTGATGATCTTCACGAAAGCTCAATTATGAAAACTCTACCATTATAACTTATGTACCCCCATTTCCCTGAAATATTCACAATGGTAGCTCAGATCTTGGTGAGATTAATCCATGATGAAAACATTTTTTCCTAATCTTAAAGTTGTCAAGACCACAGCCAATATTAATTGCTGGACAAACCAAAAACCAGAGAGAAACTTAGCTGACAGGCCATCCCTCTTTTTTTTGTATTCTGAAACCAAGAAGAAAACATACTGATCTCATCAGCAAGAGTCCAGTAACACCTTTGGGATTTTAAAAATTAAAAGTAAAAGTTTTATTAACAAGAATAAAAGAAAACTCAAGAGCACAAGATTACAGTTACACAGTTAAAATTAGCCTTACAACACATTCCCCTAAAAAGACTCCCTACTTGGTCAGGCCCACAAGTAAACAGCTTCCAGGCAACACTTCTTCATAGACGTTTAGCTATAAAAATCCAGTAATATTACCCATGGAAAACTGTGCAGCTTTAATAAAGGCATACCATAGAACCTCTTAAGCTCTCTTCCCTTCTGCTGTGGAAATCCAAAGATTTAGAACAAAAATGCTTTTTGCAGCCCAAGACTTTTTGGGCTTGACTGGATGGCTGATTCAAATAGCATCCTCTTCCAGCCTAGAACTGTTTCCAGGAGATCTTCCTCACATAGCCAACAACTATCAGCCAACAGCTACCAACTCCCCTCAGCTTTTCATAGCAACTCTAAAATAACTTTTTCCCCCCTTTCATCTCAGGTTCCATTGTTCTCACACCTCTTTGAAACTCCAATCCTTCCAAATATAAACTCTTTCATGTTTTTATTTTGTCTCTGCTTTCAGGTCAATAAAATGTAATATACCCTCTTCTGTTTATCCATGGAACTCCTGCAAGATGCAAACATGTTTCTTGTAACCTCTGACTTCCCTTTGATATTCAAATGAACTCTCAACTTATCTAAAAATGAAAATGTTAAATCCAACCTATTCACCTCTATCCTCACCTCTATCCTTTCATGTTTTAAACCCCCAGACAATCTGCCTTCTAGTAACCTTAACCAGCTTAATTAAATCACTTACAAACACACACACACACGCACACAAACACGCACACACACACACAGCCTTCTTCACAGAATAACACAATATTCCCCAAAAGTATTGAAAAATAAAGCCCATTCTCACCAAGTACTTAACAATTCTATTGATATAATAATAACATTTCAATATGTGATCCTTACAGGAAGAGAATTATTTTCTGCATCAAATATGCTTTTTGATAGAGCCAATTGCACTCTATATTATAAGTAGAGTGCTTTATCTAACCTCTAAGAATAGTGTTTCCTGTAATGGAGTTGAATTAGTTAATTTGATATGTTAGTTTAGATGAAGGTTTAACTTAATTTTTCTATTTCAATATTTTCATTCGATTGTCATGATTAGTAATTCATTATGCATAGAATTAGCAGTGTGTGGTCCAGAATTGATTTATGAGGGTTGCATAAGTCCTGCTAAGGGTATCTCAGCAACGCCAAAGAGTTTTGAAGCTTAATTTACTGCTGGGAACCATTATAGTTGAATGGCTGTAAGGCTAAAACACAGGTGAAACAGTGGCCATAAACAACATGCAATTAGCAGTGAAATGGTCTCATTTAATCTTGTGCTAGTTGAACAGCCACCTTCTGCATGACAAATGATGAAAAAAATGCTTAAATCCTATTTTGTCACATTAAATTTGTTTTTTTTTTGCTCTTGCTGTTGCGAGAGCTGACAGATTATTGTTTAACGTTACAGGCTTTGCAATGCCCAAGATGTTCAACTCCACACACACATTTACTTTTTGGCAATAAGCTTCTAAAGGATCTATCCTGTTTTGGGCGCCAAGAAATGTGTAAATAGGACTTGTGCATGTGGAGCCTTCCTCTCAAAACAAACTGGAGGAAGTACACAAAGTACACACAGGTTTGACAAGCAATGTTATGCGAAATTAAGAGGGATTTTCCATTTCATTCAACACAAGTAGTTGTTATGTGAAGGATCAATGTTTTCTTCATCTGTTTAACATCATTCAGCCTCGTTACTGAAACATTTGGTTCTGAAATTTTCAAACTAGTTTTTCTTTAATTATGAGTTAAAGGGCAAAATTTTATTTGCCCTGTGGCAGCGGGATTGAAGGCAGGGGACTGGTAAAATGATCTGGGTCCGAGTCAGGCCAGCTCGCATATTTTTTATTCCCAAAAATCTTTGGCATTGGACAGTTTTTCACTGCCCTGATTGGCTCACTTTTCAGTGCCTTGATTGGTTATTTGGTCAGAATGCTCCAATTGGCTAATCAGGGATTCCAGGGACAGGCTCAGTTTGAACACGTTTCAGTATGCAGAGCAGAATGGAGTTAGAAAGAAATCACTCACTTTACTCAAAAAAAATCACTCGCTTTACTAAATCATACCTGAAAAAAATCCCTCTGAAGTGATCATTTTTGGAGGTCGCAGGTTTAATGTTTTGGTGCGTGCTGCGGTAATTTATAAAAGTGTGAGACTGTGGCCGGGATTATCCCTGCCAGCTGGCGTTAGGTGTGTTCGGTGGTGTGAGTGGACAGTATGACGCAATCAGTTTCATGATGGTATGAAACCAGTTCGTGATCATCCACTCAGCCGCCAATGGAGGGCCGCGTTCTCCCCATCAGATGTTGGGAACCTCAGAGTAGTACGTCAGCACATCACTGTTAGGCCTGCCTGCCAGAATCATCCCCCACTGCTGGATCGTCCGCCCACATTGGCGGAAAGCACGCCAGTGTAGAACACGTCTTGACAACTGTGACTTGCAGAAGTTAGGACTTACCCCCCAGGCCTTTGATCACATCACAGACATCCAAGGAGCAGAAGATGCTGGAGCGTGACATCAATGGCACACTGGAGGAATGTCCATGGCACGCTGGGTGGATTTTCATGAACATGGCTCTGCTGCAAAGCAGCGCACGGAAGTTGGATAGTGACTGTTGATGCCAAAATGGGTGATGGTCGAGGGAGTGGGAGAGGAAGGGCTAGGATCGGCTGGGGGAGGAAGAGATGTCAGCGGGGGAGGGGGGCGGGTGAGATTAGGATGGGGGAATGAAGGTGTCAGGATGGGGTGAAGTTGGGAGGGGGGAGGAATGAAGGTGTCATTGGGGGAGGTTGGGGGTGAGGGAGAACAGGGGGAGGTGGGTGTAATTGGGGAGAAGACGACAACTGGGGAGGTAGGTGTAAGGGGAGAAGTGTAGAGAGAGGAAGGTGTCCGGGGGGAGGAAGGGGGCAGAAAGGGGAGGGAGTAAGGGTAGAGGAAGAAGTAAGAGTGGAGGGAGGAGTCAGGAAGTGGTTAGGACTAAGGCTGTAGGAAGAAGTGAGGCTGGAAGAAGAGGTAATGCTGGATGAAGGGGTCGGTGGGGAAGGATTAAGGATGGTGGAAGAGGTAAGGGTGGAGAAAGGAGTTAGGAAGGGGAGGGACTAAGTGGTGTGGATTCCAGGGGTATGGGAGGACTGGAGGGAAGGGGTTCCGGTGGGAAGGAGTGAAGGGGTACAGAGGGTGGAAGGGGTGCTGAGGGGAAAAGGGGTGCGGAGGGGGGGATGTGCAGGTGAAGGTGCACGGGAGGGGTTGGATAGGTCCATGCCTGCCTCCAGGGGAGCAAACTGAGGGTGGGCGTGGGATGGGGGAAGGGTGAGAATGACCGAGGGCAGAGTGAGGTGGTAGGGTGGGAGGCTGAGGGTTCAACGGCAGCGATAGAAGGGATGGAGAGGGTGGTTGGTGGGTCCCGGAGGCAGACACGGACCCTGGGGGTAGGAAGGAAGAGGTTGAGGACATGAATGTGGATGGGGGTGGGATTTTCAGGAAGGAAGGGAACATGCACATTCACCTGGACATCCCTGAAGGAAAAGCGTTGTGGCTGGTAGGTAATGGAGGGGAGGTGCAAGGTGATGTCAACGGGGTTAACTGTGATGGGGGAGAGGAAATGGGTGACTGGGGGACGGTAAAAGATGGGGGAGTGCACAATTCAGTGAAATCAGACCATGCTTGCTAAATCAAAAGTGAAACTAGAGTCGTGGTGGGTGAGATCATGTGCTGCATGGGAGTGTGGTCATTGGGTGGGCGGAGATGGAGGTCAGCTTAGATGGACAACTCAAAGCGAAACCCAGCAGGCAGTATTCAAGATGCTCAGGACACTGAGATGAGTGTGAAACGTGGAGGATCTGCGTGTGGGGGAGTGCTTGCACGAACCTCCTAAAGCCCCTGGTGTGAGATCCCTGTGGATGTGTGATGGGTTTGTAAGTGTGTGAGTTGATCGTGATAAGAAGAGCGAGTTTACCTGGCAGAACGGATGACACCATTCATCCTGTAGCAGCACTGGGTGGCTGTCCTGTTTTGCAGGGCATTGCCACTGCCAACGCCTCCCAAGCCTGGTTGGTAATGCTGCTGCCCATCCTGCAGCCAGAGTGGGGGTAGAGGATATTGCGGTAGGCCTCCATCCAAAAGGTATTCCACTGACACGTCGCTAAACCTGGGGGCTGCGGCTTGCCTTTCGTGGACATCTTCCCTGCAGCAGTCCTGGGCTGGAAGCACTGAGATGTGTGTGCAGCTGGATTTTAAATATGGCGCCTGGCAAGGTGATGGCGGGCAGGTGAATGAGAGCCTAACTGCCGTCGAAACAACATGTTTCCCGGGAATGCATAAATAATGAGGCAGGATTGGGACGATATAGCGTGAAAACCCACCATCGCGGGTTATACCTACCCGCTACCGCACTTAATGCAAATCTGGGATGTATCTGCTGCGCCAGTGTGTGTGTGTGCATGTGTGTGTGTGTGTGTGTGTGTGATTTTTGGCACATGTTGGGGCTAGGTGTTCCTGGGCATAATCTATGGGAGTTACAGGGGGTACATATTTAGGAGTTACTGAGGATACATCATGGTATCTCTAGGGATATTTCACAAGAGTATCTGGGGGGTAACCCATGTGAGGTCATGGGGAGGTGGGTGGAGAGAGAGTGGCAGAGAGGGAAAGGTAGTGGGGAGAGAGAGAAGCATTGTGAGGGCACAGGATGAATTGAGCTGATTTTTTTTAGTATTCATTCATGGGATGTGGGCTTTGCAGGCTGGGCCAGCATTTATTGCCCATCTGCTCATCCCTAGTTACCCTTGAGAAGGTGATGGTGAGCTGCCTTCTTGAATCGATATAGTCCATGTGGTGTTGGTACACCCACAGTGCTGTTAGGAATGGAGTTCCAGGATTTTGAGCCAGCGATAGTGGAGGAATGGTGACATATTTCCAAGTCAGGATGGTGAGTGACTGGGAGGGGAACTTCCAGGTGGTGGTGTTCCCATTTATCAACTGCCCTTGTCCTTCTAGATGGTAGTGCTCAAGGGTTTGGAAGATGCTGTCGAAGGACCCTTGGTGAGTTCCTGCAGTGCATCTTGTAGATGATACACACTGCTGCTACTGTGCGTCGGTGGTGGAGTGAGTGAATGTCTGTGGATGTGGTGCCAATCAAGCAGGCTGCTTTGTCCTGGATGGTGTCAAGCTTCTTGAGTGTTGTGGGAGCTGCACTCATCCAGGCAAGTGGGGAGTATTCCATCACACTCCTGACTTGTGCCTTGTAGATGGTGGACAGGCTTTGGGAAGTCAGGAGGTGGGATACTCACCGCAGGATTCCTAGCCTCTGAACTGTTCTTGTAGCCACAGTATTTATATGGCTAGTCCAGTTAAGTTTCTGGTCAATGGTAACCCTCAGGATGTTGATAGTGGGGAGTTCAATGATGGTAATGCCATTGAACGTCAAGATGAGTGCCTGTGTAGCTTGTAAATCACCACAGTGAAGGTGGAGGATTTTGGAGTTGTCATATTCAGTCATACTCAAGGAGATGTGGTGAGATCAAAGAGATGGAGGGATTTGAATAGAGAATGCCTGACTGCCTCAAACACACAGGGCAGAATTTTGCCCTCATCGGGAAAGAGCAGCGGGCGGGCTCGGGAGTGGCAGTGAAGCCAACCGCCGCCCGCGATCCAGCCCCAACATGGATTTCACGCTGGCTGGCCGGAGTGGGGGCGGGAGGAGCGCGAGCATGTGAGTGTGCACATGCGTGGGGGTGCATGCAGTAAATGCTCCCTGAGGCACAGAGCTGCCTCAGGGAGATGAAGAATTTTGAAAATAAAAAATAAAGAATTTAAAAATGTTAATAACATGCCCCCTCATGTGAGTGTCACATGAGCAGGGACATGTTAGAAATTAATTTGAAAATTTAAAATTTTTTTTAAATCACTGAATGAAACCTCATCCTGCCCATGGATGAGGTTTCACAAAAAATCCAAAGGCTACTTGGTCTTTTCGCCCGCCCGTCAACCGTAAGGTTGGATGTTGGGAGGGCACGCGGCTGACCTGAACGAGCGTAAAATGGCACGTGATGAGTATCCCTATATCATCGCACACTCGTGCAATATTTCAGTCAGTGGGTGCACATGGGAGTTGGCAGCGTGCCCGCTGACAATTAACAGGCCTATTAAGGCCATCAGAGTTCTAATCAAATGCAATTTTTCACTGCCAGAGGAGCTCCAGTGGGTTGAGAGAGCCATTGAAGTGGATGAGGAGGCCACATGGAAGCCCACCTCAAGTTCACAGAAGGTGCCAGCTCTAAGGGTGTATCGTTAGAGGCTCAGCTCTACCGAGATGTCTGAGCACTAATGTCTACAAAGACTGCATCTCTCCAGGGAGGTGGTAGCAGAGCTGTGCAGAACTGGAGCAGGAGTTGATGTCAACGGGAAGTGTCAGACACTCATTGCCTGATGCAGTGAAGGTGATGTTGACACTGAACCTTTTTGCCTGTGGTTTGTCCCAGGGATTGTCTGGAGATCTACATGGCATCTCTCATTCAGTGGCTGATCTTTGCAAAAAGCAGGTGATGGATGCCATGTACCATCTGGCTGACCAATACATCATGTTTACTATCAATCAGGCCAGCCAGACTGAGAGGCATGGCAGGATTTCTGCAGGTTCAATGAGTGAATAAGCACACACATGTGGCCATCAAGGCTTCCTCTGAGCTGTCAGGCACCTGTGAGAACAAGAGTTCCACTCACTGAATGTTCAAATTATTTGCAGCCACTGAAAGCAGATCATGCAGGTGTCTGTCGTGGAGTTTCAGGGGAGCTGCATGCTCATTCTTTGACTGTCCCAGTTTCCTCAGCTCTACAGGCCACCCGAGTGCCTTCACGACTGGTGAACAAGGGGTATGCACTGAGGACATGGCTGTTGCCACCTGTATGCAACCCCAACACAGGGGCAAAGGATACATACAAACTCTGCCACATCACTACAAGAGTCACATTCAAACAAGCCATTGGCCTTCTGGAGCCCTACAATACATTCCATCTAGGGGTATCTATCCAGCATCGTTGTTATCTGCTGCACTTTTGCAAAACAAGCCACCTCCTCCTCAGAAAAGGAGGATGAGTTTGAGGTGCCTCGATAGCTGTCAGCCGATGAAGATGGCACGTGTGGCCCAGATCATCGGGCAGTGACTTGCATGCCAGGGAGTCTTGAAACTTTCTTATCAGTACACTCTTCTCATGTGTTCCTGTGCAATGGGCCATATAAACATTAAGTCCTCTCCCTGAGGCAAACAAGTGGTCCTTTCATCAAATGACTTACCTTCACATAGGCCCTGTCATCACAACATGCCAAACCCTTCTGTTGCTCATGAAGTGCTCACCTTTATACACCATCCATTGAATTCTATCCATACCTGGTCAGTGTTGGGGAAGAAAACAGTTAACTCACATGGAGTTCAATTGGTCATCATCAGTAAACTGGCCACGTACCCATTTGAATGTATAAAAGAGAAAACAGGTGAGACAAGTTCTCTGTAGAGTTTTATGGACCAAAAATAAAACTCTGTTGGAAAAAGCCAGTCTTAATCTTTATCTTTATTTCAAGCAGGTGTTGTGACTTTATCAGTCAGGGTCCACTGGTACAGAAATAAACATACAAGCCGTTAATATGTGCATCATAACACATTTAACTCTCATCAAACATGTAATGCTACTACATTAAGCAAAGAAACATCAATCAGTGAAACCCCAAGTGCTAATCCATGCATTTAAGCACTACTTAAGGTAACTTCCAAGAAAGTGATCTTCCTTCATGTGGAGTTGATGTGGAGGCAGGCTGCTGCCTATTTTGCTCCAGGTGGCCATGACTTTCATCCTCCGGTGTTGAGCCCTACTGGGAGTTGACACATTCAGCGCCACCTGTATCTGTGCACGGGCTACCTCAGTCATCAGACCATATGCAGTGTTAGTGTCACCATCATAGAGGCCAAGAATTCACTTTCAGCGATCAAACAGCCATAAGAGGAGCCTTCATTACCTTCAGCCTGCTGGTCCTCGGACTTTTCGGGTTCACATGCATTCCTGTGGTTGCCTGCAACTTATCACCTTCTGGCATTAGGGAGATGCATAGCTGGTCCATACATCTCCTGGGTAAGACTATATTATGGAGGTCTGTGCACAACCCTGCTTCCACTTGATGCTATATTCAATGTATCTCTTCATGAGGGCCATCACTCTCCCAATGGAGGAAGCCATGCACTCACATTGCAGAGAAATGGCAACACTCATGACATGGATGGATTCCTCCACTGTTTGTACATGGGACTGCACTGCCTCTGGGAACTCCAACAGATGCTCACGCATTTCACACTGCTGCTGAAACATCTGTTGCTTTGCTGATGACACCTGAAGCTCAGCATCTGCCTAAATTTGGGCATTGAAGGCTTCTCCTCACTCCTCCGTGGAGAAGCGGCTGCCACTGTCACTGCCTCCTTTACCTCCTCCTGTGTGTCTGTGCAATGCTCACCCATTCTACATGTGTGGCAATACCCAATGATGTGAAGGTAGCTGTGCTATTGGACGGCACTCCTTGACAAAAGTGACACCATCTCCTCTGATTGCAGTGATCTCCTGAGGTGTCCAGTGGACCAGAAGCCCTTGTCTTTATCTCATCTGCTGCTGGATCTTGAGTCATAGCATCATTACGCTACAGAAGGAGGCCATTCATCCATCCAATCTATAATGGCTCCCCATGGAGAAATTCAGTCAGTCACATTCCCTTGCTTTACCCTCATAGCCATGCAAGTTTATTCCCTTCAAGTGCCAATCCAATTTCCTTTTGAAATCATTGATTGTCTCTGCTTCCACCACCTCCATAGGCAGTGAGTTCTACAACATTACTACTCGCTGTGTAAAAAGGTTCTTCCTTACATCCCCCCTGTATCTCTTGACCAAAACCTTATGGCTATGTCCCCTAGTCCTTATACCATCAACCAAATGGATAGTTTTTCCTTGTATCCCTCATCCAAACCTATCATAATCTTGCACACCTCTATCAAATCAACCCTCAATCTCCTATCCTGTGGGGAGAACAACCTCAGCTTCTCCAACCTCACCTTATAGCTAAAATCCCTCATCCCTGGGACTATTCTGGTAAATTTCCTCTGCACCCTCTCAAGGAACCTCACATCCTTCCTGAAGTGTGGTGACGAGAACTAGATGCAATATTCTAGTTGTGACCCAACCAGAGCGTTATACAGGTTCAGCATACCTTCCCTGCTTTTGTACTCAATGCTTTTATTTATGAAGCCCAAGATGCCATATGCCTTGTTAACCACACTCTCAATATGTTCTGCCATCTTCCTAGATCTATGCATATGCACTCCAGGGCCCTCTGTTGATGCATACTCTTTAGATGCACATTCTTTAAAACTGCGCCATTAAGTTAATTTTATCTGCTGGAGGGATGTGATTTACCTAAAAGAGCTGCTCCTTTAATCAACCTTTGATGTCTCCCACTTGATCAGGAGTTTCCAGTGGTGTGGAAGGTGCACACAGGTGCCACAGGTCACACATGATAAAAAGAATGTTAGAAACATCCATCAGTCTGTTCATTCTCCATTGGCTACACACCCACCTCACCCTCAGCAACATGCTTTCCTGCCGCGACCCATCTGATCTCCATGGGCATCACCACAGTGATGAATGACACTCCACTTCCCATCCATTGATGCTCCAGGCATTGTGAGCGCACCTTTCCTGCAAGCTCAGAAATACAGGGTGTCTCTCCTGTCTCATGGCCTATCTGTGCAGCTCACTCTAAGACGCTGTAAATGTGCAGCAGTGCACTGTTAGGATGGCATCAGCAAGTGGCCATTCAGTCACCTCCATGCAGCGCTCACCTTGAACTGACAATAAGGTTCATATGCACAGAAACTGGGCACCGCAATGTGGAGGATGGTGTCTGTTCATACCCCATGCATTGGTCAACCACCCGGCCTCATGTATCATTCATGCTGGGCTGCCAGTTTGCAATTATGAATGTCACTCACCTTCCCAGACCACATCAGGTTATTGAATCTCTGACGCCACTAGACGCATGTTCCTCCATCCACCCAAAAGTTATTGACTTGCTTGGCTGCCTCCAGCCACATCTTGTTCATAAGGCTCAACATCACTTGTCTCTAGGAGCACCTCCAGGGAGGTATCACTAAATCTTGGAGCGACCATTCCTTACACTGCAGCCATTCCTCTCCAGTCTCCCTTGTTCAGCGCCCCTTTAATGTGTCCCCTGTAATTAGCCAGCTCTCCAGTCTGCTGGCTTTTAATTGATTCTACATGGCAAAATCAGCGGAGCCGTCCCATCACCTGCGTATGCAGCCATGGATATGGCCCCATTATGAATGTTAAAATCCAGCCCAAAGTATAAAGCCTTGAAATTGTTTTTAATGATTACAAATGCCAGTAACTGAGAGGAGTCAATAATGGGCATTTACCTATTCCTAGCCTTTTCTAAAGCAATGAAGTAAACAAACTGTGCCCACTATTAGTACAGGATTAAAATCACTGGCACCAAATAATTGTATGAATGGGCACTGCATGGCCTGATATAATGTGTGCAGCATTTGTCTGTGCCAGAAGTGCACTGCATATCTATATTGGTTAGGGCACCCCATAGTCATCCAGGGCTACCATGTGAAACAGGGGTTAGGCCTATTGCTTATGCAAATCGGGGGCATATGTGTCTTTCAGGCCCTTTGTGAAATTGATTCATGAATGACAATGTGCCGTGCAAACTGCGGACAGCTTTTCTCAGACCTACTGCAGATAAATGCATGGATCTTTAAGGGTCTATTTGAATCTGCCACTTAAAAAGTAAACTCAAAGATTTTTGCATCCTTCAATGTGGTTATTTCTTGATGGGAATCTAGTCCAGAACGCAAAATGAAAGTCACTCTGGCTGCAACAGTTCTACATGCAATGAGTTTAAATAGTTTCAATCAAGCTCCCAGTGGGTGTCAAAACTACACCACTTCAGCATTAATTAGCAACTTCACTCACAAGCCACAGGATTGTCAGTGCGAAGTGAAAAAGTGTCACAATTTCTCAGTAGGGAATGCTCTTCTGGTCTATGATCGGAGACAGATATTGTAGCGATTCAAAGGAAGCGTGTTACTCTGCTTCTTCCCATGCTACATATGACCAGGGAGTGCTCCATATTGACACTGAGGGTGGAATTTAATGTAGGCGGTGATGGCACTGAGGACAGGCCAGAAAGCTGAAGCAGCCCCATCTCAACCGTTTCAAGGAGCCTTGACACAATTTTGTGTTCTTCAGGCAATTTACAGACTGGTGTCAGGAACTCTGTCCCTATAATAGCGGAGAACCTGCTTTCAAGAGCTGCTGGCCAATCAAAGGGCTGACAGCTCTTCAATCCCAATGGTGCTTCTCGGAGTGATGGCTACTGCTGGGACTGCGCCTGGCTGGGTGTAGCATCATGGTGCTGCCCTGGAACCCAGGTGAATGGGGTTGGGGTCCTGGGGGCCAGTCAGCCGGGCCCTGGTGAGTGATGAGGGCAAGGTTCATTCTGCTTGGGCAGGGGTGACCCCTTGCCACCATGGGGCTCTCCTTGGGCCGTAGGATCCCTTATCAGGATTAGTTGTGCCCCCCACCAGGCCGAGCCTGCAGGAGGCCACCAGCTTTTTCTGGGCAGGCTCCCCAGGTGACAGAGAGCACCCCCCCCCCAATAATTAGCCACTTTAGGACCTGAAATGACACTGTGCAAGAAGGCCATCCTCGAAGGAGTCGGGAAGATGACAGGCACTCCATCCCCTGCCTTCCTCCCCAACCCTCCCAGCCTCGTAACCTGCTCCCATGGGCCAGTTTAAATTTCACTCTGTATGTGTCATTCTTACCTTAACAAATACAAAGAAAAAATTAGTCATTTATGTAATAAATACACGCTATTGTTATGATCCGGTTAGGAACTGTTAACACTTAAAGAAGAAATCCAAACACCCAGCAATTAACTGAGAGAACTACACCACAAGATTTCAAGTTTTTTAACAAAAATAAACTTTATTGTAGATCAAAAAGAATTAAACAAATTTAGCACTAGTAACAACACTATAGCTTATAAAGACGTATGCCATAAACTCAGTTCTTCTTTTTACTTCCCCCGAGAGTTCTTACGAAATCTTGAAGGTTCACTCACTTTTTCTGTGGGACCAATCCAAAAGGTATATCACCTCACTCTGGAATTTACTTTACTTCTCTTCCTTGTTCCAGCTGTTCTCAAAGGAACACGGTTTCATGGGGGTCCTTCCAATAGCTTTTGGCTAAGCGACCCTCCAACTTCTTTACGGATTTCACAACTCTGGATTCCACACCTCAAGCACCAGCCTCCCTGCAACTCCTGCAAGTGGTTTAAAGCATCACTAAACACCACTGGTTTCCAATAGCCTGCCGCTATGGTTTCATGTTGCAACTAAGCTAATTACTTCCAGAACTCCAGGTTAACTGCCTTTCACTGAGAGGATTGCTGTAGATTTCTTCCTTTAGCTCCCAGGGAAACAAATCTTGCAGTCATTTTTCCCCTTGGCAACTTTGTCTTATAATGAATACCCCAGCTCCAAATTGCAGCCTATATCATGGACGATAGATCTAGCATTTACTCTACTTCAGGTGTAGGTCTGGCTTTATCTCTTAACTTCCAAGGAGCTCCAAGCTTATAAGGCCCAAAGCTGACACAGTCTCTTAACTTTGTCAGCTTTGTTAACTTAGTCTTTTCCAACATCAACTGGTCTTGCCTACTGGCTAAGCCTACTGGCTAACTGAATTCACAGAGATAAACTCAAAACAAAGAATCTCACTAAGCTTCAACCATCTCCATGGCAAATGTGACACATGCAGCCTATGCCAGGTAGAAATTAAAATTAACTGCCTTTTAGTTCCAAAGCTTTCCTTCATTCTGGAAAACCGTATGAATAATATCTCTTTTACTGCAATAGCTGCAGATTTCATGTCTTCAGTTCTTTAGCCAAGACCACCACCTTTTTTACTCTGACTTTATCCAGCAAACTGTAGTTGCCTTTTGAATTGTAATTATCTTAAACCTGTGTTGTTTGCCAGCCTCTAGCTGTTTACCAGAGTTTTCCCTGCTAAACTTACATTTAAAATTCAATTTCTAAAATTAAAAAGCTATACCTCTAAAACATATGAACTATGACATTAGGCATATCTATAACTATAGTGATGTGCTCCTTCAAAATTTGCTGAAGGGATAGGGAGAAATCAAAAGAACACACTGTGCCATGGACAGTTATGAGAAATATTAATTGTAGAGCCCTTGTCCTCCCTTATTCCTCCTCTCCCGAAGACAGCAGTCCTCTGCCCCCTCATTCTATCACAATTGTTTGTATAGCCTGTACATAGTATCTTATTCACCATGGGACCTATGACAACCGAACCTTTAATCCTGATCCTTCTTCACCCAAAGATCATACATATGCACATCTGGAAGTGGTGACTAGAAATCCTAGCCAGTTTTGTTGACAAAACCCAATTGCATGGCCACAACTTCACACCAAGTGGCATAATCTACCTACTTCACCACAAAATAATAGAGTCCTGCTTTATTTCTAAACATCAATAATTTGCCCATTTACCCATTGAATCAAAAGGGAAATGCTGATCATATAAAGGTGATGTTAACTAATATTTACTCTGATTGAAACAGTTTCCTTTGAAACAATTAATAAATGTTCAATAGTTTCACATATTTTGCTAATTCTACTAATCTTCATTATTGATATGTGCATTTTAATTGACATAAACCATATCTTGCACCAAGGATTAATATTGTGATTGGATGTATGTTAATAAATTTATTATAGATTTTTAAAAATATATCTTCATGTATCTATGTGATGTTGACGATATGCTCATTTTTAGTTTCAGTTTACCAAGCTTAAAGCTGGCAAGTAATCCTATCTGTTTGGGCAATACATCAAGGATGTACAGTACCTTGGAATAACCTTTCCATGGCTTCTCCCAGGAGTTCATCACTTAAACACTGGTCTGATTTTAACTCTGTGAAAATGATTGTGTTTTAAATGAGTTAAAATCTCATCCTTTGTTTTCTATCCTGTGCAACAGTCTCAGAGGCTTCAAATATAAAGACATGCAAAATGTTATTCAAGGTGTGATGACCCATGTGCCTGGAAAAGCCTGAGTTTTCTTTTGTGTGATGTCCCTTTAAGACCAAAGTGGACTGGGGGAATATTTTGAAAGAAGGTTAATTGTTTCCTGATTATGATATCATTAGGTTCCAAGAAATGTGACCTGAGATTGCCATTGAGATGAACAGCTAAGAAGCAAAAGGTGAATAGAAAGCTAATGACAATGGGGTTGGATCAGCCTGCATTTTCTGTTTTGCAGTTCAGAATACACTGACAATTCATGTAAAGTAGAAAACAAGAAAGATTCGCTTTGGATGGAACTGATTTCTGTTTGGCAGTCTTTGAACAGGTCCTAGTGTTGAAGCAGGTCTCTGAGAATAGAGCAAATATTGTGTTACTGGGTGTTGCTATACAGCTGGAAATAGTAGAGAGCTGAAGACAGGAAGGGTAAGGGATTGTGGATTGGACAAGACCCATTGCTGCTGTTCAGTGCTGCCAGAGCCCATGAGACCATTTAATAGAGTAAGATAAGTGAGCCTCTCACCCTTGTTCCCTGGCCTCACTCCCTGCCATTATTCCTGGAATTATGAACAGGTGAGAAGGGGTGAACTGGCTCCCCTCTATTCAACCTCCTTGGTTGGTCACAGCAAAGGTTTAAATTTCGTTCTTATGAGGATATGCCTTTTCCAAATCAGAATGCATTTTACTATTTAAGCTCTGAGCAATAAGGGGTCGATCAAAGAAAGTTTTCTTAGTCAAAGAAAGAGCAAATTTATTAATCTCTAAACCCGAGAAAGATAATAAAAGTGCAACATCAATCATTTGGCCCTCATGCAGTCATTAGCCCCCAACCCCCCACCCCGCCCTCCCACCCACCACACACACACACACACACACATACACACATATGCACACATAGGTATCAGAAATAAGGGAAGTTAGAGTCCAATAAAACAAAGGTAAAAGAATATATGGTTAAGTGTCCTTTGACGGTCCTTGAAGCGTAGATTTTAAATGATGCGGCTGATTTAGATTAACTGGTTTCTTGGATGCGGTCAGATATAGATTTTGCAATTATTACGAGATCTCAGTTCACTGATAGGTTTATGGTAGAGTTGGCTTCTCAAACTGGGCAACACACTTATTCCAAAAGGGAGAGATGGAGAGAGAAGAAGACTTTCTTAACACTGCATGTGTCACTTGCAAACTCTCTCTAGTGGCTGGCAGCCTTGCCTTGAAATACTTCACCCATTGTGTATTTCCAAGAGGAATTGGGTGGGTCTGTCTGCAGCAGCCATTGTTTCAATATCCAGTACTTTGCATTTTTAATGTCTCTCCCTTAAACAGTTACGAGTTTCTATGGGTGTCTGGATTATAGGAAATGTCTCTCTCTTCACACTCCCCTGACAGTTATTTGTTGATTTCTCATCTTCACCTTGGGTTGTGGCCTTGCATTTTTAAGCAGTTTGCTTTGTCTCAGTTCAAATTTCCAGTCAGTTGAAAATTTAAAAATCATATTTTCAAAAATAAAGGGCCATAGCCTCATAACACTGGGCCTCGGCAATAGAAACAGTGATTTCTATGGGAACCTATGACTCACTTAGTCATTTCGCTTAAAGTCACATTTTTCAGGAACACAACCACAACTTCAAGTGAAATTTATCTTTTTATTTGAAATATCCTTCACCTGTTAATTTATGTTACAATTATGTTGATTTTAGTTGATTTCAGTTTTAAAAAGTGAAACTTGTCGATCAGTTTTCCTTTCATGGGAATTACTTCCTTTTAAAAGTTATTGATCTCTACGGGGATCATAACAAAGGGAACATTCAGGAAAGTCAGTCTCATTTCAATAGGTTTAACCTACTAATATTGAGCAAGAGGGGACCACACCAATATTATTTATCTTCCATTGCATCAGAGAATTTTCTAGAATGTAAATATCCAAGGAAATAATTTAGAATAATGATTCTCTCAGAATGGGATTCATTTTAGTCTCAGTTTTATTTGTTTAGGTTAAGTGTATGAAGCAACTCACAAATAGATGGCTCAATACAGGAGAGCCCAAAGGCCACCTTCTGTGCTGTAGCCATTCTATGATTCTTTGACTTGAGAAGATTAGATGCTTGCTTTTCTGAACATCTCTCTTCTCTCTCCAACTGTGAACCTGACCTCTCTGTGGTTCACCATTTAACTCCACTCCTTTTCCAATGTGACATCTGTCTATGATCTGTTTTGCTATTCTAATTCTGTTCAGCATATGCTTCCAGAACAGTGGAACTGTTTTTACCAAATTGTGCTCATGTCAGGAGTGGCTCAACAACAACAACAGCAACTTGTAATTATATAGCACGTTTAATGTAATAAAACATCCCAAGGCTCTAGGAAAGCAATTTTGTAAAATTGGTCCTGGTATCTTATCTTTCTCTTACGCACTCTGCAGTCCTTTTATCTACATACCAACTGCAGCAACTTTAAACCTTAACTTTATCACAGATTTTAAATTTATCAGGGTGCAGGCTGGTATTCCAGGTGTAGAGACAACTAGTTCTGGAATGGGACAAAGGAGAATGTGCACCCAGGATGTTGATCTGTCTTATTTTGCCTTTCTGGAAGACTGGTGGCCAACTGTGTTTTCATTGTCCATTTATTTTGTTATTTGTTTTCAGACCTCCTGTGGTTGCAGGTTTTTTCTTTTCTTACTTTCCTCGACCTCCTCCTTTTTCTGACAATAAGTCATTAAATTGAAGCATTGGGCAGAATATTATGGTAGGTTTGCAGGCAGGGTTGGGGGGAGTAAAATTCCCTGGGTGGCCTTCCCACTGCCCTCCTGCCCGCCCCTTACTATCCACTATTTGACATGGGTGGGCAAGGTCTAGGGCACCACCTCACCCTCACCCCAATTAAGGCCCTTAAGTGGCCACTTAAGGGACGTTTTCTGACTGGCCTCAAGTTTGAGGCTGGCGGGAAGAATTCAAGGGCAGCGGGGGAAGCTCAGCAGGTCACCATGATTGGGCCTCCCTCAAGGGACCCCTCTCCACATTGGACACACAAGGTATGCCCTAACGGATACCCCCTCTCCACCTTTCCTCTCCATCAAGCTTCCCATCTTACACCCCCTGGCCTCACCTCCTCTGGCAGCTTTGAGACCTTACCCCCTACCTGCACACATTCCCCTGGTCCTGGACTCCAGGACTTAGAATCTGGGGGACTGCTTGTCATCCAGTACTGGCCACTGCTGCCACTGGTGCTGCGGGGACTCTTTTCATTATTTCAGCTATTTACATATAGGCTGGTTCTTTTCATTCTTTTCCATTACGACAATGAGATAAGGGAAGATATTCCAGGGTCAGCGTAAGTGTTGGCATAAATTTGACACTGTTTCAGAGTAAGGAGGTTCACACTTTGGGTTGAAACTCAGATCCACCATGTCTTTCCTTAGATAAGGGGGCCAAAACCGTTCACAGTACACTAGTTAGACCACGGCTAGAATACTGTGAACAGTTTTGGTCCCCTTATCTAAGGAAATATATACTGGCATTGGAGGCAGTCCTGAAAGGTTTACTAGGTTGATCCTGGGTATGGAGGGATTTCCTTTTGAGGAGAGGTTGAGTAGGCTGGGACAAAAACAAAAAATGCTGGAAAAACTCAGCAGGCCTGATAGCATCTGTGAAGAGAAGTAAATTCTCTCCACAGATGCTGTCAGACCTGCTGAGTTTTTCCAGCATTTTTTGCTTTTGTTTCAGGTTTCCAGCACCTGCAGTATTTTGACTTTATCTTGAGTAGGTTGGGCCTGTACACATTGGAGTTTAGAAGAATGAGAGGCGACCTTATTGGAACATATAAGATTCTTAGGGGTCTTGACAGGGTAAATGCTGAGAGGTTATTTCCCCTTTTGGGAGAGTCTAGGACCAGAGGGCATAATCTCAGAGTAAGGGATTGCCCGTTTAAGACAGAGATGAGGAGGAATCTATGGGATTCTTTACTGCAGAGGGCTGTAGAGGTTGGGTGATTAAGTATATTCAAGGCTGAGACAGACAGATTTTTAATCAGTAAGTGAATCAAGGGTTTTGGGGAAAAGGCAGAAAAGTGGAATTGAGGATTATCAGATCAGCCATGATCTCATTGAATGGTGGAGCAGACTCGATGGGCTGAATGGCCTACTTCTGCTCCTATGTCTTATGGTCTTATGGTTTTTGCCCCAAGTCCCCTCCCTCCTCAACAAATTGTTGTACGGACACCTTTCCCTTCTTCCCCATCATGTTGTGGGAGCATTCTGGGGCCATTTTCAAGCTTCCAGAGAAACTCGGTTAAAAGTGTCCCAAGAGGAACAATGTCTAATTATGCAGGGCCTATTCTGGGTCTAATGAAGTCACCAACAGTAATGAATCCCAGGAGCCTCTTTGTTCACTCAGGGAGGAGTTTTAAAAATTCCTGCTCGTTTTGGTAGCCAGTTTGACCCCTGTTTCTCAAAGTAGCTGTGTGTCATTTCACATTTTCAGCAGCAACTTGGGACAGGTATTGCTACAGGCATAGGTGTTTACCCTCAAGAGTATGTCAAGTCCTTTATTGCTAATCCTTCTGTAGATTTTGACACTATGCAAACTTAAGAATAATGCTAGATGTACTAGCACTCAGTGCTGTAGGAATGGAATGCACTTAGTTCTGACAGATTTTTAAAAAGTAAACTTCGTGAGCACTAAATTAGCATCATAATTAAAGTTTTATTTTTATTGAACTTGAAGCCTGATATATGATTGCAATTTTTAAAAAAATGCCAAAACCTTAATGGAGCTAAAGTAACACTGTACATCTTACTCCATATTAACAGCAGCTGTTCCGACATCTGCATTCTGTAGCAAAGAGCATCTGCTCCAAGAAACCTGTATGAAATACCTTTGGAATGCATACCTTTCCAAACAGCATCAGCAGCCTCTGCTTGGAACTGGTGACAATTGGACCCTTCCCAACAACCTGAGGGCTGATTTTTCGATTTGCTTGCCAAGGAGCACCTGATAGGTGAAATTAAGACTTTTGGTGCAATCACCCAGAACTTTCCTGTAGAGTGCTGCAACCTGCATAATTAGGGCAATGGAATGAACAGCAGTCTGCTTCAAGCCCTAAGGGAGGAAGAACTGGCCAAAAGCATCATATACCAACCTGCATTCCCATCCCACAGAGTCACAGCCAACAATGCATTCTTCCATCACATACACAATGCCACATATCAACATAGCATATACTTAGGAATTAAATATCAACACATGAAGTTCCAGCACACTATGCATAAACCTAACTCCTAAAATGCTCACACAGCACCATTCACATCCTCAAGACTTGTCACAGCACTTCACAACCAATTAATTACTTAAGTGTAATCACTGTTACTATGCAGATAAGTGCGGCAGCCTGCAAATACACAAGGACCCAAAGCTTGTGGCAAAATAAAGACAAAGCTAATAGCGTTCAACATTACTTAAGTCTGAATGCCATAGTTACTTCAGGAGAGCACAGCAGCACAATAAAGTGTGAAAATTGAGAAATTCCATCAGAGGTGTGCTGCTCTGCTGTTAGCATTGTGAAAATTGCATCTTGCTGTTTTGCTTCCCATTCAAATGCATTGAATAGTGTGAAGTGCCTATGCTTGCATGGTAGAGATGAGTGAAACTCGCCACAGAAAGTTAAGCAATTTCAAACCTAAGTACCCTTTTAAAGCATGATGTGTAAATTCCTACTCATCAACCTAACTGGCACTGCAAATTAACTATTACAAGTGAGGAATCTTATCCCTTCATGTTTTGCAATCCTTCCATCTGATTGTTAAAGGAGATATACCAGAGCTTGCTCTGTTTACTCAGGTCCCGGATGTCCTGTAGAAGGCACCCACTCTTTCCATCTTGCACTTTCAGTAGCTTACCTGCTCTGGTTGAATAACTGTTGTGTGGCACTACCACTGATATCGCTTCTCGGCCTTTTGGCTAAGATCAAGTGTTGCAGGGGCGACACCATGGTCCTGCCAAGGCAAGGTCGGGATGGAAGGGCTATAACCAATCGCAATCGAAATCCATACCGTGGGTTACCTATCACCGTCCGAGTCACGGTGAACCACAGCGAAGGAGGATCACCTATGGATCGGGGCTTCTTCACCAGGAGGATCCTGTTGAAGGCGTGCGGCTTCCAAGCTCCGGAGATCTTCACCCTGCACGACTCCCGCAAAGGTGGTTATTTTGACGTGACGTTCAAGCGGGTGGCAGACTGCGTCCGGCTCCTGAGGGTGTTCGAGGAGAAGAGAGACCTGCCGGAGATGAAGATCCTGACGGCGGAGCCGCACTTTTCTCTGCCGTTGCAACGGGAACGTGTGGTGATGTTGCATGTGTACAACCCCTTCGTCCCTGTCGCCGACGTGGTCACCTTCCTCACCAGGTACTTCGATAAGGTGGGGAGCGGCACCGAGATTCGAGATGACTTGGGGATCTGGACAGGCAAACGCCTGTTTAAGGTCACGCTAAAGACCGACGGTAAGGGAGCCGTTTTCCACCCTCCTTCCAGTTTCGCTATCGGGGGAAACCGTGGCTACCTGGTCTACGCTGGGCAACCCAAGCATTGTCGCTCATGCGGCAAGGCTGGTCATGTGGCGGCCAACTGCAGCGCCTCCCTCTGCAAGATCTGCAAACAGGAAGGGCACCAGACAAAAGACTGCAAACAGGCCAAGTGCTGCAACCTGTGTGGCGAGGCAGGTCACCTCTACAGGACCTGCACCAAACGCTGCCTTACTTACGCACAGGCAGCCAAAGCCGACCAGGGGGAAGCAGAAGAAATGTTTCGTGTCACTCCAACCACCAAGGCCCCCAGGGAGCTCAACGGGACAAAGGAGGACACACAGGACACAGAGAGAGACAAGGTGGAGAAAGAGATCGAGGCAACAGAGAGCCAATCAGCAGCACTACCCCCAGTACCTCCCAGTCCTCAGGACAGCGAATCAATGGAGGAGGAGGCAGCAGTGGAAAAGCAGCAGGGGGAGTGGCGGACGGTGAAGAACAAGAAAAGTAAGAGGGAGCGAAGAAGAAGCAAAGGCGTTTCCCAGAGAAGCGGCAAGAGGCGTCTCCCATCCGACACGGATGACAAGGGCAGCAGCTCTTCGGATGATGAAGTGCCAGGGCGGCACCGACAGAAGAGGCGGCAAAGCTCCAGGGCGTTGGAGGACGAGACACCCGAGCTCCAGAAAATTGGAGACAACAAGGAGACCAGCGCACCCCGACTTTGCCTGCAACCTGAGGAGGCCAGTGCACCACAGCCCCTGGAATCTGGGAGCAGTGAGGCAATCATCGCACCCCAGCTCCAGGAAGCCGGGAACAGCAACACCCCAGAGGGGGTGAGTTTTGGAGAAGCTTCTCCAGCAAAGGTCATCTCAAAACCCGCTCTCTACGTGAACCTCCAGATGCCACCGGAGCAGAACACGGCCAAGGAGATCTACCTCAGCCCATCCAAAGTGAAGGAATTTGAGCTCACTACGGGTATGAAGGAGCAGACTAAAGGTCTGGGACTCTCAGAGACAGTGGGTTTGGTAGGAGAATAAATGCTTTAAAATGGGTTTAAAGATTGTATCCATAAATGTGCGTAGCATTAAATCTACTACGCGATGTGTTGCGACCTTGGACTACCTAGCCAAGGTCAAAGCTGACCTGTTGTTTCTGCAGGAGTGTGCGATACCGCACCTCAGCTCCTACAGGCAATGGTCACGATGGTGGTCCCATGGGCCATCGATCTGGTCGGGCGGAAACGACTCTCGTTCCTCCGGCCTGGGTATTCTGCTGCGGGGAGGCAACTTCACCGTCTCCGAGGTCAAGGAGGTGGTGGGCGGGCGACTCCTCGTAGCAGACGTAATGTACAAGAACGCTCCACTCCGGTTAATTAACGTGTATGGCCCGGCACAAGGGGCTGAGCGGCTGGAGGTTTTTCAGCAGCTCCCACTGCTGCTGGCGACCTCCAGGCCGGTCATTCTGGGCGGGGACTTCAACTGCATCATCGATGCGGCTGGACGATCCGGCAGGGCCGGCAGCAGATTGGACGCTACGTCCAGATCCCTGATGGAAACAGTTAAGGATGCCAAGCTGCACGACGTCTTCAGCAATCCTGCAGACGGAGCGCAGCGTAGATACACCTGGTCGCGGCCAGACGGGTCCATTCGTTCCAGGATAGACTTCCTGTTTGTGTCCCGTGCATTCACAGTCAGATCCACCGAGGTCAAGCCGGTGTTCTTCTCTGACCACTGCCTCCTACTGGCGGACTGCCACTTGGAGAAGGACCTGAGGGTGGGCAGGGGGGCATGGAAGCTAAATGTGCAACTGCTGACCCCAGAGAACATTGAGGAGCTCAAGAGGGATTACAAAGGTTGGAGAACCGTGAAACCCCTCTTTGAGTCCCTGACACACTGGTGGGAAGCGATCAAGGGAAGCATCAAGAGGTTTTTCATCCTCAAAGGCACCCAGAAAGCTAGAAAGGAACAGAGGGAAATGTCCCGACTCCAGAAAAAGATGCAGAATCTGCTCCGGCTGCGGTCGATGGGGGTCGATGTCAAGGAGGAGCTCCAAGAGGTGAAGGGCCAGCAAGCCTCGCACTTTGCCTCGGAGGCCTCCAAGATCATCTTCCGTTCCAGAGTCCGCTCCGTGGAGCAGGATGAGACGTGCTCACGTTTCTTCTTCCAAAAGGTACACAGAGAGCGCTCTGTGATCAGCAGCCTGAAGGAAGAAGACGGCTCAGTAAAGTCATCACGGTCCGACATTCTGAGGATCAGCAAATCCTTTTATGCCGGATTGTATGACGTGAAGCCCACGGACAGCACGGCCTCCCAGTCCTTCCTGTCCTCTATCACGGAGGTCTTAGATGACAGTACGCGGGAGAGCCTGGACAAACCGCTAACTCCTGATGAACTGACTAAGGCCCTCGAGTCCTTCGAGAAGAGTAAAACCCCCGGAAGCGACGGCTTGCCGGCGGAGTTGTATTCGGCTCTGTGGGACTTGATCGGCCCAGACCTGCTAGGAGTGTACGAGAGTATGCTCCTGGCCGGTAGTATGTCAGAATCCATGAGGAAAGGCATCATCACCCTCATCTACAAGCGCAAGGGGGAAAGGGAGGAAATTAGAAATTGGCGACCCATTTCACTGTTGAATGTGGACTATAAGATTCTGTCCAAGGTCATCGCCAACCGGGTCAAATCCGCTCTGGAATTGGTGATTCACCCTGACCAGACCTGCTCTGTGCCAGGCAGGAAGATCTCTGACAGCCTGGCGCTGCTCAGGGATACGATTGCCTATGTACAGGACAGGGGTGTGGATACCTGCCTCATCAGCTTGGATCAGGAGAAGGCCTTTGACAGAATATCGCACACCTACATGGGGGATGTGCTCTCCAAAATGGGGTTTGGGGAGGGAATTCGAAATTGGATCCAACTGCTCTACACTAACATCAGTAGCGCAGTCTCAATCAATGGGTGGGAAACAGATAGCTTTCCGATTAAATCTGGAGTCAGGCAGGGCTGTCCTCTCTCGCCTGTCCTTTTCGTGTGTTGCATAGAACCCTTTGCCGAGTCCATCAGGAAGGATCCGGGCATAAGAGGAGTGACGATCCCAGGCAGTGGAGGCACTCAGGTAAAAGCCTCCCTGTACATGGACGACGTCGCCGTCTTCTGCTCGGATCCGCTGTCGGTGCGCAGACTGATGCACATCTGCGACCAGTTCGAACTGGCCTCGGGAGCCAAGGTAAATCGTGGGAAGAGCGAGGCCATGTTCTTTGGGAACTGGGCTGACCGATCCTTTGTCCCCTTCACTGTCAGGGCTGACGGCCTGAAGGTGCTGGGGATATGGTTCGGAGGGACCGGGGCATGCGTTAGAAACTGGAAGGAGCGAGTGGCTATGGTGAAAAGGAAACTGGGCATGTGGGAGCGACGCTCCCTCTCCATTGCGGGTAAGAACCTGGTCATCAGGTGTGAGGTACTCTCGCTGTTGTTGTACGTGGCGCAGGTCTGGCCCATTCCAGACTCCTGCGCGATGGCGATCACCCGAGCCATCTTCCGCTTTATCTGGAGGTCGAAAATGGATCGTGTCCGCAGGGACGCGATGTACAAGCCTCTAGATAAAGGGGGAAAAAACGTGCCCAACATCGCCCTCATACTGATGGCCACCTTTGTGTGTGGCTGCATCAAACGGTGCGTAGACCCTCAGTACGCAAACACCAAGTGTCACTACGTGCTGAGGTTCTACCTGTCCCCGGTGTTGCGAAGGATGGGTCTGGCCACGCTGCCGCGGAACGCTCCAAGTAGTTGGACCGTGCCGTACCACCTGTCCCTGGTGGAAAAATTTATGCAGAAAAACACCTTTGACCACAAGTCCATCAGGCAGTGGTCAGCACGTAACGTCCTAGAGGCCCTGAGGGAAAAGGAGAGGGTGGACCCTGTGGGATGGTTCCCCGAGCAGACTGTCAAAGTCATTTGGCAGAATGCCTCATCGCCAGAACTTTCCAACAAGCACCAAGACGTAGCTTGGCTGGTGGTGAGAAAGGCCCTCCCCGTCAGATCCTTCCTACATGCCAGGAGGCTCACCCCCTCTGCACGTTGCCCTCGAGGTGGCTGTGGTGGGGAAGAGACCGTTGTTCACCTCCTTGTGGATTGTGCCTTTGCAAAGAAAGTCTGGAGAGAGTTGCAGTGGTTGCTGTCGAGGTTCATCCCGAGCAGTTCTGTGACACAGGACTCTGTGCTCTACGGGCTGTTCCCAGGGACACACACCGAGACAAACATCAACTGCAGCTGGAGGATCATCAACTCGGTGAAAGACGCGCTTTGGTCTGCCCGAAACTTGTTGGTCTTCCAGCACAAAGAGTTGTCCCCGACCGATTGTTGCGGACTGGCACAATCCAAAGTCCAGGACTACGTGCTGAGGGACGCACTAAAGCTTGGGGCAGCTGCCGCAAAGGCGCAATGGGGAAGGGTCGCTGTCTAAGACCTTTCTACCACAGCGCACCGAGAGACTGGGAACTGTTTAGAGCCCCTCGGGCTGTACAGATCAAAATGAAAGGCTGTAAATGATTGTAATATTGTTTGTACTGATGCACCTGGTGATACATCTTGTAAAAGTTTAACCTGGATTGTACCCTTGTAATGTTGTTTTTGAAATGGTTTGGAATGTGATTGAAGATATTTTATGAATAAAGTATATTTTTACAAAAAAAAAGCTTGTCATCCAAAATATCATGGTGTTTAAATGGGCACAGAAAGGAGGCCTTGTGTCTTAGTTGGTAGCATCCCTGCCTCTGGCCTCAGGTTTGGGTTCAAGTCTTCCGGGACTTGTTGGCCATGGAAGGAGTGTTCATGACACAGTTCAGCAGGTTGATCATCTGCCTGCTAATCCTGCTAACACTCCCAAGGGGGGAAAAGTGTGTGTGAAGATACAGACAAACAAACAAACAATGGCAAGGGCACTAACTAACAGTGATAGTCTGTTAGTTAGTGCCCTTGCCATTGTTTGTTTGTTTGTCTGTATCTTCACACATACTTTTCCCCCCTTAGGAGCGTTAGCAGGATCATCAGACTCTATGGCTATCTGTCCCTTGCTCGGCCTGCTTTCCACCCTTAATGTCCCCATTAGCACATTTCTTAGTTAATATCACCACCGTCAACACCTCTTTGTCCATTTGTCTATGACATCTTTTGGCAATCTCCACCTATCACTGGCCCTCTATCCAGCTCTGCTTGTCCCACCCCGCCCCCCCCCCCACTTAAACCAGCTTATATTTCACCTCTCTTCTATTTTTCCTTAGTTCTGTTGAAGAGTCATAGGACTCGAAATGTTAATTGTATTCCTCTCCGCAGATGCTGTCAGACCTGCTGAGTTTTTCCTGGTATTTTTATTTTTGTTTTTGTTTTGGATTTCCAGCATCCACAGTTTTTTGCTTTTATCTTAATATTTTGATGGCGTTTGTTGAGGGATAGAAATTGGCCAGAATTCTGGGAAAATTCCCTTCTCTTATTTGAAAAAGTGCTATGGGATCTTTTACGTCAACCTGAACAGGGGGTTGGGGGCCTCGCTTTAACAACTCAGTGAAAAGAATGCAGCAATGAACAATGGTGCACTCCATTGGTAAGCACTGAACTGTCAGCCTAGATTTATATGTTCCAGTCCTAGAGGGGTGCCTGAACCCACAACCTTCTGGCTCAGAGGAAAGATTGCTATCAACTGTGTCAAACTGCCACTTCTCTCATTGTGGTAATGCATGTAAACATTTTTACATCTGTTATATGTAGTTTGAAAGTTACAAATAGTGTTAGGTACTCCAAATGTAACAGAGAAACGTACAAGGAAATGTTCGTGAAAATTCCACTCATTAATATTCGTCTCTGTTCTAAAGCATATTTCAAGACTGCACTGGGGCTGTAATTAATGATATAACGATAAAACATTCGCAATTGACATCTGCTCTCCATAAAAAAGACCTTCTGCAATTTCATCTGTTTTTACTTACTTGATGGTATCATTGCCGGCAGTAACAGAGGGAAGTTATTAAAGCTTATGCTATACATGGAAAATGTTTTCTGTCTGCTGGGCACACAGTAACCTCCAGAAGGCTCTGATACACAGAACTGCAGCATATTGCAGATTATAAGTGTCAACGTGCTTGCTAAACTTTATCTTTCAACATTGTGGTTAATTTCTTACAACACAAGTATCCATCTGATGTGTCTATGGTGTATTGAACACATTTCACCTTTATGTCTAAATTAACTGTTTTCACTTACCTTTAATGGGCAGCTTTAACTCTTTGAATTAAGGTGCAATTTAATGAAACTGTACTGCACATGACAGTATGATTAAAATCAAAGCTGTATTGCCAGAGTAATCACCATTTGTTAGTACAGTGAGCTCCATGAAACAGAAGCACATGGCATTTGTGGTGAATGCATTTTGCTACAAAATGCCAATACAGTGCATATGCTGTTCTCTCTGATAATTATGTCAGAAGGACAGGAAGAAAGGAAAGGGAGGTGGCGTGGCTCTGTTAACAAAGAATGAGGTCAGTACAGTAATGAGAAATGATCTTGGTTCAGATGATCAAAATGTAGAATTAGTTTGGGTGGAGATAAGAAATAGCAAAGGAAGGAAGTCACTAATAGGAGTAGTCAGTCTATAAGCCCCCTGAGAGTAGCTACACTGTGGGACAGAATATAAATCAAGAAATCATAGAGGCTTGTAAGAAATAGTCACTGCAATAATCATGGAAGATTTTAATCTTCATTTAATTTGGACAAATCAAATTATCAAAAATAACATGGAGGATGAGTTTATAGGGCAGAGTTTTCTGGCCGGTTGATGGGCAGAGCAGGAGCGGGCACGGACCCGATTGCCACCCGCGTTTGGGTCCGCGCATCCATTTTACGTGGATGGGCCAATTAAGGCCCGCCCAGCATGAATCGCGGCTCCCGAGGACAGCGGGAGTGGGCGGGCAGTGGCAGGACTGCATTGGCCGCTGGTTCCAATGGCGGCCTGTTTTAAAAAGCTGCTGCAGCCTTTCAAAGGCTGTCAAACATGGCTACTGGAAGGGCTCCTCAGAGCGCTGCTGGTGAGCAGGCCAGGCAGGAAGGTAGGGCAGGGGGGGCGTTGTGCCCCCCTTTTTTCTGACGGTTGCCTTGCTGCCCTCCTTGAAGAGGTGGCAGCACAGTGGGAGGTCCTCGTACCCCAGGACAGGAGGAGGAAGCCCCCCCCACATGACCAAACGTGCCTGGGAGGAGGTGGTGGAGATAGTGAGCTCCCGCGACATGGTGCAACAAACGTGGATCCAATGCCGCAAGCGCTTCAATGACCTCTTGCGCTCAGGAAGGTTGAGGACCATGTTGGCATTGGTCACTTAACCCAGCAGGTAGGCTTCCCCCACTGGCGCCCACCGCACCCAAGTCTGAATGTAGTGACTGCATTGAATCATTGACGGCATGTCTCCTTCACTGGGTGGGTCAGCAGGTGTTGCCCATGCCTACATCACTCTGAGAGCATGATGATGGGATGGGTTCTGCATCCGCAGGATGCGGTACACTGAGACCCACATTACTCTTTTGGGGGCAACCTGGAGGAGTTGCACCTAGGTGCAGAGCTGGAACTCCAGGACATGTCAAAGTCAGGGTGATGACATGCTGGGAGGGGAGCTTCAAGGTGGTGTGGCATCGATCGATCTGCTCTCCTCTGCGCTCCACGTGCTTGCTCCTCCTTGCTATGGAAGGTTAGACCATGTGGTACCAAATGTGACGCAGGCAGCATTTGGGCAAGGGTCGGGGGGCGGGGGGGAACAGGCCTAGCATCTTTGTGTGAGTGGGATGAGGAGGCACTGGAACCCTGCAATGTCCCACCCTGGTTGGGGTGGGCCATCCGCGAAGAGAATCCAGGTACAAGTGGCCTTTTCAGGGGAAGAATGCACATAATGCTGCCGAGTGGGTGAGGACTGGCAGATGCTTAGCTGGTTCGAGCAGGAGGCCCTAGATCTGGAGAGGCGCCATGCGTCCAGGTCCACCAGTGTCGGTGAGGTTGGGGTGCCACGGGCAGGTATGTTTACCCAGCACTGAGGTCACCATTGTTCTCCCAACAGCCATGGCAGTGCTGAATGTTCAGTGATTGAAGTTTGCAACATGGCTTGACCATTGCTTATGGAAGGTTGAGTGCATAATGATCTGGGGGACAGGAATGCACATTCACATTGTCGCCACGTTAACTAATCAAATGTCCTTGTTCTTCCTTTCAGCATCAGAGGAGCAGGGCCGGGAGGAGGAGCAGCAGAGGCCCTCCCTCACACCTGTGGGCCCTGAAGTCTCGGACTCACCAGCATCACACCATCTCTGCCAGACATGCACCAGCACAGATACTAGCACCTCGGTGGGAATTAGAACATTGGCTAGTGTCCCGGGGCACACTGGTGAGGGCAGTTCACAGTCGCTGGAGGAGCTGGCAGAGACAGAGAATGCCCATGGCACCAGCAGTCGGAGGACTGCAGGGGACCAGGCACATGCTCAGTCGGTGCTGATGATGTGCCTCTGGAGTCGTCCGCGATGCAGTAAATGCAGAAGATGCGGCAGGGTGTGCAGGAACATCTGGCAGAGATACATGAGGCTATGCTTGGCTTGGTGTCCGCGGTGGAGGAGTCTACGCGGATCATGGCCGAGTGCCATACGCCCTCCATGGACAGAGAGGCGACTCTTGTGGAGAGGCTCCTCCAGGTGACCAATCAGGGCTTCCTGGGGATGCGCTCGGACCAGCAAGCCCTCACATCGGCATTAACCTCAGCTGGTCACTGCCAGTGTGGGAGATGGTCTGGCACCAAGTTTCCCAGCTCGGTGCTCATCCATCCATGGTGAGCAGGGAGGTCGTAAGTGACCTCACGTTGGCGCAGCAGCTGCCTGTCATCTCTGTGGGCTCCTCTCAGGGCGCTCCGGAGAAGGGCGGCAGCTCCTTTGCCCCTCTGCCAGCAACCGTTGCGTCCAATGTGGCTGCGACGACTGGGTGATGAACTGGCCGCTCCCTCCCGTGCGGGACCAGCACAGGCTCCACGGGCCAGAGGACGGCCACCAAGGTCATCCAAGCCAACAGGTCAGCAGAGTCAGCAGGCTGTCTCAGATGCCACTCCCAGTGAGAGGGCAGCACCAAGATGTAGCACCTGAAAACGTAAACATAAGGCACCTCAGGCACACCACAGGTTTATCACTGGTGCTTTTGTGTTGGCCTGCAATTAGGTCTTTATGAGTTGGTGTGATATTGAACTCCTTTGGCATTTTGTTTTCTTAAGTTCCTTTTGTTATAATATTAAATTCAGACATGTCACCATGGCTGGGGGTGTCTCTTTTCTCCTGCAGGTGGATGGTTACCAATAATGTTACGAGTGATTTGTGTGACATTCAGCTTCATTGACAAGGCCCTTAGTTAATGTCTCCATCCAGGCAGATTTTGCACTCAGGTATCGAGTATAGAGCCTACAGCCCAGGCTTGTCCTGGAGGTCCATATGTGGTGTGCTAGCGGAAGGTTCATTGGATTAAAGCCTCCCAGGTGTCCCTGCCTCCCTGGAGTATGCCCGGGTCAGCATTTCCCTCAGCATTTCCCTGTGCGTGCTCATCCTCGGACTCACTGCTAGACTCATCTTGCACAGCTGCAGCCACTGCATCTACATCTTCTTCGTTCACAGCGTCCCCTCTTTCCAGTGCAAGATTGTGTAAAGCGCAGCATCCAACCACTATCACCAACACACGATCTGGGGGGTACTGAAGTGCGCCCCCTGAGCGGTCCAGGCATCGGAAGCGCATCTTGAGAAGATCGATGGCTCTCTCCATCACAGCCCTTGTGGATGCGTGGCTCCTATTGTACCACTGCTCAGCTTCTGTTCTTGGATGGCGGAGAGGCATCATGAGCCACCTTCTGAGGGGATATCCCTTGTCACCCAGCAGCCATTCATCCAGCCGAGCCGGAGCACTGAAGAGCCCCGGCACCTGGGAGTGTCTGAGGATGTAAGCGTAGTGGGAGCTGCCTGGGTATCTTGCACAAACTTGCAGAATCTGCATCCTGTGATCACACACTATCTGCACGTTCATGGAGTGGAAGCCCTTCCTGTTGACGAAGACACCGGGCTCACCTGCTGGCGCCTTGATGGCCACATGTGTGCAGTCTATTGCACCCTGGACACGGGGGAAGCCAGCAATGGCTGCGAAGCCTCTGGCTCGCTGTGTCTGGCTTGCCTGGTCCCAGTGGTAATGGATGAAAGTCAATGCACGCCTGAACAGAGCATCTGTGACCTGATGACACAAGTGTGGACAGCTTTTGGGAGACACCACAGAGATCACCCACCAACCTCTGGAAGGAGCCAAAGGCATAGAAGTTGAGGGCAGCTGTAACCTTGAGAGCCACTGGCATGGGGTGTCCACCTACACAGTTAGGGAAGATCTCAGGCCCAATCATCTGACATATAGTTGACTGTTTCCCTTGAGAGACGGAGCCTCCTTCGGCACTGCACCTCAGACATATTGAGTTGCTTCGCCGCCTGTATACCCTGGCAGCAGGATAGTGGCATTTTTTGCGGCCCCTTCCGCCTTGGACTGCCTCTTGGCCATGTACCCCTTGTGCCTGCGCCTGTCCTCCCAAAGGTGGCTCCCCTGGAGGCTGAATGTGCACCCCTGGCCTCCTCCCCCTTCTAACCCTCCCTTCCTCTTCAGAGGAGGTGCCTCTAGTGGACAGTTCAACTCCCATTCCCAGTCTAAGGGAAGGCTTCCTGAAACCTGCAGGCCCAAAAAAGATTCTTCACTGCAGAGTGACGACCTGAAGGTTATGAATCCAGTCCAAGCAGTTGGTATGTGTTTTGAAGTATTGCAGCTCACACAGGCAAGTATCAGTAACTTTGAAAAATAAATATTTGACAGAACACACTCGCGACCCCACTGAGGCCTCTTGTCCCGCCCATGGATGAGGTTTATATAAATGTGTCCTACCCACTTGCCCATTGAGCCCCTGCGACGACCCGAAGATTGCACAGGTGCCAAAAAGTCACCGTCAATTGGCGCCTCAAGGGCTTTAAGTGGCCCTTTAATTAATAGCAGGCATGCATTGGAGATCATCGCGCGCCCGCCCAATGAAATATTGCGATGGCGCGCATTGACATCGGGACACTTGCCCGATGTCACCGCGCATCATTTTACGCGTCGGCGTGCAGGTCCTGCCCCCGCACGCCAATGGGAAAATTCTGCCCATAGAGTGTATTCAGGACAGTTTCTTAGAACAATAGATTCTGGAATCAACCAGGTTATCTTAGACATGGTAATGTGTAATGAGACAGGATTAACTAATAACCTCATAGTAAAGGATCCTCTTGGTAAGAGTGATCATAACATGATAAAATTTTACATTCAGTTTGAGGGTAAGAAATTGGGTCTGAAACTAGTGTCTTAAAGTTAAATGAAGACAATTACAAGCATATGAAGACACGGTTGCCTTAAGTGGGCTGGGAAAATGGATTAAAAGATAATACAGTAGAGAAGCAGTGACGGGCATTTAAGGAGATTTTTCTTAACTCTCAACAAAGTTATATTCCATTGAGAAAGAAAGACACTTCAAAAAGGATGCACCCATCTCTGGCTAACTCGGGAAGTTAATGATGGTATCAAATTGAAAGAAAAGGTGTACAATGCTGCAAAGGTTAGTGGTAGTGGAAGATTGGAAAAAGTTTAGAAATCAGCAAAGGATTACTAAAAGGTAATAAAGAGGGAGAAATTGGAGTATCAGAGTAAACTAACAAGAAACATAAAAACAGGCAGTAAAAGCTTCTACATGTATATAAAAAGGAAGAGAGTAGGTTAAATAAGCACTGGTCCCTTAGAGGGTCAGACCAGGGAATTAATAATTGAAACAAGGAAATGGCGGATATTTTGAGCAGCTATTTTGTATCTGCCTTCACAGAAAAATGTCACAGAAAGAATCCCAAGAATAGTGGAAATCATGGGGCAAAAGGAAGGGAGGAAATTAAAACAATCACGATCAATAGAGAAAATGTACTAGGAAAACTAATGGGACAAAATACTGACAAGTCCCCTGGACCTGATGCCCTGGTCCCTTAAAGGAAATGGCTGCAGAGATAGTGGATGCATTGGTTGTAAACTTCCAAAATTCCCCAGATACTGGAAAGTTCCCAGCAGATTGGAAAACCAGAAATGTAATACCTCTGTTCAAGAAAGGAAGGAGACAGAAAGCAGGAAACTATAGACTAGTTAGCCTAACATCTGTCGCTGGGAAAATGCTAGAATCTGTCATGAATGAGATAGTAGCAGGATATTTAGAAAATCATTATACAATCATGCGGACTCAACATGTTTTTGTTAAAAATAAATCATTAGACAAATTTATTAGACTTCTTTGAGGGTATAACAAGCAGGGTGGATAAAGAGGAACCAGTAGATGTAGTGTGTTTGGATTTCCAAAAGGTATCTAAGTGCTAATGCTGTTGGAGGTGATATATCAGCATGGATAGAGGATTGGCTAATTAACAGGAAACAGAGAGCTGGGATAAATGGGTCATTTTCTGGTTGGCAAACTTATAAAAAGTGGAGTGCCACAGGGATCAGTGCTGAAGCCTCAACTATTTCCAATCCGTATTAATAACTTGGATGAAGAGACAGACTGCGTTGTAGCCACATTTTCTGATAATACAAAGATAGGTAGGAAAGCAAGTTGTAAGGAGGATACAAAGAGTTTGCAAAAGGATATAGATAGGTTAAGTGTTTGGGCAAAAATTTGGCAGATGGAGTATCATGTGGGATTTTCCACTTTGCCAGGAAGAATAGAAAAGCAGAATATTATTTAAATGAAGAGAGACTGCAGAATGCTGCATTACTGCAGTGTCTTTGTACATGAATCACAGAAAGTTAGCATGCTGGTACAGCAGGTAATTAGAAAGGCAAATGAGATGTTCACCTTTATTGTAGGGGGGATGGAGTATAAAAGTGGAGAAATCTTGCTAGAGCTGTAAATGGTATTGGTGAGATTGCACCTGGTGCTGTGAACAATTTTGGTCTCCTTACTTAAGGAGGTACATACTTGCAGTGGAATCAGTTCAAAGGAAGTTCACTAGGCTGATTCCTGGGATGAAAGGCTTGTCTTAAGAGGAACTGTTGAGCAGATTGGGCCTATACGTATTGGTGCTTAGGAGAATGAAACATGTAAGATTCTGAAGGAGCTTGACAAGGTAGATGCTGGGAGCACGTTTTCTCTTGTGGAGGGGGGGGGGCACAAGTTAAAAAATAAGTGGTCTCCCGTTTAAGACAGAGATGAGGAGGAATTGCTTCTCTCAGGGGGTCATTAGGCTTTGGAATTCTCTTTCACAGAGAGCAGTGGAGGCTGGGTCATTGAATATATTCAAGGCTGAGTTAGACAGATTTCTGTTCGACAAGGAAGACAAAGGTTATGGGGGCAGGCAGGAAAGTGGAATTAAGGCCATGATCTTATCAAATGGTAGAGCAGGTTTGATGGGCTGAATGGCCTACTCCTGCTTCTATTTCTTATGATTTTCTGATATTATGCTGATTTGTACAATGTTTTTCAATATTTGACAATTTGAAACTGGATGGTGGCCATTCCATCTATTACTGATTGCCTGCAATGCTGCTGATTCCACTTAGAAATGTTTTATTTTGCCACATTTTATTTATTAATTTTTCCAATCCAATGTCAGTGAAACTAATCCCATATCTATGCATCCTTCTCCAGTGGCAAAAACATGAATCTGTAGACCTCAATAGCATCAGTTACTTATTTGTGATTGTACAATATTGCTCTCAATGCGTCTTTATTGCATTTACCCACATGGGACACAGCTGTATATAACTAGGTCAAGGGATGTTCTGCAACTAATGAAATACAGCTGTTTGTGTATATGCAGTACACAAGAATGCACTTGATGATTTAGATCACATGCTTGGCTGAACAACTTGCTGGTACCTGTAGTAAGACCCTATACATGAGTTTGCAAAGAAGGCAAATCAATAGGATTCTGCACATTGATTTTTAAAAATGTATTCATGCATGAGTTGTGGGTGTCACTAAAAAGGTAGCTTTTAATACCCATCCCAAATATCCTTAGGTGGATGGTGGTAGGTTGCCTTCTTGAACTACAGCAGTCTATGGGGTGTAGGTACACTCACAGTGCTGTTAGGGAGGGAGTTCCAGGATTTTGACCCAATGACAATAAAGGAGCAGCTATATAGTCAGGATGGAATGTGGCTTGGAGGGGAACTTCCAGGTGGTGGTGTTCCCATGCACCTGCTACCCTACTGATTGATATCGTGGGTTGGGAAGGTGCTGTTGAAGAAGTCTTGGTGAGTTGCTGCAGTGCATCTTGTAGATGGTACACACTGGAGCCACTGTGCACTATTGTGGAGGGAATGAACGTATGAGGTAGTTGATAGGGTGCCCATCAAGTGGGCTGTTTTGTTCTGGGTGATGTCAAGCTTATTGAGTGTTGCTGAAGCTGCACTCATTGAGGCAAATGGAAAGTAGGTATTTCATCACATTCCTGACTTGTGCCTTGTAGATGGTGGACAAGCTTTGAGAAGTCAGGAGGTGAGTTACTCGCCACAGGATTCCCAGTCTCTGATCTGCCCTTATAGCCACAGTATTTATATAGCTGATCCAGTTAAGTTTCTCATCAATGGTGACTCCTAGGATGTTGATGTTGTGGAATTCAGCAATGGTAATACTACTGAATGTCAAGGGGAGATGGTCAGATTCTCTATTGTTGGAGATTGTCATTGCCTGGCACCTGTGTGGTGTGAATATTATTTGCCACATATCACCCCAAGCCAAAACATTGTCCGGACCATGCTGCACGCTGGCATGGACTACTTTAGTATCTGAGGAGTTACAAATAGGTCAGAACACTGTATGATCATCAGCGAACATCCCCACTTCTGACTTTATAATGGAGGGAAGGTCATTGATGAAGCAGTGGAAGATGGTTCGCCTACAACTCTACCTGAAACCAAGAACTGTGAATGTACTCGAAAGAGTTACATGCGATCTGTTGATAACTCGAAAGAGTTACAACACTACCTGGAGAAACTCCTGTAGTGATGCCCTGGGGCAGGGATGATTGGGATCCAACAACCATAGACCCATAGACATCTTCCTTTTTGGTAGGTATAACTCAAGCCACTGTGGAATTTTCCTCTTGATTCCCATTTACTTCCATTTTGTTAGGACTTCTTGATGCCACACACACAAATGCTGTCTTGATGTATAGGGCAGTCACTCTCACCTGCCTCATCTTCATCCCACAGTGAACATGTTAAAAATAACAGAAAAATAATTATAGCCTTAGCTTTGCAAAGCCCCAAAATCACGGTTGACCTCATTCAAAGTGAGAGCATGCATGCCAAACACCAACTTTTATATGGCAACTCCATCTCCATTGTTTTAATGGGCTCCTTATGCAAGGAAACCTGTTTGAGGAGACATATAGCAGAAAAGCTAGCTACACAATAGCTCTTAAAGGACTCCTGCTGACATTTTAGGGGTGACTAAATTTTGGTGGGCAAAAATAATTTTCTTTCAAAAGAGTTGTCGACAGAACTGTCTCATTCAATGCTCCATAAAGTGCAGTGAAGGACCTTTCTGTGAAAGATGTATTACAAGCAACACAAATGGAGATAGCTAACCAAATCAACATGGATTTGAAGCACCTGAGCGCAAATGAGCAAGAGATTTGCTGATATTAGGATGAGTTCCTTATATGGCACAAGATGTTTTAGGTTGTGAGTATCTCCTTCACCGACTGACTGCTCACAGGCATTGTGTGCTATTTTCTCTAACAAAATTGAGTAAGTTAGCTGAAGAATAACAGAACTGTGTGCCAAGTGTCATTGAAATGCTGAAGTAAAAGATAAAGTCATATCACTCTATTAAAGTGGAGGAAGGGTGTTAAAATTGCTTATGCATGTATTTGCTACGAGGGAAGACAGGTAGCCATACTAAGTGCTCCACTTAACCAATGTGCATTGTGAAATATTTATTGTACAGTTCTTTCACATCTTTGTTACCTCCAAGCTTGATTATTTTAATACCCTCCTGACTGGTCACTGTCATGTTTTTATAATTATATAAAAGGTACCAACTGCTGATAAGGGATTGTACAAACACTTTGTAGGTTCATTTATGGAGAGTAGGCACATGGGAACATGTATAGAGAGGCATAAAGCTTGAATACATCAGAGCTGCAGAACTGTGTGTGTACTCAGCTGAAAAGCAAAAATGAAATTAAAACTGGATCACATGACACACTTCCTTTCTAGTGACGTCATGCTGCAATATCTTAAAGGCACATTGCAACATCCTACTTTCTTTTTAAAAGATGTTCCCCCCCTTCCAAAGAAGTATAACTATTTACAATACATGTTCATGCTTAGTTACCATTACATAAGTGTATAGGTTAGATGAACCCATGAGTCTCTAAAACGGAGAGGTAATCTGCCAGATCTTGTAATGGTAGCCTTTTATGGAGGTGTCTTTATTTGCCCACATCTCATTGTTCATACCAGTCAATAGATTGTCTCTCTTGCAAGTCTTCTGTCTGATCTATGCCCATGCGTGAGTGATGAAGATGTTGAAAAATATCAGGTCGCAAAGATTCCGGTCATGATGACCTGCCTGCCTTTCAAAATGACTCCCCTGGAGATGCCTAGCTTGTCCCAGTAAGGCCAAAATGGCCACATGTGTTCGTGGTCATGCTGAATTAAATCAGGCCGTCCTTCAATGATGGTTTTCCACAGTTTCTGTAGTGTGGAATCTTTCATCATTTCTTCTTGTAACAGTTGGCATTTGCACTGCAAGTATAACGTTGCAGCTCCCATGAAACTGCCAATTTTTTCAAAACATTCTGGATATTTCAATGTTAGGTCATGAACTGAGCTGATAGGGATAGTTTCTGAGGTCGATCTCCTTACGAGGTCTGATTAATTCCATGGGTTGTCACTGGTGTGATGCCATTGCATGCCAGTAGACCTGCAATTACTGGGCCTTTAGTCTGCTTGAAGTAGAACATCTGTGACAATCAGGAGGATTGATTGTACTTGCACTCCAGGACTATGGAACCTGCACATGGAATTAGTGAACCGTTGTACTCTGACAGTTGCGCAGTAGTAGGTTTCACCATGGCCTTCCATGTCTGTGGTTACATATCTTTTAGAATTCGCATAGGTAATATTTTGGCACTTGCCCCTGTGTCAACCTTGGCCAATAACCAACTTTTGTGGACAGATAATACAAATCTTGGCAAACACCTCGAATGGCGAGATGGCATCTATATTTTCCATGAGATTGACAGTGTGAGACATGTGTTCACCGCTGCTCATCTTGTTGTGCATGTCATCGTCATTTTCTGGGGGAGAATTTTCTCCCCGTCAGGGAGGCTGAGCAGGAGCGGGCGCAGGCAGGTGCACAGCCGATCGTGACTGCAATCAGCTGTGCACCACCATTTTACGTGGGCAGACCAATTAAGGCCCGCCCAGTGTGACACGCACCTGGAAGTGCTGTGCGCTTCCTGTGTGAGCGGGAGGAGTAGGCTGAGTCGGGGCCTGTGCTCCTTCGCGCATGCCTGCGAAAGAACGCAGAAATCTCCCTGAGGCACAGACTGCCTCAGGGAGATTAGTTTGATTGTAAAAAATTTTAATAAAGAAAAAAAAAATTTTTTAAGACATGTCCCCTCATGTGACAGTGTTACATGAGCTGGGACATGTCAGTGAACTGTAATAAAAAGTTTTATTCAATTTATAAACACTTCATGAAACCTCATCCTGCCTGTGGATGAGGTTTCATGATAAATGCGAAGGCCGCCTGGGCTCTTTGCCTGCCCGCCAACCTTAAGGTTGGACGGGCAGCTCAGTTAATTACTTTAATTAGTTTTTAAATGGTCTTAATAGGCCTTTGACAGTTTGGCAGGCACGGAGGCGACTCTGGTGCGCACCCGCCAAACTGAAGATCTAAATGACGCGTAGTGACGTCAGGACACATGCCCGACGTCACCATGCGTCATTTTACGCATTTGCGAGCGGGGCCCACCCCCACGTACCGACCCTAAGATCCTGGCCCTGGTTTGCCAATCACTTCACATATATGTTTCTGGCAGAACACCGGACTGTCATTCTTATAGCTTGAAGGTACCCAGTGTGATCTGTAAGTTTGGATCAGTGCACAGCTCTTTGTAGCTGCATCAGCCTTTGCTCTCATGCACTGCTGCTGCCAATGGCCTTTTCTGCCACAAGCCTTGCAGAATTGCTGGAAAGCTGGGCATTTCCTTGATGCATCCAGAAGGCCACACCTTCCACATGTCTTGCTCGGTTTGGGTGTTCTAGTAAGTGTACCAACAATTGGGGTTGTCCTAAGGATTTGTAAGCTTTGTTGACCTCACTTCGTACTTGCGTCCATCCTTGAGTAGCTCTTCGATGTTATAAACTTTGGGCTTGTCTAGCAGGTCTTTACAGAATGCTTTCATGGGAGTGGATATGATCACCAATGCAACAATTCTGTCTGCTAGCTCTGCGTTGAAGAATCGCAGTATCTACTTTTTTCTCTGCATCTGCTAATAAAGTCTATGGATTCTCTAGGCTGTTGTCGAAATGACATGAATTCTAATTGATGAATATGCAAGTTCAATCTGATTCTGAACCAATCTTTCAATGAGGTCCATATCTTTTGGGGTCCTTTAGCTCTTCTGCTTTTAATCCTAACATGTTCAGGCTGTGTAGGCCTTCACTTCCAATTGCTAGGCAAATTGTTATGATTTGCCTGCCTGAGCCAAATATACCCGAATCAAGAAAGCATAATTCTGTTCATTGTTTAAGCATCCTGAATTCAGGTAGTAGAACAGCTGCATCCCAATTTAAACTGGGGATATTTGTGGATATTTTGACAATATGCCTTTGACATTCCTTCTCCTATAGTATCTGGGATGAGTGTCACTGTAGCTGCTTTTGTGTCCTATTCCGAAACACCGCCCATTATAATTGCGACCTTCTCTGGCCGGATTTTGATGGCTTTTTTTGGTCGTTTGAATCTCCCTCACTCATTAGCGATCCGGCCCACACCCTGGTCAACCACCTTTACTGAGTGAGGTAACCGGATGCTAGTCCTCCCGATGTGCTGTCTGACTCACTGAACTGACAGGCTTTGCACTGCAATCTCACCATGAGGGATCCGATTGCTTGCCAGCTCTGGGCCTGAATTTTGCGTTCGGAGGTCAGGCATGCACCCGACCCGAATGCACGTAAAATTGCGCAAAAGGACATCGGGCGTGCATCCTGACGTCATTGCACACGCTGCATGCTGTCGATCTTAATATTGCATATATTAAGATCGGTGGGCACCACGTGCAGGAGTCGGAGCAGCGCCTACCGACAATTAAAGGGCCAGTTAAGGTCATTAAAAAGCTCATTGACTGTGATTTTACGTTGCCCATGCGAATTTTAGCTCATCGCACAGGCAAAAAGGCTGGGCGGAATTTACGTTTTAATCACTTCCTCATCCAAGGGTGGGGTGAAATCTCTGTTAGGATTTAAAATAAATATCTGGGGACAGCATTTTTATGAGGTATGCTTTCAGGTGCTTGATCGTGTGTATGGATATTTTTGCAGCACTTTTGTGCTTTTGTTTATTATTTGGAGGTCTGCAGCTCCCTGAGGCAGCTGTCTGCCTTCAGGGAGCTCAGTGGAAGCATTCACCCATGCCCGCAGTGACATTGGCGCCCGCTGTCTTCCTGCCCCCACCCCGGCAGTGCTGAGCGTTCCAGCTCGTATTTCACACTGGCTGGCCGTTAATTGGCCAGCCAGCATGATATTGCGGACAGGGGCTGATCATGGTCAGGGGCCCATTTCCTGACCACTCCCAGGCCCGTCGATCGCATGTGCCCGATGAGCGCAAAATTCAGGCCCTGGTTACCATTGACCAGAAACTGAACTGAACTAGCCATATAAATACTGTGGCTAAAAGAGCAGTTCAGAGGTTAGGAATCCTGTGGCGATTAACTCATCTTCTGACTCCCCAAAGCCTGTCCACCATCTACAAGGCACAAGGCAGGAATGCGATGGAATACTCTACTTACCTGGATATATACAACTCCAACAACCCTCAAGAAGCTCGACACCATCCAGGACAAAGCAGCCTGCTTGATTAGCAACCCATCCCTCCACCACCGACAACAAGATGCCCTGCAGGAATTCACCAAGTCTCCTTAAACAGCACCTTCCAAACCCATGACCACTATCATCTAGAAGAACAAGGGCAGCAGATGCATGGGAACACCACCGCCAGGAAGTTCCCCTCCAAGCCACACAACATCCTGGCTTGGAAATATATTGTCATTCCTTCACTGTCGCTGGGTCAAAATCCTGGAACTCCATCCCTAACAGCACTGTGGGTGTACTTACACCACATGGACTGCAGCGGTTCAAGAAGGCAGCTCACCGCCACCTTCTCAAGGGCAATTGGGGATGGGCAATAAATGCTGGCCTAATCAGCAATGCCCAAATCCCATGAATGAATTTTAAAAAAGCAATTGCCACAGTGGTTCATTTACATGTTCCGGATTTAGTAAGAACTTGCCTACTTGATTGACCATTCCCAGGAAGCACTGAAGCTCCATGATGTTGCAAGGTGTTGGAAAATTTTTGATTGTTTTTGTATTTTGAGGATCAGACCTGATGCATGAACGATGTGTCCCAGGAATTTAATTGTTGGTTGTAAGGACTCACATTTATTATTAAGAGTTAGTTCTGCTTCTTGCAATCATTACAACGCTGCACTCACTCTGGCATCATGCCCTGACATAGTGGACCCACGGATTGGGATGTGTTCCATGTGGCGTATGACCCCTTCTAATCCTTCTATAATGCCCATCATCACGCTCTGAAAAATCTTTGGTGACGATGCAATACCAAAGCGTAGTCAATTGAAGCAATGTCTTCCAAACTGTATGATGAATGTTGTCAGTAGTTTGGATTCCTCGTCCAAAGGTAGTTGCCAAAAGCCACAGTTTGCATCTAGTTTGGTAAAAATTGTGCTTTTCGCTAGCTTTGTCATACTCTCATCCACAGACCTCATTGAGTGGATCTTCCTTTCCACAGCTCTGTTTAACTGTGTGAGGTCAACACAGGTTCACAGTGAGCCATTTGGTTTCAGTACTGGAACCATACCTGAACACCAACTTGTAGGATTTGTTACAGGTGAGATTACTCCCTGGTGCAGCATTGACTCAATTTCTTGCTTCACCTTCTGTAAAAGTGGGTGTGGACTTTCCTTGAGATGAACAAGCACACTGGTTTGGCATCTGGTCTCAAAATGTGGTGTGCTAGGCTGTTTTCAGCTTTCAAGGCCTCTAAATAAGTACAGAAATTCTACTCTGAATTTTTTTGGTTTGTCTTGGCTTCCCATTTCATCTGCTCAATAGATGAGTTGTAGGTTTGTGCAAGCTTTTCAGCTTAATAGTGAACACTTCAAAGTTTCTGTGATTTCTCATCCTTTGTACTGGAGTGTAGCAGTCAACTGTCCCTTGACCTTCAGTTGAATGCCTCCTGGATCATGGAATTGTATGGTCAATGGCTGGAGGAAGTTTTGCTTTACTGTTCTGTGTCTGAAGGAACTAAAGCTCCTGCTCCAGCATCTAATTTGAAGCTTGTTTTATGTCCATCGGCCATACTGTCTGCACTCCAATAGAATAGGTTGCCAGAGTTGAGCGCTTCAGAGAGTTAAGTGGAAGAAGAGAAAGAGGTAAAAGCAAAATACTGCAGATGCTGGAAATCTGAAATAAAACAAAAAATGCTGTAAAAATTCAGCAAGGCAGACAGCATTTGTGGAGAGAGAAGCAGAGTTAACATTTCGAGTCTGTATGACCCTTCTTCAGAGTTAGGGAAAGAGGTGTTTAGTTGCTTTTGTCTAGATATTTACAGCCCCCAGGAATTGATTCTTGCTCTGCTACAGGCGAAGAAGCTGGTTAACTGGTGAGTATCTGGTAACTGATTAACGTTTATTTTATTCCTAAGGCCCAAAATAGTATATTTTGAGTGAGAGGTGAGCGGGAGAGGATAAAAGGCGCAGATCGAGAGGCCTACCTGCAATGAGACCAGCGGCAGAGTGACGTCCTGAACCAAAACGCAAGTGCAGGGAAAGCCGCTGATTGGTGAGTAGGCCTGATGAGTATTTCTAGACTTTAAAATACAAATAAGGCTTTTAGTTTGCGTTTGGGTCTCTAGTAATTTTGTTCTCTCTTTTTCTTAAAAATAGCTTGTTAAGTATAAGCTGGAATTAAAAAAAATAATTACAATAAAGTGTAAAGAGTGGGGAATTCTTCAAGTGTAAACAGCAGGGATGCTAGAGTAATTAATTCATAAATTAAATTAAATACGATAGCGATGGCAGGACGGGTGATGTGTTGCTGCTGCAGCATGTGGGTCCTGCTGGACATCAAGGTGATCCAGAGTGAATACATCTGTAGTGAGTGTTTGCAGCTCGAGGAATTTTGGATCCGAGTTGAGGAGCTGGAATCTGAACTGCAGACATTGTGCCACATCAGGGATGAGGAAAGTTACCTGGACACTTTGCTCCAGAAGGTGGACATACACCTCAGATTAGGTAATTCAAATTTGGTCTGTGATCAGGGACAGGAGGGTGTGTCTGCAGGTGAGGCAGGTATGGGGACCCAAGGGGTAGCATTCAAGGAGCCTCAGCCCCTGCAATTGTCCAACAGTTACGAGGTTCTTGCAAACTGTGTGGACAAGAATGGGGACTGCAGGGAGGATGACCGAACTGACCATGGCACCATGGTACAGGGAGCCATTCAAGTGGGGGGAGGAAATAGGAACGTAGTAGCAGTAGGGGACAGTATAATTAGGGGGATAGGTACTGTTCTCTGCAGCTGTGAGCGTGAGTCCCGAAGTCTGTGTTGCTGCCTGCTGCCAGGGTTAAGGAAATCTCCTCAGGGCTGGAGAAGAACTTGGAATGGGAGGGGAGGGATCCTGTTGTCATCGTCCACATTGGTACCAACGACATTGATAGGACTAGAAAGGAGTTTCGGCTAAAAGAATTTGAACAGTTAGGAGCTAAATTAAAAAGCAGAACCTCCAAGGTAATAATCTCGGGATTACTACCTGAGCCACGGGCAAACTGGCATAGGGTAAATAAAGTCAAGGAGTTAAATGCCTGGCTCAAAGATTGGTGTGGGAGGAATGGGTTTCAGTTCAAGGGGCACTGGCACCAGTACTAGGGTAGAAGGGAGCTGTTCCGGCAGGACGAGCTTCACTCGAACCATGCTCGGACTAGTGTCCTGGCGAATCGAATAACTAGGGCTGTAGAGAGGGTTTTAAACTAAATAGAGGGGTCAAGGGTTCTGGAAAGGGGATACGTAGGCTTACAAAGCAAAAGGATATGGCAGCCTTGCAGGGCAGCTATTTAGGTAATGATACCGAGAGTGTGACAGGAAGGGAGAGTGTACAAACATAAAAGAACAGCAGCAAATAGGGTCAAAGGGGGAAAATGGTAAAAAGGCAAAATTAATGGCTCTTTATTTAAATGCACATAGTACTCGGAACAAAATAAATGAATGAATGACACAAATAGAGGTTAATGGTTATGATCTTATAGCCATTAAGGAGAAATGGGTACAAGGAGATCAAAGCTGGGAACTAAATATTCAGGGGCGTGAGACTTTTCAAAAGGACAGACAAGAAGGAAAGGGTGGTAGGATAGCTTTGTTAGTATGAGATGGAATAAGTACGATAGGAAGAAATGATCTCGGATCGGAAGAGGTAGAGTCCATATCACAGAATCACAGAATCACAGAGTGCAGAAGAGGCCCTTCGGCCCATCGAGTCTACACCGACACGTGAGAAACACCTGACCTACCTACCTAATCCCATTTACCAGCACTTGGTTTATAGCCTTGAATGTTATGACGTGCCAAGTGCTCATCCAGGTACTTTTTAAAGGATGTGAGGCAACCCGCCTCCACCACCCTCTCAGGCAGTGCATTCCAGACCGTCACCACCCTCTGGGTAAAAAAGTTTTTCCTCACATCCCCCCTAAACCTCCTGCCCCTCACCTTGAACTTATGCCCCCTTGTGACTGACCCTTCAACTAAGGGGAACAGCTGCTCCCTATCCACACCCCTCATAATCTTGTACACCTCGATCAGGTCGCCCCTCAGTCTTCTCTGCTCCAACGAAAACAATCCAAGGCTATCCAACCTTTCTTCATAACTTAGATGTTTCATCCCAGGCAACATCCTAGTGAATCTCTGCACCCCCTCTAGTGCAATCACATTCTTCCTATAATGTGGTGACCAAAACTGCACACAGTACTCCAGCTGTGACCTCACCAAGGTTCTATACAACTCCAACATGACCTCCCTACTTTTGTAATCTATGCCTCGATTGATAAAGGCAAGTGTCCCATATGCCTTTTTCACCACCCAACTAACATGCCCCTCCACCTTCAGAGATCTATGGACACACATGCCAAGGTCCCTTTGTTCCTCAGAACTTCCTAGTTCATTGAATACTTCCTTGTCAAATTACTCCTTCCAAAGTGTATCACCTCACACTTTTCAGGGTTAAATTCCATCTGCCACTTATCTGCCACTTATCTGCCCATTTCACTATCCCATCTATATCTTCCTGTAGCCCAAGACACTCAGCCTCATTGTTAACCACCTGGCCAATCTTTGTGTCATCCGCAAACTTACTAATCCTACCCCCCACATAGTCATCTATGTCATTTATATACATGACAAATAATAGGGGACCGAGCACAGATCCCTGTGGTACGCCACTGACACTGGCTTCCAGTCACTAAAGCATCCTTCTGTCATCACCCTCTGCTTCCTACAACTAAGCCAATTTTGAATCCACCTTATCAAATTACCCTGTATCCCATGTGCATTTGCCTTCTTTATAAGTCTCCCATGTGGGACCTTGTCAAAGGCTTTGCTGAAATCCATATAAACTACATCAACTGCACTACCCTCATCTACACACCTGGTCACCTCCTCAAAAAATTCAATCAAATTTGTTAGGTATGACCTCCCTCTGACAAAGCCATGCTGACTATCCCTGATCAAACCTTGCCTCTCCAAGTGGAGATAGATACTCTCCTTCAGAAATTTCTCCAATAGTTTCCCTACCACTGACGTGAAACTCACTGGCCTGTAGTACCCTGGCTTATCTCTACAACCCTTCTTAAATAGTGGAACCACATTAGCTGTTCTCCAGTCCTCTGGCACCTCCGCCGTGGCCAGAGGGGAATTAAAAATTTGGGTCAGAGCCCCTGCGATCTCCTCCCTTGCCTCCCTCAGCAGTCTGGGACACAAATCATCTGGACCTGGAGATTTGTTCACTTTTAAGCCTGCCAACAATATCTCCAATACCTTGTCACTCCCTATATCAATTTGCTTAAGAACCTCACAGTCTCTCACCCCAAGTTTGATACCTTCATCCTCATTCTCTTGGGTGAAGATGGACGTGAAGTATTCATTCAACACTCTAGCGATGTCCTCTGGCTCCATCCATAGATTGCCCCCTTTGTCCCTTATGGGCCCTACTCTTTCCCTGGTTATCCTCTTCCCATTAATATACTTATAGAATATCTTGGGATATTCCCTGCTTTTACCATCCAGAGCTTTCTCATATCCCCTCTTTGCTCTCCTAATTGCTTTCTTAAGTTCCACCCTGCACTGTCTGTACTCCACTAATGCCTCTGCTGATTTGCTTCCCTTGTACCTGCTAAAATCCTCTCTTTTCCTTCTTATTGTAACCTGAATATCTCTGGTCATCCATGGTTCTCTGGGCTTGTTACTCCTTCCTATCACCCTAGAGGGAACATGTTGAGCCTGTACCCTCCCCATTTCCTTATTGAACACCCCACGATTTCCCCACAAGTAACTGTTCCCAGTCTACCTTGGCCAGATCCTGCCTTATTTTAGTAAAATCCACTCTCCCCCAATCCAAAACATTTTTTTTTGCAACTTGTCAGTTTCTTTGTCCATAACAAACTTAAACTGTACCATGTTCTGGTGGCTATCAGTAAAATGCTCACCCACTACTACCTCAGCCACCTGAGGCTTCATTCCCCAGAATTAGGTCCAGCAATGAACCGTCCCTTGTTGGCCCCTCTACATATTGACCTAAAAAGTTCTCCTGTATACATTTCAAGAAATCCAGTCCGTCCAAGCCCTTCACACTATGTCTATCCCAATTAATGCTGGGAAAGTTGAAATCACCTAATATAATTACCCTATTGTTATTGTTTTTACACACCTCCACAAATTGTGCACATTTTTGCTCCTCAATTTCCCGCTGACTATCTGGGGGTCTATAATAAATGCCTAATAATGTGGTTGCCCCTTTTTTATTCCTAAGCTCTACCCACAAAGCTTCATTCGATGCCCCCTCCAAGATATCATCCCTCCTTACTGCAGTAACTGACTCCTTAACTAATAATGCAATGCCTCCTCCTCTTTTAACCCCTCTCCTGTCTCGCCTGAAGATTTTATATCCCGGAATGTTGAGCTGCCAATCCTGCCCTTCCCTCAACCACGTCTTAGTGATGGCTACTATATCACAATTCCACATGTCAATCCTCACCCTTAACTCATCCGTTTTACCTGTAATATTCCTGGCAATAAAGTAGAGGCCATCCAGCCTTGCCTTACTCCCTTGAAGCTTATTGCAGCTGTACTCCCTCTGACTTGATTGTTTTACTGTATTATGATGTGTTCCTATTCTGCTAACATTCTGTGTCCCCTCCCCCTGCCGAATTAGTTTAAACTCCTCCCAACAGCACTAGCAAACACACCCGCAAGGATGTTTGTCCCGCTCTGGTTCAGATGTAGACAGTCCAGTTTGTACAGGTCCCACCTTCCCCAGAAATGGTCCCTGTGATCCAGGAATCTAAAACCCTCCCTCCTGCACCAACTCTTAAGCCACGTATTCATCTGCGCTATTCTCCTATTTCTGAGCTCGCTAGCACTTGGCACTGGGAGTAATCCAGAGATTACAACCCGAGAGGTCTTGCTTTTTAGTCTACCGCCTAACTCCCTGAAATCTTGATGCAAGACCTCATCCCTCTTTCTACCTATGTCATTGGTACCAACATGTACCATGACCTCTGCCTTATCGCCCTCCCCCTTCAGGATGCCCTGCAGCTGTTCAGTGACATTGCAGACCCTGGCACCAGGGAGGCAACATACCATCCTGGAGTCACGTTGACGGTAGCGCCTATCTGTTGCCCTGACTATAGAATCCCCTATTACTATTGCTCTTCCTCCCTTCCTCCCCTCCTGTACAGACAGGCTGCTTATGGTACCAGAAGCTTGGCTCTATCCGCAATCCCTGGAGGAACCAGAGCCCTCATCAGCATTCAAAACGGAATACCGATTTGCGAACAGGACCCCAGGGGATTCCTGAATTACCTGCCTGTTTCTCTTGGGCTGCCTGGTGGTCACCCATTCCCTTCCTTCCTCAAGTCCCTTCATCTGCGGTGTGACCACCTCTCTAAATGTGGTCTCAGGTTCGCGGATGCTCCACAGTGTCCCCAGCCGCCGTTCCAGCTCTGAAACCCAAGCTTCCAGGAGCTGCAGCTGGATACACTTCCTGCATACATGCTGGTCCCGGGCACCGGAAATGTCCCCGGCTTCCCACATGGAGCACGAGGAGCACACCACGTCATTGACCACTCCTGCCCTGACTTATCACTATAAATTAAACCTTTTAAGTCAATTACTCTAGGGCCCTTCTTTCCTGATCCTCGTTACTGCAGAGTATACAAACTGTAAACCACAAAAAGACCTTAAACTATAAGCGATTAAAGTGGTAAATACCTTACCCACTACTTAGCAGTGATTCCTTTCCCTTGTAGCCTCTCCTGCTGCAGCATGCTCTGAAGGTTTAAGAAGTTGGATAGCAAGGAAAAAATGCAAAGAGCACCTCGTTCCCTATGCACTGAATTCCCGCTTTGCACCAAATTCCGAATACCCACTCTGGCCGTGCCCCACTCAGGATGTGCTCGCTCTGCTGTTCGTGTGCAAGCACACTGTAGCGTGCTTCTAGATAGTCCCTTTCTTAAATAGAGCTGACTTGACTCACCACTAGTTAAGCTTCAAATAGTTATTAACCCCTATTAAGGCCCTAATCAGGCTTCAGGTGATTGACAGTTAACTGTCACACAGTCAGCTGTGTCAGCTACCTTACCAACCTTTTAACTAGACTACTGAACTTACAAAAATTAAAGAGAAAGACTTACCAGTTCAATTCCCACTTTGCACCAAATTCCGAATACCCACTCTGGCCGTGCCCCACTCAGGATGTGCTCGCTCTGCTGTTCGTGTGCAAGCACATATGGGTGGAGGTAAGAAATAACAAGGGGAAGAAGAAACTGGTGGGAGTAGTCTATAGGCCCCCTAACAGTAGCTATACTGTAGGACAGAGAATAAATCAGGAGATAATGAGGGCATGTAAAGAAAAGGCAGTACATTAATCATGGGTGACTTTAATCTTTATGTAGATTGGGAAACTCAAATTGGCAGAGATAGCCATGAGAAAGAGTTCATAGAGTGTATTCGGGACAGCTTCCTAGAACAATATGTTGTCGATCCAAACAGGGATCAGGCTATTTTGTATCTGGTAATGTGTAATGAGGCAGGTTTAATAAATTATCTCAGAGTAAAGGATCCCCTAGAACACAGTGACCATAAATGGTAGAATTTAGCATTTAGTTTGAGAGTTAGGAACTTGGGTTTGAAGCATCTGTGTTAACCTTAAATAGGATAATTACAAAGGAATGAGGGCATAGTTGGCTGGAGTTGACTGGGAAAGGAGTTTAGCAGAAAAGACGGTTGATGACCAATGGCAGATGTTTAAGAAACTAGTTCATGACTCACAACAAAGAAATATCCCAGTGAGGAAGAAGGATCCAAGGAAGGGGATAAGCCAACCATGGTTAACCAAGGAAATTAAGGATAATATCGAATTGAAAGACAAATCATACAATGTGGCAAAGATTAGTGGTAAGCTAGAGGGTTGGGTAAGTTATTAAAAACCAACAAAAGATCACAAAAAAAAATAGAGGGAGAAAATTAACTTTGAGGGTAAACTAGCAAGTAACATAAAAACGAACAGTAAGAGCTTCTTTAAATGTATAGAAAGGAAGAGAGAGGCCAAAGTGAAATAATAATGGGGAACCAGGAAATGGCAGAGGAGTTGAGTAAATACTTTGCATCAGTCTCCACGGTAGAAGACATTAATAGCATTCTAAAAATACTAAATAATTCAGGGGGCAAAAGTGGGGGAGGGAATAAATACAATAACTATCACTAGAGAAAAAGCGCTAGGAAAGCTAATGGGGTTTAAGGCCAATAAGTCTCCTGGACTTGATGGGTTGCATCCTAGGATATTAAAGGAAATAGCTACAGAGACAGTGGATGGACTGGTAGTAATCTTCCAAGAATCCTTAGATTCTGGAAAAGTCCCAGAGGATTGGAAAACTGCCAATGTAACACCCTTATTCAAAAAAGGGAGGGAGACAAAAAACAGGTAACTATAGGCTAGTTAGCTTAACATCTGTTGTTGGGAAAATGTTAGAGTCTACTATAAAGGATATAATAGCAGAGCATTTAGAAATACATAATAGTATATTTTCATGGATAGAGGATTGGCTAACTAATAGAAGATCGAGAGTTGGGTATTTTCAGGATGGCAACCTGTAACTAGTGGAGTGCCACAGGGATCAGTGCTGGGGCCACAATTATTTACAATATATGTTAATGACTTGGATGAGGGAAGTGAATGTACTATCACCAAATTTGTGGATGACACAAAAATAGGTGGGAAGGCAAGTGGTGAGGATGACACTGAGTCTACAGAGGGATATAGACAGGTTAAGTGAGTGGGAAAAAACTTGGCAGATGGAATATAATATGGGAAAATGTGAGGTTATGCACTTTGACAGGAAGAATAGAGGAGCTGAATGTTATCTAAATGGAGAAAAGCTGTAGCACAGAGGGATTTGGGAGTCCTCAAAAAGCTAGCATACAAATTCAGCAGGTAATAGGGAAGGCAAATGGAGTGTTGGCCTTTATTTCAAAGGAATGGAGTATAAAAATAGGGAAATCTTGCTAAAACTGTACAAGGCACTAGTTAGACCATGCCTAGGATACTGTGAACAGTTTTGATCCCCTTATCTAAGGAAAGATATATTGGCATTGGAGGCAGTCCAGAGAAGGTTCATTAGGTTGATCCCAGGTATGGAGGGATTTGGGATTTTATTATGAGGAGAGGTTGAGTAGGTTGGGCCTGTACTCATTGGAGTTTAGAAGAATGAGAGGCTATCTTATTGAAATCTTCTTAGGGGGCTTGACAGGTCAGATGCTGAGAGGCTGTTTCCCCTTGTGGGACAGTCTGTGACCAGAGGGCATAATTTCAGAGTAAGGGGTCGCCCATTTAAGACAGAGATGAGGAGGAATTTCTTCTCTCAGAATTCTGTGGAATTCTTTACCGCAGAGGGCTGTAGAGGCTGGGTCGTTAAGTATATTCAAGGCTGAGATTGACTGATTATTAATCAGTAAGGAAATCAAGGGTTATGAGGAAAAGGCAGGAAAGTGGAATTGAGGATTATCAGATCAGCCATGATCTCATTGAATGGCAGAGCAGACTCAATGGGCCAAATGGCCTACTTCTGCTCCTATGTCTTATGGTCCCATTAGATCTTGTAATATCTCCCAAGAATGGAACTTCATTGTCTTTTGCACCTTCAATTTCTTGAATGCTACAAGCCATATTTGGTTTCCCCTTAAATTTCTGAATTAGGAGCTTTTTGCTGCAGCATATAGCTTTAAAATGTCCTTTTCTTTTACAGGAATGGCACTCTACATTTTTGGCATGACACTCTCTGCGCCAATGCAGCCTTTCCCTGTCACACTAACTAATGGCAGCTACTGTGCCCTCTTTGCGCTTTCCCTGTTTTTGATTAGGTGCACTGCTACTTCTGTATCCTACAAACTGCACTGTGTCCGTCATTTTTCTCCACAAATTCTCTTTGTCACCTTGAAATACACAACTTTGCTTTCTCACTTCTGCCAGCCTTATTAACTGCACAGCCTTTGATAGCATTAAATTTTCCCTCGACTAGAAAATCTGATAAAGCCTCCTCTAAGACTCCTACAACAATGCGATCCCAAATCAATTCATTTTTTAGGGCTCCATATTTACAATTCTCAGCTAGTCATAAATCATTAATGAAAGAATCTATGCTCTCTCTTTTATAACATCTTCGTATCCCACTGTTTCTTCAGTTATGCTCTATCTGACCATTATGTCATTGGCACTACTGCCTATGGCTTAAAGAAGGGTATTGACCTGTTCCTTGCTAGGCTTCTCTGCTGGTCCCAAAGCAGTTCTGTACCTGGTAAACCTGCGACGCCAGTTCTGCCACTTCTCTGCTTTATCCAGGCCTTCCACTTGTTCGAAACATTTTTGTAAGGGTAAGATTTTCTCTATGGCTTTTCTTCACTCTAGCCCTTCTTCAAATTCTGTTGCTGTTTGTTAGTGCAGATTATGTAATGGTCAGACATGGGATAAATGAAGAAACGGCGACATACGAAGATGTTACGAAAGCTTTTGATACATAATTCAGCCCTAGAAGGAACACAATCATAGAAAGAGTGAAGTTCAACAGGCATACTCAAAGATCCAAAATAGATTCCTTCATTAACGATTTATATAAACTAGCTGAGAATTATGAACATGGGGCCCTGAAAGATGAATTAATTCGGGATCACAATGTTGCATTGTTCCTTTCCTCACAGTCATTTTGTTTGCTGCTTTTTCAGTAGCTGGGCTATTTACTCAATGCTTTTTCCATTGTCTTTACCACTGCCACCATCTGTTATCATCTTTGTGGGTCTTAGCTTTGATTATACTTGGATAGGATCAATAAAGACTGTTGTCATGTGATCTTACATCACTGATGATGTAGACTGCCTATTTACATATTTAACATTAACCCATCACACTACATCTCCCCCCACCCACCCACCCGCCCCCCCCCACCCCACCCCAACCCTGTACCCAAGTTCTGGTGGGAGAGTTGGCATTTATGCCAATGTCATCTTGATGGCAAGTTTCCTGATATGGACACTCAACACACTTTCTCTTCTGTGTTTATTTCATCAAAGAGTTTCTGCAAGTCAGACTGTTCCCTGCCTCAGTCAAATTCTGTTGCCTTCTCTTCTTTCCCTTTCTAGGTTCTCTTGTATTAGATATTCTGGTCAAGGAATCAGAACACCAGTCATTCGGCATCCAGTAAAGCTAGCTGACAGTCAACTCACTGAGCCAACCACTATTCCTTATTTGTCTGCTGCTGCAATCCTTAGACAGAACTGTTTTAAAAGCATGTACAGCAGCACATTATTCCTTTTTTACATTGATTTTTTTGCTAATTACTAGTTCAATGAATACATATATGAGCATACCCAAGAAATTCTGTTGTAAATAACTCTCCGGAACACCAGTTCCCTCAACTCTTTTTCCTTTGGCATAAAAGCAGTGATGTTCACTGTGGATTTGTAAACTCAGATTTAATGATGTACAATACAATCTATATCCAGTAATCAACATAAAAGGGTTAATCATTAAACCCAAAGTACTTTACATCTTGCCTATTGCACGCAGACGTTCAAGTTTGGCTTATAAGAGACACAGGGTGCTTGTGGAAAGCATCTTTTGTAGTGAACTTTAGGAATGCGTGTTGGAAGTCAACCCAAATTAGCACAGTCAGCGAAGACTCAGCGTCAGTGTAAAATATGCAACATCTACCTTGTAGTGCAGTAATCAAGTCTGCCATTCTTAACAGAAATACATAACGAAAGTTAATTGGCTGTTAACAATCTATTCCAGGTAACATAAGAGTATAAAGAAGGGCTGTCTGGGAGATTGACAAACTGTAAAGCGAAATAGTCAAAATATCAAATAGGCAACCTGGTATATTTGAGTGGACTGTTAGATTCCCCCAAAGACCTGAAATTGCATTGAGCATCATATCTCAGCTGGTCTGTTCTCACAATGTGTCTTTTCTAATTTAAACAAGATCACTGGATAAGGTTTTTCAAGTGCAGATCAACTCCAATGTGATGAAATAACCTCCAAAGTATTGGAAATCACCTCCAAAACAGTGAATGCAGAACAAGTCCAGTGGGAAAAAGCCATTCACCCAGACAAGGAAACAACTGTCCTATCTCTGTAATTAAAGTCTTTCTTGCCTGTCATTGTTCAGCCCTGTCAATTCCCATTGTCTTCTTACCTTGTTTATCTGTCAAGTCCTTGGAAGCCCAGAAAGCTTATGCACACAGGGTTATAGTCAGAATTCCTGATTAAAACTGATTAAAATAACTAAATGCCAGACCAGCCTGTCCCATGCGGGTTTCACCTGCATTGCAGAACATATTGGAGTTAACGAATGGAAATGAACAGGCTCCTTCCACATTAGCAGTTTTAATATGCTACCTGTACAGAAACCTACCCACCCTGGCAGGTTAAAATTCTTCCTGTTAACTCTGTTTCACACTCTGCTGATGCTGCCTGATCTGCTGAATGAGCTGGGCCAACTAAAGAAGGCACTGGAGAAGTCAAGCCTTGAGGGAGTGAAACATGTATCAGGGTTATGGTGGAGGAAGGGAAGGGCCTGTCCTCTGGGTGGGGGACTTCAATGTCCATCACCAAGAGTGGCTTGGTAGCACCATTACAGACCAAGCTGACCGAGTCCTAAAGGACATAGCTGCTGGACTGGGTCTGTGGCAGGTGGTGAGGGAACCAACAAGAGGGAAAACATGGTTGACCTCATCCTCACCAACCTGCCTGCCGCAGATGCAGCTGTCCATGACACAGACATCACTGAAGACTGATGTTCAGCACAAATATTACCATACAGATAGGGCAGTTCCCAATTTTCTGTCATGCATGTACTAGCCACTATTGACAGACATCAGAGTTCAGTCACCTTATCGCCCTACTGTAGCACAGTCCTTGTGGAGACGAAGTCCCACCTTCACATTGAGGATACACTCCATCGTGTTGTGTGGCACTACCACCATGCTAAATAGGATAGATTTCAAACAGATCTAGCAACCCAAGACTGGGCAACCATGAGGCGCTGTGGGCCATCAGCAACAGCAGAATTGTATTCAACCACAATCTGTAACCTCATGGCTCGACATATCCCCCAGTCTACCATTCCCACCAAGCCAGGGGATCAACCCTGGTTCAATGAAGAGTGCAGGAGGGCATGCCAAGAGCAGCACCAGACCAGACATACCTAAAAATGAGGTGTCAGCCTGGTGAACCTACAACACAGGACCATTTGCATGCCAAACAGCATAAGCAGCAAGCAATAGACAGAGTTAAGTGATCCCACAACCAATGGATCAGATCCAAGCTCTGCAGTCCTGCCACACCCAGTCGTGAATGGCAGTGGACAATTAAACAACTCAATGGAGGAGGAGACTCCACAAATATCCCCATCCTCAATGATTGGGGAGCCCAGCGCATCAGTGCAAAAGATAAAGCTAAAGCATTTGCAACAATCTTCAGCCAGAAGTGCCGAGTGGATGATCCATCTCAGCCTCCTCCGCAGGTCCCCAGCATCACAAGAGGCCAGTCTTCAGCCAATTTGATTCACTCCACATGATATCATCAAACAGTTGAAGACACTGGATACTGCAAAGGCTATGGGCCTTGACAATATTCCAGCAATTGTACTGAAAACTTGTGCTCCAGAGCTTGCCGCACCCGTAGCCAAGCTATTCCAGTACAACTACAACACTGGCATCTACCTGGCAATGTGGAAAATTGCCCAGGCATGTCCTGTGCACAAAAAGCAGGACAAATCCAACCTGGCCAATTATTGCCCCATCAGTTTACTCTCCATTGCCAGTAAAGTGATGAAAGGAGTCATCAACAGTGCTATCCAGTGGCACTTGCTTAGCAATAACCTGCTCACTGATGATCAGTTTGGGTTCCACCAGGGCCACTCAGCTTCTGACCTCATTAAAACCTTGATTCAAACATGCATAAAAGGTTTGGACTCCAGAGGTGAGGTGAGAGTGACTGCCCTTGACATCAGTGCAGCATTTGAATGAGCGTGGCACCAAGGAGCCCTAGCAAAACTAGGAATCGGGGGAAAACTCTCCACTGGTTGGGGTCATACCTAGCACAAAGCAAGATGCTTATGGTTGTTGGAGGTCAATCATCTCAGTTCAGAACATCACTGTAGGAATTCCTCAGGGTAGCATTCTAGGCCCAACCATCTTCAGCTGCTTCATCAATGACCTTCCTGCCATCATATGTTCAGAAGTGGGGGTGTTCACTGATGATTGCATAATGTTCTGCACGACTCATGACTCCTCAGATACCGAAGTAGTCCATGTCCAAATGCAGCAAGACCTGGACAATTTCCAGGCTTGGGCTGATAAGTGGCAAGTAACATTCATGCCATACAGCTGCCAGACAATGACCATCTCCAACAAGAGAGATTCTAACCATCACCCCTTGACATTCAATGACATTACCATCGCTGAATCTCCCACTATCAACATCCTGGGGGTTACCATTGACCAGAAACTGAACTGGACTAGCCATATAAATACCATGGCTACAAGAGCAGTTCAAAGGCTAGGAATCCTGCAGTGATTAACTCACCTCCTGGCTCCCCAAAGCCTGTCCACCATCTAAAAGGCACAAATCAGGAGTGTGATGGGATACTCTGCACTTGCCTGGATGAACGCAGCACCAACAACACTCAGGAAGCTTGACACCATCCAGGACAAAGCAGTCCGCTTGATTGGCACCCCATCCACAATCATTCACACTCTCCACCACTGACGCACAGTGGCAACAGTGTATACCATCGACAAGATGTACTGCAGAAACTCATCAAGGCTCCTTAGACAGCACCTTCCAAACCCAAGACCCAACCCACTACCATCTAAAAGGACAAGGGCAGCAGACACATGGGAACACCACCACCAAGCCATTCACCATCCTGACTTGGAAAGATATTGCTACTCCTTCACTGTCACTGGGTTAAAGTCCTGGAATTCCCTCCCTAACAGCACTGTGGGTGTACCTTTCCAACACATACTGGAGCGGTTCAAGAAAGCAGCTCACCACCACCTTCTCAAGGGCAATTAGAGATGGGCAATAAATGCTGGCCTAGCCAGTGACACCCATGAATGAATTTTAAAAAAAATAACTTCTTGAATATACTAGTCAAGAGGTGGCAGAGGCCATTAGACCACACAATATGTGTATATCCAAAATTTAAATGATTTGTCTCAATCTTTGAACCCCTGTCCTCAAACTGTAGAACTGTAAACCGTACTTACATGCTAATAAGTAGTGGTTTCCAGGATGTCCGTATGTGCACCCATATCCCTTGGAAATGCTAATCCCAAAAGCTATTTCGTTAGAGCAAAACTCAGTCACTAATTTGATGATGCTAATAAGCCAGAATCTTCCCCATCAAAACACTTTCAAATGTTAATGGACTATATACGAACTCAGGATGTGGGATTGTGGCAAGATATAAGGCGCAAACAAAAGTGGAAAGGGTTTGTGTCTATCATTTTTCTCGGGTGTTATCATTGCACTATAAGAAATGTGTGTTTAGGGCAGCGACTAGCAAGGTTAAGTGTGGGTGGAATTGATCATCCACCTACACAGGAACGTACTCCTCAGTGATCAACAGGATGGGTGCAGTTTGGAAATTAAGGGAACAGCATTTGTAGGTATTAATTTAACTTGAAGGCAGTAGGATACTGACATTTGTAAGTTATTGATGCTTGTAAGTTACTGTTGGTACAATAAACTGTAAAAAAAAATACCCAGGTGTGCTGGGTTCTGAAGCTTAACCATTTTCTCCACCCAGACGGGTTCAGGTCAGACTCTAGAGTTAAAAGTATAAAAGGGGAGGTGAGGGTTCACCCACCTACAAATGTGAGAGAAAGCAGTTTTTATAACGGAATAGATGTGGAGAGAAAGCGGAGCTCTATGTCCAACATGCAATGGTAAACTGATGGAATCTAGGCCAGTTGCATGAAACTGATGAGGGCAAAAGGAGGATGCCCCCCAGTGTAAATCTTTAGTAAAATTAAGATTCTTGTTCAGCAGTTTGTTGCAACAGTTTTAGGATAAAACCTATCGGCACATAATTCACTTATCCAGAGTTGCAAGCCTTCCTAGCAGGAGACGGAAATCCACAATATATTATAAAAGCAAAAAACTGCGGATGCTGGAAATCCAAAACAAAAACAAAAATACCTGGAAAAACTCAGCAGGTCTGGCAGTATCTGTGGAGAGGAGCACAGTTAACGTTTTGAGTCCGTATGACTCTTCAACAGAACTAAGGAAAAATAGAAAAGGGGTGAAATATAAGCTGCTTTAAGGGGTGGGGGGGGGGGGGTGGGTGGGTGGGACAAGAAGAGCTGGATAGAGGGCCAGTGATAGGTGGAGATAACCAAAAGATGTCACAGACAAAAAGGACAAAGAGGTGTTGAAGGTGGTGATATTATCAAAAGGAATGTGCTAATTAAGGGTAGAAAGCAGGACGAGCAAGGTACAGATAGCCCTAGTGGGGGTGGGGTGGGGTGAAGGAATTGAAAAAGGCTAAAAGGTAGAGATAAAACAATGGATGGAAATACATTTAAAAATAATGGAAATAGGTGGGAAAAGAAAAATCTATATAAATTATTGGAAAAAACAAAAAGGAGGGGGAAAATTGGAAAGGGGGTGGGGATGGAGGAGAGAGTTCATGATCTAAAATTGTTGAACTCAATATTCAGTCCGGAAGGCTGTAAAGTGCCTAGTTGGAAGATGAGGTGCTGTTCCTCCAGTTTGCGTTGAGCTTCACTGGAACAATGCAGCAAGCCAAGGACGGACATGTGGGCATGAGAGCAGGGTGGAGTGTTGAAATGGCAAGCGACAGGGAGGTCTGGGTAATGCTTGCGGACAGACTGAAGGTGTTCTGCAAAGCGGTCACCCAGTCTGCGTTTGGTCTCTCCAGTGTAGAGGAAACCGCATTGGGAGCAACGAATGCAGTAGACTAAGTTGAGGGAAGTGCAAGTGAAATGCTGCTTCACTTGAAATGAGTGTTTGGGCCCTTGGACGGTGAGGAGAGGGGAAGTGAAGGGGCAGGTGTTTTGCAGCCAGGGTGAAGTTTATAATAGACAAAGCTATTGAACATTCATGGTAAGTATTTATCTACAGCTGTTGCAATTATTTGAATGTCTTTCTTAAATGATAAGACTTTAAAACTATAAATTATGAACTTTAACATGTTAACAAGCAAAGCTATGTAAAGACAGAACACTGGGAAAGGTCACAACAGTCCTTCAATCTGCTATCATAGTGATCTATGAGACTGGCTGTTAAATAAATACTTGTGCTTGTTTCAGACATTAACTGAATTTATTTATTGAACAGGAAAACTCTGCAAGCTAAACTGAAAGTTAGAAGATTGCAATAATCTATTGACAGGTCAGGCGTAAAGTTTTAAAATCTTATTTTTGTAACACAGTTTCAGTTTTGCATGATTTCCTTTAATTATTGAAGCAGTCACTTTAATTAAAATCAATGTTACCTCAAGGAGCTTTTATACTTCAATTCTAGCCTAAGCAAAGTTTTTTTCTGCAAAACTAAAAGAATCACTGGAGGCAATGGCATTTTCTAGGTCATAGGATCTATTTTTTCACTGATTTTATAAATAATAAATTGTTTAAAATCCTACTGCTTTTGCTTTATTAAATACATGATGGAATAATTTAGCTATGTGGAAATCTAAATCCAAAATTGTCAGATAAGGGTCAGATCAAAACAATAAAATAGATTTTCTGAGAAATACTGCCATAGAAATTGATATTGTAGTTACAACATAGAGCCGCTAAAGGATTCTTCCTTTGACAGACAATCTTCTGGTATAAGATATTGGTGTGTCAATAGGTTGTGTGTTCAAATGAAAGGACGGACAGGAAAATTTTATGACAGCGCTTTCAGGGATTGTAAAATTGTGGGTAGTGGATGTCCAAATTTCTAATAGGTACCCTGGATTGGAGGGGCCAGATTCTCCACACAGAGTGCAGAATTTTCCCAGAATTACACTAAGTGCAGCGGTGAGCGGGTAAAATGGAGTCCTACGCACCGATGAAAATGGCGAGTTTTCACGCCGTACCTTCCCGAGCCTGCCTCATTATATATTCACTCCCACGAAGCAGGCTGTTTCCGTGGTGGGCGGGCTCTCATTCGCCCGCTTGCCATCACCTCGCTGTTGCATCATGCTGGCCGACATCTTTAAAAGGCAGCTGCCACAAAGCGCTCATCGCCACCAGCTCACCACAGCTGCCTGGGAGATATGGCCAGCAAATGCAAAAAGACTGCAGGCCCCCTGCTTCAACGATGGGTCCCTCGAGTGACTGCTGGATGCCGTGAACGCCCACCAGGATGTGCTCTACCCCCGCTTTGGCTGCAGGATGGGTAACAATGTCACCAACCCGGTTTGGGCGGTGGTGACAGCGGTGGTCAGCGCGAACACCCTGTGGAAGAGGACAGCCACCCAGTGCCGCAAAAGGATGAATGATCTCTTCAGTTCCACCAGGGTAAGTCACTCTTTTCATCACTCCCGACTCTCACACTCTCAAACCCATCACACATCCACAGGGCCCTCACTCACTGCCAGTGCAAGGGACATCATCATTCACTCTTTCACACACACCGTCATTGTCCTCATCCTGTCCATGGGACCACTCACCACCCACACAGGCCAGGCATACTTATCATCTGGCCTGGCAAGCATCCTGATTCACTCTCCCCATCTCTATCCATGCAGGACAAACAGGCTCACAACAGGAGGGAAAGGTCGCAGACAGGTGGAGGGATGCGCGCGGGCTTAACTCCATCACTGATGCCATAGTTGGTCTCTAACAGTGTGTACACGAGAGGTATGCTGGGCAGCTTGATCTCACTCCAGCTATCCCTTCCGCTCACAGAGTCAGCCAGGGGCCCCGGGGCACCCATAGGGAGGAGGATCAGCAGGTGCACGCTCCGGGGCCATCCACCCAGGTGACTCTGGGAGTGACCGGCTCATCTGACTCGCCTCTTCCTGTGACCTCCGCAGATCCAGCTCCACAGGCTGAGGAGGGTGCCATTGCCACACAGCAGGGCCCCGAAAGCAGGCCGGGGCCCTCCAAGACTCAGCCCTCCAGAGGATGCCTGCCAAAGTAATCATGGACAGGGCGTCACAGTCAGCAGGCTGCCTCCACCTTCGCTGTAGATGTCCAGGAAGCACCAAGACCTAGCGGCAGGGTTAGGAAAGTTAGGTAAAAGTAGTTGCACAGCCTGGCCACGGGTGTTGATCACTTGTACATACTGTTCACTATTGTCAATAAACTCCTAAGAATGTCTCCCTGCCTGTGGCTCCTTGTTCTGATGAGCAGTGTTCTTGTCACTCAGATGTGAAACCTTTCTGGTCAAGATAAAAGGCAGGTGTCTCAGTCCAGGGCCTCTTCCTTGTGCTTTGTGCGGCCTTCAGACCACAGTGATGGTCCAGCCTCACACTCCCTGGAAATATTACTAATACCTGCACCTCGGCAGTGCTGGTCATTGCTGCCAGAATGTAGTGGGCAGGCGCCACAGAGTTCTCTCATACTCTGTGTGCTCTCAGCACCTTTAAGGTGGGGCTGTCCCCCATTCACACCAGCATCTGCGACCAGTGATGCTGTGCACCAGCTCCTGAAGGGCTGAGGTGCTGAAGGCGGACACAGCATCAGGTGCGTCTAAAATTTCATGGCTGCGTCTTTGAGATGGCCCTGATCATGGAGCGCAAGCAAGCTGCCCTTGGCCAGACAGGAGTCAGACATTCTCAGAGGTTATGTGAAGATCTATGGAGTGTCTTCACTGCATGTTGTCATCATCTTCCTGCGATCAAGCGGCTATTAGGGCCTCCACTGCATCTCCACAACCGGAGCATTTTCACAGAGGCCAGATTGGAGTCAAACGTTCACAACTGCGATGTGAGGATCTATAGCAACACCTCACTGCATGACGTCATTCTCCTCCACATATCTGGCAGCTATGAAGGCCTCCCGAGTCCGTCTGCCTCGTCTAGCCAGTACGAGAGCCTCATCTCCGGCATTGTCACCACTGGGAACCCCCTTAGCCTCATCCCCATTGGCGTCCTCCTCATTGGAGGAGATGTGCAGCTCCTCCATCTCCTCCTCAGCCAGCTCCTCGCCCCGTTGCAGCGCCAGGTTGTAAAGGGCGCAGCAGGCGACAACGATGCGTGACACCCTCTGTGGACTGTATTGCAGGGCTCCACCAGACCGGTCCAGGCACTGGAACATCATTTTTAGCATCCCGATGGTCTGCTCCACAAAATTACGAGCTGCTGCATGAGCCTCATTAAACCGTCGCTCTGCTGCAGTCTGAGGCCACCACATGCGTGTCATTAGCCATGGCCCCTTGTCCTCAAGGAGCCAACCCTGCTGCATCTGTTGGCCCTGGAAGACTGCAGGGATCTGCGAGCGACTCAGGATGTAGGCATCGTGCACACTCCCTGGAAACCGTGCGCATACCTGCAGGATGCATTTCTGGTGGTCGCACACCAGCTGCACATTCAGTGAGTGGAAGCCCTTGTGGTCGATGAAGTCCACCGAGTGTAGTGACGGAGACCTGAGTGCCACATGAGAGTAGTCAATTGAACCCTGCACCTGTGGGAATCCTGAGATCAGTGCGAATCCAATGGCCCTTGCATCCTGGCTGTCCCGGTCCTGGGTGAAATGCACAAAGTTGTGTGCCATGGAGAAGATGGCATCTGTGACCTCATGGATGCATTTGTGGGTGGTGGATTGTGAAATCCCATAGAAGTTACCTGTGGAGCCCTGAAAGGAGCTAATGGCATAGAAATTGAGCCCCATGGTCACTTTCACAGCCACTGGCAGTGGATGCCCTCCATGTTCCCTTGGCGCCAAGTCCTGCAGTAAGTGTTATAGATGTGAGTCCCCAGACATGCGCAGTCGTCGGCGACACTGGTTCTCAGTCATCTGCAGGAATGACAGGCGGTGTATATAGACCCTGGGTGTCGCTAGGCGCCGACCAGCCATGACTCGCTATCACTCCTGGGCAGTGTGTGCGGGAGCCCCTGCTGCCCCTTCTTCATGAGGTTCCTGCTCCTGCGTGGCCAGGTGCCTCAGCCGCTCTCTCCTCATCTTCTATGGTGTCTTTAGGCCATCAGGCATACAGCTAGGTCACCAGGATCCATGCTCCTGATGTGGTCCTCCTGCAGCATGAAAGAGAGAGAGAGACGTGGTTATCATGGCTGTACTTAAGCATCTTTCCTGGCCTGTGTGACCGCCCCTTAATGCTTCCCGGAGAGTGCTGGTCATCTCTCAGATTGCCAGAGATGAGTGCGCTGCATGGCTGCCCTGTCAACCTGTGACATGGGGGACACTGGTCCAAACCAGGATGCTGAGATTACAAGGGGCTGTTAGCGCCTCCAGCAGTGACTGCTACATGGCCAGCGTTGGTAAGGAGATTGTACAAGTGTGCAGTCCAACTGTTCTGTGGTCCAATAAAGTGGTGGCGGACTCAAAGTCTGTGCTTTGGAGTGGTGTAGTGGGGGGTGGGGGGGGTGCAGTGGGTAAGCTATGGAGCGCTTGGTGGCCCTTTGGTGCCACCGCTTTGCTTGCATGGGCGGGCAGGCTAGGAGCCTGACCCCAATCGTATCGCTGTGGCTGCGCCTGATCTGTCTCAGTTGCAGAGGCATGGTCAGTTTATACAGATGTCCCTAATTCATGGCCACTTCCCTCACTTACCCTGCTCCCCACCTCGATTTCCTGTGCGTGGGATACAGCGTCAGGTCAGCATTTGAACCCTTCCCCCCTCAGCAGTCACCTCCGAGGCTGGCCAGAACTTGCCCCAGACAGCCCCCACCTCAGCAGTTGCCTCTAAGGCTGGCCAGCACTTGCCCCCGACACCCCCACCTCTCAGCAGTTGTCTGCGGGGCCAGGCATCAGTTTCCCCTGCACCCCTAAGGCCTGTAAACAATGGGTGAGCTGTGGAGAACGCTGCTGCTCATTGTTCTCGGTTCCCCCATAGTGAAGGCTGCCAAGTGCATGTCGCTTGCCTGCTGTTGTGAAACACATCGGCGTGCTTTCCCGCTGATGTGGACAGACGACACGACGGGGTTCCAAGAGCCTGGCGGGATGGCCTTTTAATTATAGCTAATGTATTACAATTAGCTCCCCGCCGACCGATGGTGGGAAATGCGTCCCGCCATCGGCGGGCTGAGCGGAAGATCACGACCTGCCTTCGTGTCATCATGACGTGGGACCCGCCATATTTTCCACGCACGCCACCTATCACACCCGCTGCCAGAGAGCTTGGAAAATTCTGCCCAGAGTGTGAAATTGAAAAATTACCCTTCACATCTCTATGCACCGCCCCAACTGGCAAATGGAACAATTGGCAGTCATAATTGAGCATAATATGTTTAGGATTTGTTGTGACGGCTCTGATCTTTGTTGCTAGTGCATTAATGGTTGGATTGCAAAGAGCAAATTCTAAATTGATTTTCTATACCAGAGCTTACTTCGCTTTGAAATAAACATCATTTTCAAACCTCTCACTTCATAGATATTTTTTACAATCTTTTTTATGCCAGACATGCTTTCCAGACAAGAAGTCAGAATTTTTATGGGCTTAGTAAAAGTAAACTTGGCAGATTATGCTTTTGCTATATAGCAGTAATACTCTCAAGCCACATTTAAAATGCGCAATGTTATTTAAAAAATGGAACAAGTCTAAAAAAGACAATGATATGGGTTTGGCTATATGTTGCAAATTTTACTTGACTAATCTAAAGGAACTGGTTCAAATGGTGAAAGAAAATGCATAACTATTTTATTTCAGAAATCTGGATTTTCATCTAAACAAGAGACCGGGAGAGGTAGACAAAGACAGACGGGGGACTTTTAAGCTGCAAGGGAGTAGATATCAGCATTTGCAGGGGATTAAAACATAAAAAAATGATGATGTCTCAGGAACCCCACATGATCTCATTGACTTCTTTAATCAGGTCTCGTTTGGAGGGGTGCTGGTCAGGCGGGTTAATGATTATATTATGAAAATTGGCAATTGACTGAAGATTTAACCCTACATTCTGGTTTTAACTGCCAATGCACGGGTTTTCTGAGCTGTTTGAAATGTGCCAGTGTTAACGCAATGAGAGCACAGCAGGGATTGGCAGGACTGTAAAATTGACAGACTGGAAAGCCTTTAATTACTGAACTGTGCCAAATGCTTGCTTTCTTAAGTCAATGGCATTTGTTTACAAGGCTTGTTCTGAGAGTGAGGTATCAATGTTTTGGAGGTGATTTCCAACACTTGAGGTCATTTCTGCAATCCTGGATATTTTTGCCTTTGCTCTGCACTTCCCAGCTATCAGCCTTCATTGCAGCATGGGAGCAGTTTAAGCAGCTCTGGGATCTCTAATGAGGAGCAAGATGAACAGCACCACCGACAGCAAGAGCTGCAGGAGCAGCATCAGACGCAGCTGCCACCTCCACAGCCACCTGCCATTTGACAGGAAAGAAGAGACAAACACAAGCTCAAGTCCGAGGAGACAGTACCCTCAACGTAGAGTATGCAGGTAGAGGATCAGCTTTCTGGACATGACTAACAACATTGCCTTAGGCGGCTCAGCCTTTCTCAGCAGGTATTTGTTGACATCTGCAGTTTCCTGGAACAAGACCTCCATATAACGATGGTCAAGGTCACCACAGCCCTGAATTTCTTCACTTTGGTTCCTTCCAGGAATATGCAGGCATTCAAAATTTCTTGTGCACAAGTGCACATCTCAGGTGACCGATGCAATGTTTGCCAGGACCATCACTTATGTCCACTTTGCTACTGATGAGGCCAGTTAGAATTGGATTTGCTGCAATGAATGAATTCCCATAGGTCCAGTGACCCACTGACTGTACATGTGGCAATCAAGACACCCTCAGAACAACCAGCAATATCCATCATCCAAAAGGAATTCCACTCCATTAATGTTCAGCTGACATATCACCACGGGAAGGTGGTGTGCATGGTTCAAGTACAGTCGAGAAAAAGTTGATGTCATGTTGATAATTCAAGTGAGAACTAGGCTCATATAGAAAGTTCATTCGAGGAGTGCAAAAGGAAATAAGAGGGCCAAAGAGACAGTAGGAGAAGAGGCTAACAGCTAACATAAAATGGAATCCAAAAGTTTTCTATAGGCATATAAATAGTAAAAAGCTAGTGGAGGTGTGAGGCCAATTGGGACCAAAAAGAAACTTAGATAAAGCTGGGAGCATGGCTGAGGTATTACATGATGACATTGCATCTGTCTTTCCTAAGGAAGGGGCTGCTACCATAGTGAATGATGAGGTAGTTGGGATACTAGATGGGCTCAGAATTGATGAGGTAAAGGTACTAGAAAGGCTGGTTGTATTAAAGTTGATAAGTCACCAGGACTGGAAGGAATGAATCCAAGGATACTGAGCAAAGTGGAAATTGCAAAGGTGCAGGCCACAAACTCCCAATCTTCCTTAAATACAAGGCTTGTGGCAGAGAACTGGAGAATTTCACATGTTACATTCTTGTTCAAAATAGGGTGTTAGGATAAACCCAGCACCACAGGGTACAGGGCAGTCGATTTAACCTCGGTGGTAGGAAATATTTTACAACATAGGGAAAAAATAATAACAGTGACTTGGACAAGTGTGGATGAATTAAAGAAAACCAAAATGGATTTGTTAAATGTATTGTTTAACTATTGAGTTTTTGTTGAAGTAACTGTGATGTTGGATGTAGTACATATGGATTTCCAAAAGGCATTTGATAAGGTATGATATGCTTATCAGCAAAGTTGAAGCCCAGGGATAATGACGGCATGGATACTAAATTAGGTAAGTCACAGGAAACAGAGAGCAGTTGTGAACAGTTGCACTTTGGATGGGAGGAAGAACATACAGTGAGGTCCCCCAGGGGTTGGGACCAGGACCACTGTTTTTCTCGATCTGCATTCATGCCTTAGACTTGGGCACAATTTCAAAATGTGCATATGACACAAAACTTGGAAGTATAGTGATAAACTTCAAGAGGGTAAAGACAAGTTGATGTCCAAGCTGGAAATGAATGGACACGTGGCAATGCAATTTAATGTAGAGAAGTGTGAACTGTTAAATTTTGGTAATAAGATTGAGGGGAAGCAATATAAATTAAAGGGTACAATTCGAAAGGGGGTGCAAGAACAGAGAGATCTGGGAGTAAATGCGCACAAATCATTGATGGTGACAAGGTAGGTTGAAAAAGTGGTTAAAAAGGTATACAGAATCCTGGGATTTATAGATAGAGAGATAGGGCAGTATTTAATGGAGGCAATGGGATTCTTGCCCTCCAGCGGGAGAGAGCCCCAGGTTGCCTCTTTTAAGGAAGGCCAACCGAATTAAGTGCCACTCAGGCACACAACTGGACAGCAGCGTGCCTTCCCTGGGATCAAGGTGGAGATCCCTCCCATCGAGAGCTGCCAATCAAATGCTAGCAGCTGTATTGAACAGCAATGCCACCAGGGAGGCAGTGGCTGCTACCCGCACAACACCCACCCGAGGCCTATTATCGTTGCTGGAACCCAGGCTACAGGTGAGTAATGGCAGACAGGGAGTCGGGAGTTGGGACAGCAGGAGTTGTGGGGAGGGAAGGAGGGGTCAGCAGCAAGGCAGGGAAGTGGCTCTCAATGAGCACACCCCCCCCCCCCCACTTCCAGATGCCACATCGCTAAATAAGGCACTGAGTGCATTTGAACAAGGGACCCCCACCCCTGGAGCCTGCGAGCAACCAAGCATGGGTTTGTTGTCATGGTCCCCATATGGTGAGTCCCCGTCTGCCATTGGATGAATACCAACTGTGGCAGAATGAGGCCCTCAAGTGTACATTAATTGCTCACTTACAGGCCTCAATTGGCAGTAGGGCAAAAGGCCATTCCCGCCCTCCTGCTTGATCGAATGGCACCCCCACCACCAAACTTGCCACAAGGGGGGGCATTAAATTGCACCCCTAAAGTTCAAAAGCAAGGAGGTTCAGCTTCAACTGAAGTATTGTATCCAGCCTCCTTAGGCAGCACCTTCCAAACCCACGACCACTACCATCTAGAAGGACAAAGGCAGCAGACAAATGGGAACACCACCACCTGGAAGTTTCCCTCCAAGCCACACACCGTCCTGACTTAGAGCTATATTGTTGTTCCTTCACTGTCGCTAGGTCAAAATCCTAGAACTTCCTCCCTAACAGCATTGTGGGTGTACCGACCCCACATGGGCTGCAGCAGTTCAAGAATGCAGCTCACCACCACCTTCTCAAGGGTAATTAGGGATGGGAAATAAATGCTGGTCTAGGCAGCAATGCACACATCCCATGAATGAATAAAAATATAATTTAAGACACCACACTTTAAGAAGAATGTGAAGGCTTTAGAGTGGGCACAGAAAAGATTTATGAGAATGGTTTCGGGGATGAGGGACTTCAGTTCCGTGAATAGATTGGAGAAGCTGGGAGTGCTTTCCTTAGATAAGAAGTAGTTGAAAGGAGATCTGATAGAGGTTTACAAAATCATGAGGAGTCCAGACAGAGTAGATGGAGAAAAGCCGTTCCCTTTGGCAGAGAAATCGAAAACTAGAGGACACAGATTTAAAGCAATTGGCAAAAGAGCTAAAGGTGACATAAAGAACAACTATTTTTATGCAACAAATGGTTAGGACCTGGAATGTGTTATGAGACAGCCTTTCGGTAAAGCTGAGTTCTTTAAAAATCCCAGAGAAAAACTTTAAACAACTGTCATAACCTATATTTTTAAATGGTATGTTTGAGATGCAACTCTAAATTCAGGAATCAGACCACCTGATCTTGAGAGGTTTTATATTAAACTAAATAGAACCATAGAACCATAGAAAAGTTACAGCACAGAAGGAGGCCATTCAGCCCATCTTGTCCATGCAAGCCTGAGGACACCCAGGTGCCCTTTCTAATCCCACCTTCCTGCACCTGGCCCATAGCCCTGCAGCTTACAGCACTTTAGGTGCAGATCCAAAGAGTTTAAAGTTTCTGCCTCTACCACCAACTTGGGCAGCGAATTCCAGACACCCACTACCCTCTGCATAAAAAAGTTCTTCCTCATGTACCCCCTACACCTTCTGGCACTTATCTTGAATCCATGTCCCCTGGTTCTAGAATTCCCATCGAGGGAAACAATTTTATCCTATCCACTCTATCTATTCCCCTCACAATTTTGTACACCTCAATCAAGTCACCTCTCAGCCTTCTTTGTTCTAAGGAAAATAACCCCAACCTATCCAATCTTAATAAAATTAAACATTTTATTAAGCTACAACACATTAAACACATATACATGGCTACAAATTACTACTATCATAACTTTTAACAAATTCTCAAACTAATCTCCATTAAGGCAACAGCAACCCATATACTTTACCAGACACAGGCAAAGCATTTTCACCTTATGAATTCAAAATGACGTTCCTTTCACTTTGGTTGAGAATGATTTCGGGGATGAGGGACTTCAGTTCCGTGAATAGATTGGAGAAGCTGGGAGTGTTTTCCTTAGAGATGAAGTAGTTGATAGGAGATCTGTTGGAGGCTTACAGCTGCTTTGATCTTTCATTGCCTCTGCTCTGCACACATGAAAACTGCTGAAGTTATATCTGGCACAGCTCATTGAATGTAAATTCTCATTGTATCACTAGCCTCTTTGAGCTCCACCTCTTCTAACAATAAAACTCCTTTCATAGTATCAATTTTATTAATAATGTAAACACATTGCTTGGTCTCTCCTAGCTAGGTGCCAGATTCACCCCACTTCTTGAATGCTCTATTCAAAAAATGCAAATGCACCCTACCTCTCTTACATCTCAAAACTAGTACACATCAAAGCACCCAGACTAGCTGGTTTTATCCAATTAAGACACACCCACAGACTAAACTTCTATTTAAAAAAATATTTTCCAATAATATTATATACATTAATAGCTTCATGACAAATGCACGGCCTGAAATGGTGGTCAAGGAAGGTTCAATCATGGTTTTCAAAAGGGAATCGGATAAGTACCTGAAGGAAAAAAAATTGCCGGGCTACAGGGAGAAAGCAAGGGAGTGGGACTAGCTATATTGCTCTTTCACTGAGCTGTCAACTGACTCAATGGGCCACTGAAGACTTGGAAATTCCATCATGCAGGTTTTAAAAATAAAACTGGGGTTAAAATGGAGGCAGACAGCCTCCTTATAAGATTTTTGTAGCCAAACTGCCGCCTCTCCTACCTGCTGCGAAGAATTAAAATTACAGCTAGAGTATTGCGTACAGTTCTGGAATCCGCATTATAGGGAGGATGTGATTACACTAGAGAGAGTGCAGAGGAGATTGACCAGGATGTTGCGTGGACTGGAGAGTTTTAATTATGAAGAGAGATTGGATTTTCCTTGGAGCAGAGGAGATTGAGGGGGGACATGATTGAGGTGTATAAAATTATGAGGGGCATAGATAGGGTAGACAGGAAGGAACTTTTCCCCTTGGTGGAGGGATCAATAACCAGGTACATAGATTTAAGGTAAGGGGCAGGAGGTTTAGAGGGGATGTGAGGAAGAATTTTTTCACCCAGAGGGTGATGGGAATCTGGAACTCACTGCCTGAAAGGGTGGTAGAGGCAGAAACCCTCATAACATTTAAGAAGTATTTGGATGTGCACTTGCAATGCCATGGCATATAAGGCTATAGGCCTAGTGCTGGAAAATGGGATTAGAATAGTTAGGCACTTGTTTGACCGGCGCAGACTCGATGGGCCAAAGGGCCCTTTTTTGTACTGTAGACCTCTATGACTCTATGACTCTACCCCAGTTGGTCTGTAAAAGGCATTTGTAAACACACACCTGTGTAAAATTCTGACTGTTGCCCTACAGCAAAGATATCCAGACACTGGAATCAATGAAGAGGACTTCTTTAAGACATTTGAGTTTTGAGAAGAGGTCAAAGCATCCGAAATTGCTTATTTTGGAGAGGAGGGGGATCAGGGAATATTCTTCAGGCATTTTTGATTTTTGGAACCCCAAAACACATTAGCTGGAATGTTCCGGCTCCGTTGGCATTGGACTTCATGGCAGGCGGGACAATATGGCAAGAAGGTCAAAAATCGGTTTTATGCCGTTGTGAAACCAGTTTGCAATCGTCCACTCCACCCGTGAATAGCAGGTCACGTTTCCCACTGCCGCACGGCAGAAACATCATTTCAATACATTTGCATCTAATTATAAGCCCTGCTAGTTGGAATCATCCCCCCACGTCAAATTTACCACCCACGTCGGCATGACTTCAGAACAGCTTGCTTCACGACTGCCTTCATAAGGCATGCACCTGGTGACCTGAACTTCCAGGGGAACTCGGAGATGAGAACACGCAACCTTATGTAGCCCTCGCGAGCATCGCGCATACGACATCAAGGAAGAGGCATCGTGTACTCGTGGGGGGCACAGGCAAGTCGCTTTTTTCAAGTTGGCTTTCAGTGAGGTGCCGGGGCAAGAGCTCCAGTGCGGGTCAGGCCCAAGTTGGGGGAAGAGGGAGTGGGGGGCAAGGCAGCACAGGCTGAAGGATGTCCTCAAGCACATGCCAGGGATGGGTTGGGAGTGAGGGAAGCAGCCATGCACTTGGAAAAGTTTGTTAAAACTGAGCATTCTTCCACAGCTGAGGCAGTTCAGCAGCAGCTCCATTCACATGCTTGGAGTTGGACCTCTGAAGCTTTTCTGCCCACTCAAGCAATGGAAAATTATAAAAGTGCCACCAAATGCTCCAGGCCTTTTCACCCCTCAGGCACAGATTGCAAATTAATGTGCATTTTAGGGGGCAGCAGAGCAATTGGCCAACTGGGCAAATTGTAAAATCCCCTTGTGAAAGGTAGCCATGGTGCAGTCATTGGTGGACGGGCTCACAGCCCCTTGCAATGTCTTAATTAAGGTTTGGACCAGTATCCATTATGGTTCAAGCTAACAGCGCAACCTTGCAGTATGGGTTATGAGAATACCTGCACCTGAGCTGAGAGCACAGCATGCAGTCCAGTGGGCGAAGCTGCCACCAATCGGTCAAGTGGAATGGAGCGAAGGTGGGTGGGGTTTTGGACAGCCAATGAACACACCGCACATTGGCCATCCAAGTGGTGGCCAACACTTTCCTGCATGCGTGAGGGGGCTTTCAGACTTAACCATGAGAGGTTCTTAGTACACCCATGCTAACCCATGCATCTCTCTTTTTGATCCTGCAGGAGGAGAACATCAGGATCATGGAGCCTGGTGGCTTAGCAGTATGCCTCAAGACTTACAGGGAGCAGAGAGGAAAAAGAAGAGAGTGGCGGAGGTGCCTGGCTCAGCAAAGGGAGGAGCACCTCTCTCAAGATGAAGGGCAGCAGGGCCTGCTGCGCACGCAGCTGAAGATCCACAGAGAGCCGTCGCTCATAGGCTCCTCATTAGAGCCAAGGTCCATAGGCAGCACCTGCCATCCCTGCAGATGATTGAGAACCAAGGTCGCCCAAGACTGCGCATGTCTAGGGAACCAGTTGGTCACACATACCACCTGCTGCAGGATTTTGCGCCATGGAGACATGTAGGGTATCCACTGCCAGTGGCTATGAAAGCGATTGTGGCGCTCAATTTTTACGCAGTGGCTCCTTCCAGGGCTCCACAAGTGACCTCTGTGGGATCTCGCCAGCCTCCACGCACAAGTGTATCCAGGAGGTCACAGGCACATCTTCACGAAGGCACAGAACTTTGTGCATTTTGCCAAGGATCAGGAAAGCTAGGAAGGAAGAACATTGGGATTTGCGCACATCTCTGGTTTTCCACAAGTGCAGGATGCCATCTATTGCACTCACATGGTGCTTAGATCTCTGTGGCAAAAGCAGTCAACCACTTCAACTGTAAGGGCTTCCACTCGGTGAATGTTCATCTGGTGAGTGACCTCCACAAACGCATCCTACAGGTCTGTGCACGATTCCCATGGAGCGTCCACAACTCCTACATCCTTAGCAGGTCTCAGATCTCTGTCATCTTCCGGAATTGAGAATGGTTGCAGGGTTGGATCCTCGGGGACAAAGGCTACCCATAGGGGGCATCGCCGATGACGCCTGTGCGGCGGCCTTAGACTGCAGCAGAGCAACGGTATAATGAGGGTCATGCTGAGATCCGGACTTTGGTGGAGCAAACGATAGGCATTTTGAAAATGAGGTTCCGGTGCAATGCAGCCCCCAGAGGGTGTCACGCATCATCGTCACTTGTTGTGCGCTCCACAACCTGGCTCTGCAATGGGGAGAGGACCTGGCTGAGGAGGAGATTGGAGGAGCTGCATGTATTCTCCGATAAGGATGACGTCAAAGGGGATGATGATGATGATGAGGCCCTCGAAGGCGAGGATGCCAGCGATAAGGCCATCGCACAGGTCAGACAGGGCAGGTGCACTCAGGAGACTCTCATAGCTGCAAGGTTTGTGGAAGATGATTACGGGGTGCAGTGAGGACAGTCCTGACATCCTCACCTTGCTTCTGTGAATGTTTGACTCCTCTGTGGCTGATGGCAACGCACATACCCTCAGTGCTCAGGCTCATGTCATATGGAGATGCAGCGGAGGCCCTAATAGTCACTAGATTCCAGGAGGGTGATGATGACATGCAGTGAGGTTACTCCATAGATCTTCACATAGCCTCTGTGAATGTCTGATTCCTGCCTGGCTGAGGGCAGCTCGCTTGCGCTCTGTGATCAGGATCATATCATGGAAACACTGCTGTAAAACTTTAAATGTACCTGATCCTTTGTCAGCCTTCAGCACCTGAGCCCTTCAGGAGCACAGTGTCACCGGTCGCCAATGCTGAAGAGATGGGGGCCAGCCCCACTTTAGAAGTGCTGAGAGCACACAAAGAGAATGACGTCTGTCCACGATATTCTGGCAGCAATGACAAGCACCGTTGAGGTGCAGGCATCACTAACGTGTCCAGGGAGTGTGAAGCCGGGCCATTACTTTGGTCTGAAGTCACACACTGTACAGGGAAGAGGCTCTGGACTGAGTTACCTGCTTTTATCTTGTGCAGGAACCAAGGTTTTACATCTGAGTGACACAAACACTGCTCATCAGAACAAGGAGCCATAGGCAAGGAGACATTCTTGGGAGTTTATTTACAATAATGAACATTAAGTACAAGTGATTAACACCCATACCCAGTCTGTGTAACTACATCTTCTTAACCCCCAATTGTTTGTCCCTCTTCCGCGGCTACGTTCGCGGCCGGGTGTCCCTGGAGAGGGAGCACGCGGTGTCTGCTGGCACCATCGAGGCCTTCCGTGCTCGGTGGGCACCGCGGGGTCTGGGGTGTTTTGTTGACCCCTTTAATCACATCTTAATTTGATCTTTGTAAGGTTCCTTTACAGTTCTTCCTTGATTTTACAGCTGACCTGACTTAGGGGCTGTGCTTGTTTTCTCCCTTGTTCTTTTTGCTCATTTAGTTTATTGTTTTGACTCAAAAGAGTTACATCTTCTTAACCCCCAATTGTTTGTCCCTCTTCCGCGGCTACGTTCGCGGCCGGGTGTCCCTGGAGAGGGAGCACGCGGTGTCTGCTGGCACCATCGAGGCCTTCCCTGCCCGGTGGGCACCACGGGGACTGGGGTGTTTTGTTGACCCCTTTAATCACATTTTGGTTTAATGTTTGCAAGTTTCCTTTAAACTTTGTCCTTGGTTTTACAGCTGACCTGAATTAGGGGCTGTGCTTGATTTATCCCTTGTTATTGTTAATTTAGTTAATTGTTTTGACTCGAAAAGAGTTACATCTTCTTAACCTTCCTAACCCTGCTCACTACGTCTTAGTGCTCCCCGACATCCACAGCAGAGGTGGAGGCAGCCTGCTAACTGCTACACCATGTCTGTGATGGCCTCGGCGGGGGTCCTCTGGAGGGCTGAGATCAGGAGGGCCCTGGCCTGTTTTTGGGATCCTGCTGTGTGGCAGTGACACCCTCCTCGGCCTGTGGTGCTGGAGCTGCTGGGGTCATAGGTAGAAGAGATTCGGATGGGCCGGACACTCCTGGAGTCACCTGCGTGGATGGCCCCTGGTTGTGCATCTGCTGATCCTCCTCTCTATGGGTGCTCAAAGGCCCCTAGCTGACTCCATGAGGAGAAGGGAAGCTGGAGTGAAATCAAGCTGCCTTGCACTCCTTGCATACACACTGTTAGAGGCCGACTGTGGCATCAGCGATGGGAGTTCAACCCGCACAGCAGTGCAGGAGTGACATCCTGGACCAAGGTCTCCATGGTTGACTCCCTACCATTGTTGACCTTGGTGCATTGGCATGCCGGCACTATCACCTCAGACTGAAGGCGGACCAACTCCTCTATTGTGCCTTGCAACCTTTGGGGTGCAGCGAACATCCCTTCCTGATATTTCTGAGCTTTCCTTTACAGATCCACCAACTGAGGTATGACCGAGACAAGAGGCTCCCCATCTGACTCAGACTCAGCAGATTTCTGGCCTCCAGCAGTCCTCTGAGTGCTGGAAACCTGGGATGTCTCTGTCACTGCCTGCTGTGGATCAGACATGCAATGTGGTCACTAGATTGTGACCCCAAGGCTACTCTAGAACTAGGTCCCACTGAGGTGTGTGTCTCTGCAGTGGTGAAGATGTCATCAGATTCTTTTTCCAAGGTGTCTTCAGTGCTTGAGTCGAGGACCTGACTCGTGGGCCCCCTCAGCTGCTTCCCAGATGTGCCTGCGAAAGCAAGGAGAGATAATTAGTACAATGCAGGGGACTGCAGAACAGGGGAACTCACTCACATCATGGTTGTCTGATGGATGTTGCACTGCTGGATCCTCACTTGGTTGAGCACCGCTGACTTCACCGTCAGCACAGGAATGGTCCAGATTGTAACTGGCCAGCTGGATGACTCTATTTTCAAAGTCTGTGAGGAGTTTGATGTCGGGCATTCCTCCACCAGTCTGCGACCTCTCCTTTTGTTGTGTGCCAGCTTATCCTGCATGAATAGAGATGGAGAGAGTATAAGCAGGACGCCTGCTAGGGCAGGTGAGAAGGCTGCCTGGTATGTGTGGGCAGTGAGTGGTGCAATGGACGGGATGAGGCCACAATCTGCAGGGCAGATGAATGTGTGTGTGAGAGAGTGAATGGTAATGTCCTTTGAACTGGTAGTGAGTGAGATCCCTGTGGATGTGTGATGGGTTTGTGAGTGTGTGAGTTGAGAGTGATGAGAAGAGTGACTTACGCTGGCGGAATGGAGATGATTCATCCTCTTTCGCCACTGGGTGGCTGTCCTCTTTTGCAGGATCTTGATGTTTACCACCATTTCCACTGCTTCTCATGCTATATTGGTGACCTTGCTTGCTGGTCTTCTGCCAGAGCGTGGGGAGAGGACTACACAGCGGGTCTCCACTGCATCCAGCATGCACCCAAGGGAGGTGTTGCTAAATTTTGGGGCAGCATGTTTCCTCCCTTTGGTAGCTATGACTTTGTAGCAGCTTCTGATCCCTTAGAGAGTGCTAGCTCTGTGCAGGGGTGCCCTTTCAATATGGCACCCAGATTACTGAAGGCTTGAGGTGACTGCAGGGCGGGCAATTCAGAGGTTACCCTGCCAGCGATCTGGTGTGTTTCGCAGGAATGCATTATTAATGAGGTGGGAAGGGCTGGGTATGGGATGATGCGGCGAAAAACCCACCATTGTGGCCAGTGGGTAAAATGTTCTTTTTCCTGCCCGCTACCGCACTTTGTGCAAATCTGGGGTGATTCTGCCCATTGAGTTTTCCCACAAACTCTGGAATGCATAGAACATGAGCTGAATCTCTGACCAGAAAATATGTAGAGTTTCAACTTAACTGCTTTAGGGAGTGATGAATGTGTAGAGTGGGCCACACAGGATGGCAACGAGAATAGTGTGGACAAACATAAGGCGGAATAGAATAGTTATTTAAGGAAGCTGGCCATTCAGAGGTTTTCATTTTTTTAAGCCAGGTAGAGTTTTTCCTAAATTCAATTTGTTTGGTAAATCTTCAGCAACATGGGGCGGAATTTTACAGCCCCGTCTCGGTGGGGGTAGGGCTGTAAAATACAGCCAGCAGTTCATAAGTCCATTGACTTCGCCAGGAGTGTAAAATCCCGTCAGCAGAAAATTCTGCCTATGGAGTTCATGGCCAGAATTTTCCCTTTGACGGACGGGCGGGCAGCCGATTGCCGCCGCCGAAATGGGCCACGCCGCTATTTTGCGCAGGCGGGCCAATTAAGGCCTGTTAGCGACTCCTGTGGAGAATGGGAAAATAGTCGTGGGGCGGACATGCTCAGACCGCCGGTTCCAATGGGGAGCCGGCAGCCTGTATAAAGAGTGGCCAGGCAGCCAGCTTGAGGCAGTGCATCATGGCCACTCAGAGAGAGGGAGGCAGCTGTGGTTCCACAGGAGCATGAGCAGGAGGAGGGGGGCAGGCTGCAGGAGAGGCCAGGTTGCCCCTTGATTCTCCGATGCATGCCTTGCTGTCCTCCTCCAAGAGGTTTCCAGCCGTCAGGAAGTGTTGTGTCCGGAGGATGGAAGGAGGAGGGCCCCCCATGTCACCAGGCAGGCATGGGAGGAGGTGGGTGATGCTGTAAGCGCCCATGATGATGTGTGGTGCACAGTCACTCAGTGCTGCAAGAGATTCAATGACTTGCTGTGCTCTGGAAGGGTGAGTACCATGTCGGCCTTGGCCATTTGACCCAGCAGGTAGCCTTAGCCTTTGAGCCCCTCCCCCCCCACGTCTTCCTGTTGTTACTTCATTGGGCATTTGGCGCACCCTGGGTGGGCAAACGGGTACTGACCATCTTTACATCAGCCTTAGTGGTTGAGGAGAAGATGGGTTCTCCCCACAGCATATGTTGGTGTTTGTCGCATTTGAGTCGTCTGGGGGCAACCTGCAGGGGAGGGAGCTAGACACATACTCAGAACTCCAACACATGTCTTATTGATGGTAATGAGATGGTGGAAGGGGAGCCTCAAGGTGTCGTGGCCAAGTGGCATCTGCTGGCCTTGGCGCCGCACCTAGTTGCGCCTCCTTCTCATGGGCGCTAAGACCTGTGTGTTATTCAAAGTGATGGACGCCAAATGTGTCCAAGGTGGCTGTTGGGGGAGGGGGTTTGGACCAGCCGTACTATCTTCTGGTGACTGATCACCAGTAGTGTGGACAGGAGCCGCTGGAGGCCTCAGATGGGCCACTGTGGCTGGGGTGCGGCATACATGTGCAGAGTAGATGAGCGATCAGCCCCAATAAATCCTCTTCTCTGTTCTGCAGGCAAAAAGTCAACACAATCAGAGGGAGCGCCAGAGGACTGGTGGTGGGCACACCCTGCTCCAGTGCCTCACCACCTATGTGGAGCGGGCCATGGAGCTGGGGAGGAGGCAGGTAGCCAGGATGGCAGGTGTCGGTGAGGCTGTGGTCCAGCGGCCAGGTATTTGAGGTCCACAGTCCCATCCACTCTGTCTGCCCACCATCGAAACCACTGATAATTGCTGCAATCGTTAATGCAGCAAAACTGCTCATTCACAGACTGGCACAGTCAGACGTGTGCGTCATACACAAAGGTCCCTCAGCCCCTTGAGGATGCGTGTCTCTAGCACCTTCCAAAGTCGCCTTATCCCATTTGTGACCACTATCCCCATGGCCTAACATGCCATGGCATTGCTGCTGCACAGCCAACGACTTATTGCATCTTAGGAGAGTTTGTACCTCCACCACTCTTTTCAGCCAGTGCGTCCCACATTGCTCTGTCCAAAAGGTCCTCAGCACCTCACCTATCAACCTCATGGTACTCAACTTAAATAAATGCCACCACGTTACTCATCCCTGCGCCAAGGGGAAATGTTGCCTTCTGCCCAACTGGTCCATGCCCCTCCTAATGGTATGAAGGTCAATAATGTGACCTGTCAATCTCCTGTGCTCCATGGCAAATGTCGCAAGTGTTTGCAATGTTTCCTCATAACTCCAACTCTCCAGGCCAGCATGCATCCAGTTCAGGAACCTCTGCACTCTCCCCATTCCAATGGTACATAACATGCCATGTGGCATTCCTGAGGCCATCTGACCAGCCTGTCTGTATGCGCGTCTCATGGTTGGGCCTCCTCTTGACTCTTTTCCACCCCACCAATGTTCGTCTCCTTAGGGTCTTGAAGGGTGAGCGACTTATGAGGCTGGGGGGGAAAGGGATGAAAGGTGTTACTGACTGAACACTAACTGATGCACTGTCCTAGTTGTCAATTTCAGCATCACCACCGCATGGCAGCGCCCATAGACACCGCAGCACCCACTCCACACCTGAGGGCCAAGACGTGCAACTTGCAGCACATCATTTCAGCCAGCCAGGCACCAGCGCAGACACACACACCTCGGGGAATTTAACGTTGGCTAGTTTCCCGGGTCACAGTGGAGAGGGCTCTTCACAATCGCTGGAGGAGATGGTAGGGACAGAGAGTGCCGATGGCGCCAGCAGCCGGAGGGCTGCAGGGAACGAGGCACATGCTGAGTCCGGCACTGATGACGTGCCTCTGGAGTTGTCACCAATGCAACAGCTGCAGGACAAGTGGCAGGAAGCGCGTTTGCATCGGGCAGGGTTGCATGAGGGTATGCTTCAGTTGGTGTTTGCGATGGAGGAGTCCAGGCAGAGTGCACATGAAGGCATGAACCTCAGGGCAAAGCTTCAGGCTCCCTCCACTGAGAGATTGGCGACTCTCATGGAGAGGGAGTTCAATCGGATGGAAAATCTTCTGATTGGGTTACGCTCTGACCTGCAAGCCCTCACAGCTGTACTGGCCATGGGTGGTCATTCCCAATGTGGGAGATGTTGTGGGCACCAAGGGTCGGCGCTCGGTGACCATGCATCATCGGTGAGCAGGGAGCTCGAATAGGACCTCACGTCGGCACAGCAGCTGCCTGTCGTCACTGCGAGCTCCTCTCAGGGTGCTCAGGATGAGGGCAGCAGTTCCTCCGACCCTCTGCCAGTCAATGTTGCTTCCGTTGAGGTTGCGACAACTGGGGAGGTGCCAGTTCTGGAACTGGCCACTCCCTCCCAGGCGGGGCCATCACAGGCTCCACAGGCCAGAGGACGGCCACCAAGGTCATTGACGCCAACAGGACAGCAGAGGCAGCAGGCTGTCTCACAAGCCACTCCGACCGATGGGGCGGCACCTAGACGTAGCACCCGCAAACGTAAGCATAAGGCACGTTAGGCACTCAACGGGTATGTCACTGGTGATTTTGTATTGGCCTTAGAATAGGGAACAAAATACTTATGTTTGCAATGGAGAAGTCTCCGTTATATTTTGGACATAATAACATCCACTTTTCTGACCATGGCTGAGGGTGTTTCCTTTGTGCCGCATTTTTCTTTTTCACAGACATCTCATGAGTGTTTGAGTGGACATTGATGTTTCTGTACCAAGCCCTTAGGTGCTACATCTTCCACCTTATCAGCTGCAACTAAGTGCCACATGTGGAAGCGCCAGGCAATGCTGTTCCTGCTGATCTATGTGTGTGGAGCTAGCTGAAGGTTCATTGGATTAAAGTGTCCTGGGTGTCCCTGCTCCTTGGTGTAATACTGGGTCAACATGCTGCCCCTCATCATCGCCCTGTGCTTCCTCATCCTCTGAGCCACTGCTGGATTCATCATGTGCAGCCTCATCCACTGCATTAAGGTCTTCATCGTCAAGTGCATCACCCCTTTCCAGCGCAAGATTGTGGAGAGCGCAGCATGCTACCACTATCAGAGAGACGCGATCTGGGGGGTACTGGAGTGCGCCCCCTGAGCGGTCCAGGTAATGGAAGCGCATCTTGAGAAGACCGATGGCTCTCTCCACCACAGCCCTTGTGGAGCCGTGGCTTCTGTTCTTGGATGGCGGAGAGGCGTCATGAGCCACCTCCTGAGGGAATAGCCCTTGTCATCCAGCAGCCATCCATCCAGCTGAGCCGGAGCACTGAAGAGCCCCAGCACCTGGGAGTATCTGAGGATGTAGGCGTCGTGGGAACTGCCTGGGTACCTTGCACAAACTTGCAGAATCTGCATCCTTTGATCACACACTATCTGCATGTTCATGGAGTGGAAGCCCTTCCTGTTGACAAAGGCATCGGGCTCACCTGCTGGAATCTTGATGGCCACATGCGTGCAGTCTATTGCACCCTGGACGTGGGGGAAGCCAGCAATGGCCGCAAAGCTCTGGCTCACTGTGCCTGACTTGCTGCTCCCAGCAGAAGTGGATGAAGGTCAATACCTGTCTGAACAGAGTGTCTGTAACCTGCTTGACACAAGTGTGGACAGCTGATTGGGAGACACCGCAAAGATCACCCACCGAGCCCTGGAAGGAGCCAGTGGTATAAAATTTGAGGGCAACTGTGAGCTTCAGAGCCGCTGGCATGGGGTGTCCACCCACACAGTTAGGAGAGATCTCAGGGCCAATCATCTGACAGATATAGGTGACTGTCTCCCTTGACAGTCGAAGCCTCCTTCGGCACTGCACCTCAGTCATATTGAGGTAGCTGCTTTGCCGCCTGTATACCCTGGCAGCAGGGTAGTGGCGTCTTCTGCGGCCCCTTCCACCTTGGACAACCTCTTGGCCCTGCGCCCCCTGTGCCTGCGCCTGGCCTCCCAAAGGTGGCTCCCCTGGAGGCTGATTATCCAGGCCTGGCCTCCTCCTTATTCTATCCCTTCCTTCCTCCTCAGAGGAGCTGCCTCCAGTGGAGATGTCAGAATCCTTACGCCCAGGCTAAATGGAGGCCTCCGGAAAGCTGCAGGCCCGAGAAAGATTACTGTCTGCAGGCTGGTTTCAAAGTACACAAGAAGCTCTTGGAAATCGATGTGAACTGCTAATAATCAAACAGGCAACTTTAAAACACTTTCTGCAATTAAAACTTTGTGGAAAACATGAACAACCTCTCTGAGTCCACATATCCCGCCAGTGCATGACTTTTATATATTAAACCCGAAGTTCGCACGGGCCCCTCAAAATCCTGGATAATTGGCAAGTTAAGGGCCTTAACGAGGCCTTTAATTACTGGCGGATGATCGTCCCGCTGCTGTGCGTGCCCGCCGACTGAAATATCACGATGCCGCGTGCTGACGTCGGGACGCTCGCGTGACGTCAGCGCGCGACATTTTAAGCACTGACATGTGGGCTCCGCCACCCATACGTCAGCCAGAAAATTCTGCTCCATGTAATTGGCCAAGTGCTTTTGTTTTTCAAAATTTCCGCCTACTCTCCTGATCAATAGATATTATTGATTAAATAAACAACAATGGCACATGCTATTCCTCACTTTTCCATAGACTTTGAAAAGATTCTAACTGGTTGCATATGGAAAACTACAATAAAAACCACAATAAAATATAATTGCTGCATTTTGCATTCCAAAAATGGTTGAATGTATAATGTTACAGTTATCTGCTGGTGGCTTGCCTAGTTTATTGGAAACATGTTGTAGTTTTCTTTGGCAGATGATAAAATGCAAATTATTGTTCAACTATTTTGTTCATTGCCAGATATTCATAACCCCCTTTCACATTAAAACTCAAGAGAAGATGAGAAAAGGAAGACTGATTGCTAATATGAACCGATGAACTGGAAACTGTGATCACAAGGAAATACAGTTCAGGGGGAGGCAGTGGTGCAGTGGTGTTGTCACTAGATTGGTATTCCACAGACCCAGAGTATAATGCTTTGGGACCTGGGTTCAAATCCCACCATAGCAGATAGTGAAATTTGAATCCAATTGAAAGCCTGATGATAATCGTGAATTCATTGTTGTAAGAACCCACCTGGTTCCTTTAGGGAAGGAAATCTGCTGGTCTGGCCTACATGTGGCTCCAGACCCACAGCAATGTGGTTGACTCTTAAAAATGCCTTCCGAACAAGGGCAATGAATACTGGCCTAGCCAGCATCACCCACACCCCATGAATGAATATTTTAAAAATGCAGCATACATTAGATTGCAAAATTATACCTTTAGCTCTGTGTAATTAAGTACAATTAAAAGGGACTAGAATATGCATCTAAATAGATGTCCTGTAGAGTGACAGTGTTGTTAATTATTTGAGAAATGAAAAGATAAATAATTTATTTTGGTATTTACATTCTTACAACTTTACAGTGAAGGATGGCAACACTGGTAAATAGGCTAAATCTTTATCCTTGGTGTCAGCCTGGATCAAGGGTAGAACATTCATCTCTTGAGTTCGAAGGTCTTGGTTCAGGCTGCACTCGAGACTTCAGCAAGTAATCTAGGATGGTGCGTCAGTTCAATACTGAGGAGGTACGATGGCTGTGATCTTTCAGCAAAGATCTCTGAGATAGAAGTAAAATGTTTCATGGCACTATTTAAAGAAGAACGTGGGGATGCACCCATTATCCTGGTTAACATTTATCCACCAACCAGCACCAAAAACAAATTATCTAGTCATTCACTGCATTGTTACTTGGGGGATGTTGATGTGTGTAAACTAGCTGCTGCATTTCCCTACTACTTTTCAAAAATAATTCATTTGCTGTGAAGTGCTTTGGGATATCTTGAGGTTGTAAAAGGCACTATATAAATGCAATTCCTTATTTTCCCATTTGTCTGCAATAAGACTAAGTCAGGTACAGCTAATTACAGAACTAAGTTTCCACTACTCAATCCTAATACTGCATCTTAATGCTTATCTCAGAAGGCACCTTTCGCCACAATCATATGATTATATCCCAGTTTATAGCATCACCTTCATTAACATAGGTCAACTCCTTAGTTGTGCCTTGCTAAGGCGGTAACAAAAAAAATTTAATTAAAATCTGATTGAAAGTTTTGCCATGTCACCTATGATGAGTTAAGATGTGAACTTGGAATATAGGAAGTTTAAACCTGGGCAGCAAGTATCTACACTTAGCAGCAATTTGATTACTCACTAAAATTAAATTGTAAACAATGTGTCATGCAAATCTGTTTTAGGGGAAATGTGCTCATGAAGGTCAGGGATGTCTTGATGGGCATGGAACTTTTATCAGTATCAAGATTCCTAGGTCAGGTATACCCCAGCCAGCTACAGAACTAAGCTTAACATCCAACAATCCAAAAATATTCCCTGTGATCTCTATGATTAAAAACACAAGTTAGTCTCCATGAAACTCACAAGCTGCTTATACATGATCTTATGAATCACACAATAATTTCAATTCCAGAGTGTATGTGATCAAAAAGCAAAATAGACTGCAGTGCAGTTAAGAGAGCCATGTTGATTCCCTTTAGCTACTTTAGTGTATAGATAAGGCTACTGAAATTACAGAAAAGTTTGATAAATAGCTAAATGCATTTAAATAATAATTCATCAAGGGATTAAACTTGTAGTCCATTTCCTCAAACAGGATGAAATTGTGCCACCTGACTCTAATATACAAAGAGGTTGACTGCTTTTATTTTGAACAACTTCATATCTTTGCTAAAATGGCAGAGGAATTTCATACTATAATGTCACACTGTCACACAACATAAACTCATCCCTATAAATGTTTAAAGATAATTTTATTATCATGTCATAATACAGCAATAAGCAGTCAGGAGCCAAATAAGAGTAGTATCTTGAAAAGGGACTTCTATTAAAAAGTAACAATTCACTTCTTTTGGTTTAAGAATCTAACCTATTTTGATGCATGATAAGTTCAACATGAGGTCATGTGTTGAAATGGGTTTGCATGCTGTTATAATAATCATATATTACATCATTTGTATTTCAATAATATTCATATCTCTGCAGGGTACGAAAAATCTCAACAGCTTTCCTATGCTATGAAAAACAATAACATTGTCTATCTGGAATACTACTGTGGTTGGTTCACCAGTCAGCATTAATGGTGAATGTCCTCACCTAGACTAGAAGAGGATTGAATGTCTCTGCTACAGGTAAAACATTATAGGGGCTAACAGTGGCTCAGGAGAATTCAAGATGTAACAGCAAGATTACAATGTAAAATATAATCATGAAGTTAAACATACATTAGTGCCTTGTGTAGGCAGATCAAGTTACTTTCTTCCAGTCCTTTTTCAATTGATAAAGACTTGACCCAAAACTTCCAATCAGAGTCGGAACCCCTGTGTCCAAATCTGACCAGACAGAAAACTACTCACTTACTTGCATAGGTTGAAAAGGTGCCAACTTTCAATGGAGGATCCTGTAGAGTTCCCTCAGCATAGAAATCCACAGAAAGACCAGCAAAGAGAATCTGTGCAGAAGTCACAACTCCTTTTTATGGCACTAGCTGCCATATTCTGGTAAGTATTTAAAGGTCCCTAAGCTCCTCAGTGTGTTAGTAGGTGAGTGAATGGGTCTGTGTTTAGGTGTGTAATGTAAGTGGGTAGGTGGGTATGGTGGCAGCTGGTAGGGTGGCAGCTGGTTGAGGTGGGTAGAGTGGGTGAATGGGCAGATGGGTCAGGGGGTAGTTGAGTCCAGTTGGGAATCAGTTGTCAGGTTGGGAATAGTCAAGGAGGAGTTGGTGTGAGGTGATGCACTTGGGCAGGACAGACAAGGCACAGGAATACACGATGAATGGTAGGACCTTGGGAAGTACCGAGGATCATAGGGACCTTGGTGTGCATGTCCACCGGTCCCTTAAGGTAGTGGGACAGGTAGATAAGGTGGTTAAGAAGGCATATGGGATACTTGCCTTTATTAGCCGAGGCATAGAATATAAGAGCAGGGAGGTTATGCTGGAACTGTATATTTTATCTCTGTATAAAACGCTGGTTAGGCCACAGCTAGAGTATTGCATGCAGTTCTGGAATCCGCATTATAGGAAGGATGTGATTGCACTAGAGAGAGCGCAGAGGAGATTTACCTACTATTAACTGTTCAAATCCTGAAAATTTGTAATCAATCACAATTAATCATGATGAATGGATCCTAATAGTTTGAGTACCATGTTGGAGAACAACTGTCTTACAATCAAACCCTACAATCTCATTCAGACCTTTCAACTCTTTGACCCTCTCTTCTATAGTATAGTAAATCCCCAGGATTAAAGTTTACCTTGGATGGACTTACATGATGCAGTAAAGCTCACCGAATTTTCTCCAAGACTTCTGCCTTGCTGAATGCCCTTCTCCCTGCATGTCAAACATTCAAATATGCAGAAAAATTGAGCTAATTGTAGTCCCTTCTAGGGAAGAGGGCTATCACACAGCGCATGAGATAATTTGGGATCCTGCCCATAGACCAATTGATAAGGACTATATCCCCTAACCACCTGATGCGAAAGTTTTGCATGGATTGTCCATGACAGGGCAACTGTTAACTTCCATGACTCATCTACAATTACCCTTTTGTCCTTACCATGTATCACTCTAGAAAAGCTGCATATGGTTGCCATGACTATAAAGTGTAAAATAGAAATATTTGTCTTTGTCCCGCACCTTTAGATCCATAGCTACTATTTCATTAAAGTTTTGTGCCAATGGAAGATTTACAATGGGACCCTCAGATTCTTATCAGCTGATGTCATTAACACTTTAACATTCTGATTAGAAATGTCAGGTTTTGTTAAGAGGATGCTATAATCCCCTGATCGGGTAAACTGCAGATTCACCGACTTTCCAAAAACAATTGCTTTATCATGTTCCAAGTCCGGTTTCATTTGCACCTTTTTCATGGAAGGCTTGCTCAGCAACAAGGGTATCTCACTAGAGACTACATCAGTACTAATAAAGTAGTTTACTCCAGCTATTTTGATGCGTTGCAGCTGCAGTATATGGGAGTTGATGTATGCCAGTGTGATCCACTACAAACAGGTATGAAGCAAATGTCTGTGGCTCAAGGAGCTTTGGCTCAGAGTTAATAAGCTGGAGGCTGAGATACAGACACTGCAATGCACCAGGGAAGGGGAGAGTTACCTGGAAACTTTGTTCCAGAAGTCAGTCACACCACTTAGATTAGGATTGGCTTATTTGATCCATGGTCAGGGATAGGAGGATATGACTGCAAGTGAAGCACATAAGGGGATTGAGGAGGTAGATGTGAAGGAGCCTCAGCCTTTGCAATTTTCCAACAGGTTTGAGGTCCCTGCAGCTTGTATGGATGAGAGCAGGGGCCTGCAGGGTGGATGAGTGAGCTGACCATGGCACCATGATACAGGAAAAGATTCAACTGGGGGGTGGGTAGGGGGGAGTAAATGGGAATGTAGTGGTAGTAGGGGGCAGTATAGTCAGGGGTAGAGATAAGAAATAGCAATGTTAAGAGGTCAATTGTGGGAATAGTTTATAGGCTTCCTATCAGTACCAATGGTGTAGGATATTGCGGTAATCATGCATGATTTTAATTTACATTTAGATTAGACAATTCAGATCAGCAAAGGTAGCCTGGAAGACGAGTTCATAAGAGTGTTTTCAGAACAATTTCTTAGAGCAGCATGTTCTAGAGCCAACCAGAGAGCAGGCTATTCCAGATCTGGAATGTGTGCAATGAGTAAGGATCAATTAACAACCTCATAGTAAAGGGACCTCTGGGTAGCAATGATCATAACATGATTGAATTTCTCATTCAGTCTGAAGGAGAGAAGAGTGGGTCTAAAACTGGTATTTTAAACTTAAATAAAGGCAATTACAAGGGTATGAAGACAGAGCTAGCTAAAGTGAACAAAGAAATTAGGTTTAGGGTAGATCAGCAGAGATGCAGTGGCAGACATTTAAGGATATATTTTATAACACTCAGCAAAGATATATTCCAGTGACAAAGAAAGATACTAGGAGGAGGACAACCATCTGTGACTAAGAAAAGAAGATAAAGATAGTGGGTGGAATTGTCCCAGATTTGCACTAAGTGCGGTAGCAGGCGGGAAAAAAGATGTTTTACCTACCGGCTGCAATGGCGGCTTTTCACGCCGTATCATCCCATTCCCGCCTCATTAATTATGCGGCCACAGGAAACATGCCATCTCGCTGACAGGCAGCCTCCAATTTTCCCTCCATGCTGTTACCTCGCCACTTCCTCATGCAGGGCGCCACATTTAAACTGCAGCTGCACGCACAATTATCAATGCTTGCAGCCCAGAACTGCTCTGGTGAAGACATGGTCCCAAAACCCAAGAAGAGTGCAGCCCCTGATTCAGTAATGCATCCCTGGGATGCCTCCTGGATGCCAAGGAGGCCCGCAGCGATGTCCTCTACTCCCGCTCTGGCCGCAGGAGGCCTATCAGTCTCACCACTCCAGCTGAGGAGGTGGTGGCAGAGGTGGTCAGTGCCAATGCTGCACATAAGAGGTCGGCCATCCAGTGCAGAAAACAGATGAATGACCTCAACTATGCTGCCAGGGTAAGGCAACCAATTTATCACTCTAAACTCACACACTCACAAGACCATCACACGTTCAGTGACATCTTATTCACTGCCAGCTCAAGGGACATCACCACTCACACTCTCACACACACCCTTACATCTCCATCTTGTCTGGAGTCTGCATCCTCAGCCCTCACCATCTTGAAGTCACTTGCACAAATCAACATGTGCCCCAACACGCACCATGGGATACCCAGTACAGCATCTGCCCTGCAGCCTCTTCCCTTGCCTGAGGCCACTTCTGCCCCTTCCCCAAGCAAGCCATAGCCCTGCAGCCATTGAAATGCCTAGGAGGCAGAGACCTGCCCGTGAGCTCTGCTCTAAGAGTGATGAGGTGCTGCCTGCGAAGCCTCGCGTTGATGACCACAAGTGCTGCCCAAAGCAAGGTAGGCAAACAAACCTTGAAGTCGAAGTCAAAGCAAAGTGCAGTTCACCAGGTGCATGGCGCTTATGTACATCTGTGAATCATGTCGGCGCGCAATCACGCTGATGTGCCCAGATGATCCAGCGTGGTGGGATGATTCCGGCGAGCAGGGCTTATAATAAGTATTGAAATTAGGTTCCCAACATGCGGTGGTGGGAACACGGCCTGCCATTGATGGGTGGAGCAGACGATCGCAAACTGGTTTCACAACAGCGTGAAGCCGATTTTTAGCCGTCTCACCATATTGTCCCCCACCTGCCATGGCGCCCAATGCCAACAGGGCCGGAAAATTCCAGCCAGTATCAAATTGAAAGAAAAAGCGTAAAATTCTGCAAAGGTTAGTGATAGGTCAGAAGATTGGACAGAATTTAAAAATCAGCAATGAATGACTAAAAAAGTAATAAGAAGGGAGAAATTAGAGTGCGAGAGAAGGCTAGCTGGAAATATAAAAACAGATAATGGAAGTTTCTACAAGTATTTAAAAAGGAAAAGAGTAATTAAAGTGACCATTGATCCTCTGGAGAGAGTGAGTTTGGGGAATTAAAAATGGGAAATAGAGAAATGGCAGAAGCATTGAACAGATATTTTGTGACTGCCTTCAATGCAGAAGACACAAATAACATCTCAGAAATAATAAATTAAGAGGTAAAAGAGAGGAAAGAACATAAAACAATCACCAGGGAAAGGGTGCTGAGAAAACTATTAGAACTAAAGGCTGTCACACCCTCAAATCTTGATGGACTTCATCCTAGAGTCTTAAAAGTAGTGGCTGCAGAAATAGTAGATGCATTGACTGTAATTTTCCAAAATTCCCTAGATCTGAAGAGTCCCATCAGATTGGAAAATAGTGAATGTAAACTCCTCTATTCAAGAAAAGAGGGAGACAGAAAGCAAGAAACTACAGGCAAGTTAGCCTAACATCTTTCAGAGAGAAAATGCTAGAATCTATTATTAAGGAAGTGAAAGCAGAGCACCTAGAAAATCATAATGTGATCAGGCAGTCAACATGGTTTTGTGGAAAGAAAGTCATGTTTGACTAATTTATTAGAGTTATTTGAGGAAGTAACAAGTAACATGGATAAAGGAAACCTGTAGATGTGGTATATTTGGATTTCCAAAAGGCGTTTGATATGGTGCCACGTCAAAAGTTACGACAAATAAGCGCTCATGGTGTAGGAGGTAACATATGATCATGGATAGAGGATTGGCCAGCTAGCAGAGAATAGGGATATATGGGTCACTTTTGGGTTGGCAAGCAGTAACCAGCGGAGAGCCACAGGGATCAGTGCTGGGTCCTCAATTATTTACAATCTATATTAATGGCTTGGATGAAGAGACCAAAAGTATGGTGGCTAAATTTGCTGATGAGACAACGATAGGTAAGAAAGTAAATTGTGGTGAGGACATACAGAATCTACAAAGGGATTTAGATAGGTAATGTGAGTGGGCAAAAATTTGGCAGATGGAAGATAATGTGGGAAAATATGAATTTGTCCACTTTGGAAGGAATAATAGAAAAGCAGTGTTATTTAAATGGAGTGATTTTCAGAACTCTGCATTACAGAGAGATTTGCGTGTCCTGGTGCATGAATTGCAAAATATTAGTGTTATAGAATTAATTTTCCAGGCAACTTTTCTTGGTGGAAACATTGAACTTTATTTGCAAGGTAGCAGCAGCACCTACGGGTGTGCATCAAGCTCTATAACAAAAGAAGAACTCTCTCCGAGAGGTTCCCCATGCTACAAACTGATTGGTTTACACAGATCATGTGATCTTACAACACAATTATTCTTAAAGCTACAGTTGTACGTTTATCAGAACTATAATTACTACAGTTAGTATGCAGGTAGAGCAAGTGATTGGGAAGTCAAATGGAATATTGTCATTTGTTGCAACGGAATGGAATATATAAATAGGGAAGTTTTGCTACAGTTGTATAGGGCGTTGGTGAGACCACATCTGGTGTACTTTGTACAGTAGCAGTTCAGAGAAGGTTCACTTGACTGATTCCTGGGATGAAGGGGTTATCTTATGAGGAAAGGTTGGACAGGTTAGAATATAAGAACATAAGAATTAGGAACATAAGAATTAGGAACAGGAGTAGGCCATTTGACCCCTCAAGCCTACTCTGCCATTCAATAAGATCATGGCTGATCTTCTTGTGTTTCGATTTCCACATTCCCATCTAACTCTGATAACCTTTAATGCCCTTGCCTAACAAGAATCTATCTACCTCTGCTTTAAAAATATTCAATGACCCTGCCTCCACCACCTTCTGAGGCAGAGAATTCCAAAGATGTACAACCTTCTGAGAGAAAAAGTTTTTCCTTAACTCTGTCCTACAAGGGTGACCCCTACTTTTAAAACAGTGCTCCCTAGTTCTGGACTCACCCACAAGAGGAAACATCCTTTCAACATCCAACTTGTCAAGGCCGTTCAGGACCTTGTATACGTCAATCAAATCACTCCTCATTCTTCTAAATTCCAATGGAAATTAGCCCAGTCTGTCCAACCTTTCCTCATAAGACAACCCACTCTTTCCAGGTATCAATCTAGTAAACCTCCTTTGAACCGCCTCCAATGCATTTACATCCTTCCTTAAATAAGGAGCAAAACTGCACACAGTATTTGAGGTGCGGTCTCACCAATGCCCTGTATAACTGAAGCATAACATCCTTACTTTTATGTTCAATCTCTCTCGTAATAAAGGATAGCATTCCATTAGCCTTCTTAATTACTTGCTGTACCCGCATACTAACTTTTTGTGACTCATGTACTAGAACACCTAGGTCCCTCTGCACCTCAGAATTATGCAGCCGTTCTCCATTTAAGTCGTATTCTGCTTTTTTGTTCTTTCTGCCAAAGTGAACAACTTCACATTTTCCCACATTAAACTCCATTTGCCAGATCTTTGCCCACTCACTCAACCGATCTATATCCATCTGCAACCTCCTCATGTCCTCTTTACAACATACTTTCCTACCCATCTTTGTGTCATCTGCAAATTTAACTACCATGTCTTCATTCCCCTCACCTAAGTCATTGATGTAAATCATAAAAAGTTGAGGGCCCAGCGCAGACCCCTGTGGGATGCCATTCATCACATCCTGCCAATCAGAAAAAGACCCATTTATGCAAATTCTCTGCTTACTGCCAGCCAGCCAATCTTCTGTCTATGCTAATATGTTACCTACTACGCCATGTGCTTTAATTTTCCGTAATCACCTTTGATGTGGCACCTTATCAAATGGGGCCTGTATCCATTGGAGTTTAGAAGAACGAGAGGTGAACTTACTGAAACCTATAAGATCCTGAGAGGACTTGACAGGGTGGATGCTGAGAGGATGTTTCACCTTATAAAAGAGACTAGAACGGTGGGACACAGTTTAAAAATAAGGAGTCTCCCACTTAAAATGGAGATGAAGAGATTTTTTTTTCTCTCAGAAGGTCATCAATCTGTGGCATTCTCTTCCTCAGAGAGCAGTGGAAGCAGAGACATTGAATATTTTTAAGGCTGAGTTAGATAGTTTCTTGACTGACAAGGGAGTCAAAGGTACATTTGATAGACAGGAAAGTAGAGTTGAGGCCACAATTGGATCAGCCATGATCTTTTCACATGTCTACACTCCAATCCTGGCATCCGCTGTGATATCCACATGTGCTAAAAGTGCCCTCATCCTCATTCCTTCCATCCGTCACTCTTCTGTTGTACTGACACCTGTGCCTCATATCTTGAAAGGATGCAATCATTGAGTCCCTCATCCTTTGTGACATCACGGAATGTCCCATTTGCGCCATCAAGGCTGCTTGAAATGAAGTGCTTCCCTAAGAATATTTTTTTTAAAATTATCAGACATCTGATCTAAGAGGGTGTCACTTTCTGAGAATCTATTGCCAGTTAAGACAAGGGGCAGAATTTTCCCGTTGGCGTGTGGGGGCGGGCCCCGCACACCCACACGTAAAATGACGCGCGGTGACGTCGGGCGAGCGTCCTGGCCTCATCGCGCACCATCATGATATTTGGGAAGGTGGGCGCGCTATAAGTTTGGATGCGCACCCGCCATCAATTAATGGGCCAGTTAAGGCCCTTGAGGCAGCAATTGGACTCGATTTTTTGCAGCCTCTGCGACCTTCAGGATGTCGCACGGGTGCAACAGGCAGGCAGGTAGGAGACATCTGTATAAACCTCATCCACCGGAGGGATAAGAGGGGTGAATGGGGTTGCGAATGTGATCTTTCAGGTATTTAAGTGTGAAAGTTACTTACACTTGCCTGTGTGAGCACAAGCTTCAAAACTCATACCAGCCGCTAGGACAGGAGTAAAAGGCTTGGTCAGGACTGTACAGTAAAGATCATTTTTGGGGCCTGCAGCTTTCAGAAAGCCTTCCCTTAGCCTGGGAATGGGAGTTGTGCTATCCAGTGGAGGCACCTCCTCTAAGGAGGAAGGGAGGGCCAGAGGGGGAGCGGACCAGGAGTCCACATTCATCCTCCAGGGGAGCCATCTTTGGGAGGAGAGGCGCAGGCACAAGGGGCACAGGTCCAACAGGAAGTGCAAGGCGGAAGGGGCCACAGAAGATGTCAATATCCTACTGCCAGGGTGCACAGGCGGCGAAGCAGTTACTTCAATATGTCTGAGGTGCAGTGCCGAAGGAGGTTCCGTCTCTCAAGGGAGACAGTCACCTCCTTCTGTCAGATGATAGGCCCTGAGATCTCCGCAAACTGTGTGGGTGGGCACCCCATGCCAGTGGCTCTAAAGGTCACTGCTGCCCTCAACTTCTATGCCTCTGGCTCTTTCCAGGGGTCAGTGGGTGATATCTGTGGAGTCTCCTAATCAGCTGTCCACACTTGTGTCAAGCAGGTGACAGACACTCTGTTCAGGCATGCATTGACTTTCATCCACTACAGCTGGGACGATGCCAGTCAGACAGAGCGAGCCAGAGGCTTCGTGGCAATTGCTGGCTTCCCCCATGTCCAGGGTGCAAGTGACTGCACACATGTGGCCATCAAGGCACCAGCGGGTGAGCCCGGTGCCTTCGCCAACAGGAAGGGCTTCCACTCCATGAACGTGCAGATAGTGTGTGACCACAGGATGCAGATTCTGCAAATCTGTGCAAGGTACCCAGGGAGCTCCCACACGATGACATACTCATACTCCCAGGTACTGAGGCTTCTCAGTGCTCCAGCCCGGCTGGATGGATGGCTCCTGGGTAACAAGGGCTATCCCCTCAAAAGGTGACTCACGAAGCCTCTCTTCCATCCAAGAACAGAGGCTGATCAGCGATACAATAGGAGCCACGGGCACCACAAGGGCTGTGATGGAGAGAACCATTGGCCTACTCAAGATGCGCTTCCGATGCCTGGTCCGCTCAGGGGGCGCACTCCAATACCCCCCAGATCGTGTGTCGCTGATAGTGGTTGCATGCTGCGCTCTCCATAATCTGACGCTGGAAAGGGTTGATGCAGTGGATGAAGAAGATGTAGACGCAGTTGCTCTGGATGCACACAATGAGTCCAGCGGTGAGTCCGAGGATAAGCACGCACAGGAGAACATTAAGGGGGTAGACACTGATCTGGGCATACTCCAGGGAGGCAGGGACAGCTGGGAGGCTTTAATCCAAAGAACCTTCAGCTAGCCCACCATAGATGGGCCTTCAGCACATGCCAGGGCTATAGGCTCCACACTCGATACCTGAGTGCTAAATCAGCCTGGATACTAACATTAACTAAGGCCTTTGTTAATAAAGCTCAAAGTCAAACAAGTCACTCATAACATCATGGCTTCCCGTCCACTTCCAGATGTGAGGAATCACCCTGATGCATGGCAACATGTCAAAATTTATTGAGTGAACAAATGTAACTTCATAAAGCAAAACAAAAACAGTGTTGGACATCACACCAAGTCTTCCACAAAGTACTATGGGCCAACATAAAAGCACCAGTGAGAAACCCGTGGCGTGCCTAAGGCTTAATCTACTCTTACGGGTGCTATGTCTGGGTGCTATCCCCTCACTGGCACTGGCATCTGAGACAGCCTGCTCACTGTGCTGTCCTGTTGGCCTCGGTGACCTTGGCGGACGTCCTCTGGCCCGAGAAACATTTGATGACCCTGCCTGGGAGGGAGCGGACAGTTCCACAGCTGGCTTCTCCCCAGTCGTCGCAGCCTCATCGGATGCCACGGTCACTAGCAGAGGGACGGAGGAGCTGCTGCCCTCATCCGGAGCGCCCTGAGAGGAGCCGCAGAGACGACAGGCAGCTGCTGCGCTGATGTGAGGTTATTTCGGATCTCCCTGTTCATCGTAGATGGATGGGCACCGAGCTGGGATACTTGGTGCCCAAACCATCTCCCAAAGTGGCACTGACCAGCTGAGGCCAATGCCACTGTGAAGGCTTGCAGGTCTGAGTGCAACCCCGGGAGGCCCTGATTGTTCTCCTGGAGGAGCCTCTCCATGAGAGTCGCCACTCTCTTCATGGAGGAAGCATGGCGCTCAGCCACGAGGCTCATTGCATTGGTGATGCTCCGTGCAGACTCCTCCAGCATGAGCACCATGCCACGCTTGGCCTCATGTATCTCTGCCAGATCATCCCGCACACCCTGCTGCACTTCCAGCGTTTGCTGCCTCACAGACGACTCCAGAGGCACATCATCAGCCATCGACCGAGCATGTACCTAGTCCCCAGCTGTCCTCCGGCTGCCGGCATCCTGGGCACTCTCTGTCACTGTCCGCACCTCAAGCGAGTGTAAAGTGCCCTCACCATCGTGCCCCGGGATACTAGCCGAATATCTAATTCCCACTGAGGTACTAGTATCTGCACTGGTGCCTGCCTGGCAGAGATGGTGTGACGCTGGTGAGTGGATTTGCTCTGGGGCTTCAGGGGTGAGAGGCGGGCCCTCTCCCTCCTCCTCCTGGCCCTGCTCCGGTGATGCTGAAAGGAAGAAAAAGGACAATTGATTAATTACGATGCAGACAATGTCAACTTGCATGCTGCTCCTCTGGATCATTATAAGTCCATCCTTTCACAATCAATGGTAAACCCATGTTGCCAACTTCAATCACTGAGCATTCAGCAGCGCCATGGCTTCTGTGACACACATGGTGACCTGAGTGTTCGCCAAACATACCTCCCCGCTACCAGTGGACCTGGGGGCATGGCGCCTCTTCAGATCCATGGCCAGCTGCTTGAAAGCTGTTAGGATGGTCAACTGGGCCTGCCCTGCGCCAGTCCGCTTTCATCCAGAGGCCTTGTGAGCAGGCTTCTCCTGAAAAGGAGAGAGGAGCATTGATTAGGTCAGCCTGCACCTGAATTCCCATCGCATCCCTGCCAACCCAGCCAGAGTGGGACATTGCAGGACTCCAGTTCTTAGTCACCCCGCAGCTGCCGCACACTCACCCAAAGAAGCCCGGGCTGACTGACCCCCCCATTGCCCAAATTCGGCCTCCTTCACATGTGGTACCACAAGGTGTCACTTTGCTAAGCAAGGAGGCACAAGCTCATGGAGCACAAAGACCAGCAGATGGATTGGTGCCCTGTCAACTGGAAGCTCCCCTCCCAGCATGTTAATACCCTGACTTTGACATGCTTCGCAGTTCCAACACTCTGCCTAAGTGCAGATCCTTGACTTTCAATCCCATTCTATACTCTGGGTGTCAATGCTGCGGATGCAGAACTCATCCTAGCTCAACCCTCTCAGGGTGAACTGGGCATGGGCAATCTCTGCTGGCACACCTAGCGAGGGATACATGCTGTGAGGGATTCAATATCCATTACTGTACTCAAAGTTGCCGGGGGTGGGGTGGGGGCGGGGGCTGGGGGTGCGGTGGGGTTGGGGGGAAAGGGTGACAGCTGCTTTAAGTGACTTGAGGCAACATGGTACTCACCCTTCCCAAGTGCAGGAGATTGTTGAGTCTTTTGCGGCAGTGGAGCCATATGCACCGCACCACATCTTGGGGGCTAACACTCTCAGCCACCTCCTCCCACGCACGTTTGGTCAGGTGGGGAGACCTCCACCTCCCGTCCCTCAGAAGAAGGACCTCTCGCCGCACTGCCGCCTCTTCCAGGAGGGCAGCTAGGCACTCGTCAGAAAAACGAGGGGCACACTGCCCCGCTAGCCTACCCTCTGGCCTGGCCTGTCCCGATGGCCTACTCTCCAGACTTGCGTCAGGCGCATTGCCCCTCTGATGTGCTCTTCTCCCGGCCATTGTGAACAGCCTTTCCAAGCCTACCAGGCCTTCATTTAAACAGGCTGCCAGGTCGCCATTGGACCCAGCGGTCTGAGCACACCCGCCGCCACCTGCCCACTCCCACTATGCACGGGAGTCGTGAACTATGCTGGGCAGTCTGGACCGCCCGTGTAAAATGGCGGCGCAGATGCGATTGCGGGCAGCGATCGGGACCGCGCCTGCCCGCATCCGCTCCCACACGGTCCGCTCGACATGGCCAATTCTCCCCAAGGAGTCGATCCATTTGCGATACCTCAGCACAATCCAACAATTTTAATGTTAGCACTGAGTAAGGAATTTCCAAATTGAATTTCTGCAATCTTTTATATTGCCTGTTAAAATCCATAATATATTCCTCTCTGGAATAATCATCCATCTTTCAAAAGCTATCAAAGTCTGACCATGCATTACATATATTTAATAGATCATCTTTCTTGTAAATTTCATCCATGAAGCTTAATAGAAGGTCCAAACCTTCATCAGTATCAAACTGAGGGGCATCCAGCTCACAAAATACTTTGCTTCTGATTTTACTTTGGTTAGGATTCGAAAATGCCAAGGCCATACCTTATATCCTCTTCAGTAAGGACGTAACCCATGTCTATATATTCACTTCATTTTTTCACTGGTCATAAGACTTGTAGAACATCAATGGATAATCATACCCTAACAACTTACACTTGCTTACAGCTGTTCTTCACAAAAGTAACTCAGATTACAATCTTCTGTCTGAAAAAAATTTTAGTTTTCAATCTGCACCTTTCTCTGCTACCATATTAAACTCCTGACAGCCAGATGGTGAAGTAAGATGTTAGATGCCAATCTTTTACTTATAACTAAATTTATTTACAGAATGCAACATTACAATTGGTTGCCTCCTCCCTAACCAACAACCCGTGTCCCAGAAGTCTCTGTATGCACTCAAGATACTTAATCAGTCAATGCCCTCCACCTTAATAACCTTAATAATTCAATAAATATACCATTAACAAAAGACAACTTCATTTTCTGAAGAGTTGCAAATGGAACTAAACACAGCAATCATCAGTGAACATTCCCATTTCTGCCTTGATGTCAAGGGCAGTTACTTTCACCTCCCCTCTGGAAATCAGCTCTTTTGTCCACGTTTGAACAAAGGCTGTAATGATATCTGGAGCTGACTGTTCATGGTGGAATCAGACCTGAGCATCGGTGAGCACGTTGGTGAGTAAGTGCTGCTTTATTGCACTGTCGACCACACATTCCATCATATTGCTGGCGATCAAGAGTACACTGAGGAAGGTGATAATTTGTTGGATTGGATTTATCTTGCTTTTTGTGGACAGGACATACTGGAATTTTTTCACTTTATTGTTGGGTAAATGCTGGTGTTATAGCTGGACTTAAACAACTTAGCTAAGGGCACAACTAGTTCTAGAGTTCAAGTCCATAGTATATACAGGATATACAGGTGGAAGGCATTGCTTGATTAAGTATCTTCAGTACGTATTGAGACTTCAGGGACGCATGATGTCACCAGGGCCATAGCCTTGATGGTAATGGACAAGTTTGAGATATTGGCTGAAAGCTATGATTCTTTAGGTATGACTCTGTCAGGCTGTTGCTTGCCTAGTCTGTTGACAGCTTTCCCAATTTTGGCATGGATCCCTAGAAGTTTGTGAAGAGGACTTTGCAGGGCCTGCTGGGTTGGGTGTGCCTTTGTCATGTCAGAATCGATGCCTAGGTCAATGCTGGGTGATCTGCCCTCTTTCTCTTCTTATTATACTTCATCATAGTGATTTGGCTCAGCTGGGTGGCTTGCTAGGCCATTTCAAAAAGCAGTTAGGAGTCAACCACAATAGCCCATTTCCAATCTGTTAGTACCACCTCAGCATCCCTTGTTGTGATTTTCAGTTCATCACAAAACTCCTTCCTCAGTTCTCTTAACAATATGGGATATATGTCGTCTAGCCTTGCAGAACAGATATATTATTCAGTAAAAACATCTGTATTTTTAAGTGCTGCTCTTGAATATCCACAATGTAGCCGAATATCTTATAAATATCAATGCTAATTATGAAGTGCTGAAAGCCAGAAATATTGTTGTGTTATACTGAACCAATTCAATTCCTTAAATGCTCACATTAGCAGATTGCTCAATGACACTGATAGTGGTGACAGAAACATTAGTAAAACATTGGTACAAACAATTTCCAATTTTGTTACCTGGGCAGTAATGAGGCAGAGTAGAACACCTGCCCATTATCGAACTTGATGGATTTTCATCTCATCCTATCCTACCAACATTACAAAGTCAATGACAAAGTTGAAAATTACACCCAGTTTGCAAAGCAACACCCTGCCCAACAGTGAAATTCCAGAGCTTAGCCAGCTGAAGGTAAAGTTGCCAATGGCGGAGCATTAAAATTGGTGAAGCACAAAAGTCCAGAAATGGATTAGCGTAGAGATGTGGGGTTACCTGGTTGGGGATTTTCCAGTTTGTTTGTACAATTTATTCATACATCTTGAAACTAAAATTAAATGATATTTAATACAGAGAGTTATAAGATTTTCAGCATTGGCTGATCAGCTGTATCGCCAGTTTCACTGACTGCTTCGTTTACCTATATCTGTTCCTGCCTTTCCATAAGGTTTTCAATTTGCTGTTTCAAACTGCTTACAAACTGCCACATGATCAGCAAGCTCTGCAATACAGTACATATTTCTATCAACGAAAACCATAAAGTTAAATTGACATACTGTATAGCAATACTTGGTGTATTATATGAAGACAGCCTTACTGTTTATAATCTGAGCATAACTTCAGTGTTTCTAGAAGCTCATGTCATCAGTTGCAATTTTAACCAATATGACTTTATGTTATCTAGTGTAAATAATATCAGACATGGAATAAAATTCCCTCACTAACAAAATGCAATTAATTTCACTAGATTTCTTCCAAAAATAGATAATATGCTTTGCAAACAGTTAATAGATTTAGCAGGCTTTAATTTTCAGTCTGACCTTTATACCAAAAGCTTCCAATTAGCTTTGCCAAGCCATAGAGATTCTCCAGAATACAAATCTGCTATCTTGCCAACAGAAAACCAATGGCGTCCATTCGTATTAAGGAAACAGACCTCTCTGCTTGCCAGAGTGCCATTCAAATCACTTTGTGGTCCAAAGACATAAAGGTTGCTTAGATACTCTTCTTTAGAATTTTCTACTGAAATTAACCATTCATTAAATGTATTATATGTTTTTTAAAATATTTTGATTCATATTTTATTGGTTTCTGGCTGTTAGATCAAAACCTAAATTTATGTCCAGTTAATTTTGCCAAGTTTCATGTAAACATTTCAATTTTTATCAGAACTGTTCTGAATAGTTTAATGTGCTATTTATTTGGCTTGCAGAAATGTTGAGAATATTCATAAACATCTGTAATGTTGAAGGTTCAAATGTATTAATAATCCATACTTTTTCCATAAGATTCAAGATGCTTTTTGTTTCTGTTGATGATGTTCATATAGTTCAGGAATGTAATTAATTGCACTCTATCTGCAGTTAATTATGATTAAATGTGCTGTAGTGCATGTTACATTCTACACAATATTTACAGTATATAAGCCCGTAGAATAGCTAAAATGTTGAACAAAATGTAATTGCAGATATGTTTTCAATTATATCAGACCGTCACAGGAGGGCTGTAATGGTAAGTCTTTCATATTTGAAAAGAAATCCTCAAAATCACAGTCAGTGATGACAAAACCATTTATTTCAATATGACTCATTAAAAAGGAAAAGCTGGGCCCAGATTGTATTTCTTATATTAATGAGTGTGCAGACACTCCATTATAAAGAGAGAATTAAGATCCGCCAAGTCCAGGTTTGCTTTCACAAAAATTAAGATTATTCGAGCCATCAATTACAGCATGGAAAGTTGATCTTGAGTTTTGGCTTTAATTCCTGAATTATTTTTATTTCATGAAAGGGTTGTTAGGTGCAGGGGAAAGGAATTTGAATGAAAAGCAAATTTATTGTGGCTCAACATCAACAATAGCCCTAGTTCTGGACAGATTGAAGTGTAAAAATGGTGACATTTATGCTCTTTTCATCCTTTAGCGAATGAGGGAACATCCAAAGCCATATATCTTACTCTCTTGTTTGGCTGCTACACAGACACAATACAAGATGACATAATACAATTTTTGTAGTTTTACTCTCCTGAGAACCCTTACTGAGGACAGTTTCACAAGTGCCTGCACTTCTCCACTGTATCTTGGAGTAAGTTGGAACCTTTATCCACTGGGACATTTGGGAGCAATTTTTATGCAAAGTAAATATCACTGTATATCATATGATATTTGTATTAGATGTTTCTTGATTTTTCATTTTCTTTTATTCAAGTCTATGTGAGATATTGTTGAAAATTGTAATATGGACTAACATGTGAATAAAGATTTCCTCTGCATTTTCTGCAGCATAATCACATTTAGGATTTCACTACAAATAGTAGAGGAAACAAGAAATTCCCAGATCACTGCGCAATACAAAGCTAATGGTATCTTTAAAATAATACATCTTTTATAGAAAGAAAGAACTCGCATTTATGTAATTCCTTTCACAGCCTCAGGATGTCTCAAAACATTTCATAGACAATGAAGCTCTTTTAAACTACAGTTGCTGTTGTAATACAGGGGAAATGGAGCAGTCAATTTATACACAACAAGGTCCCAATGACAATGAGATGAAGGACCAGAAAATCTTTTTTTTTTAAAGTGATCTTGGTTCAGGGTTATTTATTGATCAAAACGCCAGAACACCGCCCTTCCTCTTCAAATAGTGCAATCAGGGTTTTTCACATTTACCTGAACAGGCTAACAGGGCTTCTGCTTAATATCTCAGCTGGAACATACTATTAGTGCAGCCCTGCCTCATTACTTTTGAAGTGTCAGCCCAGGTTATGGGTTTAAGTCTCAAGACGAGTTGTGATTTCAGAACCATCTGATTAAAAGGTGAGCATATTATCTCTCAGCCAAATAGACATTTATTACTCATAGTTAGCTACAGCATAATTGTTACAAACACAGACATGAAAGTGACCAGATGACGTTGGTGATATAGTTTAATGAGGAGGAAAAACCTTTGATGTGTATATTTTGGACACTTTTACCATGAAGGATCAATTAGTCCTCTGATTTCTGTCAAACACAATTGAGTCACAATTATCAAAACGTGTCTCAATGCTATGAAAGATTTCTACAAATTAGGGCTGAGTTTTATCTGGGGTGGAGTCCCCATCCGCTATCCCCAAACGTTAAAGTCGGTGACGAGCCCACCTCCACTTGGCCAGGTTGCCCGGCAGCCATTTTATGGCTGTTGGCATGCTAAATGTTTGAGGTGGGCCATCCACCCGCCATCGGAGAAGAAGTCCTGCCTCCGAGAATCACTGGCCAATCAGGGGGAGTGGTGGCCACTGGGGCATCAGGCAACCCCAAAATGAAGATGCTGATGAAGCCTGGACTTAATAGTAAGTCTGGAGTCTTTCCAGAGCCAGGCTTGCAGGCCCCAGTCAGCGGGTGGGAGGGCTGTGATAGTCAGTGCAGGGGGTGAGGGGAAAACCGAGGGGAGAGGGAGAGTTTTCTTGGGCAGTCTTCTGATGGGCACAGGGTGCCCAAAAAGGAGGTATCCAACACTCAGCCAACAATCCACCAAGTTTCACCTGGCAGCCCAGCCACTTGATGCCAGCCTTATGGGTAAAATCCCAGCGAATGCGGGAAGACATCATTAATTGGTCAGTTGAATGCCTCAATTGGCCCACAGGAGAACCAGACGCTTCCCCCACCACTGGTAAAATCACAGTGGGGAAGGCTGGGACAGATAGGTGGGTGGCTCATGCCACTGGCATGGCACCCAATATTATGCCACCCTCTGCGATCCCACCCCCAGATGGCATTAAAATTCCCACCAAAGGCAACACATTCTGACTACTGAACTAATATTGATATTATATTGAAAAAATACATGTTTATAAAGCACAATTTACATTCTCAGGCATCGCAAAGCACCTCAGAACCATTACTTTTGAAGTATAGTTACTATTGATTGGTGGACAAACATAGCACCCAGTTTACATTAAATAAGGTCCAACAAATAGCAAAGGAGACAAGTGACCAATTACATGATTTTGGTAATAGTGGAGGGATCAACCCTGGCCAGGACACTAGGATAATTCTCTCACTAAAATGGATAGCCCCCAAAACATCCATGAGATTGTTTGGGTTTTGGAAATGCAATGCTGTACTGACTAAATGGCTTGCCATAGTCATGTGACTCTGCCTCAGGGTAGATATCTTAAGATCAGATAAATAAAGACCTCTCACAGACACACACTAAAGAAGATTGGTGTCCTTATACTTCAAACATGACGTACAGAAATTAAGAAAAATAGATTTTTAAACCCTGCAAAATCAGCAGAGAAGACACCAAAAACCCAGGAACATAGAGAGGTTCAAAGCTGCAAAAATAAAGCTACTGAAAAGAACAAAGAAAAACAAAGGCTGCAAGGCTGCAAGTGAGACAGCTCAGACAGTCACACAGGGCTGTGCATGCAAATATGTCTTTTGTTTACTGGGAAAAAAGGGGGTGTTTAGGTTTTGAAAATGCAATGCTGTACTAATTGGATTGCCATAGTCATGTGACTCTGCCATGAGACACTCTGCCTCTGGGGGCAGACATCTCCAAGTTCAGTTCAATGAAGACCTCTCACAGACACAGACTAAAGAAGACTGCTGAAATATACTTGAAACAGAGCTCACAAGGTGCAGTTATCCCAAGTCCATTCATTGCAATTCTGGCAGCATGCCAACTTCATGCTGTCTGCTGATTTTAATAACTTCAGCATCCAGCCAGTGCTAATAGAGCTGTTTATTCACTGGACACATCAGCAGGGGGCCAATATCATGATGGGCTTGCACCATTTAAAAAACTCAGCAGGTCTGACAGCATCTGCGGAAAGAGATACAGTTAACGTTTCGAGTCCGAATGACTCTTCATCAGAACTAAGGAACAATAGAAAAGAGGTGAAATATAAGCTGGTTTAAGCGGGGGGGGGGGGTGGGGGGTGGGGGGGGGGGCGGACAGGTAGAGCTGGATAGAGGGCCAGTGATAGGCGGAGATTGCCAAAATATGTCATAGGCAAAAGGACAAAGAGGTGTTGACAATGGTGATATTAGCTAAGAAATGTGCTAATGGGGACATTAAGGGTGGAAAGCAGGACGAGCAACGGACAGATAGCCATAGATAGGGAATCGAAACGTTAACTCTGTTTTTCTCTCCACAGATGTTGTTAGACCTGCCATATTCTACCAACTGCACTACTAGCCTCAGATACTGTTCAATTCACCACAGTTTCTGCACTCATCAATCAGGACTCATGTTTAAGATTAATATGCCCCACCTCATTCTCACACACTTAATGCTGCTATAAGCCTAACACCTTCATCTCAAAGCTGGCATGCACTGCCAGGTGTTCAATCTGAAAGTCACATTACCAAAAAGATCACACAACACACACTGATGGACTTCCCTCTCTCTTTCAAGAAAAAGTGGCACATAGCCAGAGGCAGCAGGAGCTAACTGGAGGGGGATGGGTGCACTAGTGTGTCCTAATCTCCATGGAGAAAGATACTGGCCATTATTAGGATGTCCATTTGTGAGATCATGGACAGTGTTGGGGCTGAAACCACTGAAGTCGACAGTATCTTCAGACCTAACCCTCCTCCTCACATTCCACCCCTCACTCATTCCACACACTCTTCTGATTTACAAGCTGCGAATCGTGTAAACATACACCTCTTACTTTCACTCGTTCCCAACACCAAATCCTACCCTAGTGTCCCTCTGCTTTCAGGTACCCAAGAAGTGAAATATGGTCAGGCAGTGGCAGAACACAAAGAAGACATTGATGATGGAGACACACCATCACTAGATTTAATACTTGCAATCATCAGCTCAGATACTAACACTGCACTCAAATTAGAAAATAGCATAAAGATGGAATCTGTACATGGTGAGGCACCAGGCATGCGTGACCTGCTGCCAGAGCAGGGGGCGAGAAAAACACAGGATGCCAGATCGCTAAAGGACAACGTCCCACATGAGGTTTGCCATAGTGGCTCAAATGCAGATGGCACAGTGAAGCGCTGCAGAATGAAGGCAGCATGACTGCTGCCAGGATGCCTGGCATTAACCTGCATGATTTTCTGCCTATGGATATACATCAGCTGGCTGTTGAGGGAGTGGAATCCCTCTCAGTCTGGTACATGGCAGAGTTGACATGCAGTGCCAGCAAAGCAGTATGTGTGCGTGCTGTCAATAGTACCCTGCACCATGGGAATGTCTATGATCTTAGAAAAGCTGTATGCCATCTCCGCCATGCTGATCTGTGGCAAGAGAGAATGAAATTTAGACAACTCTCTTTGAATAGGCAGCGTCAGTAAACTCCCTTACGCAACAGTGTATGACGAACTGCAAGATGGTATGAATATCTCCAGTTCCAGTCTGAAAAGAGCCAGATGCATAGAAGTTCATTCCCACAGTCCCCTTCACAGTCACTGGCAAAGCAATCCATGCTCAGCTCTGAAGTTGTAGTTCTGGCTGCAACAGGTGGTAGATTTCTGTGAGCACAGATTTATTGAAGCACAGGTGTCCTACATATTGCTTTTTGCTGAGGTTCAGGTATGGGAATTGCTCCCTAAACATCCTGGGTGAAAAGGGTTTCATGCTGCGAGCTCTTTCCCACTTCTCCGTCTTCCAGCAGTTTGTCCTGCTCTGTGTGCTCTCTGCTCATTTTCACAGTCATACTGTATTCCAACGGGAATGCCTACTAATACACCAATGTCTGGGAATAACCAGCTTGTCCAGAAGCCTTGAGGTCAGCAAAAAGCCTTTCATTATCTGCCACACAACTCCCTGTAGACCTTGGCAACTTGAAGCAGACAAAGAAAGCAACAAATACTTGTAGAATTTTAGCGACAGTCAGAAGGAATCAACTGGCAACCAACTTATAATTCACTGATGATAGCCTTAAATAGTGTTGGTGGGGGTTTGTCCTGCTGCACAAAGTTAAAAAGAGGTCGTTAGCTGGAACTTTGAGCTCCAAAATGGCAGTGCTGGCATTAATTCACCGTTGCACACTAAGTGATATAATGATCAGCCTGCTATGCATGCTTCTGGCAGACATTCACTGTGTATGCACTACTGTCCTCACTGTTATGACCCAGCAGTTGGTAAAATTGAGTTATTTAAAAATCCTAGAGGGAAACTCTAAACAACTGTCATAACCTATATTTTTATTTTTGCATATTTGAGGTGCAGCTTTAAATTCAAGAATCTGACCACCAGTTCTCGAGAGCTTTTATATCAAAATACATGAAACATTTATTAATTTACACAAGTTAAATATGTACACATAGCTACAAATTACTACTATCATAACTTTTAACAAATTCCCAAATTAATCTCCATTAAGGCAACAGCAACCTATAGACTTTCAGCAGACACCAGGCAAAACATTTTCACCTTACAAATTCAAAATGAGGTTCCTTTCACTTTGGTTCCTGTGAAGACAGTTATAGGCTTACAACTGCTTTGATCTTACATTGCCTCTGACCTGCACACACAAAAGTGCCCTCTGATATACCTAACACATCTCATTGAATGTAAATTCTCATTGTATCACCAGCCCCTTTGAACTCCACCCCATCTAACAATAAAACCCCTTCCATAGTAGCAATTTTATTAATAATATAAATACTGCTTGGTCTCTGCTAGCTAAGTACCAGATTTCACCCCTCTTCTTGAATACTCTATTCAAAAAAATGCAAATGTACTCTACCTCTCTGACATCTCAAAACTAGTACACATCAAAGCACCCAGACTAGCTGGTTTTAATCCAATTAAGACACATCCACAGACTAAACCTCTATTTTAAAAGAAAAATATTTTCCAATAATATTATATACATTAAAATTTTCATGACATTCCCCTCCTTATCAAAAAATGAACTGTCATAGTTCTAAAAGACAGCTTCACTTTTTAATAACCCATCTCACACTATTTCCTATACTTATTACACAATTACATTACCAGATGCATGCATTAACATAACAATATATACACACAAGTTCTTGGTACCAACAGAAATCACTCCAGTTCAGTGTCCAGGTTTTTAAAAATATCCAATTTTCCTTCAAGCTTCAAACTCTTGATAACACATCTGCGAACAGATTTTCTCTTCCAGCAAAATATATAATCCATTGATTAAATGGTTGTAATAATAGACTCCATCTGGAAAGCCTTGCACTTTTGACTCAAAATTTGACCAAAAACTTCAAAGGATTATAGTCTGTATAAACAATTGTTTCTGATTAATTGTTTGCAACATAAATTTCAAAATGCTGCAATGCTAATACCAAACCCGAAGTCTCTTTCTCAATCGTTGTACATTCAGCTTCCGTGAAAAATACCCTATCTGTTTTCTGTTTTTCAATTCCAGTGTCATCTTCTTGTAATAGTACAGCACCAATGCCTGTATCATTTGCATCAATGGCCAACTTGAATTGCTTGGCATAATTGGGCACTGCCAAAACTGGTATCATAGTTAATACAATTTTCAGCCTATCGAATGACTTCTGATACTCCAGTGTCCATTGAAACTTCTTTTTCATTTTTGATAGTTCAGTCAATGGAGTACCCACTTGGCTAAAATTTGTACAAATTTCTGGTAAAACCCACTCATGCCCAGAAATTTCAAAACTTCTCATTTTGTTGTAGGCACTGGAAAATACACGATTGCCTTGACTTTCACATTTCTCGGAGCCGCCTTACCATGCCCAATGGTATGCCTTACATACGTAAATGACCCTTTTGCAAATTCACTTTTAGCCAAGTTCATCACCAAATTAGCTTCTTCCAGATGCTGTAAATGCTCCTCTCATGTCTGACTGAAAATAATTAGATTATCAATATAAACAGCACAATTGCCTAGACCTGCAATTACTTTGTTTGTCAGTCTTTGAAATGTCGCAGGTGCATTCTTCATACCAAATGGCATGACTTTAAACTAATATAGTCCACTTGGCATTACAAAAGCTGATATCTCCTTTGCTGTCTCTGACAACAGTACCTGCCAATATCCTTTTAACAAGTCAATCTTTGTGATAAATTTCGATTGTCCCACATTCTCAATGCAATCTTCCAACCATTATATGGGACCTGAATGTGCTTTTGTCACTGCATTCATCTTTTGATAGTCCACACACAGTCTTTATGTTCCATCCGGTTTCGGTACCAGTACAATAGGCGAACTCCAGTTCTAGACTCAATGATATCATTTTGAAGCATGAAATCAATTTCTTTTTGTACTTGTTATAAATTTGCCGTATTTAATCTATAAAGCTGTTGCCTTATTGAAGATGACATTTCTATACATACATCATGCGTGTGTGTGTCTTTCCCAACTTATTTCCACAAATAGGTTTGTATGACTGCAATAGCTTTTCCAAATCACTTTGATACTTGCTTGGTAGGTAACGTAATATTTCATTTAAATTTTCAAGCACCCCCTCATTATCCAATTTGATTAGAGGAAAATCAATTTCAGAGTCTTGCACTTCTACCTCTTTCTCATCATCCGCCATCGCTAATGCTTCTTTTTGTTCCTCTTCCCTGTCAAAGTACTTTTAAAGCATATTTACATGACACACCCTCTACTTCTCTCTTCTATCTGGAGTACTTATTAAATAATTTACTTCACTCAATTTCTTTTCAATCCTGTAAGGCCCACCAAATTTTGCATTTAATGAATCACCTAGTACTGGTAACAAAACGAGTACTTTCTCTCCAGAAACAATACTGTAAGTTTTAGCTTTCTTATCTGCTTTCACTTTCATCACTTGCTGTGATATCATTAAATGACATTTAACTCACATGCCCTGCTTCTTTCCCTGAAATTTGATACATAATCCAAGAGAATAGTTTCTGCATTTTGACCCACCAACTCTCATGAATTAATTTGAGTGGTCCCCTTAATTCATGGCCATAAGCTAGTTCAAAAGGGCTAAAACCAGTAGATGCATTAGGAGCATTTCTAATAGCAAATAACAAAAATGGAATTCATGTATCCCAATCCTGTGCATAATCCTGACAGTATGGTCTTATCATAATTTTTAAAGTTTGATGCCATCTTTCCAAAGCTCCTAGTGACTCCGGATGATAAGCTGTTGACTTAAACTCTTTTATCCCCAAACTGTTCATTACTTCTTTAAACAGTTGTGACATGAAATTTGACCCCTGATCTGATTGTATTCCCTTAGGTAAACCATATCTTGTAAAAAAAATTAATGAACTCCTCCACAATCTTCTTAGTTGTAATATTTCTTAAAGGTATCACTTCAGGAAACCTGGTAGACATGCCCAGTGGTGTCAGTAAATACTGATTTCCACTTTTAGTCTTAAGGAGACACCCTGCACAATCAATCATGGCCCTGGTAAAAGGTTCTTCAAATGCTGGTGTTGGGATTAAAGGTGCCGGTGTAATCACTGCTTGTGATTTTCCTGTTATTTGACATGTATAACAGGTTCTACAGAATTTGACAACATCCCTATGCAATCCTAGCCAAAAAAATACCTCTGGATCTTTTCCTGTGTTTCCCTAATTCCTAAATGTCCTCCCATTGGAATTTCATAAGCAATTCTCAGAATCTCATTTCTATACCCTTATGGGACAACAATCTGATGTACCTGCCCCCAGCTTTCATTTGCTGAGACTTAAGCAGACCACCACTTTCTCATCAAAGTATCTTCCTGAAGATAATAGCATACTGGAATACATTTTGCTTTGGTTTCTGAATAAGCTTTCTGATATATAACTGTTTTAATTGCAAATTATTTTTCTGTAGTTCCACTAACTTCCTTGGGCTAAACATTTCAAGTGAACTGTCCTTTATTCCTTCCTCCTGAACAATGTTATCAAACACAGTGCCAGATAATTAGATTTTGACACCTTTTGACTTTGAACTGCCTGCTTATCTCATTTGTTGATCTCATTACAACACAATCAGGAAACAATCCAGGATGTTCCTTCTGTAACACCTCTGTTGAAAACACTTCTACAGGCTGCTCAACTACCATAGGCATCACCCACATTTGCAATCCAGCTATATCAATACCCAGAATAAATTGAACCCCTGCAATGGGCAATTTTTCCACCACTCTTCCTTAATTGTCTTCAATTTACTCTTTAAATTTACCTTCCACAACAAAATAGATTTAGCATCTCCATGAACCCCACTTACTATTACCTGCTCCTGCAATACTCACTTTGAACAACAAATATCACTATCCCACAACATTAATGATTGACTAGCCCCTGTTTCTCTTAAAATTTTAACATCTTTACCTACTTCACCAAGTACACATGGAAAGACTTTCCCTTCACACACAAAGTCTTTAAATATTTCAGCAACCTGCTCCTCAGAATTCTCTTGAGTAAACTGTGAGCACACTCCCACTTCTTTACCTTTCACTGATTCTCCCTGTTTCGCCTGTACACAAGCCATTGGTTTCTCCTGTGCCTGAACCTTAGAACCCACAGTACTTTTACTTCCAGAGCTATTCTGTACCCCAACAATTCCAACAGGTTTTTCCTGCAATCTCCAACACACTGACTTCGTGTACCCCACTTTATTACAATGAAAATACCTCAATTTTTGAATGTCACTTCTATCTTCAGCACCTTCCTTTTTATTCTGAGAAAAAAACTTCCTGAGAGTTTCCAGCTACTCCTTGTGTTCCCTGACTATCTACCTTCCTTTCACCTTCCAACTTTTTATCCTTTTCCAATTTGAAAGGGTAATGAAAGAAAAGGTTTAGCTCTATGAACTAACTCATAATCATCAGCTATCTCTGCTGCTTGTCTTACAGAATCAACCCTTGGTTCCTCCACATGAGTTCTTACTACTGAAGGGATTGAATCTTTAAATCCTTCCAAAAGAATTACTTCCCTAAGAGCTGCATAGGTTGTTTCTATTTTTAACACCCATATCCACCGGTCAAAATTACCTTGTTTTACTCTTTTAAATTCAATATAAGTTTGCCCAGGCTGTTTTCTCATATTCCTGGATTTCTACCTGTATGCTTCAGGAACCAACTCATCTGCACTCAAAATAGCCTTTATCACCACATCATAATTCTTCGACATTTCTTCTGATAGTGAAGCATGTAGCTCGTATGCCCTATCTAACAACTTAGGCTGTAATAATAATGTCCAGTTTTCCTGTGGCCATTTCATCTATTTAGCTAGCTTCACAAATTAAATAAAGAATGCTTCAATATCTTTTTCCTCAAACTTTGGAAGAGCTTGTACAAATTTAAACACCTCCCCACTGGGTTCTACTCTGGAGATAAATCCTGCCTCACCTACTGGTGTCTCTTTTTTAACTGCCAACATTTTCAGTTGGAATTCTCTCTCTCACTTTTTCTCTTTCCTCCTTCTCTATCTTCACAATTTCTATTTCCCTTTTAAAAGCCATTTCTCTGTCCTTTGCTTGTTCAAATTCAAGTGTCTTCATTTGTAACTGAAGTCTCACTACCTCCTGCTGTGACTCACTAGTGTCAGGCTTCAGTTCCAACTGTAGAAGCTGTGCTATACTCTTAATCATATTGGATTTCCTTGCACCCTCAGGTAATCCCAAATTTAACTTATCTGCTAAATCTGTTAACCAAATAACTTTTGGTTATTTTCTCCAACCCAATCAGAGTTATCTCTTCTACTTCCAGACAAGTCATAGCAATTGCCAAAGCCATCTTGCAGTCTCACCACTTCTAAAATACCTCACCAACTTCTGAATTCAAAGTGCTTCTCGCACCCCTAACCTTAAAATTCACCAATTCCAACCAATCAAGGAATTAGAAATATTTTAATCCTGGATGGGCCCCCAATTGTTATGAGCCAGCAGTAGGTAAAGTTGAATTATTTAAAAGTCCCAGAGGGAAACTTTAAACAACTGTTATAACCTATATTTTTACTTTTGTATGTTTGAGGTGCAGCTCTAAATTCAGGAATCAGACCACCAGTTCTCAAGAGGTTTTATATCAAAATACATGAGACATTTATGAACTTACACAAGTTAAATATATACACATAGCTACAAATTACTACTATCATAACTTTTAACAAATTCCCAAACTAATCTCTATTAAGGCAACAGCAACCTGTAGACTTTCAGCAGACACCAGGCAAAACATTTTCACCTTACAAATTCAAAATGAGGTTCCTTTCACTTTGGTTCCTGTGGAGACAGTTGCAGACTTACAGCTGCTTTGATCTTACATTGCCTCTGACCTGCACACACAAAAGTGCCCTCTGATATACCTAGCACATCTCATTGAATGTAAATTCTCATTGTATCACCAGCCCCTTTGAACTCCACCCCATCTAACATTAAAACCCCTTTCATAGTACCAATTTTATTAACAATATAAACATTGCTTGGTCTCTGCTAGCTAAGTGCCAGATTTCACCCCACTTCTTGAATGCTCTATTCAAAAAAAATGCAAATATACTCTTCCTCTCTGACATCTCAAAACTAGTACACATCAAAGCACCCAGACGAGCTGGCTTTAATCCAATTAAGACGCACCCATAGACTAAACCTCTATTTTAAAATAAAAACAATTTCCAATAATATTAATAGCTTCATGAAACTCACCAAGATGCTGTCTTCTGGTATTTACCCCATTGTTTTGTTCTAAAGATATTCATAGGGGTGAATTTTATGGGGGAGTACATTGCTCGCACAGGTCACCAACCCGCCACCTCTGGTAGAAAAGTTGGTTGCAAACAGACCAACTTTAAAAAAGGCTACCCCACAACAATATTATGTTGCAGGCAGCCTTACCAGACTGAGATTGAGGCTTCTGTCCCTCAGTAGAAGGAAGACCTGCCCTCAAGAGCTGCTGGACAATCTGATTGACCAGCAGCTCTTGCAGTCCCAGCAGCGCCAGAACTCAGTATAAGGCATTGCTGGGACTGCAAGCAGTTTCATGAAGGAGATAGATGCAGACTGGAGTGAGGTGAGTCTGGGCTTTTTGGGCAGGGAGGGATCGGACACCTGAGGGAAGGATGGGAGGGGTTAGCGGGTCAGTTTTGGGGAGTAGGCACAAAGTGGAGGCTCCCATCTTGGGAAGGGATGTCCCTTATGCACACAGGGAACCTCCTGAAGGAGGTACCTCCTCTTCCTTGTCGCTTTTTCACCCCAGATGGAGAAAAAGCAGGCTTCCCACTCTCATCCGTCTTCTACTGCCCAAAATATTATGGCAGTGGAGGTGGAATGAGGCCCTTAATTGCCAATTAATTGAGCAGTTAAGGGCCTTAATAGGCCTATGGGTAGGTGGTCTAGTGGTATTATAGGGAAAGGATGAGGGATGGGGGGAAGGCAGTAGACTAGCTACCAATCATATTTTACATGCCCCCAGTCAAAAACACTTTTGGCGAGGGGCATAGAGCAAACAAAAGGGTGCTAACAATTCCAATTTCTTGCCCTCTACATTTTCTTCTCCAAAATTACAGCATGGGATCTTGTACATCCACTTGACCATGCAATCCAGGACCTGCTATTTAACTTCTCATCTCTCAGTCTACATGAAAGTGTCAGCCTAGATTATGAGCTCATGTCTTGGAGCAGGGCTTGAAACCACAGCTTTATGACTCAAAGGATAAGAATGCTTCCATCGAGCCAAGGTAATAGAAATGTATAGATGGAAATTACTATCAGTGATATTCCTATGGCATTCCTCTGTTCACTGTTTTAACAGTTGTTAGTCCAATTATTTTGAATTAGTTTGTACATCTGTGAAAAAGCAGACTAAGAAATGTTTTATAAGTACATTCAGTATCTGTCCACTTTGCAAACAGCGATTTGTCAGCTCAAAAGAGAAATGTGTAACTGAGATAAACGAGATGCTTGAACATGGCAGATTGAATTTAACTGAAGCTTCTGCCAACATGCACAGGACCAGGACAAATGATATAAAACATTCTGAAAATAAGGAATTTACTTGCTACCACCAGCGGAGAAACATTATGTCACAAATAGTCTAAAGATCCAGTGGAAGAGTTCCACTGCGGCTTGGTATTTCCCACAGAGTTTAAACTTCATCAGAAAATGATGTCAAAAAATAGGTCCTTACCAACAATATAAATTATAATTAGGAAAACAATATGCTTCAAAACAGGGTCAGGATATTGAAGAGAAGCATCGTAATTTGATAATGAAGCTTGAAATTGTTAGCCTGCAATAGCCTGAGAAACCAAGAGAACGTTTTCTTCCAAAACAGGAAACACTGCAACCTTGTCAATAACAGAAGATATTGTCGCATTAACAGAAAATTTACAAAATAGATTTCAAGAGAGCAATTGTAACATATTAAATATTACTAAAATTATTCCTTTTTAATTGGTATTTTTAATTTTTGCATTTATATTCCTATTTAAGAACATTAAAGATAAAAGACTGCTCCTTTCAGTGAATCTATGAGTAACTGGACCATACAGGCATGAAGAATCTCAATTCAGTCTCTGATCTTTCCCAAGTTACCTTGTCTCTGTTGGAATAGAGGTTGCCTCCGCACTCTGGAGGTTGAGAAAGGGAAAATTGGCCAGTTTCAGCCCACAGGCTCTATACCCCAGCTGGAGGTGCATGTTTGTGTACATAACCTCCATTATACCAAAAACTGGAGTTGATGTTACTTGATTCAGGAGGCAAGAAAGAAATTAAAACATAGTCAGCGTCCAAGGCCCCATTTCCATCCCCGTCCCAATTCTGCCCCCCTAATCCCAGCCTCCATCATTTGAATGTGGTGAGGTAGACGAGTTCCCTAGTACAAGGGGGAATAGCTAACAAGGAAATCCCTAGCAGCAGGTTCAAGAGCAGGGATCCAAGGGTAGTCCTCCCTGTCCAGTTGTTTTTTTTTCCTCCATTGCTGTACTGCCGAATTGTGGTATGGCAGAGGAAAATTATTTCTAAAGAGAAGAAAATAAGCAAGAAAACAACGTAAAAGCAGCAGACAGTGATTAAAGTAGAAAAACGAAAATTCAGAATACCAGTTTCAAAACACCATTGGGATAACACACTGTTTATTATGTGTGGGAAAGGAACATGTCCATCAGCACTTCCAAAGGAACTAGTTCTCACTACTCAAACAAGAATATTCACTTAAAATGCATCCGGCAAGAATACCAAATAGTTTGTACTGAATCTGTTTCTAGATACTCAATGATTATATAATATTAAAAACAGATGACAACAACAACCAAGATCGTATAGACTAGTTGTTTTCCCATGATGATATTTAGAGAGAAGAGTTACATTTTCTCTGTTCAGGAAGCAGAGAGTAATGAACGATTGTTTTTCAAACTGGAGGTTTTAAGTCAGATGGGAAGCAAAAATGTAAATTATCTCAAACCTGAGCCTAATCCTCCTCGAACTGGCTAACTTTCGGTTTTAGTGGAGGCAGAACGAGGGAGGGGCTGGTGATTGTCACGGGGAGTTGGGCAACATATTTAAGGAATATGGAAGTGGGACACATTTAAATATTTTAAGGAGGTTCCATGCCTCATATTTTTTTCTCTGCTCCAGCCTATGTTCCCTCTAACTTCTGTTTGCTGTGCTGGCTTGTTGCACTGTGTGCTCCCTTTAAGACTGACCTGCAGCCAAGTATGTGCCATTCTTAAAGGGACATAGCTTGTGCATGGCCTGTTTGTTGGCCACAGCTGTAAAACTGGCTGGCTGGATTTTGTAAGCCTTGGGAAACCTGGCAACCAAAGTAGGTGAGAACTGTTGCATGGAACAGGTAAATGCTTTCCCAGCACTGCTTAGTGGCATGGAAGAGTGTAATTATCTAAGATTGCTGATGATTCAAGCTAGTTGGGAAAGTAAGATATCAGGAGGGCACAGACTACAACAACAACAACTTATATTTATATAGAACTTTGCATGTAATGAAATATCGCAAGGCAATTCACAAGACCATTATAAAAAAAGGCCTGTATTTTTGCACAGTTGGTGAGTATTTCTAGTCTTTAAAGTAAAATTAAGGTCTTTAGTTTATGTTTAAGCCTCTAGTCTTTTTTTTCTCTCTTCTTGAAAATAGCTTGCTAAATATAAGATCGATACTGGTGTAAAAAAAATTAATTACAATAAAGTGTACAGACGGGTGATGTGTTGTTGCTGCAGCACATGGGTCCTGCTGGACACCAAGGTGATCCTGAATGAATAGATCTGTAGTGAGTGTTTGCAGCTTGAGGAACTTCGGATCCGAGTTGAGGAGCTGGAATCTGAGCTGCAGACATTGTGCCACATCAGGGAGGAAGAAAGTTACCTGGACACTTTGCTTCAGGAGGCAGTCACAAACTTCAGATTAGGAAATTCAAAGTTGGTCTGTGATCAGGGACAGGAGGGTGTAACTGCAGATGAGGAAGGTATGGGGACCCAGGGGCATTTTAGGAGCCTCAGCCCCTGCAGTTGTCCAACGGTTATGAGGTTCTTGCAGCTGTATGGACGAGAGTGGGGACTGGAGGGAGGATGAGTGAACTAACCATGGCACCGTGGTACAGGGAGCCATTCAAATAGGGGGATGAAATAGGAACTTAGTAGTGGTAGGGGACAGTATAATTAAGAGGATAGATGCTGCCATCTGCAGCCGTGAGCGTGAGTCCCAAAGGCTGTGTTGTCTGCCCAGTGTTAGGGTTAAGGACATCTCCTCGGGGCTGGAGAAGAACTTGGGGTGGGAGGGGAGAGATTCAGTTGTCATCATCGTCCACATTGGTACCAATGACGTTGATAGGACTCGAAAGGAAGTTTTGCTGAGAAGAATTTGAACAGTTAGGAGCTAAATTAAAAAACAGAACCTCCAAAGTAATCATCTCAGGATTACTACCACAGCCATGGGCAAACTGGCATAGGGTAAATAAAGTCGAAGAGTTAAATGCGTGGCTCAAAGATTGGTGTGGGAGGAGTGGGTTTAAGGAAGTCTTAACAATGTACTTCAAAAATCATAGAAGTCAGCAGGGTTTTGCAAAAGGGAAATTTTGTTTGACAAATTTGTTAGAGGTTTTTGAAGATGCAACTAGCAGGGTAGATAAAGAGGAAAAAGGAAATGTAGTATACTTGCTTTTGCAAAAGGCATTTGATAAGGTGTGGCACAAAATGTTAATACACAAGATAAGGGCGCATGCAGTTGGAGTAATATATTAGCATTGGGGTAATATATTAGGATTGCTTAACTAACTGGAAACAATGAGAAAGCATAAACGGGACATTTCAAGTTGGCAGGCTAGCTATAACTAGTAGGATGCTGCAAGGACCAGTGCTGGGGTCTCAGCCATTTACAAATTATATTAATGACTTAAATGAAGTAACAGCTTAATGGGGAGGACTTTTCCTATGGCAGGTGAGCTGGGTGGGAGCGGGCGGGGGTGGGCGCAGAGCCGATCGCTGCCTGCAATCAGCTGCACACAACCATTTTACAAGGGCAGGCCAATTAAGGCCCACACAGCGTAACGCGCGGCCAGTAGCGTTCAGCGCTACCTTTGCAGGCGGGGGGAGGAGGGAGAATTGGGGCCTACGGTCTTTCGCGCATGTGCGTGAAAGAGCACAGCAATCTCCCTGAGGCATGGAGCTGCCTCAGGGAGATTGAATGGATTATAAAACTTTTTAATAAATAAAGTAAAAATTTATTAAAACATGTTCCCTCGTGTGACAGTGTAACATGAGCTGGGACATGTTTGTGAAGTTTGGAAAATTTAATTATTTATTTTATAAAAGCTTTAGGAAACCTTATCCCGCCAGTGGATGAGGTTTACTGAAAAATGCGAAGGCCGCTTGGGCTCTTCGCCTGCCCGCCAACCTTAAGTTTGGACGGGCAGCATTCTAAACAAGTTTAATTACTTTTTTAATGACCTTAACAGGCCGTTGACATTTCGGCGGGCATGCCGCCACCTCCAATGCACGCCCGCTGAACAAAATATCAAGATGACGCGCGATGACATCAGGACGCACGCCCGACATCATCACGTGTTATTTTACACGTCGGCGTGTCAGGCCTGCCGACGAACGCCGACTGCAAAATTCTGCCCAATGTTTGCTGATAAAACAAAGCCAGGTGGGAATGCAAGCTTTGAAGGGGACACAAAGAGGCTGCAAAAAGATATGGAGAGGTTAAGTGAGTGGGCAACAAGATGACAGATGGAGTATAACATGGGGAAGTGTCACATTATTCACTTTGGTTGTAAGAATAGAAAAAAAGAATATTTTTTAAATGGTGTGAAACTTGTAAGTGTTGATGTTCAGAGGTACTTATATAAGGAACACAGTCTTGCTACAGTTTTGCAGGATTTTTGTGAGACCAAGCCTGGAATACTATGTGCAGTTTTGGTCTCCATATTTAAGGAAGGATATACAAGCATTGGAGGCAGTACAACGAAGGTTCAATAAAAACAAAAAGCTAAAAGCTACTGCGGATGCTGGAAATCCAAAACAAAAACAGAATTACCTGGAAAAACTCAGCAGGTCTGGCAGCATCGGTGGAGAAGAAATCAGTTAACGTTTCGAGTTCAATAAATTGGTTTCTGGGTTGAGAGGGTTATCTTATGATGAGAGGCCAAGTAAATTGACCCTATGTTCTCTGAGTTTAGAAGAATGAGAGGTAATCTCGTTTAAACATGCAAGATTCTGAAGGGGCTTAGGGTGGACAAGGAGGGTGGATTCATCCCAGATTTGCACTAAGTGCGGAAGCAGGTGGGAAAAAGGACGTTTTACCCACTGGCCACAATGGCAGCTTTTCATGCCGTATCATCCCAATCCTGCCTAATTAATTATGCATTGCCGGGAAACATACCGTTTCGATGGCAGGCGGGCTGTCATTCACCTACCACACCATCACCTTGCTGCTTCATCACGCTGGTCGCCTATTTAAAATGCAGCCACACACATACCTCTCAGTGCTTCCAGCCCATTACTGCTGCAAAGAAGACATGGCCCCGAAAGGCAAGGAGACTGCAGCCCTCTGGTTTAATGATGCATCCTTCGAGCGCCTTTTGGATGCAGTGGAGGCCCTCTGTGATGTCTTCTACCCCTGCTCTGGTCACAGGATGGGCAGCAACATCATTAATCCAGCATGGGAGGCAGTGGCAGCAATGGTCAGCGCCAGTGCCCTGCAAAAGAGGGCAGCCACCCAGTGCCGCAACAGGATGAATGGTCTCATCCGCTCCACCAGAGTTAGTCACTCTTCTCATTACTGTCAACTCACACACTTACAAACCCGTCACACATCCACAGGGATCTCACACCTCAAGGGACAACACCACTAACTCTCACGCACACCCTCACATCTTCCTCAGGCTCACATCCTCTGGAGCTTACGTCCTCATCCCATCCACATCTCCGCTCACTATACAAACATTCCATGCAGTGCCATGTGTCCTACTCACACTCCATCTGTTTTCATGCAGGAAAAGCTGACTCACAACAGCAGGGAGAGGTCCCAGACTAGGGGTGGAGTGGCCCACATTAGGCCCCTCAGTCACTTTGAGGAAAGGCTGTCCTTTCCCTCTGAGTCACCTTTGCCTGTCACTGCCTCAACACTGTCCTCTGTCACCACAGAGGGAGCAGCTGGCCCACAGGAGGACAGCCAAAGCAAGCCAGGTATCCCAAGGCCTCAGCTCTCCAGAGGACCCACACCGAAGTCATCAGAGGCAACAGGGTCAACCATTGCACAGGCTGTTCTGCCTCTGTTGTGGATGTCAGGTCAGCACCTGGAAGTCTAAGGTGTTCAAAAGTTAAGAAATTCTGATCACAGTTGGTTGCACAGGTGAACACATTTTGTCACTTTACAATCTGAAAAAATATTAACTTTCCCTGAATAATGTGTAATGGTGTCTTTTAGTTTCATTGACAGACTTCGCAAGTCCTCCCACTGCATCCTCCCCCTGCCCCCCCCACAACTAGCGGTTCAGCTGCATGTAACCGGCCCACGAGTGATTCTGGAGAGAGAAGTGTGTGTGTAGCAGGGCCTTTCAGAGCCTTGAGCAAGGACTGTCCCACGCACATGGATTCTTCCCTCATCACACGCATCCCAATGTCCTGAGCATTTTCAGTGATGTCTGCTGAGGCTCGCTTTCAGCTGACCATCTGAATTGACCTGCATCTCCGCCCACCCACTGATCAAACTCCCATGCAGCACCTGCTCTCGCCCACCATGACTCTCATTTCACTTTCGATTTAGCCAGCATGAGAGTGCTGCAACTTTTCTTGCACTCCCCCATCCTTTCCCCCTCCCCTAGTCACCCATTTCCTTTCCCCCATAACTGTCGACTCCCCTGGCATCACCTTCCACCTTCCCCACCATGACCAATTAGCCACAACCCTTTTCTTTCAGGGATGTCCTGGTGAACGTGCATGTTCCCTTTCTTCCCGAAAATCCCATCCCCATTGACATTAACTTCCCTGACCACGTCCTTCCCACCCCAGTGTCCATGTCGGCCTCTGAGTCCCTACTAACTACCTTCGCCATCCCTTCTATTGATACCATCATACCCTAACCCTCCCACCCTACCACCTCATTCTGCCTTTGGTCATTTCTCACCATTCCCTCCCTCAGTTTGCTCCCCAGGAGACAATAATGGACTCAACAGAGCCCTCCCTTGCACGTTCACCAGGTCATCCCCCCACTCTGGGCTCCTTCCCCTCTTGGAACTCTTGCCCCAGCCCTCCACTCCGATTCCCCCCTTCCTGGCTCCTTCCTCCACCCTCACTTCTTCCTCCACCCTTACTCCTTCCTCCCCCTGGACTCCTTCCTCCCCCTGGACTCCTTCCCCCCTCCGAACTCCTTCCCTTACACCATCTCCCCCACCCCCGCTTACACTGACATCCCCAGTTGCTATCTTCTCCCCGATACCCCCCCTTCCCCCTGTACGCCCTCCACCCCCTCCCAACCTCAGCCCCCCTGACACCTTCATTTCACTCTCCCAACCTCACCCCCTCTGACACCTTTGTCCCCCCAACAACCTCACCCCTCTGACACCTTCATTCCCCACGCCCAACCTCACCCCCTCGACACACTTTCCTCTCCCAGTCAAACCTAGATCTTCCTCTCCACCCCCTCGACGATCAGCCGTTGTGAGCAGACCCTCAAAGATGACTTTCCACCTTCCGTGAGCTGCTTCGCGTCGGAGCCATGTCCATGGGAATCCACCCAGCATGCCATGGACATTCCTCCAGGGTCCCGCTGTTATCGGGCTCCAGCATCTTCTTCTCCTCAAATGTCGCAGTATGAGCAAAGCCCTGAGTAAGCCCTGACTTCTGCACATTACACTTGTCAAAACGTGTTCTGCATCAGCGTTTTTCCTGCCGATGTGGGCTGATGATCCAGTGTGGGGGATAATTCCTGCGGGATGGGCTTATAATGCTGATGTATTCCAATGAAGTTCCCGACGCCCAATGCCACCGGCCATTGACGAGCAGAGCGGACAATTGCAAACTGGTTTCACGATGTCGTGAAACCAATTTTTGGCCTTCTCGCCATATTGTCTGGTCACACCGCCAAACACGCCCAACGCCAGTGGGCACGGGAAATTTTGCTCTGAGAGTTTGTTTCCACTGGTTGGGGAACATAAAACACAGGGGTACAGTTTCTGGATAAGGAACTGATCATTTAGGACTGAGATGAGGAGAAACTTCTTCACTGAAAGGGTTGAAAATCTTTGGAATTCTCTATCTCAGAGGGTTGTGGAATCCATTGTTGAATATATTGAAGGCTGAGATAGATAGATTTCCAGTCTCTCAGGAAATTGCGAGATATGGGGAGCAGGCAGGAAAGTGGAGTTGAAGCTGAAGATATTGAATGATGGAGCAGACTACTACTGCTCCTATTTCTTATGTTCTTATCTCCGCCCTCATTCTCTCTTCAATCACCTCAAACTCCCATCTTTGCCCCGATCTCTCTCTGATACCCCATGCTCACCCTCTGGCCTTCCAAACCACTCTACACCCACTCTTCCCACTTTCCAATCTCTAACCCAAGCAGAACAAAACTTACCTGGTCTGAGCTGTGGCCTCTGCTACTGCGATGCCTGCCTAACAGGAAACAAAATCTGTCAATTAGGCTCGCTTCTGGGCTGGAAACACATCTTTAAAAAAATGGACGCTATGGAGTTGAAACATGGTCTTTGGGGAAACCTGAATTCAAATCAGAAGGTGGGTGAGCAACAGACAGCAGCAGCCCACGTATTTAATGTGGAGCTGGAAACAAGACTCCTTCTCCTCCTGGCTCGACACCATGTGAAGTAAAAAAGTTAAAAATTATCTTTTGGGCAACCTCCAGTTGTGTTTACTTTAAGGGTCATAGGTTTGGTTGCTAAGAGCCTTAAGAAACTGACTACAGCATGCGCAGCACATACTGCGGTTATTTGTAATTATATCCTGCCAAGAAGGCCTGAAACAGGCATTAATCTTCTGATTTTCAAATGTGAAGGGCCCAATGCCTGTTCCAAGCACAAGCTGTGAATGCCTTCAGAGGAGCCTGAACCAATATAACATGTACCATACTACCAGCTTGGAATAAGCACACACATGCCATCACTATGTTGGACCCTTAGGCGCCCATTTTATACCTATAAAACAGCACATTCCAATTTCTTGGCCCCACTGTCTCAATTTAAAGTGATATACAAATAGAGACACTACAAGCTGGTATTTCTAGTTTTAATACACAATCCTCCGACTTCTGGCTGCTGTAATAATTATAATCCCCTGAAAATTGGATTTCACATAAATGCAGCTTTTGTAATATCATTCAAACCAATATCCTTTCAGTGAAAAATGGTCAAAAATCCTGAAATGCGATGCTTAGCACTCTTATTATGACAGTGTCTCATTAGCAAGGCAAATTTAACAGTTTTAGCATTAGGAATATTATGATTACTTGTGATAAAAAAACATAGAAGCCTTTAATTACAGGGGATAACATTATACCAAACTCTTCAGTGCTTATGTGAAGGAGCAAATATATAGCTTGATATTAGTGTTTACTGAAACCCGCTTTCACAGCCATATTTCCTTTCTCAGTGACTGTCTCCATCTCCGACTCACCCCACGTGGATTTCAACTGAAATTCCATCGCTCTTGTTTCGAACCCACCCAGGATTACAGGCATCTCCGGGACATAAAACGTTTCTTGGACTGCTGTTCCCGTCGCATTCTGAGATCCACACTCAGTGCCATGCGCCGCCATATGAACACACTCGACCTCTCCCTCCAGCAGCACCGCCGCACCCTTTTTCAAAGCTGCGCGTGCCCCCAGTTTCATTTTATTCTTCGTCTCATCCGACGCCTCAACAAGAAACTTTTTCTCTTTCTCTCAAGTGCTAAGGAACGCAAGCTCCAACAACTCATCGACACCAACACCCATCTGGGACCCTCCACCCCTGCTTGTCCCTCCGTCCCCACCCCAACTTCCAATCCCAGCCCCAGCTGCATATTCACTAAACCCCCTGACCTTCCCCTCTCCGATGCTGAACGTTCAGTGCTCAGCAAAGGACTTAGTTTCGTACCCTTACGCCCTCATCTCAATGAATTTCGGGCTCGGCATGATGCTGAACTCTTCTTCCGCCGTCTTCGTCTCCGTGCTCACTTCTTTGGGCAGGAGTCCTCTCCCCGTTCAACGGATCCTTTTACCCACCTCCAATATTCTCCCTCCACCTGGACCCCTCCCTCTGGATTCTTACCTTCTCTTGATCTTTCCATTGAGAACTGTCGGCGTGACATTAGCCGTCTCAATTTCTCTGCTCCTCTCACCCATTCTAATCTGTCTCTCTCTGAACTTACTGCACTCCGATCTCTCAGGTCCAACCCCAACATTGTCATCAAACTCGCTGACAAGGGTGGTGCTGTTGTTGTCTGGCGCACTGACCTTTACCTGGCGGAGGCTGAGCGTCAACTCGCAGACACTTCCTCCCACCTCTCCCTGGACCATGACCCCACCACTGAACATCAAGCCATTGTTTCCAGGACTGTCACTGACCTCATCTCCTCTGGAGATCTTCCTCCCACAGCTTCCAACCTGATAGTCGCCCAACCTTGGACGGCCCGGTTCTACCTCCTACCCAAAATCCACAAACAGAACTGTCCCGGCAGACCGATCATATCAGCCTGTTCCTGCCCCATGGAACGCATTTCTCGCTATCTTGACTCCTTTCTCTCTCCCCTTGTCCAGTCCCTTCCCACCTACATCCGTGATTCCTCTGACACCTTACGTCACATCAACAATTTCCAGTTCCCTGGCCCCAATCGCTTCCTCTTCACCATGGACGTCCAATCCCTCTACACCTCCATCCCCCACCAGGATGGTCTGAGGGCCCTTAGCTTCTTCCTTGAACAGAGGCCCGAACAATCCCCATCCTTCAAAAACAGTTCCTCTGACATGTCCTCCTTCTTCCTTAACTGAGGTTTTCCACCCACGGTCGTTGACAGGGCCCTCAACCGTGTCCAGCCTATCTCCCGCGCATCCGCCCTCACGCCTTCTCCTCCCTCCCAGAAACATGATAGGGTCCCCCTTGTCCTCACTTATCACCCCACCAGCCTCCGCATTCAAAGGATCATCCTCCGCCATTTCCGCCAACTCCAGCATGATGCCACCACCAAACACATCTTCCCTTCACCCCCCCGGCGGCATTCCGTAGGGATCGTTCCCTCCGGGACACCCTGGTCCACTCCTCCATCACCCCCTACTCCTCAACCCCCACCTATGGCACCTCCCCATGCCCACGCAGAAGATGCAACACCTGCTCCTTCACTTCCTCTCTCCTCACCGTCCAAGGGCCCAAGCACTCCTTTCGAGTGAAGCAGCATTTCACTTGCATTTCCCCTAACTTAGTCTACTGCATTCATTGCTCCCAATGAGGTCTCCTTTATATTGGAGAGACCAGACGCAAACTGGGTGACCACTTTGCAGAACACCTGCGGTCTGTCCGCAAGAAAGACCCAAACCTCCCTGTCACTTGCCATTTTAACAGTCCACCCTGCTCTCTTGCCCACATGTCTGTCCTTGGCTTGCTGCATTGTTCCAGTGAAGCCCAACGCAAACTGGAGGAACAGCACCTCATCTTCCGATTAGGCACTTTACAGCCTTCCGGGCTGAATATTGAATTCAACAACTTTAGATCTTAAACTCCCTCCCCCCATCCCCACCCCGTTTCTTCCCCCTCCCTTTTGTTTTTTTCAATAATTTATATAGATTTTTCTTTTCCCACCTATTTCCATTATTTTTAAATCTACAACTAATACCTTGTCAGTCTTTCCACCCCACCCCAACTAGAGCTGTACCTTGAGTGTCCTGCCATCCATTCTTAATTAGTACTTTTCTTAGATAATATCACCACCTTCAACACCTCTTTGATCCTTTTGTTTGTGACATCTTTTGATTATCTGCTCCTATCACTGCTTACTTGTCTCTACAACCACCCCACCCTCAACTTCTCTCCCTGCCCCCACCACCCCGCCCCCCCCACCCCCCACCTTAAACCAGCTTATATTTCACCCCTCTCCTAACTATACTCAGTTCTGTTGAAGGGTCGTGAGGACTCGAAACGTCGACTCTTTGACTCTTTTCTTCTCCGCCGATGCTGCCAGACCTGCTGAGTTTTTCCAGGTAATTCTGTTTTTGTTTTGGATTTCCAGCATCCGCAGTAGTTTTTTGTTTTTATTATTGATATATAATAGCCTGTCATTAAATATCTTACCTTTCTGACATTCCAAGCACCTAGAGTATTCACATACTCATCATCCAAAAAAATGGTTTGCATGCCTTAAGTACAAAGTTCCACAAAAATAGAATCTCCGTTTTATGCCATGGCTCTTGCACTGAGGCTTTGCTTTTCATCAGTAGAACAATTCTTGCTGAATGACATTAACTTTAATCTCATCCAATATGTTCTTCCAGTCTGGGCTCAGAAGCTCAACATTAACTGTACAATTGGGGCACTAGATGCCACAAAAACTATTTGGCATCATATATCTTACTTTGTAATGTTTGATTCTACCACTTAAACTAGACAGCTTTGGCATGTACTGTAGGAACAAATAAGACAATGGAGTATCAGAAATCTTTCTGCAAGAGAGACAGTGCATGTCTTAATTAAAGAAAATGTCTTCCTCTTCCTCATCTGTTATGACTAATTGATAAACTGAAAAACAACTAAAATGGAGGAGTATGGAAATGTTTAGTTAAAACTTTCACAAGTTTTGATTCACCATTGGTGACAGAACCTTCTGTTCATTTTGCTATGTCTGGAGAGCACTTTTTAAAACCCCCTCCCTCTCTCCGCCCTTAAAAATTCAAAACTCATCTGCCTGATCAACTTTTCAGTTGCCTTTCCAAATCTTCCGTCACATTTAATTAAATTGTATTTCCTATGATTTGCATAACATATCAATCTATCTGTATACACTGATTCTGTAAAATAGTAGTGCGAGTAGATAATTGTGCTTGTAAGGGCAATATTCAAAGTGAAAATTTCTGTACATACTTAAAATATTCTACCTGCTTTCTTTACAGAAAGAGGAGAAATTGATTCATCTGCAAGATGCATGGAAAGAACAGCACTCACCACAGCACCAGCTCTCTTCACCCATATTTGAAACAAACACCAGTTATAGATATAGACACAGCAAAACTTAAATTGTGATGTGGCTAAGGAAGCACAGAGTGAAATACAGAACCCTGATAATGATGAGGTAGAAGTATTGTGGGTTAATGAGAGGCCAGCCGGTAAAGGAGGGTGGCCCAATGTGAAGAGTGTCTTCTTCCCAAGATAAATGACAATACATATTTTAATGGGTTTTCTTTCCAATGTTAGTGCCTATTACTTATGTTGAACAGTCATTTGCATTTCTAAAGAATATTCTTACTGTTACTTTGGAGATTTTGGAGTTGAAAATCAAAGGTGCAGGCTTCACTAGCTTCCCTTTACTTGGAGGATGGTTACAATCAACTACGAGGGAGACAATCAGAGATATCATAAATGCCAGTGCTCGTTGGGATGTATCAGTGAGCTGTCCAGCATTGACATGTGCAGAGTAACACAGAAAAAGTAGGTGGGAATTCAAATTAGTAACCATTGTGTGGCATCACATAGCCCTGCACAAACAACAATGGAATCCACTTCTGAAAACAGAAGTCATGGCAAGTCCAGCAAAGATGATGCAGAAAACCAAGGTTAGCCACAGCTAACAGTTCTGTATCCCTACAGCTGGCCAATTAATTATCCAGCTACCCGCTTAACAATCAAGGGGCACAGAGTAACAGTGGACAGCAACAACCAACAGGCAAATAATGAAAAATACATCTACAGAAGACATAAATTGCTTGCATTGAAACACAAAAATACATTTATTCATTTTCAATATAACACACAACCTGTCAGTCTTTCATTTGGCTGAAAATAGAATGTCAGTTTCCTAAACATAACAGAACATTTATAGTTCATAGGTGAAGCAAATAGCACTTCCATCATTGTAGATCTGCCTAACAGAAAACAATAGTGCTCAATCGTAGTGCTCACTGAAGAGCATGTTACATTTCCTAATGTAGCAAGCCCAGTACCTGAGCAGAGAACAGCTGCAGCAAAATGTGTAGGAGAACCACGTGTCCTAATTCTTCCCTTTCACAACTCTGACCTAGTGCTTCTCATTCTGCTGTCCTGATATATCCGCCAGGGTCACTCAGCTCCCGACCTCATTGCAGCCTTGGTTCAAAAATGGACAAAAAAGCTGAACTCCAGAAGTGAGGTGAGAGTAACTGCCCTTGACATCAAGGCAGCATTTGACCAAGTGTGGCATCAAGGAGCCCTGACAAAATTGGAGTCAATGGGAATCAGGGGGAAAACTCTCCGCTGGTTGGAGTCATACCTAGCGTAAAGGAAGATGGTTGCGGTTGTTGGAGGTCAATCATCTCAGTTCAGGACATCACTGTAGGAGTTCCTCAAGGTAGTGTCCGAGGTCCAACCATCTTCAGCTGCTTCATCAATGACCTTCCTTCCATTATAAGGTCAGAAGTGGGGATATTCACTGATGATTGCACAATATTCAGGAACACTCGTGACTCTTCAGATACTGAAGCAGTCCATGTCCAAATGCAGCAAGACCTAAACAATATCAAGCTTGGGCTGACAAGTGGCAAGTAACATTTGCGCAACACAAATGCCAGGCAATGACCATCTCCAACAAGAGAGAATCTAACCATTGTCCCCTGACATTCAATGGCATTACTATAGCTGAATCCCCCACTATCGACATCCTGGGGGTTACCATTGACCAGAAACTGAACTGGACTAGCCACATAAATATTGTGGCTATCAGAGCAAGTCAGAGGCTAGGAATTCTGTGGCAAATGACTCACCTCCTGACTCCTCAAAGCCTGTCCACCATCTACAAGGCACAAGTCAGGAAGGTGGTGGAATACTCTCAACTTGCCTGGATGACTGCAGCTCCGACAACACTCAAGGAGCTTGACATCATCCAGGACAAGCAGCCCACTTAATTGGCACCCCATCCACAAACATTCGCTCCCTCCACCACCAACGCAGCAGTGTGTACCAGCTACAAGATACATTGCAGGAATTTACCAAGGCTCCTAAGGCAGCATCTTCCTAACCCACGACCACTACTGTCTAGAAGGACAAGGGCAGCAGACACATGGGAACACCAGCACCTGCAAGTTCCCCTCCAAGCCACTCACCATCCTGACTTGGGAATATATTGCTGTTCCTTCATTGTCGTTGGGTCAAAATCCTGGAACTCCCTTCCTAACAGCACTGTGGGTGTACTTACACCACAGGGACTGCAGCGGTTCAAGAAGGCAGCTCACCACCATTTTCTCAAGGGCAATTAGGGATGGGCAATAAATGCTGGCCTGCCAGCGATGCCCACATCCCGTAAATGAATATAAAAAATAAATTTACAATACCTGGGCCAAGTATTTCACTTTAGGATTAAACAAGGATAAGCTCACAAGGTTGAAAAGAGGCTTGGAATGAACTATGTGATTATTCTGATTTCACCTTCCCTATATCATGGCCTAGCTCTCACAGCTGCTTTTTAAAGTTTGAGGAACACTCCTACACTTTCATAGTTTGTAGCTGCTCATCATCCATACTAAGCCTGCAGCCTAATCCATAGTGATATAAATTGGTATCATTTTCTCCAGAACACATTTGGAATGTCATGGTAACACATTTAAATAATCTTCATTGCACAGGCAAATTTCAACTCCCACCTGCCACTGGTGTCACCATTACCATCGACTTCATTCGGGAGTTGATATTCAAATGAGGCCATGGAGTTCTAATCTCACGGGCTCTATGCTCCGCGTGGGGGTGAGAATTAACCATTTGCTGCCTACTTCTATTCCTGATTCCCACCTGAGTTTAAATCAGGATTTAAGTCACAACTACTCCTTGCTGAGCCTGAGCTTACTCGAGGTGCAGAATTGTCCCAGAAATCAGAATCATTCCCGAAATCCCCGAAGTCCAATATTGGATGGGGAAAGTGGCGTTTGACCTGCCAATGACAAGCGCTATGTGCTATGCGCTTCCTGTGCAGGCAGAGGGGGATTCCCCAAATGCGAGAGTGCGCTCTTTTGCGCATGCGCACGAAATAGCACACATCTCCTTGAGACTAAGTGCTGCCTCAGGGAGAGCACTGAAAGTTTTTGAAACTCTAAAAATAGAAAAATAAAAAAATTATTAACATGTCTCCCTCATGTGACAATGTCACACAAGATGGGACATGTTAATAAATATCACAAAGGATGAGGTTTCATGTTTTTTCAGAAGCCCACTGGGGCTCCTTAAGGTTGGACGGGCAGGGCCTTTAATTGATTTAACTACCCTGCCAATGGTCTCAATTGGCCATTGACAGATTGGTGGGCGGACAGCTGATTGCGCTATGCCCCCCGCCTTCCTGAATATTTAAATGGGGCGGGATGACGTCGGGCGTTCTGCCTGACATCATCCCACGTCACTTTCATGTCGGCGAGTGGGCCCCGCCCCCAGCTCGCCGACGGAAAAATTCTGCCCCTTGTGTATTCATGCAAGACAAGCTGGCAGGCAACAAAAGGGAGAGGTTGCAGACTGGTGGAGGAATACCCAACATCAAAGTCCTCACAGACTTTGAAAATAGAGTCTTACAGCTGGCCAACAATGAACTGGAATGTTCCTGTGCTGACAGTGAGGTAGGCGGCGCTCAAACAAATGAGGATCCAGCAGAGCAACGTCCATCAGACAACCATCCTGTGAGTGAGGTCCCATGTTCCGCAGTCCCCTGCCATGCACTAATTATCTCTCCTTGCTTTCACCGGCACTTCTGGGAAGCAGCTGAGGGGTCCACGAGCCCGGTCCTCAACTCCAGCCCTGAGGACACCTTGGAAGAGGAAACTGAAAACGCCGACAGTGAATTCACAGCACTCACCCATGCCCCCTACCAGTGCAGAGACACACACCTTGCTGGAACCTAGCTCTAGAGTAGCCTTGGGGTCATAATCTGGTGAGCACATGATCCATAGCAGGCGGAGGTAGGGACTTCCCAGGTTCCCAGCACTCGGAGGACTGCTGGAGACCAGAAATCTGTTGTGTCTGAGTCAGATGATGAGCCTCTGGACTCAGTCATACCTCAGTTGCTGGAGCTGTAAAGGCAAGCTCAGGAACATCAGGAAGGGATATCCGCTGCACTTCTTAGCAGATTGCAAAGCACAATAGAGGAGTCCGCCCGCCTTCAGTCTGAGGCGATTTCACCGGATGTCAACGCAGCAAGGTCAACACTAGTAGGATGGTGGCTGCCATGGGGATCTTGATCCAGAACAATGGCCCTGCACTGCTGCAGGAGCTGCACTGCATCGCTGAGGCATTTGCTGGCATCCACCAGTGTCAACACAAGAGGGGGGAACGGGGTAGCTTAAGCTCACTCCAGCTGCCCCTTCCTCTCAAGGAATCAGCCGGGTGCCCTCGGGCACTCTTAGAGAGAAGGATCAGCAGGTGCATGTGCTGGAACCATCCACCCAGGTGACTCCAAGAGTGTCCAGCCCATCTGAATCCCCTCTTCCTGTGACCCTAGCAGTTCCAGCTCCACAGGCCGAGGAGGGTGTCACTGCCACACAGCAAGACCCTAAAAGCAGGCCGGGGCCCTCCAGGTCTCAGCTGTCAGAGGAAGCCTGCCAATGTCATCACAGACAACAGGGCGTAGCAGTCAGCATGCCACCTCCACCTCCGCTGTGGATGTCAGGGGAGCACCAAGGTGTAGTGGCAAGGTCAGAAAGGTCAAGAAGATTTAGTTGCAAAATGTGGGCAAGAGTGTTAATCACGTGTACTTAATGTTGACTATTGTAAATATACTCCCAAGAATGTCTCCTTGTCTATGGTTCCTTGCTATGTTGAGCAGTGTTCGTGTCAATCAGGTGTGAAACTTTGTTTCCTGCACAAAACAAAGGCTACTGTTGCAGTCCAGGACCTCTCCATGGTGCAGAGTGTAGCCTTTTGAGCACAGTGATTGTCTGGCTTCAAAGTCACTCTCCAGATCAGTGATGCACCTCCATGTGACTGCACATGGTATATGTGCACTGCCTTAGTCAGACAGGTGTCAGACGTTCCCAGATGCAATGTGAAAATCTCAGGATTGTCCTCACTACATCTCGTCATCAACCTCCTGGAATCTTGTGGCAATGAGAGCTTCAAGACTACGCCTCCCTCATCTGGCCAGTGCAATGGCCTCATTGCCTGTACCCTCACCTTCCAGGATCTCATCGCCCTCATCTTCTTCAACATCCTTCTCATCAGAGGAGACATGCAGCATCTCCTCATCATCCAGGTCCTCCCCCCTTTGAATCGCCAGGTGTGTAGCCTGCAGCAAGCCACTATGATGCGTGACACCCTCTGGGGAGTGCACTGGAATGCTCCACCAAATCTGACAAGGCACCGGAACCTCATATCAGGATACCAATGGTGTGCTCAACCAAACTCCGGGTTGCGGAATGTGCCTTCTATCACCAGGAGTCTGAGGCTACCACACAAGCGTCATCAGCCATGTCCTTTGTGGGTAGCCCTTGTCCCCAAGTCAACCCTGCATCCTGTGTGGTCCCTGGAAGACTTCAGGGATCTGAGACCTCCTGAGGATGTACGAGTCATGGACCCTTCCGGGGTATCTTACACACACCTGCATGATCCATTTGTTATGGTCGCAGACCAACTAAACATCAAAAGAGTGGAAGCTTTTGTGGTTCACATATTCGACTGCTTGCTACCAGGGAGGTTTAAGAGCCACGTGCGTGCAGTCAATGGCACCCTACACCTGTGGGAATCTGGACATCTGAGCAAATCCCGGCGTTCTTGCTCCCTGGCCTGCTTGATGCCTGTCGAAATTGACAAAGTTGTGTGCCTTGGCAAAAAAATGTATCCGTAACCTCCTGGATACATTTTTGGGTGGAGGCTTGCATGATCCCTCAAAGGTCCCCAGTGGAGCCCTGGAAGGAGCCACTGCCATAGAAATTGAGCGTGATGGTAACTTTAACTGCCACTTATTGTGGATGCCTTCCAAGTGCTCGTAGTGCCAAATCCTGCAGAAGGTGCATATGTGTATGACCAGTTCCCTTGACATGCACAGGTGTCTGCAACACTAGTTCTCACTCATCTGCAGGTACCACATGCGCCGTCTGTAGACCCTGGGTCTAGCAATGCACCTATGAACAACTGCTCTGCGGGGTTCATCCTCTGCATTTGGAGGAGGCTGTGCCGCCCCTTAGTCTTCAGGGTTCTGCTCCTCCCTTTGGCGAGCCAGGCACCTCCATCACATTCTTCTCCTTCTCTCCTGCCTATAAGCAATCAGGCAGACAGCAAAATCACCAGAGTCCATGTTCCTGATGGTCTCCTCACTGCAGTATCAAAGAAAAAGACACAAGGGTCACCAATTGTGTCCTAAAGACCACTCTTGGTCGAGTCATCACCTGTGGCTGCCTCACAAGGCCCCTTAACACATGCCAAAGAGTCCAGGCCACCACATGGATGCCCAGTGTTTAGTGTGCATGATGGCTCACCATGCCCACATTCAGCTCCGCCCCACACCACATGACTGAGGTGCACAGCTTTGGCCTCTCAACTGCATCCTGAACTCTCATCTCCTCAGGCGCAAGTATGTTCCTAACCTGGACTCCAAGGCTTCGCAGTTTGCTTGGACCACGAGGGTGACTTTTCAATGTCAACTGAAACATAATGCAAGGGACTAGGAGTGTACCTCTCCATCAGTGTTCGATGGCCACCTTTCCCAGCAGGATCCTCAGGCTTGCCCAGTCACACAATGGTTCTGCAGCACCGTAGCACTCATTCGAGTTTGAAGTGTGCACATGAGGGGTTAACAGTACAGGAGCAACCATTGGCACTGTGAGGAATTAGTGCTGCTTGAGTGGGCACAATTGCTTGACTCGGCTGACTCCAAGCATGTCAATTGAGCTCAAGCTAAACGCTCTCAGTTGCAGTGGAGTGCTCATCTTTAACATGTTTTGCCATTTGCCCTGCCATTTTGTACCCACCCTCCCTACCGCATGTGGTTGTGCTCAAACTTCAGTCCGTGTTGCCATGACACCACCACCACCCCCCCACCTCCACCCTCCCGCCCCCACCCCCGCCCCGGCACTGTTGCCCTGCCCCCGAGTTTCCCTTCTCGCCCTTCTACCCGGCACTATTGACCTTGTCCCGAGGTTCCCTTCTCCCCTTTCTCCCCAACACTGTCGCCTTTGCCCCGGCACCACAAGCCAACCATGAAGAAGCCACTGTGGAGGCTTGCCTATGCCCCCACTGAATCCGCAGAGCCTGTGGAATCATTGCGACACTACGCAAAGTTAAGTGTGCTCACCTCTGAGTTCCCCTTGAAGTTGAGGCTGCCAGGTGCACACCTTTTAAAGGCAGTTGTAAATCATGTCCTCATGAAATTACGCCGAGATGGGATTTAAGTTTGATGTGGGGGAATGATTCCGGCATGTGGCCATGATAAAGTGATGCAAATTTATTAAAATTAAGTTCCTGATGTTCGATGGCCCGTCATTGATGGGGGAGCAGATGGTGGGTCTGTGCAAGCTCGAGCCCAACCGAAACACAGCACAGCAGCCACCATTTCATTGAAGGAATGGATGAACCAGTGACAGGAGAAGGAAAGCAGAGGGCTGACATCCAGGAGGAAATTACCCTTGCTTTACCACCGCCAACCCAGAGGTCTTTCTCAAGGTAATGAGGAGGCCACTCTCTGAAAGCAAGTAGGAATGGATTGAGGTTGCTGAGGCCATCACCAGCCGATGTGATGAGGAAGGACTGGGTGCAGTGCTGAAAAAGGTTCAATTACCTTACTTGCTGTGGCAATGTGAGTCCAGAACCTCAGCACAGGTCTCTAGTTATTTAACCTCCAGCAGACAGACTGGCTGAGGACCTTGAGGGTATATCCTGAACGTGGGAGGAATGTGGACCCAGGGTACATACTGGCCCCTCAACAAGCTCAGAGCCATAGTACTGCTGAGGACCTTGTAAAGAACATATCTTTTTATTTTTGTTGGATTGCTGTAAAGAACACATCTTTTTATTTCTGTTGGATTGTGGATTAAAATTACAATGGCTGCAGTTTGAAAGACATATCTACTGGAACAGGATATATACAATGTTGCTGTCCTGGAACAGAGTGTGCTGAGGGGAGTCCAGTCTAATGGGGAACTGCCTGGAAACAATATTTTAATTGGCTCTTAACCAGGTGACCAGGGTTTGTGTGAGTGTGGTGCAGCAGAAAAAAGTTCCTAGCCTGAAAGGAGAAAATGCCTCTTTCTCCTGTGTGTGTAAGATTCCAGTAATTTTACAATAATAGCTGGCTGTTTTTTTCTTTTCCTCATATCTCTATAACCTGCTCTCTCTCTGAAAAACCCCTGTCAAGAGGAAAAGGGGAAAATCACCATTTGAGATATTGAAAAGCAAGTGCTCAATCAGTGAACTAAAGACTGAAAGTGCTGGAAAGACTACCTCGTGTCATCAACAAAGAGCTGAAAGGAATTTGGAAGACATTGATCAAAATCAAACCATCGAATCCTGTACTCCGGAATTGGTGCTATTGAACTGTTTTATCCCACCCTTAAAATCCATGTTTTTGTGTGTCTTGTATGTGTGTGTATAGGGATTTAAGAAGGGGTACAGTTCAGGTTCTAGAGTTAGAAATTAGCAGTTCATATTTCTTTCTTTTGCCACTGGTTAAAGACAATTTGTTCAATAAACAGTTACTTACTTATTAAGTTTACAAACCTGGTGCTCGTGTTCCCTTAACCTAAAGTAAACAATCAGGTGGTTTGATCAAACTTTTCACATTTGTCACGGCTCAGGGAGCTTGATATTGCTGTGCACTATCCCCAGTGAGGCGTGACAAAGTTTGGGGGCTTGTCCCGGGATATCTTGGAACAAAAGACAATAACGATTTCAGTGTAGATTTAGTAAGTATTTAAAGTTAAAAGGAAACCACCAGATTGTACTATCAAAAAATGAGATGGCACTGGAAACTGCTAAAGCTTTCCTGCAACTGGAAGAGATGTCCCTGATGATTTTACAAGGGATTCCAAAAGCCAGGTTAATTGAATTGGCAAGTAAATTTGGAGTAGAATTGCCTGCCAAAGCTGGAAGGCAAAGAATCGAAGAGATAGCACAGCATTTAAAACTGGAAGGAATACCTGAGAGATCGAGTTGTCCAAGGGGTGATTCATTGGAATGGGCTCAAATTAAGTTGCAAATAAAAACAAATGGAACTAGAGGCAGCAGAAAAGGAAAGAGAAAGGGCATTCCAAAGGGAACAGACAGAAAGGCAGGAGAGAGAAAGAAAACAAGGAAAGGAAATGTGAAAACTTGATCTGCAGAGGGAATTAGAAATGGTGAGGTAAGAAAAGGAGGAAAGAGAAAAAGAGACAGAGAATTCCAGCTTAGAATGCTAGCAATTGAAAAAGAGACAGCAGTAGGTGAGGCAGGACTTATTTCCCGATCAGAACAGATGCTTAAATTTGTATAAGCTCTTCCAAAGTTTGAGGAAAGGGATGTTGAAGCATTCTTTATTTCATTTGAGAAGATAGCTAAACAGATGAACTGGCCAAAGGAAAACTGGACATTGCCAATGCAGAGCAAATTGACAGGTAGAGTGCAGGAAATTTATGCTTCATTGTCAGAGGAGGTTTCCATGGATTATAATGTGGTGAAAAAGGCTATCTTGAGTGCATATGAGTTGGTCCCTGAAGCATACAGACATAAGTTTTGAAATTTAAGGAAAAAGCCTGAGCAAACTTACATTGAATTCGCAAGGGTTAAGCAAAGTAGTTTTGACAGATGGATACAAGCATTAGAAGTTGAAACTACCTATGAAGTTCTCAGAGAGCCAATTCTCTTGGAAGAACTTAAAAACTCCCTACCTTCCGTAATAAGAACCCATGTTGAAGACCAAAGGGTTGCAGCAGTAATGGCTGATGATTATGAGCTGATCCATAAAGCTAAACCTTTTTTCCATCACCCCCATAAATTTGAAAAGGATAGAAAGTGGGAGAGTGACAGGAAGGCAAGTAGCCAGGGTTAGAATGGATAGCTGGGAATACCTTGAGATCTCCTCCCCAGGTCAGGAAGGAAGGTACTGAGGGTGGAGGTGAAACTCGAAGGCCTAAGTGTTTCCATTGTAATAAAGTGGGACACATTTGATCAGAATGCTGGAAGTTGTGAGGGAAGCCCATGGGACTTACAGGAGTTCATAAGAGTGAGTCTGAAAAGGGAACTCAAAAAGAAAATGCCATGGATCAAATTGTAGTTTTAGCTACAAATAAGGGATGGAGTTAACCACTACTGTGAATGTAGGTGAAGTGAATAAGGTAGATGAAGATATAAAGGGTTTTTGTCTGAAGGAAAGATAACCTCTTTTTCATCAAATGATGCAGCTAAACCCATATTAAGGGAGACAGGAGCTACTCAAACTCATTTTCTAGAGAAGGACCTTGTTTTCCCTCCAGAGAGTTCAATGAAAGCTAAAGTATTGGTAAACGGGATAAGTGGAGAGTATATCCCGGTTCCATTGTACAAAGTACCATTGGAGTGTGATTTGTTGTCTGGATCGGTGGTTGTAGGAATGGTTAAGAAATTACCCGTGGATGGAGTTGATTTATTCCTGGGGAATGATTTGGCAGGAGTGAAAGTTATAGCTTCGTCCATAATTACAGAAAGTCTGAGAGACACTAAGGAGACAGAGCAATTACAAGAACAAATTCCTGGTATTTTTCCATCATGTGTGGTGACCAGAGCAATGGCTGAACAAAGTCCATCATCAGAGGTCAAAGTAATACCACGAGCAGATGTTAGTGTAGCCGAAACTTTCCTTAAGGATGAGGATAATTCAAAAGAAGTGTTTGGCATGTCTTCATTAATTGAGTCTCAGAAAACAGATCCAGTGTTAAATGAGTTAGCACAGTCAGCTCACACTGAAACTGAGGCGGAAGGAGTTCCAGATTGCTATTACATTAAAAACGGAGTTCTGATGAGGAATTGGAGACACCCTCACAGACCTACGGATGAGGAATGGACGGTTGTTCATCAGATAGTGGTACAGCCCAAATATCGTAAGGAGATATTGCAAGTAGCATAAGAAATTACTATGGCAGGACCTGTAGGAATACAGAAAACACAAGCATCGATAAACAGGCATTTTACCTGGCCAAGACTTCATAAGGATGTAGTGCAATTTTGTAAAACGTGTCATACGTGTCACGTAGTAAGTAAACCTCAATATGTAATCAAACCAGCACCTTTAATACCCATACCAGTTTTTGAAGAACCATTCAGTGGGGTGTTACTAGATTGTGTAGGGCCATTACCCAAAACGAAAGCAGGACATCAGTATATCCTTACAATCATGGATATGACAACCTGATTCCCAGAAGCTATTCCTTTAAGGGCAATTACAGCTAAGGTGGTAGTGGAAAAGTTAACTCAATTTTTCACTTGTTATGGTCTACCAATTGAAATACAATCTGACCACAGAGTTCTAAATTCATGTCTAAAATTTTCCAGGACATAATCAGCACTTTGGGTTTCAATCAACTAAAGTCATCTATCATCCAGAGGCACAGGGAGGCTTTAAAGAGATACCATCAGACTCTCAAAACCATGATTAAGACCTATTGCCATGAATACCCAAAGGAGTGGGACAAAGGATTGGATTTCTTACTATTTGCTACCAGAGATTCTCCAAATGAATCTATTGGATTTAGTCCATTTCAATTGCTCTATGGTCATGAAGTAAGAGGTCCATTAAAAGTGCATAAGGAAAAGTTTCTAAAGGAGAAAGATGAATCCTCCATGTTGGATTACATGTCCATGTTTCTAGAAAGACTCACAGGAGCATGTAAAGTAGCATGAGAGCATTTCAAAATTTCGCTAGCAAAAATGAAAGAATGGGCAGACAAACATGCTACAACTAGAAGATTCCAATCAGGCGATGAACTATTGGTATTATTACCATTGCAGAGTGAACCCCTGAAAGTGAAATTCAGTGGCCCTTACAAGGTAGTTAGGAGGGTTAGTAAAGTGACTTGTCTGATAGATACTCCTGAGCATAGGAAGAAGAAATGGTTATGTCACATAAACATGTTGAAGCAATATCATCACAGGGAAGATGATATGAAAGAGCAAGTGTGCCAGGTGGTAGGAGTAATGGAGGATGACAGACACAGTAGGAATAAGGTAGAAGGAGAAGTAGATAGTGCACAAAGCGAACCTCCTACAATTCGACTAGCCAATATGAAAATACTCGGACAGTTAGACACTGTGTTCTCATATTTAGAGGAAGGGCCACTGGAAGATCTAATAAGGTTACTTAAGAAGTATAAGGGAATTTGTAGGGATACACCTGGATGTACTACGTTAGCTAAACATGATGTGAACGTAGGAGACTCAGTGCCAATAAAACAACATCCTTATTGGCTGAGCCCAGAGAAACAAGCTCAGGTAGAAACAGAGATCCAATATATGCTGGAAAATCAATTGATTGAGCCTAGCCAAAGCAGCTGGAATTCACAGGTAGTGTTGGTTCCTAAGCCGGATGGATCAACTAGATTTTGTATAGACTACAGGAAAGTCAATGCCTTAACGAGGACAGATTCGTACCCAATTCCTCGGTTAGAAGATTGCATCGATAGGGTTGGCATTGTCTCATTTCTTTCTAAAATTGATCTATTGAAGGGGTATTTGCAAGTGCCATTGATAGCAAGGGATAAATAAATATCTGTCCTTGTTGCACCAAGTGGATTGTATCAATGTCGAGTCATGCCTTTTGGGTTTAAAAATGTCCCAGCTACATTCCAGAGACTTATGAATCAAGTCATAGCTGAAGTACATAACTGTGTGGTTTATTCAGATGATGTTGTAATATATAGCAACACATGGGAAGAACATGTAAAGCAATTAGAGGACCTGTTTAAGCAATTGCAATTGGCTGGCTTAGTCACAAGTATGGCCAAAATCAAATTTGCAAAAGCAAGGGTAACTTCCCTCAGTCACATCGTAGGACAAGGGCAAGTGTTGCCAAGAACAGCAAAAGTGAATGCTCTAATACAATTCCCCATTCCTAAAACTAAATGAGAAATCATGAGATTATTGGGAATGTATGGGTTTTATCGGCAGTTTGTGCCTAACTTCAGCACAATAGCTGTACCTCTCACCAATTTGTTAAGAAAACAGGAAAAAGTGGTATAGTCATCAGAATGCCAAGCAGCCTTTGAAAAACTGAAGGCAATTTTAATAAATAAACCAGTGTTGGCTGCTCCTGACTTTACCAAACCTTTTAAAATGGCAATAGATGCTAGTGACTTGGGGGTAGGTGCAGTCCTATTACAAGACGATAAATTAGGGATAGAGAAGCCGAAGGGGTACTTTTCCAAGAAACTAAATCAATATCAGGGAAAGTACTCTACAATAGAAGAAGAAACTCTAGCATTGCTGTTGCCTGTTCTACACTTTGAAGTTTATGTCCGACACGATAATAAAGAAACACTAATCTACACTGACCATAATCCACTTGTGTTCGTTGAAAAGTTTAAAACTCGAAATGTGAGACTGTGTAGATGGAGTCTATTGTTTCAACCATTCAATGTAAAGTTTGTTCACATTGCTGGCAAAGATAATGTGATCGCGGATGCATTGTCCCGGATGTAAAATACTGAAATAAGTTAAAGGGGTAAGAAATGCTGAAGATTGTATAAGGGGGAGGAACAATGAATGGAAGTAAGTCTCGTGTTTTGTTGTCCATGTGTCACATACCTTGTGATGAAACGCATTTTTGAAATGGTATTTCATCTCTTTTTAGGGTGGAGGCATGTAAAGAACATATCTTTTCATTTCTGTTGGACTGCTGTAAAGAACATTCTTTTTATTTCTGTTGGACTGTGAATTAAAATTACAATGGCTACAGTTTGAAAGACATGTCTACTGGAACAGTGTGAGGGATATATACAATATTGCTGTCCTGGAACAGAGTGTGCCATGAAAGACAGGATAGTGCTGAGGAGGAGTCCGGTCTAACGGGGAACTGCCTGGAAACAACATTTTAATTGGCTCCTAACCAGGTGACCAGGGTTTGTGGGAGAGCAGTGCAGCAGAAAAAAAAGCACCTAGCCTGAAAAGAGAAAAAAACCTCTTTCCCCTGTGTGTGTAAGATTCCAGTAATTCTATAATAATAGCTAGCTGGGTTTTTTCCCCTCATATCTCTATAACCCGTTCACTTTCTGAAAAACCCCGTCAAGGGGAAAAGGGGAAAATCACCATTAGAGACATTGAAAAACAAGTGCTCAACTAGTGAACTGAAGACTGGAAATGCTGGGAAGATTGTATAAGGGGGAGGACCAATGTCATCAACAAAGAACGGAAAGGAATTTGGAAGACATCGGTAAAAGCCAACCCATCGAATCCTGTACTCCAGAATTGGTGCTATTGAACTATTTTATCCCACCCTTAAAATCCATGTATTTGTGTGTCTTATGTGTCTTATATGTGTGTGTATAGGGATTCAAGAAGGAGCAACGTTTAGGTTATACAGTTAGAAATTAACAGTTCACGTTTCTTTCATTTGCCACTGGTTAAAGACAATTTGTTCAATAAACAGTTATTTACTAATTAAGTTTACAAACCTGGTGCTCATGTTCTGTTAGCCTAAATTAAACAATTGGGTGATTTTTCACATTTGTCTCGGCTTAGGGAGCAGTGGGACTTGATATTGCAGTGTACTATCTCCAGTGAGTCATGACAACCTGCCAACATGTGGCTTCCTTTGTCAGTAAACTGCTGGCGTGTGAGTGGATACAGAAGCAGTGCACTGACATTCACAGAATGCATGCCACATTTTGGAGTCTTGACTGATCAGTGGCACATGTGGTGTAGAGATGTTTGGAGGGGATGCAAGGTGTGTCCCAATTGTGCTGCCCTCCAGCCATCCCAAGTTCCATCCAAGGACTGAGGCATGTGACAACCTTTGACCTGGAAGCAGTACATTAAGGAAAAATTGTAATTTATTTAAAATGTATGTGGAAATTATAATTGTTTGAAAAGGAAGAGCTCACATCAATTGTAAAGGGATCAATTGTAATTTTCTTGGATAATGAGAAATACAGGTCCATGTGATCTGACAACCCTTAACTTTGAAGGATTACCAACAGGAAGGAAGTTAAGACTAGAAGCCTTGTGGCTGCAGACACAAAGGCGAGCTGGAAGCAGAAGGCAATCAGCATGTACATACAGACACAAAGAAGTGTGGCAGCAGAACACAGTTATCAAACTCCTGGTGTGTTTAGGACCAAACCAAGCTCTTTGGCAGTAAGAATTAAATTAGAATTCCAGAAGCTCTTCAGGGAGTGATATATGACTTATCTAAAAGGAACTGAATCCCAAAAGCGGTATAAATGGCTCAGGCATGTGAAAGAGCTGAGAATTGGTATCAGAGGATCGGGTCGTGAACTGGGTATTATTGGTTGTTTAGTCGAAAAGGAACTTGCCATCAAGACTGATGTGACTGAGTGAGAGAAGATTCATAGATGTGTGCCTTATCAGTGTTAACCATATCGAGGGACCTCGGATGGAATGCAGCTGCTGGTGAATGCAACTTGGGGGCCAATTAAGGCCCACCCAGCGAGAAGCACGGCTCCTGAGGATAGTGGGAGTGGGCGGACAGAGGTAGGAGCGCAATGGCTGCAGGGTCCAATGGCGACATGGCGGACTGTTCAAATAGAGCGCTGGCAGCCTTGCAAAAGCTGTTCATCTTGGCCAGTAGATGGACTCTCCAGAGCGTTGCTTGACAGCAGGCCTGGCAGGAGGGTAGGGCAGCTGGGCAGTGTGCCCCTCAGTTTTCTGATGAGTGCCTAGCTGCCCTCCTGGAGGAGCACGGCGGGAGGTCCTCATTCTGAGCAACGGGAGACGAAGGCCCCCCCCCACCTGACCAAACGTGCCTGGGAGGAGGTGGAAAAGGTAGTCAGCTCCCATGACGAGGTGCGATGCACGTGGGTCCAGTGCCACAAGCAACTCAATGCCCTCTTGTGCTCGGGAAGGGTGAGTACCACGTTGGCAGAGGTCACTTAACAAAGCAGGTAGGCTTTCCACCCAAGCCCTCCCACCCCCCCACCCAACTCTGAAGCAGTTACAGCATTGAATCCTTCACGGCATGTTTCCCTCGCTGGGTGGGCCAGCAGATATTGCCCATGCCTAGTTCACTCTGAGAGGGTAGTGCTGAGATGGATTCTGCACCCGCAGCATGTGTGACACTAATACCCAGAGTACTGTTTTTGGGGCAACCTCAAGGATCTGCACCTAGGCAGAGTGCTGGAACTGCAAAACATGTCAAAGTCAGGGTGCTGACATGCTGGGAGGGGAGCTTCCAGGTGCCGGGGCACCAATCCATCTGCTGCCCTTTGCGTTCCATGTGCTTGTGCCCCCTTGCTTTGCAAGGTTAGACTGTGTGGTGTCAAATGTGAAGGAGGCATCATGTGGGCAAGGGGTTTCAGCCCTGGCTTCTTGGTCTGAGTGTGCAGCAGCTCCGGGGTGACAAATCACTGGAGCCCTGCAATGTCCCACTATGGTTGGGGTGGCAGGGATGTGATGGGAATCCAGGTACAGTGTGGACTAATCAAAGCTCCTCTCTCCTTTTCAGGAGAAGACTGCACACAATGCCGCCGAGTGGATGCGGGCTATCAGAGGCCAGACCAAGTTGGCCATCGTCACCAAATACGAGCAGGAGGAGATGGATCTAGAGAGGCGCCTTGTGCCCAGGTCCACTGGTGACGGTGAGGCTGGGGTGCCATGGGGAGGTAAGATTTCTGAGCCCTGAGGTCACCATGTGTGTCCCAGCAGCCATGGCACTGATGAATGTTCAATGATTGGAGCTTGCAACATGGGTTGACCATTGGTTATGGAAGGATGAGCGCATACTGATCCAAAGGACAGGAATGCACATTGACATTGTCTCCACTTTAACTAATCAAATGTCCTTGTTTTTCCTTTCAGCATCACCAGAGCAGGGCCGGGAGGAGGAGGCAGAGGGGCCACTTCTCACACCTGAGGGCCCTGAACAATTAGACTCACCAGCATCACACCATCTCTGCCAAGTAGGCACCAGCGCAGATATTAGCATCTTAGTGGGAATTAGATCATTGGCTAGTGTCCCAGGGCACAGCGATGAGGGCACTTCACACTCGCTTGATGTGCGGGCGGAGACAGAGTTCCCAAGGCGCCGGCAGTCAGAGGACTGCTGGGGACTAGGCACATGCTCAGTCGGTGGCTGATCATGTTCCTCTGGAGTCACCAGTGAGGTAGCAGACGCTGGAAGTGCAGCAGGTTATGCAGGAGGATCTGGCGGAGATACATGAGGCAATGCGTGGTATGGTGCCCGTGCTGGAGGAGTCCATGTGGAGCATCACCGATGCAATAAGTCTCATGGCCCAGCATCATACTTCCTCCGTGAAGAGAGTGGCGACTCTTGAGGAGAGACACCTCCAGTAGAACAATCAGGGCCTCCTGGGGTTGCACTCAGTCCTGCAAGACCTCACAGCGGAATTGACCTCAGCTGGTCAGTGCCAGTGTGGGAGATGGTTTGGGCACCAAGTATCCCAGCTTGGTGCCCTTCCATCAACGGTGAGCAGGAAGTTCCAAAGCAACTTCACGTTGACGCAGGAGTTGCCTTTCGTCTCTGCAGGCTCCCCTCAGGGCGCTCCGGATGAGGGCAGCAGCTCCTCCACCCCCCACTGCCAGTGACCATATGATCCAATGAGGCTGCGGCGACTGGGGATTTGCCAGCTGTGGAACTGGCCGCTCCCTCCCAGGCGGGGCCATCAAAGGGTCCACAGGCCAGAGGACACCCATCAAAATCATCGCGGCCAATAGGACAGCACAGCGAGCAGGCTGAATCAGATGCCAGTGCCAGCGAGGGGGGAGCATCTAGACGTAGCACCCAGAAACGTAAACTTAAGGCACATTAGGCACACCACGGGTTTCTTACTGGTGGTTTTATGATGCCCCGCTATTAGTTGATGACCACTCGGTGTGATGTGTAACACCTTTGCAATTTTTTTTTTTGTGGTTCATTTTGTTAAATCGTTAAATTTTGATATGTGAGCATGGCTCAGGATGATTCCTTACTTCTGCAGGTGGCCGGGAACCCATGATGTTATGAGTGACTTGTTTGACATTGAACATTATTGACAAGGCACTTAGTTAATGTTCCTACCCAGGCAGATTTTGCAGTCAGGTATCGAGTATGGAGCCTGCAGCCCTGGCTTGTGTTGGAGGTCCATCTGTGGTGGGCTAGCTGAAGGTTCGTTGGATCAAAGCCTCCCGGGTGTCCCTGTCTCCCTGGAGGATGCCCAGGTCAGCATCTACCCCCTCAGCGTTCTGTGCGTGCTCATCCTCGGACTCACTGCTGGACTCATCGTGTGCAGCCAGAGCAACTGCGTCTACATCTTCTTCCTCCACTGCATCACCCCTTTCCAGTGCCAGATTGTGGAGAACGCAGCATGCAACCACTATCAGCGACACACAATCTGGGGGGTTTGGAATGCGCCCCTTGAATGGTCCAGGCATCAGAAGAGATTCTTGAGAAAACCGATGGTTCTCTCTACCACAGCCCTTGTGGAGGCATGGCTCCAATTGTACCGCTGCTCAGCCTCTGTTCTTGGATGGCGTAGAGGTGTCATGAGCCACCTTTTGAAGGGATAGCCCTCATCACCCAGCAGCCATCCATCCAGCCGGGCTGGAGCACTGAAAAGCCTCAGCACCTGGGAGTGTCTGAGGATGTAGGTGCCATGGGAGCTGCCTGGGCACCTTGCACAGACTTGCAGAATCTGCAGCTTGTGGTCACACACTATCCAGATGTTCAAAGAGTGGAAGCCCTTCCTGTTGGCGAAGGCACCGGACTCACCCGCTCATACCTTGATGGCCAAATGTGTTTAGTCGATTGCACCCTGCACGCGGGGGAAGCCAGCAATGGCTGCGAAGCCTCTGGCTCGCTGTGTCTGGCTGGCCTCGTCCCAGCAGTAGTGGATGAAAGTCAATGCACGCCTGAACAGAGCATCTGTCACCTGTTTGACACAAGTGTGGACAGCTGATTGAGAGATTCCACAAAGATCACCCGCCGACCCCTGGAAAGAGCTGGAGGCATAGAAGTTGAGGGCAGCCGTGACCTTCAATGCCACTGGCATGGGGTGCCCACCCACACAGTTGGCGCAGATCTCGGGGTCTATTATCTGACAGGTGAAGGTTGCTGTCTCGCTTGAGAGACGGAGCCTCCTTCGGCACTGCACCTCAGGCATATTGAGGTAGCTACTTTGCCGCCTGTATACCCCAGCAGCAGGATAGTGGTGTCTTCTGCGGCCCCTTCCGCCTTGGGCTTCCTGTTGGCACTGCGCCCCTTGTGCCTGCGTCTCTCCTCCCAGAGGTGGCTCCCCTGGAAGCTGAATGTGGACTCCTGGCCTCCTCCCCCTTCTGGCCCTCCCTTCCTCCTCAGAGGAGGTGCCTCCAGTGGAGAGCACAACTCCCATTCCCAGGCTAAGGGAAGGCTTCCTGAAACCAGCAAGGCCCCAGAAATGATGTTTACTCAGAGTCCTGACCTGAAGGATGTTTCTCCTGTCCAAGCAGCTGTGAAGTATTGAAGTATTCCTGCTTACACAGGCAAGTATCAGTAACTTTAAGCATTAAATGTCTAACAAATAACACTCGCGACCCCACTCACACCTCTTATCCCGCCCGTGGATGAGGTTTATACAAATGTGGCCTACCCACCTGCCTGTTGCGCCCGTGCGATGACCTGAAGATTGCACGGGCCCCGAAAAATCGCCGTCAATTGGTGCCTCAAGGGCCTTAAGTAGCCTGTTAATTAATGGCGGGCACGCATCGGAGATCATCACATGCCCACCCACGAAATATCGCGATGGTGCGCGGTGATGTCGGGACGTTCGCTTGACGTCACCATGTATCATTTTACACGTCGGCGTGCGGCACTCGCCGCCACACGCCGACGAGAAAATTCTGGCCTAGAGGTCCAAATCAATTGAGTGGGAAAGTGAGAGATCCTATATACCAGAGGCTGAGTTGGAAAGACTGGGAGATTTCACATGGTGCAGGGAGTGACACGGGTGCTTGTGGTTGCGTGAGACATATCTTTGTTGAAATGACTCCTTAAAGTGAAATATACTTTTTTATTTGAAATGTCATTTTCCCTTTAATTAATGTTTAATTTGTGTTGGTTCTGAATCATGTTAAAGTAAAAGTTACAAAAAATGAAATTTTGTTGATAATTTCTTCATTTGGAGATGGTTCAGCAAATTTGATTATTTAGGTTTACAGTTTCCCTACCGGGATCGTTACAGTCAATGAGGAGAATGAGAGTGCCAACCTCACATGGTGCACTATCATCATCATCAGCCTCCTTTGCCCCTCGGACCATCTATGCAGCAGGCCCTAGTGACTTAGGCTGCCCCTGCAATGAAGCCAGTTTACCCGCCTCTGCAGGTTCTCCCACTGGCATCTCCATGACAAGGACAACAACCACGTGCATCTCAGCCTCAAGCAGACACAAGTGAGCAGGTTTCCTCTACCTCATCCGAGGCCACAAGGGGAGCACCGCATAGAAGTGCCCAAGAGCAGAAGCCATAGCATTGGGTAGAGTACTGAGTGGATCCCTGGAGTTTTCTTCACCTGTAAATGTGCATTTTTTCTCTTATTGAACACAATGTAAATATTTGACACATGACCTTAAATGTGTGAACTTCTATTCTTTAATGATGACACTGGAAGAGAGGTGAGGTGGTGAAAGGGAGCAAGAATCCTTGATCAGGGACACTGAAACCTCTGAGGAGATGTACATTCTTCATTGGTGGTAAGAGTTGATCTATTCTAGGCTGGGTCTTTAATGGAAGTATTCTCACAAGTAGCTCAAAGTGAGACCCATACCATGCCATCCTCCTGGGTTAGAAGGGTTCAGCTGATGTGTGCCTGAACCAGATAATCCCTCACATTGATGGCATGCTGAACAGACTGTCGAGCCCTGTGCCAGGCCCAGCCACCACACTTTGCAGCTGTGGCACCTCTGTGTTCTGCATCTCCCTCCTCTTCCTCTTTCTCTTCCAGGTCTTGTTCCTCCTCTTCCTCCAATGAGTTGTGTTGTTCCAATCCTACCCTCTTCAAAGTTTGGAAGGCCATGTTATAGAGTGCACAGCAAACCAGAATCCACCAGACCCTTGCAGCAGAGGACTGCTGCAGGGCCCTACATGATCTGTCCAGGCACCGGAAGCACATCTTCAAAAGGCTGACGGCCTGCTTGATGGTGGTCTTTGTGAACAAATGGTTTCAGTTCTAATGCCTCCGTGGGTCTGTCTTGGGGTATCGTAAAGGGGTGAATAGTGCTTTCCAACAAAGGGATTACCTTTGTCCCCTAAAATCTAACCACGGAGTTTGGGGAGTGGAATGAACAGTTCTTGCACCCTGTACTGACATATGAGGGAATTATGGCAGCTGTCAGGAAGGCGAGTGTACACTTTCAAGAAGCTCTTCTTGTGGTCATGGACTCATTGAACCAGGGAGTGGAAGCCTTTCCTTTGAATGATTCTAACTGGCTGGTCAGTCAGTGGCTAATTGAGTGCAATCTAGGATGCCATGTACCTGAGGGAATCCAGCAATGGAGGCAAAACCCACTGTGCTCAGTGCCTGCAATGCTCCATCTGTCTGGAATTGAATGTACTATCCAGCTCTCGCAAATAGGGCGTCAGTAACCTGTGAGATGCAATAGTGTGCAACTGGTTGCAAGACACCACCAAGGTCTGCTGCTGATCCTTGGAAGGAGCCAGAGGCAGAAGAAGTTCAAGGTCACAGTGACTTTGACAGCTGGCAGGGCATGGCAAGCAGTGCTGTGAGGTGTGAGGTCTTTAATGACAAGGGCACAAATCTTTGTGACCAGAAGAATTGCAGTCTCCTGCAGCACAGGTCTCGAACATGTCTAGGTAGCTCAATCTTTGTCAGTAGATCCAATGCAGGAGACATGGCCTCAATTGCCTTCCTGCTCCTTGTGTCTCTCCACTGCCCTATTCATGCCCATGTCTCTGCCTCTCCTGCTGTGGATGTTGCTCCTCAGTGCCACAGGGTCCAAAATCTGAAAATCGTGCTACCATTGCCACCTATTGCTTCTGAGCTCAGCTGGACTCCCTATAATGTCTGGAAGCCTTAATATCTTGTCTTGTGCTCCTGCGGTGCCAAGAGAGTATGACCCCTGCATTGTCCAGGTGTGGACAGAACACTGTCCTGACAATCTGTGCACAACCATTCGTAGCTGTGCCCCTCTCAGCCATGCTCCCATTTATGAACCCACCTAATATCATAGGGCAGCCATGACTCACTCCCTACTGTGTATCTGCCTCCATGCACCAGGTCTGCCCCTGACCAAGAATGCAACCCATGCGGCTCCACTAAATTCCCAAACCAGCCCTCAATGAGCTCTCAATGAGCTCCTTAACTACTTTAATTGGCCTTATTCCAGAATCAGGCGGGTTGCCAAGGCCTGTCTTTCCCCATCCTGAGGAAACTTGCTGGCAGCAAGAATGGCGATAGGAAACCGGCATGCCAGCTGGTGATGCTTTTTTAGCAGCCAGCCTCCTCCATACCCACTCCCAACAAAACCTAAAAATCCCACCTCAAGTCTCACATCCTGTATAATTCTGTATCAGTTTTTTATGATTAGACTTAAGTAACAATCTGCTTTTTCTCTAGCTTTGTTTATGTTCCAAAATTTAGCTTTAGAGAGGACAAATCCTCGATACAGCACTAAACACAGAAAAATAGCTTATCAGCATTTTCAGTTGGAAGTGGCCTATTATATAAATGCATTGATTACTTCTACTAATGTTACTGAACAGAGGAAAAGGTTATATAATGCTTTTATCTACCAACTAAGTATTTCCATTATTTCAAGATTAAAGATTGTCCACCATAAAGATAAGGGTGCATCAACAGTACTTATTGAAGTTATAGGTCCTCCACAATGGTGGCCTAGCAGCTGTGACCATTTCTTTTCTTCAGTTTTGTAATAAGTGCTGAGAGGACACCTCAAGATGGAGACTCTTTCCCTTACCTGCAACAACAGGCTGATGCTCCCTCAGCCCTGAGGGACTTCCTGTTGGCCCCTCAGCTTCAAGAGCATACCCACTGTCCTTAATTGGCGAGCATGGGCTCTGGTCACTAACTAGTCAATTCTGCAAAAATCGCTGTCAGGTGATGCGGGGCCGAGGTCCACATTTGATCCTGACATTGCTGACATTGGGATCCTGATTCCAAAAAAAAATCCTGTCCTTGAATCTAGTTTTCTGCCATGTCGTGCCATTAATGAGCATACCCCGTGTCAAAATCACCTTTAGAACAGCTTCAAGCACCTGCTCCAGCCACATTGCATCTTCTCTTTAGGTGGTGCAGGCTGGCTTTAAGTCAGGAGGCCAGCTTTAATTTGTGCTATCTTCTCACAATTTTGAGCCCCCAGTTCAGGCATGCACCCACTCAACATTGCAGTTGGCGCTGGCTCCATGCTGCTATTATTTAAATTAGCAAACAACACAAAGTTTGCGTGCTGCATGCATCAGAAACAACGGGTGCAGTGTAATCCCCCATTGCAATCCTTGTCCCTGCTTCTGGCCCGTGTCCAATTTTGTGGGCAATGTTTTTATTTAGGAGGAGGCCAGTATTTGGTTTATGGTAGGATAGATACAGAGGCCAGGATTTTCCCCTTGGCGATTTGGGGGCGGGGCCCGGTCGCCGAGGGTAAAATGACACGGGATGACGTCAGGAGGAACCCCTGACGTCATCCTGGTCCATTTAAATTTTTAGGAAGGTGGGCGGACAGCGAAATTAGCTGTCCGCCTGCCGACCTGTCAATGGCCAACTGAGGCTATTGACAGGATAATTAAAGTAATTAAAGACCTGCCCGGCCTAGCTTAAGGCTGGCGGGCAGGCCAGGAGCCCCAGCGGGCTCCAGATTATTCATGAAACTTCATCCACAGTAGGGATGAAGTTTCATGTCCGCTTTGTAAAAAATTAATAAAGTTTATGTGTTCTTTATTAACATGTCCCATCTCGTGTGACATTGTCACATGAGGGGGACATGTTAATAATTTTTAATGTTTCTATTTTTAAAGTTTTTTCCACTGTCATTATTCTCCCTGAGACAGGACTTTGCCTCAGGGAGAAGTGCGCTCTTTGACAGATGGGGATTTCCTCTCCCCCCGGCCGCTTAAATGGCGGCGGGCCCCATTTCAGTGGCGGGGGTCGGCTGGCCACCCGCCGCCAAGCCAGTGGGGCCCGCACGCCATCTGAGGGCAAAATTCTGCCCAGAGAAACTGTTTCCTCAGTCGGGCACTGTGGTAAAGTGGAATACCATGTACCTTTAAGAGAATGCAAGTGGACTAACCATGTGACAGTACTGAACAATCACTGTTAGCGCGGGCTACTGGTTAACTGTCAGCCTAGAGCTGGAGGTGGTTGTGGGAGCACACAAGGACTTAATGCTCTGCCCTCTGCTGCAATAAACAATCACAATTTGTTCTTATGTCGGTCTCTCTCCGTTATTGATAGTGAGCATCAACTAACAAGTGTATATGAAGGCATGCAATTCAAGTTTACTCGACTAGTGAACTCATAGACTCAAGACATAAAACTGGCAACGAGGATGAACATAGCAAAATTGTAAGACCCCTGAGTGAGAATCTACAAGACGGGCGAGCAAAACATTAAAAGAGAATCTACTTTAGTTGTAAAATAGAGAGCAATCAGAGCAGAAAGCAGTGCTGCAGTTTTAAATTTGAAAAAAAAGAGAAAAGAAAAAAACCCTGCAGAATCGCGATCATGGGGATCCCACCAAAACTCAAAAAGAGTGCAAAACCCAGCACAGAAAGGCCAACAGCTGCAGAAATGGAGCTTAAAAAAAATGGTGACTGCTCTTAAAGTGGCAATACATTTAAAGAAAAATGGCTATGGACAGAAAACTATAAGAGACCCCAGAGAGAGGGCAATTCTGTGGAAGGCAAAATAAGAAAGCCAAACACCTGAATTCATCATTAACTGGGGAGCTAGTGGAAACACATTCCCCTTGCAGTCATTCACAATGCCGCAGTTCGGGCGTGTCGATCCATTCAACCCCATTTCAGATTACTAGTCTCAGTATGTTGAACACCTAGCGTACTTTTCTACCGCTAATGACAATGCGGGGGAGGAAAAGAAGAGGGTGATTCTTTTGACCATATGCAGGAGCAAAATGTAGGGGCTGATCTGCAGCCTCACGACACCTTACACCCCTGATTCAAAGACTTTCAACAAGTTAAGAAAGATTGTACAAAACCACCTGAGACCAAAGCCCTCAGTCACTATGCAGTGCTTCAAGTTCAATTCAAGGAATAGGCTTCCAGGGGAGACAATAGCTGGTTATGTTGCCACTTTCAAGGAATTAACTGAACATTGTGAATTCGGAACGTTCATTAGTGATATGTTGAGACCAACTGATACGCAGGATTGGAGATGATACTATTCAAAGGCGTTTGCTAGCCGAAGCTAATCTAGATTTCAATAAGGCGTTAGAATTAGCCACAGCCATGGAGAGTGCTGTTAGAAATTCAGAAGCTATGAGAGATACACAAAAGGGTAGGGTGGGACAGACCGGCAACAAAAGGCATGAAAACATCGGACCCTACAGAAAGGCGGGAAATGCCCCCTACGTACAGATCAGGAAAATACAGCAGTACCACAGTGAAAACCTCAAAATGAATGAGAGAAATGCATCCAGGCATCCAGCGGGCGAACGACAATTCAAACATGTCGAATGCTTTTTCTGCCACTGCTATGGTCGAATAAAGTGGCACTGCAGAGATAAGCTGAGACAGCATTTTAAAGACAAAGGGAGAAACTGTGACATGTCTCATGGAAGAACCAGAAGAAATAGAATCAGACATCCATTCATTATATAACCTGAAAGTGGGTAGAACCGAGCCAATCGAAGTAGCCATTATAGTCAATGGACAACCTGTTAAGATGGAAGTTGATATTGGAGGGTCAATGTCCGTCATTGGAGAACATACATTCAGATACTTGAAATAAAGGAACCCATCCTTTAACAAAAACAGAATTACCTGGAAAAACTCAGCCGGTCTGGCAGCATCAGTGGAGAAGAAAAGAGTCGACGTTTCGAGTCCACATGACCCTTCAACAGAACATGTGGACTCGAAACGTCGACTCTTTTCTTCTCCACCGATGCTGCCAGACCTGCTGAGTTTTTCCAGGTAATTCTGTTTTTGTTTTGGATTTCCAGCATCCGCAGTAGTTTTTTGTTTTTAATCCATCCTTTAAGATTGGAAGTTTCGGACACTAAACTGAGAACATACACGGGTGATGAAATAAGACTGAAAGGGTTATGTCAAGTCTTGGTGAAGTATGGAGATCAATCTGAAAGGTTGCCCTTGATAGTGATAGCTGGAGAGGGTCCCAGCTTAATGGGCCACAACTGGCTCGAAAAGATTAAATTGAAGTGCGCCGAAATTTTTCAAATTACAGTGAAAGGCTTACAGGAATTGTTGCAAAAGTATGCTTCCATTCTCAGCGACTAGTTAGGAAGGATTCGAGGGCTACAGGCCAGAATCCATGTAGATCCAAATGCAACCCCCAGATTTATAAGAGCCAGACCAGTCCCTTATGCTCAACGGAACAAGGTTGAAACCGAACTGGACAGGCTCGAAAAATTGGGCATCCTACAATCAATGCAATTTTCTGAGTGGGCGGCACTCATTGTACGTATACTGAAGCCAGACCAAAGCATGCATTTGTGCGGTGACTATAAGCTAACTGTCAATAAGGTGATCAAACTTGAAAGACACCCTATACCCAAGATTGAGGAATTGTATTCGAAGTCGGCAGGGGCACCACATATTCGAAATTAGGCATGGGACATGTCTACCAGCAGGTAGAGTTGGAAAAGGACTCTAGGTAATTCATCACCATTAATTACTCACCAAGGATTGTATCAATATACACGTCTACCCTTTGGGGTATCCTCGGCATGTGCTATTTTCCAAAGAACGATGGAAAACTTGCTCCAAGGATTGCCCCATGTTAACGTTTACTTGGATGATGTATTGGTCACGGGACTGACCAACGATGAACACTTAGCAAATCTAGAAGTGGTGCTCAAACGCTTCGCACAAGCGGGGGTATGTTTAAAATTAGAGAAGTGTCTGTTCCAAGCTAAGGAGGTAGTTTACTTGGACTACAAGGTTGATGTGCAGGGCCTGTATCCTGTGGAAGAAAAAGTCCAGACCATTCGCGAGGGACCTGCCCCGAGAAATACCACAGAGCTTACGGCCTTCTTAGGCATGGTAAACTACTACAGCCGATTCCTCCCAAATCTCTCGACTGTGCTGGCCCCATTGTATGGCCGGCTTAAGAAGAACCAGAAATGGAGTTGGCAAGCCCCGCACCAGATGCCTACCTGAAAGTGAAGCGATTGTTAAGATCGTCAGCCTTGTTGGTCCACTTTGACCCCAAGAAAGAATTCATTTTAACATGTGACGCATTCCCTTGTGGAATAGGGGCTGTCCTTTCACATTGGATGGCGGATGGCTCCGAACAACTCATTGGTTATACATCTTGCACACTCAATGTCGCAGAGCGACGATATTCCCAAATTGAGAAAGAGGGCTTATCTATTGTGTTAGGCATCCTGAAGTTGCATCAATATCTCTACAGTCGCCATTTCCATATTATAACCAACCACAAGCCCCTACTGAGATTATTTGCAGAAGATAAAACGATACCTCAATCACATCGACTCGCATCCAGTGATGGGCACTAATATTAGCCGCCTACAAATATACTTTTGTTCACCGCTTGGGTAGTCAAATCGCACATGTTGACTCACTAAGCCATCTTCCCCTGCCAGCTAATAACGGGGAGGCTCCAATTCCCTAGGCACTGGTCTTAGTGCTAAATTTTCTGGATTCCACCCCTGTTCAGATCAGACAAAGCTGTGAGTGGAAAAGCCAGGACCCACTATTGTCTAACATCCAGGAGCAGGTCTTGAATGGTTGGTCAGGTGGATCTAAATCCAAGGAGATGAAGCCCTGTTCTGATCGCAAATGTGAACTCTCCTGCCAAGACAGCATATTGCTCTGGGGAGCAAGGGTTATCGTGCCCCCGAGGGGGCGAATGCCATTATTAGCCGAGCTACATAGCGCTCATCCAGTCATTAGCAGAATGAAGTAGCTCCCACGCAGCTATTTGTGGTGGCCAGGCGTGGACTTGGATATTGAAACCCTGGTCAAAAGCTGTCCTCAATGCCAGCAATCGCAAAAGCTCCCCCCACCGCCTTAGCTCCATTGTGCCCATGGGAATGAGCGGGGTGGCCATGGGTGCACCTCCATGTCAATTATGTGGGACCCTTCTTGGGCACAATGTTCCTTTTAATTGATTGACTCCCACTCCAAATGGATGGACATCTATGAAGTCTGGTCGCCCATGTCGGCTGCCACCATAGACCGTTTGCAGCAGAGTTTTGCAGTACATGGGTTGCCGGAGGTCCTTGTGTCCGACAAAGGGACCGCTTTTACCAACGGGGTGTTCCATAGGTTCACGACCCTTAACAGCATTACCCATACCAAAACCTCACCCTACTACCCAGCATCAAATGGCATGGCTGAGCGGGCAGTCGAAACCTTTAAATCTGGGATGAAAAAGATGGAAGGCGATTCCATCGGCACGAGATTGTCCTGGTTCTTGTTCGTGTACTGCACCATGCCACACACAACGACCGGCACTGCCCCTGCAGAACGACTAATGAAGAGACATCTGCGCATGCACCTGACCCTTATCCGGCTGAATTTAGAGGGAGGGTGGAGAAAAGCCAAGAGGTGCAGAAGTCCAGGCACAATGGTCATGGTCGCAAAAGAACTTGCACAGTGGGAGATGTGATCCTCGTGAAGAACTTTGGAAATGGGTCCAATTGGCTGTTAGGCAAGGTGAGTGCAGTAACTGGGTCCCTCTCCTATAATGTGTCGGTAAATGGCCGAATAATTAGATGACACTTGGATCACCTCTGCAAAAGAACGCCAGTCACACAAGAAGAAATGCAGTCTTCATCTACACTTGAGTCTGTGCCACACATAGAGGACAGGTCACACGATTTGGAAGTACCGGTGGGGCCTGTGGGACCCGAGGGGGTCAGGGAGACAAACCTGCCAACTTCCACTGAGGAAGCTAGTCGACAACTGTCCCCTGAAAAGGCGGTCTCGGAAAAACCAGCCGAGGTTGTTGAACTGCGACGCTCAACACGTCCAAGAAAGCCTCCTGAGAGAATTGATTTGTAAATAGTTATTAGTGTAAATAGTTTACATGTTATTAAGTTTGTCAGCTATATTTTTTAAGTAAAGGGGGAGAAATGTGGTAAAGTGGAGTACCATGTACATTTAAGAGAATGCAAGTGAACTAACCATGTGACAGTACTGAACAATCACTGTACAGCACGGGCTACTGGTTAACTATAAGTCCAGAGCTGGAGGTGGCTGTGGGAGCATGCAAGGATTTAGTGCTCTGCCCTCTGTTGCAATAAACAATCACAGTTTGTTCTTATGTCGGTCTCTCTCCGTTATTGATAACGAGCATCAACTAACAGGTGTATGTGAAGGCATGCAATTCAAGTTTACTCGACTAGTGAACTCATAGACTCAGGACATAAACAGCATAATCTTAAAAAATAGAATTAAGCTATTTAGGAATGCAATCAAGATGAAATTCTTCACACAAAGGATGATGAAAACCTGGAACTTGTTTCCCCAAATGGCTGTGGACATAAAGCCGAATGATTTTTTTTAGAAATGAGATGGATAGATTTTGGTGGGTAAGGATGTTACGGGATATAGAACAAAAGGTGAGTAAATAGAGTTGATGTACATGGGGATCGGGCAGAAAAGTAGAATTGAGGTAGACAATCAACCATGGCTTACTCCAGCTTCTATCTCTTATGTTCTTAGACAAGCCATAATCTAAATTGAATGGTAGAACAGGCTTGAGGGGCTGAATGGCCTACCCTGTTCAAATGGTGATAAATAATTTACATCAATTGAAATTGAATGTATTGCTTTAGAAAATAAACTCCCAATTATTCTTTCTCTAGTATAAACTATGATAAATACCTTAGACATCCTTACTCTAGCAGGAGTCATTAGCTCAGAAAAGCAAAAAGTTGGAAGAATAAAAAACAAAAGTTAAAAAAAAACCTGAATCAAATCATGTGGTCAAATTTCAGACACTGGATCCAAACATCTTGGAAGAATTTTCACACACCACAAAAGTTTGGCAAAAATAATGATCTCTATATTTTTAATATTTATTGAAATAGCATTCATTGGAACATCATTGTACAGTAGAGCTTTTGAACTCCAAATTTTCTACCTTACATCTGACAGAAAAATATTGATATTGTCTCATGACTATACTTATAAGTACACTGTTGCAACAGGGATGAAGTCAGCTCCACTCCCTATTCTAAAATCCTTTAAGTATCTAGGAGACCAATGTCTACCAAGAAAATTGACTCAATCAAAATAGGGATGTTTGAAGGGAAGCCATTTTGGTCAATTTTAAAATATGTCTTATCTGTTTAGAAAACATTTGCCAGCCACGTTTAACTGAAACCACATCAATGGCACCGCGTTTATATAGTTAAAATTAGAACCAAGTGCTCAGGATGAAAGACAGAAGGCCACACAAAAATAATATACTTTACATGTGGTTCGTTTCAGTTCACTGGTTAGTTCATTGGAAAAGATTCTGCGCAGAAAGAAGATCTTTGTTATACAGTAAATTTAAACAAATGTGACACATTCCATCAGAGGCAATTCAATAATTATCACTGGAAACTGAATGTCAAAACCAGCTAAAAAATATAGCAGCATATTTTCTGAATCATGATATTACCACTTAAAAAATAAATTCTTCCCACTCATAAAATATATGTAAATAATAAAAGCAGAAAAATAAAAGTAGGGGCTTGTTAGCCACTTGTTCCTCTCTTACTGAACATTTTAATACAAAAGTGTTGGCTTTTTCTTCAAATTAGAAACACTTTGACGAGGGTAAAACTCTCATCTAGTCACGTTGCCTCTGATTTATGAGGCGCTGAATCTCTCCACGAAGTATCTTTCTATGGAAAGTAAAACAAGAATATCTTACTAAACTGACATTGTAAACCAACAGCAATTTAACTAAATAATGTTTATTTCAGTGCACACAGGAAATATACCACGCTATCCCAGTGGGCCATGCTATCTGAAGCAGGGTTTCTAATTTTGGAGAATGGAGGTGAACATCATACTATCATTATCAACATGACCTTTACATTCACACACGGCCCTGCGATGAGTTATGGTGTTAGTGCTCAGACCCCAGCTGGCTCAATGGAACAGCAGATCAATGTCAAATGATCCAGATGTTAGTGTATGTTCTCCTGTGAAAGCCTCGACTCTTGCCATAATAAGATGTTTATGTGTCAATTTTTTTTTTGTTGGAAGCTCACTTATTGTAAATCACCCTGTTGATCACAAACCATCACTGGACTCTTCTGCAATACATAAAAACCATAAACTGTTCAACAAGTGATGTCATGTAAAGGAATTGTACAATATGTCTAAACTGTTCTATAGGTTATACATCCATGTACTTCTATTGCCGAAGCCTTTCACAGCAATGTTATCAAACAGAATTTGATACCAAGCCACATAAAGAGATATGACAGGTGACCAAAAGCTTGGTCAAAGAGACCAAGAAGCAACTTTAAAGAAGCAAAGGAGGAGAGAGTTAAAGAGTTGAAGAGGTTTAGGGAGGGTACTCCAGAGCTTGGTGCTTAGACAACTGAAGAAATGGGCGCCAATGGTGGAGCAATGAAAATCGATGATGTGCAAGATGCCAGAGTTAGAAAAGTGCAGAGAACTTGGAATGTTGTAGGGCTGCAAGGGATAACAGATATAGGGTGAGGTGAGACCATGGAGGGCTTTGAACGCAAGGATAAGAGTTTTAAAACTGAGACTTTGCCAGACCAGGAACCAATGTCGGTCAGGGAGTACAGGGTATTGGGTGAACAGGACTTGATGTGAGTCCGGATACAGGCAACAGAGTTTTGAATAAGTTTAAGTTTACAGAAGGTGAAAGACGGGTAGTTGACCAGAAGTACATTTGAATCTGGAAGTAATAAAGGCATGGATGAAGGTTTCAACAGCAGACAAGCTGAGGCAGGGGCAGAGATAGGTGATATTGCAGAGGGGTAATAAGGTGATTATGACATTTGAACAAAGTATTGCTGCTTTAGTGTGTCAGAATTTTTTCAGCTTATCCTTAAGAATTACCATTGTCTTCTTCATTTGGGCAACATATCCATATTTGATGCATACAATAGCTTGATACATTTTTTTCTGATTAGAAGGAATAGTGTTTATCAATAACAGCTCGCATTTATAAAATGCACTTAAAATAGAAAGATGTCCCAAGTTTCCTCACGGAAGTGTAATCATAAATAAATGAATCTTGGATAATAGATGGCATCCACTATGTGGATATGACCATGGTGAATTATCCCTTCTTGTCCTCTTAATCTTTCTGTCCTAACTATGTAGTACTACATACACTGAGTGCTACATCTACCTCTGGTCACCGAGACACTGGGAAGAAGTCAAGCTTTGGAGATGCTTCAGAGAAGAACAACAAGACTGATCCCAACCATCAGCATACCAGAGCCCTGAGTGACAGAATGCAATTTCAGGGTTTCTTCATTAATTTGCATATACAGAATATGTTGAAATGCGGTCAGTTTCAGAGAAGCATTGACAGCTGATACAACTTAGCACGGAGAAGTATGATGTGATGCATTTTGGTTGGAAGAATGAGGGAGAGGCGATATAAACTAAATAGTACAATTTTAATGGGGTGCAGAAACAGAGACCTGGTTGCATGCATACAAGTCTTTAAAGATGGCAGAATAAGTTGAGAAGGCTGTTAAAAAGGCATCCAGAACCCTTGATTTTATAAATAGAGACAGAGTACAACAGCAAGGCAACTGTGCTAAACCTTGATAGATAAACAGTTAGTGAGGTATTGTGTCCAGTTCTGGGTGCCAAACTTTAAAAAGGACATCAAGGCCTAAGAGAGGGTGCAGAGATTTACTGGGATGGTACAAGGGATGCAGGACTTCAGTTACATGAACAGATGAGAGAAACTGGGATTGTTCTCCTTAGATCAGAGAAGGGGAAAGGGTACGGAGGGGCTCAAAAATCATGAATGATTTTGGTTGAGTGAGTCCAGAGAACCTGTTTCCAATGGCAAAAGGGTCGATAACCAAAGGTCACAAATTTAAGGCAATTGGAAAAAGAACCAAAGGCGAGATGTGAAGAACTTTTTTACACAATGAGTTGTTATGATCTGGAATCCACTATCTGAAAGGATGGTAGAAGCAGATTTTAAAATAACTTTCAAAAGGGAATTAGATAAATACTTGAAGGGGAAAATTTCCAGGGCTATGAGGAAAGGGTAAGGGAACAGAACTAACTGAGTACCTCTTCCAAAGAGCCAGCAAAGGCATGACGGACTGAATGGTCTCCTTCTGAGCTGTATCATTCTATGATGCTATAATAATCTCTGGTACTATTCGAGAAAGTGCATAAATCTATGAAAAATCTAATTCAAATTTCAACCCTAGCAGATTGAAGAGGCTAGTGGTGAATGTTTGGACTGGGGGAAGATAGAAAGTGAGGTTGCTCAGGGATCGCTATTAGAACCACTGCTTTAAATGCTCTGTATTAATTGAGTTTGCAAGGCAAGATTTAAAAATTTGCAGATGACACAAAACTTGGAAGTATAATGAACTATGAGGATGTTAGTGATCAGCTTCAAGAGGACATAGACAGGCTGGTGGAATAGGTGGACATGTGGCAGATGAAATTTAATGCAGAGACTGTGAAGAGAAGGTCAAGAGGAGATTTGATAGAGATGTTCAAATTACGAGGGGTTTCGATATAGTAGATAAGGAGAAAATGGTGAAACTGAGAAATTGCCTGAAGGATCGAGAATCAGAGGGCACCGATTTAAAGCGAGTAGGAAAAGAACTAAAGGCGACATGAGGAAAAATCTTTTTACACAGTGAGTGATTAGGATCTGGAATGCATCTCCTGAAAGTGTGGAGGACACAGATTCAATCATGGCTTTCAAAAGGTTATTGTATAGTTATCTGAAGAGGAAAGATTTGTGGGGCTGCGGGGAAAAGGCTGTTGGACTTGCTGAGTTGCTCTTGCAGAAAGCTGGCATGGATATGACAGGCCAAATGGCCTCCTTCTGCACTGTAGCCATTCTATGATTCTAGCCTTCCTACTTTTCTGCTTTAAAATGTATTAAAACAATATCCAGAAGTAATATTGTACAAGAAAATAGGACCATCAAGTGCCTTTCTGCAAAGCCATAAGAAATATTGAATAATACTTTCCAGTTTAGACAGTGGAAAAGCTCATAAGTTGTCAAAGCCTTTGTGCAACAACATTGATTGCTGGAATAATAAGACAGCCCCTAACCTTACCCCAGACACTCTTTGACTACATCGGTCTAGCCATTAGTTTTCTTGCTAAACTACATCAGTTAACAATGTGTCACTCAAATCTTTGGGACCTTGCCTCTGGAAATCTCCTCAAGGCTCAAGGCTCCTGGCTGAGCTCACGTGAAGAGCTGCCAGAATTTAATCAATCCAGTACTTTGAAACAGGCCGACTGTAAAACAGAAATATTTAGCCTGAGTGTGCAACCAGATGTGGATCTTTGCATAAATGAAGTCTGGCTATGCTTTCAAGCTGATTTCCTATGTACAGTCATTTCTTGCTACACCCTGTAAATCCTTTACTCCAACTTCAGCACTTACTCATTAATATCATTTGCATGGCCAACCATGTTACATGACAATTCAATACATAGAAAGTTTGCCATGCTGGTCCACAGTTAAATCTGGAACGCCAGCTAAAGTTTTTACTGTAGTTATCGTCAAAGTTCGGCCAAGGACAAAGGCTATTATTTGTGTCTTATGCCATCTGGTGGATAGCCTTTAAATAGAAAAATCTGTATGGCCATCACACACAAACAGAACCACACACAATGCATGTGGTGTACCATGTTTAGCTTCATAAACCAGCAAAAATAGCAAGGCATTTCTCATGCCTGATGAGCTTAGCCAATTTGAGACCAAGCATTTTCTGATGACTTGGGCATCAGTGGCCATTATGATGAAAATGATAGTGCAAAGGGAATTCCAGCCTTAAAGCAATATATTGTGAAGGATGTTGAGGAGCACCAATGCAAGTTTCAGTCAGAGAATAGTGCCTCTTCATAGGGTTTTCATAACTTGACATTGGTACTTTTTAACCAAAACTATTGACACTATGAGATTGTGTGCACTTACACATTATTTGCCACCAAAGGATGTTAGTTCCTCAGTGCAGCTGATCTTGTATAATGTCTTATTAACTTCATCTTAAGGATTGGAAATTTTCAGCATTAATGTAGCGGGCACTAACCTTTGTCCAAACTTATGAAATTGTTCCTGGAAATAAAATATAAATACATACGTTGAAGCATTAACCTTTGATTGGTTGTGTTTGCTTCCCAGAAGGTAATTTAATAGTTTCTTCCTAAATTCCTGAGGATCACTTTTAATGGAAATGTATCATTGATATCTGTCCTGATAGGTTCTTGATTGGTAAAGGGATCAAAGGTTACGGGGAGAAGGTGGGAGAATGGGGTTGAGAAACTTATCAGCCATGATTGAATGGCGGAGCAGACTCGATGGGCCGAATGGCCTAATTTCTGCTCCTATGTCTTATGGTCTTATGGAAGGAATAGGCAAAGGAGAAGCCAAGGCAATTATACCATGTTACAACCGGTGAGGACACATTTCAGGATTCGACCTTTCTTTCCCACTCCTCGGTTGATCATAACATGTTTTTGGTAATTTATAAGGTTGAAGGTATTTATTCACTACCTGTACTTAATAATTTATGTGTTGATTGCAAAGAACTCAGTCCAACAGGCTTTCTTGAATTTAAACACAAAGGGGTTAGTTTTTATTGTGTTAAAAACACACCCAGTTAAAGATATAAAGATATTAAAAAAAGGTCAATACACATCCCAAACTTTGTAACACACACACATTCACAAGCATGTAAAATTACAAATTGTACAGTATAGGAGGTTACCTTTTGGCCAAATTAGGATTCAATGATAGAAGGTTTAAAAAAGAGAGATCACAACATGTGTCCTTTGCTGTTGTTCGTGGCTGAGACATATTTTTTTTCACGGTGGTCTTGAAATTCCAGCTGTTTTGAGGAAAATGTAAATTTCAATTTCTGGAGATAGCCTCTTTTAAACCACAATCTGTCTTCTCCAAAAGTCGATGCTATTGTACCTGAGGTTACTTTTGATTGAAATTCTCTATCTCGGTGGTGGATTCCAAAATGTAACAGAGATAGGGCTCTGAATTTGAAAAAAGGGAGAGAGAGAGAGAGAGAGGGGGCGGGAGAGAATGTTTTACTGCTCCATTTGCAGATCCCTTCTTCTAGACTGCTCAAAAACAACCAGGGTGTTGTAATATAAGACATTTCAAAAATGGTTATTCTGGTCACATGACCTCTCTCCCATAATGAGTTGGGTATTCCATAGATGGTAATTGATTAGATAATGTCTGGACAGATCTTGGCTATTGTTTTATTGTCTAGATGATTAATTTCTTTAATGTCTAAGATATAACTCCTGAACAGACCATTCTTCTCTGTGATGAGCTAGGAAGAACACCTTCTACATAGCCATTATTCCGGTAGATGCTCTGTCTCTGCCTGAAAGTTAGCTTTCTAGAAATACAAATGGTAAGAGCCAGTTACAAGTTTCAGTTCATCTTTGAAGTAATTCTTGACATCAGGGGGTGTGATATTTCATAGGAGGTTTGCTTTGAATGCTTGTAATCCACATTGGAAACTTCTAGAAATTGACCAACTGTAATACCAGATATATCAGGTCATCTGTGACAGCCCAACTTATGTCAGTGCCTTTGCTTTAAAAAAAGTATTTTTAAAGAAGTTAAATATATATTTATTTGACCAGCCAATGAAATTAAAGATTAATATAATACATGCACACATCACATCATCATGACAATGGAATGACAAGGTTAGTCCAGGAAACCTCAGGCCAAATTGATGCACTAGCCACAGTATAACTCAACCAATGCAAATCTTGAAGATAAAACTTTTTAAAGACATTTTTATGCTAGAAGAGTATTAACAACTCTGTCAGTGTTTTGGGAAGGGGAGCTAACTAAGGAAGCTAACTAAGGTTCCCTCTTTTGAATGCTATCTAGCAACTCCTGCTTTATACTATAAGGGAGTTGTGCCCTGTCTACTCTTTTGGTTTGTCTACTTCTTTGGCATCATCATTGGCGGATGTGCTTTCAGTTGTACAGGTCCGAAACTTTGGCATTCTCTCCCTAAACCTCTCCATCTTTCTCTCCTCCTGTGAGACCTTCTTTAAAACCTCTTTGACCAAGTTTTTAGTGAGTCCTCCTAATATTTCCTTCTTTGACTCAATTTTTGCCCGATTCTGCTACTTTGCAGTGCCTTTTGATGCCATGTCATTGTTTGATAGCTAAAGACCTTTCTCTAGCTGTCCCTAGAAATGAGGAGGATGCTTACTATGGAACCCTTAGCAAGATCTTACATGTGGAGTTTTTTAAACATGGGTAGTAGCACTGCAGCTACCACATAGTTCTGGCTGACCAGAAAACTCTCCGCTCTTGCCACCTGCTATAGGCATATTGAAAGAATTTACAGTTTGCTAATCAACTTGCCTGGCCATGCCATGAACACACCTTCTGTGGTCATCAAGTCCTCATGTGGGACTTGAACCCAGAGCTTCTGCCTTACAGGTAGTATCCCTAATGTCCCTACCCACTGTGCCACAAGACCACCATGTTACCTAAAGAGCACTCCTATTTTAGCTGTTACTTTACATGATGGAATATTTTCCTTACCTTCTGCTACATTCCACAGAAGATGGAATCAACACTGGTTTGGATGGTAATACTATCTCAGAATTATTGACTTGTATGTGAATTTGGTGAGTGTGTAACCCTCAGCCACCTATTGCTATCCTCCTTTACCTCTAAAACAACAATGGACGCTTCATATCATTAAACACCCTTTGCACTATGACTTTCAGCCACAGTTTGAAATTTTCTGATCAACTCAGCCAACTTGGCGGCTGGGAACAGTAGCATAGTGTTATGTTACTAGACTAGTAATCCAGACACACAATGATCTGGGGACAGAGGTTCAAATCCCACAACCACAGCTGTGGACTTCAAATTCAGTTAATTAAATAAATCTGAAATTAAAATGCTATTATCAGTAATGGTGACTGTCTAGCCACCAAGTTGTCATAAAATCCCATCTGGTTCACTAATGTCCTTTAGGGAGCAAAATCTGTTATCCTTACCCAATCTGGTACCTATTTGACTCCAGACAATGTGATTGACTCCTAAATGATCTCTGAAACAGCCTAGCAAGCCACTCACTTATCAAGCAGGCAATTTCTCAAGGGCAATTATTGGGCAATAAATGCTGGCCAGGCCAGAAATGACTACTTCCTGTGAATGCATATATAAATTCTGAACAAAGTAACTTGTTTCCAATATTTAACTGTGGTTCTACTATTTGTTCATTAAACTTCACCAAGCACTCCAATATGTTTTTGACCAAATAATACCTCCTTAGGCCGGGATTTTCCGGCCATGCATGGGGATCGGCGGGCCAGCCAAAAGTCCATTCACTTCATCAGGACTGGGCAATTCCGGCGGAAGGCAGGGCTGGAAAATCCTGCCCTCTGATAGAAATCATCTGGAAACGTGATCCATTGGTTAGTCATCCAAGGTTTGAGTGTCATTTGACTGTTAAACAATGCTGCTTTATTTATACAGTTCTTCATCAGTAGTATTCTCTAAAACTTTGAGGGTCATCATGCACATACAAGCATGTATGTGTAATTGTAATAAAGTCAAGTACATAGGTGGGATCTTCCCTGAATTGCACTAAGTGTGGTAGCAGGCCTAAAAATTGGTGTTCTTCCCGCCAGCTGCAATGGTGGGTTTTCATGCTGAATCGTCCACTTCCCGCCTCATTAATTATGCAGGAATGGGAAACATGTTTTATCACTGGCGGGCAGCCTCTGATTCACCCGCCACGCCATGACCTCACCTCTTTCTCACTCTGGGTGCCACATTTAAACTGCAGCTGCGCACAAAGTTCTCAATGTCTGCAGCCCAGGACTCCTTCACTCAAGGCATGGCCCCGAGAGCTTAGAAGATGGCAGCACCAGTGTTCAGTGATGCCTCACTGGTACAACTTTTGGATGCCGTGGAGGCCCACCACAATGTCCTCTGCCCCGCTTTGGCTGCTGGAGGTCATCAACCTCACCACAAAGGCTTGGGAGGCAGTGGCAGCAGTGGTCAGTGGAGACAAGGGGCACACACTGTGGTGATATGGAAGCACACTACTTTGACAAGAGGCCCATGATTGCAACATGTGCAACATGTGAGGGGGATGGACAGTGGTGTGTCACCTGAATGACTGCGACACAGCTCATCATAACAAGAAGGCATACAAAAGAGATGTGGGATTAGTCTCACATGAATGAGCATCATTGCTTCACTGTCCTGACTCCCTGCACTGTCATTGAAAGGTTCCTAATATGTCTCTTCATTTGGGAATGCACAGTTCAGTTGCATGTCAATGTAATCAGCCTCACCAGTGCATGCATCTGCCCTTCAATCCACCCGCAGAGCCCGCATCAGCTTCTCCCCATTTTAATTTTGCACTGCGCCATCACTGCAGGTTGGAAGACGATGGTGCAGAACTCTCACTGCTAGACCAGCTTGGACCCTCCCTATGTGAGTATGGAAACCCCTCCCATCATTCCAGAGGTTTCCCTCAAGTTTCTGTCCCTTACTGACCTCCTCATCCACCCCCTGTATTCCTCGATCCCATCATGCTTCTGATACATGTCCGTTTGTTAGCCCCTGAACATTTTGAAGTGTATGTGCCTGTGGCCCATGTGGACCTCATCCCCATCTTGAGGCCACTTACACTGTTGAACATATACCCTCCACTCACCCTCCCCCCCAGTCATGTGTATGAGTGCAAGCTTCCCCACTCATAACCCCCAGTACAGGCCTAACCCTGCAGCCCATTAAAACCCACACCCGCCTTACCACTGGTCTAGTAGGTAGAGACTTGCCTATGACACCCCACTGAAAGTGATATGGTGCTGCCTGTGAGGCCTGGCACTGATTCCTGTGAATGTTGTGTGATGCAGGGTAGACAAACTAACCTTGAACTAATGAGCGAAGTGCAGGTTGCCAGGTGCAGGTCACTTATATCCTGTTGTAAAACACATCGTTCTAATTGCACAGCAACGTGGCCTGATGATCCAGCATGGGGGGATGATTCTGGCAAGCAGGGCTTATAATGTGATGCAAATGAATTAAAATGACATTCCCAAAGTGCCGTGGCAGGAAACAGGGACTCCCATTGATGGGTGAAGCGCACAATCGCAAACAATCAAAAAGCAATTTTTAGCCCTCTTGCCATATTTTCTGCTCCCACCCAGCATGAACAGGGGTGGTGGGGGGGGTGGGGGGGGGGGGGCGGAGAGAGGGTGGAAAGTCCCAGCCTATTTGTAATGGCAAGCTAATTTTGAAGAAAATTTGAGTGCCCTATTTGTGTAATCTGGATCACACAATGCACACATTTCAATCTACTTATCAGTATTAATCTAATATCCATTTTAATGTGCACCATGATACTGTGTGTATTGTATTCAATACTGTTGCTGCCTCCAGCTGTCACATTGGAACTGCAGCCTTGCTGCTGCAGACCCCTGGAAATAAAGTTAGCATGTAGCGGATTTTCATTTATTTGATGCAACAATAAAACCATAATATGACAAGGGCATCCATTTCTATGGTTTTGTTGAAGATAATTCCCAGCCAATATTACTGGTAAATATACAATTCTGCGGAGTAAGACATTTCTAATTGCTACTGCTCAAATTCTGCTTCAACACGCACAATTCTGAGTGGGGTATGGCACAAAAACTCTTCGACATTTGGTACAAATTGTCAAACTCACTCAATGAGGCCGCAATGATGGCCAACTTGGAAAATAGGGGAGAAAAAAGGTACAATCTGAAATCAAACTCTGGTGCAACAAAGGTGGTCTTTGAGATTTGGGGTCAAATAACATTGCTGGAATTTTGTTGCACCTGTTCTGAAAGTGCTTGTTGCTACCATTAGGTGCCTAATTAGGTCCCACACAGTACTATCTTGCAAGAAGATAACACAGTGATCAAATTTTTAAAAAAACACCCAAAAACAAAATTCAGGCAAAGTAATTTGATTATATTCAAAAATGTTAAGTTTAATCATGCACTAAGCTTCTTTATGGCTTGGTTTCCCTGCAGTACTGGTAGTGCAGATATTAATTAAGCTACTGTGTGTGAAGTAAATTAGAACGTATACAAATGCAATATATCCTTCAATCTTGTCTTCAAATGAAAAACAGATTGATTAATAGGAATGTAATGCAATCCATGAAATATGAAAATGTCATCAATAGATGTAGTCTAGAAGTCTGAACAATTCTGAATATTTTAGGGAGAATCACTTCCAAACTGCATATATTCTGAGTGATTTAGCACATCACAACATTTTATAACGAATCCCATGAATTTATATACTAACCACGGGTAGGGTGATTTGCAGCTCAACCACTGTAATTTTATAGAAAAGTCCTGGAGACAATTAAAATAATGGTTTATTTCCAGATCTAAGTGATTGGGAAAACGCGCAATAAATCATTTGCCCTACTTTCTACACACAAACCATTTAAAAGAGTAATTATACACCAAATTTAGAATTGTTGTGAAGAGGTTTTTTTTTTCAATGCTGAAGATCAAACATAACCAAGATGTCAGATCGGGAAAGTGAAACTCCCAGTTGCTGAGATTTCAAACCCAAACTGCTGAGTCCTGACTATTGCGCACATGTAGGTGGTCAGCAGCAGCAGACGTTCCAAAATCCTAACCCCAGAAGACGGAGCATCACAAGCCTTGAAAACCAGCATTACATAGAAATTACCGCCAGTCCGTGTTGATGTTTGTATTCCACGTGTACATTAGTCCTAATCTCATGTGCTCACCTCAGTGGTGATTTCCACAGCAAGAACAAGCTTATCTTGCTCACCAGCGGATGTTTGCAGGATTCCGACTCTATGTGACACGTCAGGAAGAATGTTTACTGTTTTACTAGCTACCAGAAGTTGGAGATAACATTTTTTTTTTGATTGGCAGTAAACAAGATGTAAATAAAACATTTTGGTGCCATGGTTTGGATTTTTAGCTTCTTTCACCCAACGGGCTAATATTGAAATCGATTTATTCGTTCTTAGACCGAGGTGTCAACTTGAAGAACGAAATGACAAGCATTTGTCTTAATGACCTGCAGCGAACTGAACTTTTAACTCCGACAACAAGTCGCTTCCTTGGTAAAGAATTGATTTTCATAAGGAGTCGCTGAGGCTGACAACAGTAACTGCACATGTATTTTTGGGAGAACACGCTATATCGCGCCTTGGACACCACATCCTTTCGCCCAGCCCTAGATCCCCCAGTATATTAAATCTATGTGTTATTGTGTGGAACAAATGTTGTAATGAGCTTTACAGTGCTATTAAACCCTGAAGAGTCTGGTGTGAGGCACACTGCAGTGCTGAAATGAACTGCAGTTTCCTTCAGCGAACCGCTCCAGCCTGTAAAATATTAAACTTGTCCGTTTAGCTTCGGGATGTACTTGCACCATATAAATTGGAACGTCTTTCATCTCTGCTCTTCTCCTGACGTTGCGGAAAGTTAGTGAGATCACGGAGTCTGTTGAGATGTCACTCGGTTCAGATATGCAGAACAATTTAATAACCGGAAGTCTAACTATTTATTGTAAGTGATAAGATAAAAATCGCCTTTCCAATTTTGAACGCGAAAGTAAAACAAAATCCTGCGAAATTTTGGGGCTCTTCCTATCTCTCACACTATATAAATGGAAAACAGATTCAGACATGTGGGATCAAGGCGTGTAAAAGAAGAGTGTAGAACCCGCTGGTTATGGATTTAAGTAGTAAGTACCTGGAGAATGTTTTAACGATTAAAAATGAAGCATTTCATTGTTTGCTCACGTTACTAGGTTAAGCTGCATCCAGAAAATTAGATTTTGCTAATTAATCATTTGAATAATGCACTTTCTCACCACTAAGTAGAAGAAGCACATGGATTTAATTCAGATCGTTAATGTTGCCTTCGGCTCTGTCAGAGACATTGTAACGTTTGAATGTATTATTTTGAAAAAAAAAACTAAGCTGAAAGTGCACTTTGCGTGGCATCAAGGGCTACTAACTACCCCTTGTAACTTAATATACTGATTTGCAGGACTTTTGCTCCTCTTAGTATGCCTTGTACAGACCAGGCTTGCAAAGATGATACCGTTACGCCCTCTGTGTGACAGTCGCGTAATGGACAGATACATCAGAGAAGCTAAGGATCTGCTCAATGCACCGGTAAGAGCACTCTCAAGTTTTTGTACTGAACTGGATGCTGTACATTTTCAGTCGCCGCCGCTTTTCTAGTTTCCTATTCGTTTTCTGCAAGAAACCGAGCTAAGCCTGCTCACAATGATATTGGAGTCAAAAAAGAAAAAAATGCAAAGTGAAGAGTAACTGTTATGTTACCACATGTTGCACAGAAAGTGCTCATTAAACTGTTGGTTGTGGCCAGGTTTCAAGATTTTAATTAGTCTGCCAACCGTTTAAACGTCGGCTGCGTGAAGCCGGGTAGCGGGCGACACAGGGACTTGATAAAGCGATCGGTATCCAGGACCTATTAACGAAAGCCCAGATAAATAAACCGAAGCGGTGTGATTGTTGGAAGTGCCCAGGGGTTCGACATTCCTTTTCTCGAACGTAATTGCCAAAATAAATATGATTTTTAGTGTCTGTAAAATATATGAAATGTTAGAAACGGCCAGCTGGTAAAATGCGAACCAGGTGAGGGAAGCATGAAATATGTGGTCGGATCGGACACGTCCTCAGATTTCAGTGAATTCAAGATGTGCTTGGGGGAAACAAAGGGAATCACTTCTAGTGTGGCCGGTCAGAGTGACAGATGCAGCCGGTCCTTTCAGTGAACACATCTTTCCCGTTTGATCCGTGCTTGCGCCGTTTATTTTGTCTTGTAGAATCGAACTTTTTATGTTGGGATATAAATACAGTATAAATACAGTATGTCAGTCAGAACTGAGTAAGACAGATCTGCTAGTTCAGCAATATTTGTTCAATTAACTCAATAATTCCCGGTTCGAGCGGTTTTCCTATTTCCACTTAAAATGTTTCCTGCCTTACATGGTTTTAATATTTTGATCTCTAGAAGTATTTCCAGATTCGGGCATTTTTTTTTTCAATTATTCGTTCTCCTGACGCCGATTCTTGCTGGGGTGAGAGATGCATCAGCGTGCTCACACTTCTTGGCCGAAGTGAACACAGACTGTGTCTCCAGAACCCCCCATCCTGTCATCGCTCCCATTTATCCTTCAAATAACAGCATCGCTGAAATAGATGATCGCGTTATTTATTTCATTGCTGTTACTGGGAGCTTTATTGTGCTGCGTTTGCTCAATGGGTAGCATTCTGGCCTCCCAGGCAGAAGGATATGTGTTGGAGTCCCATTTCAGAGAATTGAACACAAAAATCTCTGCTGACACTCCAGGGCAGTACAGAGGGAGTGTTCCCCTCTCAGAGCTGCCTTCCTTCTGATGAAATATTAAACTGAGGCCAGATCTGTTCTTTCAGCTGGCTGTAAAAGATCCCATGGCACTGTTTGGAAGAGGTGCCAGGGAGTTATTGGCCATTATTTACCCCTCAATCAATATCGTAAAAATTATTTGATCATTATCACGTTGCTGTTTATGGGAGCTTGCTGGTTGCCACCTTTCCTATATTGCAACAGTGACCACAATTCAAAAGCTCTTAATTCACCCTAAAGTACTTTGGGATAACCTGAGATTGTGAGATTGAGGAAGAAGGATTCTAGGAAGGGGATAAACCAACCGTAGTTAACCAAGGAAGTTAAAGATAATATCAAATTGAAAGAAAATACATACAATATGGCAAAGATTAGTGGTACGCCTGAGGATTGGGAATCTTGTAAAAACCAACAAAAGATGACCAAAAAAGAGAGAAAATAAACTTTTGAGGGTAAGCTGGCAAGTAATATAAAAACGGACAGTAAGAGCTTCTTTGAATATATAAAAAGGAATAGGGAGGTCAAAGTAAACATAGGCCTCTTAGAGAATGAGGCGGGGGAAATAATAATGGGGAACCAGGAAATGGCAGAGGAGCTGGAGAAATACTTTGCTTCAGTCTTCACGGTAGAAGACACTAATAGCATTCCAAAAATACTAAACAATCAAGGGGCAAAAGGAGTGGGGGTTTGGGGGGGGGGGGGGGGGGGGGGAGGAAATAAATACAATAACTATCACTGGAGAAAAAGTACTAGGGAAACTAATGAGGCTAAAACCGATAAGTCCCCTGGACCTGATGGGTTGCATCCTAGGATATTAAAGGAAGTAGCTACAGAAATAGTGGATGCTCTGGTAGTAATCTTCCAAGAATCCTTAGATTCTGGAAAAGTCCCAGAGAATTAGAAAACTGCCAATGTAACTCCCTTATTCAAAAAGGGAGACGAAAAACAGGTAACTATAGGCCAGTTAGCTTAACATCTATTATTGGGAAAATGTTAGAGTCTATTATGAAGGATGTAACAGCAGAGCATTTAGAAATACATAATATAATCAAGCAGAATCAGCATAGCTTCATGAAGGGGAAAGCATGCCTGACAAATTTATTAGAACTCTTTGAGAAGGTAAGAAGCAGGATAGATAAAGGAGAACCAGTAGATGTAATATATTGGATTTCCAAAAGGCATTCAATAAGATACCACACATAAGGCTACTTAATAAGATAAGAGCCCATGGTGTTTGGGCTAGTATATTAGCTTGGATAGAGGATTTGGTTAACTAATAGAAGACAGAGAGTTGGGATAAGGGGGGCATTTTCAGGATGGCAACCTATAACTAGTGGAGTGCTGCAGGGATCAGTGCTGTGGTCACATTTATTTACAATATATACTAATGACTTGGATGAGGGAAGTGAATTCACTATTGCCAAGTTTGCGGATGACACAAAAATAGATGGGAAGGCAAGTGATGAGGATGACACAAAGAGTCTACAGAGGGATATGGACAGGTTAGGTGAGTGGGCAAAAAATTGTCAGATGGAATATAATGTGGGAAAATGTGAGGTTATGCCCTTTGGCAGGAATAATGGATGAGCTGAATATTATTTAAATGAGAAAGACTGCAGAAAGCTGTAGCACAGAGAGATTTGGGGGTCCTTGTGCATGAATCCCAAAAAGCTAGCATACAAGTTCAACAGTTAATAGGGAAGGCAAATGGAATGTTGGCTTTTATTTGAAAGGGAATGGAGTATAAAAATAGGGAAATATTGCTAAAACTATACAAGGCAATAGTTAGAATACTGTGAACAGTTTTGGTCCCCTTATCTAAGGAAAGATATATTGGCATTGGAGGTGATCCAGAGAAAGTTCATTAGGTTAATCCTGGGTATGGAGGGATTTTCTTATGAGGAGAGGTTGAGTAGGTTGGGCCTATACTCATTGGAGTTCAGAAGGATGAGAGGCAACCTTATTGAAACCTTCTTAGGGGGCTTGACAGGGTAGATATTGGGAGGTTGTTTCCCCTTGTGGGAGAGTCTGTGACCAGAGGGCATAATCTCAGAGTAAGGGGTCACCCATTTAAGACAGAGATGAGAGGAGGAATTTCTTCTCTCGGAGGGTAGTGAATCTGTGGAATTCTTTACCGCAGTTGGCTGTAAAGGCTGAGACAGACAGATTTTTTAATCAGTAAGGGAATCAAGGGTTACGGGGAAAAGGCAGGAAAGTGAAGTTGAGGATTATCAGATCAGCCATACTCTCATTGAATGGCGGAGCAGACTCAATGGGCAGAATGGTCTACTTCTGCTCCTACATCTTATGGTCTTATGGTTGTGAAGGGTGCTATATAAATGCAAGCAGAAAATGCTCAAAATACTCAAGGGGTCTGGCAGCATCTTTGGAGAGAGAAACAGAGTTAATGTTTCAGGGCAGAGACCTGAACAAAGGGTCCCCGAACTGAAATGAGGACTGGTTCTCTAGTTGCCAGACTAGTTGAGTATTTTCAGTATTTTCTGCTTTTATTTCAGATTTCCAGCATTTCCAGTCATTTGTGTTTACACATAAATGCAAAGATCTGTTTTTTAAGAACAGTGGCTACACTTTAAAAGTACTTCAATGAAATGAACTGCAATAAGAACAGAAAGTGCCGCTTATGTGGAGAAAGGAATAGTTGAAGGTTCAGGTTGATGATCTTCCATCAGAACTGGAAGGTGTCATAGGTTAACATTTTTAAGCAAGTATAAAGCCAGGGTAAATGGGAAGAGGAGAAAAAGAAACGTTTGATGGGATGGAGGGCAGGAATGATTAAATGAAACAAATGGATGACAGTGCAAGGTAAAATGGAGCTGGTAATGGGATAATTACAAAAACAAAACATAGATCCAGAGCAGGTGTAAATGGCTACAGCAAAACTATTGCCAACATGTGCTGTCTAGAACAGTGTTGATGATTTAAAATGTGGCACTGATCCTCAAGTTTGCTTGGTCACAGCTAGGACAGAGGTGTAGACACTATAGCCTGCTTCAGTGTCCCCAAATCAGGAAGGAGGAAATCAGCTTGGCGTCACACTCCTGGTTGCTATTCAGTCAAACCTGTTATAAATTGTATGTGTGTCAGCATCAGGTGAAAACAGGACTGAAATTATATGTGGATCCCTTCACCATAATTCATTCATTTGGGTAGTTTACCACTACTCACTACCTGGGTTTATATATAAAAAGTGATGATGGGCCAATTAGTAAACAGACATAGCAGAGCCATATCCCAGGTCTCCAGGCAAGGAGAAAACTGAAGGGAAATAATCCAAACTGAGTAAAATTGCTTGCTCAAAGCTAGAGAAAGTAAATGATAAATTCAGGTAGTAGTTTGACATTACTCCATGTGAAGGCCAATATCGCATGTCTGAGTGCTCCGAGGTCAGGAAAGAGACTAAGCAAATGCAACTTCTTTCTTTTATTTTTTAGTCCCCCTTAACCTTCTGCTCCTGATCAACTCACAATATGCAGCCAAGAAGCAGACAAATGACCTGCTCTCACACTCACACAATTCCATCAGCAAGAATGAGAGTAGCTGAGCGAAGGCTACTTATGGTTTTCCTCTTTGTTCACTGTGTGAAATTGTCACTGTTCAGGATTACTGCTCCAGAATGATGCTACATCTGAAATTAATTACTCAACGTACTAGGAATCATGGACATAAATTGGAGCTCAATTATTTTATAACACAGCAGCAACAAACTACTTCACCACTTCTTAACCATTATTTTAATAGCCTATGGATGCATTTGTACTACAGCTGCAGTGTCAGGAAAGCTATTTCACTCTGCATCAATTACATTGCAATTTAACTGTAAATGTGACCAGAATTCAAAATTGGGGCCTAACTTAATATTGAAGTAAAGTGGAGTGAGTCTTCTTACAGGAAGGAGTCTTGCTCCACTTCACTTCAGAATCAGTGAACATAGGGCAGGATTTGCCCCTCGTCAGGTGGACGTGGCAAGCAGCCACAAAATGGTCTGCCACCTGTGATTGGGCCCCAACCACGATTTCACAATGGCTGGCCAATTTATGAATCAGTCACATGAAGAGGGACATGTTAAAAATGAGATTAAAATTGTTTTTTTTTTAATTCATTGTTGGAAGCCTCATCCCGCCTGTGGATGATGTTTTACAAAAAATGCAAAGGCCGCCTGGCCTATTCACCCGCCCGCCAACTGTAAGGTTGGACGGGCAGCGAAAAATTCTACTTAATTAGCTACTTAAGAGCCTTAATAGGTCTCTTAGTTGCCAGCAGGCATGCTGTTGACTCTCACACACGCCCACCGACCACAATATTGCGTGCTATTTCATGCTCAGGTGTGTCGGGCGTGCACCCACATGCCGAGCTGAAAATCCTGCCCATAATTACAACTTCAATGTGGTTCTGAAGGATTAGCAGACTGAGTGCCATTCCTCACTGTTTGAAATTTTAAACTTTTGAATAGAGAACAGGTGTTTCATCAGCTGATTTTCATCCAATGTTGACAGTTGTATGTGTCATATACAGTATTTAGATGGCAGTACTGTACCAGCAGCGGATGACTAAAGAGCTAATAGAGAGGGAGAAAATTGATTATGAAAGTAAATTGGCATGAAATATAAAAACAAACAGCTAGAGCTTCTACAGGTATATAAAAAGAAAGACAGTAGCTAAAGTGAACGTGGGACTCTTGGAGGATGCGACTGCAGAATTGATAATGGGCAACAGGGAAATGGCAGATAATTTAAACCAATATTTTGCATTGGTCTTCACGGTGGAGGACACTATAAACATCCCAAAGCTATCAGATAAGTAAGGAGCTAATGGGAGGAAAGATCTTGTAACAGTTTCTATCCCAAGGGACAAAGTATTTGACAAACTAATGGGACAAAAGGCAGAAAAGTCACCAGGCCCTGATATCCTGCATCCAAGGGTTTTAAAATAAGTGGCTGCAGAGATAGTGGAGGTTTTGGTCGTAATATTCCAGAACTCACTGGATTCCAGGAGGGTCCCAGCGGACCGCTAATGTGATGCCCCTGTTCAAGAAGGGAGGGAGACAAAAAGCAGGAAACTATAGGCCAGTAAGCCTAACATCTGTCCATTATTAAGGAAGAAATAAGACATTTAGGAAAGCTTAACGCAATCAAACAGAGTCAACATGGTATTGTGAAAGGGAAATCATGTTTGACAAATTTGCTAGAATTCTTCGAGGATATAACAAGCAGAGTTGGTAAAGGGGAACCAGTAGATGTAGTGTATTTGGATTTCCAGAAGACATTCGATAAGGTGCCACATAAAAGGTTACTGTACAAGATAGGAGCTCACAGTATTGGGAGTAATGTACTAGCGTGGATTGAGGATTGGTTAAAACACAAAAGACAGAGAGTCTGGATTAATGGGTCTTTATCAGGTTGGAAAGTCGTAACTAGCAGAGTGCCACAAGGATCAGTCTTAGGGCCTTAATTATTTACTATCTTTATTAATGACTTGGAGGAGGGGGCAGAGTGTAATGAATCCAAATTTGCTGATGATACAAAAATAGGTGAGAGAGTATATTGTGATGAGGGCATAAGGAATCTGCAAGGAGATATAGATAGGTTGAGTGAATGGGCAAAAGCTTGGCAGATGGAGTTTAATGTAGGAAAGTGTGAGGTCATGCACTTTGGTAAATGGAGAGAGACTTCAAAAAATTGCAGCACAGAGGAATCTGGATGTTCTTGTGCATGAAACACAAAAAGTTAGCATGCAGGTGCAGCAAGTAATTAAGAAAGCAAATGGAATTTTGACCTGTATTGCTACGGGGTTGGAGTTTAAAAATGGGGAAGTCTTGTTACAACTGTACAGGATGTTGGTGAGGCTGCACCTGGAGCACTGTGTACAGTTTTGGTCTCTGTATTTAAGAAAGCATATACTGGCATTGGAGGCAGTTCTAAAGAGATTCACTAGGCTGATTCCAGGGATGAAGGGGATTGACTTATCAAGAACAACTAAACAGGCTAGGCCTTTATTCATTATAGATTAGAAGAATGAGGGGTGATCTTATTGAATCTTAGGGGGCTTGACAGGGTAGATGTTGAGAAGATGTTTCCACTAGTAGGGGAATCTTGAACTAGGGGACATAGGGCAGAATTTTGCCATTGGCGAGCAGGGGGCGGGGCCAGCTCACCGACGCATAAAATAACATGGGATGACATCAGGCGGAACCCCCTACATCATCCCGCCCCAGTTAAATTTTCAGGAAGGTGGGGGCGCAGCAAAATCAGCTGTGGGCCTGCCGACCAATGAGGCCATTGACAGGATTATTTAAACAATTAAAGGACCTGCCTGTCCAACATTGAGGTTGGCTGGCAGGCCAGGAGCCCCGGCGGCAAATAGAAAAAATATGAAAGGTTTCATGCAGGGTTTTAAAAAGTTTAATAAAGTTATAGTGTAAATTATGAACATGTCCCATCTCATGTGTCATTGTCACATGAGGGGGACATGTTAGGGAATTTTGTTTTCTATTTTTAGTCTTTTTTAAAATGGAAACGATCTCCCTGAGGCTGCACTTTGCCTCAGGGAGATCTGCGCTCTTTCGTGCGCATGCGCGAAAGAGTGCACTATCGCTTTTGGGGAATCCCCCCCCCCGCACGCACAGGAAGCGCATAGCGCTTCCCACCGGACGTCACACTGGGCGGGCCTTAATTTGCCCGCCCACATAAGATGGCGGTGTGGCCCGCTTCTCCAGCGGGGATCGGCTCCCCGGAGATTGGGTCGGGCCCATCCGCCCGACAGGCAGAAAATTCTGCCCATAGTTTCCGAATAAAGGGACACTAATTTAAAACTGAGATGTGAAGGAGCTTCTTCTCTGAGAGGGTAGTGGATGTCTGGAATTCTCTACCTCAGAGAGTTGAGGGGGCTAGATAACTGAAAGTATTTAAATAGGGGGTAGATAGATTTTTGAAATATTGGGGAGTTGAGCGCTATATCCTCCTGTAATCTAAGGCTATCCTCCTCACTATTTACCACCCCACTAATTTTCGTGTCATCCGCGAACTTACCAATCAACCTTCCTATATTCAAGTCTACATCGTTTATATATACCACAAACAGCAAGGGACTCAACACCAATCCTGTGGAACCCCACTGGACACAGGTATCCAGTCACAAAATCACCCCTCGACCATCACCCTCTGCTTCCTGCCACTCAGCCAATTCTGGATCCAAATTGCCTTGGATCCCATGGGCTCTTACCTTCATTATTAATCTCCTAGGCGGGTCCTTATCAAAAGCCTTGCTGAAGTCCAAGTCGACTACGTCAAATGCATTGCCTTCATCTACACACCTGGTCACCTCTTCGAAAAATTTAATCAAATTGGTCAGACATGACCTCCCTTTAACAAAACCATGCTGACTGTCCTTGATTAATCCCTGCCTGTCCAAGTGTAGATTAATTCTGTTCCTCAGAATTGCTTCCAATAGTTTCCCCACCACTGAGGTTAGACTGACTGGCCTGTAGACTTGAATGTAGAAGGGTTGATCAGTAAGTTCGCGGATGACACGAAAATTGGTAGGGTGGTACATAGTGAGGAGGATAGTCTTAGATTACAGGAAGATATAGGCAGGCTGGTCAGATGGGCTGATCAGTGGCAAATGGAATTTAATCCAGATAAGTGTGAGGTGATGCACTTGGGAAGGACAAACAAGGTACAGAAATACACGATGAATGGTAGGAAACTGGGAAGTACCAAGGATCAGAGGGACCTTTGTGTGCATGTCCACCAGTCCCTTAAGGTAGCGGGACATTTAGATAAGGTGGTTAAGAAGGCACATGGGATACTTGCCTTTATTAGCCGAGGCATAGAATATAAGAGCAGGGAGTTATGCTGGAACTGTATAAAACGCTGGTTAGGCCACAGCTAGAGTATTGCGTGCAGTTCTGGAGTCCACATTATAGGAAGGATGTGATTGCACAAGAGAGTGCAGAGGAGATTTACCAGGATGTTGCCTGGGCTGGAGAGTTTTAGTTATGAGGAGAGATTGGATAGACTGGGGTTATTTTCCCCGGAGCAGAGGAGATTGAGGGGGAACGTGATTGAGGTGTATAAAATTATGAGGGGCATAGAAAAGGTAGACAGGAAGGAACTTTTCCCCTTGGGGGCATAGATTTAAGGTAAGGGGCATGAGGTTTAGAGGGGATGTGAGGAAAGACTTTTTCACCCAGAGGGTGATGGGAATCTGGAACTCACTGCCTGAAAGGGTGGTAGAGGCAGAGACCCTCATAACATTTAAGAAGTATTTGGATGTGCACTTGTGATGCCATAACATACAAGGCTATGGGTCTAGTGCTGGAAAATGGGATTAGGATAGTTAGGTACTTGTTTGACCAGCCGAAGGGCCTTCTTCTGTGTTGTAGACCTCTATGACTCTATGACACCTCTCCTGTGGCCAGAGGGGTGTTGAAAATTATTGCCAGCGCCCCCGCTATCTCCTCCCTTGCCTCACTCACTCAGCCTGAAATACATTTCATCCAGGCCTGGAGATTTATCTACTTTTAAGCCTGCCAGACCACTTTGAACCTCCTCCCTTTCTATGCTAATTTCTTTAATTATATCACAGTCCTTCTGCCTGATTTCCATTGTCACATCGACCCTCTTGCTTGAGAACACCGACACAATGCATTACACATTTCTTATGTTGCCCCTTATGTTCTTATTAAATGATTTGTATCGTGGTAAAATATTGACTGGAAATTCAACAAAATTAATTAGTCAGTTCCTGTAGGGTTGATATTCTCATCTTGCAAAGGCCACGCACTGTGTTTCCAACCTTCAGAAAACGTCAGTAGGTTTATGATCAAGGTGCTTCTATATGAATAAATATGCTTAAATTGATTGGCAGGGGGATGGGAACCTGAGGGGAAATTCAGAGTGGAAAGGGAAAAACTGGCAGTGGGAAGTAGAGAAGTATTAACTGGTAAGTAGTATATATCAGACAGTAGTATCAAGTTAAATAGAATACTTGGAGGGAGTTTGATAGAATTCGAGTAGGCAATAGTAAGTCATTAGATGGGGTCAGAATAAGGTGGAAAGTTAAAAAGCCTAAATCAGGGCTAATGTGCATGTATGTGAATGCATTGACTGTGATTAATAAGATTGGTGAACTGCAGGCACAGGTTGGCAAATGGAATTATGATATTATTGCTATAACAGACACCTAGCTCAAAGAAGGACAGGAATGGGCGTTAAATATTCCTGGGTACAAGGTGTTGAGGAGAGACAGGAAAGGAAGAAAAGGGGTGTAGAGGAGTGAGTGGGGGAGGGGGGTGGCGGTGGTGGTGGGTTGGCACTATTGATTAAAAATTGCATTACAGTACTCGAGAGAGGATGTTCCAGTGTGGTCAAGGATGGAATCTCTCTGGCTAGAGGTAAGGAATGAAAAAGGTGCAATAACGTTGATCAGTGTATTATAAAGACCACCAACTAGTCGAAGGGATGTAGAGAAACAAATTTGCAAAGAAATTACAGAGAGGTGCAAGAATTATAGAACAATTGTAATCGGAGACTTCAATTATCCAAATATTGACTGGAATAGGAATAGTGCAAAGGGACAAGAGGGGTGAGAGTTCCTGGAATGTGTTCAAGATAATTTTCTGCAGCAGTATGTTTCCAGTCTAACGAGAGAGCAGGCACTGTTGGACTTGGGTCCTGGGAATGAGTTGGCCCAAGTGGATCAAATATCAGTGGGCGAGCATTTAGGGGACAGTGACCATTCTATCATAAGGTTTAGTTTGGCCATGAGAAAGGACAAGGAACAATCCAGAGCAGGATAATTAATTGGATAAAAGCCAACTTCAATGGGATGAGAATGCATCTGAGTCAAGTAGGTTGGAATACTGGTAGCAAAGACAGTGGCTGAACAATGGGCCATCTTCAAAGAAAAAGTATTGCAGGCAATTTCAAGGTATATTCCCTTGAAGGGGAAAGGTAGGGCAAATAAATCCAGAGAGCACTGGATGACGGGAGATATAGAGGTGAGGATGAAAAGAAAGGAGTGCACGTATGACGATGTCAGGTAGAAAATACAATGGAGAATCAGGGTGAATATAGAAGGACCAGAGGGGAAGTGAAAAAACTAATAATAAAAGCAAGGAGAGAGCATGAAAAGAGACTAGCAGCTAACATAAAAGGGAATTCCAAGGTCTTCAATAAGAAAATAATAAAAGGGTGATAAAAGAAAGAGTAGGGCTGATCAGGGATAAAAAAGGGGACTTGCATGTGGTGGCAGGAGAAACAGCAGAGGTAATTAACCAGTGCTTTGCATCTGTCTTTAAAAAGAAAGAAGATGCTTCCCAGGCCGAGGTGAGAGAGGAGGTAACTGATACACTAGAAGAATTTACATTTAGAAAGAGGAAGTGCCAGAAAGACTATCTTTACATAAAATAGATAAGGTGCCAGGATTGGATGAGATGCGTCCAAGGGTACTGAGGAAAGTGAGAGTGGAAATTGCAGAGGCACTAGTGATAATCTTCCAGTCTTCTTTAAACACAGGGGAGGTGCCAGAGGATTGGAGACTTGCGAATATTACACCCTTGTTCAAAAAGGGGTGCAAGGATAAAGCCAGCAACTACAGACCAGCCAGTTTAACTTCAGTGGAAGAGTAACATCTGGAAACTATAGTTCAGGACAAAATGAATAGCTACTTAGACAAGTGCAGGATAATTAAGGAAAGCTAGTGTGGATTAATTAAGGGAAAATCGTATTTGCTGGAGTTTTTTGAGGAGGTGATGGAGAAGGCTGATAAGGGCAACGCTGTTAATGTGTATATGGATTTTCAAAAGACATTTGAAATAGTGCAACACAACAAACTTGTGAGCAAAATTCTAGCCCATGGAATAAAAGGGAAAGTAGGCACTTGGCTAAGAAATTAGCTGAGTGACAGGAAACAGAGAGTAGTGATAAATAGTTGTTTTTCAGATTGGAGGGAGGTTTGTACTGGAGTTCCCCAGGAGTCAGTATTGGGACCCTATATCTTCCTGATATATATTAATGACTTAGGCTGTGTTGCTAATGATACGAAGATTGGAAACATTATCAGCTGTGGTGAGGGTAATCTTGAACTTCAAAAGGATATGGGCGTGTTGGTGGATTGGGCAGATAAGGGGCAGATGAAGTTCAGTGCAGAGAAATTTGAGGTGATTCATTTTGGCAGGAAGAATATGGTGAGACAGTATTAAATAAAGGGAGAAACTCTAAAGGAGATGCAGGAACAGAGGGACCTTAGTGTATATGTACATAAGTTATCGAAGGTGGCAAGGCATCTTGAGAGACCGGTAAACAAAGCACATAATAATTTAGGCTTTATTGATAGGGGCATTGAGTACAAGAGTAAGGAGGTCATGTTGAACTTGTATAAGATAATAGTTAGGCCTCATCAAGAGTACTGCATCCAGTTCTGGGTGCCATATTTGAGGAAGGATGTGAAGGCATTGGAGAGAGTACAGAGGAGATTCACAAGAATGATTCCAGGAATAAAGAACTGTAGCTATGAGGATAAATTGGAGAGGCTGGGTCTGTTTCCCTTGGAGAAAAGAAGGCTGAGTGGAGACTTGATAGAAGTATTTAGGATCCTGAAGAATAAGGACAGGGTAAATAGAAACGGTTCCCACTCAAGAGAGCATCAAGAACTAGAGGGCACAGATTCAAAATAATTCACAGAAGGAGTAAAAGTGATGTGAGGAAACATTTTTTCACCCAGAGGGTGGTTGGAGTCTGGAACGAACTTCCTGAGAGGGTGGCACAGGCTAGTTTGATGGGGGTATTCAAAAGGGAATTGGTTTGCTATCTGAAAAGAGAAAGTGCAAGGTTATGGGGATAAGGCAGAGGAGTGGGACAAAGTAGAATGCTCTTTCAGAGAGCCGGTGCAGACTCGATGGGCCAAATGTCCTCCTTCTGTATTGTAAAGATTCTGTGATTGAAAATTCCATCAGCTACATCTGTAAGATCATTGAAATATCAATTGCTGAAAAAAGCAACATGTCTAAGCTTTTCATCTTGCACTCATCAGGACACTCGGAAGAATACCAATATAAGGGGGAAAACAACAATTTATACTGTATGTGAAAAGATTGCTGATTGCTTGGCAAGTGGCATTGCCATTGAGAATGCACCACTGATGGTGACTGACAGTTAACTGCCAAGCATTGTTCGAAATTTAAACCAGGCAGCTTGACCCTGATTGGTCAAGGCATTGCCCTGAGGCTGTCACTTGTTTTGTTTAGCTGAAACTGGCGCAATGTATGTGCATGTTCTTTCTGTCTGCAAAGAACAGGGCCCTGTCTATTAATGCATGTAGCTTCCAGTACACGCAAATGCTCCACATTGCGAGCTCGACCAACTGCGAGTGTCCTGATGAGTGCAAGGTGAAAAGCTTAGACGTGTCTCTTTTTTCGGTAATACTCAAGTTCTGTACTACCAAATGGCTATGAATAACAATATATAATTAAAAAAACATAAAAAGTATTAGTCATGCCATGCATGCTCCGCTCGAGGGCAGCTCCTTGAGTCATTGTCTGCTGATGCTTCATCCTGAGCTATTTTCTTGGCAGTTTTTGTCAGTGATGATTTGCCATTGCCTTCCACTCTCAGGGACAGGGTGAGGAGGCAGGTCCCAAGTCTTCCTCAGCCAGAAAGGAAATCAAACACATGCCATTGGCATTATTCTAAACCACACCCTAGCAATCTGGCCAATTGAGCTAACCGGCCCCTGCTTAAATAGTATAAGTAACAAGCATATGAATAACAAAAATATAGACCTTTAACATAATTACCACCAATTTTGCTTGTTTGCTTTATAGCATAGCTGTTCTTGTGCGGCAAATTTCCAGCAAATTTGTGAGATTGTAGAATTTCAGCTGATCATGCATATATGGGAATCATTTACTCCAACCAGATCTCAGAATGAAAATACCCATATGTTCCCCTCAGAGCAATCTGAAGCAGGAATTCAAGAAATTCACACCAAGCTAGTGGAACCACCTAAAATAAATCACATTCAGATTTTAGCTGGAAATCTAAACTCAGGGTATCATATGTTAGGCAGCTGAATTAATACCTTCTGCATATGAATTGCATTGGGATTGTCCCTGAGTGGAAACCATAGAGATTGCATGTGCTGTCTGCAGAATTGAAAGTATAATTGGAGCTTTGAGTTAGCTATTTAATAAACTGCAGGTAGGAATGGTAAAGATTTGTCCTAGGGATAAACATTTGACAGAGATCAGTTGAGCAATAAGAAATGTACTTCTGTCTATCTTATGTTGAAGGAGGGTGATTAAAAAGCATCAGGTACTGCTAAGGGGCCAGGAGGACAGGAGTGTTGCGCCTTGTAATTCCAGCCCACGAGCGGCTCATCCTAGGTGCACCCCCATATCCCCAGAACCAGGATGCAGGAACACCTGCCCTCCCCCCTCCTAGGCTCTGACTGTCGGCTGGCTCAGGATGGGAGCCAGATTATTTCTCATCCTCCCACAACCGGAGAGTTGAACGAGGCCCTCAGTTTGCTACTTGTAGGTCGCTGCTGCTGTGTAAATGCGGCCCAGGCCTCTCAAAATAGCAACAATGAATGTAGGAGTATTCTGCCTGCTGCCCTTTGCCTGCCTGTTACCATCTGAAGTGAAAATCTGTCCTGCAATGTCTCAGTGTGATGATTTTATGATGAGTGAACTGTTTGTATTTAATCTGACCCTCTAAAAATAAGACATTCTTGAAATTTAATTATTCAATCTTGTCTTACACTGTGAAAATTATCACACTTTGCAATTTGTACTCTTTGAGACATTTAATTAGCCTGCAATGCTATTGCACTATCTGTGTGTTTGAATAAGAATCAGTTTGTGTTTATGTGTACGGCTGTTATACTGCTGACACCATTCTGAAATTGGTTTCTGTATCACGTGATGCATAACAATCTGGCAGTACAGGCACTACAACTGGCTTTAGTGTCTTTATGTTAGGAAAGGGGAACTATTTCATATGACTAGTGCTGATTGCTGTGCAGCAACCCTTGCTGATAGTGTAGATGTGTATATAAGGTGAGTATAGGGTTTGTGATTGGCTTTTATATCCATGAATGAATAGCTTGGTAATCATCACTATCAAGAATTACACAAGAATAATTGCCCTTAAGAGAAATGCCTGAAAGTATCAAGCACCAATGAGACTGTACACCAGTAACAAATAAATTCCTTTTAAAGAGGATGGGTACAGAGATGGCGGGGAGAGAGAAATTAATGACAATAAAGTTGTTGAATACATATTTAACAAGTTAAATTTAAAGCCTGAATTTCATTGTCCAACTATTCTGAATACAAGAGCTGTCAAAATCAATCTTAGACTTTAGGGGCAACATAATGAAAATACTTCACATTCTGCTTTAAAACCTCCACTTATAGTATATGAAAACTTAATAGTCCAATAAAAGATTACAATTATAATTTAATTGAACTGGTTATCCTGGTCTTCGCATCATAAATAAGTTCAAAGAAAATGTTTTTCGGAATTGGGCTGATATTTTACTGTGTACAAGTTTTTTTTATGTTTGATCATTATACTGCATGAGAAATTAGTACTGTTGATGATCTTCGTGAATGAATCCATAAGATATTAGAAGGATGTTCCACTAATTGTTATTTTAATGGTGATACAAATCTATTTATTGTAAGTGGATAAAATAATTAATGCCTCTGTTAAAGTAGTCCACTTAACCTGACTTGAATTAGCCGATATTTCCAAGGTTGAACCATTTTAATCAGCCCAAGATACTCTATGTGCGGTCCAACCCTTTAGCGGGGCTGGCAGCTGGAAACAGGGCACAAATTGAATTGCTGCTGCAGGCCAGAAAGCCTACAACTTCAAGTCTTCCTGTTGGAATAAAAAGTGACACTTCCTTTTTGTAGCTTCCTTGTCACTGCTGCTTACTGCAGCAACTCTAATGTGAGGGGGCTGAGTACAAGTATTAAGACCCTCTGATTGCAGTTGGGACTCTTGACAAGTGAAGGTCCATGGAAAAATGATTGAGATAGCATGGAGATGCCATGCCTGTCTTATTTGCATGGCCTCCAAATGCTTGAATCTGTACCATTTAGCCTGTCCTTGGGTGAACCCTGAAAGTATAAGGGCAACACTAAAAAGGGGTAGCTATTTTTAAGGTTTGGATATGAATAAAGGTCATTTGAGGGGAGTATCAAATGGAGACTATTTGAACCATACTCCAGTAAGGGAGACAATGTCCTTGGAGAAGAAGAGAATGGGGAAAATTTAAGAGAAAAAATTTTCACAATGAAAGGCCAAATTTACACTCAGATTATGTAAAATTATCAGCTGAGTGCATGCTATCCTATCCAAAATGATTCCAATAGTCTTTTCTATTTTGTCTTTTCATGCAGTGTAACAGGATATTTCAATTTCCTAATGCAATTCCTCTTCCAAATACTGGTCTTAATCTGCGAACATGGAGGTCCAAAAGTGTAAGTACCCAAATGATTAAAGGGTTTTTTAAAATTTGTTCATGGGATATCAGCATCGCTAGCAAGGCCAGTATATATTGACCATCTCTAATTGCTCTAGAGACAGTGGTGGTGAGCTGCCTTCTTAATTTGCTGCAGTCCTGTGGTGTAGGTACACCCACAATGCTGTCAGGGAGGAGTTTCCAGCTTTTTGACCATGCAATGATGAAAGAATGGCAATATAGTTCCAGGTCAGAATGGTGAGTGACTTGGAGGGGAACTTGCAGGTGGTGGTCTTTCCATTCATCTGCTGCCCTTCTTCTAGGTGGTAGAGGTCATGGGTTTGGAAGTGGCTGTCATAGCAGCCTTGGCAAGTTGCTGCAGTGCATCTTGTAGATGGTACTCACTGCTGCCATTGTGCACCAATGGTGAAGGGAGTGAATGTTTAAGGTGGCAGATAGGTAGATAGGGTGCCATTCAAGGGGGCTGCTTTGTTTTAGATGGTATCAAGTTTCTTGAGTTTTGTTGAAGCTGCATTCATCCAGGCAAGTGGAAAGTATTACATCACATTCCTGACTTATGTATTGTAGATGGTGGACAGGCTATGGGGAGTCAAGAAGTGATTTACCCGCCACAGAATTCTCAACTTCTGACCTGTTCTTGTTGCCACAGTAGTTATATGGCTGGTCCAATTAAGTTTCTGCTCAATGCTAATCTTCAGGATGTTGATGGTGGAGGTTAAGCAATGGTAAAGCCTTTGAATGTTAAGAAGAGATTTCCACTAATGTGGAAAATGTTATTGCCTGGCACTTGTATGACAGGAATGTCACTTGCCACTGATATGCCCAAGCCTGAATGTTCAGGTCTTGCTGCATGCAGACAGGTCTACTTCAATATCTGAGGAGATGTGAATGGTATTGCACATCCCCTCTTCTGACCTTATGTTGGAGGGAAGGCCATTGATGAAGCATCTGAAGATGGTTGCACCTAGGACACTACCCTGAGGAACTCTTGCAAAGAGTCCAGGAGCTGAGATGATTGTTCTCCAATAACCATAACTGTCTTCATTTGTGCTCATAGGATTTCAACCAGTGGAGTGTTTTCCCCCTGATTCCCATTAACTTCAATTTTGCTAGTGCTCCTTGTTGTTATACTTAGTCAAATGCATCTTTTTGTCAAGAGCATGACTGTCATCTCACTGGAATTCAGCTCTTTTGTCTATAGTTGGAGCAATGTTGTCATGAGCATCGGTGAACAGGTTGTTGCTGAGTAATGTTGATAGCACTATCGATAACACCTTCCATTACTTTGCTGATAATTGAGCATAGACTAATGAGGCAGTAATTGGAATTCGGATTCAATTTGTCCAGCTTTTTTGTGGCTACGGGTGAGGCTAGTTCTGGAGCACAGGTGTTCATTACTATGACTGGGATATTGTCAGAGCCTGAAGCCTTTGCTGTCCCTGATGCCTTTAGCCATTTCTTGATATCACATGGAATGAATCAAATTATCTGAATACTGGCATCTAAGATAGTGAGGACCTCAGGAGGAGATCAAGATGGATAATTCCTCAGCACTTCTAGCTGAAGGTGGTTGCAAATGCATCAGTCTTGACTTTTGCACTGATATGCTGGGCTCCCACATCATTGAAGATGGAGATGCTTTTGAAAGCCTCCAGTTAGTTGTTAAATTGTCCACTACCATTTACCACTGGATGTGGCAAGACTGCAGAGCTTTGATCTGATCCGTTGGTTGTGGAATTGCTTAGCTCTGTCTATTGCATGCTGCTACAGCTGTATAGCATGCATGCCATTCTGTGTTGTAGCTTTATCAGGCTAGCACTTAATTTTTAGGTATATCTGGTGCTGCTCCTCACATGCTTTCCCATACTCTTCATTAAACCAAGCTGGTCCCCCAGCTTGATGGAAATGATAGATTGAGGGATATGCTGGGTCATGAGGTTACGGATTGTGGTTGAATATAATTCTGCTGCTGCTGATTGCCCACAGCTACTTATGAGTGCCCAGCTTTGAGCTGCTAGATCTGTTCTGAGTCTATTCCATTTGGCACAATGGTCGTGCCACACAACATAATGGACGGTGTCCTCAATGTTAAGATGGGGTCATCTTCAGTAGGGCTGTGTGGCGGTCATTCCTACCAATACTGTCATGGACAGATGCATCTGCGGCAGGTAGGTTTGTGAGGATGAGGTCAAGTAAGTTTTTTCCCTCTTGTTGGTTCTATCACCACCTGCCACAGGCCCAGTGAAGTAGATATACCCTTTAGGACTCGGCCAGCTCAGTCAGTAGCGGTGCGACCAAACAAATCTTGTACATTCTGTGCCCTTACTACCCTCAATGCTTCTTGCAAGTGGTGTTGAACATAGAGCAGCACTGATCCATCAGCTAAGGGAGAGAAGTTGTTGGTAATCAGCAAGAGATTTCCTTGCTTGTGTTTGACCTGATGCCATGAGATTTCATGGCGTCTGGAGTCAATGTTGAGAACTCTTACAGCCACTTCCACCTTTGGTACATCTTCCCTGGTGGTGGGATAGAACATACCCAGGGTGGTGAGGGAGGAGTCTGGGACATTGCATGTAAGGCATGGTTCGTTGAGTATAACTATGTCAGGCTGTTGCTCGACTAGTCTGTGGGACAGCTCTCCCAATTTTAGCACAAGTCCCCAGATGTTGGTGAGGAGGAACTTACAGGGTCAAATGGGAAAAGTGTGCTTTGGTTGTTTCTGGTGACTAGGTCAATTCCGGGTGGTCCATCCATTTTTATTTTCATTTGACTTTTCGTAATGATTTAATAAGCTTACTAGGCCATTTCAGAGGGCAGTTAAGTCTCAACCACATAGCTGTGCATCTGGAGTCATAAGGATTTGGGTAAGGATGGCAGATTTCCTCCCCTGAAGGGCAACAATGAACCAGATGGATTATTTTTTACAATCCAGTGGTTTCATGATTATTATTAATGAGACTAGCATTTTATTCCAGATTTATTAATTAATTGAATTTAAATTCGCCTAGCTGTCATGGTGGGATTTGAACTCATGTCTCCAGAGCATCAGTCCAGGCCTCTAGATTAGTCCACTATGTTGGCAGTATGTCCACAACATTACCACTATGCTACTGTTCCCCAGGATTAAAATATTTATCCAGTAATAACTTGTGTAATTAGTACAGGGTTTTAAAAAAAAATTCATCACGAGTATTCCTGGCAGGATATGTTTTAACATTGCAGCTGTTTATAGTATCTAAGAAGGGGGCATAAACAATTTCTCTCAACATTAAAAATGCAATTTCTTAAAACACAGTTCCCTAAAACAATATACTCTTTCAGTTCTCCAATTATTTTGACTGTATCAGCAGGTGCACTTCACATGTAGAATGTTGCACCTGAATTGACTGTTATGGGAAAAAAGGTAACAAATTCTTTAATAATGTTACGCTACCTCCAAACTTGGCCCTCTTCGAGGTAATAATAGCATCCCGACTATCCTGCTGGCAAATACAAGATTTCTTCCAAGAGAGAATTTATTGCAGGAGAATTAAATAAGAATAGTACCCTACCATGGGGAAGCAAGTAGATGCCAGCATTGCAGACCTCACATTTTAACATGGTGACATGTTTAAGTTTTAGGATATCACTGTATAATTTAATATCATAACACATACCCTTTCATAGGAACACCAATCTGGAATCAACAATGCAATGACCCCATAATTATACACTTCCAGAGCTATTAGTGGCAGTCTGATCACTGCCAAACCAGCTCAAAAGCAACTCGCAAATGGAGCAGCATGTAGCTAACTAAATTGTGCATCTATAAACTGTAAGGTGAACTTGAGACCTGAGGCTGGATTTTCTGTTTGGGGTTTGGACCAAATGTGGAACCTGTGCCATGAGTAGTCACCAAACAACAATTTTTGCAGGATTGGTCAATTAATGACCAGAGGGTGCGCTTGTTGTCCAATTAAAGATAGTGAGCGGGCTCCCAAGGCTGGAGGGCCAAAAGGAGGCCCTCCGGAAATGACACATGGGCAACAGATTGGTTGAGGTGGGAGCTGCTGGTACCTATATAGAAAGAGAGAAAGGGAGAGGGCACCTCAAGATGGAAGTAGTATGTGAAGACCAGGTAATAAAATGTAAATGGAAGAAAAATGCACAGATGACTAGCTGTGATCATGGAAGGGCAACCCTTCCAATCGAAGGCCAGATGCTGCAGATCTGGCCCGATGGCTAGGGTTCTCTGTTGAAATGAAGGGTAAACCCGCTTCACAGGGAGGTGGCCTCGTTTAACTGGCCAGGTTTTGGCTGCAGTATGGAGCTTACCACCAGCTGGAAAATTCCAGTCGGTGCAAGAAACAGGACTTAATAGGCTTCTTAACTAGGCTAATTGGCAGGTGGATGGCGATCTTGTCCCCATCTTGCCTTTTACAAAATAGCTCTGGGTCAGAGCCATTCCAGCAAGCAAGCACGCCAGCCAGCACTAGGGATTTCCAGGCCATTCCACTTCTGGTCCCGTTCCATCTGGCCTCAAAAATCCAGCCCATGAAGTCACTTAAACGCTTATTTCTTTCTAATATTATTTTGTTTTGCAGAAACGTATGAAAAATGAAGAAATTAAGGCAGGCCTTATTATGCTCTCTAATGCAACGCAGACGGCAAAACATTTTATCACTAATAATTCCACAGTACCACTCTTAGATAAGATTTACAGGAATACTAGGACCTTTATTCACATCCTACAACTGATGAATGTGCCGGTAAGTACTTAACTAAGAAATTATCCATTCCTTATGTGTTACTGATAAAAGAGACATGTCTAACCTTTTGGTCTTGTACTCATCAGGATACTCGCAAGAATACCAATATAAGGGAAAACAACAATTTATACAGTATGTTAAGAGAGTGCTGATTGGTTGGCAAGTGACGTTGCCATGGAGAATGCACCACGATGGTGACTGACAGTTAACTGTCAAACATTGTTTGAAATTTAAACCAGGCAGCTTGACCCTGGTTGGCCAAGGCATCGTCCTGAGGAATGACTCTGTGAATGGCTGTCACTTATTTTGTTTAGCTGAAACAGGCGCAATGTATGTACATGTTCTTTCTGTCTGCAAAGAACAGGGCCCTGTTTATTAATATATCTAGATTCCAGTACAGGCAACTGTGCCACTTTGCAAGTCTGACTGACAATCTTAAATTGGTTGTTAACATAAATCTTTTCTGCACCCACTTTAAAACCATCATATCTTTCCTAAAGGATGGTGTCTTGAATTAGGCACAATACTTCAGTTGAAACCGAACCTCCTTGCTTTTGTGCTCTATGAATGGAATTTAATACCCGCACCCCCCATCCCATGGCAGGAAGACCCATGTGACCCAGGGACAGTCTTTTCATCCCACCGTTATTTGAGGCCCTTAAGTGGGCAACTATTATGAACCCAGGATTAACCCAATGGTGGACATGGGGCTTGCCATGCGTGGGACACGCAACAAGCAAACCCGTGCAAGGACAGGTGACTAAAAGCTTAGTTAAAGAGATAGATTTTAAGGAGCACCTAGAGGAGAAAAGTGAAGTAGAGTTTTTGGGCAATCAGTAATTTTCTCCTCATTACTGCATTTATAATTCTTTGTGCTTCAGCTAACACAAGGACCAGGAGGGGAAATTGAATGTTCAATAGTTTAGTAGGAATAGAGTCAAAGGAGCAGGATGAGGGTCCCATAGTCAGGTGAGCTCAGGGAAAATATGAAGGGAGATAGGAGAGAAACTAAAAGAAGGTGCAAATCCAGTGCTAGGCCGGGGGCAGTAGGGGGAGGGGGGGGACCTTAGAGGAAGTTTGGCACAGTGGACAGCAGGAGGGAAAAGGGTAGCAGAGGTAGCTGATTGGATGGTCTCAATCTTAGTGACAAAGAAGTCCATAAGCTCCTCAAACCTGTTGAAGATGAGGGTGGAGGAGATGAGGATTGGTGTTTAAGAAGAAAATTTGCAGTTAAGAAAATAATCCAGGGGTTATCTTTGCATTTCAGGGTGATCCTGGAATAGTGAGCAATTTTGGCAAACAAGAGCAGGACTCATTACTGTTTTATGTGGTCCAGCCAAATCTGACGGTTAAGGGCTAAACTAGTTTCCCACCATATAAAAATGTGCAACAACATTGTTGCAAGGTGTTGGAAGATAAGAACCTCATATTAAACAGAACTTGAGTAGAATTTCCAACTTAAAAGTGCCCTTTTTGAGATATTTTTGTTTTAGCTGTCTTCAAAAATCTGAGGGAATTCTGGACTGAAAAATTGCTTAAATGTTGCCATGAATCTTTTTAAATTTTACTATTTACAATGCAAACATTTACTTTACTACTAAATGCCTGTATCTAATTTAGAGATAAAGAGAAGCTGAGCAATCTGCCTGCCTCATTTAATATCCCATTGTTTCTGTTATCCACCGTGGAATGTAAAACAGTTTTTAAAATATTTATGTGAAGTATTTCTTAGCTCCTGAGCTCTAATACATCCTCTAATGATAGATATGTTGAAATGTTCAAAGCTGATGAAAGACAAAGAATTGAAAATGCAGTAATGGGAAGAAAAGCACTGATGCCCCAAAAATTGTGTTTTCCCTTTCTTCTTCAACAGCATGAAAGTTTGCATTTGGAAAATGAGTAAATTGATTTAAAATCCTTGTAAATATTGGCAGTGAGAATATTTTCTGATATTGGGTTTAAAGAATAAAATCATTAACACCTTTATGCAAAGATCCAATCCCCAATACTATTTCAAAATGACAAATATTTTAGTCCTTAAATTACACTATAAGCTAGTAGGATATGAGTCCCCAACACATTCTTCTGAAATTCCCATTTTATGATGCCAGATATAATTTTTGCCCCATTTAAACAAAGGCTCTTAAATTACACTTCAGAATATCAAAGAACAAAGGGTTAGGGCGGAATCATCCCAGATTTGCACTAAGTGCAGTAGCAGGTAGGAAAAGGGACGTTTTACCCACTGGCCACAATGGTGGGTTTTCGTGCTGTATCGTCCCAATCCTGCCTCATTAATCAAGTATTCCTGGGAAACACACCGTTTCACTGGCGGGCGGCCTCCAATTCACCCGCCATGCAGTCATCTTGCCGCTTCCTCATGCTGGGCACCATATTTAAAGTGCAGCCACGTGCACACCTCTCAGGACTCCAGCACAGAAGACATGGCCCTGAAAGGCAAGAAGACTGCATGCCCTCCGAACCCATGACGCGTCTCTGGAACGCTTTTTGGATGCCGTAGAGGCCCACCGTGATGTCGTCTAACCCCACTCCGGCCACAGAGGAGCAGCAACATCACCAATCCAGCTTGGAAGACGGTGGTAGCGGTAGTCAGTGCCAATGCTGTCCACAAGAGTTCGGCCATCCAGTGCAGAAAGAGGATGAATGATCTCATCCGTGCTGCCAGGGTAAGTCAGCCATCACATCACTCTAAACTCACACATTCACAAGCTCATCACACATTCACTGGCATCTCATTCGCTGCCAGCTCAAGGGACATCACCACGCACTCTCTCACACACACCCTCACAACTCCATCTGCCCTCATCTCCTCTGGAGATCGCTGCCTCATCCCATCCATTCCGCTCCACTCAGCACACACACACTTACACCTGGCATCCTTCTCATTTGGCCGGGCATGCACCTTGCTCACACTCTCTCCATCTGTCTTTATGCAGGACAAGATCACGCACAATAAAAGGGAGAGGTCCCAGACCGGGTGGTGGAGTGCCGGACATCAAGGTCCTCACTCCCTTCGAAGACATTAGAGCTGGCCGAAGGGGACGTGGACTGTTCCTGTGGTGACGGTGAGGTGGGCGCCAAGAATCCAAGTGAGGATCATGCAACAGATCATCCCTCTGGCATCTCAAACTTGAGTCCACTGTTCTGTGTACCGTGGTGGCCATGCACTAACAATCTCCACTTGCTCTCATGGCACATCTGCCACGTCGTCCTCAGGCAACCTTGGCCCCAACTCCAGCGCTGATAGCACCTCAGATGAGGACCCTAAGGACAGCACCCTTGAAGACCCATCACAGCACTCACCCACACCCTCCAGCAGCATAGCGACACACACCTCGGTGGGACCTACATGTACAGCAGGTTGAGTTCACTATCTGGTGAGCACAGTACACAATCTGTCCCACAGTAGGCGGAGGCAGAGACACCAGATGTCACTGGCATTCGGAGGACTGCTGGAAGAAAGGGATCTGTTGAGTCCGAGTCAGATGATGAGCCTCTGGACTAGGTCCTCAATCAGTTGCTGGAATGACAGTGACAATCACAGGAACAGCAGGAAGGAATAACAGCCGCACTCCTCAGATTGTAAGGTACAAGGAGGAGTCCATCAGCCTTCAGTTCAAGGTGATCGTGCTGTCATGCCAACACACCGAGGTCAACACTGGTAGCATGACGGCCGCCAAGGAGACCATGGTCCAGGACATCGGTCCTGCACTGCTGTGTGGCTGAACTCCATCGCTGACGCCATAGTTGGCCTGCAACAGTGTCAACGCGAGAGGGCTGCAGGGCAGCTCAATCTCACTCCAGCTTCCCCTACTCAAGGAGTCAGCCTGGGGCATCCTTAGGGAGGAGGATCAGCAGGTGCACACCCCGGGGCTATCCACCCAGGCGATTCTGGGTCCACAGGCCGAGGAGGGTGCTGCTGCCACACTGCAGGACTCCGAAAGCAGCCGGGGCCCTCCATGTCTTGGCCCTCCAGATGATGCCCACCAAGGTCATCACAGACAGGGTGTAGCAGTTAGCAGGCTGCCTCCACCTCAGCTGTTGATGTCGGGGGAGCACCAAGACATAGTGGCAAGGTTAAGAAGGTTAAGAAGGTGTAGTTGCACAGCCTGGGCACGGATGTTAATTACTTGTACATAATGTTCACTATTATAAATAAACTCCCAAGAATGTCTCCTTGCCTGTCGTTCCTTGTTCTGATGAGCAGTGTTTGTGTCACTCACATATGAAACCTTGGTCCCGGCACAAGATAAAGGCAGGTGTCTCAGTCCAGGGCCGCCTCGATTGCTTTGTTCAATCTTCCCAGCACACTGATGGTGCACCTTCACAGTCATTGGACACATCAGTCATGCCTGCACCTCGATGGGGCTTGTCATTGCTGCCAGAATGTCCTGGGCCAGTGGCACAGAGTTCCATCATTCTCTCTGTGTGCTCTCAGCACCTTTGAGGTGCAGCTGACCCCCCATTTCATCAGCACCTATATCCAGTGACAGCATGGTCCTGAAGAGTTCAGCTCACAAAGGATGTCATAGGATCAGGAGAAGTTAAAGTTTCACCACTGCATCTCAATGACATGACCCTGTTTACACAGCGAAAGCGAGCAGCCATCAGACAGACAGGAATCAGATATTCAGATAAGCTATGTGAGGATCTATGGAATGTCCTCACTGCATGTCATCACCATCCTCCTGGAACATAGGGACTATGGGCATCTATGGCAAGAGCCTTATCACAGAGGGTATGTACGCTACCATCAGCCAGACAGGAGTCAAACGTTCACAGATGCAATGCGAGGATCAATGGTGTCTTCTTACTTCATGTCGTCATCATCCTCCACGAATCTAGCAGCTATGAGGGCCCCCAAAGCATGCCTATCTCATCTGGCAGTGCAATGGTCTCATCGCCACCATCCTCGCCTTCAAGGACTTCCTCACCCTCATCACTGTCGATATCCTCCTCATCAGAGGAGACCTCCAGCTTCTCCATCTCCTCCTCAGCCAGCTCCTCTCCCCATTGCAGCGCCAGGTTGTAAAAGGCTCAGCAGGTGACAACAATGCTTAACACCCTCTGTGGACTATTGCAGGGCTCCACCAAACTGGTCCAGGCAATGGAATCTGGTTTGCTCCATCAAAGTATGAGTTGCAGCATGAGCCTCGTTGTATTCTCTCGCTGCTACACTCTGAGACCACCGTAAGGGTGTCATCAGCTACGTCCTCTGCAGATAGCCCTTGATCCCAAGGAGTCATCCCTGCAGACTCTCTGGACCCTGGAAGATGTTAGGGATCTGAGACCTACTGAGAATTTAGGAGTTGTGGATGCTCTCTGGGAACCGTGCGCAGACCTATAGGATGCGTTTGTGGTGGTCGCACACCAGCTGAACATTCAGTGAGTGGAAGCCCTTGCAGTTGATGGAGTTGACTGCTTGTTGCCATGGAGGTCTGATCGCCATGTGAGTGCAGTTGATGGCACCCTGCACCTGTGGGAAACCTGAGATTTGGGCTCTTGCTTCCTGGCTTTCCTGATCCAAAATGCATTAAGTTGTGTGCCTTTGTGAATATGGTGTCCATGGCCTCATGGATGCATTTGTATGTGGAGGCTTGTAATATCCCACAGAAGTCGCCTGTGGAGCCCTGGAAGGAGCCACCGGCATAAAAATTGAGCGCCGCGGTCACTTTCACAGCCACTGGCTGTGGATGCCCTCCATGTCCACGTGGTGCCAAATCCTGCAACAGGTGGACTGACTAGTTCCCTGGACATGCAGTCTTCAGTGAAACTGGCTCTCAGTCATCTGCAGGAATGACAAACGCCGTCTATAGACCCTGGGTCTAGGTAGGCGCCGACCAGTGACAGCTCGCTTCTTCCTGAGGGTGCCACTCCTCCCTCTATCCAGCCAGGTGCCTCCATCATTCTCATCTCCTTCATCTCCGCTCCTTGTAAGCTATGAGGCAAACAGCTAGGTCACCAGGCTTCATGCACCTGATGTACTCTTCTGGCAGTATGAAAGAGAGTGATGCATGGGTTAACATGGAACCTCTCTTGTATGGCCAGAGTTTAGTGCGCTGCATAGCTGCCCGAAACCCCATCTATCTCCGCCCCACTCCACTTGACCAACTGGCGGCAGCTTCGTCCATTGGACTTCATGCTGTGCTCTCAGCTCAGGCACAGGCATTCTCTTAAACCACACTGCAAGGCTGCACCGTTAACATGAACCATGGGGGAGACTGGTCCAAACTGGGATGATGACATTGCAAGGGGCTGTGAGCACCTCCACCAGTGACTGCTCCATAGTCAGCTTTCGCAAGGAGATTGTACAATGTGCTCAGCCGTCCAACGGTTCTGCAGTCCACTTAAATACTCATTAGTTTGCAGTCTGTGCCCAAGAGGTGAAAAGCTCTGGAGCATTTGGTGGAACTTTCATGCCTGTGTGTTGCTTGAATGGGCACATAAGCTAGAAGCCCAACTCCAAGCATGTCAATGTGGCTGCGCCTGAACTGTCTCAGCTGAGGAGGAATGGTCACTTTCCCTAATGCTTTCCCTAATGCTTGGCCGCTTACCATCCCCCCAACCCCCCCTGCTTGTGCTTGTGCACTACCATCAGACTTGGCTGCCTTGCTCCCCACTGACTTGCCTCAGACGCAGTGCAGCCCTTATGCCGCACCCTCCCCCCCGCCCCACAATTCGCCTCACAGCTTGCTGCCTTGCGCCCCCCAACTCGCCCAAACTGCAGTGCAGCCCTTGCCCCGGCACCACACTTTCAGCCAGCCAGGAAAAAGCCTGTGCCTTCACCTGAATGCAGACAACTCAACCGAGAAATCGAATGGGTGACCCACACGAGCGGTGCGCAACGTTAGTGAGCACTCACCTCCGAGTTCCCCTCCAAGTGCAGATCGCCAGATGCACTTACAATGGCCTTGTAAATGTGCCTGGATGATCCAGCATGGTGGGATGATTCCGGAAAGCAGGGCTTATAATGATATGCAGATGTATTAAAGTGACGTTCCCAACATCAGGCCGCGAGAAACCCGACCTGCCATTGACAGGCGGAGCAGACGATCGCAAACTGGTTTCACGACGGCATAGAACCGATTTTTGGCCTTCCCACCATATTGTCCACTCACGGCGAACACATCCGACACCAAAAGGCACGGAAAATTCCGCCCTTAATGCATTCATCTGAATTTTCTATCTCTACTATTTTCATGGAGGCACCAAGCTTTTTAAAAGTAATGGGTTAATTTCTTGGCTGTTACAGCAAAGAAGAATTTAGAGCAAATGCATTAAGCATTTAAATCATAATATTCCACAGAGTGGTTTCAGGGCCAAAGTATTTCACAGTCGTTTTGAAGTAACACGTGTCACTTGAGGGAACAGCAATATATGGAGAAATCAACGCACTCACCATTTGCTATCCAAACTATCAGCTGTGAAATACTTTTCTTCTTTTAAGGCTGGAACTCTCATGATAGGCATTGTTTTCTGTTGCAATGTTAAACTTTAATAAACTGTATAATATTAAGTAAAAGTCAAAAAACTAGATTGCAGGATTTAACATTCTGTCGATATTTTTAAGACTGCAAATATTGACAGCACACAGTGTAATTAAGAGGATTTCTAGTTGTACACGCCAGCAAGTAGGAGGACAATAATCACCCAACACTTAGGCTGGAATGTGTAATTTGATGCAGTCAACATTACCAAATGGGATTTTTCAAGGGGCCCAACTCTGGCGCTCTTCCATTACAATTCTGTGGGATGTTAACCATAATCCTGACATTCAGGAGAGATGGTGAGAAAGTCTCTGAGTGCAAATGGCTGTTTCATTACACAGCCATATAGTTAATGGAGAAGTGTGATGTATAATTTGATGCGCATGCTGCAGGCTGACAATACTACATTGAAGTTCTCGACATGGCTAAGTGCAGAACTCAGGAATGTATAGCACTTCAACACAGCTCAGGCCAGGTTTGAGCAACTGATCAATGTAATTGGCCTGGCAGCATTGTCAATTTTTACTCAATGCTTTTAATTATAATTAGAATTAGAAATTATTATTAGGAAAATTTGAACAAGCTTTCTAGTGCCTCAGTGATTAAGTAATAAATAGCTGGAAATACTCAGCAGATCTGGCAGCATCTGTCGAGAGAGAAACAGAGTTTATGGACTGAATTTTACACTGGGGTGGGGTCCCTATCCCCTTGTGTAAAAGCCAGGGTCAAGTCCACCGCTGGCTTGGTCATCAGAGAGGAAGTCCTGCCTCTCTGGTCCCAGCAGCGCCACCAGGAGCCAAACTTCAAGGTGAGTCCGGGTCATCGCCGGGGCCAGGCTAGCAGGCCCCGGCGATGGGACAGCATACAGGGATGGTCAAGTCAGGGGGTAGGGGAAATGTAGGGGGGAGTACCTTGGGCAAAGGGGACCCAGAAAGGTGACAAACCTTTTGCCCAGCCAAGGGTCACATTTCACTAAATGTGCTGGGCACTATTTGCCAGCCTGGTGAAATCCCAGCAGCAGCAGGAGGAGGCCCTTAAGTGGCTATTAACTGTCCTTGGATGAGCAGCCTCCAGAAGCCTCCCCCATCACTGGTAAAATTGCAGGGTTATAGGGGCATGGGGCAGGGGCAGGTGGGTAGGCACTGGGAACAGCACCAATAGCATGATGCTCAATTTTACAGCCCCCTCCTTTGCCTGACAACCCGTCCCCACAGGGCCATAAACTTAAGCCCATCATTTCAGATCCGTGACCTTTCATCAGTCCTGAGAAAAGTTAAAAATGTAATTTATTTTGAGCAAGTGAAAGGGGGAAGAGTGGAAAGAAGAACATAAGACAAGATCTGTGATAGGGTGGAAGGCAGGAGAGATTAAGTGACAAAAGTTTTCATCGTACAATGCCAAAGGGAGTGGTTATGGGACAAGCAAAGAAACAAAATTTGTGTCTAGAGGGGGTGTGAATGGCAGGATAGCAGCCATCCAAATGCAAAGTAATTCAGAAAGAAAAAACAAACCAGCAAAAACAGAATACGAAACAAAATGGAGGCACACATTATGATCTAAAATTGTTGAACTCATTGTTGAGTCCAGCAGGCTGTAAAGTGATCAGTCGAAAGATGAGGTGCTGTTCCTCGAGCTTGCATTGACCTTCACTGGAACAACTGTAGACGGTCAAGAACAGAGTGGGAGCAAGGTGAATAATTGAAATGACAAGCGACTGAAAGCTCAGGAATATGCTTGCAGACTAAACAGAGGTGTTCTGCAAAGTTGTCACCTAGTCTGTTTGGTCGCCCCAGCATAGAAGAGACCACATTGTGAGTAGCAAATACAGTATGTGAAATTGAAAGAAGAACAAGTAAATTGCTCTTTACCTGCAAGGAGTTTGGGGCCTTGGCCAGTGAGAAGAGGGGAGATAAAAGGACAGGTGTTGCATCTCTTGTGCCTGTATGGAACGGTGCCTAGGTAAGGGAGGCATGCTGGGGGCGACTGAGGAGTGGGCCAGGGTGTCACAGATGGAATGGTCCCTTTGGAATGTTTAAAGGGACGGGGGGAGGTAGATCTGTTTGGTGGCAGCAGCACACAGGAGTTGGCAGAAATAGTGGAGGATGATCCGTTGAATACAAAGGCTGGTGGGGTGGAAACTGAGGACACGGGGAACCCTATTGTGGTTCCGGGAGGGAGGGGAAGGGGTGAGAGCATTAGTACCTGAAATAGAATGGACATGATTAAGGGCCCTGTCAACCATGCTGGGGCGGGCGTTGGGCAGGTGGGGTGGAATCCTCAGTTGAATAAAAGGAAGATATATTCGATGCACTAGTAAGGAAGGTTGCATCATCCGACAGAGAAACTGGGAGAATAAGAAAGAGTCCCTACATTAAACAGGGTGTGAGGAAGTGTAATCAAGGTAGCTATGGGAGTCAGTTGACTTATAGTGAATATTGGTTAATAACCTACCCCTAGAAATGGAGACAGAGAATTTAAGGAAGGGAAGGGAAGAGTCGGAGATGAACCACGTGAAGTTAAGAGAAGGGCGAAAATTGGAAACAAAATCAATGATAGTTCTGCCAGGTGAAGGAGGGTGGTGATAGATGGAAAGGTTGGGCCTCCATTTAAGTAAGAAACAGAGTTCTCAGACCATTCTGATGGGGATGGAGATGTAAGGAATTGGACGTCCTTGGTGAAAAGGAGATGGTTAGAGTCAGGAAAATAGAAACTGTTGGGGATAGATACCATTGGAAGAGTCACTGATGTAGGTGGGAAAGGACTGGACAAGAACAGAAAAATAGAATTGAGATAGAAATAAATTAGTTCAGTGGGGCAGGTACAGACAGAAATGATAGGTCTACCAGTGCATTCCTGTTTGTGGATTTGGGAAGGAAATAGAAGTAGGCTGTTCAGGGTTGGGGGGACTGAGGTTGGAGGGGTTGGGGGGCTGAAGTTGGAGGAGGTGGAGGCCAGCTCTCCAGGGGGGATGAAGTCAGTGACAACCTGGAGATGACAGTTTACTATTCAGTGATGAGATTACGGTCCAGAGGAAGGTAGGAGGAAGTGTCAGAGAGTGCGGTCTGGCCTCTGCTAGTTAGAGGGCAGTATGCCAGACATCAACAGCAACACACTTGTCAGTAGATTTGATGATGATGTTAGGGTTGCACCTAAGAGAAGGGAGTGCAGCAAGGTCAGAGGGAGACACTCTGTGAGTGAGGGGAGCAGAGAAATTGAGGCTGGTGATTTCACAGCGACAATTCTCAATGAAACAATCTAGTGAGGGTAAGAGGCCAGGGGGAAGGGTCCATTTGGAGGGAGAATACTGGAGAAATGTGAAAGGGTTCGCTGAGCAGCAGAAAGATTCCTGGCCAAAGAAGTGGGTACGGAGGTGAAGGCGACACAAGAAGAGTTCAGCATCATGCCAAACTTGAGGTGAGGGAGATGAGTGTAAGGAGATGAAGCTGAGGCCTTTGTTTAAGGACGGAGCTTTTGTTCTTGTGTTCTTGGATCATTCAGAGTCAGGAAGGGGAAGATCGGAGGGTACCATGAATATATGGCAAGGGGTGAAATTCGAGGAAGAGATGGGGTCGGATGGAAGAGAAGGGGAGGAAGGATCCAGAGGTGTATTAGTATCCGTGATTGTTGAAACTTGTAACTCTTCAAACCTGAAAGGAAGATAAAAAGTTTTTTTGGTAAAGTGCAGGTGATGCAAAGGATCAAGTGAAACTGTGGACCAGGACAGCTTTGAGATAGTGACTCCATGGTGCTTAGAGAGGTTGAAAGCGTGCATGTGCTGGCACTTGGCATGAGTGTGAATCTCAGGATGCGGCAAGAACAGCGGTTCGAGGAATTCTGAATGTCTAGGACAGATCTGTAATCATGGGTGAATCCAAAACATGGATGGTGGAATTTCAGTTGGAATCCATGTAGAATAAGTTGGGGCCGGAGACAGTTGCAGAGGAAGGAGATGTGTCTGTGAAAGTGATTTTTGGCAGATACCCTATCAAACATGAAAAGGGAAATAGAGAGCAAAGAGGGGAAACAAGGTAGAAGAGAGAAATGGAAATTCCGTCGGTGAGGACAGCAAAACTTCTTCAAATTGGGCATTCCTGGAAGAGAAGTGGCAGTGAATTAAACATTAATACAAAAGCAAACCCTTTACCGCTCCCTTTGGCCTTGCACCATAAAACCTTTTGTCATTTAATCTCTCCTGCCCTCCACCATATCATTGACCTCACTTTTGTTCTTCTTCTCACCCTTCCCCCTTTCACTTGTTCAAAACCTATTACATTTCTAACTTTTCCCAATTCTGATGAAAGGTCACAGGCCTGAAACATTAACTCTGTTTCTTTCTCCACAGATGCTGCCAGACCTGCTGAATATTTCTGGCACTTTTTGTTTTTATTTCAGATTTCCAGCATCCACAGTATTTTCCTCACTGTTAGTTGTGTACTAAGCCATATAGATCCCAGGTTTGATTTGAGTTAGCTAACTTCAACCAGGGTTTCCATTGTTGATCTACTTTCAGCGATTCCCACTGGTTTTTAGTTTGTGTGAACATTGAGTGAGGAAAAGATTAGACACTTGGCCCAGAGTATTCTTGTCTAAGCTCACAAAAGAATGTCTACTCAGTTGAGGGAAGATAAGACTGCTGACATTGAAAATTTTGCTTCACTGTGAATCCTTGCTTTCTGGAAAGGAAGAAGGGTGAAAAAGGGAAATGTATCAACATTTTAACAGATGTGATCTGAAAGAATAGATTTTGCTTATCCTTGAAAGTCAAAAAGGTCTTTTGGTGATCAAAGGTCTTTTATATTAGGAAATATGTTGTTGGTTTTTAGCATATGAACTCTTAGACTAGTAAAAAAGGAATGCACTTGTAACAACAGAATAACAAGTGCTTTTAATTCAATCACTATAACTTGCTTTACTATTAATGTGATTCTATACATCTTGCTTATGTTTATTCTGTTTATAATTGATCTAGTCCTAATATAACAAAATAACGCATTTTTGGCAATCCAACATCAGTTATGCTTTATGGGACTGCTTCCTGAAATGAGGTCAAAATATTTCCTATACATCTTGTTTTAGATATAGGGAGGAAAATGAATAGGAACAGATGTTACATGTTAAAATCATATTAAGTTGTGAGTGGCCTTGTCCTGATTGACTACTTTCTTTTTCCTAGGAAAGTGGCTAAAATGTTGGTATTTTTATTGTTTTAGTTGGAATTGTTCTCTTCTGTTTTCAGTGGAAATGATTCAATTTCAGTTCAGAGATTTAATTCTGCAAAGGCAGAACAGTATTCAGCACAGTCCAGATGAACCATTGTCAGTTCTGTAGCATGTTGCTAAGTTCCAACAGGCCTGATGGGGAATACTGGTGAAATTTCATCAAACCACTTACATGTCATAAACTTCTGTGGTACCTTACAGGACACATCAAACCAGTTGCATGGACGTACAAAGCCATTTATGGGAAGAACTGTCCAGAACGTATTATACACATACACTCGCTTGATGCACGGAAAAATTAACATCTTTTACCGAGAAATGGCAGAAGAATATTGTAAGCAAAGGAAGAGGTGACAATGGCCAGATTCATGCATGTGGGTGCACTTTGTGGAGTTCAGCACTGAAATTTCGAACTGTCGTGTGCAATGCAAGAAAAAGAAAATGCAAATTCTATGTTTAGGACAAGTTACCAAATCCAGTTCCTGTTTGTTGCAGTGCCAGCAAATTCCGAGATATCATTCGGATGCAAGAGGATATGGCTACAGTTCAAGTTATAGAAAATATGCTACCCGTGACTGGCTACAAATCAACTTACATTGGCAGTTTTCCATTCATTTTGACAGTTTTTAGCCCCAGTGATTTTGTTATAGTTTAATGCTTTGTATAACCTAAACAACATAAGTGAACTTTCTTCAACCTTGACCAAAAAAAGACTATTGCAATTTATCATTCAGAATAATCTTTTTTTTATTGAGTCAGCTCTATCAATATATTATAGATGACATATTATTAATGATTGGTAGGAAGAACCAATCCTTCCTGCATACAATTTATTAGTATTATGATATTTGCCAATTACTGCAGTAGAATCACATGTACACCCTACAAACTGAGAAGGCAAATAGACTTTCAAACTGGTTACATTCAATTAATAGGCATAAAGTGGGCAGAACTGATTAAAAAATGGATGGAAATCCGTCACATCTGATTTCTGTATATTTAGCCCCCATCCAATTTTTCAGTCAGGTTTTGTACTGACACCAGATGTGCCTGCCAGTTTACAGTTCATTTTTAAATTAATGTCATTTAGATGTCATTTAAACGTCCTCGCAATTTACAGTTGTAGTGCTCATTCATTTACCACCTCATATAAAATAGTTGACTGTGACTTCCAGGGTGTGCTGTTTATGGAAGTACATTTAAAGAGTCCTAGACTAAGACTTCTAACAATATTTTGAGGATATTTATGATTTTTTTCTCTTGTTTCTTTTCTTTTTCAACCAAGGTTTGTACCATGTGTTCTGCATAGGCATTGTTTTGGTACGTCCACAATAGTGGGCTTGTCTTTACTTATATTTTTGAAGAAAGAAAAAGAGCAATGGAGGGATCTAGGTAGTTCAGGCACCTGAGCAGACTGCACTCACTATTGGCTTCCTTCTAAACTACCTTTATGGGTAGAAGCCCACTATCTGGCAATGACCATTTAGAACTGGCTATAGAGCTTTTAGATCAGGAGATACCAGATGCAGAGGTGTACAACCTGTTACAAGCACACCTGTTGACAATGCCAGCAAGCAGCAGGATCTTTTTCACTGCCTTCCAATGCCATCCTAGGGGGAGGATGGCCTGGACTGGCAAGTAAGAGTCTCTTTCTTGCTGCCAACTCATTCTGCGCCACCTCCACTTAACAAGTCATTAAATGGGGGGTTGGAGTGTTGCACCAATCCACCAAGACAGATTTGGTTTCACGCCTCTACATTTATTGTGTCTGCCATTACATTTGCCAGGTATATTTGTTACCTAAACAGTCTGTACAAAGGCTCATGCCTTTATCAAAAATATTAGAAGTCTTTGTTAAAGACAACCAATATTCTGTAGACACATCTTTAAGCAGCCACATCCCTTTAAATTCATCCACCATTATTAAGGAGTCTCTTAATGTCATTTTGTGTTCTCTCATCCCTCAGTATTCATCCAGTCCCAGATCCAAAATCGGCTGCAAGATCAACCACACCACATGAAAAGAAGCAGATAGCACAGAATTAGATATATTACCAATTAATGACAAATCAGAAGCTGGATCAAAAACTGGGTTGGTGGACAGGTTGCTAAAATCACCCAGGAGACTTATCTGCTAATGTTCCACTCCTTTCCTGCTCAATTCAATTTTAACCTGCTCTTCTGAGCAGGTAGAAAGAATATACTGGAAACCAGCTGAGTCCTTCTTTAAATATGCAGATCAGGCTCTGGTGATGTCTTTGGACATCAACTGCTATTTTAACCCATTGCTTGAGCAAGGAAGGCATATAAGGTAAAATCAGCAGGAAGAGGTATCAGAACCAGGAGAAGCTCAAAGAGGTCCTTTTCTAAAAAAATGTTTGTTTACTGTGGAGGACCTGAAGGAGAAGGAGTGTTCCTCCAATCCCCACAAGGGAAGTTTAGTCATCTCCTGCCTGTGGCTTTTCTCAATCCATGACTTATCTGACTGCCAGGGACTGCTCCTTAAGTCTCCAGCCGTAGCCTTTTGCCTCTTGGCATTACCCAGCCCACTGGCCAACTGTTGCTTCCTGCCACTTTTGGACAAGCAGCATGCAAATGAGCCCCAGAAGTTAAAATCATCTAATATTGCCAAGGCCAGGATGGTTTTCTGCTCACCTTGACCCCCACCCTAAGTTAAAATTGAGGCTATATTATCTCAGTCTCCTGGTGAGAAGAGATAAAGTTACTCCCAGGCAGAAACAGAAGTCTCTAAAAGCGAATACATATTATGCTCAGCTCTTTAATGTTTCTTTTGTATAGTTGTTTTAAAAGTTCAATTTAAGAAATAAGACTGTGGTTTTAAATATAGGGCCCTGTGTTTCTGAACAAACCAAATTTGTTCTATAATAGGCACCATTGTTTTGGAAGAAAAAATAAGCTGAGCCCAACTGTTCACCCAGTATTAATAATACTGACTGGGTGTTGTAGTACTTGCCTTATTCAGGTATGGTTATCCTTATGGGATCAAAGCAGTGAGATCTAACATTTCTGTGAATTTACAGTTCATTTGCTGTACTCTGATTAGAAAATAATCTTCCACTGAAGTGAGCAGCTTTTTGTAGAGTAAGATCTCCAATGTAAAGAAAATTACTGTTGAAACTCAGTTTCTGCCTGCCCTTATGGAAAGTGCAATTAAGTCGCAGCCATTTCAATTCACATATTTTCTTAAAACCGTGTGGGAATTTTTGTTTGATTGTCATGCCTTTGAGGTACAAATGTTCCTTTTGCACTATAAGTACTTTAAGGGTGAAAACTGAGTCATGAACAATAAAAATTACTTCAAGCTCACAGCAGTGAAAAGTAAGCTATTAATTAAATGAAATTAGTTTTCTTGTGGTATACATTTCTTCGTTAAAGGTCGTTAAATAAAATTATAAGAAAATGTGCCTGCAATAGCTTCATGTTGTTTATGGGAAACTAAGGTTGAGGAATACCCTGCTGAGTACTTTCAGCATTCTCTGTTTTTATCTGAATCATTCACTATTAGTTCCAGCTACTGCAGCAATGTCACACATAGCAAAACTGCAGAAAGTGATCTCTCCAGTCTGCATGAAATTCCAGTCACGCTATGCTTTCTAGTACAATAAATTTAAACCTCTTTCACCTTTTTTCTCTTCTGTATCTTTCCTGAACAATTTGCACACTGAACTTGATCTGCTGCTGCTGTACTGCGTGAGAATAGAAATACAGTGATTATTTTTCTGTTGCCTGAATAATGAATCAAAATATTGTTCAGCACAATTATTTTTATCTAAGTTTCCACCCTGTTCTCTCCATCTTTTCTTCATACAATGCTCCAATGAATCTCAGTGCAAGCTCAAGGAACAGCATCAGGGTTGTCCATAATATTTTCGTTAATATTTATTAATTTCAGTTGTTCTTTGATTCATTTTGTCGTACATTACATTCCTAATATAGACAGTATATACAATATAGCAATATTAGTACATTGTGGTATGCTACCAACATTAGTTAAAAAGCTACCCTAGAAAAATGTCAATAATCAGAGGTTTGAACTTTTTTTTAATTCATTCACAGGGTGTGGGCTTCGCTGGCTGGGCCAGCATTTATTGTCCATCTCTAGTTGCCCTTGAGAAGGTGGTGGTGAGCTACCTTCTTGAACCGCTGCAGTCCATGTGGTGTAGGTACACCTACAGTGCTGTTAGGAAGGAAGTTCCAGGATTTTGACCCAGCGACAGTGAAGGAACAGCGATATATTTTCAAGTCAGGACATGAGTGACTTGGAGGGGAACTTTCAGGTGGTGGTGTTCCCATCTATCTGCTGCCCTTGTCCTTCTAGACGGTAGTGGTCGTGAGTTTGGAAGGTGTTGTTGAAGGAGCCTTGGTGAATTCCTGCAGTGCATCTTGTAGATGGTACACACTGCTGCTACAGTGCGTGGGTGGTGAAGGGAGTGAACGCTTGTGGATGTGGTGCAATTCAAGCGGGCTGCTTTGTCCTGGATGATGTCAAGCTTCTTGAGCGTTGTGGGAGCTGCACTCATCCAGGCAAGTGGGGAGTAGAACCATAGAACCATAGAAAAGTTACAGCACAGAAGGAGGCTGTTCGGCCCATCTTATCCATGCCAGCCCAAGGACACCCAGGTGCCCCTTCTAATCCCACCTTCCTGCACCCGGCCCATAGCCCTGCAGCTTACAGCACTTTTAGTGCAGATCCAGGTACTTCTTAAAAGAGTTTAAAGTTTCTGCCTCTACTACCAACTTGGGCAGCGAATTCCAGACACCCACTACCCTCTGCGTAAAAAAGTTCTTCCTCATGTCCCCCCTACACCTTCTGCCACTTATCTTGAATCTATGTCCCCTGGTTCTAGAATTCTCCATCAAGGGAAACAATTTTATCCTGTCCACTCTATCTATTCCCTTCATAATTTTGTACACCTCAATCAAGTCACCTCTCAGCCTTCTTTGTTCTAAAGAAAATAACCCCAACCTATCCAATCTCTCCTCGTGGCTACACTTTTCTAACCCTGGCAACACTCTTGTAAACCTCCTCTGCACCCTCTCCAGAGCTATTACATCCTTCCTGTAATGTGGTGACCAGAACTGCACACAATACTCCAGTTGTGGCCTCACCAGTGTTTTATACAATTCCCACATTATATCCTTACTTTTATATTCTATACCTCTGCCAATGAAGGAGAGCATTCCATATGCCTTCTTTACAACCTTGTCTACTTGAACTGCTGCCTTCAGGGACTTGTGTACTTGTACGCCAAGATCTCTCACTTCATCTACCCCTCTTAGTATATTCCCTTTATTTTGTAATCCCTGCAACTGTTTGACCTCCCTAAATGTATGACCTCACACTTCTCTATGTTAAAATCCATCTGCCACTTTACCGCCCACTTCACCAACCCATCTTTACCGTTTTGGAGATTATGGCTATCCTCTACACTATCCACTACTCGGCCAATCTATGTGTCATCTGCAAATTTCCCAATCGTGCCCCCCACGTTCACGTCCAAATCATTAATATATAACACAAACAGCAACTCCGAGCCCTGTGGAACTTGAGACAACTTTCCATTCACAAAGGCATCCATCGACCATTACCCTTTGTTTCCTGTTACAAAGCCAACCTTTTATCCAGTTTGCCACATTACCCTGAATCCCATGGGATTTTACTTTCCTGACCAATCTGCCATGTGGGACCTTGTCAAATGCCTTGCTAAAATCCATGTGCACAACATCCACTGCACAACCCTTCTTGTCACTTCCTCAAAGAATTCAATCAAATTTGTGAGGCAAGACCTTCCTTTAACAAATCCATGCTGACCATCCCTGACCAGTCCATGCCTTTCCACATGACAGTTAATCCTATCTCTCAGGATTGATTCTACTAATTTGCTCACCACCGATGTAAGACTAACTGGCCTATAATTGTTTGGCATTTCCTTTGATCCCTTTTTAAACAATGGAACTATGTTTGCATTTCTCCAGTCCTCCAGTACCTCCCCTGTATCTAGTAAAGATTGGAAAATCATCCTCAGAGCATCAGCTGTCTCCTCCCTGACTTCCTTCAGCAGCCTCGGAAACAATCCATCTGGCCCTGTATTCCAACACACTCCTGACTTGTGCCCTGTAGATAGTGGACAGGCTTTGGGGAGTCAGGAGTCGAGTTACCTGCTACAGAATTCCTAGCCTCTGGCCTGCTCTTCTAGCCACAGTATTTATATGGCTAGTCCAGTTCAATTCTGGTCAATGATAACCCCCAGGATGTTGATAGTGGGGGAGTCAGCGATGGTAATGCTGTTGAATGTCAAAGGACAATGGTTAGATTCTCTCTTGTTGGAGATGGTCATTGCCTGGCATTTGTGTGGCGCAAATGTTACTTGCCACTTGTCAGCCCAAGCCTGGATATTGTCCAGGTCTTGCTGCATTTGGACATGGACTGCTTCAGTATCTGAAGAGTCGTGAATGGTGCTGAACATTGAACAATCATCAGCGAACATCCCACTTCTGACCTTATGATGGAAGGAAGGTCATTGATGAAGCAGATGATGGTTGGGCCGAGGACACTACTCTGAGGGACTCCTGCAGTGATGTCCTGGAGCTGAGGTGACTGACCTCCAACAACCACAACCATCTTCCTTTGTGTTAGATATGACTGCAACCTGTGGAGAGTTTTCTCCCTGATTCCCATTGACTCTAGATTTGCTATGGTTCCTGGATGCCACAATCAGTCAACTGCGGCCTTGAGGTCAAGGGCAGTCACTCTTACCTCACCTCGGGAGCTCAGCTCTTTTGTCCATGTTTTAACCAAGGATGTAATGAGGTCAGGAGTTGAGTGGACCTGGTGGAATCCAAACTGAGCATCAGTGAGCAGGTTATTACTAAGCAAGTGCCACTTGATAGCACCGTTGATGACCCCTTCCATTACTTTCCTGATGATCAAGAGTAGACTGATGGGGCAGTAACTGGCCGGGTTGGTTTTGTCCTGCTTTTTGTGTACGCGACATACCTGGGCAGTTTTCCACATAGCCAGGTGGATGCCAGTGTTGTAACTGTACTGGAAAAGCTTGGCTAGGGGCGTAGCAAGTTCTGGACCACAAGTCTTCAGTACTATTGCCGGAATATTGTCAGGGCCCTTGGCCTTTGCAGTATCCAGTGCCTTCAGCCGTTTCTTGATATCACATGGAGTGAAACAAATTCACTGAAGACTGACATCTGTGATGCTGGGGACCTCCAGAGGAGGCCGAGATGGGTCATCCACCCGGCACTTCTGGCTGAAGATTGTAGCAAATGCTTCAATCTTATCTTCTGCGCTGATATGCTGGGCTCCTCCATCATTGAGGATGGGGATATTTATGGAGCCATAGAGTCATAGTGCCTCCTCCTCCAGTGAGTTATTTAATTGTCCACCACCATTCACGACTGGATGTGGCAGGGCTGCAGAGCTCAGATCTGATCCATTGGTTGTGGGATCACTTAGCTTTGTCTATCACTTGCTGCTTATGCTGTTTGGCATGCAAGGAGTCCTATATTATAGCTTCACCAGGTTGATACCTCATTTTAGGTATGTCTGGTGCTGCTCCTGGCATGCCCTCCTGCACTCTTCATTAAATCAGGCTTGATCGCCTGGGACTTAGTCTCCACAAGGACTTTGCAGTGGTCACTCCTACGGATACTGTTATGGACAGATGCATCTGCGACAGGCAGATTGGTGAGGATGAGGTCAAGTATGTTTTTCCCTCTTGTTGGTTCCCTCACCACCTGCCGCAGAGCCAGTCTAGCAGCTATCTCATTTAGGACTCAGCCATCTCGGTCAGTAGTGGTGGTACTGAGCTACTCTTGGTGATGGACATTGAAGTCACCCACCCAGAGTACATTCTGCGCCCTTGTCACCCTCAGTGCTTCCTCCAAGTGGTGTTCAACATTGAGGAGCACTGATTCATCAGCTGAGGGAGGGCAGTACACGGTAATCAGCAGGAGGATTCCTTGCCCATCTTTGACCTAATGCCATGAGACTTCATGGGGGGCCTGAGACGATGTTGAGGACTCCCAGGGCAACACCCTCCTGTCTGTATACCACTGTGCTGCCACCATTGCTGGGTCTGTCCTGCCAGTGGGACAGGACATACCCAGAGATGGTGACGGTAGTATCTGGGACGTTATCTGTAAGTATGATTCCGTGAGGATGACTATGTCAGGCTGTTGCTTGACTAGTCTGTGAGACAGCTCTCCCAATTTTGGCACTAGCTCCCAGATATTAGTAAGGAGGACTTTGCAGGGTCGACTAGGCTGAGATTGTCGTTGTCGTTTCCGGTGCCTAGGTCGATACTGAATGGTCCATCCGGTTTCATTCCTTTTTTTTGCTACATCTAATCATTGGAATATTCAGGATTTTTGTGCTATAAAAACAATTTGTCAAGTTTTCACATCCTCTCCTATAAACACTGACTTGGTTCAAAAACCATTAGACCAAAATGGCTATTCTTTCTTTTCTTTTTCCTTCATGTGAGATCCCAGATAATCAATGTCCATATGTTATTTGACATGAAGACCATCAAATCTTATACCCTTATATATCCAACACAGAGAATCAAACAAGAAATTTTTTGTAGGGACTAGAGCTACACAAAGTGAGGTGTTTACCGACCAAGGCATCAGGAAGCCAAAGAAACATGAACTACATAAAACTTGTAATTTGCCTGATCAGATAACAAAACTGGCAATATCTATCTACTTCATTAAAAATGATGTACATGACATGTTCTACCTATCCATCAATCTTACTTCCATTTTCCATGATATTTGGTGACATCCCTGTGTTAATGTTCCACTGTCAATATTAACATTGGATTTATCTGCTGCATCAAGTTCCTCTGTCACAAAAATAGGTGGAGGGACAGGTAGTATTGAGGAGGCGGGGAGGCTGCAGAAGGATTTGGACAGGTTAGGAGAATGGGCAAAGAAGTGACAGATGGAATACAACGTGGGGAAGTGTGAGGTCATGCACTTTGATAGGAAGAATAGAGGCATAGACTATTTTCTAAATGGGGAGAGAATTCAGAATTCTGGAGTGCAAAGGGACTTGGGAGTCCTAATCCAGGATTCTCTGAAGGTTAACTTGCAGGTTGAGTCGGTAGTTAGGAAGGCAAATGCAATGTTGGCATTTATTCCGAGAGGACTAGAATATAAAAGCAGGGATGTGCTTCTGAGGCTTTATAAGGCTTTGGTCAGACCACATTTAGAATATTGTGAGCAATTTTGGGCCCCGTATCTCAGGAAGGATGTGCTGGCCCTGGAGAGGGTCCAGAGGAGGTTCACGAGAATGATCCCAGGAATGAAAGGCTTAACATATGAGGAACGTTTGAGGACTCTGGGTCTATACTCGATGGAGTTTAGAAGGATGAGGGGGGATCTGATTGAAACTTACAGAATACTGAGAGGCTTGGATAGAGTGGACGTGGAGAAGATGTTTCCATTAGTAGGAGAGACTAGGACCCGAGGGCACAGCCTCAGAGTAAAGGGAAGACCTTTTAGAACAGAGATGAAGAGAAACTTCTTTAGCCAGAGAGTGGTGAATCTATGGAATTCATTGCCACAGAAAGCTGTGGAGGCCAGGTCATTGAGTGTATTTAAGACCGAGATAGATAGGTTCTTAATTGGTAAGGGGGTCAAAGATTACGGGGAGAAGGCGGGAGAATGGGGTTGAGAAACTTATCAGCCATGATTGAATGGCAGAGCAGACTTGATGGGCCAAATGGCCTAATTTCTGCTCCTATGTCTTATGGTCTTATGGTCATGATTGCAGCCTTTGAGCACTAGGTGGTTCTGCATTAAATTTTGCAAGGTCTGGATTTTACGGCCCCCACCGAGTGTGTTTTCGGCAGGGAGCATATCAAATATAATGGGAGGCTAGCCCACTGCCTTCTTGCTAGCTCCCCGCCCCACTCCCCACCGGACCTGTTCCCCATAAAACTATAGCCAGGAGGGCGCTGAAATTGGCAGCCTATCCACCATTTAAAAAAAAATTAACAGGCAATTGAGCTTGTTAATAAGCCAATTGACCTGAATATTACGCTTCCCATGCCATAATATGGTTGGCGTGAGCAGGCAGGCAGAAGTGAGCAGGCCGTTTTTAACCAAACTGGTTAAAAGGCAGGAAGGAAGGGGAGGTAGCATACTTCGTGAGGGTACCTTATGCACATCGAGTCACCCCTCCCCCCAAGATGTTACTCTTCCCCTTTGACACTTTCCACATGAATACCAAAACACATCCTTCCACCACTTTGCCCCCCCTCCCTAGGGTCCCCAATCCCTCCACAACCAATAACCCCAGACTTACTTCTAAGTCCAGCATCCACGATCTTTCTTTCAGGACTGCTTGCAGATGTTTTATGTTGTTCATGGGAAACTAGGGTTGGGGAATACCCTGCTGAGTATTTTCAACATTCTCTGTTTTCATCTGAAGCATTCACCATTGGTCCCAACTACTGGGTTTATCTTTGTTATAAATTATTATATTATAACAATTATAATTCTTTGAGTTCTGGTCCTGCATGCAGAAGAGAAGTCCCACTTTCATCTACTTAAAGTCACCCGGAGTGCATTATGGCTGTGGAGTGACCTTGTTTAAAATCAGTTTAGTCTGGACCAACATTTCTTCCGGTAAGGCAGTACATCCCCCCCACCCCCATAAAATTCATCCCCAAATCTTTGCCCAGCTCCCTTGAATTCTATGCAGGTAATTTTAGAAATAAAAATTATGTTTCTCTCATATTTAATTGAAATGTAGTTATTTACTTTCTAATCTTAGTTGTCCAATGTGGGGACTTTTAATCAATCACTCTACACCTCCATCCCCACCAGGATGTTCCTGAAGCTATCCACTTCTTCCTTGAATAGAGGCCCAACCAATCCCTATCTACCACTGCCCTCCATTGCCCAACTGAACTTGTTCTCACATTAAACAACTTCTCCTTCAACTCAACTCACTTCCTCCAAATGAAAGGTGTTGCTATGGATACTCGCGTAGGCCCTAGCTGTGCCTGCCTTTTTGTGGGGTATGTGGAACATTCAAGTGTCCTGGTCAATATTTGTCCCTCAAAAAACATCACTAAAAATAGAGTATATAATTATTATTACCTTGCTGTTAGTGGAAGTTTGCAGAGCCCAAAATTGTCTGCCGCGTTTTAACATTACAAGACTGAATACACTCAAAATTACTTCATTGGCTACGAAGTGCATTAGGATGCCCTGAGGTCCTGAGACGTGCTTTATAAATGTAAGTCTTTCCTTTTAGAGCTGGTGAGCCCTAGTTTATTCAGGACATGCTGGAGCAAGCATCAGTTTGTCTTTATTTTACACAAAGAAAGTATTAGCCATGGTAATTCCACATGCACCTTAACCAGAATACCAAATGTGCAGAAATCCCTAAATGTAGCCCTACCAGAACCCTAAAAAATAATTGGGTCTTTGCAAATTTCCCCTCACCTTTTCATCGAATGATATATCCAACTTAATACACCAGAATTATCTCAAGATTCAGTGATATATTTTCCAAGCATCTTATATTTGAATAAAACTTTGTACAGTTTAGTAATAAGATAGCACCACCTAGTGGCATTTCTGGTGCATAAGTATATTTGGGCAGAATTTTTCAAAAGACCTGACATTGACCTGAATTTTATGAAAACATTGCGGATTTGAGTGTGGAAACTGTCAACATTTGTATCATTACACTTCTGAAACTGAGAGAAACTTCTGGAGTCTGCACATGCGCAGTTAAACATAAAATCCAGACGTTGCTGTCAGTGATTCTCGCAGTTTCTCCATGCAGTGCACTGTTGACGTCCCTGCAGATTTGAATGAATTAGAAATCACTGAATTGATTAGAATGTGTAGTTTTATACCATATTATCACTTAAAACCCCACCATAGCCCAAAAATGTCATGCCTTGATGATGAGGTGTAACTGGATTTTTACTGGTACTAAGTCATAATTAATGTTGGAGAACCACTCTGGCCCTGGAAAACTAAATTTGTATTTGTACAATGTCAAATATTTCCTTACAGATAAAACCTCCGAGTTTTTTTAATACAGAATTTTTAAAAAGTTTATCTAAGATGTTTCAGCTTTTAATGTTTATATCCCAATCATTTACTTCACTCATTGGAAAAATTTTCAAAATAATCAAGCCATTTTTCTTCCCGCTTTGCTGTCTATGAGAATACTTCAATGTTGCTTACTTTGCTTGATTACAACACTGTTGTTGGATACCTGGAGATTCCCTGAACTTGGGCGCCAGATTGAAATTAACATTGAGGACGTGAAATCCACACCACCAAGATCTCTGGATCTTTGTGGGCAGCTTTCTTTGAGGTCAGCAGTAAGCACCATCACTTTGCCACTGACCACAAAATCTGGGCCAGTGTATAAAAATGTTTTAAATTGAATGAACACTTATTCATGATGAGTTCAATACATGCTTTCTCTTCTCATTTGTGTTACTATGATTATGTGTGGTGGAAAATTAGGTCAAGGAAAAAGCAACATCCTGCAGGAAACATCATAAGCGTAACCCACACCGTGCCCACCAAGTCAATAAATTCACATTCAGATCCCCCATCCCCAGCTGACACATCTCCTTCCCTTGCCCCATCTCCCTCCTCTCCTGCCCCCTTCCCTTTTTTGCTCCCTTCCCCTCTTTCTTTCCCAGACCCACTTCCCTCTCTTTTTCACTTCCACTGATTTTCCTTCCCATCCCTTGTTCTACTTCCCACCCCACCTATTCCCTGTTCCCATCTTGTCTACCCTTCCTGTCCCCCATCTCTTCCTTCCTCTCCTCTCCCCACTTCTCTGCCATTTTACTCATATCTCTGTTCACCTTGACTGCAACACTCCTCCTCCTCCTCTTTTCTCCCCCAGCCTTCTTTTTTCTCTTCCTCGCTCCATTCCAATACCCCTCCCAATTCACTTTCTCTGCCCTTCCCTGTTCCCTCCCCTCTCTCTTTTTCCCACCTCACATCTCTCTACCCCTTCCAATCTGCTTCCTCTCCCTTCCCTGCCCAGGTTCAATTATGTTGCACTCTAATATTGCTGACCTTAGTCTTGACTCCACATGTACAGCACTGGGAGAGTTCATCTAATTAATAGAGAATTTCTTGTAAAGTTCACATGTTACAAGCTTTACAATTTTAAAATAATAGAAAATAATTTAATGAATAATTGGTAACTGTAACTTTTATTTGTGTTGTCTGTCTATTGTCCAAAATATGCAAACCATAAGGCCATAATCCCCGGGGCCTGATAATCTACATCCCTGTGTACTTAAGGAAGTGGCCCTAGAAATAGTGGATGCATTGGTGGTCATCTTCCAAGATTCTATAGACTCTGGAACAGTTCCTCCAGATTGGAGGGTAGCTAATGTAATCCCACTATTTAAAAAGGGAGGCAGAGAGAAAACAGGGAATTATAGACCAGTCAGCCTGATGTCGGTAGTGGGGAAAATTCTAGAGTCCATTGTAAAAAATTTAATAGCTGAGCACGTGGAAGACAGTGGCAGAATCAGACAGAGTCAGCATGGATTTATGAAAGGGAAATCATGCATGACAAATCTACTGGAACTTTTCGAGGATGTAACGAGTAGAGTTGATGAGGGGGAGCCAGTGGATGTGGTTTATTTGGACTTTCAGAAGGCTTTCGACAAAGTCCCACATAAGAGATTAGCGTGTAAAATTAAAGCGCATGGGATTGGGAGTAGTGTATTGAGATGGATAGAAAACTGGTTGGCAGGCAGGAAACAAAGAGTAGGAATAAACGGGTCTTTTTCCGAATGGCAGGCAGTGACTAGTGGGGTACTGCAGCGAGTGCAACGAGACCTGGGTGTCCTTGTACACCAGTCGCTGAAGATAAGCATGAAGGTGCAGCAGGCGGTAAAGAAGGCAAATGGTATGTTGGCCTTCATAGCCAGAGGATTCGAGTATAGGAACAGGGATGTCTTGCTGCAATTGTACCACACCTGGAATATTGTGTGCAGTTTTGGTCTCTTTATCTGAGGAAGGATGTACTTGCTACAGAGGGAGTGCAGCGAAGGTTTACCCAACTGATTCCTGGGATGGCAAGACTAACATATGAGGAGAGCTTGAGGTCGATTAGGATTATATTCGCCGGAGTTCAGAAGAATGAGTGGGGATCTCATGGAAGCCTATAAAATTCTAACTGGACTAGACAGGGTAGATGCAGGAAGGACGTTCCTGATGGTGGGGGAGTCCAGAACCAGGGGTCACAGTCTGAGGACACGGGGTAGACCATTTAGGACTGAGATGAGGAGAAATTTCTTCACCCAGAGAGTGGTGAGCCTGTGGAATTCGCTACCACAGAAAGAAGTTGAGGCCAAAACATTGTATGCTTTCAATAAGGAGTTAGATATAGCTCTTGGGGTGAAAGCGATCAAAGGGTATGGGGAGAAAGCGGGAGCAGGCTATTGAGTTGGATGATCAGCCATGATCATAATGAATGGCGGATCAGTTTCGAAGGGCCGAATGGCTTACTCCTGCTCCTGGTTTCTATGAATCTATGTTTCTATAAGACATAGGAGCAGAAGTAGGCCATTTGGCCCATTGAGTCTGCTCAATGAGATCATGGCTGATCTGATAATCCTCAACTTCACTTTCCTGCCTTTTCCCCATAACCCTTGATTCCCTTACTGTTTAAAAATCTGTCTATCTCAGCCTTGAATATACTTAATGACCCAACCTTGACAGCCCTCTGCGGTAAAGAATTCCACAGGTTTACTACCCTCTGAGAGAAGAAATTCCTCCTCATCTCTGTCTTAAATGGGCGACCCCTTACTTTGAGATTATGCCCTCTCGTCCTAGACTCTCAGCATTTACCCTGTCAAATCTCTTAAGAATCGTATATGTTTCAATAAGGTTGCCTCTCATTCTTCTAAACTCCAATGAGTACAGGCCCAACCCACTCAAATAAGATAAAAGCAAAAAAGTGCGGATGCTGGAAATCCAAAACAAAAACAAAAATAAACTCAGCAGGTCTGACAGCATCTGCAGAGAGAATAACTGTATTCCCAACCTAGTCAACATCTCCTCATAAGAAAATCCCTCCATACCCAGGATTAACCTAGTGAACCTTTCCTGGACTGCCTCCAACGCCAATATATCTTTCCTTAGATAAGGGGACCAAAACTGTTCACAGTATTCTAGGTATGGTCTAAGTAGTGCCTTGTATAGTTTTAGCTCTAACTAGTGCCTTGTATAGTTTTAGATCTAATTAATACCTTGTATGGTTTTAGCACTTATTAACTGAAAACATTCACTTTACAGATCAAGAAATCTATCTTCCTCTGGTTACAAGTGGGAAATCGTGTGCCCTGATGTATTTTATTAGGTGCATTAAGTGCTAATAGTATTTTTTATATCTGTTCAAACTGCAGAGAATGCTTCATTTTGTGTTTGTGAATGGTAAGTGCTACTGTGCTTTTAATCTTTGAGTGTGTAACCACTTCCTTTGCCCATCTTCTGTAATTTTTCTTCAAATTACTTGGATATTTTAGATTTTAATGAGACCTAATTGGATCAGACCCATGACGTAAAAGAATACTGAACTCATTGCTGCAGTTAAAATGACTTAAGTTGATACGGAACTTGGGAAGTGAAAAGATGTGGTCGAAGAGGTTGAACATTATCCAGGGTACAGTGGTGTAGTGGATATGTTAATGGACTAAGTAATCCAGAGACCTGGACTAACAATCTGTAGACAATGGTGGGCCTGAATTTCCTCAGAGAAGCAATCAGAATCGGATTGCCACTCTGCTCCTCGTTTTTACCTTAAATTTTATTCCATCCTATCTCACCCAACCTTCCGACTCAGGCTGAGTGAGATCCTAGTAGGGCATTGTGTCCCCGGGGCCTAGCTTCGAAGGGCCGCTCAGTCGAAGGGAATGAGACCGCGCCCCCTTTTTTATGGCACTTGCTGCCGTAAACCAGGTACATTTGAAGATCCTGGGAGGTGGGGTGAGGGTGGCTGTTGGGTCAGGTCAGGTCAGGTCAGGTCGGGTCAGGCCTGGGAGGGAGGTGGTGAGAGTTGGGCTTGGCTGCAGTGGGGCGGGGTGAGAGTCAGGCCTGGCGGGTATGAGGGGGGAAGAGTCCCCGTGGGGCTGGGTGTATCCCATGGGTTAGGGAGTTTCATCGGGTGGTGTAGTCCCTGGAGATGGAGGGGTCTCCCATTGGGAGGGTAGTCAGGGGGTGGTGGGGGGGTCACCTGAGGGTTGGGAGTGGTGGGGAGCCTCCTGGGGCTTTGGGGTGTGGGGGTGTCCCATGGGAGTTGGTTGGGGGGCTTGGTCTATGTCTGTACAATAGTTACCCAGAAGTTAGAAGAGATTTTAATTCTTCTAACTTTTTCTGGGTAACTATTGCTATGACCCAGTTCCAACCATCTGAAGTTTGCGATTTCAATCGCGTTTTCAGATGGTTCCCAGTGCAGGGCAATTGCCCACAGGGAGTTTGTACTTCTGGGCAATTGTCATGCAAATCTTACCTGTGAACTTCTGAAGGTAGCCGCCCCCCCCACCAATACGATGCCCTGGAACTTGGAATTTACAGCCCAATGTGTTCAAATCAGTTTGTGAATTCGAACTCAGTTGAAAAAAAGACAGTTAAATAAATCTGGAATAAAATGCCAGTATCAGTTATGTTGGCCGTGAAGCTAGTGGATTGTCATAAAAATAGAACTGGTTCACTGATGTCCTTTAGGAGGAAACCTTACTTGTCCTTACTTGTTCTGGCCTAAATAGTATGTGACTCGTGGCCCACAGAACAGGAGCAGCACCTGAAAATGATGAGCAAATCTAGTGAAGCTACAACACAAGATAATTTTTTTAAAAGCATACTAAACACAGAGTGAAACAACTCCACAGCCAGCAGATCAGACCAAAGCTCTGCAGTCCTGCCATATCCAGTCATGGATGGCAGTGGACAATTAAGCAGCGAATAGAAGGAGGCTCAATGAACATCACATCCTCGGTAATGGTTGAGCCCAGCACACGAGTGCTAAAACAAGGCTGAAGCAACCTTGAACAAATATCTCCAACCTTTAGTGCCAAGTGGATGATCCATATTGGCCTCCCCTAAGGTTCCCACCATCACAGATGGCACTCAGCCAATTAGATTAATTCCGCATGATTTCCAGAAACATCCAAGCACACTCTATACAGCAAAGGTCCTGACAACATCCCAATTGTAGTGCTGAAAACTTGTGTTCCAAAACTAGTTGTGTTTCTAGCCAAGCTATTTCAGTATATCAACAGCACTGCCATCTAAAGATATTTGACAAAGTGGAAAATTGCCCAGAGGTATGTCCTGTGGTGACAAGTTTGATTCCCAAACCAGGTTATGTTTCAGAATATTCTTTATTTGTATGTGACCAAATGCAGATACACACAATGGGCTGGGTTTTATACAATTTGGTGGGAACGAAGGCCGCTGGGCACAGTTAATTGTGGAAGAGGCCCCGTGTCAGTTTCCCAGAGGGAACCCCCAGACTAAGTCAAAGGGAGGAAGGGATCGATGTGGGATTCCTGGCCACTGCCAGCGGGATGTCAATAAGGCTAATTAATGAGCCAATTGTCACCCATTATCCCTGAGCCCACCCAATTTAGCGGTGGAGGCAGCTTGGGGCTCCAGAGGCATCCCGGGACATGCGGGGGTGCTGGGGGGGTGTTCCTCGCTTTTAGGCACTTTGTGCCTGATCAAGGGCCCTGGCATGGGGCAGGGGAGTGGTCACTGAAAGCCAACACCCCTGCTCTTTCCTCTGATCCCTCTCTTCCCCTCTCCTGCCCTCTCCCACCCTACAACTCCCATCCCGCCTTTACTCACCTTTGGCTCGGGGTCGCTCCACAATCTTGGACCTTGGTAGGTGCAGTGCTGCCAGTAGCCACTGCTGGTGCCGATGCTGGCAGCAATGACGAGACCTCTGATTGGCTGGCAGCTCACAGCAAGCAGGACTTCGGCCACCGGGAACCTCCATCGCAGGGAAGACCATGAAATGCACTTGATTCACTTGGACCTCCCCTGTGGGATTGACAGTGGTTCCCTGCCATCTTCGAACAGTGGGTAAGACTCCCGTTGGCTGGATCCCAACCAATATCTTTAAACAGTAGACATGCAGAGAAATAAGCCAGTGCAACTGTGGACAGAATTTTCCATCCTGGGCCTAAGTCCCAAAGCAGGGCCAGGAATTGGGAGTGATTCCCGCCGCAGAGCCCATTGGGAATTTGCGCTGAATTGCACCATGCTGGGCTCATTAATTATGCAGTCGGGGGTTTCCTGACATATTGTGCGGGGGGTGGGGGGGGGGTGGGGGGGGGGAGCAAGTTGGATGACACACGCATCACCATCATATCAGGGCGCCATATTTAAAAGACACCCGGACATCAATTTCTTTGCCACAAACCTTGTGGAAGGAGGAGATGGCCTGCAGGTCCCAGGGAGCTTCGGCCCCCAGATTCCGTGACATTTCCCTTCATGTGCTGCTCAATGCAGTGGAGGCCAGGAGGGGCGTCCTTACCCCAGGGCTGGAAGGAGGAGGCTGAGCCGTTTGACCAATCCTGCATGGAAGAAAGTTGCCAGGGTGGTCAGTGCCCAAGGCCTCCACCGGAGGACGGTCCTGCATTGCCAGAAACGGATGAATGACCTCATCTGTGCTGCCAGGGTAAGTGAACCCTCAACTGCTCACACTCACCTCCCTGAATGGTAGAGAGGACATGGGCCTCAGTAGCAAGGGCACAATCCATGCAGCCCATGCATAAAAGAGCTACTCATTGTGATAAGGTAGCCCCACTGCAGTTCATCTAGTCTACAGGTGGAGAGGCCACTGCGGGTCCCTGACCTTTCCACACAGAGAGATCAGATGTTGTCTGGGATGTTGGGGGACGGGGAAGGGGGTTAGGCATTGAGGGCACCAGTAAGCACCGCTAATGATATGCCTCTGTGAACCTTATCCTATCCTTCTATCTGCATGGGCTCACTGCTCTGGAAGGTGCTGCCCCAAAATCCTTGTGGACAACCTGCAGTGCATCAACCACGTGGCACACAATCCTCATGAGAAAGATACCTGAAACCTAATTGCTCTCCTTGCGCAGGAAAAGTTACGGCACAACAGGAGAGAGAGAAAGAAAATCAGAGGTGACCTGCCTGAACTGAAGAGTTCGAGAAGCGAGCAGCCGAGCTGGCATGGGAGGAACCAGACCAAGCCTGTGCAGACAGAGAATTCAGCAGGCAGCCTCCATCCAGGAAGGATCTATGCATAATGTAGTCACAAAGAAACCTAAGGGTCACATGTTCCTCCATGTTGGAGGGAGCTCATGCAGTCACTCGCTCTCTCCTTTCTTACCTACAAGTGCCAGCAGGAAGAGCGGAAGGCCAGAAGAAGAAGGCCTGACCAGCAGTACCTCCAGGCAACAAAGGACCGAGGACACTGGGAGGAGGAAGAAAGTGCACCTGTAGAGCCATTACAGTAGTCACCTGCACCCTCCACCAGCCTTTATTACAGAGAGCTTTTCAGGTGCTACATGCTTGATCAGGAGTCTCTTCAGGAAGCCCCACTCCCTGGATTTCTCGCGCTTAGGGCTCAATGGTCAGAGCCTCCCAGAACATCATGTGACCCCTAGACAGCAGGAGGAGCTATACCCTCAGTTACTACATTTTCTCCCCCTTTAGCTTTTTTATATTTTCTATTTACAGGGAAACATTTGAAGATCCAACAACATATATACATATACAACTTCAGGTGATTAAAGATCAAGTCTCTGAGGTGCTCTCCTTATACGGCTAGAGCAGCGTAACTCTACCATTTCAGGTTCCTCAACAGGATCAACAGGATCTGGAACTGCAGCGTGAGACACATCATTAGAAAGCGGCAGTTCAGGGTTTGGCAATTCTACGGAGACATTGGGCACGTCTACTCTAGGTCGATCATTCACCTCAGGAATTGACGGTCCGATGTTAATCACAGGCAGAATAGCTGGTTGTTGGAATGTCTTTAGCATGAATATGATCTACGTGCTTACGGATGATTCTATCTTCCACTTGCACTTGGATAGATAATGGACCAGTCTCTGAGACAATGGTTCCTGGAACCCAACAAGGTCCACTTCCGAAATTTCACACAAATAATATGTCACCTACACTGAATGTGCGAGCTTTTCTGTGTAAATTGTGAGTAAATTTTTGATTACTCTGATTCCGCTCTACCTTCCCCTCTAAATTTGGAAACACCAGGCTTAACTGTGTATGTAGGCGGTGTTTCATCAATAACTCATACAGTGATGAACCTGTAGTTGAATGTGGCGTTGTACAATAACTGAGAAGAAAACGGGAAAGTCGAGATTCTAGAGCACCTTCTGATAACCTTTTCATACCAGACTTGAAAGTTTGTACAGGTCTCTCGGCTAAACCATTTAATGAGGGATGGTAAGGGTCTGTTTTAATAAGTGTGATTCCATTCAGATTCATGAATTTCTGAAACTCTGGGCTGGTAAAGGCTGTACCATTATCAGAAATGACAATTTCAGGTAGGCCATGTATGCTAAAACAGTGATGCAACTTCTCAATAGTTGCACTCGATGTTGGTGATTTGACTTCGTATGCATCCATCCGTTTAGAATGTGCACTTACAATCAACAAAAACATGGTACCTAAGAATGGTTCTACATAATCGATATGTAGTCTAACGCAAGGTCAACAAGACCACTCCCACTGATGCAGCAGAGCTAAAACAGGCAACTGTTGCTGACAGTGGAGACAGTGCTTGACCATGCTTTCAATGTTACTGTCAATGCATGGCCACCAGACATAGCTTCGTGCAAGCATTTTCATCTTTGACATACCTGGATGTGCACTGTGAAGCTCTGTCAAGAGTGGTTCTCTTGTAATGGGATAATAACTCTTGATCCCCACAACAAAATTCCACCTTGACAACTTAACTCTGTGTCTCTGGCATGGAATGGTCTCAAATCTTCAGGTACATTTCTTCAGGCGAATTTGACCATCTTGCAAAACAAAGTCTCTGACTTTCGACAATATTGGATCTCTGTTCATCCAATTCCTAATTTGTTTCGCACACATAGGCGAAGAATCCAAGAAATTCAATAATAGCACAAATTCTTGTGGAATAGGAGCATGTACAATGGCAATGGGAGACAACTGAGTGCATCTCATGATTTGCAATGTGTAAGCCAGAGCAGTACATAAAAGTATACTCATACGCAGATAATGTCAGAGCCCAATGTTGTATTCTTGCTGATGCTATTGGCTGAATGGCCTTATCCTCAGTGAATAAACCCATTAATGATTTATGGTCCAAAATAATGGTGAAATGTCGTCCATGGTGGAATTTTTTCACCCCAAATACCACCGATAAACCTTCATTTACTGCTGGGAATAAGCCTTTTTGGCTGTGGAGAGGGCTCTTGAAACATAGCCAAAAGGTCTTTTTGATCCATTTTCCATTCTATGTGATAACACGGCTCCGACACCATAAGGAGAGGCATCATATGTTAATACCAACTCTTTCGATGAGTCGTAGTGTACCAATAAACACAATGAATGCAACAGTTTCTTTACTTTCACAAAGGCTTTTTCCTGTTGTGAATTCCACAACCAACTGTGATTCTTTTTTAACAAGTGTAATGGTGCTAACACATTGATAAGTTAGGCAAGGAGTGACTAAAGTAGTTGATCATACCCAGGAAGGACTTGAGTTTGGTTACATTGGATGGTGAGGGTTCATCTTTTGTTGCGCGAACATTCTCTTCTATCGGATACAAACCAGGGCTCGAAATGTGCATTTGTGCATTTTTCCTTCTTTAACCATGCGCCAACTTCCATGAACCTTCTTAGCACCTCCTCCAGGTTGGCCAAGAGTTCGATCTCGGTTGACCCTGTGATCAGAACATCATCTAGGTATACTACCACTCAGGGAAGTCCTTGCAAAAGACTCCATTGTTCTCTGGAAGATAGCGCATGCAGACAATACTCCAAAGGGTAGGCAAGTGTACTGATAAAGACCCCTGTATGTGTTAATAGCCAAGTATTCTCTCGATGTGCTATCCAGTTCTAATTGTTGTTAGGCATGGCTCATATCCAATTTTGTATAGGGCTTCCCTCTGGCCAGCTTTGCACTTGTCTAGTTTTGATGCCTTATTTACGGTCAATTTATAGCCCCTACAAACGCATATGGTTTGGTCAGGCTTAAGCACTGCAACTATGGGTGCTGCTGATTCCAAGAATTGGACAGGTTGGATGATGCTCAGCTTTTCTAACCAGCAAAGTTCTGCATCCACCTTCTCTTTTAGCATATAAGGCACAGGTCTAGGCTTAAAGAAAGATGGTGTCGCATGAGGATCCACATAAATCTTGGCCTGCACGCCTTTTAACTTTCCTAATTCATCCCGAAAAACCATGTTATATTTCCTTAGCAGTTCATGAACTCATCCTGTTTTCACGTGAAATATCTCAGACCTGTCAAACTTGATCTTCCACAGCCAGTCTCAGCCTAAAAGACTGGGTCCTTCTCCTTTCATTATTATTACAGGCAGTCAGGCAACTGGACTGTCTGTTGCTTGTAAGACACTGGTACTGTGACGATGCACTTTACCTGAATAGATTCTCCCATGTATGTCTTTAATTTGGCAGTTGTCCTGATCTCCATGAACTATTTGGTCCCGCAGCATATCATTTAATGTGTTCCTGAAGTCGCAGTGTTCTGTCAACTGCTTAAGGTTCGCTACATAGGTTGCGATGGACTCTCCTGGGGCCCTAACTCTGGAATTAAATTTAAAACGCTGCATTATTATGGATGGCTTTGACTGGAAGTGCATTTTCACAAGGTCCAATAATTCATTATAGGACTTTGAATTGGGGGCGCTCGGGGCTGTCAGGTTGTGAATGAGATTGTATGTTTTACTGCCACATACACTCAAGAGCTAAGTGCTCTGAAGAAGAGTCATATGGACTCGAAATGTAAACTCTGTTTCTCTCTCCATAGATGCTGTCAGACTTGCCGAGTTTTTTCAGTATTTTCTATTTTTATTTTAGAGTTCCAGCATCCACAGTATTTTGCTTTTAAACTAAAAGCTTTATTGAGATTAAACCAAATCCTAATCCTAAATATATATGTATACACAACTAGGTATCTCACACAGTCCACGTAAAACAGATCAAATCCAATCCCGCGAATACCACCCTCCTCTCAATCATCAACAAAGTGATAGAAAGTCCCATCAACAGTGCTATTAAGCAGCACTTATTCACCAATAACCTTCTCACCAATGCTCAGTTAAGGTTCTGTCAGGACTGCTCGGCTCCAGGCCTCATTGCAGCCTTGGTCCAAACATGGATAAAAGAGCAGATGTGAGGCGAGAGTGACTGCCTTGACATTAGGCAGCTTTTGATCAAGTGCAGCATCAAGGAGCCCTGCTAAAACTGAAGTCAATTTAGATTGGGGTAAAGCTCTCCACTGGCTGGAGTCATACCTAGCACAAAGGAAGATGGTTGTGGTTGTTGGAATTCAATCATCTCAGCCTCAGCTCATTGCTGCAGGAGTTCCTCAGGGTAGTGTCCTAGACCCAACCATTTTCAGTTGCTTCATCAATGACCTTCCTTCCATTATTAAATCAGAAGTAGGAATGTTCACTAATGATTGCATCATGTTCAGTACCATTCACAACTCTTCAGATAATGAAATTATGCATGCAGAAAGGCCTGGACAACATCCAGACTTAAGCTGCTAAGTGGCAAATTACATAAAGATGACACAAGTACCAGGCAATAAACATGGCCAACAATGGAGTTTAACCATCTGACCTTGTCATTCAATGGTATTACCATCATTGAATACAATACACTACATTAATATCATGGGGTCATCATTGACCAGAAACTTAATGGGACTAGCCCACATCAATACTGTGGCTACAAGATCAAGTTAGAAGCTGGGTATTTGATGGTGGGAGACTCACTTTCTGACTCCCCAAAGCCTGTTCACCATCTACAAGGTACAAGTCAGAAGTACAAAGAATACTCTCCACTTGCCTGGATGAGTGCAGCTCCAATACACAAAAAGCTCAACACTAACCAGGACAAAGCAGCCTGCTTCATCAGTGTCCCATTCACCATCTTAAAACATTCCCTCCCTCCACCACTGATGCACAGTGGCAGCAGTGTGTCCATCTCCAAGGTGCACCGCATCAACTCGCCAGGGCTCCTTCGACAGCACTACCCAAACTTGCAACCTCTGCCACCTAGAAGAACAAGAGCAGCAGATGCATGGGAGTGTGCAAGTTCCCTTCCAAGTCACACATCATCCTGACTTGGAACTATATCGCCGTTCCTCCACTGATGCAGGGTCAAAGTCCTGGAACACCTAACAGCGATATGGGTTTATCTGCGGCTGTTCAAGAAGGCGGCTTCAGACAATGAAATTGTGCATGCAGCAAGATCTGGACAACATCCAGACTTAGGCTGCTAAGTGGCAAGTTAAATACACACAACACAAGTGCTAGAAAATTACCATGACCAACAAAGTATGTTCATATGATATGTCCACATTATGTCCATTAGACATGAAAGAGATCATAAGCTGTTTAAATAAAACCTTACTTTCTGCTTATTTAAAAACGAACTTTGCTGGACAAAAAAACATGGCTGATACAGGTCACATGATTTGCAAGCTGGCTACAGCTCTGGAAACTTCCAACAGTGGCAACAGACAAAGCTCAATCCTCCTCCTTCTGTGTGGACCCATTACAATCAATGGAACAAAGGAGCAGCAGTCTGAGGAGTCTGTCTCCCTAGCCTGGACTTACAACAAAGAGAGAGCCATCAAACCTCATTATACCTGCAGAGGTGCTAATAACCACCTCCTAAAGTGAACAATAGATTTTGATCAGAGGCGTAAGAGCTGACTATTACCCTGAAACTGACTCATCAACGGGCAATACCACGTGACCACCTAAGCTCCTTTGGCCTTTGGAAAGTTGTAATGTTACATTCCTGGACTCCCAAGTCAGTCTACTGTTACATAAGGTAGCTAGGTTCTTGATTGGTAAGGAGATCAAAGGTTACGGGGAGAAGGCAGGAGAATTGGGTTAAGAAACTTATCAGCCATGATTGAATGGCAGCGCAGACTCGATGGGCCGAATGGCCTAATTTCTGCTCCTATGTCTTATGGTCTTATGGTCTGTCAACACCACAGCCGGACTCCAGTCAGAAAGCAAAGCCTGCCTCAAGTCTAAACCTCCTCGAAGTCTGGTTCTCTGGAAGGTTCCAGCCATTGCTTGTAGAGTGGACGATGTCTCTGTATACCAACCTCATCTTGCTGCGGCATCACCAACTTTAAAGGAATTCAGCAACTTCTGCTTTCAGCTAGCGGAACCCACCTGAACTTTAACTCCTACATGAAGAATCCTCACTGGACTTTGACATTCACGTGAATTAATATCGATATCTTTGGTTTTCTTTTGTGTTGTTATTCCTAATGGTAAAACTCTTTTCTTTCCTATCTCCTTGTGTGTTTTTGTGTGAGTATGTAGTTGTGCGACCATCTCCCAGGTTTGAATGTATGAATAAACAATGCTTCTGACAATAACCCAAAAGAGTGTTTGCTGCGAGTCACTTTAAAATTGACATCACAAACAGAGGGTTTGGGGAAACACGCCACATCCTATTTCAAAAGTTAAAACACCTCTGCTTACGGGGGGACGGCAAGAAAAATAAAGGAGCTCAGTTTGACTCCCTGCCCTGTCCATAACAGTAGTTTGACCATCTCTTTTTAATATTCAACAGTATTACCATTATTGAATGCATCATCATCAACATCATGTGGTGACCATTGACCAGAAACTCAAGAGCAATTAGGAATAGACAATAAATTCTGGCCTTTATGAACAAATTGAAAAAAGGCCAATTAGTCAATCATATCCTTGCTGGTTCTTTGTTAGAGTACTGTGAAATGCTTTTGAGATGATTTTCTGCATTGAAGGCATGATATAACTCTAAGTTGTTGTTGAGTAAGCATTTTCAGCAGAGGGGAACAAAAATGAATCATCACCTTGCTTGTTAATATTTATTGCTAAATATATACCACAAATGCAATTCTAGATTTAGTATTAGAAAATGAAGCTGGGCAAATGGATGAAGTAGCAGTGGGTGGTGACTATTTTGGAGATTGTGACCATAATAAGTTGGATTTAATATAATTATGGAAGAGGATAAAGATAGAACAGAAGCAAAAGTTCTAAATTGGGGAAAGACAAATTTTACAAAGCTTAGAGGTGAGCTGGTGAAAGTGGACTAGTTACAGCTACTTGAAGGGAAATCAGTGACAGACCAGTGGGAGGCATTCAAAAGTGAGATTCTACGGGCACATGTCCCCATAAAGAAAAAGGGCAGTACTGCCAAATCTCGAGCCCCCTGGTTATCTAAAAGTATACAAGGTAAGATAAAGCAGAAAAAAAAGCTTATGACAGTCACAAAAAACTTAATACTGTGGAAAGCCTGGAGGAGTATAGAAAATACAGGGGTAAAGTAAAAATGGTAATTAGGAAAGCAAAGAGAGGATATGAAAAAATATTGGCAGGTCAAATCAAAGAAAACCCAAGATGTTTTACCAGTACATTAAGAGCAAGAGAATAACTAAGGAGCGGACAGGACTGATCAGAGATGTACATGGTAACTTGTGCTTTGATGCTGAAGATGTCAGCAGGGTTCTCAATGAATACTTTGTCTTCACTAAGGAGAGGGATGAAGCAGATATTCTAGTTAGAGGAGGAGCGTGAAATATTAGATACAATAAGCATAGATATAATTAGATACAATAAGAATGTGCTGAAGGGACTGATATCTTTGAAGATAGATAAGTCACCAGGGCCGGATGGATTATATCCCAGGCTGTTAAAGGAGGCCAGGGAGGAAATAGTGGATGCTCTGAGAATAATTTTCCAACCCTCATTAGATACAGGCGAGGCCCGCGAACGTTGTACCATTATTGAAAAAGGGTGCGAGGGATAAACCAAAAAATTATAGGCCGGTCAGTCTGACCTCTGTGGTGAGCCAATTATTAGAATCAATTCTGAGACACAGTACAAATTGTCACTTAGAATGATTAATCAGGGATAGTCAATATGGTTTTGTTAGGGGAAGGTTGTGACTTACTAATTTAATCAAATTTTTTGAGGAAGTAACAAGGAGGATTGATGAGGGTAGTGCAGTGGATGTTGTCTACATGGATTTTAGTAAGGTATTTGACAAGGTCCCACGTGGCAGACTGATCAGAAAAGTAAAAGCCCATGGGATACAGGGGAGTGTGGCAAGTTGGATTTAAAATTGGCTCAACGAAAGGAAGCAAAGGGTAATGGTTGATGGGTGTTTTTGCAAATGGAAAACGGTTTCTAGTGGCCTTCCACAGGGCTCAGTGTTGCGCTCTTTGCTACTTGTTGTACATATCAATGATTTGGACTTAAATGTGGGTGACATGATTGGGAAATTTGCAGATGACACAAAAATTGGCCATATAGTTGATAGTGAAAAGGATAGCTGTTGTCTCCAGAATGATGTCAATGGTTTGGTTTAGTGAGCAGTAAAGTGCCCCACTTCTGTGGATTGATTAACTGTGAGGTAATGCATTTGGGGAGGGCAAACAAAGTTAGAGAATACACAATAAATGGGAGGATATTAGGGGTGGGTAGAGGAAGTGAGAGGCCTTGGTGTGCATGTCCACAGGTCCCTGAAGGTGGTAGGACAGGTGGATAAGGTGGTAAGAAAAACATATGGAATACTTTCCTTTATTGGATGAGGTATAGAATACAAAAGCAGGAATGTAACGATGGAGTGCAGCTGACTAACGGAATGAAGACTTGGAGTTTGGTAAGATGGGAGTTTTAAGTGTTAATTTTGTTATTAAATTTTGGTATTAAAATCTAATCTGTAATTATCAGTAACTGGAAAGTACTGCATAAGCAGGCTAAGTTCCTTCTTTCTTGCAGTTTAGACAGGGTAAACTCACTCTCAGTTGTTAATTAGCTAACTGGCTGAATCTGGTTACTGTAGTCTCAGTTCAGTTTACTATAAATTCAGGGTTCTTTAGTGCAGCCTTGGCAAATGGAGTGCAGCTGACTAACTGAGTGAAGACTTGGAGTTTGATGAGGGGGAATTCAGAGAAGGAGTTGTTTGTTTCCTCTTTCTATCTTTCTCACCCCATAGAAATTGGTTCTTGCTCTACTACAGGGAAAGGAGTTTCGTGAGTATCTGATAAATGGGTAATTTCTATTCTATTTAAAATAGTACACAATTTGGTGGTAAAGTTAATCAAATATATAAGAAAGCAACATAAGTGATTAATATAATTAAGTAATTATTTAAAACACATTAGGGATGGCAGGACAGGTGATGTGTCAAGGCTGCAGCATGTGGGAGCTCCTGCATAACATCGTGATCCAGGGCAAACACATCTGCCATAAGTGTTTGCGGCTTGAGGAACTTTAGCTCAGAGTCATTGAGCTGGACTCTGGGCTGCAGGCTCCGCGACACATCAGGGAGGGGGAAAGTTGGATGCTTTATACTACCAGGAGGCAGTCACACCACTTCGGATAGGGTCTTCTGATTTGGTCAGTGGCCAGGGACAGGAGGGTTTGACTGCGAGTGAGGCAGATAAGGGGACACAGAGAGCAGGAGTTTGAGCCTCTGCAATTGTCCAACAGGTTTGAGGTTTTCTCATCTTGTTTGGATGAGATTGGGGACTGCAGAGTGGATGAGGAAACTGACCATGGCACCGTGGTGGTGGTACAAGAAGCCATCCAAGTGGGGGTAAACCAGCAAAGAGTAAATCAGCAGATAAGGGTAGATACTACAAAAATAATATAAGGACAAAACTAAAGGCTCTGTATCTAAATGCATGTAGCATTTGAAACAAAACAGATGAACTGATAGCGCAAATAGAAATAAATAAGTACGATCTGATAGCCATTACAGAGATATGACTACAGGATGAAAAAGATTGGGACCTGAATATTGAAGGGTATGTGACATTCAGGAAGGACAGGAAGTTAGGAAAAGGTGGAGGAGGGGTGGCTCTGTTAATTAATGATGGTATTAGCACATTAGAGAGGCATGATCTAAGTTCAGGAAACCAGGATGAAGAAGTGGTTTGGGGTGAGATGAGGAATGATAAAGGCAAGAAGTTACTTGTGGGAGTGGTGTACATGCCCCCCAGTTGTAACTACACAGTAGGACAAAGTATAAAAGAAGAGATAATGGGAGCTCGCCAGAAAGGTACAGCAATAATCATGGGAGAATTTAATCTACATATAGACTGGCAAAATCAGATGGGCAAAGGTAGCGTAGATGTGGAGGTCATAGATGTTTTTGGGATAGTTTCTTAGAACAGCACGTTGGAAACCAACCAGAGAGCAGGCTCTGATAGGCTTGGTATTGAGCAACGAGATAGGATTAATTGACAACCATTATCAGTGAGGGCACCTCTAGGTAGCAGCGATCATAATATGATTAAATTTGACATTCATTTTGAGGGAGAAACAAGTGCATCCAAGGCTAGTCTTTTAAACTTAAATAAGGGCAAAATGAGAGCATGAAAGCAGAGCTAGCTGAAGTGAACTGGCAAATTAGGTTAAGGGATATGTCAATAGAAGTTCAGGGCATACATTTAAAGGGATATTTCAGTATACATGGAGAATATACATTCCAATGTGAAAGAAAAGTTCCAACGGGAGGGCCCACCATCCATGGTTAACTATAAAAGTTAAAGACAGTATCAAACTTAAAGAAAAAGCATATAATTTGCAAAGGCAGGTGGCAGGTCAGAAGATTGGAAAGAATATAAAGAACAGCAAAGAATGACAAAAAGATTAATATGGAGGGAAAAATTAAGAGGATGAGAGAAATCTAGCTAGTAACATAAAGACGGATAGTAAGAGTTTCTATAGATATTTAAATAAGAAAAGAGTTAACAACGTGAGCCTTGGTCCCATAGAGAGTGCGTCTGGGGAATTGATAATGTAAAGTAGGGAGATGGCAGATGAATTAAACAAGTATTTTGCTTCAGTCTTCACTATAGTGGACATAAGTAACAGCCTGGAAATAGCTGTAAATCAGGAAATGGAATGGAGGGAGGAACTTGGGAAAATTACAATCACCACGGAAGTGGTATTGAGCAAATTGTTGGGGCTGGGGGCTGACAAATCCCTAGGTCCGGATGAACTTCACCCTAAGGTCTTGAAGGAAGTGGCAAGTGAGATGGTTTTAATTTTCCAAAATTCCCTAGATTCAGGGAAGGTTCTATTAGATTAGAAAAAAGCAAATATAACTCCTTTATTCAAAAAGGGAGGGAGCCAGAAAGCAGGAAGCTATGGGCTAGTTAGCCAAACGTCTGTCATAGGGTAAATGTTAGAAGCTATATTTAAAGATGTTATAGCAGGGCACTTAGAAAAATTCAAGGCAATCAGGCAGACTCAACATGGTTTTGTAAAAGGAAAATCATGTTTAACCAATTTATTGGAGTTCTTTGAAGGAGTCACGTGTTGTGGATAAAGGGGAACCGGTGGATGTACTGTACTCAAATTTCCAGAAGGCATTTGATAAAGTGCCACATCAAATGTTATTGTAGGAAATAAAAGCTCATGGTGTAGGGAGTAACATATTGGCATGGATAGAAGATTGGGTAGCTAACAGGAGGCAGAAAGTTGGCATAAATGGGTCTTTTTTCCTTTTGGAAGGATGTAACGAGTGACGTGCCACAGGGATCAGTGCTAGGGCCTCAGCTTTTCACAATTTATATAAATGACCTGGATGAAGGGACTGAAGGAATGGTTGCTAAATTTGCTGACGACACAAAGATAGGTAGGAAAATAAATTGTGAAGAGGACGTAAGATGACTACAAATTGACATAGATAGGTTAAGTGAGTGGGCAAAGAACTGGCAAATGGAGTATAATGTGGGCAAATGTAAAATCGTACATTTTGGTGGGAAGAATAAAAAAGCTTATTATCTAAAGGGTGAGAGATTGCAGAGCCCTGAGATTCAGAGGGATCTGAGTGTCCTACCTAGTGCATGAATCACAAAAGGTTAGTATGCAGGTAATTAGGAAAGCCAATAGAATGTTATCATTTATTATGAGGGGAATTGATCACAAAAGTAAGGAAATTATGCTTCAGTTATACAGGGCATTGGTGAGACCACATCTGGAGTATTGTGTACAGTACTGGTCTTCTTACGTAAAGAAAGATGTAAATGCGCTAGAAGCAGTTCAGAGAAGGTTTACTAGACTAATAACAGGAATGGGCAGGTTGTCTTATGAGGAAAGGCTAGACAGGTTAGGCTTGTATCCACTGGAATTTAGAAGAGTAAGAGGTGACTTAATTGAAACCTTTAAGATCCTGAGGGGTCTTGACAGGGTGGACGTGGAGATGATGTTTCCTCTTATGGGAGAATCTAGAACTAGTGGTCACTGGTTAAAAATAAGGGGTCGGTCATTTAAGAGATGAGGAGAAATTTTTTCCCTCAGAGAGTTGAGAGCCTTTGGAGCTCTCTTCCTCAAAAGGTGGTGGAAGCAGAGTCTTTGAATATTTTTAAGGCAGATCTAGATAGATTCTTGATTAACAAGGGATAGGCAGGAATCCGGGGTTGAGGTTACATTCAGATCAGCCATGATCTTATTGAATGGCGGAGAAACCTTGAGGGGCCGAGTGGCCTACTCCTGCTCCTAATTCTTATGTTCGTATGTCACAGTATAAAAAGCTGGTTGGACCACACCTGGAATTTTGTGTACATTCATGTCGCCACATTACAGGATGGCTATAATTGCTCTGGAGAGAGTACTGAGGAGATTTACAAGAATGTTGCCAGGGCTTGAAAATTGTAGCTATGAGGAAAGATTGGATAGGCTAGGTTGTTTTCCCTGGAACTCAGGAGGCTGAAGAGTGACCTGATTGAGGTATACAAGATTATGAGGGGCCTAGATAGGGTAGGCAGGGATGCCCTGTTTCCCCTATTAGATAGATCACCGGGGACACAGATTTAAGGTGATTGGTAAAAGGATTAGAACGGACATGAGGAAAAACTTCTTCACCCAGAGGCTGGTGGGTGTTTGGAATTCACTGCCTGGTTTGGTGGTGGAGGCAGAAATGCTTAACTCATTTAAAAGGCACCTGGAACTGCACCTAAAGTGCTGTAACCTGCAAGGCTACAGACCAGGCGCTGGAAGGTAGGATTAAAATGGGCAGCTAGTTTTTTCTTATTTTTTTCTTTTTCAGCCGACGCGATGGCTGAATGGCCTCTTTCTGTGCTGTAATTTTTCTATGGTTCTATGTTCCACAGTTTTTCTTCCTAAGGTGCAAAGGCAGTGTTTATTGTTTTTATTTACACTGCAGTGAAAGAATGATTACTGTTACGGACTGAGATGGGAGGAGTGCGCAGTTAATTCTAGCCCCACTTCTCCACAGGTCGTAACAATAGCTCAAATGTTTAATTCACCCCCAAAACTGGCTAATTGTTTATCTTTGATACTGTTATTCCCCCATAAAAGACTCTAACCAGGTGTCTTTCAGTAAACACAAAAAATATTGATTTATTATAAAGCAAACTACTTCATAAAACAAGTTAATAAACCGGTTAACATACAAGTTGCAGTGTAGAAGTGTAATAATTTTCCCTTCTTTAAAAAAACACATATTCAAACTCCTATACACACACACACAAACACAAAACAAGACAAAACAAACACAGTCCCCTGCAGAGGCTGGAATTTGGGAACATTTCTTTTAAAACGGTAAAATTCGAAGAAATCTCAACGCTGTTGATCTAACAGAATTCTGGTCACAATAGGCCTGGAAGTTCCTTCAGACGGATTTTTTGGTGAAACTGTCTTTGATGACTCCTACTTGGCACAACTTTGTAGGCTTTCAAAAAAATAGATGTTATCCTGATGAGACATTTCTGAGGAAGGTTTAACAAAGTTGGGGCAGAGAGAGGGAAAGAGAGTCTTTTTATTCCAGCTTGCTTCTAAGGCACACCAAACTTACTCTGACTGAGTCAAAGAATCAAATGTTCAGGCAATACTTCTCTCAGGCCAAGTGTTTCCAACCAACCAGCAAATCTTTAGCCTGACAGCAGCAGTTCTTTGTTAACTTGGATATACAAAGTGTCTCTTCCCTCTCCAGGTGTTCTCTGCCAGACATCTATCCTGACCCTTGGTTCCTTGAAGAATGGCATTGTCACAGCCCCAAATTAATATTGCAAACTTTTAAAAATAACTCAGGAGGCAGAATGTCCAAATTAAAATGTCCTTCAAATTTTTCAAAAACCAAGTTCCTCACATTACATTAAATGGGAGATCCAAGCATAGTATTCTCTAACAAACCAGTTGCGCATCTTATTAAGATTTAACTAGGTGTTAAGCACAGCAGAAATGTTGGCAGCAATAAAGTGATCAGTGGTAGGAAAGCCACTGGACAGGATTTTCCAGTACACCCGCAGTAAATAGAACTCTGTGAACTGGATGGCCAAATTGACAGGAGAACTGAGCCAAGCCAATAGAAAACCTTCACAAAAAGAGTACATAGATAAAATTTGGGTGAACTACTAGCGAGTCCTTTCTGTTTCAATTTGATGAGCGATGTTGCTACGGCAATAAACAAAACGGCGAAGAAAGGAAGTGTTGCTAGTGACCAAATAAAGCTATTCATTAAATTATCTATACAGTTTTTCATTACTAAAGACGCATAAATTATCACTATTTTAGTCACGGTTTTATTTGAAGTGCATGCTGATAGATTTGAGTGTGTTATATTATAAATAAACTTAGGGTGAATTTGAGTAGTTTATTGGGGCAGTCACTGAACCATGAGTGAGCAATTATATTATTATACAGTCCATTAATCTATGAGAAAGGTCATCTGAAATTCGCAGCTATTTCATGATACAATAATGTGATATTCTAGTAATTGTTGTTTAAAAGCAACACAACCCTCAGTCTTGTGATAAAAGAAGGTTTGTAAAATAGTGCAATATTCCAGTATTGGGGTGATTATACAAAGGAATAGAAGACACTAGCACATCGAAGGTGCAAAATAAAGCAGTTCAGCACATGTATCTTGCATAAGCATTTTTAAAAAGAAGCCTGTACTTTTCAGGCCAGTACTTATTGCCCATCCCAAATTGCCCATGAGGTGGTGGTGCGCTGCCTTCTTGAACTGCTGCAGGCCATGGGGTGTAGTTACACCCATAGTGCTGTTAGGGAGGGAGTTCCAGGATTTTAACCCAGTGACAGTGAAGGAACAGCGATATAGTTCCAAGTCAGGATGGTGAGTGGCTTGGAGGGGAACTTCCAGGTGGAGGTATTCCCATGCTGCCCTTGTCCTTGTACTTTGTAATGGTCATGGATTTAGAAGGTGCTGTCTAAGGAGCTTTGATGAGCTCCTGCAGTGCATCTTGTAGATGGTACACACTGCTGTTAATGTGCGTCGGTGGTGGAGGGAGTGAATGTTTGTGGATGGGGTGCCAATCAAATGGCTGCTTTGTCCTGGATGGTATCAAGCTTCTTGAGTGTTGCTGGAGCTGCACTCATCCAGGCAAATGCAGAGTATTCCATCACACTCCTGACTTGTGCCTTGTAGTTAATGGACAGGCTTTGGGGAATCAGAAGGTGAGTTACACGCCGCAAGATTCCTAGTCTCTGACATGCTCTTGTGGCCACAGTATTTATATGGCTAGTCCAGTACAGTTTCTGGTCAATGGTAACCCCCAGGATGTTGACAGGGGATTCAGTGATGGTAATGCTATTGAATGTCAAGGGGCGATGGTTTGATTCCCTGTTATTGGAGATGGTCATTGCCTGGCACTTGTGTGGCACGAATGTTACTTGCCACTTGTCAGCCCAAGCCTGGATATTGTCCAGGTCTTGCTACAGTTGGACATGAACTGCTTCAGCACCTGAGGAGTCATGAATGGTGCTGAACATTGTGCAATCATCAACAAACAGCCCCACTTCTGACCTTATGATGGAAGGAGGGTCATTGATGAAGCAGCTGAAGATGGTTATGCCTAGGACACTATCCTGAGTAACTCCTGCAGTGATGTCCTGGAACTGAGATGATTGACCTCCAACAACCACAACCACCTTCCTTTTGTGCTAGGTATAACACCAACAAGCGGAGAGTTTTCCCTTGGTTCCCAATTACTGCATTTTGCTAGGGTCCCCAATGCTACACTTGGTCAAATGCTGCCTTGATATCAAGGCCAATCAAACATCACCTCACCTCTGGAGTTCAGCTCTTTTGTCCATGTTTGATCCAAGGCTGTAATGAGGTCAGGAGCAGAGTGAGCCTGCTGGAACCAAACTGAGAGTGAGCTGCCTTCTTGGACCACTGCAGTCCCTGCGATGTAGGTACGCCCACAGTGCTGTTAGGGAGGGAGTTCCAGGATTTTGACCAGTAACAGTGAAGGAATGGCCATATATTTCCAATCAGGATAATGAGTGGCTTGGAGGGGAACTTCCAGGTGGTGGTGTTCCCATATATCTGCTGTCCATGTCCTTCTAAATGGTAGCAGTCGTGGGTTTAGAAGGTTTTACCGAAGGAGCATTGGTGAAATTCTGCAGTGCACCTTGCAGATGGTATACACTGCTGCCACTGTGTGTCAGTATTGGAGGGAGTGAATGTTTGAGGAAGGGGTGTCAATCAAGTGGGCTGCTTTGTCCTGGATGGTATCAAGCTTCTTGAGTGTTATTGGTGCTGCACTCATCCAGGCAAGTGCAGAGTATTCCATCACACTCCTGACTTGTACCTTATAGATATTGGGCAGGCTTTGGGGAATCAGGAGGTGAGTTACTCACCTCAAGATTCCTAGCCTCTGACCTGCTCTTATAGCCACGGTATTTATATGGTTAGTCCAGTTCAGTTTCTGCTCAATGGTAACACCCAGGATGTTGATGGTGGGTGATTCAGCGATTGTAATGCTATTGAATGTTAAGGGGTGATGGTTTGATTATCTCTTGTTGGAGATAGTTAGTGTTTGGCACTTGTGTGACGCAAACGTTACTTGCCATTGGCCAGCCGAAGCCTGGATATTGTCCAGGTCTTGCTACATTTGGACATGGACTGCTTCAGTATCTGAGGAGTCGCAAATAGTGCTGAACATTGTGCAATCATCAGCAAACATCCCCACTTCTGACCTTATGATGGAAGGAAGGTAATTGTTGAAGCAGCTGAAGGTAGTTGGGCCTAGGATGCTACCCTGAGTAACTCCTGCAGTGATGGCTTGGAATTGAGATGATTGACCTCCAACAACCACAACCATCTTCCTTTGTGTTAAGTATGACTCTAACCAATGGTTTCCCCCGATTTTCGTTGACTCTAGATTTGCTAGGGTTCCTTGGTGCCACACTTGGTCAAATGCTGCCTTGATATCAAGGGCAGTCACTGGGTGACCCTGCTGGAATCCAAATTGAGTGTCAAAATGCAGCTTATTGCTAAACAAGTGCTGCTTGATAACACTATTGATGACCCCTTCCATCACTTTACTGATGATCGAGAGTAGACTGATGGGGCAATAATTGGCCGTGTTGGATTTGTCCTGCTTTTAGTGTACAGGACTTTTCACATTGCCGGGTAAATGCCAGTGTTGCAGCTGTACTAGAAAAGCTTGGCTAGGGGTGTGGCAAGTTCTACAGCACAAGTATTCAGTAACATTGCCGGAATATTGTTAAGGCCCATAGCCTTTGCAGTATCCAGTGCCTTCAGCCATTTCTTGATATCACGTGGAGTGAATTAAATTGGCTGAAGACTGGCATCTGTGATGCTGGAGACCTCCGGAGGAGGCCCAGATGGATCATTCACTCAGCACTTCTTGCTGAAGATTGTAGCAAATGCTTCAGCCTTATCTTTTGCATTATGTGCTGGGCTCCTCCATTATTGAGGATGGGGATATTTGTGGAGTCCCCTCCTCCAGTGAGTTGTTTAATTGTCCACCACCATTCACGACTGTATGTGGCAGAACTGCAGAGCTTAGATCTGATCCATTGGTTGTGGAATCGCTTAGCTCTGACTATCACTTGCTGCTTATGCTGTTTGGCATACAAGTAGTGCTGTATTGTAGCTTCACCAGGCTGACACCTCATTTTTAGGTATGCCTGGTGCTGCTCCAAGAATGCCCTCCTGCACTCTTCATTTGCTTAGTGGTAATGGTAGAGTGGGGGATATGCCGGGCCATGAGGTTACAGATTGTGGTTGAGTACAATTCTGCTGGTGTTGATGACCCAGTCTTGAGTTGCGAGATCTGTTCAAAATCTATCCCATTTAGCACGGTGGTAGTGCCACACAACACGATGGAAGGTATCCTCAGTGTGAAGACAGGACTTCATCTCCACAATGACTGTGCAGTGGTCACTCCTACCAATACTGTCATGGGCAGATTCATCTCCGTTAGGCAGGTTGGTAAGGATGAGGTCAAGTATGTTTTTTCTGCTAGTTGGCTCCCTCACCACCTGCTGCAGACCCAGTCTAGCAGCTATGTCCTTTAGGACTCGGCCAGCTCGGTCTCTGGTAGTGCTACCAAGCCACTCTTGGTGATGGACATTGAAGTCCCCCACCCAGAGTACATTCTGTGTCCTTACCACCCTCAGTGCTTCCTGCAAGTGATGTTCAACATGCAGGAGCACTGATTCTTCAGCTGTGTGGGGGCAGAAGTTTCCTTGCCCATGTTTGACCTGATGCCATGAGACTTCATGGGGTCCGGAGTCGATGTTGAGGGCTCCCAGGACAACTCCCTTCCGGCTGTATACCACTGTGACCCCAACTCTGCTGGGTCAGTCCTGCCGGTGGGACAGGACATAGCCAGGGATGGCGATGTTGGTGTCTGAGACTTGATCTGTAAGGTGTGATTCCATAAGTATGACTATGTCAAGCTCTTACTTGACTAGTCTGTGAGACAGCTTCCCAGTTTTGGCACAAGCCACCAGATGCTAGTAAGGAAGACTTTACAGTGTCAACAGAGCTGGGTTTGCCATTGTTGCTTCCGTTTCCTAGGGTGATGCCAGGTGGTTTGTCTGGTTTCATTTATTTTTATTGACTTTTTCAAGGTTTGATACAACTGAATGGCTTGCTAACACATTTCAGAGTCACCCATATTGCTGTTGGTCTGGAATTACATGTAGGCCAGACCAGGTAAGGACAGCAGATTTCCTTCCTTAAAGGACATTAGTGAACCAGATGGGATTTTACAACAATCAACACTGTTTCATGGTCATTGTCATGAAGCTATTAATGTATATATTATTGGAAAATATTTTTCTTTTAAAATAGAGGTTCAGTCTGTGGGTGTGGCTTAGTTGGATTAAAACCAGCTAGTCTGGGTGCTTCGATGTATACTAGTTTTGATATGTGAGAGAGTGCATTTGCATTTTTTGAATAGAGCATTCAAGAAGTGGAGTGGCACCTAAAGACCAAGCAATATGTTTATATTGCTAATGAAATTTGTACTATGAAAGGGGTTTTATTGTTAGAAGAGGTTAGTGATACAATGAGAATTTGCATTCAATGGGCTGTGCTAGGTATAACAAGACAACTGTTTCATGTGTGTAGAGCAGAGGCAATGTGAGATCAAAAGCAGCTGTAAGCCTCCAACTGTCTCCACAGGCACCAAAGTGAAAAGAACCTCATTTTGAATTTGTAAGGTGAAAATGCTTCGCCTGGTGGTCTTGTTAAGTCTATGGGTTGCTGTTACCTTAATGGAGATTAGTTTGGGAATTTGTTAAAAGTTATGATCGTAGTAATTTGTAGCCATGTGTATATATTTAACTTGTGTAAATTAATAAAATGTTTAATTTAGCTTAATATAAAACCTCTTGAGAACTGGTGGTATGATTCCTGAATTTAGAGTTGCATCTCAAACATGACACTTAAAATTATAGGTTATGACAGTTGGTCAAAGTTTCCCTCTGGGATTTTTTCAATAACTCAACTTCACCAATTGCTCAGTCATAACAGTCATCATTAGACTTTTAATTCCAGATATTTTTATTGAGTTTGAATTCCAATATTTGCTATGGTGGGATCCAAACCCAGGGCCCCAGAGCATTATCCTGGGTCTCCGAATTACTTGTCTAGTGGCAATACCACAATGCTACCACCTACACTTGGTGGATTCTTACAGATAGCCAGAATATCATTTTGGCGAGGTAAGGTACTCCTTTGGATAGGGTTCTGGGCCACCTTTGGGAGAGATAAGGCATTCTTTGGGATTGTTAAAAGTGAGCATGATTATGCACTTTTACACACAAACTCATTGGGACTGTCAAGCTGTAAAAGAGATATCCAGCTGTCCAGGAATCATGCAGCTGTCCAAGGGATGTCCAGCAGTCCAGGAGATGTCCAGCTATCAAGGAGATTTCCAGCTGCCCAGGTAATGTCCAGCTGCTCAGGAACTGTCTAGCTGTCCAGGAAATGTTAAGGAGCTGTCCAGCTGTCAAATCTGTCAAAGCAATCCAGGATACATCAAAGCTGTCAAGGAACTGCCCAAGGAAGCTAGGTGAGTTGGCAAGGAGGGGGTAAGGGCAAAGGGTGGTGGGGGGCATGGGCTGGCATGAGTTGGCACTAAGTTGGTATAGAGGCAATGGTGGTGGATAGATGGGCATTAAGTTGAGGAAGGGGTGTGAGGGGAAAAGGGGGTGAGTAGAGGGTAACTAAGTTGGCATAAGTGTGTGGAGGACATGGGAGGTGGATATGGGGTATGAATTGGCATAGATTGGCATGGATTGGGCAGATGGAGTGTGTGGGGGGTGAGGGTTGAGGCTGGAGTGATTTTTTTTGTTCTATATTATTTTTTATTTCAATACAGTGCTGGGGCACAGAGGAAGGCCTTGCACCCAACCTACTTCTGTGCCCAGTAATCTGTGGATTCATTTTGGGGTCATCCCCCCAACTCCTGTTTCATCCTGACCCCCCACCAATGAAAATCCAACCTGTGGGCAGCCATTTGTAAAGGTCAGGCTCACCAAGCTGGGAAAATCACCCGACTCTGCACTCCCGACCCACAAATCAAAATCTGGGCCATGGCATCTAATTACTCTCTCTCTCTGGTGATTTCCTGGTGTGACCATATTTTAATGCCTCGGACTTCATATTACCTCAGAGTGAAACCTGGAGTACCGTCGATAGTTTTGTCTCCTTAGATAAAGAAGGATATATTTGCCTTAGAGGGGGTTCAACAAAGGTACACTAGATTCAATCCTGAGATGAGAGGGCAGTCCGGTGAAGAGAGATAGTGTAGAATGGGCCCACATTCCCTGGAGGTTAGAAGAATGTGAGGTGATCTCATCGAAGTATATAATATTCTTAGAGGGCTTGACAAGTTAGATGCTGAGAGGCTCTTTTCACTGGTTGGACTGTCTAGAACTAGGGGTCATGCTCTCAGATCAGGAGCCGGCCATTTAGGACTGGGATAAGGAGAAATTTCTTCACTCAGAGGGTTGTGAATCTTTGGAATTTTCAAAGGGCTGAAAATATTCAGTGATTGAGTATACTTAAGACAGAGATAAATAGTTTTTTAGGCAATAAGGAAATCAAGGGATTTGGGGAAAGTGCTGGTAGATAGCCTCGATGTTGAAGTTCAGCTGCAGGTTATTGAATGGTAGAGCAGGCTCAAGGGGCTGAACGGCCTGCTCCTGCTCCTATTTGTTCTACTCTTACAACACCAACAGCTAATTTAAGTTTATATCCCCACAAGCACATTTTTTGCTGTGGTGTTTAGCAGTGTGTAGAATTTGATTTTCAAAGTTTAGTGTTCCACTGGCCAAAAAACTGCCTTCATTCTTTAATTTTTAATCTTCTTTCAATTTGATTCATTGTTTTTGGTGTTGATTTTGTTATCAAACAGAAAAGGCAAAAGTCGATAGCTCATTTATGTTTTCCGATCTGTTCTACATGCATTCATGAATTTTCACACGGTGACTGAGTAGACAGAGCACGCGTGGGTGCAAGCAGGCAAGCGGGTCTCCAGGGAGAGTGTAGGCAAGCAAGTAAGTTTCCAAAATTAACTGAATTATAGCATCAAGTTTTAAATGTTGTCATGCATGAGATTTTATCAACTATGAAAGTTAAGTCCAAAAACCAGCTCTGCTATTTGTGTAACAATTTTAGAGTTTTGTATCAGTCAGTTATACGCTGGTGTAATTATTTGCTATGCAGCTATCGAGTTTGGTGTTTAACGGCTGTAACATTGTGGTTGGTAAAGCCTCTACATAGCTACATATTGAGGGAGTAAGCAGGGAAGAGTGAACATTATTCATGATTAGCAAGAATAACACACCAGATGAGAATTATTTGCAAATTTGACTTTCCAACCTTAAAGTATGCCAATCCATGAATAGGAAATAAGACCATAAGACATAAGACATAGGAGCAGAAATTAGGCCATTCGGCCCATCGAGTCTGCTCCGCCATTCAATCATGGCTGATAAGTTTGTCAACCCCATTCTCCCATCTTCTCCCCATAACCTTTGATCCCCTTACCAATCAAGAACCTATCTATCTCGGTCTTAAATACACTCAATGACCTAGCCTCCACAGCCTTCTGTGGCAATGAATTTCATAGATTCACCACTCTCTGGCTAAAGAAGTTTCTCCTCATCTCTGTTCTAAAAGGTCTTCCCTTTACTCTGAGGCTGTGCCCTCGGGTCCTAGTCTCTCCTACTAATGGAAACATCTTCCCCACGTCCACTCTATCCAGGCCTTTCAGTATTCTGTAAGTTTCAATCAGATCCCCCCTCATCCTTCTAAACTCCATCGAGTATAGACCCAGAGTCCTCAAACGTTCCTCATATGTTAAGCCTTTCATTCCTGGGATTGTTCTCGTGAACCTCCTCTGGACCCTCTCCAGGGCCAGCACATCCTTCCTGAGATACGGGGCCCAAAATTGCTCACAATATTCTAAATGTGGTCTGACCAGAGCCTTATAAAGCCTCAGCAGCACATCCCCGCTTTTATATTCTAGTCCTCTCGAAATAAATGCCAACATTGCATTTGCCTTCCTAACTACCGACTCAACCTGCAAGTTAACCTTCAGAGAATCCTGGACTAGGACTCCCAAGTCCCTTTGCACTCCAGATTTCTGAATTCTCTCCCCATTTAGAAAATAGTCAATGCCTCTATTCTTCCTACCAAAGTGCATGACCTCACACTTCCCCACATTGTATTCCATCTGCCACTTCTTTGCCCATTCTCCTAATCTGTCCAAATCCTTCTGCAGCCTCCCCGCCTCCTCAATACTACCTGTCCCTCCACCTATCTTTGTATCATCTGCAAACTTAGCCAGGATGCCCTCAGTTCCTTCATCTAGATCATTAATGTATAAAGTGAAAAGTTGTGGTCCCAACACTGACCCCTGCAGAACTCCACTAGTCACCGGCCGCCATCCTGAGAAGGACCCCCTTATCCCCACTCTCTGCCTCCTGCCAGACAGCCAATCTTCTATCCATGCTAGTACCTTGCCTCTAACACCATGGGCTCTTATCTTACTGAGCAGCCTCCTGTGCGGCACCTTGTCAAAGGCCTTCTGGAAATCCAAATAGATAGCATCCATTGGCTCTCCTTTGTCTAACCTACTTGTTACCTCCTCAAAGAATTCTAACAGATTTGTCAGGCATGACCTCCCCTTGATGAAACCATGCTGACTTTGCCCGATTTTACCATGCACTTCCAAGTATTCTGGAATCTCATCCTTAATAATGGACTCTAAAATCTTACCAACGACCGAGGTCAGGCTAATCGGCCTGTAATTTCCCGTCTTTTGCCTCACTCCCTTCTTAAACAGGGGTTAGTGATTTTCCAGTCCTCTGGGACCCTCCCTGACTCCAGTGATTCCTGAAAGATCACCACTAACGCCTCCACTATCTCTTCAGCTATCTCCTTCAGAAATCTGGGGTGTAATCCATCTGGTCCAGGTGATTTATCCACCTTCAGACCTTTCAGTTTTCCTAGCACCTTCTCCTTGGTAATGGCCACCATACTCACCTCTGCCCCCCGACTCTCTTGAACTTTGGGGACGTCACTCGTGTCTTCCACCATGAAGACTGACGCAAAGTACCTATTCAGTTCCTCTGCCATTTCTTTGTTCCCCACTACTACTTCTCCAGCATAATTTTCCAGCGGCCCAATGTCCACTTTTGCCTCTCTCTTACCCTTTATATATCTAAAAAAACTCTTGCAATCAAACTCTTGAAATGATGGTACTAAGAAGAGTGGTCATGGGAAAGCACCAGATGGAAGAAGTAGGGTTAATACAAAGCCATGGTTAGTCTCTGCTGGTACATTTTATCAGTCAGTAAGACTTCAACCAGGATGATTTAGGGCCATAAAACCAATTAAATACCTTTTTTCTAAAACAAAAGTCAGCCTTTGTTCCAGAATGTAGAACAATCAAGAAGTAACTTCAATAAATGTGCTAATTTGTCTATTAATAGCTGAAATCCAATTTACACAGTTCAGCTAGGTTTATGCAGCAGAGGGATCCAATTTAAATGAATGATATTATGCCCATTATATTACACCTTTGGGCTTGGAAAGTTCTACAATTTTCACATCAGCCCAAAAACACAATATAATTCAGTCAATTCCAACCTTGACTTTATCAGACTCGCAAGACTGCCTCAATTGTTGGGGCTCATTTTATCTTTTGTGACAGCTGAAAGGACAGGCCTGAAGCATTTGCAACCACCTTCAGCCAAAAGTGCCAAGTGGATGACACATCTTGGCCTCGTCCTGAGATCTCCAGCATCACAGATTACAGTCTTCACTCAATTAGATTTGTTCCACGTGATATCAATAAATGGTTGAAGGCACTGGATACTGTAAAGGCTACGGGCCCTGACAATTTTCCAGCAATAATACTGAAGACTTGTGCTCCAGAACTAGTCACGCCCTAGCCAAGCTGCTCCAATACAATTACAACACTGGCATCTACTCAGCAATGTGGAAAATTGCCCAGGTACGTCCTGTATACAAAAAGCAGGGCAAATCCAACCCATCTAATTATTGCCCCATCAGTCTACTCTCGATCATCAGCAAAATGATGGAAGGGGTCAACAACAGTGCTATTAAGTGATGCTTACTCAGCAACAACCTGCTCACTGGCACTCAGTTTGGGCTCTGTCAGGGCCACTCAGCTCCTGACCACATGACACAGCCCATATATGGACAGAAGAGCTGAACCCAAGAGTGAGGTGAGAGTGACTACCCTTGACATCAAGGCAGCATTTGTCTGAATGTGGCATCAAGAAGCCCTAGCAAAATTTAAGTCAATGGGAATCAGGGGGAAAACTCTCTGCTGGTTGGAGTCACACCTAGCACAAAGGGAGACTGTTGTGGTTGTTGGAGATCAATCATCTCATTCCCAGGGCATCCCTGCAGGAGTTCCTCAGGTTAGGTTCCTAGGCCCAACCATTTTCAGCAGCTTCATCAACGGCCTTCCTTACATTATAAGATCAGAAGTGGGGATGCTCGCTGATGATTGCACAATGTTCAGCACCATTTGCGATTCCTCAGATACTGAAGCAGTCCGTGTCCATATGAAGCAAGACCTGGACAACATTCAGACTTGGGCTGGTAAGTGGCAAGTAACATTCATGCCAAATAAGTGTCTTGCAATGACCATCTCCAACAAGAGAGTATTTAACCATCACCCCTTGTCATTCAATGGCATCACCACCACTGAATTCCCCATTATCAACATACTGGAGGTTACCATTGACCAGAAACTGAACAGGGCCAGCCATATAAATACTGTGGCTACAAGGGCAGGTCAGAGGCTGGGAATTCTGTGGTGAGTAACTCACCTCCTGACTCCCCAAAACCTGTCTATCAGCTACAAGGCACAAGTCAGGAGTGTGATGGAATACTCTCCATTTATCTGAATGAGTGCAGCTCCAACAACACTGAAAAAGCACAGTATTGTCCAGGATAAAGCACCCCATACACCTCCTTAAATATTCACTCCCTCCACCACTAAAGCACAAGTGACAGCAGTGTGTACCAACTTACCAAGGTTCCTTCAACAGCCCCTTCCAAATTCACAACCACTACCACCTAGAAGGACAAGGGCAGCAGATGCTTTGGAAAACCACCACTTGCAAGTTTCTCTCCAAGCCACACACCATCCTCACTTGGAACTATATGGCCATTCATTCACTGTTGCTGGGTCAAAATCCTGGAACTCCCTCCCTACCAGTACTGTGGGTGTACCTACACCATATAGATTGCAGCGGTTCAAGAAGGTGGCTCACCACCACCTTCTCAAGGGCAATTAGGGATGGGTAATAAATGCAAACCTAGCCAGCAATGCCCACATCCCATGAATGAATAAAGAAGCCATTTTAACAAAAGTCTAAGTTGCATCCACTGCTATTTGATTGTGTTTGATTAAACTGTTGAAAGAAATGTTATTACTACTCCCCTACCCATATTAGTATGAACTTTTACTACACAATACTTGCTAAGGTTTCTACACCAATATTTGAGACCAATTAAAGGTTTATTTTTAAATTGTAAAATTTCAGGAATTATCTGCACAAAAAAACAAAGGCAAGATGTTAGCTATTTAAATCCAAGGATTCAGCATAAGTAAAATTTGATAGTAAACATTATTGAGACAGCAATGCATGGAAACATTATTACTTAAACATCTTTCAAACTAAAGTTACAAATCCTACAAATAGTTTATATGCTGCATTTACAATCCATAACTGTTTAATTTCAAACACATTTGGCAGGATTCTTAGATCCTGCTGGGACAGGAACAGGCTTGAGAGCACTGAAAGTAGCAGCATTGGCCAGTATGGTTGTTTCCCATCGCCATTCCAAACCGGCGAGTTTCATCAGGACAGGGGAAAGCCGATCCCAAGTATCCACCCAATCCACAATTAAGTCCAATAAAGGCTGTTAAAGAGGTTATTGAGAGCTCATGGAGGAAGAGCTTGAGATCTTGGTCGACGACATGGACTGCGAGCTCGGTCAGGGGCTGACCAGATACATGGAGGCATCAACAGAGCAGGGACTCAGTCATGGCCACTCCACAAAATTATGTGGGCCCCATCAAAGGGAGAATGGCTGGTGGGGGAACTGAGCCATTGGCCCATAGATGCAATGGGATGTGACGGGTGTGCACAGGTTGTAGGGCATGTTCACTACACACTTGGGCAGTGCAAGGGGTCATCACCCTCCTGGTATCAGAGGGGCATGGGGCGGGGGGGGGGGGGGGGGGGGGGGGCAAGGCTTCCAGACACAATGGTGTTACCACCTGAGCATAAGGAAGGCAGCAGCTGCCAATGGGAGAACAACTCTCAGATTTCAGCAACGAGGAGCAACATCCTCCACAGGAAGGGCAAAGCCCTGGGCATGAGGGGAGCAGCAGAGAGGGAGAAGGGCAGGAAAGCAAAGGAGATCATATCCACATTGGATCTATTGGTAAGACAGAGCTAGCTTGAGATATCAGAGAACCCGAGCCACAGGAGACTGCGACTCTCCAGGCTGGTGGTCACACAGGTTTGTGCCCTCATCACGAAAGACCTCACATCTTACAGCGCTGCTCATCATGCCCTGCCAGTAGCTGTCAAAGTCATTGACTTGAACCTCTCTGCCTCTGGCTCCTCCCAAGAATCAGCCATGGATCTTGGTGGCAAATAGCTAACAGCTGCATGCCACTGCATCTCGCAGGATACTGATGCCCTATTTGCAAGAGCTGGATAGTACATTCGATTCCAGACAATGGGGCCTTGCAGGCACAGAGGGCAGTGAGTTTCGTCTCCATTGCTGGATTCCCCCAGGTGCAGGGCATCATCAATTGCACCCATGTAGTCAGCATGGCACTCAGTGGCCATCCATTGAGATTCATCAACAGAAAAGGCTTCCACTCCCTCGAAGTTCAAGTGCTCTGCAACCACAACGATAGCATCCTGCGATAGCGCTCGGTTTTCCGTCAGCTGCCATGACGCCTTAATCTTCCAGCAGGGTGCTGCAGCTCTTCATTCCAGCCTGAAACTTCATGGATGGATTCTAGGGGACAAAGGATTGGAGAGTTGGTTACTCACCCTTTACGAGACCCTGAGACGGAGCCACAGAGGTGATACAACCGAAGCCATCTGCTCACAAGGACCACCGATAAGTAGGCCATAGATTCTGAAGATCCAATTCCAGTGTCTGCGCCAGCTGGGTGGCATATGCAGTACAATCCTACAAAGGTCTCGCTCATTGTGGTGGTCTTCTGTACTCTCCATAACATGGCCCTCCAGAGACCTTGAAGAGGGTGAACTCCTAAGAGCAACATAACTCATCTGAGGAACTGAAGTAAGGTGCAAAACACAGAGGTGCCCCAGCTGCACAGGGAGGTGGCCGGGCCTTGCATAGAACTCAAGGGTCTTGTCAGGAAGCCCTCAACAGCCGGTATCATCTGACGCAATGGGCCAAATGGCCTTCTTCTGTGTTCTAACCATTCATTCTGTGTCTATAATGAAGGCATAATGAATATGGAAAGAGGATGGGGTGTATTAAGGAAGAAACAAAATTTTAACTGCCAATGTTGGATGCAGAGTAGTTTGTTTTTTAAATGTATATCTTGTTCTCGCCACTCCTCTAGAAACAATTTTAAATATCACAATAAAATTGCAAAATATTGGACTATGGCTTCACAGGTCTATGTATACTTGGGTCAAGACTTTCAATAAACTGCACCACGCGCATTAGTCCTCTTAAGGACAACCTTTATATTTAAAAAGTGTGTTTTGCAGTAATATACTTTGTATGCTAAAACATTTATCATCTAATAAAATCTACAAAAATTAATATTCACTTAGTGCAAAATTCTTAATCCAATAAATTGTGTCCGCAAACTGAACAAATTGATAGTTGCCAAATCTGGGATATGCCAGATGATGTTCCACTTTTGACCGTAGCTGTCAACATTCTTGGCCCAGGGATCCACACTCAACTAGACTGCTAACTATCCCTCTATTTATGGCCTGTACATCTATGATGCATCTGCCAATCATGTCATTACACAGCTATAGCAGGATGTTACAGAACAAACAATGTCACAAGGTAAAACTAATGGTCTGATGAAGTCCAACTATCTAACTGAAGGAATCCTCTTATCGATTAATGTATTCCTTTCACAGATGTGGCCTTATAGATTTGGTTTTGCAGCTAAGAGTTCTACAGTAAATCCTCTTCCCACGACTAAATTCTGGGCTTCCAGAACTAACTGAAATGATAAACTCTAAAATTAATAGCTGAGCCACAAGGTTTACACTAATGAGACCTCCTGTGAAGAGCTATAATAAAGATGTCACAATACCTCCTACATCCCTAGGAAGCTAGGCCAATTGATAGACAGAGAGCAATCACAGTTTCATAGCACTTGGGGTCTAGAGTTGCAAAACCTTGTATGTTTAGAGAATTCTTAAAACCAAAGGTTATTAAACAGCTGGCACTATAAGGTTAGCTATAAATCAGAAGTTTCAGTGGATTACATGGTTTTTTAAATTCAGAATCTAATAACCTCTATCTTTAACATACCCATACATAATGAAAAAGCAAAATACAGTATGTGGATCCTCTAAATCTGAGGTAAAAATTTAAAATGTTGGAAACACTCAGTGGGTCAGGCAACAATTGTGGCATTATTTACAGTCAATGAACTTTCATCAGAATTGGCAGACATTATAGATCAATAGCTTTTAAGAAAGTGCAGAGCAAGGGAGGTGTAAGAAAGAAACCAGGTGGGTATTTAATAGAGGTGACGCTGGTCTCGCCCATTGGCTGGAGGACCATTGAGAGCCCCGCATTACCTCTTTTAGGGAAGGTCTATCAAATCACGTGCTGTTCAGGCACTTAATTGGACAACAGCAGCTCTTTCCTGGGATCAAGGAACCAGGGGTTGGAAGACCTGCCCATCGAGATCTGCCCCAGCCAATCAAAGACTGGCAGCTCTACTGAATGCTAGCACCACCAGGAAGTCAGTGGCTGCTGCCAGTACAACACCCACTTGAGGCCTAGTATCGTCACTGGATACCAGACTATAGGTGAGTAATGATGGGAGAGGGGTGGCTAGGGTGGCAAGTGGGTGAGGTAGTAGGGTGGTAGGTGGGTGAGGTGGTAAGTGGGAAGGGTGGCAGGTGGATGAGGTGGCAGGTGAGTGAGGTGGTAAGTGGGAAGGTTGGCAGGTGGGTAAGATAGCAGGTGGGTAGGGTGGTAGGTAGGCGAGGTGGTAGGTGGGAAGGGTGGAAGGTGGGTGAGGTGACAAGTGGGTGAGCTGGTAAGTGGATGAAGTGGTAACTGGGTAGGGTGGCAGGTAGGTTGGGTAGCAGGTAGGTGAGCTGTAGGTTCATGAAGCGACAGGTGGTTGAGGTGACAGGTGGGTAGAGTGGCAGGTTGGTGGGGTGGTAGTCGAATCTTGGGGATAGTCGGGTGGTCAGGGGGGGTAGTTAGGGGTCAGTGTGAGTGATAGGGATGTCAGTTCTGGGGTTGCCCAGGAGTTAGATTAGGTTTTTTCTGAGTAACTATTCAGGTAAGTACATCAGAACTGTCCTAAGACTTTAGCTCAGAGTCGGAGATATTCGAGGAGGGTCCTGGGGATCAGGGGAATTACCCATCGGAAGTTGAAACTTCCAAGGCAATTCTCCATAGGACAGCACATCAGGAGTTATGCAGGTTCCTGATGCACATCTCCAGTCATGTGTCCAGTCTCTGACGATCCGGAAACTGGAAGATTTGGGCCAATATCTTATCAGTCTGGCAGCTACAAGAGAAATGCTATGAACAACGGAGATCACTATATATTGCCTTCATTAATCTCATTAAAGCATTCAACCATCTGAGCAAAGGAGGTCTACTTAAGCTACTGGAAAAAAGTGGCTGCCCACTGAAGCTGCTCAATGTGACCTCCTCTTTTCATGATGGGTAAGTCAGCTATAATGGGGCAAACACTTTGAAATCTGCAGTGGGGTCAAACAGGGTTGTGTTCTGGCACTGACACTCTTTGGTACATTCTTCTATTTGCTGTTGTCATATGCCTTCAGGTCATCTAAAGAGGGGGTCTACTTACACACCAGAACTGATGGAAAGATGTTTATCCTTGCTCACCTGAGAGCCAAGACAAAGGTGCACCAAGTCCTCATCAGAGAATTGCTCCAAGCTGACGATCTACGCTAACATTACATACCGAGGAACACCTTCAGTGGCAAATGGACAGAATCTCTCACACCTGTAAAAAGTTTGGTTTAACCAGTTGCATCAGGTTGCTAAATGTCATGGTCCAGGATGTTGCTATACTGCCATCTATCAGCATTCACAATGTGATGCTGGAGGTTACTGATAGCTTCACATTTCAAGGCTTCACAATCACCAGCAATCTGTTACTTGATGCTGAAATCAATACACGCATTGCAAAAGTTATGTCCAAGCTGAGTAAGAGAGGGTGGAACAACAGCAGCACGACTGAGAACAACAAACTGTGAGTCTACCAAGCCTGTAAGCTCAGTGCACTCCACTCCACAGTGGTGAGACCTGGACAACATATGCTGGGCAAGAGAAAAGGCTGAACAGTTTCCACCCTCACTGTCTCAGATATATCCTCAGCATCTCTTGGCAGGACAAGGTCACCAAATCAGAGGTCCTGGAGCATGTTAATTCCATCAGCATACACTCATTGCTAAGCCAATACGTCTGCGCTGACTTGGCCATGTTCATCAGATGGATGATGGCCCTATAGCCAAGATCTTCTGCATGGTGAACTGGCCACTGACTCATGACCTCTCGGGTGTCCATACCTCCACTACAAGGACACCTGATAGCGAGATATGAAGATGGTGGACATTGACACTGACAACATGGAGATAGTTGCTAATGGCCATGGCCTCTGGAGGCTGACTGCTGGAAGAGCTTTGGAAGAGGCAAGCAGAAACAAAAAGCTCAGCTGGCTGAGGAAAGGGCCCAGAGAATACAGAGGCCAGCGAATTGCACACCTTCTCAGCCCACTGTCCTCCTCTGCAGCAAATGAGGCAGAGATTGCCATGCCAGAGGGGGGCTCCTGAGCCACACCAGCTGATGCTTATAACCACGGTTCAAACCATCGTCTTATGAAACAGAAGGGTGCCGCCACCAAATATTGGTTAGAAGACCAGGTGCTACTCACTAAGCCACAAGTGATGTCTAAGTATTTATATGATCATTAAAATATAGTGGTTAGGTCAAAATATAATTATAATTCTATAATGGAATGATACCCGTTATAACTAGATGCCTAGAATGCAAAGGGAGGAAGTTTCACTACATCTATACAAAGTCCTGGTTAGGCCAGGTCTGGAGTATTGTGTACAATTCTAGGTAGTTTAGAAAGGGTATATTGGCCTTGGAAGGAGTGCAGCACAGATTTACCAGAATATTACCAAGACTCCAAAGGTAAATTATAAGGGAGATAACATAAACTAGGCTTGTATTCCCTGTAATATAGAAGGTTTAGGATTGAGTTGAAGGAGGTTTTAGGATTTTGAAATGAAATTATAGGGATAGATAGAGGACATATTAAAGCCAGGCCATGCCAATTAAGTTAGGAAACACATCTTCATGCAAAGGATGGTAGAAGTGTGGAATTCGCTCCCACAAAAAGGATTATATGCTAGCTCAATTGATGATTTTAATTGAGATTGATAGGTTTTTGCAAACCAAGAGCATTATGGAAATGGAACCAAAATGGGTGGATGGAGTTAGGGTACAGATCAGCCATGATATCATTGAATAGCAAGGGGCTGAATGGCCTACTCCTATTCCCATGTTCTGAGAAAAAAGGGGAAGGTCTCCGAGTGCAGGGCATAAGTGATTAAATGACAAAACTGATTAAGGTGAAAGGCAAAATTTGTTGTTGCGGCATTCTTTTGCTGCATGTCCATCATCTTTCATAGATGAAAGGATAGGACCTTATGGTCTTATCCTTCCATCAATGAAAGATGATGGACATGCAGCAAACAAATCCATTTCAGACAGGTTGTCTTCATATGACACAAAGTCCAAGGGATGAACACACCATCCATGGTTAACCAGAAAGGTTAAAGATAGTATCAAACTTCAAGAAAAAACATATAATTGTGTAAAGATAGGTGGAAGGCCAGAAGATTGGACATAATATAAGGAACAGCAAAGAGTAACTAAAAGTCTAATAAGGAGGGAAAAATTAGAGTGTGAGAGTAAGCTAGCCAGAAATATAAAAACAGATAGTAAGAGTTTTTATAAATATTTTACAAAGAAAAGAGTTCACAAAGTGAGTGTTGGTCCTAGTCTGGGGAATTGATAATGGAAAACAAGGAGATAGCAGATGAATTGAACAGGTATTTTGTATCAGTTTTCACTATAGAGGATACAAGTAACATCCCAGAAGCAGCTATAAACCAGGAAATGGAAGTGGGGAAGGAAGTCTGGAAAATTACAGTCACCAGAGAAGTGGTACTGAGTAAATTGTTGGAGCTGCGAGCTGACAAGAGCCCAGGTGCTGATGGACTTCATTCAAGGGTCTTAAAAGAAATGTCCACTGAGATAGTTGATGCATTGGTTTTAATTTTCCAAAGCTTCCTAGATTCGGGAAAGGTCCCATTAGATTGGAAGATGGCAAATGTAACTCCATTATTCAAAAAGTCGGAGGGAGACAAAAAGCGGAAAACTACAGGCCAGTTAGCTTAACATCTATCGTGCGGAAAATGTTAGAAGCTATTATTAAAGAAGTTATAGCAGGGCACTTGCAAAGCTCAAGGTCATCAGGCAGAGTCAACATGGTTTTATGAAAGGGACATCGTGTTTAACCAACTTATTGGAGTTCTTTGAGGAAGTAACGTGCTGTACAAAAAGGGGAAACGGTGGATGCACTGCACTTTGATTTGCAGAAGGCATTTGATAAAGTGCCATGTCAAAGGTTATTGCGGAAAATAAAAGCTCATGGTACAGGGGGTAACATATTGGCATGGATAGAAGATTGGCTGGCTAACAGGAAGCAGAGAGTAGGCATAAACAGGTCTTTTTCAGGTTGGCAAGATGTAATAAGTGACGTGCCACAAGGATCAGTGCTGGGACCTCAACTGTTTACAATTTATATAAATGACTTGGATGAAGGGGTGGTTGCCAAATTTGCTAATGACACAAAGATAGGTAGGAAAGTAAGTTGTGAAGAGGAAATAAGGAAGCTACAAACAAATATAGATAGGATAAGTGAGTGCGTAAAGATCTGACAGATGGAGTATAATGTGGAAAAATGTGAAATTGTCCATTTTGTCAGGAAGAATAAAAGAGAAGCATATTATCTAAATGGTGAGAGATTGAAGAGTTCTGAGATGCAGAGGGTTCTGGGTGTCCTACTGCATGAATCACAAAAGCCTAGTAAGCAAGTACAGGAAGTAATTAGGAAAACTAATAGAATGTTATTGTTTATTGCAAGCAGAATTGAATACAAAAGTAGGGAGGTTATGCTTCAGTTGTACAGGGCACTAGTGAGACAACATCTGGAGTACCGTGTACAGTATTGGTCACCTTATTTAAGGAAGGATGTAAATGCATTGGAAGCAATTCAGAGAAGCTTTACCAGACTAATACCTGGAATGGGTGGGTCGTCTTATGAGGAAAGGTTGGACATACGAGGCTTGTATCTGCTGGAGTTTAGAAGAGTAAGAGGCGAATTGATTGAAACATATAAGATCCTGAGGGATCTTCACAGGGCGGATGTGGAGAGGATGTTTCCTCTTGTGGACAAATCTAGAACTAGGGGTCACTGTTTAAAATAAGGGGTCGCCCATTTAAAAAAAAAATTCTCTCAGAGGGTCATGAGTCTTTGGAACTCTTCCTGAAAAGGTAGTGGAAGCAGAGACTTTGAATATTTTTAAGGCAGAGGTGGATAGATTCTTGGTAAGCAAGGGGGTGATAGGTTATCGGCAGAAGGTGGGCTGCAGATTTTAGGTTACTATCAGATCAGCATGATTTTATTAAATGGCGGAGCAGGCTTGAGGGGCTGAATGGCCTACTCCTGCTCCTTGGTGTACGTTCGTAGGATTGCAGTATTCATGATTTTGTCCTGTCCAGAGTGCACGACAGACAGCAGGGATGGAAATTGTTGAGCTCCTTTTCTTGATTGCTGTAAGTCGTCCATGTTTCATAGCTATACAAGGTGCTGAGAACACAGGCCGTATAAACCATCAACATGATCCTAACGGTCAGCTTGATGTTATTCCACGTGCTTTTCATGAGTTGGCCAAAGGTGGTAGCTGCTTTCCATATGTCTATCAAGTTCTGCATCAAGAGACAGATTGTCTGTCACCGTGGACCTGAGGTAGCAGATTTGCTAACCACTACCAGCAGGGTGTTATTTAGTGTGAACAGGGGTTGAGATGCAACACCTTGTCACATGACCACAGCTTTGTTGATGCTTAAAGTCAAGGCGAACAAGTTACAGGCATGGGAGAGACAGTCCATGAATCGTTGTAGCTGAGTTTCCATGTGTGTGACTAGTGTAGTAGAAGGATTTGGCACATACAGGGTTAATATGAGACTGAGTATAGTACCGCCCACAGTGATGTAAGAAGGCACATGACCTAGACCTAGAGTCAGTGTGGTGTTGCCCAGAGACATGTTAACATCTAGCTTAGAGATATTTCCACACCTGTGCCATTTACTGTATATTTTTATATAGTTAAGTTGTTAATAAAGATGTGCTGTTAACATACAAAAGACTACGAAGACTTCTTTAATAGACATGTTCTGCACCCAACACCATCCCAACATGGTGGCAGCTCCAGATCAAAAACCCTCATTCTCACAGATAGACTAAGAAAAAGGATATCTTCAACGTATTCTGAACTGAAAGAAGCTCCCAGCTGAAGCTACAGACGCTGAGAAAATTTCTCCAGAGAGAAGAGCCTGGAAGCTAAGAGCAGAAGTTTTACCGCAGCAGATACTCCACACAATCTCCCTTAGAAGTCCAGCTTCAGGGAAAGCAATTTTCGAACCATCCAGCTAAGCAACCTTGCCAGCGCTACAGTGTGAAGCGCCCTCACAAAGGAGATCATTGTCCTCTGAGTATAGCCCAATACTTCCACTGCAACAGACAGGGACTGTCTGGTAAACTGTGCAAGTCAAAACCCCAGTATCACACAGGTAATCCACGAGGTCAAGACCAACAAGCCAGAAGATACATAGCTGTGCTACATGGGTGAAATCAAAGATTGTAGTTCTTCATTTTGGAATGCTGACATCCTGGTAAATGGACACCCAACAAATTTGAAATTAGATTCAGGTGCCAGTGTGACAGTCCTGTCAGATGAGGAACCATGGCTCAAAGACCTCTGGCTTTGAACAATGGACACTCCACTTTACGGAGCAGGGGGAATCCGACTCCGGGTCATTGGCATGATCCTGGAACCACTGAGGTATGGCAGCAAACAAATCTTTGACCAGAGACATGTTAAGATCTAGGATGGAGATTGCTCCATGCCTGTACCCTTTACTGTATATTTGCATATAGTTGTATAATTATAAAGACATGCTATTAACATAAGAAGACTAGGAAGACTTCTTTAACAGACACTCTCTATAACCAAAACCATCCCAACAATTAGCACAGCATCATCAATGTAGAGGAGTTCTTTGATCAGGATGTGCTGTGTTTTGACTTTTCTTTCAGTCTTGATAGATTGTAGAGCTTGCTGTCTCACTTAGTATGCAAGTAGACTCCTTTCATATCTGCAGGAAAGGTTGGGAAAATGGATACAAAGAGACCAAGCAGAATGGGAGGTAGGACACAGTCATGTTTCACTCATTCTTCACTCTGAAATTGTCAGAGCTGGAGCCATCAAACTCTATAGTGTAGTGCATGTTGTCATGGAGAAGTGGATGAGACTGAGGAGCTTTGGTGGGCTGCCAATTTATCCCAAAATCTTGTGGAGTCCTACTCTGCTGACAGTATCAAATGCCTTAATGAGATCCACAAAAATAAGGTAAAGAGGTATACCCTGTTCCATTCACTTGTCTTGTAGCTGATAGAGGGACAAGATCATGTCCACAGAAGATCTTCTGAGAAGGAAACTGCACTGTGCATCCTGGTGCAACTGGTCTGCAAGTAGATGGAGTCTTTTAAATATGACCCAGCAAAAGCCTTCCTTGTGGTGCTAAGGAGTGAGGTGCCCTGTAATTGCAGACTCCTTTTTGAATAGTGTGACAATTTTTGCATAACGCATCTTCTGTGAAACGGAGCCCAAACTTTCCAGCAGAGAAGAAGGCCATAAAGGTGTGGCAATCAATGGACCTTTCTGTGCTTGAGCAGTTCAGCTGGGATTCCATCCTTGCCAGTTGCCTTTCTGTTTGCAGTCTATGGCCTCCTCAAGCTCAAGTGCTGATGGTCCTTCATCAAACTCATCCATGACAGGAAGCTGTGGGAAAGCGTCAAGCAAAAACTGGGAGATGTCCCTCTCACAGGAGTACAACTCACAGTAGTGTTCAGCCCAGCAGGACATTTGTTTACTTCTGTTGTTCAGTACTTCACTATCTGCTGACTTCAGAGGGGCAACTTTGGTGATGAAAGGACCAAAGTAGTTTGATTGATCTTGATCTCTTCATAAATAGCTCGTAGATTTCCATTGTCACAGGCAGTTTGGATTTCTTGATATAAGATGACCTAGTGTTTATATGCACAGTATCTCCCTATACTTTGCACAGCTGCCTTGGCTTGTTTCAGGTCGTGCAGCGTTTTAGCTGTTGGCTTTATGTCATGCATCATGTAAGCTTTGTTTTTTGCAAAAATGACGGATGTCATCTCAGCTAAGTAACTCTCAAAGCAGCCCTTGTGGCAGGTTCCACCTTTACCAAATGATGCTTCTGCTGCTTCACAGATAATTGAACTTAGTAACTTCCAAGCTTCATCAATACCAGCATTAGCACTTCTTGGTAAACCTTTGGTGGGAAGCAACCATTCTAGTGACAGTGAAAAGTGGTGGTATTTGGCATCATTACTTGTGTAAGGGATGTTTATGTGTGGCAGGCCACCGTGTTTGGAATTGTGAAACTTCCTGATGACAAGAGTGGTCAGTGTTGCAATCTGCACTGTGTGCGGGTGTGAATAACACTGGGCAGATCACGCCTTCTCGTGATGACCAGGTCCAGTTGGTGCCAATGTCCAGACCTTGGGTGATGCAATAGACTCATAGACGTTTACAGCAAAGGAGGCTATTCGGCCCATCGTGTCCATGCCAGTCAACAAAGAACTGACTACATTAATCCCATTTTCCAGTGCTTGGCCCATAGTCCTGGAGGCTATGGCAACACAGGTGAATATCTAAATACTTCCTAAATGTTAGGAGTTTCTGACTCAACCACCCTTTTAGGCAGTGAGTTCCAGACTCCCGCCATCCTATGGGTGAAAAAATTTACACTGCTCTGCCTACTTGACTAGTCCATTGATATCCTCCTGCAGTTTATGGGTTATCCTCCTCACTATTTACCACCCTACCAATTTTCGTGTCATCCTCAAACTTCTTGATCATACCCCCTATATTTAAGTCCAAATCAGTTATGTACATCACAAACAGCAAGGGCCCCAGCACCAAACCCTGCAGAACCCCACTGGAAACAGACTTCCAGTCACAGAAACATCCCTCTGCTTCCTGCCTCTCGGCCAATTTTAGATCCAACTTTGGGCTCTTACTTTCTTGACCAGTCTGCCATGAGGACCTTATCAAAAGCCTCGCTAAAGTCCATGTAGACCACATCAAATGCATTACCCTCATCAACACTCCTGGTTACCTCCTCAAAAAATTCGATCAAATTTGTCAAACATGACCTTCCCTTAACAAATCCATGCTGACTAACCCTGATTAATTCATGTCTCTCCAAGTGCAGATATATTCTGTCCCTCAGAATTCTTTCCAGTAACTTCCCCACCATTGAGGTTAGACTGACTAGCCTGTAATTTCCTGGTCTATTTCTTCTTCCCTTTTTTAATAATGGGACAATGTTACCTGTCCTCCAGTCCTCTGGCACTTCACCTGTGGCCAGAGAGGATTTGAAAATTACTGCCAGGGCCCCTGATGTCTCTTCCCTTGCCTCCCTCAAAAACCTGGGATGCATCTCATCCGGGCCTGCGGATTTATCCACTTTTAAGGCCGCTAAACCCACTAGTACCTCCTCTCTCCCTCTGTTAATTTCCTCTCATATTTCAGTCCTCCACCCTGATGTCTATACCTGCGTCATCCTTTTCCATTGTGAAGACCGACGCAAAGTATTCATTGAGGACTATACCCATGTCTTCTGGGTCCACACACAGATTACCTCCAAGGTCCCTAATTGACCCTACTCTTTCCCTAGTTATTCTCTTGCTCTTCATCTATTTAAAAAAACCCATTGGGTTTTCCTTTATTCCAAGCACCAATGCTTTCTCATGCACTCTATTAGCTTTCCTAATTTCCTTTTTAAGCTCTCCCCTGCACTTTTTATACTACTCTAGGGACTCTGCCTTGTGGTGATGCTCACCCTGAAAGAAGATGTTGATGATGCAGAGATTATTCAGAACACAAAGTTCAAGAAGGCTCAATAATTAGGATTACTTAGGATATATGGCACAGAAACAGGCCATTTGGCCTGACCAGTCCTTGCTGGTGCTTATTCTCCACTTGAGCCTCCTCCAATCATTCCTCATCTAAATTTATCATCATGACACTCTATTCCCTTCTCCCCACTATGCTTGTCTAGCCTCCATTTAATTACATCTTTAGGAACATAGGACTTAGGGACAGGAGTAGGCCATTAGGCCCCTTACTATTCACTTCAACCACTCACTGTGATAGTGAGTTCTATATTCTCACCTCTCTTTGGGTAAAGAAAGTTATTCTGAATTCCCCATTGGATTTCTTGGTTTATCTTATATTGATTACCTCAAGTTATGCTCTTCCCCACAAGACAAAACATTCTCTCTTATCCACTCTATTAAAACCTTTCATAATTTTAAAGACCTCGATTAGGTCACCCCTCAGCCTTCTTTTTCAAGAGACAAGAGACCCAACTTGTCAATCTTCTCTTGGTACGTATAGCCAAGCATTTATAGTATCATCCTTGTAAATCTTCTCTGCATTCTGTCCTGAGACTCTATATCTTTTTTATAATATGGCGACCAGAACTGCTCTAAGTGTGGTCAAACTAAGGTTTGATACAAGTTTAGAATAACTTCCCTACTTTTCAATTCTATCCCTCTAGAAATAAAACCTAGTGCTTGGTTTACTTATATTATGGTCTTGCTAACCTATGGTGCAACTTTTAATGATTGGTGTATTTGTAATGCATGATAATAAAATGAGTATAGAGACAAAATATGGGTTGGGGAGAGGTGTAACAGCAGAATAGTACAGTAGTGGCGGGGAAGCATAAATCTCTGGCAAAGAGAAAACTCCAACATTGTAGGAATGTGGCAGAGGAAAGGAAGTCCCCAAAGTTGCAAACCATGTCGTCAGATATGTACCCCAACCCAAGTACCAGCCCATACCTCCTCCACTTCTAGTGCCTTTTTTGGGCTTCTTCCAGTACCAGCTATTTGAGGGAAAATGGAAGCTAAAATTCAGATCTAAAGTTGTTAAATTCACAGTTTAAAGTGCCTAATAGAAAAATTAGGTGCTGTTCCTCAATTTTATGTTGAGTTTCACTGGAACAAAGTAGGAGGCAAGGGACAGAGTAGGAGTGGGTTGAAGAATTAAAGTGGTAAGCAACTAGAAGTTCAGGGTCACACTTGGGGACTGATCAGAACTGTTCAGCAAAGTGATCACCCAATCTGCATTTAATCTCCTCGATGTAGTGGAGACAGCAAAAACAGTATAAGTTGGAGGAAGTGGGAGTAAATCACGTTTTCATCCAAAAGGAGTGTTTGGAATCCTGGATAGTGGGAAGGAATGAAGAGAAAGGGCAGATGCTGTATCTTCCAGTGCTTACATAGTAAGGTGCAAGGGGAAACAGAACATTTTTTTCTTTTTTCATTTACAGGATGTGAGTGTGGCTTGTTAGACCATCTCATAGGCCAGATAAGGATGGCAGATTTCCTCCCCGAAAGGAACATGATGAGTTTTTATGATAATCCATGATTGTTGTTATGGCCACCATCACTGAGGCTAGCTTTATATTCCAGATTTATTAGTTGAGTGGTGGGATTTGAACCTGTGTCCCCATAGCATTAGCATAGGCCTCTGAATTACTAGTCTAGTGACATTACCACTATGCCACCATCTCCCCTAACTGGTATTGGGAGTTGATGGAAGATGCACCAGGGTGTCATAGAGGAAATAGTCTCTTTGGAATGCTGAAAGGGGAGGGTAGAGGAAGATGTGTTTGACGTTGGCATTGTGCTGGAGGTGGAAATGGTGGATAATGATCCATTGATTGTGGAGACTACTGGGTGGAAGGGCATGGTCCTGTAGAAAATGGAAATGCTCTTCTTCAGAGCATGGTGAGCTCTGAAGAGTCATACGGACTCGAAACGTTAACTCTGTTCTTTTTTCTCCACAGATGCTGTTAGGCCTGCTGAGTTTTTCCAGCATTTTCTGTTTTTGTTTCAGATTTCCAGCATCCGCAGCATTTTGTTTTTATCTTGCAGTTATTTTATGTTTGCCTCCAAAGAGGTTATATATAGCAAATAAGCTACTAATAGTGCTGCTTTAAAAACTTTTCCTTCCCTGAAAAATAACTTTCTAGGGCATGCTAGACTGTTGTCTAATGTGAAGGTAGCGGGTGCAAAATTCACGTGTGACTGGCTGTTCTGCCAGCCACTATCTGCACAGGTTTGGTAGCGATCTGAGGGTATGCGTGGATGCAGGTGGGTCTCCTGCAAGCAGTCAAACAAGGTGAATTGATGCTATCCCGATGTCACAGGGCCCAACTAGCCGATGTGATGCCAGGACCCCAAATTCGGGCAATGTAGGTTCTGGTATCGCCCGTGTTGTCACCTCTTGAGAAAAGAAACATGAAACAGCCAGATGAGTCCTGCAGTAGTGTTATTTTAAGGGCCCGGCACTCTGATTGAAGATAAGTTAAATTTTTGGAACTTTTTCTTTCACCAAATGGAGTGTTTGGAGGTATTTTGTTGAGTTCTGCATTTGTCAGAGAATGTTGCCACATCATCATAGGGATGGCAGATGAATAGGTTACCTGGACACTCAGGCTGAAACAGGCATGAGGGCAGCAATGCCAATGCCTCTGTATCTGCAGCATGGTAGGAAGAAACAGAGGCAATGGAGAATGCAAACATTGCGCCATGCCCTTTGCCAAGTTGGAGCGAGAATCCTCCAAACTCCTTGACAGTGACCAGCAGGGCAGCCAATATACCCAGCATCTCACTGTGCATGTCCATTCAGTACTTTCCTCTATGCAGCCCCATCGATGTGTTCATATGAGTCCTCTGCAGCAGTGCATGTCTGCCACCTCAACCTCAGTGAGCTGGCAAAAAAAACAGCCTTTCACCCTAGCCTAGTTGCAGCCTACTCAGGCCAGTTGATTCACCATGTGCAGATCCAAACTCTATGCTAGCCTCTAAGATACTTGCAGTGCCAGTTATGAATCCATTCTGACGTTAACAATATTGTTGCCAGGTCAGAAACTGCATTTCCGCCAATCCTGCCCTCTAAACCACGCCAAGGCTATAATAAATAACCAATTACTATTGGTAATTTTAATTTCCTGATATTATGGTCGTATCTACTAATTATTTTGGGTTATGTACATTTTCCTCTGCTACAAGAAAAAATGGGAGAGGATGGCGCTATAATTAACGTAAATTAAAGCATGGGATAAATCTTTATTTGTAGATTTAAAGTGGATGATGACCGAGTGTGATTTTGCCCTTACCATACCCAAGAAATCTAGGTTATGGCTGCCGTTGCTTAGCCCACTGAAAGCATGGTGTACCAGTAATAGGTAAATATTTTTCATGTTTTAAGATAACAGTTGTCACTCCAACATGCATGGATTTCAACTCCTCAAAAATATTTCTCGAGTACAAATCGACCCCCTGCATATTACCTAAAAATTTGGTGTAAAAAACTCTACTTTAACATGAGTATATACGGTATTTGCCAATATTTCCAAGCAACTCTGTTGATTAATTTATTTTGCAATAAAACACTGAGGTCCACTGTAGATTGTCCCACTAGCTTCAAACTAGGCAATCTTCCAGCTTCTGATCCTCACAAAATTCAAACTGAGACTAAGCCTTACCTCGCCTTCCACATAGTCAGTGATGAACTTAGGGTCTTACTCTGCTTCTGGTGTAGGTCTGCCACTTATTTTGTCTAACTTCTCTCAGTCAGCTGCAAATCACGAGGTCCAAACTGCAACTAAAAACCTTTTCCAGCAGACACCCTGAAACCAGAGAGCCTTCCTAAGCTATACCCATCTCCATGATGACATAGCCTGCTCTGGGCTATCCTCAAACTGACCTTTAAATTAATTATCCTTCATTTACAATTTTTTTGATCTGCTAAAGTGAATGGGTTTTATAACCTTTCAGGGTTGGATGTATTTAAACTAATTTAGCTCTAACTCCCATTCCACCAAAATTATCTCTCTGGACTGCACTCCTTTGCAAGCAATGTAGACATCACGTCTCTAGTTCTCCAGCTAAATAAACCTATCTACTGTTTTATGACAATAAAAGCAAAATACAGCGGATGCTGGAAGTCTGAAATAAAAACAGAAGATGCTGGAAAAACTCAGCGGGTCTGGCAGCATCTGTGGAGAGAGAAACAGTTAATGTTTCAAGTTCGTATGACTCTTCTTCACAGCTTATTATTATTGCTGTTTTATGATCTTATCTTTCCAGCTGTGAACCTCTTAAAGCAATATGACCCCAATCTTTTAATAGGCTCCAAACTGCTTTAATTGCATTTATCCCATTTTCTACAGTTGAACTTTAATTCCTAAAATTAAAAATTAGATACTAAAACACATGAACCATGCACCAGATATTTGCAACACTGGAGAGAACCAGCCTGCATCTGCTTCTGTAAACCACACTTCAGAATTATTTTAATGGCTGCAGACTACAAAAGAAAACTATCTCACAACTTGAAGAGGACTATAAGCTAGACATTACTGTTAGCAATAACATGTAAAGTTGTACTCAAATAACTTCAGAATTATTGTCATACTTAAAATATCGATAACCCTTCCAGGATATATACCTATGTCTTGAAAGGTACAATTACAATGGGCTGCACAGTGCACCAAATATTCATTGCTCAGATGTTCCTTCAATAATGTCAAGTTATTGTGCATTTGGGTCCACAACAATAAAAGAGATAGACTGCCATGTCGGCATAAAAGCAAAATACTGCGGATGCTGGAAATCTGAAATAAAAACAGAAAATGCTGGAAAAACTCGCAGGTCTGGCAGCACATGTGGAGAGAGAAACAGAGTTAATGTTTTGAGTCCATATGGCTCTTCTTCAGAGATATGAAGAAGTCATACGTCCTCAAAACGCCAACTCTTTCTCACTGCACAGTTGCTGCCAGACCTGCTGAGTTTTTCCAGCATTTTCTGTTTTTATTTGCCACAAACCCATAATTATGTTTTACCTTTTTTAAATACCTTCTAATGGCCATTTATAGGATGTTTTGAAGTCGAGTTCTAGCTGATAGCTTACAAACTTGTATTTAATAACAGGTTGAATTTCGCACAATGGGAAGCTAGCTACAGGAATAGTTCTAGTGGATCGGATGGTGATTAATTTGCTATGTTCATCATTACCATATTTTTGGTCTATCAGGTTTGCTTGGGACAAACCATAGAGCATTTACAGTAACATTATTGAAGTTGCAGGTAGTTGCAATTTATCACGATACAACTAGCGTTGGGGACAAAAACATATGCTAACTCCCAACAAAGTCCCAACCATCCTAGCGTAAATAAGATGCTATTTCGTAAAGTGAAGTGCTTCTAAAAATTCACTAACATGCTCAAAGCCCAGTCAAGTGTCACTCAAGCACAGCTTCAGTAAGCACAACCTCCTGCTCCTCCCCCAGTTGAGAGCCATTTTACTTCAACAATTCAAGAACGCTTCAGGGATGATTATCTGACAAGAATATCAATATTTTGCACAAAATGGTAGAGAATACACAAAGTGATAACTTCTTTATGTTTCCTCTTTCAGCATAACCAATCAATAACTAGTTTTGAACTGCCCACCGTTTATTTCCACCTGGCGTCAGCCATTTTAAAAGAGCTCTTCCATCATTTGGCCTTTTGAGTGAATATAGGGGCTGCTGATTGGCTGCTTAGAATACTTATCAACTCTGATTGGCTACTCAATCCAGCAGAGGCTTCAACTGGATTGGTTCGTTGCCTAGAGCAGCGATTGGCTGCCGGAAGTGGACGAACTGTAACTTCGGTGCGTGATTGGACAACTGGCTTCGCGGGGGCATTCTCAGCGGCTTCTGGTTGGAGGATGTGCCCTCACGTGAGCAGGTGATGTAAGTCAAAACGGTGACGTTGGCAGTGGCTTTCTCTTTGCTGCGCAGCTCGCGGGGGGAGAAGCACGTGGGTTTGGTCCGTCCGCTCGAGCGAACAAACAGCGCTTTGAAAATGGTGAAACTGGCCAAGGTAAGGGCGCCTCTCGTCGGTTTGGATGTTCAGCCTGGCCGCCTCCTGCCCCTTAACCCCGCGCCCGGGAGTAGTGCTGTAATTTGGCGGCTGTGGGTCGGTGCCATACGGGCCCGAGCGAGGCCTTCCCTTCCCTTCCCCCATTAGAGGCGGCGAGGCCAAGGGCCTGGACCGCGTGTTGGCCTGTAAACCACCCTCCAAATCACACATGCACAGGCACACACACACACACTGGGGATGGAGGATCCTGCTGGAGCCTCCTAGCTTCCTCGCCTCGGTCCAATTTTTTCCCTACCGGGCTCGAGCATATTTTAATCTGCTTCCCTCCCGGGTTCATCCGACCTCATTTTATCCGCTCCATCTCTCCCCCGAGTGCACGTTGAAAGAGACGGTGGAGTACTCGGGCTCCCGTTTACCCTGGCCCCCCTGCCCTGCCCGTGCGCGTGTGTGTAAGAAAGACCAGCGCCCTGTCGCCAACTGTTAAATATTCTTGATTTAGTCTTTTATTTCACAGCTTTCAGCGGATTTTTTTCGCCACCAGAGGAAAAAAAATCCGAAACCGAGGAAAGGAATCGGTTTTTTTTGCAGGCACAGCCCACGTTTTTGAAAAGCACGTGTGGCTTGAATGCGAATGCTGACCATTTTCAGTCGTGTTTGATTTTGGATTGATGGAAATTATTTGCATTACTTGTGAAACATTGCCGAGTAATTATTAATTATTTATACTCTTTTAACCTCAGCAATGTTTTGAATTCAAAACATGTCCCTCAACTAGGGGCGATTCTGGATCAGGGATTTTGTAGGCACGCCACCAAGGAGAGAAAGACTCGACTTGTAGTTAGAATGTGCCCAAAGTGCTTCACAGCCAATGAAGTACTTTTGAAGTGTAGTTACTGCTGTAATGTATGGCACGTCGACCTCCTGTGAGTGATGAAAAAGAAACGGGCGACTTTTTGATACCTGGTGGTGGGTTGGGTGATTAAGTAGTTGGTTAAAATAAATTTTAAACTCATGTACCAGCTAATTGCCTTTGCCCAAAAGTTATGTATTTTGATTATAAAATTTTGAAATAAAAACGAAATGGTGGAAATCCTCAATAGATCAAGTGGTATCTGGGGAGAAAATAGTTTGTTTCAGGTCATGGGTCCTTCATCAGAATTGTTCCATTTGCACTTTTGTAGCAGTTGTAATATATGCTTTTGCAAATGTGGGAGTTCAGTAGCTCCCTCAGTGTAATGAAACATTTTCTGTAAATATGGAATGCTTGATTTTTCAGGATAGGATTTGTATTCTAATATGGTAATGAATGGTGTGTAATTTTTGTTCTCCAGGCAGATAAAAAGCAAGGAAAACCTAAAAAAGCTGCCCCTCCACCACCACCTGAAGATTTTGAAGAGTCTGCTTCTGAGGAGGAAAGTGAAGAGGAGGTAATTATTACCCTTCAGTCAAAGTTCCTCAATTCCTGCGTAGTTAACATGAGGTGCCTGTGACATCCAATGCATTGTGGGGGTGAGGGTGGAAGATAATGGTCTGCGAAACTACTATGTCAACTTTGTGCTAGTGAATTTTGCTGTTTGTCCAGATGATTTTTAGAATTTGTTAAAGTTGGACCTGATTTTCTACAGTAAGTAGAATGTGTTAATGAACAATAGTAATCTCATTCCATTTAAATGATGCATTGATTTAGGAACTGCCAGCACCTCCTGTTAAAAAGGCTTCAACTCCAAATGCTAAGACCCCACAGGCTGCCAACAAAAAAAATGGTAAAGCTGTAAAAAAAGAGAGCAGTGAGGAGGAGGAGGAAGAAGAGGAGGAGGAGGAAGAAGACTCTGGTAGGTACTCCCAACAATAGCTACAATATTTGTCATCTAATCTTTGAGAACAGCTTGCATTTATCTGCCACCTTTAGCACAGTAAAATAATCCATGGGGCATCATTTGTGTTATTGAACAAAAACATTCTCACTGAGCCATATTAGGAGATATGACTTAGTGGAGTCAAATGGGTACATTTTAAGGAATAAAAGCAAAAAACTGCGGATGCTGGAAATCCAAAACAAAAATACCTGGAAAAACTCAGCAGGTCTGACAGCATCTGTGGAGGGGAACACAGTTAATGTTTTGAGTCCGTATTTATCTTCAAGACATTTTAAGGAATGTCTTGAAGATAAATAGCAAAGACACTGAGCCCCTTGCATGTCCCTAATTTCAATCATCCCCAACTTTTGTTGCTGTGCCTTGAGATAACCAAGCCTCTGCAGTTCTGGTTTTTGTTCTGTTCACCCCATGTACTATGTAAAATGGCCCAAGGTGCTTCAGAGGAGCATTTTGAACAAAGCTTGACACTGAAGATAATAGGACAAATGACTGAAATCTTGTTCAGTTGTGGGTTTTAAGGAACATCTTAAAGGTGAAAGGAGAAGTTAGGGCTGTGAAAACATGGAGAACAATTGCGAGAGGTGGGGAAAAATTTAGTTTCTGCCACTTTAATGTGATTTGTCAAACTGAGTTGAATAATCAGCTTTTCTTGGAGTAGAGAGAAATAAGACTGAAGTAAATCAAGTTTTTTTCTTTCAGAGGAAGAATCGGAAGAGGAGAAACCTATTCCTAAGCGTGCACCTGCTGTGACTAAAAAAGGAAAGGAAGAATCTGATGATGCTGAGGATGATGAAGATGAGGATGGTAAACAAAATTTTATTTAATTGAAGTTGCGCAATTCAGACTCATTTGTCCTAGTGAATTTAACTAGATATTGTTGGGTTAGCAAGAGACTGGCTTGAAGCCTGTTTCTGTAGCTGGCTATCCAACCAGGGGCATGCTAGAATTGGCCTTCAGACCAGGAGGGTATGGAAGAAGTCAGTTACCCTTCATCACACTCTTTATAGAGAAGTTTAGGTTAGATTGTGTTTGTTGTAGTGGGAGAAGGTCTAGGTGATAGTCATCATAATAGTTAGATTTTTCTCGTGCGCTTTAAATCTAAATGAAAGTATCCAACTGGAGAAGAGCCAATTTCAGTGATTTTTGAGAAGGGTATTTGCACAGATGGACTAGAAACATCGACCAGAAAAACAGCAAATGAGTAATGGATGGAAATATTTTTGAGTACAGATGAAGCATATTCCCATTAGGAGTGAAGGTGGAGTATCAAAGCTTAGTTAGATGACAGATTTAAGTAAAACAATAGAGTTTTGAAATAAATATTAGATACAGAATACAGTAGAAAACAGGGCAGAGTAATGGGTGCAGAGCAATTGAAAAGGGCAAAAATGATTGGGTAATGAAAAGGAAAAAGCTTTTAAGATTAAAAGTGAGAATGCTGATTTGGCGACAGTTGAGTGAGATGCTGAATGAGCACCTGCCCTTGAAGATGAAATAAATGCTACCGTAGAGAAATTGGATGGGAGAAAAATACTAAGTCAATCAATATTTTGCACCATCCCAGCTTTGAGGGAGTTTGAGAGAAGTTTTGGTCATAGTCTTCCTTTTATCCAATTTTCCTTCATAACCCTCTTAACAGGTTTTGTTAAGGGCAGATTGTTTCTTGTAACCCATATTATGCCCTTTGTAAGAGGTTGTTAAAGGACTTTCAATAGATAGTTAATGAAGTGTCACATAGGCATATTTGGAAAAAGAAGCACGTGGTTGGTGGTAACCTAGCTATGTAATCGGCTAAAGGATGGAAGGTAGAAAATAGTGCTGAGCAGGTTTTTTTTCGAACTGGAGAGAAGTATGTGGTGGGATTGCCAAAAGCTAGTATTTGGACCATAGTATAGCAGTACAGTTTTGAAATTTGGATGATACAAAGCTTGGCAGCATAGTAAATAGTGAACAGGGTAGCCATACACTTGGGAAGAGCATACAAACTGATGTGGGCAGACACATGGTAGGGTGAATTTAATGCAAATAATGAGAAGCAATGTGCTTGGTGAAAAATTTAGAAAGGAAGTATAACCTAGGTGGTACTGTTTTGAAGAGGGTGAGAGTGTCGAGGGCTGGGGTGAAGTTGGCTGTTTATGGTAATGAAATCTATGGGTTACTTGTAAATAAGCCAATTGAATGCTAAAGCCGGGAACTTTAAAATTTACAAATCACTGGTTAGGGATCAGTATTATGTATATTAGAACATAGGAAATAAGAGTTGGAGTAGGTCATTTGGCTCCTGAGCCTGCTTTCGCCATGATCTAATGAAATGATTATCTTCTACCACAATGCCATTTTCCCACACTATCCCATATCCCTTGATATCTTTAATATCTAGAACTTATGGTCTGTCTTGAACGCACTCAATGACTGAGCCTCCACAGCCCTCTGGGTTAGAGTTCTAAAGATTTGCTGTCCTCTGAAGAAATTTCTCCTCATCTCAATCCTAAATGGCCTACCTCCTATTCTGAGACTCCCCTGGTTCTAGACCCTCCAGCTAGGGGACATAGCTATTTCTGGGCATCACCCTTTAGGAAGGATGTTGAGGCCCTTGGGCATACTGGGGGTGAGGGAGTTCTGTTATGTGGAGATATTGGAAAAGCTGTTAAACTTGAGGTTAATGGGTACCTAATATAAGGTATTCAAAATTATGAAGGGCATTTTAGGGAGGGACCATATCCTCTGGCAAGTGAGTCAGCAACCAGTGATAGGATTAAAATAATTGTCTAAATAACTTGTGGAAGAAATCTCATTTCTTTTCAAGGTTAAGACCTGCACCATGGTACATGAAAGTGAGGTGGAATCTGATTCCACAGCAACTTTGGAAAGGAAATTGCACATGTACTTTGCATAGTTATAGGAAAGGCTAGGCTGTAGGATTAAATTGGGTGGTTTGTTTAAAGATGACAATCTCCTGTGCTATTAGGTTCAAATAGTTGAGAACTCTTGCTTGGATAACCACCAACATTCTATCTAAGCTCATACATGACTACCAGGCATTTTGGTTACTTGAAGGTTCCAAGCATTGGATTCATGTTCACTTAAATGCTCCATCTTCCCCATTTCACTATTGAATTTTTATTGTTTTATCATCTAAGAATCTGAGGAGGAAGAGGCTATGGATACAGCACCACCACCCAAGGCAAAAAAAGCTGGCATGGTAAAAGTTCAAGAAGAGGCTGAGGATGAAGATGAAGATGATGAGGAGGATGATGATGATGATGAAGAGGAGAGTGAAGATGAGGAAGTTGGTAAGTTTAAAAGTCTAAAGGTGCAACTGCACAGGTAATTTAATTCCAAGTGAGAATTTAAAAATATTTGTATGTTCTCAAAGGTGATTTTAGTTACTAAAGTAAGGCTTAAGTTGGCATAAATCTTAATACAAGTCCCAATTTTGAAGGAAATCTTTCAGATTTCCAGCATCAGCAATATTTTGCTTTTACCAATATTGAAGGAATCTAGTTCTGCATTGCATAATGTAGCTGTGGTGGTTTGGACTGTTCTGGAGGTATTTGACCACTGCTGGAAGCTAGTTTCAGGTGTGAATAAATGTGTTTATGCCATGTGTTATACACCCTTGTGTTGTACATGAAGAGATATCCATAAAATTCACCCTTAGTTAATGAATGCTGTTAAACAGCTCTGAGCCCCTCAGCTTAAGTAAACCAAGCCATACAGGATAAAACAATGTTCTTTGGGGCCCAAGCTGTCTTGACGTTTTCATCCTGTCATCTGAAGTATTCACCCCCTCTTACCCTCCCTTTTCTCTTTTTCCCACCTCCTCCCCCACAATGGCACATAGAATGAAGTACAGTGATTTCATTTCGATGCATTGATTATGTTGGGAGCCCCTTTACATACTTGAGCCTGGGAGACTGAAGACTCAAATTAAGTATGAATTGATCGTGGAAACATCTAATTTTAAAGTGCACCCCAAGGAACTCAGTTGCAGCATTAGGGGTAATAGGAAGAGTTTTTTTTGACCTCCCGATAAAAAAGCAGGCATGTTTCTAAAACAGTTTTTCTGAAGTAATTCCCACTTGCAATTCTGTGGGTGAAGTTGTTCTTTTGGTACTTTCATGGTTCTTTTCATGGCAGTTCAGTAAAGACACCTAATTTGAAAACTTGTATAACGGCTGAGTTGTACAAATAGGCTGCACTGCTCCCGCCATATTTTGTGAATAGACGGCAAAGTACATGTTAGTTAAAGATGTGTCGATCATCTGAACTGCTGGTCTAAATAAGGGTTGGAAATTCTTTCAGTAGTGGATAATTGAATATCATTGGAAAGGGATACCCAGTAAGTAGGGGCAGAAGCTTATAACACTCTTTGGCGGGGGGGGGGGGTGCATGTCAGGTTATTTTCTCAAAACAAATAATCCTGTGGTGTTTGAACTTTTGCAGAGATAGTTGTGTCTAAGAAAGCTGGAAAGAGAAAGAAAGAGGAGCAGAAGGCAGTAACTCCAGCTAAGAAACATAAGACAGAACATGATGGTGAGTACAAGGAAGACTGCTTAAGTTAAGGAAAAAATGTTCTGGATTGAAGTTTTCTGTAATTCCCATTTGAAACAGCTACACATTTACATACTACCATAACAATGAAAAATAATTGAAAGGCAATTCAGAAGGATGTGATAAAATTGGATGCCAATCCCAGTGAGACATTAGATGGGATGACCGTGGTCAAAAAGGGTGGTTGGAGGAGGAAGTTTAATTATTGAAGGGGATAAAGGCAAAGAGAAATTATAGACTGTTGGAACATTTGGAGCTAATGTAAAGCTGGAAATACTCAACTGTTCTGGTAGCATCTGTGGCACAGGAAACAGTCACATTTCAAGTCTGTGACTTTTAGAACTCTGGTTCTCAATCCCTCCATTGAAGGGAACAATTCATTGCCTCTGTCTAGACCCATTGTTTTGTTGAACATCAGTTCAAAGGCAATCTTTATGAAGAGGACATGTTCATGCCTTACTCTGGCATCTGGAAAATTTTAATTATAAATAACAAACAGTAGGAGCCAGAGTAGGCATTTTGGTTCTTAGAACCTGCTCTGCCATTCAAAAGATTATGGCTGCTCTGATTGTGACTTCATTCCACTTTGTCTGTCCCTCAGATCCCTTGACTCCCTTAGGTCAAAAATCTGTTTAACTCCGCCTTGGACATAATCACTGACTGAGCCTCCACTGCTCTGTGGAAGAATTCCAAAGATTAACAGGCCTCTGAACAAGTTCCTCCTCATTCCATCTTAAATGGGAGGCCCCTTTATTTTTCAATTGTGCCTAGTTCTAGATCTCCATGAGGTGAAACATCCTGTCAACATCTGCCCTGTTCACAGGGATCAGTGCTAGGCCTGAAGCTACTTAAAATCTATATCAATGACTTGGATGAAGGGAGTGAATGTGTAGCAGCTAAATTTGCTGATGACCAAGAGCAAGCCTACAGAGGGATATAGATAGGTAAAGTGTGCAAAAATTTGGCAGAAGTGTAATGTGGGAAAATGTGAACTTGCCCACTTTGGCAGGAAGAGTAGTATATTTGAATGGAGAGACTGCAGCACTGAGGTGCAGAGGGATCTGTCCCCTGATAAGTTGGTATGCAGGTACAGCAAGTGATTAGGAAGGCATATGGAATGTTGCTGTTTATTGCAAGGGGAATAGAATATAAAACAAGGGAAGCGTTGCTGCAGGTGTACAGTTTTGGTCGTCTTAACGGATATAATTGTATTAGAAACAGTTCACAGAAGGTTCATTCAATTGATTCCTGGGATGAGGAGAGGCTGGTTAGAAGAATGAAAAGTGATCTGATTGAAACATAAGATCCTGGTGGGATTTTGTGGTGTAGGTGCTGAGAGGATGCTTCCCCTTGTAGAGGAGTCCAGAACCAGAGGAGACTATTTAAAAATAGTTTAAAAATTAAACTGAGGTGAGAAATTGAGGGTTTCTGTGGAATTATCTTGCCCAGGGAGCAATGGAGGCTGGGTAATTTAATGTATTCAAGGCTGAGATGTAGATTTTTTTTATCAGCAAGGATTATTGGGGGAAGACAAGTTGAGTTGTCTTTGATTTTTTTTTTTGGTATCCAGTCTATGTATGTTCAGGGGCTTAGGTTAACCCTTTATCTTCACCTCCCCCCCAAAAAGGGGCTCTTGCTTTTTTAAATTTTCTTAAACTTATAATGCATTCCAGCTGGATAAGGTTGTTAGCTAGGCAGTTTGCTGACCCCTGTTATAAGACAACTCCTTCATCCCAACAATCAATCTAGTGAACCTTCTCTACTGCCTCCAGTGCAAGTATATTCCTACTTTAAATAAGACCAGAACTGTGCACGGTACCACATTTTTCTACATTATACCTCATTTGCCACATTTTTGTCAACTCACTTGTATCTTATTGCAGACCTTATCTTTGTATTGCCAGTAGACTTAACTACAATACACTTGGGTCCCTTCATCCAAGTCCTTAAATAGTTGACACCCAGTACTTATCCCTGTGGTACCCTACCAGTTACAATTTGCCAACCTGAAACAGATCCATTTATCTTGACTTTTGTTTACTGTTTCTATCCATGATAATGATGGCTGTGAAACTCGCCGATAGCTGTACAAACCCAGTTGGTTCATTAATGTCCTTTAGGGAGCAAAACCTTGCATTCTTACTGGCTGTGGTCCATACCTAATGCCAGATGCACAGCTAACTCTTCACTGCCTTCCAAAATGGCCAGGCCAGCCACTCTTGTCGTCGTCACTGAGATAACTAGGAGTAGGTAATAAATGCCTCCAAGCCAGCAATATCTACATCCTGTGAATGAACAAATAAAAACTTGGCTTGGGGTCAGGCAATGTTGAGATTGCAAACATTCTAATACTGCTTCAGGAAAGGTGGATTTGGCAGGAGCAGTTTTCACTAAGGCATTGCAGGGTCAAAATACTTTGCAGCTATAGTGCTCGAAGGACAGCCTATAGATGAATGCAGGAAGAGTTAAGTGGAGATGTCTTGGCTATGATTGAATGGGAAATGCTTCGTGCATTACTGGATTTTTCTACAATTTGCACAGATGATGATCATCAAAAGGGACTTAATACTGAAGAGTGTGATGTTTTTTTGTTCTGATGTGCCAATAGTGTTCCTTGTGAAGTATTGAAGCCTCAATGATGCACATTTATTGAGTTTTCCTTTTCTGCTTAACTTCAAAGCATCCTTTTCACTCTTTGTTGGAAACTTGAACTCTGAAAAGAACTTCGAGGAACTAAAGAAAGCCCTGAATGGCTTCTTCACCAAAAAGAAACTTTCAGTCACAGATGTCCGAATTGGATCCAGCAGGTATGTATTTATCAGTTAGCAATGTTTCAGCAAGTATCTTTGGATTTAAGTGGCCTTATTCTGATTCTTGTATGCAGTAGGATATCTTTGGACATCAACTGGAGCAATTACAGATTCTAGACCTTTAATTTAGGGCAGGTGGCTATCAGTTATATTGCTATTAATCAACTGAATATGTATATATGTGAATATTAGTGTAAGGACAGGATTGGTCCTGGCTGGTTACTGCCGAAGTAAATTCACACTAGTGCTCTCACCTGGTTTCAAATGGTGACTAGCCACGATAGTCTATCTTACTAAGAAGGTAAAATAAGTCTTTTGACTTGGATCCTATGCAGATTTTGCCAAGACAAGAATTTACAATAAACAATGACTTGATCTGGGAATGGTAATCTATAGCAAATGAACTATATTTTGAGTGGCTATGGTATTGAATTAAATATTTTCATGCTTTCTATGCAGTCTTCTCTGAAATTTAGCTTTTTTTGAGAATTCTTAAGTGTTACTTTCTGTGTAGGAAATTTGGTTATGTAGACTTTGAAACCGAAGAACAACTGGAAAAAGCATTGGAATTCAATGGAAACAAAGTGCTGGGACTTGCTGTCAAACTGGACAAAGCACGCAGTAAGGAAAGCAATGCAGATAGCAAAAGAGGTACGAATGAGCAGGTTCCCATTTTATCATATTGCAGCTACTGAGTTATCCTGTTAAAGTACATAACTAGGTTTGGAATCAAATGGGCAATTTTAGTTCATAAGGGTTGTTAGTGTATGTAAAGGAACACATAATCATACAGTAGAGAGATGCTCCTTGGGTGTCATTAAGGCCACCAGAGCCGTAGGTGTAACTTCTGTTGGCTAATTATGTTCAACCTAGCGCTAACAAATCTTAAGATCTTCTTGCTGGTTGCCATCTCTACAGAGAAAATTGCACATTGTTCTTGTCAGAAAGTGTGCACTAACATTTATGGTTATCAGTTTTGTTAATGGAACTGGCTATAGAAACTAATGTTGTTTTTCTTGCAGAAAGGGACTGCAGGACATTGTTTGTCAAAAATCTCCCATTCAAGATAACACAGGATGGCCTCAAAGAAATTTTTGAAGATGCTATTGACATCAGAATTCCTACTTCTCGTGATGGTTCAGGGACACGGGGGTATATTTCAAGTTTTAATGTTGATGGCTGACCTATTTGTTTCTCTTTATAATGTGCATTAGAAAGATGGTTTCTAAGCAGTAGATGACCCTCCATTTTCTTGATTTCAGCATTGCGTATATTGAATTTGAAAATGAAGCAGCTGCAGATACAGCATTAGAACAGAAACAAGGCACTGAAGTGGAGGGCAGGGCCATCGTTATTGATTTCACTGGGGATAAAAGTATGTTAAATGTAAAGTCTGGACAACAACAAGTGCAACCAGGTAGGAATTTTTATTTTAATTGTTAAACATGCAGTTCACACAGAATTTGAGCAAAAGTCATGACAAATCATTCAAAGTAACAAAGTTGCATCATAGATATTTTGATAGCTGGATATGATGAATTTCTGTCTGATAAACATGATGAATCTTTTTGAACAATTCCTCTAGATAGTCAAGTGCTGATCCAGCTGTAGTACAAACAAGAACTGCAATAAAAGCTGAGTTAGAACTGCAATAAAAGCTGAGGAATTAAAACTTTGACTGGTTTTCATTTCAGATTCTGATACACTCATTGTAAATAACTTGGCATATTCTGCAACAGAAGAAACCCTTCAGAATATTTTTGAAAAAGCATCATTGATCAAAATACCAGAAAAGAATGGCCGACCAAAAGGGTAAGGTCAATGTCTTGTTTGGGAATCTCTGAAAGTCTGCAGCAAGGCTGTGGATGTGTCAAGAGTCAGCTCTTAACCAGTTGTAGGATTTTTTCCCCAGCATTGTATAATCTAAACACTAAAGCAGACCTAAGTAACATTTCCCAGTTTGGTCGGGGGGGGCAAAAAATAAGTTGGGATTTTCTTTTCACAAATTTGAATATTCTTTATGCATTTTTTCTATCCTAGGTTTGCATTTGTTAAATTTGAATCTATTGAGGATGCTAAAGAAGCTCTTGAGCAATACAGCAATACAGAAATTGAAGGGAGAACAGTGAGGTTGGATTTCAGCAACCAAGGCCACAGGAGTGGTGATGGTAAGATGCAATGTTTGTCCACTTTTACAGTTAATTTCTCTTTAAATAACGGCTAATTGGTTTCCATGGTTGTGCAGTGTTTGCTAACCATATCTAACTTTTAGGTCCCAGCAAAACATTGTTTGTTCGTGGCCTTTCTGATGACACAACTGAAGAAACTTTAAAAGAAGCCTTTGAGGGAGCTGAGAGTGCTAGAATTGCAACAGACAGGGAATCAGGAAGATCAAAAGGGTATGTAAATTAAATTGCCCCTTCTCTGTCCCTTCTCATGAGCTCTCGCTGTCTAATTTGTGGCAGTGGATAGATTCGCAAGAGAAGAATAGTAAAGCACAGTCTGTCCTGTTCGAAAGAACAGTGGCTAGTCTGTCACATGTTAATTTAATAAATTGACCAGGTTTCTCATTGTATTGAGATTTATTCATGGCTTAGATGCAATTTTAATGGATTAATTTTGCATTACTGGGGCATATTTCTCCAATAATAGAAAATAATGCTTGTTGCATGACCTGTTTTATTTCAGTTTTGGCTTTGTGGACTTCCCATCAGAAGAAGATGCAAAATTAGCTAAGGAAGCAATGGAAGATGGAGAAATTGACGGATGCAAAATTACACTTGACTTTGCTCGACCAAAGGGTGAAAACCAGCGAGGTGGGCGAGGGGGTGGCTTCGGCGGAGGCTTTGGTGGAGGCTTTGGAAGAGGTAGAAGAGGTCGTGGTGGATTTGGCGGCAGAGGTCGTGGTGGCCGAGGTGGTGGTGGTGGTCGGGGTGGATTTGGAGGTATGGCACTATAAATGAGTTCATTTGATCCATGGAAATAAGTTTTGTTTCCAGATAAGACTGATCTTTGCGAAATGCCTTCCTGGGGATGCAAGTTTGTTTTTATAGCAAAACAATGCTGGAGAAACTCAGCAGTCCTGGCAGCATCCATGGAGAAGAAAAAGTTAATGTTTTAAGACCAAATGACTTGAAACGTTACCTCTCTCCACAGATGCTGCCAGGTGTGCTGAGTTTCTCCAGCAATTTGTTTTTATTTCAGATTTCCAGCACCCAGAGGGTAATTTGCTTTCATCCAAGTTAGTTTTGATTTTTGATTAAAAAACAAGGTGCTAAGTACAGTGTATTGAAAGAGAATTCTGTGCATATTTGATTGGTTGTATCTCTAAATCAAAGGTCTGAATGTGGTTGTAGATTTTCACATCTAGACATTTGAGCATCGCCTGTGCAGTGGTAACATCTGGAGAGATGATAAAATTAGGCTCTGCCTAATGCCCAGATAGTGAAGATGCTGTTGGATGTATCTAAATTTGTGATTTTTGGGGTTTGTGGTGCTGAGGTGTCATTGAGTATTTGCTTGATTCTTCCTTGCACATCAGGAGCCTGGTAACCCTGCCTGAATACAGTCCAGGGATGCCAGGGCAGGTGTATATGCAAACTTGAGCATGTAATCAGGATTTGAAGTCCGGCCTTTTCTGGCCTTTAGCTCACCATTTTACTGAAACATCCATCTTGCTTAGGCACCAAACAGTATTTTCTGGCCTTTGCTTCTAAGAGTTTTTTAAATTAGCTCATTCTTTGTTCTGATCACTTTTCAGATTTGAACCTAAATCTATATATTCTTTTGTAGGATTCAGAGGTGGAAAGACAACTCCTCAAGGAAAGAGAATCAAATTTGATTAAAGAGGCCAATAAGACTGCTTTACCTCCTTGTGTTCAGACAGAGCCTCTGATTGCCTCACAGTTGGACATTCCAGAATTCTGCATGGACTGGCTGGCTGTGCAACTTGGAGTGTGGTGGGAGCTCCCTAAGTTTCTGAATGGACTTACAATTAAGTAAAGATTGAAATTGTTGGTACACCTTTCGTGGATTTTGTCAAATTTAAGTATTCTGTTTTACCAATGTGTAAATGTACTGCTCCCTATGATTTTTTTAGTTACAATGTAAATGCAAAAACGTTTTAGAATGTTGTGCTTGGCATACTATCTGATGGATTAAAAGGACCTTATTTCATGTTTTGGGTATTTAATAGTGCGCATCAAACTGGTTACTAAACTTGTTTACCATACTGCAGCACTTCCTAAAATACCTCACTTGAAGCATCACTGAAGGCTTGTTGAAACTGGGCTTTTATTTTCCATTTTCATACTATGAATAGCAATACTGTTGTGACATTGGCTTTACTTTGCAAATTGAATTTTAGACATTTTGTACATTGCAATTACATGACATTTAAATTGGAAATGCCAGCTGGCCTATTTCTCCTCCACTCATGACTGTATACATAGTTAGCACCACAATGTTGTAGGTCAGTTGAAACTTGTCCAAATATGTACTCTATCATGTTTTTATGGGCTAGATGAAGCCATTGTTTTTTATAAACAATATAATGCAAACCTACCATCACCTGGCCAGTTTTTGTGTATGTTCTCAATTATGTGAATTTCTAAGCACTTAGTTTCCACTTTTTAGATGTGCATTCCATAGACTAGAACAGACTCAACCAGAGTGACACCCCAATTCACAAGTTTAATCTAAGCCAACTGCTTCCCTATAGAGTTGGTTCTTTGGACTTGTTTAACATCTTCCAAAACAGGTGACTGTTGTTTGAGGGTTCACTGTGGACTGTATTTTCTTTAAATTTGGCCATCAAAAAAATGATCCTGCAGTACATCCTTGGCTCAAAGGGCAGCTATGCTTTGAGCTTATATACACCATATTTAAACAGATGCCTTCAGTTTGGGACTGAACATTGTAACACTTGATTGAATTGTCCAATGACATCCTGGTAAGTTGTCTCATGTCTGCATTTTAGGATTGTGGATTGGGAGTGCTGTAGCAAGGATCAACTGTATATACAGATGAGTTTTTTTAGTTGTCTTAATTTTTACAAAATGGAAGTATCCAAGGTGCAACATTGTAGAAAATATTTTTCTGAAAAGTGGAATAAATGGACATATAAATCTGTTTCCCTGTTCAATGTGCATTAGTCTTTTGTAAGCTGTGAAAGAAGCCCTCAGGGTTTATCAGTTTCAGACTAATGTGTTAAGTTAAAATACTGTTTGTCTAATTTTGGGTACAAGGAACATCTAGACTACATGCTGCATCACTTTCTCTCCACTCAACCCCTCAAAATCTTGTCATGGCTACAGGTACTTCATCTGAATCAAATTCTGTTACAGAAACTGAATCAACATGAGGTTTGCTACTTGCCTTTATAGAAATTGCAATGCATTTTCCGTGAAAACAAATCTATTGATGACTTTTGTTTTTAAGAATCTGTTAGAATTGATGAAATGCTGTCCAACTTAAACACTATTTTGACTTCAGTCATTGGCTAATTGGAGGTATGCTGGTAAAAGCTGTCTAGGAGGGTGAGACTGGGCAATTAAAGCATGCAGAATTCAAGCAGCAGTTTGTACTGACCCAGCTTAATTACAGATAACTGAAGGAAAATGTCTGATTACCTGGAAGACCAGATCACAATATGTCTGTCTACCACAAACCCCTTAGATGAATGAATGTTTGAGAAATTAGGTTGGGTAGAGCCTTTGGGACAAAGGTGATTTTCTAGGAGCAGGAAGAGTTGAAAGCAGTGGTGTTAATGCAGATGAGACTTGGAAATGAGCACGCACTTGACCACCAACTGTAACAAATGAGCAAGGCAAGTCCAACTTTCAAAATTTTGTGCCTCCAATTTGTTCCATACTGAGCTTGGCTCACCCATCCATCTTCCTCCCCTTGCCAGACAATGTACAGAAGCTCTATTTTCAATACTAAGTTGTCTATGACCTAGCCCATTTTTTCCTTTGTTCCATTCTGTCCTCTGCATTCTTCTCACTTTTGTTCACCCATTTCTGGCATTGTATTGTCAAATGCATGGTTAATCCCAGATCCCCCTTCTCCCATCTTTTTTAAGACCATATTATTAACCCTACCACCTCATTGCAAGTTTAATTTCTGAGCTGAGGGCAGTCAAAATGAGTGTGTAAAAACAATTTGCTAATGACATCAAGAAAGGTATTTGCCACCCCCCTTCTGATTTACATGACTAGTCCAAAAGTAGCCTAGCAAGCCACTGAGTTGTAATGGCTACAGCAATGTGGCTTTGTTAGAGAATGAACGTGAACATTAAGTTTGATGCTAGCTCAAATGCAATGAAAATTGGGAAATGTTTAATGCAGATAACAATGACATATAGGGATGGATAGGATTAATAAGGAAAATTGAAAATAGGTTCTGGGAATTTTAGATGAATCCCTTAATTAGATTTAATCTGCCAAGATGGCAAATGAAGTGTCCTTTGATTCAACTGTTCCTTTTTTTGGAAAATGTTGGTCTGCTTACTCTTAATGGCCCTGAAGTTTGTTCTAAAAAAATTTAGATGAGGTTAAGAGCTACTTTAGTATACTTATAGATACAGATCGGTAACGGCTACTTAATTTTTGTCTTTTTTTTATAGTGGAACAAAGAACAGAACTCGAATAGTGATAGAGGTAGGATTTAAGTAGGCATAAACTAACCCAGTCTTTAAAATAGGGGGCCAAATTTTCATTTGTTTTTTGTTCAGTTAATTATATGATACCCTTTTGAAGCCACACTTGCATCTGCTTCCACCACATCCTCTAACCCTAACTACTTAATGCAGCTGTAGTTTTAAAAATAAACTATCTTTGCTTCTGGTTTAGTTGTTCACCTTTGCATACCACTTGATCAGGGTCAGTGAGTGAGGTACATATAATCTATGCTTAATTTACTGTAACTACCCTCCCATTTTACTCTAAAGGCATATGTGTTTAGCTATTTTCCCGAACTGGTCTGTGACCTTCAACAATTTGTATCCTTTTGTTTATCTCTTGTCCGTCCTTGCAAAATTTATCATTTTGCACTTAACCAGAAGGCAGATAAACTTTTATGCTCATTTGTATGTTTATCACTCTTGTCCTCACAGTACTACCAAGCTTTATCATAACACAAATTTTGAAGTTGTATCCTGCACACCAACTCAAGTCATGAGGCAGTCTGAATCCAGTCCGTGGGGAATCAAACCTTTCCTCTAGTCAAAAAGCAGCCACTCACTGTCCATAATTAATCCACAGCATGACTTAATTTTCATTTATCACCACAGGTTAAACTGGCCTAATGATAGTGAATAAGGAAACAGTAGAGGCTTAAATGCATTGTATCCATCTTCATGGTAAAGAGGGCAAATAACATGCTGGAAATAAATCAGGCTCTGGTGTGAATGTGGAATTTGAAAGAAAAAGTACCACAAATTGATAGGACTAAGTGAATCTCCTGGACCTGATGGCCTATATTGAGTTCTAAACAGCTACAGCATGGATGCATTGGTTTTCCAGAGTTGGATTCTAGAACTGCCCAAGGATTGGAAGGTAACACATTAGCCCATTGATTAAGGAAGAGGAGGTGATGGGTAACGATATCAGTAGTAGGTGAAATGCTAGAATATCAGGGATGTGGTAATGGGCCACTTAAAGCATAAAAAGATTAAGCAGTGTCAATGGGAGTGTTTTGAGGATGCAACTAGAATGGATAAGGGCATCTAGGTTTTCAAAAAGTATTTGATACGGTGCACGCAGAAGGTTATTACACTAAATTAGAACTCATGGGATTGGGTGGGTGATACATGCACAATAGACAACAGGAATAAACAGGACATTTTGGTTTGGCAGGCTGTAACTAGCTGGGTACTGCAAGGGTCTTAGCTAATCCAATCTATACTAATGATTTAGATGAGGGGACTGAGTTGATGCTCTCAATTTGCTGACACCACAAAGGGAGAAAATAAGCAATGAGGATGCAGCGATACAGACATGAGTGGGCAATGTTTGCATTCAGAGGGACCTGGATGTCCTTATACATCAAAAAGTTAACATGCAATTAGGGTGGCAAATTAGCTTTTGTTACAAAGAGATTGGAGTATAAGAGTAAAGAAGTCTTAGTGCAAATAGGGCATTGGTGAGGTCACACCTGGGGTATCATGTAGTTTTGGTTCCCTTGCCAAGGAGGAAGAATTTGTCCTCCAGGGAGTACAACAAAGGTTCATGAAAGTGGGTCTTGGGATGAGATTATTTTATGTTCCTATATTGCATGGAGTAGAAGAATTAGAGGTGGTCTAATTGAAATACATAAAATTCTTAAGGGGCTTGATGAGTTAGATGGTGAGAAAATGTTACCCCTGGCTGGATAATCTAGAACATGGGATCACAGTCATTAAAGGTCGAGCATTTATGACTCAGATTAGAAGAAATTTCATTGCTAAAAGGGTTGTGAATCTTTGGAATTGTCTATCCAAGAGCACTGGATAGCCTGTTGAGTATAGACAGAGGTCGAAAGATTCTTGGGGGAAGGTGGAGTTAAGTTAGGTCAGCCATGGTTTTGGTGAATGGCGGTGCAGGCTCAATGGACCAAATGACCAACTGCGTCTCCCATTTCTAATGTTAGATTTTGTATGGCAGCACAGATTGCATTGTATATATGCTGCCATGTGTTAACTGGAGTTGAGTCATGTCATTAAATGGTAGCCTGTGTCATTCAATGGCCATCTCCTGTTTTGCGGTGTCATTTGCCACATCAGACTGCACACCAGCTGGATATGGAAATCAAATCCCTTTTGAGTTGTGGTACACCTTGAGTTGGACGAGCAATGCCTGCAAAGCAATGTATGTGCAGTCAATGGCATCCAGTTCTTTGTTGCCTCAGCTCCGTCCCTCTGTCATGCATTTGTCTAGGGCCAAGTGATTTGTGCAAAATCCTTGAAGTCCATGCAGTCCATAACACACTGTAGACTTTGGTAATTTTTGGTGTTCTTTAAAGTTGCCAAAGACTTCTACAATTGCAGCAACAGCCAGTGGAAATCAATCAGTGACTAATCTGTAAGTAGTTGACTATTCCTTTAAATAAACACACGTTTGGCTATGTGCGTTTAAGAGTCAGCATTAGTTGGAGAATCAACGGCCCAAACCATGCTAAAAGATAATAGCAAAATACTGCGGATGCTGGAAATCTGAAACAAAAATACCTGGGAAAGCTCAACAGGTCTGACAGCATCTGCAGAGAGGAATACAGTTAGACTATATTTCTTAGTTCTGATGAAGAGTCATTTGGAAACATTAACTGTATTCTTCTCCGCAGATGCTGTCAGACCTGAGTTTTTCCGGGTATTTTTGTTTTTGGCCCAAATCATGCTGATTGGTATTGTGATTTGCCTAGTCTGCATACTTAGGACATTACATTGCGAATCCACTAATATCCTCACTAAAATCACATTTGGCATGGTTTGCACTAGACATGTATGCTCACAGCACTGAAGCCATTTTGGAGTCAAAATAGCATTTGCAGCGCTGAAAAACCAGGTACTAAAGGACTGATTTTTGCAGACAGGACTTTGAAGTATTTCAGAAATTGCTGTTCAGCCATTTTGAGAAGTGATATTTAACAAGAAGCTATAAAATGGTAGAAATAGCTCTGTCATACTACCACTGCACTACAGATGGCAGCCTTTGTATGAAACACATGATGATTCAAATGTTTTTCAGTTTTGTATAGTGCTGCAAGAGTTGATACTGGGGAAGCGAAATTTAGTATTTAAGGTAGAATATTATACTTCTAAAACCAAATAGGCACACTGTTAAGTATTCTCCAACAAAACATTTGATAAGCTTCCATCCCAGTCTGAAATTTAAGGCTCATAATTTAATCAACATGGAAAATTGAGTAAAAATATCACGCAGTTTATTAACACTTGCTATCTAGGGTCATAATGAAAAATGGTTAATTGTTAGCTACTAAATATTGGATACTGGCACTACTCACGGAACTATATCCCAGGAGGTTAGGGTGGTGAAAAGGGTGAACAAGTATTACTTTTTAACTAGAGCCTAGTAAGTTTAGTAGTCTTCAGAGTTAATCTGGACTTATATAAGAACACTTGTCTGGGTGTCATTCAAAAATGCAGTAGAATGTACTGTTAAATAAAACAGCACAGCAATATGCAAAACCCGCAGGGTAGTAATTACAAATTCTTCAAAGCCTATAACAGTTGACAAACAAAACTATAATGGTCATTTGGTAACATTAGAACTTGAGTGTTGCTGAAAAAAGACATTTTGTCAAAGTTTTCCATCTTGCGTTCATCAGGACAATCGCAAGAATACCAATGTCAGGGGATACCACAACTTTATACTGTATGTAAAGACAGTGCTGACTGATTGGCAAATGGACTCAGAGTTTCATGCGCTATAAGATTGGTCTTATCGGCAACCTCGTAAATAGGGCCCAAGCCATTTGCTCAACGTGCAAGCTTGATGCTGAAATAGGGTGCATCAAAAACATCCTGCAGGATAACGGTTACCCTGATAAGATCATTTCGCGCTGTATATCGCACAAACTCATGAACGGACCTAAGGCCGCACTTTTGGCCTGTACTTTTGCAGCAAAAACTAATGGTTTTAATTTAATGTAACTATTATTCCTCTTAGGAGAGTCTTACAGCTAAGTCCAATATCCATATACACCCAATTTCCAGCAAGGATCAATAGATTGTGCTCAGGATTCTTGCTGTCTTTTGTCCTCCCTAACCTAGGGACACTGAGGCTAATTATTGAATGTTAATTGCACTACTCCTACTAAGATACAAAGCACTGTCCGTTCGAAGATATTATTTCAAAACAAATAGAAATCACGGACTCTCTACTTTGTTCCTGAAATCAGTTAATTTAAGATAAAGTATTGGTTGCACATTCAGACGGGATACCCCAACCATTTGCATCATAAAGCTATTGCTTTAATTTAACAAACTCGCAAGTTGGAGAAGGCCATTTAACCAATTTTAAATAATTCATTCAGAGAAATCTTCACCGCCCTGCGTTGTAGTATCCAATATGTTATCTAATGCTTCCAGAGTTACTACTTCCACTACTCTAACTGAAAATGTACTCATCACTCTTTGAAGAATTTCCTGATATCTGCCCTAAAGGTACACTTCTCTAGTTTAACCCTGTGCCCCATAGTTCAACTTGTGCAACAGGTAAAATCCTGGTTAATCCTTTCTATACCTTTAATAATTTTACAAACCTCTATTAAATCACCCAGCATTTCCTTTCCAGGATGAAAGGTCCAAATTTCTCTAGTTTTTACTCAACCCCTGCAACTGGGTATCAGCCTCAGGGCTCCTCACTGCCTCCAGAATTCTCCCTACTCCTGACCAGAACTGGAAGCAGTATTTAATATCACTATAAATTTTGACCAATACACCTGTGATATATATTTAAATGTTTTGGCTATGCAGTTTAACAGCCGATAAGCTTTGCTGATTATAGCTCTGCATTGGCTGGACTTGTTTAGCATTAAGTTGACTAGTACTCTAAAATCTTTTTCAATCTCATCCCAAGCTATTTAAGCGCCATTCTTGGAGCTCATGTTGCAAATATTTCTTTCTGTTCCAACATATAGCATTTTACCACTTGTCTGCATAACATTTCATCTGCAATTTTTCTGCCCACATTTTTATCAATTTATGGGATGTGGCCATCGCTGACAACATCAGTATTTATTGATTATCCCTAATTGCCCTTGAAAAGGTGGGGATGAGCCACTTTCTTGAAACTGTTGCAGTCCGTATGGTGTAGATACACCTTCCTCCTCCTTCAGGTACCATGCCCTAAGAGGGTGTTGGCGACCATGGACTTCCATTGGATTGGTTCATGATTCTGCTTGGCAAAGTACTGCAATGGTTTGCCATTGCCTTCTGCAGTATGGCTGATCAGGAAACTCGCTTTTGAACGCCTGCCATCAGGCATATTGGAAGGATTTAGAGGCTGATAATAAACCTGTTTGGTCACGTTATGCAGTAAGTACACCCACAGTGCTGTTAGGAAGAAAGCTTCAGGCTTTTGACTCAATACCAGTGAAGGAATGGTGATGTATTTCTAAGTCAGGATGATGTGACTTGAAAGGGAACTTGAGGGTGGTGGTGTTCCCATGTGCCTGCTGAACTTGTCATTTATTCTGGGCGGTAGAGGTTACTGCATTGGTGCTGTTGAAGAATACTTGGCACATTACTACAGTGCATCTTATAGACAGGTACTCACTGCTGCTGCAGAGCTTCAGTGGTAGAAGGAGAGGATGTTTAAGGTAGTGGATGGGGTGTTTAAGTGGCTGTTTTACCTTGGATGGTATCAACCTTGTGTATTAGAGCTGTACTCATCCAGGCAAGTGGAATGTATTCCGCCACACTCTTGACTTGTGCCTTTTGTGGGGACAGAAGGTGAGTCAGCCACCACAGAGTACCCAGGCTCTGACCTGCTGTTGTAGCCACAGTATTTATGTGATTCGTCATGATAGGTTTCTGGTCAGTGGTGACCCTCAGGGGAGTTTGGCAGTGGTAATACTGCTGATGGCTCACAGCACCTCATGGAGGCCCAGTTTTGAGCTGTCAGATCTGTTTTGAATCTGTCCCATTTAGCACGGTCGTAGTGCCACATAACACATAGAGGGTGTCCTCAGAATGAAGATGAGACAACCTCTGCTCAAGGACTGTCATGGATAGATGCATTTGCAACAGATATATTGTTGAGCATCAGGTTAGATAGGTTTTTTTCCTCATGTTGCTTCTCTGACCACCTGACACAGCCCAGCCTGGAAGATATGTCTTTCAGGGCTCAGTCAGCTCTATCAGTAGTGGCGCTACTGAGCCACTCATGGTCCCCCACCCAGAATTATGTGACATTCTTTGCCATTGCTACCCTCAGTTCTTCTTCCAAGTAGTCTTCAACATGTGAAGCATTGATTCACCAGTTGAAAGAATGTAATAGGTGATCAGCAAGAGGTTTCCATGCCCATGTTTGACCTGATGACATGAGACTTCATGAATTTCAGAGTCAATGTTGGGGGTTCTTAGGGCCACTCTCCATCGACTGTATAGCACTGTGCAGCCACCTCTGGTGGGTCTGGGACAGGATGTTGTTGGAGGAGTCTGGGTCTTTGGCTGTGAGGTATAAATCGGTGAGTATGATTATGTCAGGCTGCTGCTCGACTAGTCTGTAGGTCAGCCCTCCCAATTCTGGCATTTCCCCATACATTAGTAAAGTTGACATTGCAGGATCAACTGAGTTGTATGTTATATGTCCAGTGCCCAGGTTGGCACTGGGTGGTTGTAATCTGATGTGTAATATATCTTTAAGAAGAATGTTATTAAGGAAGATCACATGATCTTAGAATCCAATAGCAGAGTAGCGTGGACTACCTCTGTAGTTAGTAGTCTGTAATCAGTAGTTATTGGTTGTGTAGAGATGGAGTTTGAAGTGTAAGCACATGTTTAGTTGCTGCTGAGTACCTTTGTAAATAAGAGGTTTCACCTATGAAGTGTTGCTGCTCAAATCTATCATTAGTACCACCACTTACAACAAGCGTGTGAATAGGATCTAATAAACCTGGTGACTAGGATCCACCAAATTGGCGATGAGGATTTAATAGTGGTCCATCAGATTTAATTCTTTTTTTACTTTTCCTAGGCAAAATTTCAGAGGCTAGCTTAGAGTCAACCACAATTCTGTGAGTCTCAAGTGACTTCTGGGCCAGTCCAGCTGATCTGCTTCCCTAAACAATATTAGTGAATCAGATGGGTGTTTGCAACAACCTGGTAGTTTCATGGTCACCATTACTGATGCTTCTTATTCCAGATTTATTTAATTAATTGAATTTAAATTTCCCAATACTCACAATGGAATTTAAGCTCATGTCTCTGCATTATTAGACCAAAGTGTTTAATAATGTGCCACATAACATGGCTGTCAGCAAAGCCCATGGAATAAAAGGGACAGTGGAAGCATAGATACGAAGTTGGCTGAATGACAGGAAACAGAGTGGTGGGAACGGTTGTTTTTTGGACTGGAGGAAGGTTTTTGTGGGGGTTCCCCAGGGGCTTGTGTGAGGACTATTTCTTTTCTTGATATATATTAATTCCCTAGACATCGGTGTGCAGAGCACAAATTCAAAATATGCAAATGGCACAAAACTTGGAAATATTGAGAATATCGAGAAGATATAGACAGTCTGGTGGAATGGGCAAACACATGGTAGATGAAATTTAATGCAGAGAAATGTGAAGTGCTACATTTCGATAGGAAGAATGAGGACAGGCAATGTAAAATTAAGAGGGCAATTCTGATGATGCATGAGTAGATGGACCTGTCGGTTTATGTGTACCAATCATTGAAGGTGGCAGGCCAAGTTGAGAAAGCAGTTAAGGCATACAGGATTCTGGCTTTGTAAATAGAAGCACAAGAGTACAAAAGCAAAGAGATCATGGTGAACCTTTATAAAACACTGGTTCAGCCTCAACTGGAGTATCATGTCCAATTGTGGGCACCACACTTTAGGAAGGCATTAGAGAGGGCGCAGAAAAGATTTACAAGAATGGTTCCAGAATTGAGGGATTTCAGTTATGAGAACAGATTGAAGAAGCTGGGGCTGTCCTCCTTCAAGAAGAGAAAGTTCAGAGGAGATTTGATAGCGGTATCCAAAATCCTGAGAGGTCTAGGCGAAGTAGATACAGCAGGGGTCAGCAACATTTTTTACCTGAAGAGCCTTCCTAAATATATTGTCTTAAATAAAAACAATTGGGATCCGCAAGATGAAAATTCAGCATTTCTAAACCAAATACATGGCAAATTGCCAAGTATCTCTGGTAGACTACATAAGTTGCATACAAAATAAATCAAATACGTGTATTAAATTCATGTATCAATAGAAAAATATCAAAATAAAATAGACCTAAGTGAATTATAGCACTTGTTGACTTTTTTAAACAATAATTTTGTCACTAGTCATCTTTAAAACAAACTTTAACTTAAGATGTGAAGAATTAAGACAATTTTTTCAGCTATTAATTCTCATGATAAAAAAATCTAATAACACATTCAGAATAGATTATCAGCTCAGCTATATTAGAAACAATAATGATCACAACCGTAGAATCTGTCCTTTGAACCAAAGGTATTATCTAGAACCACACCGCTCAGAACGAGTTTATTTAGAGCACAATGATGTTTTTTGTTAAAATAATCATTTGAAACCATAAAGCACAGCAGGATGATTCGCCTTTTACCTCATAATAAAAGGACAGCGCTTTTCTTGACTTAATTTTTTTTTAGTTTTGTTTCATGTTATCACAATCCAACTGGAATAGGAGATGCAAATAAGATGTTAAAGAGCTGCATGTGGCTCCGGAGCCACAGATTGCAGACCCCTGAAACTGGGAGAAGATTCCCATTAGCGGAAGAGTGGGAAACCAGAGGACACCTATTTCAGCTGATTGCAACAGAACCAGAGGTGAAGTGAGGAAAAATATTTTAATGTAGCAAACAGTTAGGATCCAGAATGCACTCACAAAGGGTGGTGGAGGCAGATTCAAATTGAAAAGAAAATTAGATAATTTTCTGAAGAGAAGTTTGCAGGGCCATGGGGAATAGGCAGAGGAGTGGGACTAGATGAGTTGCTCTTGCAGAGAGCCGGCACAGACCAAATTATGTCCCTTAATGCTGTAACCAATCTATAATTCTAACTCCTTTGATTCGGTGTCAACCTTTGCCTGATTAGACTCCTGTGAAAGATTTGGGATTTTTCCTGCATTAAAGGTTCTACATAAATGTACGCTGTTGTATTTTGCTTTACAGGAAAGCATTATACAGACCTTCAACGGTCACAAAATGGTCACCTGGAGGCGCTCATGTATAGTGCAAGAATTGGAAAGAATTTATGATTAAACCTTAAAAATCTCTTTTAAAAGCAGAGCTGCAACTATGATTCTCTTTCTTTCCTTCCCAAGTTGGATAGCAACTTATCAATATTATGTCACAGCTTCATCCAAAGAATAATAAGTGACCAAATGATCCAAAATTTGATTCCCAGTCTGTGCTGAGTTGGTGGATCTGACTAACAACAACTGGACCACAGTGATTAGCCTCAGTGCCTCTGGGCTAGGGAGGAGCAAAATCAGGTAGCAGGGATCCTTTTCCAGCTTACTGTTCTGTGATTCCTTAAAACCATTCATATCTGGACAATGGTTAAGAACAGGATTGGACTTAGTTATGTTTTTCTTGGTTGTTTAGCGCTTCACAATTCAATGTGCAATTTACACTCAGCTAAATATTTTTCACTATGGTGACTGATGAAGAGTGGTTTTGCATTATCCCCTTCACTGTTGTATCCTGTGTAAGATACAAATTATTAAAAGTGCAAGTTATTTTCCTGTGACTTCCCAAATGGTGAGTTGTTGATTTTCACACAGCCACCTGCAGGGAATAAATGAAAACTGACTGTCTCATTGCTCACCGGTGATAAATATTTTTAATTATAAATAAAAATTACACAACTTCATATTTCACAACCGTACATACCAGTACAAAAAAATCTACTGATTTGTAACTGACACAATATATTTCTTGCTCCGGTCGTCTTGCCTTATATCTCTGTTCCATAAGATGATGCTGCAAGTTCAGGTATAGTTGAACAACAAAAACAACTTATTTATATAGCACCTTTAACTTAGTGAAATGTCCAAAGGTGCTACACAGGAGTGTTATCAAACAAAATTAGAGAACCAAACCACATAAGGAGGTATTAGGGCAGATGACAAAAACTTGGTCAAAGAGGTAGGTTTTAAGGAGCATCTTAAAAAAGGAAAGAGAGGTAAAGAGGTTTAGGGAGGGAATTCCAGAACAACCCCCAATGATGGAGTGATTAAAATTAGGAATGAGCAAGAGCCCACAATTGGGGAAATCACAATTGGATGAACATAGATATCTCAGAGGGTTATGGGTCTGGAGGAGATTTCAGAGATAGGAAGGAAAAAGGGATTTGAAAATAAGGATGAGAATTTTAAAATTGAGTCATGGAGCTAATGTAGATCAGTAAGCAGAGGGGTGATGGGAGAATGGGGTTTGGCACAAGTTAGGACACAGGTAACAGAGTTTTGGGTGAGTGTTAGTTTATGGAGGGTGGAAGATAAATAGGCAACCAGGAGTGCATTAGAATTGTCAAGCCTAGAGACAACAAAGGCATGGATGAGGAATTTAACAATAGATGAGCTGAGGCAGGACAAAGTTGCACAGTGCTACAGAGGTGTCTTCATGTTAGCACAGAGGCTCATCTCAGAGTCAAATAAGACACCAAGGTTCTGAACAGAAGTAAAATGCTGGGAATCTGAATAAAAACAGAAATTTCTGGAAATAATAAGCAGGTCTGGCAACATCTGTTGAGAGAGATCAACAGAGTTAACAGGCTGAATTTTCTCAGCCTTATGGTAGTGAGCTTGGAAACAGAGAAGCCAGGAAGATCATGGGGAGCTGCGTTGGGATGGCTGTCCTGTGCTCTCCTGTTGCCAGGAACTTTCCATGGGCAGGGCCATAGGAGGAGAAGTGGGCCATTCATTCCATTGAGCCTGCTCCACCATCATGGCTGACCATCCACTTCAATGCTTTTTACACACATTATTCCCATATCCCTTTATGTCATTGGCATTTAGAAATCTGTCAATCTCTACTTTAAACATACTCAATGACTAAGCTTCCACAGCCCTCTGGAGTAGAAAATTCCAAAGATTCACAACCCTCTGGGTAAAAGAAATTCTCCTCATCTCAGTCCGAAGTGGCTTCCCTCTTATTTTGAAATCGTGTCCCCTAGTTCTAGTCTCCCCAATCTTACCTGCATCTACCCTGTCTGTCGCTTTAAGTGTGTTGTAGGTTTCAATGAAATCACCTCTCATTCTTTGAAACTCTACAGAATACAGGCCCAGTTTCTCCAATCTTTCTTCATAGGACAGTCCTGCCATCCCGGGAACAAGTCTGATGAATCTTCATTGCACTCCCTCTATCACAATAATATCCTTCCTAAGGTAAGGGAACCTAAACTGCATAGTAGAAACGTAGAAAATAGGAGCAGGAGTCAGTCATTCGGCCCTCTGAGCCTGTTCCACCATTCAATATGATCATGGGTGATCCTTGATCTCAACGCCATAGTCCCGCCCTCTCCCCATACCCATTGATGCCTTCAGGGTCTAGAAATCTATCTACTTCCTTCTTAAATATATTCGGTGACTTGGCCTCCCCTAGCCTTCTGTGGTAAAGAATTCCACAGGTTCACCACCCTCTGAGTGAAGAAGTTTCTACTCATCTCAGTCCTAAATGGCCTACCCTGTATCCTGAGACTGTGACCCCTTGTTCCAGACCCTCCAGCCAGAGGAAACATCATCCCTGCATCCAGTCTGTCCAGCCCTGTCAGAATTTTACATGTTTCAATGAGATGCCTCTCATTCTTCTAACCTCCAGTGAATACAGGCCTAGCTGACCCAATTGCTCCTCATACGACAATCCTCCCATCCCAGGCATCAATCTGGTGAACCTTCGCTGCACTCCCTCTATGGCAAGTATATCTTAGGTAAGGAGACCAAAACTGCACACAATACTCCAGGTATGGTCTCACCAAAGCTGCAGTAAGTCATCCTTGTTCCTGTATTCAAGTCATCTTTCAATGAAAGCCAACATGTCATTTGCCTTCTTAACTGCTTGCTGCACCTGTCTGCTTGCTTTCAGTGATTGGTGTACAAGAACACCCAGGGTCCCTTTGTACATCAACATTTCCCAATCTATCACCATTTAAATAATACTCTGCCATTCTGTTTTTCGTACCAAAGTGGATAACTTCACACTTATCCATGTTATACTGCATCTGCCATGTACTTGCCCACTCAGTCAACTTGTCTAAATTGCCTTGAAGCCTCTTAACATCCTCCCCACCACTTACATTGCCACCAAGTTTCCTGTCATCAGCAAAGTTGGAAATATTACATTTGGTTCCCTCATCCATTTCATTGATATATATTGTGAATAGTTGGGGCCTAAGCACTGATCCCTGTGGTATCCCACTAGTCACCTCCAGCCACTCCGGAAAAGACCCATTTATTTCTCCTCTCTGTTTCCTGTCTGCTAACCAATTTTCAATCCATGCCAATATCTTACCCCCAATTATAGTGTGCTTTAATTTTGCACACTAACCTCATATGTGGGGTTTATCAAAAGTTTTCTGAAAGTCCAAATACACAATATCTACTGGTTCTCCCTCATCTATTCTGCTAGTTACATCTTCAAAAAACTCCAGTAGGTTTGTCAAACATGATTTCCCTTTCATAACTCCATGTTGACTTTGTCTAATCCCATTGATATTTTATGAGTGTCCTGTTATCACATCCTTTATAATAGCCTCTAGCATTTTCCCTTCTCCAGGTGCGATCTAACCAAGGTTCTGTACAATTGAAGCAAGACTTCGCTACTCCTGTACTTAAATCCTCTTGAGATAAAGGCCAACATACCATTAGCCTTCCTAATTGCCTGCTGCACCCGCATGTTAGCCTTCAAGACTTATTGATAAGGACACCACCCAGGTCCCTTTGCATATCTACACTTTCTAATTTCTTACCATTTAAGAAATACTCTGCACATCTGTCAAAGTGAATAACCTCACATTTTTCCACATTATACTTCATCTGCCATGTTCTTGTCCACTCACTAAGTCTGTCCAAATCCTCTTGAAGCCACTTTGCATCTTTCTCACAAAACATTCCACCTAGCTTTGTGTCATCTGCGAACTTTGAAATATTGTACTTGGTCCCCATATCCAAATCATTGATATGTATTGTGAACAGCTGAGCCCCAAGTACTGATCCTTGTGGTACCCCACTAGTCACAGCCTGCCAATGCGAGAATGACCCATTTATTCCTACTCTGTTTTCTACCTGTTAACCAATCCTTAATCCATGCCAGTATACTGCCTCCTATCCCATGTGCTTTTATTTTGCCAACCAACCTCCTGTGAAGGACTTTATCAGAAGCCTACTGAAAATCCAAAAATCCAAAATCTACGTCCAGCAACCCCCTTTTATTAATTCCAACAGGTTTGTCAAACATGATTTCCCATTCATAAATCTATGTTGACTATACCCAATCAGATCATTATTATCCAAGTGTCCATTTGTCACATCCTTTATTATAGATTCTAGCATTCTCCCTACTACTGATGTAAGGCTAACAGGTCTGTAGTTCCCTGTTTTCTCTCTCTCTCCCTTCTTAAACAATGGGTGACATTTGCTACTTCCAATCTGCAGGAACAGTTCCAGAATCTATAGAATTTTGGAAGATGATCACCAATGCATCCATTATCTCCATAGCTACCTCCTTCAACACTCTGGGATGTAGAATATCAGGTCCTGGTAACTTATCAACCTTCAGTCCCATTAATTTCTCCAATACATCCTTCTCACTGATACTAATTTCTGTCAATTCCCCATTGTCCCTAGTTCCTTGGATCTCTAATTCTGGGAGATTTCTTGTAGCTCCCTCAGTGTAGACAGATACAAAGTAATCTTCTTTGCCATATCTCTATTACACATTATGAATTCTCCTGATTCTGCCTGTAATGGACTCACATTTGTCTTAACTAAACGTTTCTTTTTTACGTACCTCTAGAAGCTTTTACAGTCTGTTTTTTTTTCTTTGTTGGTTTATATTCATTTTCTATTCTCCCTTTCTTTATCAGTTCTTGGCCCTCCTTTGCTGTATTATAAAATCCTCCCAATCCTCAGGTTTACTACTATTTCTGGCAACTTTATAGGCCTTTCCTTTCAATCATATACAATCATGAACTTCCTTTGCTAGCCATGGTCGACTGACTTCTGTTTTTGGGTTTTTGTGCCTTAAAGGATTGTATAATTGCTGTAAACTATGTAATAATTCTGTAAAGACTATCCATTGCCCATGTACCGTCAGACCTTTTAATGGGGCTGAATTTTAGGCTGATCAGACAGGCCCGCGCCCGACGCAATCGGGCGTGAAATCGCGCAAGATGACATTGGGCGAGTGTCCTGACGTCATCCCGTGCTTGCGCGATATTTCGGTCGGCGGGCACACTTCCAACCTTTGGTATCCCACTAATCACAGCCTGCCAATGTGAGAATGACCCGTTTATTCCTACACTGTTTTCTGCCTGTTAACCAATCCTTAATCCATGCCAGTATATTACCTCCTATCCCATGTGCTTTAATTTTGCTAACCAACCTCCTGTGAGGGACTTTATCAAAAACTTACTGAAAATCCAAGTATACTACATCCAACAAACCCTCTTTATCAATTCTGTTAATTACATCCTCAAAAAATTCTAACAGGTTTGTCAAACATGATTTCCCATTCATAAATCTATGTTGACTATACCCAATCAGATCATTATTATCCAAGATGGGCAAATCGGCCAGGCGGCCTTTACATTTTTCAGCAAACCTCATCCAAGGGTGGGATAAGGTTTGCTTTTTTAAATAAAATAAAAGTAGAAATCTGTGGACAGCATTTTTATAATCTGGATGTTCAGATGCCTGATTGTGACGCTTGAACATTTTTTCCTGGTTTTAAAAACTTTATTTCCTGAGTTTCAGGTCTTCAGCTCCCTGAGGCAGCTCTCTGCCTTCAGGGAGCTTTCTGTCAGATCTCACCTATGCCCGCATTGATGTCATTGCCCGCCCCCACCCTGGCATCGCTGAGCTTTTCAGCGCACGCTTTACGCCGGCTGGCCATTAATTGGCCAGCCCGTGTGAAAGCGCAGTCAGGGGCCGATTGCAGGCGGCGGGCTGTTTCCCGACCGATCTGAAAATTCAGGCCCATGTTCCACCTTTCTTAACGCACAAATATAAATATACACTACACTTAAATTTCTCCTACAATCTCCTTATTATTTTACTATTTATCTATTTTACATATACTGATCTCACTCTAACAGTAACAGTGTATTTACATCAAATATGCAAGAACTTTTCCATACTCTACACATGTCCATTCTGATCACGACATTCCTGCTCCTCCTCCATATTTGCTCTTGTTAAAGCATCTGCTATGATATTCCCTTCCCTTCCCTTCCCACTACTTGAATGATGTTCAAGTTATATGGCTGTAGCATTAAACTCCAACAAAACAGTCTCAGATTCTTGGTATGAAACTTTGCTAAAAAGTTTAGAGGATTATGGTCCGTATAAGGAACAGTCACTGCAGAGTTGTTAGATATGTAGATTTCAAAATGTTGTAGAGCACACACCAAACTCTTCCACTGGCAAGATTCTGCTGGCAAGAATTTAACTTTGAGAAAAGTAAATGACTGGCAGTTCAATCCCCATCTCGTCCTCCTGTAATAAAACTGCACCAACACCTATATTGGAGGCGTCAACAGTCAGTTTAAATGGCTTAGCATAATTCGGTGCTGCTAAAACTGGCGTGGTAGCCAGTACAGCTTTCAAGTTGTCAAAGACACTTTAACACTCCTTTGTCCATTCGGAATGAACTTCCAGTAGAATCCACTCATGCCTATATACCGCAAATCTCTAGTTTTGTCTTATGCACTGTAAAATCCAAGATAGGCCTTGTCTTTGCTTCACTAGGGGCTACTTGGCCTTGTCCCACAGTATGGCCCAAATAAGTTACTTTTGCTTTGGCAAATTCACTTTTTGCCAAGTTTATGACCAAATTGGCTCTTTGTAGATGATCAAACAATTTGCTCAAGTGTTGTAAATGTTCCTCTCAGGTTTAGTTCAACACAACCAAATCATCAATATATACCACACAGTTGCAGAATCCTTCAATGATCTTGGTGGAATCATCCCAGATTTGCACTAAGTGTGGTAGTAGATGGGTTTTCCTGCTATATCTTCCCAAAATCACCATATTACTTATGCATTCCCGGAAAACACGACATTTCTATGGCAGGCGGATTCTCAATCACCCACCATGCCATCACCTCGCCGCTTCATCACACTGGGCACCATATTTAAATTTCAGCCATGCTCAGTGCTTCCAACCCAGGACTGTAGCAAAGAAGACATGGCCCCAAAAGGCAAGAAGATGCACCCTTGAGCGCCCTTTGGACACTGTGGAGGCCCACTATGATGTCTTCTAGCTCCTGCTCTGGCCGCATGAGGGGCAGCAACATTACCATTCCAACCTGGTAGGTGATGGCAGTGGTGATCATTGCTAATCCTGTACGGAAGAGGCTGGCCATCCAATGCAAGTAGAGGATGAATGATCTCATCTGCACAGCCAGGGGATGGCAACCATCTCATTACTCTAAACTCACACAGTCACTGGCATCTCACTCACTGCCAGCTCAAGGGACATCACCACCCATTCTCACACACATACCCTCACATGTCCATCTGGCCTCATCTCCTCTGGAGACTGCCTCCTCAGTCCTCACCATCTTGAGGCCACTTGCACAGATCAACATGTGCCCCACGCAAACACCCTGGGATACCCTCCTTCCCCAGTACAGCCCTCACCCTGCAGCCTCTTCCCTTGGCTGAGGCCAATTCTCCCCCTTTGCCAAGCAAGCCCTAGCCCTGTAGCTGTTGAAAAGCCACCCACATATGGCTGAACTGGTAGGTAGAGACTTGCCATAAGCCCCACTAAAAGTGATGTGGTGTTGTCTGTGAAGGCTGGCGCTGATGATTGCGAGTGCTGAGCGAAGCAATGTAGGCAAACAAACCTTGAAGTTCCGAGTGAAGTGCAGGCCGCCAAGTGCATGTCGCTTATGTGCTGTTGTGAAACACATCAGCGTTTTCCCAGCGGGGAGGGATGAGTCCAGCGGGCTGGCATTACAATGATATGCTGATGTATTACAATGAGGTTCCCGATGTCTGATGGCGAGGGACGCGGCCCACGATCGGCAGGCTGAGCAGATGATCGCAAACTGGTTTCACACAATTGTGAAAATGATCGCGCCATATTGTCCGCTCACGCGGCCGAAGCCAGCGGGCAAGGAAAATCCCAGCCCTTGTTGGTTAACCTTTGAAAAGTTGCTGTTGCATTTTTCATTCCGAAAGGCATGACTTTACATTGATAAAGTCCACCTGGGGTTGCGAAAGCTGATTTTTCTTTCGCTGTAACAGTTAGTGGAACTTGCCAATATCCCTTCAATAAATCAATTTTTGTAACGAACATTGCCTGTCCAATCTTCTCAATACAGTCTTCTAATCATGGAATTGGATATGAATCAGCCTTTGTTACTGCATTAACTTTGCAATAATCTATACATAATTGTTGTGACACATCCAGTTTTGGTACCATTACAATAGGTGAGCAGCTACTGTGATTCAGTTCAGTAATGTCATTTTCCATCATGAAATTTATCTCTTCTCTCATTTGGGCTAACTTCCCTTCCTCCGTTTTGCTTAAGTTTTCAAAAATAGTGTCAGATAACTTGAATTTCTACATCATCCCCCTTTAGTATAGATTCTCCCTCTCCCTGTCTAATTTTATGGGGCTGAGATCTAGTCATGACACAGTCAGGAAACAATCCAGTATGTTCCTCCTGTAGCATCGCGGTTTCTTTCACTTCCACTGGTTTATCTAACACCCTCAGTGAGGCTAATATTTTTGAGCCAGCCAGGTCATTGCCCAAGATAAAATCAATTCCTGCTAATAGGGATTTGATGCACTACTCCAATTGCAACCTCTCCACTTGCTAAACCACTCTTTAATCTAACTCTATGTAATGGGACCAGTTTATAACTTCTGTGGATACCTCCAATCAATATTTTTTTCTTTCAATAGCCCCTCTGGAAGACAAATTTTATCATCAGCCAGCATTAGCAACTGATTTTCTCCACTATCTCAATATCTTTATTGGTTTGCCTCCTTGATTAGAAGGATAAGGGAATACCTCTCCTCTATAAATAAAATCTTTCAACCTTCCATAATTTGTATTTTCACATATACTTGACTAATCTGAGGAATTGTCCCTACCTCTTTGGTAGATTCAGAGCCTTCACTATGCATCTGCACTGTGGCTACTGTTTTGTCACTCATCTCCTTCCCCGCTAGTTTTTCCTAAAGGTTCTTTAGGCATCGCCATTACAATAATAGTCCTTCCAATTAATTCCCAGCAATTAGCTTTAGTATGTCCAGTTTTATTGCAATGGAGACATACTGTTTTCTTTAAATCATGTTTAGGTTCTAGCCTATCTCCTTTACCATTTTGGAGTCAAACTCCTCAGAGGAATCAGATTTCCTTTTCCAACACCAGATTTTCAATTCCTCCAATTTCCCTTTTGATTCCCATATGACCATTTCCCCACACCTAACTGTTTGTGTGAGATATCAAAGGTATCAGCCAAAACTGCTGCTTCTCAGATCTTTGTTACTTGATGCTCAACTAAATCATTCTTAATGGTTATTGGAATACTATTTCAGAATTCTTCCATAATCATGAATTCCCTCATGTTCTCAAAATTTTTTCTCTAACTTCAGTGATCAAAATTATTGATCCCACAGTGCTTCTTTTTCTCTTGCAAATTCTACAAATGACTGATTAAGTTTCCTTCTCGTGGTCCTAAACTTTAATTGATAAGCTTCTGTGACAAGCTCATAAGCATTAAGTATTGCCATTTTAACCACTTCATAGTCTGCAGATTGCTCTTCTGACAGACTAGTGTACACATTTATAGCTGTACCTGACAGACCACTTTGTAACATTAAGGTCCAAGCATCTTTTGACCACTTCAACTTCACAGCTATCTTTTCAAATGACATGAAATATCTTTCAACTCCATCTTTCAACTTAGGCACTAAACAAAGATTTTTAGTTAAATCAAACTCCTCAGAGGAATCAGATTCATCCTCTGAACCACTATCACTCCTTTCTTCCTTTATTTTAAGCTTTTCTGTAGCCAAGTCATGTTTCTCTCTTTGAAATTCAAGCTCAAGCTTTCACATTTCCATTTCTTTTTCTTTTTCATCTTTTGCCAGCTCAAGTTTTTTCATTTCCGTTTCTTTTGCTCTTTTTCTTTTTCTTTTTCTTTCTCCTTTCTAATTCAAGTTTTTTTTTCATTTCTCTTTCTCTCCTTTTTTCTTCCAATTCAAGTTTTTTTCAGTTCCTTTTCTTTTTAGTTCAAACTTCTGCTTTTCTCTATCTCCATTTCTTTCATTTTTAACTGAATTTTAGCTAACTCTAGCTAAAGTTAGGTTTCAGGTTTCTCTCTTTTTTAATTCTAAATGCTGGGTAATTACTTTAACTATATCCTTATGAGATCCTGCCTTTATTCCTACCTTCAACTTATCTACTAACTCTCTTAGTATAGCCTTAGCCAAGGACTGCAAATAATCTACAGTTACATTTTCTACTCCCAGAAAATCTTAGCAATAGTCAAAGCCATTTTGAGTTCCAACCTGTGTAAAATACTTCACAGAAAACCCTACTCTTGTGCTCAGCACCTCCACGAACTCTTTTCTTTAAGGATTCACAGATACCACAAAAATTCAAGAATTTTTGAACCTACAAGAGTCCACATTTTGATACAATCCCACCTGATGTTAATACTGGACGAGTCAGGTCCCAGAGTGATCCTAACTTTAGAAGCTGTGAAGGAAAGTTACTGAACAAATTTACAGGAGTTTACTGATGAACTTTTAACATGAAGAATAAAACATTTATTAAATAAGTCTAACAAAGCTAAGACCTCACACTATATTTTAATGAAATATACATATATATCTCAACATGGCTACTTCCCAATTTTTAAAAACTGGGCAAAGACTTTAAAATGGCTGAAGCTATGTCTGCCTGTAATCTTGAACAAGAGGAACTTTCTGGCAGTATCAGGGAAGCTGACACCGTGTTATCTCTGAAGAGATGCTAATGACCCCTGTGGCTGCAGAGATCAAATTCAAAGGGGATTATACAAAGGCCATATACATTTCCTAAGCCAGGCCTGGCCAATGGAGACTACTTATCTGCTAGGAAAATGGACCCTACAACCTCCTTTCAAATTCTTAATGGTTGAAACATTAACAATCTCAAGAATCCAGACAAAGGATTATACATCTTTTGTATATATCCCCATCCTCCCACCAGCTGGGAGAACCCGTTACAATGTCTTGAGGTACTGCCAATCAGTCTGCCATCTTATATTCAGCAAGCAGAAGCTCAGAACAAGAGCTCAGTCCAGGTGAATGCCTAGCCCTCTGATCTACACTGTTTTTACTGGAACTTCTGAACTTCTCTATGTGCTTATCCCATTGCAGAAGTCATCTCTATTAGAAAAGTGAATTATCCAGCATCAGTCTTCAACCTTCCAACCTCTGTGAAAGAATACACCATTGGACTTTGATTCTGTACTCTGGACTCATGTGAAACAATAATTCTTTATTCTGTGGTCTTTGCTCTGTAAATCTTTCCTTCTCTATCACTGCTCTTTTATTGCGTGAGTGAAAGAGGAGGCTATGTTGCAACCCTCTCCTCGTGCTTGAGTGTGTGCAAATTAAATACCCCTCTTGAGCTTACCCTATCTTGAGTTTGCTGTGGGATTATGAATAGGAATTGGATCACACTAAAACTGTGGGGTTGGGAAATATGCCACTGCTTAAAAAGGGGAAGTCAAAATCAAAACATCAATTTGTTTACAGACAGGTGGCGAAAGGAGAAATCAGGGCTGTTTAAATTAAACCTCCTCCTGTCATTAACATCAGGAAAAAAATGAACTATATTACACCAGATAAAAAGATTGGAAACGTCTTAGTACAAATGCAAAAAAATGATTCAAACTCATATCATCCCTTTTATTCCAGCAATACCCTCACAGACACAAAACCCCAGTGAAGATTTACCACTATCTTAAAACCAAGGCTTCCTGCTCGGGCTGGCCCAGTTGCAAGTGGTTTTCTACCAGTGGATTTCTGAGCATTCACAAGATGCTCTTTCCCTGAGACACCCAAAACCACACTCTAAACTCACTATTACTTCAACTGCAGAGCAAACACACGAGTTCCCTAAACTCAGTCCCCAGCAGCCTTGCAGGGTTTCTGATCAGAGTGCTTGGAACTCCTGTCTTAACTCTCTGACAAACACACTCTGAACTTCTTTTCTGTCTTTCTGAGTCTCTGAGAGTCTCTGGACCGCTGTCGCTAGACAACAGCACAGATTTTTTCGACTTTGTATTTTTTCCCCAAATTCGCTAAACCTCTAACCCCTTTTTAACCCATCTATTCACTCAAGGGTTGCAAAACCTCATCACAAATGCATGAACAAATCCAGAAAACTTCATCTTTTTTCTTGGAGGCCCTCCAGACTTCCCGGAACAAAGCTCACAAAAAAAAATAAATGAAACTAAAACTATGTTCCATCTTTCTTAAAGTTATACATTGGGCAGAATTTTACGTCCTGTGGGCAGGCATGCGCCCAACACAATCGGGTGTAAAATTGCACGCGATGACGTCGGGCGAGCGTCCCGATGTTACTGCGCACTCGGGCAATGTTTTGGTCTGCAGGCGCGCGCGAGAGTCAGCAGCATGCCCACTGACAATTAAGAGGCCTATTAAGGCCATTAGTTTATTAATTAAGAGAGATTTTTTGCTGCCTGTCCAACGTTACGATTGGTGGCCAGGCAAATTGGCCAAGTGGCCTGTGCATTTTTGAGGAAACCTCATCCACTGGTGGGATGAGGTTTCCGACATTAATTTTAAAAAAATGTTTTGGCATAATTTTTATTATGTTTATGTTCATGTGAGTGAGTCCTGTGTGGGGACATTTTCATCATACTTTCCAAATCTTTATTTTTGATTTTAAAATGCTTCAACTCCCTGAGGCAGCTCTCTGCCTTCAAGTAGCTTTCATTGTGTGCTCCCCCACGCCTGCGCAGACCTCTGTGGTCACCGTCCTCCCGCCCCCACCCCGGCAACGCTGAGCCATTTCGGCGTGCATTTCACACTGGCTAGCCGTCGATTGGCCAGCCACGTGAAATCACGGCCGGGGGCTTATCGTGGGTGATGGACCGTTCCCCGGCCGCTCCCAGGCCAGCCCATGGCACCCGCCTGTCAACCCGAAAATCCTGCCCATTGTTTCTAACACTACCATATAGTTTTTATTTTGTGAATGCACTGACTCATGCTAGGGTATGGTTCCACGAATGCCTTGGGTACAGTGCATAGATAGCCTTTCATTCTACATGAGCATAGCATTGTCAGATTGTTCAATTTTAGGAGTCACAGTCTAGTTTGGCCTGTCGTTATCCATATACATCCACAAATTCCAGCATGGGCAGTAATAATGAGTGGGAATTCAGGTTAATTCTCACGCTCATCCCCAACCATCCTGCCTGCATCTGACCTAGATGTGCTGAGGCAAGTTTCAGCACACCAACTGCAGTCTGATTAAGATAGCTAACTCAGCAGAGACCAGCACAGACAAACTGATCTGTACGGTTTAGTGTTACACACCAGGAAGTACCTTTACCCACTGGGCCATCAAGCCCCTATAGTTGCTTTTCCCAAATTCCATTCACAAGCCCGACTGCAATGGTCATTGAACAGTGAGCAGGTGGGGAAACAGTGCCAAATTTCCCTCTCTGTGCACAAGGAAACCGAAACCAAGGGCAGAATTTTCTGAGCTCCCTGGCGGTGGGCGTGATAGGTGGCATGTGGGAAATATGGCGGGACCCACTTCACGACAGCGTGAAGACAGGCCGCGATCTTCCACTCAGCCCATCGACAGCGGGCCGCGTTTCCGACCATCGGTCAGCGGGGAGCTAATTGTAATACATTAGCCATAATTAAAAGGCCATTCCGCCAGGCTCTTGGAACCCTGCTGTATCGTCCGTCCACATCGGTGGGAAAGCACGCCGACGTGTTTCACCACAGCGCGCAGGCGACGTGCACTTGGCGGCCTTCGCTTTGGGGGAACCGGGGTGAGTGAGCAGGAGTGTTCTCCACAACTTGCCAATTGTTTACAGGCCTCAGGGGCACTGGGAGACAGGAGAAACTGATGCCTGGCCCCACAGGCGACTGCTGAGGGATGGGGGGTGTCGGAGGGCAAGCGCTGGCCAGCCTTGGAGGCGACTGCTGAGGGTGGGATGGGTCAAGTGCGGCCCTGGTGCTGAAACCCGCACACAGGCAATCGAGGTGGGGGCAGGATAAGTGAGGGAAGTGGCCACGCATTAGGGACACCTGTATAAACTGACCATGCCTCTGCAACTAGGACAGATCAGGCGCAGCTACAGTGATATGATTGGGGTCAGGCTCCTAGCCTGCCCGCCCATGCAAGCATCACGGAGGCACCAAAGGGCCACAAAGCGCTCCGTACCTTACCTGCATCCCCCCCCCCCCCACACCCACCCACCGACCTCCAGCACAGACTTCAAGTCCGCCACCACTTTATTGGACAGCGGATCAGTTGTACAATCTCCTCGCCAACGCTGGCCATGTAGCAATCACTGCTGGAGGTGCTCACAGTCCCTTGCAATCTCAGCATCCTGGTTTGGACCAGTCTCCCCCATGTCTCAGGTTGACAGGGCAGCCATACAGCGCACTCATCTCTGGCCATCCGAGGGGTGACCAGCACTCTCCAGGAAGCATTAAGGGGTGGTCACACAAGTCCAGGAAAGGTGCTAAGTGCAGCCATGATAACCACGTCTCTCTCTCTCTTTCATGCTGCAGGAGGACCACGTCAGGATCATGGATCCTGGTGACCTTGCTGTATGCCTGATGGCCTACAGAGACCAGATGGAGGAGAGAGTGACTGAGGCACCTGGCCGTGCAAAGGCAGGAGCAGCAGCCTCATGAAGAAGGGGCAGCAGGGGCTCCCGCACACACTGCCCAGGAGTGACAGTGAGCAGTGGCTGGTCGACGCCTAGTGACACCCAGGGTCTATAGACACAGCCTGCCATTCCTGCAGGTGACTGAGAGCCAGTGTCGCCGATGACTGCGCATATCTAGGGAACTGGTGGCTCACATCTGCCACTTACTGCAGGACTCAGCGCCAAGGGGACATGGAGGGCATCCACTGCCAGTGGCTGTGAAAGTGACCATGGGGCTCAATTTCTATGCCAGTGGCTCCTTTCAGGGCTCCACAGGTGACCTCTGTGGGATTTCACAATCCACCACCCACAAATGCATCCATGAGGTCATGGATGCCATCTTCTCCATGACACACAACTTTGTGCGTTTCGCCCGGGACCGGGACAGCCAGGATGCAAGGGCCATTGGATCCGCCCTGATCTCGGGATTCCCACAGGTGCAGGGTGCGATTGGCTGCTCTCACTGTGGCGCTTAGGTCTCCATCGCTGCATTCAGTGGACTTCATCAACCACAAAGGCTTCCACTCACTAAACGTGCAGCTGGTATGTGACCACCAGAAACGTATCCTGCAGGTATGCGCACGGTTTCCAGGGAGCGTGCACGATGCCTACATCTTGAGTCGCTCGCAGATCCCTGCAGTCTTCCAGGGTCCACAGAGGCTGCAGGGTTGGTTCCTTGGGGACAAGAGCTACCCGCAGAGGCCATGGCTAATGACACCTGTGCGGCAGCCTCAGACTGCAGCAGAGCAGTGCTATAATGAGGTTCATGCAGCAGCTCACAGCTCAGTGGAGCAGACCATCAGGATGCTGAAGATGCGATTCTGGTACCTGGACCGGTCTGGTGGAGCCCTGCAATACAGTCTGCAGAGGGTGTCATGCATCGTCGTTGTCTGCTGCGCCCTTTACAATGTGATGCTGCAACGGGGAAAGGAGCTGGCTGAGGAGGAGATGGAGGAGCTGCACATCTCCTGTGACAAGGAAGATGCTGACGGGGATGAGGGTGAGGAGGTCCTCGGTGGTGAAGACGATAGGGATGAGGCTCTCGCTCTGGCTAGACGAGGCAGGCACACTCGGGAGGCCCTGATAGCTGCTAGATTTGTGGAGGATGATGACGACATGCAGTGAAGTGATCCCATAGATCCTTACATCGCAGTTGTGAACACTTGACTCCAGTCTGGCTTATGGCAGCACCAATAACCTTTGTGAGAATGCTCCTGTTGTGGAGATGCAATGGAGGCCCTAATAGTTGCTCGATTGCAGGAGGATGATGACTTGCAGTGAGGACACTCCATAGATCTTCACACAGCCTCTGAGAATGTCTGACTCCTGTCTGGACAAGGGCAGCTCGCTTGCGTTCCATGTTCAGGGCCATCTCAGAGACACACACATGAAACTTTAGATGCATTTGATGCTGTGTCCACCTTCAGCACCTCAGCCCTTCAGGAGCTGGTGCACAGTACCACTGCTCGCAGATGCTGGTGTGATGGGGGCCAGTCCCACCTTAAAGGTGCTGAGAGCACACAGAGTATGAGAGAACTCTGTGGCGCCTGCCCACTACATTCTGGCAGCAACGACCAGCACTGCCGAGGTGCAGGTATTAGTAATATTTCCAGAGAGTGTGAGGCTGGACCGTGACTGTGGTCTGAAGGCCGCACAGAGCACAGGGAAGAGGCCCTGCCTTATATCTGGTCCAGAAAGATTTCACATCTGAGTGACAAGAACACTGCTCATCAGAACAAGGAGCCACAGGCAGGGAGACATTCTTAGAAGTTTATTGACAATAGTGAACAGTATGTACAAGTGACCAACACCCGTGGCCAGGCTGTGCAACTACTTTTATCTAATTTTCCTAACCTTGCTCTTGGTGCTTCCCAGCCATCTACAGCAGAAGTGGAGGCAGCCTGCTGACTGTTACGCCCTGTCTCTGATGACATTGGTGGGCGTTCTCTGGAGGGCCGAGACTTGGAGGGCCCCGGCCTGCTTTCAGGGTCCTGCTGTGTGGCAATGGCACTCTTCTCAGCCTGTGGAACTGGAGCTACTGAGGTCGCAGGAAGAGGGAAGCCAGATGTGCCGGTCACTCCCAGAGTCACCTGGGTGGATGGCCCCGGAGCGTGCACCTGCTGATCTTCCTCCCTTTGGGTGCCCCAGGGCCCCTGGCTCACTCCGTGAGCGGAAGGGGTAGCTGGAGTAAGTTCAAGCAGCCCAGCACCCCTCTTGCGTACACACTGTAGGAGGCCAACTATGGCATCAGCGATGGAGTTAAGCCCGTGCAGCAGTGCAGGAGTGACATCCTGGGCCAAAGTCTCCATGGCGGCTGCTATCCTGCCAGTGTTGACCTCGGTGTGTTGCAATGCTGGCGCTATCATCTCAGTCTGAAGATGGACAGACTCCTCCATCGTGCCTTGCAATCTGAGTGCAGCGGACATCACTTCCTGATGTTCCCTAGCCTGCCTTTGCAGCTCCAGCAACTGTGACATGACCGAGTCCAGAGGCTCATCATCTGACTCAGACTCAGCAAATTTCTGGCCTCCAACAGTCCTCCGAGTGCTGGGGTCCCGGGAAGTCCCTGCCTCCACTTGCTGTGGATCAGAAATTGCGATGTGCTCACCAGGTTGTGATCCCGAGGCTACTCTAAAGCTCGGTCCCACCGAGGTGTGTGTCTCTGCGCTGGTGGAGGATGTGGGTGAGCGCTGTGACGGGACTTCAGGGAGGGTGCCTTCAGATTCCTCTTCAGAGGTTTCTACAGAGCTTGATTGGAGGCCCTGGGTCATGGACTCTGTTGGCTGTTTCCCAGATGTGCTTGCAAAAAGCAAGGAAAGATAATTAATGCATAGCAGCAGCCTGTGAAAGAGGACATATCACTCACAGCATGGTTGTCTGATGGATGTTGTACTGCTGGATCCTCACTTGGTAGAGCAGTGCCGACCTCACCGTCAGCACAGGACCGGTCCCGGTCATCGCCAGCCAGCTGGATGGCTCTGTTTTCGAATTCTGTCAGAGCTTTGATTTCTGGCATCCCTCCACCTGTCGGTGACCTTTCCCTCCTGTTGTGAGCCAGCTTGTCCTGCATGGATAGAGATGGGGAGAATGTATCAGGATGCCTGCCAGGCCAGATGATAAGTATGCCTGGCCTGTGTGGGTGGTGGGTGGTCCCATGGACGGGATGAGGATAATGACAGTGGGGAGAATTTTCTCCCCGTGGGGGGTGGGCGGGGTTGGACGGGAGCGGGCGTGGACAGGCGTGTAGCCGATCGCCGCCTGTGATTGGCTGCGCGTTGCCATTTTACATGGGCGGGCCAATTAAGGCTCGCCCAGCATGATGCGCACCCGGAAGCGCTGTGTGCTGTCCGTGTGGGCGGGGAGAGTAGGCTGAGTCGGGGCCTGATCTCAGATCGCAGAAATCTCCCTGAGGCACAGAGCTACCTCAGGGAGATCAGTTTGATTTTTGAAAATTTTAATAAAGAAAAAACATTTTTTTAAGACATGTCCCCTCATGTAACAGTGTCACATGAGCTGGGACGTGTCAATGAATTTAAAAAATTTTTTTTATTAAACTTTAAAAAAATTCATGAGGTTTCATGAAAAATGCGAAGGCCGCCTGGGCTCTTCGCCTGCCCACCAACCTTAAGGTTGAACAGGCAGCATAGTTATTTAGTTTAATTACTATTTAAATGGCCTCAATAGACCTTTGACAGCTCGGCAGGCACGCAGCCGACCCTGGTGCGCGCCCGCTGAACTCAAGATCTGAATGACGCATAGTGACATCGGGACGCACGCCTGATTGTGGCCCGTGTGTGTGAGTGAGTGAATGGTGATGTCCCTTGCGCTGGCAGTGAGTGAGGACCCTGTGGATGTGTGATGGGTTTGTGAGTGTGTGAGTTGGGAGTGATGAAAAGAGTGACTTACCCTGGCAGAACGGAGGAGATCATTCTTCCTTTTGTGGCACTGGGTGGCTGTCAGGCTGTCAAATGCCTCCGCAGGGCATTTGCGCTGCCACCGCCTCCCAAGCCGCGTTGGTGGCATTGCTACCCATCCTGCGGCCAGAGCAGGGGGGGGTAGAGCACATCCTGGTGGGCCTCCACGGCATCCAGCAGTCGCTCGAGGGACCTGTCGTTGAAGCGGGAGGGCTGCAGTCTTTTTGCCTTTGCTGGCCATGTCTCCCAGGCAGCGGTGGTGAGCTGGTGATGAGCGCTTTGCTGGTGGCTGCCTTTTAAAGATGGCAACCGGCGTGATGCAACAGTGGGCAAATGAGAGCCTGCCTGCCATGGAAATGGCGTGTTTCACAGGAGCGAATATATAATGAGGCGGGCTCGGGATGATACGGCGTGAAAACCTGCCATTTTCATCGGCGGGTGGGACTCCATTTTACCCACCCGCTACCGCACTTAGTGCAATTCTGGGAAAATTCTGCCCCAATTGTGCATTCCCACCCAATCCATTCTGAAATCAGCCAGTTCAATAAAGCAAAAAAGAATCTGGGATCTTTCTGCTCAGTGTGGTGCAGTTACCCAATGTAAAATGATGGAGGTTTATAACAATTATATTCAGTGTCATAAAATATCTATTGAAGAGTAAAGCACATGAAGTGGTTGTGAAAAATAACCTCCACAGTTAAAAATGTTATTCAAATGAGCAAACTACAGTTTCAAAGAGCATGTTTGTACTTCTAACGGGTCTAATGGGCAGCCTCATTTGGTGATAAATACACATCACAACTTCAATTTCAACATCCTACGTCCACTTTTGGATGAACAGATGGTGTATAAGTAGCTGTAAATATAACATGTAGGCACAAGAAATTGGTACATCATCTAAAATAACAAAAAGTTATTTGTCCTCCACATTCACATCGATCAGTCTGTCAAGCAATAAAGGAAGTTGCAGAATATTGTCCCTTTACAAGTCTTCTTCACAGACAACCTCAGAAGAATCATGCGATTGGCTTCACTCCTAATATATAAGGCTTCAATCTTATTTTGTCCTTCTTCTCCCAAAATCAATATTCATATCTCATTGTAGCTCTCCACCCACAAAGTTTTCCCTAATATTTGAGTATTTTCAATCAAAGCCTATTCCAGCCAAACAATTTGAAAGCCAGTTTATAATCATATTTTCTTTTCTTCTAGTTTCCAGCTCCAATTTGCTTCCCTCTTCTGAAGCTATTCATTTTCATACTGAGCCATTTCTTCATCATAATCCATCTTAGTTCGCATTGATTTTCCCTACATGGAAGCAATCCTGGTTTCAAAGATTGCTTTCACCTAATGCAATTCCTTCCACTTAAAATGATCCAGAATAGAGATCGCAGTTTAAAGTTGAGAAGCATAAGTACTCGGGTCGATTTTGACTGTTCCTACTGGCAAGGAAAGGAAAATTAAGTCGGATACAAAATTGGAGTATGACCTGCTACTGCATATTTTCCATCTGGTGGGATTATAATATAGAGCAGATTTTGAAATGGAACTCATTGGCAATAAAGATCAGCATATGGGTTTTGGGCCTTAAATACATGTACTCAGAGCAACTCTGGAGAAGGTATGGCATTCTCCATGGCTTATCTCTCCTTGTGAAGAAGAAGGTGGAACAGCAGTGCACTCTCCACGTGCCTGGATGAGTGCAGCCCCATCAACACTCAAGAAGCTCGACACCAGGACAATGCAGCTTGCTTGACTGGCACCACACCACCACCTCAAACATTAACTTCCTCCACCATTAACGTGCCATGGCAGCAGTGTGTACCAAGTACAAGATGCACTGCAGCAACTCACCAAGGCTCCTTTGACAGCACCTTCTATTCCTGCGACCTCTATCACCTAGAAGGACAAGGGCAGCTGATGCATGGGAACACCATCACCAAGTCACATGCCACCCTAACCTGGAAGTCACACCCCTTAGGATAGGGTCTTCTGATTTGGTCAGTGGTCAGGGACAGGAAGGTGTGACTGTGAATGAGGCAGGTAAGGGGACCCAGAGGGCAGGAGTGCAGAGGGCTCAGTCTTTGCAATTCTCCAATAGGTTTGAGGTTCTCTCAGCTTGTTTGGATGAGAGTGGGGGGTGGGGTGCAAGGTGGATGAACAAATTGACCAAGGCACAGTGCTACAGAGACATTCAAGTGGGGGGACCAAAAGGAATGTTGTGTTAGTAGAGGACAGCATAGTTAGGGGGATTGACATTGTTCTCTGCAGTAAAGAGCGAGAGTCCAGACTGCTGTGTTGCCTGCCTGTTGCCAGGGCTTGAGTCATCCGCTCAAGGCTGGAGAGGAACTTACAGTGGGAGGGGGAGGATCGAGTTATTGTGGTCCATGTTGGTACCAATGATATGGTAGAACTAGGAAAGAGGTGCTTCATAGAGAGTATGAGGAACTAGGCACTAAATTAAAAAGCAGAACCTCAAAGGTAATAATCTCTGGATTATTACTGGAGCCACATGCATTGCCACAGGGAACATAAAATTAGAGAGATGAATACATGGCTCAAAGACCGATGTGGGAAAAGTGGGTTCCGGTTTGTGGGGCACCAGCACCAGTATTGGGGAAAGTGGGATTTGTACCGTTAGGACGATTTACACCTGAACCATGCTGGGGCTGGTGTCCTCAAGAGCTGCCTAAATAGGGAAGTAGAGAGGGTTTTAAACTGAGTAGTGAGAGCAAGGGATCAAATTTGGTATATCAAAGTGTAGAGAAAAGGCAACAAAGAAAGGTATTAATCTGGGAAATGATAAACAGGCCGCGACAGGAAGGGACAGGGAGTACAAATTTAAGAGCAAATCAGCAAACAAGGCTAGAGGTTACAAATATAATAACAGAACAAAACTAAAGGCTCTGTATCTGAATGCATTCAAAACAAAGCAGATGAACTGAGAGCGCAAACAGAAATAAATAAGTACGATTTGATAGCCATTACAGAGATATGGCTGCAGAATGACATAGATTGGGACCTGAATATTGAAGGGTACAAAACATTTCGGAAGGACAGGGAGCTTGTAAAAGGTGAAGGGCTGGCTCTATTAATTAATGTTGGTATTAGCACATTAGAGAAGGATGACCTAAGTTCAGGAAACCAGGATGTAGAAGTGTTTGGGTAGAGATGAAAAATGAGAAAGGCAAGAAGTCACTTGTGGGAGGGGTGTACAGGCCCCCCAACAGTAAGGTAGAACAGGTTATAAAGAAATAAATAATGGGAGCTTGTCAGCAAGGTATGGCAATAATCATGGGGGATTTTAATCTGCATAAAGACTGGGAAAATCAGGTGGGCAAAGGTAGCTTAGATGAGGAATTCATAAAATATTTTCAGAATAGTTTATTAGAACAGAACGTTCTGACACCAACCAGAGGGCAGGCTTTGTTAGAGCTGGTATTGTACAATGAGATAGGAATAATTAATGACCTCATAGTGAAAGCACCCATAGGTAGCAGTGATCATAATATGATTGAATTTTACATTCAGTTTGAGGGAGAGAAGATTGGGTCGAAGCCTAGTATTTTAAACTTAAATAAGGGCAATTACGAGGGCATGAAAGCTCAGCTAGCTAAAGTGAACTGGCAAATTAGGTTAAGGGATAAGTCAATAGAGACAGTAGCAGACATTTAAGGGGATATTTCAGAATACACAGAATAGATACATTCCAATGAGAAAGAAAAATTCCAAGTGGAGGACCCATCATCCGTGATTAACTAAAAATAATTAAAGATTGTATCAAACTTAAAGAAAAAGCATATAATTGCGCAAAGATGGGTGGCAGGTCAGAAGGTTGGACAGAATACAAAAAAACAGCAAATAATGACCAAAAGATTCAAAAGGAAGGAAAAATTAAAGTACAAGAGAAAGCTAGCTAGAAATATAAAAACAGATAAGAAAAGTTTCCATTGATATTTAAAAAAGAGTAGTTAACAAAATGAATGTTGGTCTTTTTGAAAGTGAGTCTGGGCAATAAATAATGGAAAATAAGGAGATGGCAGATGAATTGAATAGGTATTTTGCATTGGTCTTCGCTATAGAGAAAACAAGTAACATCCCAGAAATAGCTGTAAATCAGGAAATGGAAGGGAGGGAGGAACTCAAGAAAATTACAATCACTGGGGAAGTGGTACTGAGAAAATTGTTGGAGCTGTGTGTTGACAAGTCCATATCTGGTTTGGGCAGATTGTCTTATGAGGAAAGGTTGTATAGGCTAGACCTGTATCCGCTGGAGTTTGGAAGAATAAGAGACATATAAGATCCTGAGGGGTCTTGACAGGGTCAATGTGGAGAAGATGTTTCCTCTTGTGGGAGAATCTAGTACTACAGCTTACAGCTTAAAAAGAAGAGGTCACCCATTTAGTACAGAGATGAGGAGAATATTTTTCTTTCAGAGGGTTGTGAGTCTTTGGAACTCTGTTCCTCAAAAGGCAGTGGAAGCAGAGTCTTTGAATATTTTTAAGGCAGAAGTAGACAGATTCTTGATAAGCAAGGGGGTGAAAGGTTATTGGGGGTGGGCGGAAATATGGAGTTGAGGTTACAATCAGATCAGCCATGATCTTATTGAATGGCGGAGCAGGCTCAAAGGGCTGATTGACCTACTTAGGAACTCCCTTCCCAACAGCACTGTGGGTGTACCTACACCACATAGATTTCAGCAGTTCAAGAAGGTAGCTCACCACCAAGTTCTCAAGAGCAATTAGAGGTGGGCAATGAATGCTGGCCTAGCCAGAGGTGACCACATCCTGTGAACAAATAAAAAAAGCAGTGAACAGGGTAAGTACAATAGGATGCATGGCTGAAGATGGCAGCCTAATAGATACTACCTTCCACTGCATTAGGCAGCGGGTCCGCTGAGAGACACGTGGGGTCATAGTATTTCACATTCATGTGAGCCAACCCCAGATGCTGAGCTTTACTGCCAATTAGTTTCATTATAAAATCTGTTGTAGTTTATCATCAAATAGATTTAAGGAAAAAAATTTGAATTTTCATTGCACAATAAATCAGTTTGATAAGATTTAAAACTATTTAGCAGAAAACAAAGAATTACAGAGATAACATAGATAATGATTGAAAATATGAAATTCTACATGCTCGCTTACTGTTGTGGGTAAGAAGGGAACTTAATTAACTCTTTCCAAACCGGCATTGTATAGTCTGCCAAGTTTCATCATGTAAGAAGTTATTATATACAATTTTTGAAGCTATGGAATATATGTTCACTGAATTAGCTATAGCTTTATTAAAGAAATAAATGTTTTTCAATTTAATGGCCTGGAATTTGTAACAATAGTAATGATGAGGTGATCAGCCTCAACTATTTTAAGAACAAATTGGACGCCAGCTATCAGTATTCACACATACACAGTTAAATGTGCAAATCAGGAAATTGCTGTCTGACTTATCTTGTTCCTTTAGAAGCTTTGGTATACTAGTAGCCTGCACAAAGATTCAATATTTAAACACCTGAAAGGTTGTTTTACTTACCCTTAGTTATTTGTTCAACACATAGAAAAGATTTGGGCTTGTTCAAGTGTAAATGAATTTTTAACAGCATATAATAAGTCTTGATTACTGCCGAACAACTTCTCGGGCACTAAAAATTTGTTTTTACAAGTCTAGGGTCTCATTCCTTCTGATATTAGTTCTCTTTGGAGATTTAAGAAAACAATTAAAATAAACATTATATTTCTTCTTTCCCTTTCGTTCTCTTTTATCTCTCTTAATCCCACTTTTTTTCTTCATCTTTATTCCACTTTCTGCACATGTTTTTACATTGAATTAAATATTCTAATTTACACTTTATGCTTTAGTGTCTCAAAGGGCTGGGGAGGGTGCTGACAGTGGGGGTGGGGTTGGGGGCGGGGGAGGTGGTCACACAGGCAGGCAGTAGCAGATTTTAAGGTGCCCAAGTGAAATCTGAAGTCTGGCTTCCCCTGCATAATGTGGAATTTTAACTTGACTTCCAGTTGGGCCGCAGAACCAAACCCCTGTCCGTGGGAGTCTAATTGCTGATCCCGGGGTTGGGAGAGACTCAATCCAATGATCTCAGGCTGGGGAGGGAGTGATCGGAGGTTAATGGGAGCATTCCAATCTAGGGTGGGGGGCCCTGAATTGTGGAGGTTGTATCCAGTCTGGGGGTAGTCTGATTCTGGGCAGAGGATCAGAGACCTGAGGAATTGATGGTCAGGTAGAGAGTGGTTGGGAGCTTCAGGGATGGAGAAGTGTTTGGAGGCCACTGGGAAGTGAGTCAGAGACCTTGGGGAGAGCTCAGAGGCCCTGGGGGCAGGTTCGGCAAAAGACCAGAAAGGTGGGAGGGGTGGTGTCTGATTGCAGGTGTTCACAAGCCAGGTACTCTGGATTCAGCAGGTAAATGAAAACGCACTCACCTCCTGGATCCAGCAGACCTCACCTCCTTGCAGTGGCCGTCCAGATTTATTTGGAGCCACATTATTTTTTTTAAAATTTTTATTCTCGTCACTGGATGTGGGCATCACCGGCTCGGCCAGTATTTATTGCCCATCCCTAATTGCCCTTGAGAAGGTGATGGTGAGCCATCTTCTTGAACTTCTGCCATCCCCATGGTGTAGGTACACCCACAGCGCTGCTAGGAAGTGAGATCCAGGATTTTGATCCAGCAACAGCGAAGGAACGGTGATATAGTCACAAGTCAGGATGGTGAGTGGCTTGGAGGGGAAATTGCAGGTCGTGGTGTTCCCATGCATCTGCTGCCCTTGTCTTTCTAGATGGTAGAGGTGGGGGGGTTTGGAAGGTGCTGTCAAAGGAGCCTTGATGAGTTGCTGCAATGCAGCTTGTATATGGTACACACTGCTGTCACTGTGCGTCAGTGGTGGAGGGAGTGAATGTTGAAGGTGGTGGATGGGGTGCCAGTTAAGCGGGCTGCTTTGTCTTGGATGGTGTCAAGCTTCCTGAGTGTTGTGGGAGCTGCACTCATCCAGGCAATGGAGAGTATCCCATCACACTCCTGACTTGTGCCTTGTAGATGCTGGGCAGGCTTTGGGGAATCAGGAGGTGAGTTACTCACTGGAGAATTCCCAGCCTCTGACCTGCTCTTTTAGCCACAGTATTTATATGGCTAGTCCAGTTCAGTTTCTAGTCAAAGGCAACCCCCAGGATGTTGATAGTGGGGGATTCAGCAATGTTAATGGCATTGAATTTCAAGGGGAGACGGTTAGATTCTGTCTTATTGGAGATGGTCTTTTCCTAGCACTTGTGTGGGACGAATTTTATAATATTTATATTGCCAACCCACCTCCTGCAGGCGGGTTAGGTGCACACCCCCTGTTCTGCCTATGCTAAAACCAGAAGTGCGTGAATTGGGTTGGGATTCAGATTTCTAACATTTCAACTTCCCGCCTGACCCAAACCCTCCTGATTTTGGGAGCTAAAAATCCAGCTGCATATCTTAGTAAGGATTCTTTGATCGAAGGCATGGTACCTAAATTTGCAGATGACACAATGATAGGTAGGAAAGTATGTTGTGAAGAAGACATAAGGAGTTTGCAAATGGATATAGATAAGTTGAATGAGTGGGCAAAAATCTGGCAGATGGAGTATAATGTGGGAAAATATGAAGTTGTTCATTTTGGCGGGAAGAATAAAAAAGAAGAATATTACTTAAACAGAGAACAACTGCAGAATTCTGAGATGCAGAGGGATCTAGGTGTTCTCATGCATGAGTCACAAAATGTTAGTATGCAGGTACAGCGCATAGTCAAGAAGGCTAATGGAATGCTATCCTTTATTATGAGAGGAATTGAACATAAAAGTAAGGACCTCGGACGGCCCGCTTCTACCTCCTACCCAAAATCCACAAACAGAACTGTCCTGGCAGACCGATCGTGTCAGCCTGTTCCTGCCCCATGGAACTCATTTCTCGTTATCTTGACTCCCTTCTCTCTCCCCTTGTCCAGTCCCTTCCCACCTACGTCCGTGATTCCTCTGACACCTTACGTCACATCAACAATTTCCAGTTCCCTGGCCCCAACCGCTTCCTCTTTAACATGGATGTCCAATCCCTCTACACCTCCATCCCCCACCAGGATGGTCTGAGGGCCCTTAGCTTCTTCCTTGAACAGAGGCCCGAACAATCCCCATCCACCACTACTCTCCTCCATCTGGCTGAACTTGTTCTCACACTGAACAATTTCTCCTTTAACTCCTCTCACTTCCTCCAAATAAAAGGTGTGGCTATGGGTACTCGCATGGGCCCCAGCTATGCCTGTCTCTTTATGGGGTATGTGGAACATTCCTTGTTCCAGTCCTACTCCGGCCCCCTCCCACAACTCTTTCTCCGGTACATCGATGATTACTTCGGTGCTGCTTCATGCTCTCGTCAGGACCTGGAAAAATTTATTAATTTTGCTTCCAATCTCCACCCCTCCATCATTTTCACATGGTCCATCTCTGACACTTCTCTTCCCTTCCTTGACCTCTCTGTCTCAATTTCTGATGATAGACTGTCCACCAATATCCATTACAAGCCTACCGACTCCCACAGCTACCTCGACTACAGCTCCTCACACCCCACTTCCTGTAAGGACTCCATCCCATTCTCTCAGTTCCTTCACCTCCGTCGCATCTGTTCTGATGATGCTACCTTCAAAAACAGCTCCTCTGACATGTCCTCCTTCTTCCTTAACCGAGGTTTTCCACCCACGGTCGTTGACAGGGCCCTCAACCGTGTCCGGTCCATATCCCGCGCATCCTCCCTCACGCCTTCTCCTCCTTCCCAGAAACATGATAGGGTCCCCCTTGTCCTCACTTATCACCCCACCAGCCTCCGCATTCAAAGGATCATCCTCCTCCATTTCCGCCAACTCCAGCATGATGCCACCACCAAACACATCTTCCCTTCACCCCCCCTGACGGCATTCCGTAGGGATCGTTCCCTCCGGGACACCCTGGTCCACTCCTCCATCACCCCCTACTCCTCAACCCCCACCTATGGCACCTCCCCATGCCCACGCAGAAGATGCAACACCTGCCCCTTCACTTCCTCTCTCCTCGCCGTCCAAGGGCCCAAACACTCCTTTCAAGTGAAGCAGCATTTCACTTGCATTTCCCCTAACTTAGTCTACTGCATTCGTTGCTCCCAATGCGGTCTCCTCTACATTGGAGAGACCAAACGCAAACTGGGCGACCGCTTTGCAGAACACCTGCGGTCTGTCCGCAAGAATGGCCCAAACCTCCCTGTCGCTTGCCATTTTAACACTCCACCCTGTTCTCTTGCCCACATGTCTGTCCTTGGCTTGCTGCATTGTTCCAGTGAAGCCCAACGCAAACTGGAGGAACAGCACCTCATCTTCCGACTAGGCACTTTACAGCCTTCCGGGCTGAATATTGAATTCAACAACTTTAGATCTTAAACTCCCTCCCCCATCCCCACCCCCTTTCCGTTTCTTCCCCCTCCCTTTTGTTTTTTCCAATAATTTATATAGATTTTTCTTTTCCCACCTATTTCCATTATTTATAAATCTATACCTGTAATGCCCTGTCAGTCTTTCCACCCCACCCCCACTACAGCTGTACCTTGAGTGTCCTGTCTTCCATTCTTAATTAGCACCTTTCTTAGACAATATCACCACCTTCAACACCTCTTTGATCCTTTTGTCTGTAACATCTTTTGATTATCTGCTCCTATCACTGCTTGCTTATCTCCACAATCACCACACCCTCAACTTCTCTCTCTCCCCCCGCCCCCCCACCTTAAACCAGCTTATATTTCATCTTTCTCCTAACTATGCTTCAGTTCTGCCGAAGGGTCATGAAGACTCGAAACGTTGACTGATTTCTTCTCCACCGATGCTGCCAGACCTGCTGAGTTTTTCCAGGTAATTCTGTTTTTGTTTTGGATTTCCAGCATCCGCAGTAGCTTTTAGCTTTTTGTTTTTATAAAAGTAAGGATGTTATACTTCAGTTATACAGGGCATTGGTGAGACTGCATCTCGAATACTGTGTGCAGTTTTAGTCTCCTTATTTAAGAAAGGATGTAAATGCATTGCAGATGGTTCAGAGGAGGTTTACTAGATTGATGCCTGGATTGAGTGGGTTGTCTTATGAGGATAGGTTGGACAGGCTGAGCTTGTTTCCACTGGAGCTGAGAAGAGTGAGAGGTGACTTGATTGCAGTATACAAGATCCTGAATGGTCTTGGCAAGGTGGATGTGGAAAGGACGTTTCCTCTTGTCGGTGAGTCCAGAGATAGGGGACACTGTTTTAAAATTAGAGGTCACCCTTATAGAACAGAGATTTGGAGAAAATCTTTCTCTCAGGGGATTGTGTGACTTTGGAACTCTCTGCCTCAGAAGGCAGTGGAAGCAGGAGTCACTGAATATTTTTAAGGCCGAGGTAGATAGATTCTTGTTAGGCAAAGAAATCAAAGGTTATCAGGGGTAAATGGGAATGTAGAACTTGAAACACAAACAGATCAGCCATGATATTATTGGATGGTGAAGCAGGTTCAAGGGGTCAAATAGTCTACTTCTGCTCCTATTTCGTATGTTCGTATAGTTGTATGATTAGTTGATGAGCATTACTGTTGCTTGCACCCTTCGCACAGATTCTACATGTAGAGGGAACTGCATTGAAGTGGGTCTCTAATTGCCATGCAATATCTCATGAATAGTCGCTGTAAGTACAATGAACTGTGAGCGCGATTCATTTGCCACTGACCACAAACTCCAGGCCAAGAGTTATAGTAAAATAGAATGGCAATTTTCCTGCCACTGTAACTGCTGCCTTTTTCAACCCTGACATTTCCAGCTTTCCCCTTTAAGGGGCTGCTGCACATTAATCAAAATTCACTTTGATCATTTATTTATAAAAAACACTTTTCATGCCGGCAGTTAATCAAATTCAACAAATGAGGCACAACAACAAAAATAGCTCCGACTCCATGCCAACTCCATCAAGCAGGTGAGTTCATGCTCTGCCCATCCAATTAATGTTATACACAAATATTTACTCCATGGTATTCTATGGTTGCCCATTGTGCAGTCCTCTATTTATTAGGCCAAGCCGTTTTTTTTTAAAAAGGTATTCATTTAATAATTAATAACATATTCAGCTTATGTTGTGCAAAGTATAATGACTCAATTCAAGAAATGAAATGTTTCAGGCAAGGTTACCTCTGGAACAAACTGCAATGTGCTACTCATTTTCCTGCCTCGATATTTGAAATGAAATTAATACATATAAGCGGGAGTGATTTACAATGGCTGGTGTTGTTGCTCTTGACAGTTAATGACAAATGTGGTAAAGGTTAGATGAAAGGTAATAACTGCTCAAAACTAATGTCATGTTGTCCTAACAGCCAGCAACCTGCAGGGTCCTAAAAGGTAGGCCACAAATTACAAATGAGCTAACTTTGCAAAAATGTATTAAAAGTTATACCAATCTAAAGAATCTCTGGAAGTAGGGAGATATACAGTACAATCCATTACTGTCATTAGTTCTTACACCATTTATTAATTGCAATAATTTCGAACCGACGGGTTTTTCAGTGCTTCTCTGTCCACTTGGAAATTATCACAAAAAGAAGATTATGATATTTTAGGTCTTTGGTCAGAAGGAGAGGCTCCCCCCACCCCATTCCACCCCCAATTGCTGTCCACCAAACCCAGTTTAAAGGTCCCATGTGTGGATTTTACAGGGGGGACGGATTACTGCCCCCCACCTCCCAAAAAAAGTCCTTCAGCACCATGCCGACCAGAAACCTAGCTGCCTGGCAACGAGAGTATGCGGGGTGGGGGTTGGGAGGTAGCCTTAATTGGATCAGAGTGGGACCTTCCGCCCCATCTCCAGGAAGAAGCCCCACTCGAGAGAGCTGTTGGTCAATCTGATTGGTTGGCGGCTCCATAGTCCAGCAACACCAGAATTGAGCAGTGGCCACTGCTGGGACTACAAGCAGTCCCCAGGCAAGAAGAGGCGAATGAGCCCAGACTTCAGGTAAGGCAGGGAGCCTGCCTGGCAAACCCCAGTGAGGTGGGGTGGGGAAGTTGGGGAGGGATAATGGGGATGTACAATCTTTAGGGATTGCCCCCAGTGGGTGGAGGGGACGCAACCAAAGGACGTATCACCCTTTCTGCCCAGTAACAGCCCGTGCAGTGAAAGTAAAATGGCGGCAGAGGTGGAATGAGTCCCTTAAGTGGAAATTAATAGGCAACTTAAGGGAATCAATAGGTCCAAGGATGGGTGAGCTGCCTGCCCACTATAATATGGGAGATTGGTCAGGGGTGGGCGGGCAGGCCACCCACTTTCATTTTAAGAGCATACCCCCACCTCTGCCTTCAAATGCATGAGTGGGGGACCATAAAAGTCACCCGTTGGAAATTTTACATAGAAAAGATTCAGGACATGTGACAGCTGAAGCTATTTGTGGCTTCATCTCACAACAGTACAATCCAACAGGAATCCATGCCTTCAGAAAAACAGAAAATTGGCAGAAAAGTGGAGGAACTCCCAATGGCATGACCACTCGCAAATAGTGCTGAAGGTTCAAAACATCCCACCCCCTATTGTAACTGTCACAGGCACACTGAATGCACCTCAATTTAACCTGAATTGGGTTTATGGATTTACTCTTACACAATTTGGTTTACTGAAGGACATTTCCATTGTTATCACAACATTTCCATTTGCTTTCATAGACTCAGAATAATAGAGAACAGGAGGAGACCATTGACCTATCACATCTGTGCTGGCTCTCAACTAGTCCCTTTCTCCTGCTCCTTCATCATAGCCATGCATTTTTTTTTACCTTCAAGTAGTTATCTAATTCCCTTTTGAAAATTACTATTGAAGCTGCTTCCACCACCCTTTCAGGCAGTGCAGTCCAGATCACAAACTCACTGTGTAAAGAAAAGTTTCCTTGGGTTGCCTCTGGTTCAATTGCCAATCACCTTAAATTTGCGTTCTCAGATTACTGACCTTTCTATTACTGGAAACAGTTTCTCTTTATTCACACTATCAAAACCATTCATGACTGAACATCTTTATCAAATCTCCTCTTAACTTGTTCTGCTGTAAAGACAACAATCCCAGTGTCACCAGTCTCTTCACTTAAAGTTCCGTCCTGCCAGCAAATCTTTACCGCACCCTTCGAAGGCCTCAACATCCTTCCTCAACTGTGGTGCCCAGAATTGAACACAATTCTCCAGCTGAGTATTGCAACCCTGCAGGTTGCTGGCTGCCTCCTTGCTTTTGTATTCTGTGTATCCATCTAATAAACTCAAGGATCCCGTATGCTTTTTAACGGCCTTCTCAACGCATCCTATCACTTTTAAAGACCTGTGTACATACACCCCCTAGATCTCTCTGTTCCTGCAGCCCCTTTAACATTGCAACATTTAGCTTATGTTGCATCTGCACATTCTTCCCACCAAAATGTATCAGTTCTGACTTCACTGCATTAAATTTCAACTACCATGTGCCTGCCCATTTCACCAATGTATGTCCTCCTAAAGTGTGTTACATCCTCTTGATTATTTATTACATTTCTTTGAAAGTATGCCTCGTATAGCCAAGTTCAAGTCATTGATATAGATCAGATAGAGTAGTGGTCCCTGTATCAACCCCTGGGGGACACCACTATATATTTCCCACAAGTCTGTAAAACAACCATTCACCACTACTCTCTGCTTTCCATCCCTTAGGCAATTTTTTATCGACACTGCTGTCCCTTCAATGTCTTGGTCTTCAATTTTGCCAACATGATTTAATTCAGCTGCTACTGTGTTTTCTGGTAGATATTTATTTTGACACAAACTATTTTGGTTTAACAACTTATTTAGCCAGATTTGATTTTAGAATAATAATTATTGTAATTAATTTTCACAAGCTTTTTTTACATATAACCTGGAATGGTTTTTTGGCTTTGACTTCTTAATATTAATACATAGAAGCCATGTAACCTCCAGGCCCAGTTCTCTGGTTCACGATCCACCTAGCTAGATTCTCCAATGAGCCAAAGCCCCCAATAGTTCAAGCTTAAATGAGATGTCATAGAATCACAGCTAATATACAATACGTACTAAATGTAAACTTGTATAAATCCTAGTTGCTAGCTTTTATGAAAATATAAGTTGGGGTCCTTGTCCTTTGGAAAATAAAGGGATGAAAGTTAAAAATAAGTTTTGAAAGACAAGATAAAGAAAATGTTTTTATGAAGATTTAAACTGAGGTATTTGCCCCACGAGCATATCGACTAAATGAAATAGGTATTAAAGCTGAAAATCAGACCATGAAAATGTTTCTATGAAGTAATTTATTTGAAACATTTCTTATATCCAACAGATTTCATTCAGCAATTCACTTAATTACCTTCTTTCATACATTTATTTTAATTAACAATTTTAATCCATTAGATATGATACACAAATATCTAAATTCACACAAAATTATTATACTCAATATTATTTGTCCAAAAAACCCTTTACTGGGGAAAGAGGGAGCTATTCCGTTCGGATGGGCTCCACTTGAATTATGCTGGGACCAGTGTCCTGGCGAACCACATAACTAGGGTCGTAGATAAGGCTTTAAACTAAATAGTGGGGGGGCGGGGTGGGGGGGTGGCAGGGTTCAGTTGCGTGGAAATATAAAAAATCAAAGTTTAAGGAGAGGGTAAGAGTGCAGGTTAGTGACTAGGTTGATTGTTACCAAAAAGTGAAAAGAAGGGACAGAGTGTGTGAACGCCATATTGCACCAAAGAATCAGATAAGAGTAGGGAAAATTGACAATAGGGCAAACTTAAAGGCTTTGTATCTGAATGCACGTAGCATTCAGAATAAAACTAATGAGGTAACAGCGCAAATAGAGATAAATAGGTATGATCTGGTGGCGATTACTGAGACGTGGTTAAAGGGCGAACAGCTTTGGGAGTTGAATATCCAAGTGTTTCAGAAGGATAGGCAGGAAGGAAAAGGAGGTGGTGTAGCTTTGTTAGTAAAGGAAGAGATAGTGAGGAATGATATAAGCACTGGAGAGCAAGAGGTAGAGTCAGTCTGGGTTGAAATAAGAAATAGCAAGGGAAAGAAGTCCCTGGTGGGAGTAATCTATAGGTCCCCAAACAGTAGTTTAGCAGTAGGGCATGGTATAAACCAGGAAATACTGGGAGCATGTAAGAAAGGCACGGCGATAATCATGGGTGATTTTAATATGCTCATAGAGTGGACTAATCAAATTGGCAAGGGTAGCCTCGAGGGAGAGTTCATAGAATGTATTAGAGATTGTTTCTTGGAGCAATATGTTGTGGAACCAACCAGGCAGCAGGCTATTCTGGATTTGGTTTTGTGTAATGAGATGGGATTAATTAATGATCTCATAGTAAAGGATCCTCTAGGGAAGAGTGATCATTGCATGCTAGAATTTAAAGTTCAGTTTGAGAGCGAAAAACTTGAGTCCCACACTGGTGTTCTGGAGTTAAACAAAGGTAACTACATAGGTATGAGGGCAGATTTGGCCCTAGTGGACTGGGCAGGAAGACTACAAGGTAGGACAGTTGATGAACAGTGGCAGATATTTGAGGAGATCTTCAATTCCTCTCAAGTAAAATATATTCCAACGAGGAAGAAAGATGGTAAGAGGGGGAAAAGCATCCATAGTTAAGGAAGTTAAAGATGACATAAAGGCAAAAACTAAGGCATACCAATTGCAAAGGCCAGTGGCAGGCTGGAAGATTGGGAAACTTTTAAAGATCAACAAAGGGTTACTAAAAAAAAATAAAAAGAGCAATGGTAAATTATGAAAGAAAACTAGCGCAAAATGTAAAAACTGATAGCAAAAGCTACAAGTATATAAAAGGAAAGAGAGTAGCTAAAGTGAATGTTGGTCCCTTGGAGGATGAGACTGGGGTGTTAATAGTGAGGAACGCAGAAATGGCAGAGACACTTAATCAATATTTTGCCTCAGTTTTCACGGTGGAGGACAGTAATACCGCCCCAATAGTAACAGGTAGTGCAGAGGGTATAGAGAAGGAAGAACTTAGGACAATCACCATCACTAGAGAAAAAGTATTGAGCAAACTATTGGGATTAAAGGGTGACAAGTCCCCAGGACCTGATGGCCTACATCCCAGGGTCCTAAAGGAAGTGGCAGTGGAGATAGTGGATGCATTGAACATAATATGCTAAAAATCTCTGGATTCTGGAAAGGTTTCAGTGGATTGGAAAAATGCTAATATAACGCCCTTATTCAAAAAGGGGGGGAGGCAGAAAGTAGGAAACTATAGACCAGTTAGTTTAACGTCTGTCGTTGGGAAATTGTCGGAATCCATTATTAAGGAAGTGGTAAAGGGGCATTTGGAAAGTCAAAATGCAATCCATCAGAGTCAGCATGGTTTTATGAAAAGTAAATCGTGGTTGACTAATTTGCTAGAGTTCTTTGAAGATGTGACGAGCAAAGTGGTTAGTGGGGATCCTGTAGATATAGTATATCTGGACTTCCAGAAGGCCTGTGATAAGGTGCCACACAAAAGATTAATATACAAGATAAGATCACACAGAGTTAGGGGTAATATATTAGCTTGGATAGAGGATTGGCTAACCAACAGAAAGCAGAGAGTTGGGATAAATAGGTCTTTTTCTGGATGGCAAGCTGTAACTAGTGGGGTGCCACAGGGTCCGGTCCTTGGGCCCCAACTATTTACAATCTATATTAATGACTTGGATTTGGGGATAGAAGGTATAATAGCTAAATTTGCAGATGACACGAAAATAGGTGGGAAAGTAAGTTGCAATGAAGAAATAAGAAATTTACAAATAGATATGGACAGGTTAGGTGAATGGGCCAAAATTTGGTAGATGGAGTTTAACGTGGATAATTGTGAGGTTATCCATTTTGGTCGGAAGAATAAAAAGGTGACTTGTTATTTAAATGGAGAGGAACTTCAGAATGCTTCAGTGCAGAGGGATTTGGGTGTCCTCGTGCATGAATCGCTGAAAGCTAGTATGCAGGTACAGCAGGTAATAAGGAAGGCAAATGGAATTTTGGCATTTATTGCTAAAGGAATAGAGTATAAAAATAGGGAAGTGTTGTTGCAACTGTACAAGGCAGTGGTGAGACCACACCTGGAGTACTGTGCAGTTTTGGTTCCCTTACTTGGGGAAGGACGTAGTTGCATTGGAGGCGGTTCAGAGGAGGTTCACTAGATTGATTCCAGAGATGCGGGGCTTGCCTTATGAGGAGAGATTGAGCAGTTTAGGCCTGTACTCACTAGAGTTTAGAAGGATGAGAGGAGATCTAATTGAGGTATATAAGATGCTAAAGGAGATAGACAAAGTAGATGTGAAGTGGATGTTTCCCCTTGTGGGGCATTCTAGAATGAGAGGCCATAGGTTTAAGCTAAGGGGTGGTAGATTTAAATCAGAGATGAGGAGGAATTACTTTTCTCAAAGGGTCGTGAACCTGTGGAATTAATTACCTCAGAGTGCAGGGGATGCCGGGACGCTGAATAAATTTAGGGAGGAGATAGACAGATTTTTAATTAGTAACGGGTTGAAAAGTTATGGGGAGAGGGCGGGAAATTGGAGTTGAGGCCGAAATGAGATCAGCCATGATCGTATTGAATGGCAGGGCAGGCTCGAGGGGCTGAATTGCCTACTCCTGCTCCTAGTTCTTATGTTCCTTAGGTTATGTTTACACAATGAATTTACCTTAATTTGCTTTACTTGGTTTGACTCTACTTTAATTAGAAATACAATTTTTGCTATATAATTTTTACAAATAATTCTCTACATCCTCAGTGTCACTCTCCAAAATTCTCAGGATCAAAATCTACATCTACACTTATTTCCTCAATGTTTGTTAATACTTTAGATATTTCATCATCAATGTCAAAGGCAACATCTGTATTATCACTCTCTACATTTTCAGTGTGACTATCTGCATTTTTAGTGTTTGTTGAAACATTATTTATTTCATAATAGACCACATTAGAAATTCTTCCTTCTTGAGCCAAAATAATTATAATTATTGTGATTATAATTGTGTGTTAACCAGTTCTTGCAACTTGTTTTTAAAAAGTTTTGTTTTATCATAAATCAATCATTCTAAGTTTATTGGAAGAAGCCTGGTAAAGTCTCTTTTATTCTGGGTCTAAGAGCAGCATAGGTAAAAAAAATTGGCCATTTTGGTGTGAGTTAAGCTTTTAAACTAATGAGCAACCTGCGGAGTAGTGGGGCTAGATAAACTGTGCACTCCTCCCATTCCAGTTGTAACAAATACCTCAAAACGTAATTTACATGAAACAAATAATATATGTGGAAAAAAATGAAATATGAAATAAAGTCAGAGATTTATGACATAAATTTATCACATTCTTTCTTGGAATGTATGGGTAAGTAAGCTTACAGGCCAAAGCCACTACCCCCCAACCAACCCGGTGGGGGTGGTTAGATGTCAACTCCCCTACAACATGCTTCTTGGTCCAAGGTATCATCCCACCAAGTTTAATTGAGATAGGTCTAAGGGCCTCAGAGGAATTTGCCAACAAATTGCCTTCTTTCCTCAATACTCCCATGCAACACATCACTCCTGGAATGTGAGTCAACTGCTTGTTCCAAAGTAGCTGCTAATGTCAGAGAAACAATTACCATGGCCACAAAAGTGGCACGAGCCTTGTCACGACTATAGTTCCCTTGTTCTTTCTCTCCAGGGAAGCGTCTGGTTTGCATCTGCTTGGTACTCTCCCAATCAAAATTGAGATTTCTTAATGCCCAATGATGCATCCATATGTGACTTTTTAAGTGTATATAGCATTGATGGCATTGTTCTAATGGAAATGTTCTTCGCATGTTTCACGTAACATTTAATACCAACCATGATATTCTGCTACTGGCTACAGTGTTTTACTATAAGCACTGCTCTTCCAGTCTCCCACAAAGAAAGTCAGATATCAATGTTCCACAATAAGTTTACTCATTGTAATACAATTATCTATTAACACTAGCAGCGTGATGCCAAGGTACTGTTGATAGAATTTTGTAGGTCACCATAAATGTGGATAATAGTCTGCAGGCATCAATCACTATTTTGTACACGATGAACAGAACAAACCCCTTTGTATACTAGCTAAATCCATTAGTAATATTATCCAGATACATTTCAAGAGGGAAAATTAGGTCATTGTGTCAATAATTTTATAAACAATCCATTACTGCAAACTGAGAATAACAAAATACAGTAATTTCTTGTTTCAACAGCGTACAACACACCTTCCTGTGTCTCTACAATCAATGCATTCTCTCCAGCCTGCTCAAATGCCTTAAGACCCATACTCTGGAAGTCCATCTCTAACTCCCTCTGCCTTTCTATCTCCCTCTCATCTTCTAAAATCCTCCATAAAATCCACATCTTTCACTAAGCTTTCTCTAATGTCTCCTAATATCCCCTCTGGCTCAGCCCCCCTCACCTCCCCTTACATAGAATCATACATAGAAAATAGGAGCAGGAGTAAGCATTCGGCCCTTCAAGCCTGCTCCGCCATTCATTATGATCATGGCTGATCATCCAATTCAATAGCCGCTTTCCCCCCATATCCTTTGAACCCTTTCGCCCCAAGAGCTATATCTAACTCCTTCTTGAAAACATACAATGTTTTGGCCTCAACTACTTTCTGTGGTAGGGAATTCCACAGGCTCACCACTCTCTGGGTGAAGAAATTTCTCCTCATCTCAGTCCTAAATGGTCTACCCCATATCCTCAGACTGTGACTCCTGGTTCTGAACTCCCCCACCATCGGGAACATCCTTCCTGCATCTACCCTGTCTAGGCCTGTTAGAATTTTATGAGATCCCCCATCATTCTTCTGAATTCTAGCGAATATAATCCTAACCGACTCAATCCTCATATGTCAGTCCCGCCATCCCAGGAATTAGTCTGGTAAACCTTCGCTGCACTCCCTCTTGTTGCGGTGTCTTTGATGAATGGACAACAGGAGACTCAGGTACAGGTTACGATCGTTGATTCAAGCAATTGCAAGGAGGGCACCATCTCAATGCAGCGTGAGACAGTACTCTGCTAAGCTACAAGTGTTCACCATATTTATACATTTCTTGAAGAGAGGTGGCAGTCAATTAAATACAGAGATAAAAACAAAAAGCTAAAAGCTACTGCGGATGCTGGAAATCCAAAACAAAAACAGAATTACCTGGAAAAACTCAGCAGGTCTGGCAGCATCAGTGGAGAAGAAATCAGTCAACGTTTCGAGTCTTCATGACCCTTCGGCAGAACACCCGCCCCCCCCACCTTAAACCAGCTTATATTTCATCTTTCTCCTAACTATGCTTCAGTTCTGCCGAAGGGTCATGAAGACTCGAAACGTTGACTGATTTCTTCTCCACCGATGCTGCCAGACCTGCTGAGTTTTTCCAGGTAATTCTGTTTTTGTTTTGGATTTCCAGCATCCGCAGTAGCTTTTAGCTTTTTGTTTTTATATTTATACATTATTGGTCACATACAAGAACATCCTCCAGATTCCGATCTTGTCAACATATAGGTTTACATTAAACAGACAAGTCTCTGGTACAAAGGTAACCCTACTTTCACCCAAGCAGAGACCCGCCTTCCTATCTAAGCTGGGACCATCTGTCCTTCCCCTATCTGTTGAAGAACACACTTAATCTATGTTATTGCCATCCTCTGACTCCAGTCTAACTCCCAGGACCTTGCTGGTGATTGCAAACCCTGAGGGTGTACAAAGTTTGAGAGTGTATAAAGTTCATCTGGTTTAACTGTTTAATTGTTGATTTACTGATGGCCTGGCTATAGATTCTAATTTAAGTAATTCATTCCCTTATAATGAATTCTCCCTTACCATAAATTCTCATTTACTTTCTTCCCCCTAACAGTCCCCCCTTTTGGCTCTTGGCCTAGCCCAAGGTAGCCAACTACAGTGGTGTCCGCTCCCCCCCTCCACTTTATGCACCGCCACCCATTGATGCTGGCCAGTCATCCAGCTTTGGCACGTAAAGGGTACGGGTACTGGTCAAACCATCTGTATCATCTGGTCCTTTAATCCGAACCTCTGGCTTACCAGGTTCCTACTCCATCTACTAAAACTCCCCCAACGCCACCTTTTTTGTGACCTCCGGGTGCAATGAATCAAGTATGTTAGATACATAATCAATATCAGCTGAAATATAACTAGGGCATGGGAGATAATCCGAATCCAGGGGTATATCTGAACGTTTGAACCCCAGTTCCACAGATCCTCCCACCATGTGGAAGAATCTATTTGTTCAATATCCGTCTTTAAGGCTCTAACCTGTTGCTGCAGTGTATAGTAAGTTCTGTATATCTGCTGAGCCTGTCCCCGAATCGCTGTGAGATGCTCTGACAATAGGGGAATTTCGTAGGAGAACTGGTTCAAATACTGTGTCAGGTTATCCTTAAGGTTTTCCTTAACCTGAATAGTAGTCGTTCCTCTCTTGTATATTTCAACCAGTTCCACCTTCCCCACCCTTGCTGGCACCTGTGGGTGTAGGCACACTGAATGATTGTAGATGGGGCATATCTGGTTACCCCCATACTGGATCCTTTCCTGCCACGTGATGATATAATATCTCCCATTCCCTATATATGCAACGTGGGTCGGTTCTTTTGCAGCCCATATAGTTTCCTTTGTACAGTTTGCGGCTGTTTTAAATCCACACTTCGCTTCCTCCATCTCATATATCGGATGTGCACATACTACTGCGGTGGCTTCTATGCTACACCCTTCTAATGTGGTGCTAACTATGTTTCCTTCTATGTCTACTGCGTATGGTGGAATATCGTGATACTTAATGTAGTAATCCCCTCGTATAACCCCAATATTTTCTACTCTATATAATGTCCTGCCGGGTGTTGACATAGGTATGACAGGTATTACTAATATAATATAGTTCTGTTGAAGGGTCGTGAGGACTCGAAACGTCGACTCTTTTCTTCTCCACCGATGCTGCCAGACCTGCTGAGTTTTTCCAGGTAATTCTGTTTATGTTTTTTATTACTAATATAATGCCTATTAGCATATTACTATTCACTATACATTCAACATTCATTCTATATACACAAGCATTTATTGAATCTCTCACGACACAAGAATCATGACCGGTTGCCAGCTCAGAGGTTTGACATATTAGTTATCCATAAAGGGACTACCCCTTCATTAATCTGTCTTTAATTTTCTCGGGCTTGTTCCAATGCCCAAGATCCATAGGTGCTGCAAACATCATTTCTGCTCGCTTCGTCTGAAATATTTTTCCCTATTTCAATTAATTTATTGATAGTCCCCGCATGACTTTCAAGCACGGTAGCCAGGCTTTGAATTAATCGTGTCACATCCTGGTCCGTATCTAATTGTGTATCCTGGATTCACTGTCCCCGCCCTAAAATCTCCTTAAGCTTAAAGCTCAGGGTATGGACCTTCTGGTCAACAGTTGCCAGGTTCTGAATTAACCACTGATGTCCCTCTATTGAATATCGTAGCATCATCATTTATCAGGCTGCGCTTAACGCGGTTCCCTCCCAAGCCTGATTGCATCTTGCCATTGAATTGAACTGCTTCAGTCATCAATTGGCCCGTCAAAGCCGTATAGGGTGCTTGGGTATGGGTTGAGCACCACTGGGGCAGGACGACACCGGGTACCTTCAAGACTACGGGTACCAGCTCATGGTGTACATTATCATATAAAACTTTATTTTGATTGATCAATACGAGACCATTTGTCAGCCCTGGATACATGACCAGACAAGGTGGGTCGGTTGGCGTGGTTTGAGAGGCTTCAATTATCTCCACTCGGATTGTGGAAGTAGACGTGGGAGGTGGCTGGGTAGTGGTACTAATTTTCTCTTTTGGGCAGACCTCCCACGCCCAATCTGAAGCAAACCCTTACTACAATTCGAAAGCACTTGTTCTCCTACTGTTACATTTATCATTCCCCATTGCATGTCGCATTCGGCACTGTCTGTGCTGTCCAGTGGTGCGGGATGAGCAGTGATGATCCCGACCTTGTTGCCAGTACTGATATGCCCACGACCAGGATCGTAGATCTGTGGAGACATTAACATCGGCTCCCGTTCTCCAGGTTACCACTTGGTCAATTGTCATGTATCTATAACTGTGTGTAATGCCTCCATTTACTTCCCGTTCTCATATCTACAAGTGCGCATGTATCACCTGTCATAATTACCTCGTATGGTCCATTGTTGCTCTTTGGATTTGCCTGTTTCCATATCCTTAATCACCTGTCGGTCTCTGACTTCCTTCCTTAACTCATGCAATTGCTTACTTATTTCCCTCACATAGTCTCGCGTCCTTCCTTTTAGTTGTTCTACATCTCCCACTACTACTATGATTCCCTTGGGTAACTGCATTGCTCTCCTTGTCATTATTTCAAATGGGGTGAACCTAGTGGTTCTGCTTGGGGTAACCCTAAGGCGCATCAGAATACTAGGCTGTTCCCTGTCTCTTGAATTGCTTTTGTGATTGATGTTCTTTTTTTAAAGTTCAGTTCATCCTTTCCACCATCCCCGAGCTTTGTGGCTGGTAGGGAATGTGGAATTTCTGTTTATATTTAAATGTCTTTGATGACTCTTCCTGTGAAATGAGTTCCCTGATCTGAATCCATCTGGATGGGCACCCTCCACTCCTTCCCATCTACTGTCTCCTGCTGCTGTCCTACATCGGACCTCAATTCCTTAAACTGCCAACACAACTCTACAATGCACCTTCTTATCCTATCTTTCAATGGCTCAGTATCTTCACTTCCAGTGACGGTTCTCTCTGGGAGCTGCTTAACTGTCTGTTATCATAGTGTTAATCCTGTGGCCTTACTTTTTGTAGCTCGTAGGCACATTAATACAATCAGTAATACATCTATTTAGCCTTTTTCCAGCTTTCCCTTTACCTATATACATCTTGTGGTAAATTGTTGTTAAGTATTATTTCTCCTTACCTTTCAATTCCTGAACTACAGATTCCACATAGTTTTACCTCTAAGTTTTTTTCCCCTGACCATGATCATCCTAACATTCTCTTGATATCAGTTTCTCTATTGTCTCAGTTGATGGCCAGATGATCAAATTCACTTTCCTTAAAACAGTATATTATGCCCTCTTTCCCTAACTCTTTCTCTTACTTACCTCATACCATTTTACACATGCAACAGCTACCATCTTACCTTGTTCAGGTTGCTTGGAGAGACTTTAAAATAAATAAAGTATTCTCATAACAGTTTTAAAAACAGAAATCAGGTATTGACATGTTCCTTATCTTCTTCTCAAACAACATTTTATTGACTCAAAAGTAACCACTAAATTGTGTCTGACCCGTTTCTTTTAGAATTATCCCAGATTCATTAACTCGGCCAAAAATTGGATTTCTGCCAAACTTTGTCAAGATCTTGAGCTTAGCTTCATATTTTGGGAACAGACTTACAAATACAAAAGCTTGCAACATTTGAATTAGTGCCGATTGTTGTCAAACCTTTTAAAATGAAAATTCCCTTTTGAGAAATTATCAGGAACCAAACCTCAAATTTTAAACTTTGTAAGAACTGTAATTTACACTATCAAAATTAAAACTACCTCTTTCTTATGTGTATTGATTTGTATCCAAGTTATAATTCCCGTATGTTTATCGGCACATTCTTTATCTTAGATAGCATCCTAGCGATTCAAATGTAACCTTCTAAACTACACTGCACTTTACACCTCAAGATTGTCCCAAATTCAAATAACAGTGCTGTTGGGATGCAGATTTCCTTTCATATTTAATTTATCTCTTCATAAGAAACCCCTTTTTATCCATTGGAACCACCTAGGCCTTGTGTTTATGTCTTTTGGTTTTCCTAGAATCCCTTGAACTTCAGGTAATTTTTTTCCCTCAGAATTTTAGAATACTCACCCGTATGAGTTAATGTAACTCGTATGTATCAATCCCAATCAGCTTGGAAACTGGTGATGCTAGTCTGCAAAGTGGGTGGTACAAAGGTTGGTTCATCTAACCCTGTCTAGCTTCATGATCTTCAAATTGCGATCCTTTTTGCCAGAAATCTCAACTCAAACCTTATACTCAAGACGTTGGAATGTTTTTGTATACTTGTCCTTTAATCTAACATGGGGCTTTTAACCCTAAAGTGCTGAACTGCACACACAAATAACAATTTACGGAAGAAAACACATTAAAGCTCATATACGAATGCTTCCTTGCACACAAACGAGCATATATTGCCAGGTATGTATTTATATTCCTGTTTCCTTAACTTAACGACTTAAAACTCTCATATTCTAAACGAAACTTCAAATAGCAGTGGGGGAAATAAAGGGATCTTGAAGGCTCCACCTATAGGGACAATCAAACTGACGAAAGCTCACATTTCCCCTGCCTGTCAGTGCTTATTAACTCCCCTAGGGGTACGCCCCTTTTCTCTCTTTCTCTCTCTCTCCAGCACAAGCAGCTCTTGTAACTTAGATCAATTCATTTTTTTAAGTTACAGAAAATTGAGTAGCGGACCTTTCGGGTCCCAATCATCCTTCCACATTTTCAGGAAAATCTCGTCTTTCCGCACGGGACTTTATACACCCCCAATTCGTCTCTCCCTCCCCCAAGGCTTCCTTTATTGCTCTCTCTCAAACTCCCTGTGCAGGTCTGTCGCCTTCTCCCGGTCTGGGACGTCCCCAGGTTTCGCCCAGGCTCCACTCCTAGACTGCAGGGGTAATCTTCCCCAGATATCCCCTGGGCATTTAGCCTTCACCAGTACATGAGTATCGAGGGGGTGTATTGCATGGAAATCTTGCATTTCCCGCAGTTTGGTCCAAAATATCTGGGTTGTTATGCAGAGTTTTAAGTCTCGGCAATTCTTTAAGCAAAACCTGCTTCTCCCCCGGGTTGAATGGTACGTGCTTAACCTTCTCCATAACCCTCTCAATCTCTTCATTCTCCCCCTATTCCTCAGCCCCCTTTCTCCCTTCGGGTTTCAATTCTCCTTTCCTGACTTTATTATTCCTAACGGTTATTGCCATAGGGGCCATGGGATTGAATGGGCACAATGGGGCAGTTGGTTCATATGAGGGCGGAACTGCCTCAGCTCCTTCATAGGTTTCTCCCTCGGAGCTCTCCCTCTCTTGATCAGTGTCACTGCAGGCTGCTGCCGCCACTGTTCTGATCTGTCCTGGATCTGACTTTGTTTCTCTCTCTCTAATCGACTGGAATTTAGTATTAACCCTTCTGTAGGTGCAGTGTGATAATAACCATCACCCCTTTCTTTTCCTTATCCTTTTTTTTGCTCTAACCACCACTGTGTTTGTTCTCTGGGGGGTTCCCTGTGGGTTCCACCCCTCCTTCTGAATTTTAGTGATTATTTTTGACTGTTGTTCTGCTATGAACCTCGTAATGGAGTCCGTGGTTCCCCAGTCGAGTTCCATAGCGCTATTTTGTTTCCCTGACGGCATTTGATTCCTATTTTTTCATCTATCTCTGCGCGATACGTTCGCACGGTCCTAACAACTTAGTTATCTGAGGTACGTATGTGCGGTTTAACTGGAGTCTGGCCTCCCTGCGCGGCTTCGGTTATGGTTATATTTCAAACCGTAACCACACCAGCACGGCTCTGCCTCCTCTCAACTGGGTAATGGTTCCGGCCTTCCTGCGCGGCTTTGGCCCCACTAGCCCACCTGCACGGCTCTGCCTGTTATCCCTGGCGCTTCCTATCTCCTGTCCTGAGTCCTCCTCTTGATTCTTTGATACTTGACCCGGACTGTTCTCGGGTAGGCTTACTGCACTAACTATGGGTGGTAAATGAATATACTCACCCAGTTTGCAGAGCCGTCCCGAGGATCCGGTCCAAGTACCCTGCTCGCAGCACCAAATTGTTGTGGTGTCTTTGATGAACGGACAACAGGAGACTCAGGTACAGGTTACGATCGTTTATTCAAGCAATTGCAAGGAGGGCACCATCTCAATGCAGTGTGAGACAGTACTCTGCCAAGCTACAAGTGTTCACCATATTTATACATTATTGGTCACATACAAGAACATCCTCCAGATTCCGATCTTGTCAACATATAGGTTTACATTAAACAGACAGGTCTCTGGTACAAAGGTAACCCTACTTTCACCCAGGCAGAGACCTGCCTTCCTATCTAAGCTGGGACCATCTGTCCTTCCCCTATCTGTTGAAGAGCACACTTAATCTATGTTATTGCCATCCTCTGACTCCAGTCTAACTCCCAGGACCTTGCAAACCCTGAGGGTGTACAAAGTTTGAGAGTGTATAAAGTTCATCTGGTTTAACTGTTTAATTGTTGATTTACTGATTTGCGCTGGCCTGCCTATAGATTCTAATTTAAGTAATTCATTCCCTTATAATGAATTCTCCCTTACCATAAATTCTCATTTACTTTCTTTCCCCCTAACACTCTATAGCAAGAACATCCTTCCTCAGGTAAGGAGACCAAAACTGCACACAATATTCCAGGTATGGACTCACCAAGGCCCTGTATAATTGCAGCAAGACATCTCTGCTCCTGTACTCGAATCCTCTTGCTGTGAAGGCCAACATACCATTTGCCTTCTTTACTGCCTACTGCCCCTGCATGCTTACCTTCAGCAACTTATGTACGAGGACACCCAGGTCTTGTTGCACATTCCCCACTCTCAATTTATAGCCATTCAGATAATAATCTGCCTTCCTGTTTTTGCTACCAAAGTGGATAACCTCACATCTATCCACATTATACTGCATCTGCCATGCATTTGCCCACTCACTCAGCTTGTCCAAATCACACTGAAGCATCTCTGCATCCTCCTCACAGCTCACCCTCCCACCCAGCTTTGTGTCATCTGCAATATTTGGAGATATTACATTTAATTCCCTCATCTAAATCATTAATATATATTGTGAATAGCTGGGGTCCCAGCACCGATCCCTGCAGTACCCCACTAGTCATTGCCTGCCATTCGGAAAAAAACCTGTTTATTCCTACTCTTTGTTTCCTGTCTGCCAACCAGTTTTCTATCCATCTCAACACATTACCCCCATTCCCATGTGCTTTAATTTTTCTCTTATGTGGGACTTTATCCACAGCTTTCTGAAAGTCCAAATAAACCACATCCACTGGCTCCCCCTCATCAACTCTACTAGTTATATCCACGAAAAATTCCAGTAGACTTGTCAAGTATGATTTCCCTTTCATAAATCTGTGCTGACACTGTCCGATTCTGCCACTGCTTTCCATGTGCTCAGCTATTAAATCTTTTATAATGGACTCTAGAATTTTCCCCACTACCGACGTCAGGCTGACTGGTCTATAATTCCCTGTTTTCTCACTACCTCCCTTTTTAAATAGTTGGGTTACATTAGCTACCCTCCAGTCTGTAGGAGTTGTTCCAGAGTCTGTAGAATCTCGGAAGATGACCACCAATGCATCCACTATTTCTAGGGCTACTTCCTTAATTACACAGGGATGTAGATTATCAGGCCCTGGGGATTTATCGGCCTTCAATCCCATCAATTTTCCCAACACCATTTCCCTACTAATACTGATTTCTTTCAGTTCCTCCCCTTCACTAAACCCTGTGTTCCCCAACATTTCTGGTATGTTATTTGAGAAGAGAGAACCAAAGTATGTATTTAGTTGGTCAGCCACTTCTTTGTTCCCCATTATAAATTCCCCTGTTTCTGACTGTAAAGGACCTACATTTGTCTTCACCAATCTTTTTCTCTTCACACACCTATAGAAATTTTTACAGTCAGTTTTTATGTTCCCCGCAAGCTTACTCTATTTTCCCTTTCTTAATCAATCCCTTGGTCCTCCTTTGCTGAATGATTAAGAACAGAAAGAGACCATTTGGCCTGTCAAATCCATGCCAGCTCTCTGCGAGAGCAATTTAACAAATCTCTCACTCCATGTTCTTTCCTGTAACCCTGCAAATCTTTTTCCTTCAGGTGTTTGTTCAATTCTTTTTTGAAAGTCACAACTGAACCTGAATCCACCGCCCTTTCAAGCATTCTGGATCATAACCACTCACTGCATAAAGATCTTTTCCCCATGTCACCTGTGGCTCTTTGGCCAATGGGTCTGGGTTGTTTTTTTCAGTATGAATGGCTGTGTGTTTCAATGACAGCTCCATTATACTGTTAGAGGTTTTTTTATGTCCATTTCAAAGCCTCCCCATTGCTTTACATGTCTCCGGAGGTCTGTCGTTAATGGATACTGGATGAGTAGCTTTGCAGGATACAAGTGAGGCACGGAGGGGTCATGGGGTATGAAGCAGCATGGGGAATTTGCGGAGGGCAAGAGGGGCATGGGAATATGAGGGAACATAGAGGGAGCATGGGGATGGGTGGGGAGGTGAGGGTGAGGGTTCGGGGCACAGGAATCATATGGAAAGCTGGGCCAATATCCCTGAGAACTGAGGTGGACTTTCTAACTAGCCTGCCTCAGCACCCGCGCCCAACATTGTCTCGGGCCTGCCCATGGAGGCAACAGGCCCAAACCTTGCCCACCCATGTTTCTAGGTGACGAAAATATGGTGGGTATGGGATGCGGTGACATGATTGGGTCGGCAAAGTCGAGAGCTACCCCGATTCACCTTTCCTGAACCCAAGACAAAAATCCAGGCCTATGCTTCTATTTATGAAGCCCTGAATCCTGAATGCCCTTTCAACCACTTTCTTAAGCTGCTCAGCACTTTTAATGATTTATGCACATATGCCCTAATGTCCCTCTGTTCCTGCATCCCCTTTAGAAGTGTATTCTTTAGTTTTTGTTGCCTCTCCCTGCTCTTTCTACAAAAACATATCACTTTGCACATCTCTGCGTTAAATTGCATCTGCCACATGTACACCCATTCCAGCAGCCTGTCTATGTCCTGTCGCAGTTTATCACTATCCAAGTCATCCCATTGTTCGATTATAATTGTGTCTGCCAATTTTTGATTTTAATTTATCTGGGACAAATTCTCAACACACTGAAATTGGCCCTAGTCCAATTAAGTATTTTTCAATCTAGATTGCTCCTTGTCCTTTTACATAGCTAATCTAAATTTATGATACTATGATCACTGTTCCCCATCTGACACTTGACCCACCTCATTCTTCAGAACCGGGTACAGCAATGCTTTCTTCCCCATTGGGCCAGAAATGCACTGCTCAAGAAAATTCTCCTGAACTCACTTGAAAAACTCTTCCTCCTCTCTGTCCTTTACACTATTACTATCCCAATTGATATTGGAATACTTGAAACTCACCATTCTCAATACTCTATAGTTCCTCCACTTCTCTGAAACTTCCTGCAAATTTGCTCCTCTATATCTTTCCCAATAGTTTGTGGCTCATAGAATACATTCAGTAATGGCACTCTATAGTTTCTTAATTCACATCAAATTAATTCTGTCCTTAGACGCTCCACGACATCATAAGCATAAGAAACAGGAGCAGGGGCAAGCCATTCGGCCCTTTGAGCCATTCAATAAGACCATGGTTGATCTAATAGTGGCCTCAGCTGCACTTTCCAGCCTGCACTATAAACCCCTTCCCCCCACCCCGATACCCCTTGATTGCCTCATCGATAAAAAATCTGTTTAATTCAGCCTTGAACATATTCAATGACCCAGCCTCCACTGCTCTCTGAGGAAAAGAATTCCAATGATTAATGACCCTCTGAGAGAAGAAAATGCTCCTCATCTCCTTCTGAAACGGGAGACCCCTCATTTTTAAACTGTACCCCCTAGTTCTAGATCCCCCACAATGAGAAACACCCCCTTAGCATCTATCCTGTCAAACCCCCTCAGAATTTTACATGTTTCAATAAAATCTCCTGTCATTTTTCTAAATTACAATGAGCATAGGCCCAACCTGCTCAATCTTTCATCATAAAACAACCCCTTCATCTCAGGAATTAACCTAGTGAACCTTCTCTGATTGCCTGCAATGCAAGTACATCCTTAAAGAAAGAGACCAAAACTGTACACAGTGCTCTAGGTGTGGTATCACCAATCCTCTATAGAATGGTAACAAGACTTCCCTACCCCATCCCCTTTGCAATAAAGGCCAACATTCCATTTGCCTTCCAAGTTCCTTGCTATACCTGCATGCTAACCTTTTGTGATTTATGTATGATGACACCCAAATCCCTCTGTACCAAAACATTCTGTAGTGTCTCTGTCTTTAAATAATATTCTGCTTTTCTATTCTTCCTATGAAAGTGGACAATCACATTTTTCCACAATTTTTCCATCTGCCAAATTTTTGCCCAGTCACTTAAACTATCTATATCCCTTTGCAGCCAGAATTTTCCAGCCATTCATGCTGGCGGGATCTTCCAGTCCTGCTGATGTGAATGGGGATTTCAGTGGCCCACTGGCCCCGCCATGGGGGGCTGGAACATTCTGGCCATTATCATGTATCAAGCCTTCTCCTTTCTTTCCTCCCCCGTCTTTCCTGAAGGCCTTTTATTCGTGTACCCAGTTCTGCCTTACATCTCTGTGAAGCTTTCTGTTGTGTTTTACGCATTAAACATGCTCTTAAAATACAAATAGTAGTAGCAGGATTGGCTTGTATGGAGCACAAATGTGGCTAGAAATTCTGTGTAATAACAATCCATGTAAGGAACGGTTAAATAGTAACAGTGGTAGTAGGGTAGGGAGTGAATTAAGCCACGACCTGCATGTGCTCAAGCTGCTATCTACAATACTGTCATATAATATAACCCTGACATCACTATGATGGCCTAGAGGGCAGGGAGGTAGACTTCAGTTATAACAATAAGAGCATTGAAAGATTTAGCACCTCATTAATGATGGAGATGTCGAATTCTCCTGACTACTTCTGCATACATGTGATAAGAGGACGTGCACATCTGGCTCCTTGAAGTTTGCCACTTCCATCTGCCTGATATCCTCCTCATCCAGGATGCCTGCTTTATCCAGTGCTGCCATCGTCCATTTTAGCAGCAACGGTTATTATTTCCTACGGCTCAATTAATTGTCTGCCTCTCCTCCAGGCAGTGAATATTTATTTTGGTTAGCTGGATCTTTAAAGATGTTCCTTTGTTTCTGTCTTAGGGGATGGGGCAATACATAACATTGACAAGATTCTTCCACATTTTCAATGAATGTCAGCTTACCCTCTTTGTACCATGGCCTATACTACAACCTTTATATATAGAGTACTAAAGTACAAGAGGTAGAGTCATATTTCAGCTGTACAAAGACCTGGTTAGACTGTCGTATTTTCTGTAGGTCTCACAAAGAGGTTCTGAGTCTTACATGGTTGAACTTTAAGTGTTTATTGTTAACACATAACTATGTACATTTATACAGGGTATGAACTAACTCCAAACTTGATTTTACACAGGTCTCTGTCCGGTCACAACTGACCCTAGTCTGAGGTCATGCGTCTCTTTACACCACACTGTGGGCAGTATTGTTTCCCAGTCCCACATTAACCCTATGCCAGATACCCTTATACTACATATACCACACCTGGGCCAGGATTTTCCAGTCATTGGGTGGGCCCGGTGGGAGCAGGCGGGGGTGATAGTGGAGCCGACCACCGCCCGCGATTTCACTGCAATTAAGGCCCGCCCTGCATGGATTGCAAGACCTGTGCGGGCGGGGGGAGGGAGGGAGAGAGGATCCAGTATTCTTTCACGTATGCGCACAAAACAGCGCTTCGATCTCCCTGAGGCATGGTGCTGCCTCAAGGAGATTGAAGCTCTTTTTAACAAAATATATAAGCACATTAAAAAATTAATGAAACATGTCCCCTCATGTGATTGTGTCACATGAGATGAGATATGTTTTTATTTCCAAAATATAGTTTTTATTTCATCACTATTAGCTTTAGGAAACTTCATCCCGCTTGTGGATGATGTTTCCTAAAAAACATAAAGGCTGCTTGGCCTTTTAGCCTGGATTGGATCTTGCAGTGGGGGGTGGGGGGGGAAGGATCCAGTGGTCATGGTCCACATATTACGTACCAATGACATAGTTAGAGCTATGAAAGAGGTTCTGCTGAGGGAGTATGAGCAGCTAAGGGCTAAATTAAAAAGCAGAACCTCAAATGTAATAATCTCTGAATTACTACCTGAACCATGAGAAAATTGGTAAATCAGATTAGAAAGTTAACTACGTGGTTCTAAGATTGATGTAGGAGAAATGGGTTTCGATTCATGGGGCACTGGCACCAGTACTGGGAAAGTGGGAGCTTTACTGTTGGGACGGTTTTCACCTAAACCATGCTGGGATGAGTGTTCTGGCGAGTCGTATAACTAAAGCAGTAGAGAGGGCTTTAAACTAAATGGTGGGGGTGAGGGATCAAGTTTGGGAAGATGTGATGAATTAAATAGAGAAGACAAGGCAAGAGAGCAAGGTAGGAATAAGGGAAATGGTGATCAGAGTGTGGCAGGAAGGGACAGAGAGTACAAACCTAAGAGTGCACCAGCAGATAAGGCTAGAGGTTACAAAAATAGTAAAACAACAGAACAAAAAGTTCTGTATTTGAATGCACGTAGCATTTGTAATAAAGCAGGTGAATTGACAGCACAAATAGGAATAAATGTGTATGATATGATAGCCATTACAGAGACATGGCTGCAGGATGACAAAGACAGGGATCTGAATATTCAAGGGTACATGACATTTAGGAAGTGCAGGAAGCTAGGAAAAGGTGGAGGGGTAGCTTTGTTAATTAAGGGTGACATTGGTACAATAAAGTTGACCTTAGTTCTGGAAATCAAGATGTAGTATCACTTTGGACAGAGATGAGAGATAGTAAAAGTAAGAAGTCACTTGTGGGAGTGGTTTATAAACCCCCTAACAGTAACAACACTATAGTAATGGGGTATACAGGAAGAACTAATGGTGGCTTGTGAGAAAGGTACGGTGATAATCATGGGTGATTTTAATCTACATAAAGATTGGATGAATCAGATTGGCAAAGGTAGCCTGGATGATGAGTTCATATTGTGCTTTCAGGACAGTTTCTTAAAGCAGCATATTCTAGCACCAACCAGCGAGCAGGCCGTACTAGATCTGCAAATGTGCAATGAGACAGGGTTAATTAATGACCTCACAGTGAAGACATCCCTAGGTAGCAGTGATCATAATACGATTGAATTTCACATTCAGTTTGAGGGAGAGGGGAGTGGAACTAAAATCAGTGTTTTAACCTTAAATGAGGGCAATTATAAGGGCATGAGGACAGAGCTGGCTAAAGTGAACTGGGAAATAGCTGAGTAAAGATGTAGTGGCAGACTTTTAAGGGGATATTTCAGAATACTCAGAAAAGTCACATTACAGTGAGAAAGAAAAATTCTAAGGGAAGGATACACCATCCATGGCTAATTAAGAAAGTTAAAGGTGGTATCAAGTTAATAGGTAAAGCATATAATTCCGCAAAGATGAGTGGCAGGTCAGAGGATTGGACAGAATATAACAAACAGCAAAGAATTTGCTAAAACTAAAGATTAATAACGAGGGAGAAATTAGAGTATGAGAGAAAGCTAGCTAGAAATATAAAAGCGGAGAGTAAGAGTTTCTAAAAGGTATTTAAAAAGGAAAAGAGTAAGTAAAGTGAATGTTGGTCCACTAGAGGGTGAGAATGGGGAATTAACAATGGAAAATAAGGAAATGGAGGATGAATTGAGCAGATATTTTGCATCTGTCTTCATTGTAGAGGATACAAATAACATCCCAGAAATAATTGTGAATCAGATGGTGACAGGGAGAGAGGAACTTAAAACAATTGCAATCACCAGGGAAAGGGTACTGAGAAAATTATTAGAACTAAAAGCTGACAAGTCCCCAGGTCCTGATGAACTTCATCCTAAAGTCTGAAAAGAAGTGGCTATTAAGATAGTAGATGCATTGGTTTTAATTTTCCAAAATTCCAGAAAGGCCCCATCAGGTTGGGAAGTAGCGACTGTGACTCCTGTACTCAAAAAAAGAGACAGAAAGCAGGAAACAACAGGCCCATTAGCTTAACATCTGACAGAAGGAAATTGCTGGAATCTGTTATTAAAGAGGTTATAGTGGGACACTTAGAAAATCTCAATGCAATCAGGCAGAGTCAACATGGTTTTGTGAAAGGGAAAGCATGTTTGACTAATTTATTGATGCTCTTTGAGGAAGTAACAAGCAATGTGGACAAAGGGGAACCTGTGGATATGCTGTACTTAAATTTCCAGAAGGTAGGTGACAAGGTGTCACATCAAAGGTTACTACACAAAATAAGAACTCATGGTGTTGGGGGTAATATGTTGGCATGATAGAAGATTGGTTGCTAACAGGAAATAGAGAGTAGGCATAAATGGGTCATTTTTTGGGTTGGCAAGATTTGATGAACAGAGTGCTACAGGGATCAGTGCTGGGGCCTCAACTATTTACAATTTATATCAATGACTTGGATTGAAGGGACTGAATGTACAGTTGCTAAATTTGCTGATGGCACAAAAAGATAGATAGGAAAGTAAGTTGTGAAGAGCACCTAAGGAATCTGCAAAGGGTCACAGATAGGTTAAGTGAGTAGGCCAAAATTTGGCAGATGGAGTATAATGTGGGAAAATGGGAACTTGTCCATTTTGGCAGGAAGAATAGAAATAAGCAGCATCTTATTTAAATGGAGAGAGACTGCAGAGTGCTGAATTACAGTGAGATCTGGGTGTCCTGATATATGAATCACAAAAGGTTAGTATGCAGGTACAATAAGTTATTAGGAAGGCAAATGGAATGTTGTTGTTTATTGCAAGGGGAATAGAATATAAAAGTAGGGGTGTTTTGCTATAGTTGTACAGGGTATTGGTGAGACCACATCTAGAGTACAGTGCACAGTTTTGTCTCCTTATTTAAGAAAGGATATAAATGCATTAGAAGCAGTTCAGAGAAGGTTCGCTCAGCTGATACCTGGGATGGGGTGAGGGGTTATCCGAAGAAAGGTTGGACAGGCTGGGCCTGTATCCATTGGAGTTTAGAAGAATGAAAAGCGGTTTTAATGAAATGGAAAAGATCCTGAGGGGACTTGGCTAGGTGAATGCTGAAAGGATGTCTCCCCTTGTGGGAGAGACTAGAACTAGAGGACACAGTTTAAAAATAAGGGGTCTCACATTTAAGATGGAGATGAGAAGACATTTTTTCTATCAGACGGTCATGAGTCTTTTGAACTCTCTTCCCCAGATAGCAGTGGAGGCAGTGTCACTGAATATTTTTACTGCAGAGGTAGGTAGATTCTTGACTAACAAGGGAGTCAAAGGTTACCAGGGGTAGGCAGAATGGGGAGTTCAGGCCACAATCAGATCAGCCATGATCTTATTGAATGGTGGAGCAAGCTTGAGGGACTGAATGGCCTACTCCTGCTTCTAGTTCGTATGTTAGTACATTAATTTACTTAAATAATTGCCCTTTTTGGAGATCCAGGCTATAAAACCAATCCCAATCTCTACCAGTGTGGCACCCTTACACCTTTGGGGAGGCAGATACACCTTATTTTACCTCAGCATACTGGCCACAGCTAATACATTCAGTTCCCATCCAGGCCAGGAATAGAAACCCCCAGTTTAGGAAGCCCCTGTCCCCAGCCTGCTATTTACAGCGTAAGAGGTCGACAGCAGTTCCACACATTGCAAAACAAAGAAATGGCATAGACTTGGTGTTTCTATTTGGTGTCTCTATTTCCTTGGTGTTGCAGTTGGAGATTGGTAAAGCCCAATGGAATTTTAGGGCCAATGTCTACATTATTTGTGACATCTAAGACTTCTTTTGGCATAAAAGCACAACACTAGCTGATCAACTTTAGTTCAGTTAACTCGTAAAGATGAACTCAAATGAGGTCAACATTAGAATCATAGTAGCTAAATACGACATCACATCAGGAAGTCCGTGAAGACTTATTATCCAACAGTTTTGCAGATTATTCGGCTAAGAAAGAAATATTTCTAAAGGAGATAAGCCGGCCTCTTGTGGCTGATTCTGTTGTTGCATCTATTGCATTGGAGCACATATGTAGACAGAAATTTGATATGAATGGGTAGAAAATGAACTAAAACAAGAGATATCCTAATTGGGTGTCAGGCTGTGGGCCAGAAGAATCTGTAGAAATAACAACTTTAATAAGAATTACATTATAGATAAAATATCCCTCCATCCAACTTATCAAGAACAATTATTTCCATTGTGGGTGTGGTGGTGGGTGAGTAGGGTTTCTTGGACCAAGAAGTTATTTAAACAACTTCCCTTCTTTCCATTTTGTTTCACACTGCTGGCGAGCTCAGAGTTTATGGTGGAGCAACTGAATGTTTGCTTTCCGCTCTGTAGGTAAAGTGTAACCTGCATTTCATTAACAGTGTTAATAATCTGTACCAGCACCGAACATCCATCTTATAACAGCAAACAGCAAGAATAAATAGACAGCTAGCTTTTAAAATCAAAGATTTGCTGAAAAACCTCCATCAAAGGCCACAGATGGAAAGTTTAGAAGACCATGTTTGCAAAGTGCACTTTGTACTTGTGCTCTGTTTTGGACAGTTTTTTGTGTCAGAAACTGGTAAACCTCTCGTGGTGTTGCTCACAGTAAGTCAGATTAATTATTTAAAAACAACAGGGAAGTTTATACCATGTAATTGATTATACCAAGGTCACTGATATACAGCCAGAATAGATAGAATAATTCAAATTCCATTTTTATTAAAATGTATTCCAGGATTTTCACTGTTGTTTTGAGGGTTGAATTCTATGACTTGATCCATTATTCTTTGAAAAATGTAAACGAATGCCTTTTTAATACATGTTCTTTTACCCTAAGGACAGTGGACAATACATAGACTAATTGTATTCTGACTAGGAGTAAAAGAGGTGTGAGAAAGATTAGGCTTCAATGGATAAGTTGAGAAATTAGAGCAAAATCAAGTCTTAAAATCATGATAATTATTGGGGTATAATACATAAAAACTGTATAACAAAAGTAAAAGAGAAATTATTTAGAATAAGCAGGAGAATAAAAAAAAGGTTTGTATAGAGCGTAGAGCAGCAAGTCCCTCCATAAGCGAATAAAAAGCAAAATGGTAGTCAAAAAAAGGGTGAGTTGACTTAACAGCAAATGGTATGTTAGACTCCAATCCCTTTATCAGGAAGGCTAAGAGTGAAGAAATCTTACTTCAATTGTGTAGGACCTTAATGAGACCACACCTGGAGTACTGTGTACAGTTTTGGTCTCTACCTAAGGTACGATATACTTAGAGGTTGCAAAAAAGTAAGGAACAAGGTATTTGTAATGATTGTAAGTTAAACCATTTCTTAGTGTTTAACGGGGATAATGTGATTGTATAGATCAATCAGCCCTAAACGCGAGAAATCTTAAGGGACAAGCATGTATCCTCCTCTGAAGTCTGTTAATAGAGTTCACTGTTTCTTACAAGAAACCCGTCTTGCACTCTCCAAGTTTATTACAACTGGCGGTGAAGATAAAAAGCGCCAACGCAGCACCTTGCCTCGCGACTGTGAGTATTCCGATTTTAAGGGGAGAAAAGAAGTATACTCGCCAGCAATGCCGCACTTTGGTAGAATTGACCCATACAACTCATCCGTTGAGGACTGGAGTCCATACATTGAGCAATTAGTGTTCTACTTTGTAGCTAACTAAATAACGGCGGAGGAGAAAAAGAAGGCAATTCTCCCAAGTGTCTGTGGGAGCAAAACGTATAACCTAAACCATAGCTTGGCGGCTCCGAACGCGCCAAATTCCAAATCTTTCACCAAGAGGTGAGTCAACCTCCTGAAAGGACATTTTCAGCCCAAACCCTCAGTGATCATGTAAAGATTCAAGTTTAATTCTCGAGTGAGGGCCCACGGTGCGTCGATCATAATGTACGTCGTAAAGTTAAAACAGTTAACGGAGCACTGTGACTTCGGTGATACTTTAAGTGACATGTTGCGAGATTGTTTAGTTTGCGGTATAAATGACAACGCCATTCAGCGCCATTTGCTTGCAGAAGTTGAGATAGACCTGAAACGCCCCACAGGGATAGCGCTAGCAATGGAGAGTGCGGAGAGGAACTCGCAGGCTTTGCAGAGTGTGCAACATGGCGTCATTTTGCACATAGGGCGGGAACCTGCCGCCAGGCATGGCACAAAGGTCAGGGAGGTTACAGTGAAGTGGGACATGGCCCCTACGGCCAGAAAAACAAAAAGAAATGCTAGAAGCAGCTCGCCAATAACCCAGAAGTTAAAGTGTTACCACTGTGGGGTAAATCATGCACCCAAAGTTTGCAGATTTAAAGAAACAGAATACCACTACTGCCACAAAAAAGGGCATTTTGTTAAACAATGCAGAACTCGATCAAGGCAGCAAGTCAAGTTAAATGAAGTGCACAATATAGAAGAGCCAGAAGTTACTGAGGGTGACGTTTATTCCCTACACAATCTGAAGGCCAGGAAAACTGAAGCAATCATTGTTACACTTCAAGTCAATGGAAAGCCCCTGCTCATGAAGGCGGTCACAGGAGCATCGACCACAGATGGAAGGCACAGCAAGAGGAAGCCTTCACTACAATTAAGAAGCTTTTACACTCATCGTGTCTGTTAGTGCACTGTGATCCACTTAAGGAATTGATACTCACTTGTGATGTATCTCCCTATGGAGTGGGAGCAATTGAGTGTCACACAAGATGGAGGATGGATCTGAAAGACCGATAGGATATGTATCCAGTACCCTTTCTGCAGCTAAGAAAGGATACTCGTAAATTGAAAAAGAAGGCTTACCTATCGTATTTGGAGTAAAGAAGCTTCATCAACATTTACACGGTTGACACTTCACCATAGTGTCAGAACACAAACCTCTGTTAGGATTATTTAGATAAGATAAAGCAATCCCACCAATAGCCTCTACTAGAATTCAAAGATGGGCTTTAATTTTGTAGGCATATGAGTACACTTTTATGCACCGTCCGGGTGTGCACATAGCAAATGCAGACACCCTCAGTCGTCTCCCTTTGTCAGATAGTATTAAACATATACCAGTACCTCAAGAGCTAGCCCTTGTGTTAAATTTCCTGGACTTCTCACCAGCTTGCGCAAGACAGATAAAGAATTGGACAAATCAGGATCCAATTTTAGCAAGAATCCGCAAACTATTGCAAGGATAGTCAAATGTACAAGTTCCTGAAGAATTGAAACCATTGTTTGTACGTAGATCTGAACTGAGTTGTCAAGATGGTAACTTATTATGGGGAGCAAGAGTCATCATCCCTGTCCAAGGAACAGAACCATTATTAGAAGAACTTCATGATGTGTATCGTGGTGTTTCAAAAATGAAGATGCTTGCATGAAGTTATATCTGGTGGCCAGCTATAGACAGTGATATAGAAAAAAAATCGTGAAACACTGTCTTCAGTGCCAAGAACAGCAGAAGTTGCCTGTTTCAGCTCCAATGCATCCGTGGGAGTGGCCTGGTCAACCCTGGGCTAGGCTACATATGGACTATGTAGGTCCATTTCTAGGTACCATGTTTCTCGTGATTATTGACTCACATTCCAAATGAATGGATGTGTTTGAAGTGAGATCACCTACTTTGTCTGCAACCATTGAAAAACCGCACCAGAGTTTCAATGTTCATGGTTTACCTGAAGTTATTGTGTCAGACAATGGTACAGATTTCACTAGCACTGAATTCCAAAGATTTGTGAACCTAAATGGGATTAAACACATCAGAACAGCACCATACCATCCCTCGTCTAATGGCTTGGTGCAAAGAGTGGTACAAACCTTTAAAACAGGCATGAAGAAACTACCAGAGGGAACATTAGAAACACAAATTTCAAGATTCCTGTTCAGCTATCACATAACTCTTCATGCGACCACTGATCTAACACCTTCAGAGTGCTAATGAAGCACCTATTTCATACAAGATTGAGTCTAGTATTCCCTAATTTAGAGGGAAAGGTGGAGAGAAACCAGGGGAGTCAGAAAGTAAATCATAACGTTCGCAGTAAGGGTTGCGAGTTTATTATGGGAGAAACTGTTTTTGTATGACAATCAGGTAGAAATGGAAAACAGGATTGATAGGAAACACGTGGATCATTTTAGAAGTTGAGAAACCCAACAACAACCAGTTAATCCTCTGAAATCGAAGTCGAAACTTCAACACCTGAGGAGCCAGATCAACAAAAAATAGATATACCTGATGTCTCTGCTGAAGTAAATAATTCTGAACTGCCATTGTCTAGGGCCCCTGAAGCTGCAGTTCCTGTGCAAGTCGATCCAATGGAAGAATCTCTAGTTGTAGAGTTGTGTCGCTCTAGCTGAATCCAAAAACCTCCTCAAAGACTAAATTTACAATGGCATGAACTGTATATAATTGTCCATAAAATGGGTTAAGATGTTTTCTGAATAAGAGAATAAAACAAAAGTAAAGGGGGAGGAATGTAATGATTGTAAGTTAAACCATTTCTTACTGCTTTGCAGATCATGTGACTGCATAGACCAATCATCCCTAAGCGTGGGGAATCTTAGGGGGCAGAGCTTTTTGGCCTTGGTCTTGGAACAAGCATGTAGCCTCCTATGAAATCTGTTAATAAAGTTCACTGTTTCTTACAAGAAACCTGTCCCATACTTTCCAAGTTTATTACAGTATTAAATAGAATGAACAAAATAATGAATAGAGAACTAAAAGCAGAGAATACAAGTAAATCATGGTTGTGGTAGGATGGTAGCTTTGGTTTCCTATTTATGATTAAGCCATTTTATAAGAAGAATTAGATCAAAATTTGCTGGTGATAGCAAATTAGGGATGGGGCAAACAGTAGGGAAAATATAGGATAGTCGTGAGGACATAACTCTGTTTCAGAGAGCAAGTAGATAAGTACAGATCTTGGGGAAAAAATTGAAGGATGTCAGTAATAGGACTCTTGACTGAATGGAGAAACAGAGAGAAGTAGGGGTATGGATACATAGATTTCTAAAGTGAATATGTTCTCTGCAGTCTTTCTATGATCTTTTCTACCTGCACTCCCAATTTTAAACAGCTTACAATGGCTTCTCAGTGATCTCTGTTCTATGTTTTTGTTTTAATGGGCCCAAATTTTGCAGTAGTAATAATGAGACAACAGTCAGCTTTTGTCATCATTACCCCTCTGAACCTTCTGGAGTCTGCACATGCAGAAATCCAGAAATTGTTGTTAGACTTTCTACACTTTATTTACTCTGCGTTGTTGAAGTGCATGTAGACTGCAATCAATTAGAAACCACTGAACCGACAAGAACTTCCCCTTTTACACTAAAATGTTGTTCAAAACCCCAAAAAGGTTATGCCTTGTTAATGAGGTGTAACTAGGTTTTTAAATTGTATGCTAAGTTATAGCAAAGTGATGGTGCGGTCGACAGTGCTATCAAGTGGCACTTACACAGCAATAAGCTGCTAACTGACACTCAAGATTGGGTTCTCAGCTCCTGGCCTCATTTCAGTCTTGGTCCAAACATGGACAAAGGAGCTGAACTCAAGAGGTGTAGTGACAGTGACTGTCCTTGACATCAAGGCAGCATTTGACCGAGTGTGGTATCAAGGAGCCCTAGCAAAAGTAGAGACAATGGGAATCAGGGGAGAGCTCTCCACTTGTTGGAGTCATATCTAGCACAAAGGAAGATGGTTGTGGTTGTTGGAGGTCAATCATCTCAGTCCTGGGATATAGCTGCAGGTGTCCCTTAGGATAGTGTCCTAGGCCCAATCATATTCAGCCGAGTTATCAATGAATTGCCCTCTATCATAAGGTCAGAAGTGGGGGTGTTCACTGATGATTGCACAATGGTCAATGCTGTTCGTACTCCTCAGATATTGAAGCTGCCCGTGTCCATATGCAGCCAGACCAGGACAACATTTGGGCTTGGGCTGACAAGTGGCAAGTAACATTCGCATTACACAAGTGTCAGGTAATGACCACCTCCAACAAGAGAGAATCTTACCATCTCCCCTTGACATTCAATATCATTACCATCGCTGAATCCCCCCGCTATCAACATCCTGGGGGTTACCGTTGACCAGAAACTGAACTGGACTAGCCATATAAATATTGTGGCCACAAAAGCAGGTCAGAAGCTGGGAATTCTGTGGCAGGTAACTCACCTCCTGATTCCCCAAAGCCAGTCCACCATCTACAAGGCACAAGTCAGGAGTGTGATGGAATACTCCCCACTTGCCTGGATGAGTGCAGCTCCAACAACGCTCAAAAATCTTGACAATATCCAGGACAAAGCAGCCTGATTGATTGACACCTCATCTATCACCTTAAACATTCACTCCCTCCACCACCGACACACTGTGCAAGATGCACAGCAGCAACTTATCAAGGCTCTGTTGATAGCTTGTTCCAAACCCGCAGCCATCATCACCTAGAAGGACAAGGGCTGCAGATGCATAGGAGCAAACCACCTGAAAATTCCCCTCCAAGCCACACACCAACCTGACTTGAAACTATGTCGCTATTACTTCACTGTCGCTGGGTCAAATCCTGGGGCTCCCTCCCTAACAGCACTGTGTGTGTACCTACACCACATGGACTCCAGGGGTTCAAGAAGTCGGCTCACCACCACCTTCTCAAGGGCAATTAGGGATGGGCAATAAATGCTGGCTTAGCCAGTGATATTCATATCCTGCAAGAAGCAGTTAAAAAAAATTTTCTGCTGAAGAACCTCTTTGGTCCTGGAAAATGAATATTATATTTGTAAAATGTCAAACTTTTCTACTGATAAAAATCGCAACTTTCTTTTAAATGTTATGTTAAGTTTACGTACCGGAAAAAGACATGAAGGAAGGGCATCTGAGTAAGACAGGAATAAGGAATGTTCCTCATGTCCTTCAAAAAAAGCAGGCATAGCTAGGATCCATGCAGGTACCCATAGCAACATCTTTTACTTGGAAGAAGTGAGAAATGAGTGGAACAGCAGGAGTTGTTGTTCAATGTGAAAATAAATTCAGCCAGGCAGAGGAGGGTGGTGGTTGGTAGGGACTGGTTGGGTCTCTGTTCAAGGAAGGAGAGTTCCAATACCATAGTGTAGAGGGACTGGACATCTATGGTGAAGAAACTGGAAACTGCTGAAGTAACATAGAGCATCAGCAGTGTTGTGCTGACTTGATGTCAAAAGCAGTCTGTCTCACCTGCCCTCAGGAATTCAACTCTTTTGTCCATGTTTGGACCAAGGCTGTAATGAGGTCAGAGGCTGAGTGGCCTTTGCAGAACCCACACTGAGCATCAACAGTTTATTGCTGAGTAAGTGCTGCTAGATAGCACTGTCAATTACAACTTTGGTGCCAAGAGTAGACCGATGAGGTTGTAATTGTCTGAATTGGGTTTGTCCTTCTGGGATAGATACCAGTTTTGTAGCTGTATTGGAACAGCCTGGCCAGGGTTTCTGGAAAACAAATCCTTAATACAACAGGTGGATTGTTGTCAGGGCCGGTAGCCTTTGCCATTTCCTGTGCAATTAGCTGTTTCTTGATATCACGTGGAGTGAACTGAATTGGCTGATGTTGGTATCTGCAAAGATGGGGATCTCAAAGAGGAGGCTAAGATGGATCATCCACTTGGCATTTCTAGCTGAAGATGATTGCAAATATTTAACCTTGTCTTTTGTACTGACATGCTGGGCTCCCCTGCCATTGAGAATGGGGGTGTTTCTGGAGCCTCCTTCTCACTGGTTGGTTGCTTAAATAGCCACCATTCATGACTGGATGTCACAGGACTGCAGAACTTTGATCTGATCCATCGACTGTAAGATTATTTAATGCTGTCTATCCCATGCTGCTTCCTCTGTTTGAAATGCATATGGTCCTGAGTTGCAGCTTCACTAGGTTGGCACCTTATTTTTAAGTGTGCCTGGTTCTGCCCCTGATCTGCTGTCCTGCGCTTGTCATTGAACCAGGGTTGATTCCCCAGTTTGATGATAATGGTAACTTTGCTACATCTGTGGATGGCATCAAGATAGGTAGGAAAGTAAGTTGTCAAGAGGAGGTAGAGAGTCTGCAAAGACAAGTTAACTGAATGAGAAAAAATTGGCAGAAGGAATAAAATGTGGAAAATGTGAACTTGTCCACTTTGGCAGGAAGAATAGAAAAACAGTATGCTATTTAAATGGAGAGAGATGACATCTCCAACATTGTGCTAATAGTTCTACAGCTACATGCTCAAAGCACAATGTATTAACAAGGGTTACTTGTTAGCTAAGTAGCTTGACTCAAAACCACCCTGTCATATGAGTAGACTGGAGCTGTTTGAATTGCTTTAATTATACAGCTGTCGGATTCCATCTTCAATTCTGGTTTAAACTCCGAAGAGAACCGGAGTCCAGGCTAGCAGCCTGGCTTTGGCCTCCATCTCTCTCGAAGTCTTATCTCCAGAAAGAACCCAGTATTTCGCCTACAAAGTGAACCAATTCCCAGGATACAAGAATACTTTGCTACATCTTCAAAGGAGTCAACCTGCAACCGAATTCCCAGGATCACGACCAGGAATTCTGCCAGATGCCAACTGAAAGAACCTTCATTGGACATTGATTTACTGGACTCTGGATTCACATGAAATCATAATTCTTATTTTTATAGTGGCCTTTGCCCTGAACCCCTTTCTTTCCCTTATCCCTTCAAAAAGGGGCAGACCAACACCCTTATTTCACCTTATCACGAGTTTGCTAAGGGGTTATTACTAGAGGATTGGATCACTCCAAACTAAAGGGTTGGGGAATCTATGCCACCACTTATAAAGGGGGAAATCAAAAAAGTGCCTTTCCATTTATGAACAGTTGGTGACAGGAGAAATCAAGGATGTTTAAATCTATCTCCCTCCTGTCCATAACAATTGATTCATTCAGCTCAAGGAGGGCAATAGATGGTAATCAGCAGGAGGTTTCCTTGCCTGTGCTTGACCTGATACAATGAGACTTCATGGGGTCCATCAGAGTTAATTCTGAGGAGTCCAAGGTTGACTCCGTCCTGACTGTATACCACTGTGTTGCCATTTCCATGGGTCAGTCCTGCCAGTGGTCCTAAGGATGGCGATGAAGGTGTCTAAGATATTGGCTGTAAGGTATGATTTGGTATGTTATGATCATGTCAGGCTGCTGCTAGCTAATCCATGGGACAGCTCTCCCGATTTTGGCTCAAGTTTCCAGCTGCTAGTGAGCAGGACTTTGCAGGGTCAACTGAGCAGGGTGTGCCTTTGTCATTTCTGGTGCCTTGGTCAATGCCAGGTGATCTGTCTGGTTTCATTCTTTTTGAACTTTTCTATAGCAGTTTGATACAATGGAATGGCTTGCTAGGCCATTTGAGAGAGCAATGACATATAAAATGTCCATTTTTTATTCACCAGCATCAGTACCTCAGGATTCAAATCGCAAAACTATCTCCTTGCACCACTTCTGGCTAAATCAGGACTGCCATTGGTGTAATTTAGGTGGCTACCCAAAACTCAACTCAAGTCATAGCTCTAGAGATGTATTTCTCGGTTCCAATGTTCAAGTGGTTCAAGTGTTATTTAGTATTAATATAATTAGGTCATTCGATGCATTCATATTTTGTTAAAAGACTCAATTCAATGAAATGGATTCCACCCTATACAGTTTATTTTATTTTTTAATCAAATGAAATTCAATATCCACATTTAGTAAATAACTTGCATAAATGCAAGATTTTCAAGACATCATAATTACAAGGTGAAACGTTCCACTTAATTAATTTATTTAGCTACAATACATTGATTCAGTCCAGTAGTGGCCTCTTCATATCTTAAGATTTTAATTATTAGAATTTCTGCCATCCAATATTTCCACCCAAAAAAACAAAACTTGAATAACATTATATTAGATTTGAAAAACTCACTTTACTTACAAAATCATATTACTAATATTCACAAATATCCACACAATATTTACAAAGTTAATGTTTTTAATTCTTACTTTTAAAGCTTTATGCCTGCAAAAGTAAATTTTGGGGTCTAACAATTCGTCAGCGAGTTCTTGGCTCCAATACCTGCACCATGGAAACATTTCCACACAAATAATCCTTCTGAACGAGACACTCATCATAACTAGGCTTTAATTAGCCCACATTGAAGCAATTTAATATATGAACCATTCATGAGATTATCATTGCAAATTGGCACCAGGAATACTCAGAAGTCAACAGGAATCATGCCACAGGTATTACACACCTTTTACTGAGGATCAATAGAGATGGCCAATTACTAGTCATTAATGACAGATAACATTGATGGGTCCTTGGTCCATTTTATTTTTGTAATGATTGGATTGTATATCAAAATATTGAGATATATTTAATTCAAAAGGGATCACCATGACTTAAGAACAACATTCATACTGAAATTCTTTATATAGGTAACTAAATTTAAGGGAAAGATAGTCAGGGGAAGAAAGTTGAATGTTTGTAAGTCATTTGACCAGGTTCTGCATATAAAGATTTAAAATAATTAATTTGTGAAACCACAGACATAGAGATGCTGCATTGAAACTGACTTTGTAATAAAATGCAAAGGACACTGATGGAAAAGGCCATGTTGTCAAATTTTTCTGGAGTTTTGAATATTAGAATATAATAAGTCAAATGTGTACATGATTTGGGGTCCTTTGTAAAAAAGGATAAAGTACTATTCATTGAAATTTCCAGCAAAAGTAATGCATTTATGAATAAAACTAGTAAAATATTGTCTGTTAATTTGAAGTCAAACTTTGTTTGTGTTTTAAGAATCATTCAGTAATTTAAGCTAATCAGGAACCAATTTTGCATGAAAGGGAATGGACAGATGATTCAAGCTAAACAAATCTGAATTAAGAGGTGCATACTGTACTGATTTGTATCATGATGGTAAACAAGTTGAGGCAATTTAATGTCTGCATATGAGATTATCATTGTAAAATTGTACATCATTTTTGCTCTCTATATCCAATAGACTGTAATATGCATTGAACAAAGTTAGAGCAAAAAACGGAAGGCTGAATTGGGAGCCTCAGGTTATGAAGACAGTCATAAAACTGAACATGCTGTCATTGGTGTGCAAGCTATAGCTGCCAAAAGTGCAGCAGAGAGCAAAACATTATCTGGGAGCCAGATATGCCAAGTCCCAATTTCATTCGGGACATGTTTGAGGGAGACTATTCACCCTTCTCAAACATGACCTATAATATAGGAGAATGTGGGTCCGGGACAGAGGATTTGAAGGCTGAGAATTTCCTTAGCCTCTTCCTTCTTATTCCAAAGAGCATGAACTTGCGATGATGAACTTGGTGCCCGTAGCACTCGGCGCCGTAAATAAACTTCAATTTTGGTTCAAGGGCCTGGGGTCCTGACCTGGAGCTCCATAAAATACACCAATTCACTGGGCCTTTAGAAAGGGGGTGGGGGCAAAATTGCATTGCATCCTTAAAATTTCCAAGCCTGGCTTTGGTTCTGAGCCAAGACGACACCACCATACAACATGGGAATCTCTCATATGCTGATGACGTGACCTTCAAATGGTTCTACGATGGAGTCAAAAGCAAGGTAACTGGCAGATGGTCCTCCATTCTTATGGCAATGGAGCATGTCCTTGCATTTTTGGAGCTCCCACACACAAAATCTAATGCACATCTTGCCTGCCATGCTTCAGAGTCTCACATTTCTATAGGCAAATTTTGCATCATACTTTCACCTTGTGTGGTCAATTGTCATATTCAAAAATTCGTGAAGTGCAACTCAACAGTTAGGGAAATTATCAATTAGTAAGCAGGAATGAAAAACAATGAAGTTTAATAAACTTAAAATCAAAAATGGTCAACCAAAGTTGCCAATAAAAAATGAACCAAAATATTTTTTGAACATCTTTTCTGTTGCTACATTGGGTTTTGAGTCAGTGGAAAGTCTTGAGCTTAAGTTCACGCAGGTTCCCACACCTTCTATCACCTTCTCCCAAAGGGATTAATCAGGATAGCAGCCTATAGTTCTCCCCAAGTACCTACATTGGCAACTTCCAGAAATTTTCATTTGACAACAAAACTATTGTTCAGAATGCACAGGGCTTTCCCATCCAGTGGAAAATTACTAAGCATGAAAGCGCCAAGCAAAACCAAGGGCACGGTAAAACAAACGATTCACCTTTGTACATGAAGGGGAATTTTCCTGAAAAGCTTCATACTATGCTCAAGATGTTGCTTACAGTATATTACATATGACAATTGAAATTTTAAACATTGCTGAATTTAAATTGAAATCTTTAAATTTTTATAATACATTATAAATGATTATAGTAGTACCTTTCATTTCTTTATATTGAGAACGAAAAAATTTGTTCATATTGTTCATCCAGTTCAGACCGTACCTTTATTTTAGTTTGCAGGGAGCTTGTAATAACTGGCCCAAATCTAAAACATTTTACCAAAAGATGCTACTTAATTACATTAAGTATCATTGGGTAAAGAATGGTACAAACAAGAGAAGACTAAAATTGAGTTTTATATATTGTTTACCCTTTACTATGAAAAAGAAGCAACCTATCATATGGACAGTAAAGAGCTGCTCACAAATTTCAGATGCAGACATTTATTTATGTAACTGATATTTATTTATCTACCCATCCAGCCAAATAACAATACCCTCTTCCAAGAATCAATTAAAATCTTTATTCACTTTCTTTTGAGTGCTCTTGTACAAACTTCTTTCCAAATTCTCTTCACTGCATCTTCACTCCTTTGCAACATTGCAATTTCTTTGGCCAACTGCCTCCATACAAAATATGGGCATAATGTGGACAATTTTCAACTGCTATGCTGCCCTGCTTTCAAATTGTCTGGTGGATTAAAATGGGAGAAAACAGCAGCCACTCCTTGGGGAGGA